>NW_024465573.1:1356666-2713333 GCF_017591425.1 Ochotona curzoniae | reverse complement strand
GGAAACACAGCAGTGGGGGCTCATGTAGTTGCTCATAGGGGATGTCCAGTGTTGCTAATACACTCCTCTTTTGCCTATTTGCTTGATACTGAGTACCAAAATATCAGTAGGTATTTGCCCACCTTCTCTCTTGACTCACAAGTTACTTTCATCATCTCTCATCTGTCTCCTAATTGTTAATTCCCTTTCTTTGCAGTGCCAAGCTAGATTTCCTTAGCCTCCCAAGAGGAATTGATTTTAGCATATACTTGCAATGTCTTTAGGAAATGTTAGCAACTTCTGATCTTTTTGATGTTTTAAGACCTAGGATTATTAAAAGTCTTCATTTCACATCCTTCTAAAATGAAAGAAATGGAGAAAGCTGCATGTGTGGTACAATGCTAAACTTCCTTATTATCAGCCTTACCATATTCAAAGGAAATGGATCAAATCTTTTGCACTCTATGGAATTGTACAATAAAATTCAAAATTCAGAATAAAAAAAAAAGAAAGGTATAGAGAAGAAGATAATTAAAGCAAAAAAAAATGTTCTGCAGTATAGTCATTCTTCAAATTCTGGTTTCACATGTTCTTAGAAGAGATTATAGTAGTATATTAGTTAATTTCCCAGCCTTCCCAGATCTCTCTTTATCTAGATTTCTTTCTTGGGATATGGTTAAATGGCATATAATGAATATTTTCTTTCTCTTAAGCAGGAAAAAGCCCTTGAGGGGCATCTAATTTGAGAGAAAACTCCTCAGTTACTCCAGTATATATTTCTGGTGTTGGCCGGCAATCACGAAGACATCATTAGGATGGAAAGCTTTTCATTGTCCCTTGTCACATTCTAGACTCACTTCTTAGTGTACTTCAGGGTTTAGTTAACTAGGAAGATCATCAATAGATAGAGTGTGAGAAAATCTTCATCATCTTCCACTGTTTAAACCCCTGGGAACCTAGGACAAATGCAGTCAAGTCAAAATAGAAGAGATGTGTTTTGTTTTTTGGAGTTTCTTACAGGTGGTTATATGGTAAAGATGGGTGTGATAGAATAAGGCTGTGGGTTCTGCTTCAGTATCTGTATAATTACAGTAATCCAGTAGATTTCAGAAATGCATAGAAAATTTACAAACAATACCCCTCATCTTCTTGACAATGATGTGTACAACATCCAGGTAAGAAGTTTTGGTGTATTCACCTCATATTTACCCAACATTTTCATCATAGTTCCTGGTCAACAAATAGATCTGAACACCTGCTTTCCCACTAATCTAAAGGCATAGTGGCATGCCTTTGTGGGGATGATCAGCTTGCATCCCTTTGCTCATCTGGTGTCACACAAGGAAAGCATGCATCAGTCTATTCCACACAATGCTCACTGCAACTTAAATGACACCTTATCTGATCTGAAAGGGGGTGTGGCTGGTGGCTGAGCTCCAATGGCTAGTAGAGTCCTAAGACCTGATTCTAGGCAAGCATGGGAGTCAAGTTCACGTTAATTCACACAGTTTGGAAGGCTCTGCTCTGGCTGGGGGTCATGCTGGATACGGTTTCTGCTTTGGTCAGAGTAGCGTGATGGACTTTCTTTGGTTCAGAAGCTTTTGCCTCTGGCCTCATTAGGCCGTACGCCCGGGTGGCCAGCCCTGGCTGGGGTGCTGCATCAGTCGACAGTGTCCGTTGGCTGCGTGAGGTACTGTTTGCTGTGGAACGAGTAGAGGAAGAGCCAGAGCGTGAGCTCTGAGAGCCTGAGGAAGAGGAGCTGGGTTTCACAAGGCGGGCTTTCGGGGCTTCAGCGTCTTCTCTGAAGAGAAACACAGCAAAGATAAACTTTATTACTGGCAGGACCTGGCATAGCTTCTACTATGGTTGCTTCATCTGAGGTTTCCTAATCAATTCCTCGACCCGTAAACCTCTAATAATACCACTGGGAAGCAGCCAAGTGAGTCAGTAGGCACTTGGTCATTTCTAATGCTTACCTCAGGCAAAGTGTATGTTTTGTTAACACAGAGTGCCACCCTGTTATCCTGGGAAGGTCTATACCCTCTTGTCAATGAGAAAAATGTAATGGGCTGTCTCCTGTGTGCCCCTTACAAATAGAAGTAAACCAGACGCAATGGGAAACACAACATTTAAGACTGTGTTGTGGACAGTTTCATGATGAAGACAGGTAGGGAAACCACACCTTGCATCCCTAGGCTAGAACGTCACCCTGAGTAATCCTTTAGCAGATTCATGGGAGGACACTGGGGACAGAGCTGGCCTCAGAAAAGAATCCTGGCAGAAGTGGGGACTTACCGAATCTCATTAGGTCTCTCTTCTTCCTCATATCTCTTTTTATCTTTCCTTCGGATTAGCAGCCATATCAAGAGGAAAATGAGCAGAGCTCCAGCTACTATGCCTGTCACTGCTCCTGCAACCATGCCGATGCTTTGTACATCTGTTTTCTCAGAAGCAAAAGCACAAGAAAAAGCAACAATAAGCTGGGAAATACAGGAACTCCAAAAACAAGCAAACAAAAACCACTGGACAGGCTTAGTATTTCTAGGACCCCATCACTGTTTGTCTTCCTGAGTAGAACTCACTTGGATGACTATCTCAATATTCTTGCAGTTGGCAGTTACTAAATCACACTCTTCATCAGTGTTTGGTGCAGACTTTACTGGAGGAGACTGAGTTGATTCAAAAGATAAAGCTAGGGTGGGGAGGGTAGACATATATGCTGTATATTCAAAGATTTGTCAACCTTGCTGGGGCAATGTTTGAGGGGTCCTCTGGCTCTGTGAAGTTCTTGCCCTGCTTCCTCTAAATTGCCCTTCTCCCATCAATAAAATAAAGGGAAGTATAATGTTAGACTCTGTATAGGATTTGCCTATGGGTCCTCAAAATTCAGAACTCAAGGTCAATGCGATTTGCACATTAGTTAACACCGATTGGTAACTGGCTCATCAGAAGGTAGCCATTCTTTGTTTCATACACCAGATACTTATTATCACCTTGCTCTAGGCACATCCCAAGGCAATGGTGAAGACTGGCAAGGTTTCTGCTTTTGTGAGTTTACCTTCCAGAAAGGAAAAAACAGGTAACACAATAAAGGTAATTTCAGACCATAGATAAATTCTATGAAGGCAGAGGATGAGTAACATTTCAGAGGAGGATTGGAGAATTAACTGCTTAAATTTGGGTTATCAGAACTCTGAGGAGGTGACACTGGAAACATGAATGACATGAAAGACTGTATTACGATGATCAAGGCACAGAGCATCCCAGGCAGAAGGAATGTCCAGTGTGACGCACGTGAGTAGGTCTGAAGCACAGCACGGAGAGTGATGGGAGCTGAGGTGCTGGTCACGGAACTAGACGGGAACAGCTCACACCATGCCCTGCGGAAGCAGTGCAGGAGTCACAGGAGCCACTCCAGCTGAGAAAGTGTGCCCTGATGACTCAGGAAGAGTGCACTGTGAGGTAAGGGAGGAGGCAAGGACATGGGCTAAGATGCTGCCGGAGTACACACTAGGTACATTTCATTTGTGTTTTCAAGGTATAATCAGCAGACTTCGCTGTTTACTCATGTCCTACTACCTTTATAAGAACTAAATCACGGGCCTGGTGGCATGGCCTAGTGGCTAAAGTCCTCGCCTTGAAAGCGCCAGGATTCCATATGGGCGCCTGTTCTAATCCTGGCACCGGCCGTTGTGGCTCACTTGAGGAGTGAATCATCTGATGGAAGATCTTCCCCTCTGTCTCTCCTCCTCTCTGTATATCTGACTTTGTAACAAAAAGTAAATAAATCTTTTTTTTTAAAAAAAAAAGAACAAAATTACCACTTGATATAAAACTCATTATTAAGGAATTGAGCTTCAAAAATATTTACTACCTGAGTACTTTACAATTAGAGAATGCTAATTATCAGGTAATAGAATGCACTTTCTCCATCTGAAGTAGACTTCATCATAAATTTTGGTAAATAAATTTCATAGAAGAAGGAAAATGAACACAGATCTAAGAAGCAACAGTACTAAATCTTAAAAACGTTATGAACAGTGAAAGATGCCAGTCAGAGATGAAATGACTTTATTTAAGATTCTACTACAAATATTTATTTATTTGGAAGGCAGAATGACAGAGAACGAGAGAGGCTGAGTTCAGTCTTCTGTCTGTTTGGCTCATTCCTCAAATATGCCCAAAGTCACCAGGCTAATCCAGGCCCAAGCCAGGAACCTGGAACTGCTTCCAGGTCTCAGTGACAGGAGTCATCTTCCATGCTTTCCCAGGTGTGTTAGCAGGGAGCTGGTCAGTAGCACAGCAGCCAGGAGTCAAACTGGCAGTGTGAGATGGGATGCCAGTGTAGCAAGTAACAGCTTCTTACATTTTTTTTTTTCAAAAAGGCAGATGTACAGAGGAAGATCTGCCTGCTTATTCACTCCCCAAGCAGCCACAACAGCTGGTGTTGAGCTGATCCGAAAGGAAGGAGCCTGCAGCTTCATCCAAGTCTCCCATTCAGGTACAGGGTCCCAAAACTTTGGGCTGTCCTCAATTGCTTTCACAAGCTGCAAGCAGGGAGCTGGATGGGAAATGGGGCCGCTGGGATTAGAAGTGGTGCCCATAATGAAGGCCCATAATCACCTACCTTTTTAAAATTTTTAAATGGGGACCCAGTGCAGTAGTCCAGTGGCTAAAGTCCTCGCTCGCATGTACCAGGATCCCATAGGGGCACTGGTTTGTATCCCAGCTGCTCCACTTCCCATCCAGCTCCCTGCTTGTGACCTGGGAATGCAGTCAAGGTCAGCCCAAAGCCTTGGGAGTGTGCACCCGTATGGAATACCTGGAAGAAGTTCCTGATGCCTGGCTTTAGATCAGTACAGCACCGGCCATTGCGTTCACTTGAGGAGTGAATTGTCAGATGGAAGATCTTCCTCTCTGTCTCTCTTCCTCTCTGTATATCTGATTTTCCCATAAAAATAAAATAAATCTTTAAAAAGATAAATAGACCAAAAAGTACATTGGTAGGCAATTTTTAAAAAGATTTCTTTATTTTATTGGAAAGGCAGATGAGATTTATAGACAGGAGACTAGTCTATCACTTCCCCAGGCCATAAGCAGGGAGCAGGATGGGAAGTGGAACAACTGGGACACAGACTGGTGCCCATATGGATCCTGGTGCTTACTCCAGGATTAGTGAGTTAAGCTAACACACTTGGCCCAGTAGGCAAGTGTCAACTCTAAAGGTAACTGGTAGACCTCTGTCCAACAGAGGTGGAAGTAATTATTCCAGCTAAACTAACAACCCCGGAACGTGGTCTGTGATGTAGCTTTGTAGGACATTAACCTGATGGATGCCTAAACTAGCATTTTTTTTTTTTTGCTTGCTTGTTAAATTGTTTCTATTTACCTAACTTCTTAATGCACTTTGGACCAGTTTTTACATTTTACTGGCCTTCTGAGTAAAGCACTAAACAAAACCTTTAATTTGTCATTGTCAATATTTTACTTATTTAGAAATTACACTTCAACAGTAGTCTGCTTAGTTTGAATAGCGAGTTCACGGTTTTGAAAGTTCTTTATTATGTGTTTTTATGCTTTATTAGATTTTCCACTCCTGTGGCTTCATAAATATGTCCACAGAATTATTATTTTTATTTGTAAAGATTTATTTATTTTATTTTTATTGCAAAGTCAGATATACAGAGAGGAGGAAAGACAGAGAGGAAGATCTTCCACCCAAAGATTCACTCCCCAAGTGACCACAACAGCCAGTGCTGCGCCAATCCAAAGCCAGGAACCTGGAGCTCTTCTGGGTCTGCTATGTGGGTGCAGGACCCCAGGCTTCGGGCCGTCCTCGACTGCTTTCCCAGGCCACAAGCAGGGAGCTGGATGGGAAGTACAGCTGCCAGGATTAGAACCAGCGCCCTAATGGGATTCTGGTGTTTTCAAGTCAAGGACTTTAGCTGCTAGGCCACATCGCCGGGCCCTGCCCATAGAATTATTTACTTCATTTTTCTTCTTTAGAATGTGGTCTGGACTTTGTAAACCAATTTAAATGAATATAATATAGTAAAAGTGATGGTATGTCAAATCTGAGCCCATATCATAATGAAGTTTTGCAGATCTTTCTCGGGTCTTGAATTTCTAAGATCTCAGATCACTCATTTTGTGGAAGCCAGATGCTATGTTTACAAGCCTTATGTGGCAGTCCATGTGGTAAACTGAGGCCTCCAGTCACAGCCATGTGAATGAACTGTCTTAGAGGCCGAACTTGCTGCACCAGGCAAGCCTCGCCGTAACTATCACTGGTTGGTCTTATTGGCAGTATCTCCTGAGAAAATGGTGAGCAGGCCACCCCCCCAGTGAAGCCATTCTCAAATTCTGATCGACTTACACAAGTTAAGGGGTAATAAAGATAATTTAAGATACTAAGTCTTGGAGTATTTGGTTATATAACAATAGATACCAGAGACATAATAGATACCAAAAACAGTTTTATGGCTCAACTGACTAATCATCTACCTGCAAGCGACAGGATAACATATGGGTGCTCCACTTCCCATCCAGCTCCTTGCTTGTGGCCTGGGAAAGCCGTAGAGCATGGATCAAAACCTTGGGAACCTGAACCCACATGGACGACCCAGAAGAGACTGCTGGCTCCTGGCTTTTGATCAGCTAAGCTCTGTTGTGGCCATTCAAACAGATGGCAGATGTAAGCTGTTTGTCTCTCCTTTCCATTAATCTGCCTTTCCAGGAATAAATAAATCTTTAAAAATAAAAAGGCCCTGGATGTGGTACACAGGCATTTGAACAAGTAGACAAAATGCTCATGGTTACTTTTGTCTTTTAATTTGGTTTATCCTGTCTTGTCTTTAAGATTTATTTTATTTATCTGAAAGACAGAGAGACAAAGATCTTCCATCAACTGGTTTATTCCCCTAAAAGACCACAGCAGGCGGGACTGGGCCAGCCTGAAGCCAGGAACCAGAACTCCATTTGGTCTCCTACATGGGTGATCAGGGCACAAGCACTGGGGGGACTATATTCCAGTGTTTTCCTAGGAGCAGGGAACTGTAGTTAACAGAGAGCTAAACCAGAAATGTAACAGCTAAGACCTGAACCAGCACCACCACATAAAATGCATAGTTTAATGTGCTGTGCCACAATACTAATGGCTATGCTGTCATTTTTGAAGACTCAAACTCTAGATTATGAGCCCAGAGTATGATGTATTACACGGAATAAATGCTTACACTGCCAGCATGTTTTGAGGACACGGGCTTTGGTTCAGAGCTGATTAGCAGAAAATAATAATAGCTAATGTTATTGAATACACATTAGTTGTCAGCCACTGTTCCTAGGCAGTGATGTGTAAATATACAGTTTACTTTGTTTTCATGACTCCATGAACCAGATACTGTTTTTCTGCTGTATAGATTCAAAATATGGAACAGTTAGGTAGCAGGAGTATATAGTTATATTATACATATACTATATAGTATATATATATATATTATAACCCAGGCTAGTATATAGTTAATAGATGAGATTAAAATCCAGGCAGTTGCCTGATTCCAAAGCTAATGTTCTTAATCACCTTCATGCTGCCTGACATCTATAATTTGAAGCAATTCTAATTCTAATTCTGGATTATAACACATGCATACACATGTGTTCACTCACAAGGACTTTGGGGAACAAATAAATGTATCTATTTGCCTAGGATAGTGAGTGGGATATTAGTAGCTGGGTAGTTTTGCTTTTGTTTTGTTCCCCTCTTGGGTATAGTAAGTTTCACATTTTCTAGGTATTGAGTCAGCAACAGTTGTTGAAAGGTCCACACAACTACTGAGTTTATTTTGAAGGTATCTGTAGCATTCTGGAAATAAAGACTCTGATTTTGACGTCATGATCTCAGTCATGACTGAAATGTCTTCCGTGGAATGATGACGCAAACACGAAACAGCCCTGTGGGATACTTACACTGCACCGTGACTCGTACCACACAACTTTCCTTTCCAGCCTCGTTGCCTGCCGTGCACTGATAGAGTCCGGAAGAGGACATGGTGAGATTCTGCAGCAGAACTCGCCCAGGGTTGTTGTAGTCTGCACAAACAGAGTGACATTAAATCCCCCGTGTCCACGTTGTGCTGCATCATCAACATCAAATTCTCATGAAACTGGATAAGAATGAAATGGTAGAGCCCTTTTTGGAGTATGAGAAGAAGGGAAAACATTCTTGTAAACTGTGGCTCATCCTCAAACGCTTCTGAAGATTATGAACAGTAAATAAATGCTAAACAAGGTAATGATAATGGACTTATACAGTACTTTGTTATTTTACATCCCATTTGAGGAAAGAAATTTCATAGTTAATGGATGAAGAAATGGAAGTTGAAGAGGTTCAGCAGTGTGTCCAGGCCCAATGATGTAGAGTTCATGAGTAGAGTACTATTGTGCTGGCTCACTGGCATGGTAGAAAGACGCCTTACCAATTCTGGATTTGGGAGGCAGATGTTCATCTTCTCCCTCCTTCTCCTTGATCCGCTGCCAGTAGTAGACAATGGGCTTTGTGCCAGAGGATGACTCGCACTGTAAAGTCAGGTCGCTTCCTTCTGTCAGCTCTCCTTCCAGCTCACACTTGGGCTTAGATGGTCTCACTGGTAAGAGAAAAGTCATGATTCAAAGACCCCCCACACACCAGATTCCACTGAGAACGATTCTCTGTTGCTTCTCTAGTCATCCTGTAAGGTCAGCTTCAGAGTGGAGAC
The DNA here is from genome assembly GCF_017591425.1 of Ochotona curzoniae. Taxonomy (NCBI): domain Eukaryota; kingdom Metazoa; phylum Chordata; class Mammalia; order Lagomorpha; family Ochotonidae; genus Ochotona; species Ochotona curzoniae. The sequence goes on along the minus strand of NW_024465573.1, from coordinate 2,704,601 downwards.
TCTTCTAGCCATGATTTATATTGCTCTCTTTAAGTAGCCTTCACACACACACACGTACATGTCCTGGTGCTATTAGTGGTACTGTAATTTTCAGGAATAGCCTCAGAAATCTGCTCATTACTTTTTAAAGAAGAGGTTTTTATTATTTATTAGAAATTTAGAGAAACTTGAGTGTCATTTTACTGATGCTAAAACAGGGATAGACATTCATTAATTTAGAAGCAATTAAGTAGGACCATGTAACTCTTGCTGCCAAAACCCAGAAATGAATTTAAATCATAGATGAAAACTCAATGGTCAATATAAGGATGCTATTCAAACATTAGAGGGGACCTCAGTTGCTTAAAGAGGCTACCATAGGAAATTATGATCATACTTTTTTATCTTTATGGCTAAAACACTTCTTCCAGGAAACTGGGCTCACTGACTTTTTACTGTAAGCTTGCTTGTAAGCTTGAACTTCCGTAGCACCATGATGCATTCAGCTGTCCAGACTAGAGAGCTTATAAAAAGATGTGGGTATTTACCTTGGCATCATTCCTTACCTAAGACTTTTAGGATGACATGGCTCCACACATAGCGCCCTGAATTCTTCACCTTACAGGTGTACCTGCCCTCATCACTGGGCTTCAAAGGCTCAATCTGCAGAGAGGCATCTCCTGCCAGGAAATTGGAAGCAAAGGCTACTCGGCCCTTCTGTTCCTCAGTCAGGTTGTTGTAGACATGACGGCTGGAGTAAGTGATCACCTGTGGGACGCGAAAGGCAAGGGCAAGCAGTGTGGCTGTCAGCATTCCTCTTTTGTCAAGATGACAGAAAGGGGGCCTGGAGTGATGGCTCAGTGGCTAAATCTTTGCCTTGCACATGCCAGGATCCCATAGGGGACCGATTTGTGTCCCAGATATTTCACTTCCCATCCAGCTTTCTACTTTTGGCCTGGGAAAGCAGTAGAGGATGGCCCAAAGCCTTGGGACCCTGCACCCACGTGGGAGACCCAGAAGAAATTTTGGGCTCCTGGCTTTGGATTGGCTCAGCTCTGGCTGTTGCAGCCACTTGGAGGAATAAACCAGTGGACAAAAGATCTTTCTCTCTGTATCTCCTTCTCTCTGTAAATCTGCCTTCGGTACAAATTGATAAATCGTAAAAAAAAAAAAATTAGTCTCTGAGGGGGTCATGCAGTATCTCAACATGTTAATCTCTGCCTTGCCTGTGCGCTGTGATCCTAGATGGGTGCCAGTTCATGTCCCAGATGTTCCACCTCCCATCCAGTTCTCTGATTATAGCCTAGAAAAGCAGTGGATGATGAACCAAGTCCTTGGGATCTTGCACCAAACGGAAGACCCAGAAAAGCTCCTGGCTTCAGATCAGCTCAGCTTCAGCCATTGTGGCCATTTGAGGAGTAAACCAGTGGATAGAAGATCTTTCTGTCTATCCTCTCTGTAAATCCACCTTTCATTTCATGCATCTGAAATGTATCAGTCTTATTTTGGCTTGAGTAACACCTATACAGGCTCTAGGTACTAGGGCCTCCCTTTCTTATGTACATAGTATTTCTTGGATCTGTATTTATTTATTCAGTAAACAAATCAAGATTTATTAAAGATATTAAAAATGGAAATCTGTCAGGGGCAGGAGAGGGTTTTCAGAAGAGAAAAATCAGGGCATGATGCAATAGTTCATCTGGCTAATCCTCTACCTCCAGGAGCTGGGCTCCCATATGGGTGCTGGTTAGTGCCCCCGCTGCTCCATTTCCCATCCGGCCCCCTGCTTATGGCCTGGGGAAAGTAGTTGAGGATGATCCAAAGCCTTGGGACCCTGTACCTGCATGGGAGACCTAGAGTAAGCTCCTGGCTTCAGATAAGCTCAGCTTCAGCCATTGTGGGCAACTGGGGAGTGAACCAACACGTGAAAAAAATCTTTGCTTATCTAAAAATAAGAAAATTTTTTAAAAGGGAGAGAAAATTCCTTGGATTTCCATTTAGAATGGTGACTCCATCCTCAAAGCATCAGTGTTTGGGGCATAGCTCTAACATAGTGTTTAGCACATTCAAGTATACCTTTGTGTATTTTCTTCTCTTCCCCCATATTCTGTTCCAATAGTTTTTTTTTTTTTAAAGAATTGTTTCTTTTTATTGTAAAGTCAGCTTTACAGACAGGAGAGACAGAGAGGAAGATCTTCCATCCGATGATTTAGTCCCCAAGTGGCTGAAACAGAGCTGAGCTGATCAGAAGCTAGGAGCCTGGAGCCTCTTCTGGGTCTCCCATGTGGATGCAGGGTCCCAAGGTTTTGGGCTGTCCTCTACTGCTTTTCCAGGCCACAAGCAAGGAGCTGGAAGGAAAGGAATTGGAGCAGTCGGGATTAGAATCGGTACTTGTATGGGATCCCCGTGCATGCAAGGTGAAGACATTAGCTACTAGACTATCACACTGGAATTCACCACTACCACCCCTTTTTTTAAGGATTTATTTTGTATTTATTTGAAAGGCAGAGCAGGGCCCGGCGCGGTGGCATAGTGGTTAAAGTCATCACCTTGCAAGCGCCAGGATCCCATATGGTCACTGGTTCTAGTCCCGATGGCCCTGCTTCCCATCCAGCTCCCTGCTTGTGGCCTGGGAGAGCAGTGGAGGATGGCCCAAAAACCTTGGGACCCTGCACCTGCATTGGAGACCCAGAAGAGCTCCTGGTTCCTGGCTTCGAATTGGCTCAGCTCCAGCCGTTGCAGCCACTGGGGAGTGAATCATCAGACAGAGGGTCTTCCTCTCTGTCTCTCCTTCTCTGTATATCTGCCTTTCCAATAAAAATAAATAAATCTTAAAAAAAAAAAAAAGAAAGGAAGGAAAGGCAGAGCAACAGAGAGAAAGAAAGTGGTCTTCCATCCGCCTGTCACTGCTCAAATGGCCACAGCGGTTGGAGCTGAACTAATCTGAAGCCAGAAGTTTCTTTGAGATCTCCCACATGGCTGCGGGGGCCTAAGGACTTAGGCCATCCTCCACTGCTTTCCAAGGCCATATGTCAGGAGGTGGATGGGAAGCAGCCAAAACACAAACCTGGCAGAAGCTTAACCCACTATGGTACAGTGCTGCCCTCCTACTGAAGAACCAAAATCCCAACCATTTGTTAATGGCACATTGCTACTAAGAAACTGTGTGAGCTTGCAGGCTGAACGGCCTATGTGACCTTTAGCACTAATGGGTCTCAATTCTTATGAATCAAGGCCCACCTAAGTCTGGTTATCTTACAGGTGACTTCAAGTAATTAAGTGGGTGCTTACTTTAGTAGCTGGAGACATGGGCTGTCCAGATAGGTAGGGAATGTATGGTATTTCCCCTCAGCTTACAGGCTATTGTGAATTGCCACTTTTCAAGCTATGTGGACTGCCCCTAGAAAAACCCTATGGATGTGCTATTCGGGGCCACACTCCAGTAAGGGGTGTTGGTCCCGGCTGGCCGGTTGGTCAGGCAGCTGCCTGCTCTCAACCAAGAACCCAGGTTCGGATGTGCTGAGCTTGAATAAACCATCCTTGTGCACTTGGATCAACTTCAGACTCCTGGTGATTTCTGGGGATCTCAAAATCTGTGCGCAACACTACCAGCCCCCACCATATTTCATGAAGTAAAACCAGGCAACATACAGATAAGAATGTGCCAGCACTGTGGCACAGCAGCAGAAACTACCTGCAATGCTGGCAGCCCACATGGTGCCAGTGTGTCCCAGCTCTTCTGATCCAGCTTCTTGTAGATGACCAACCACATAGGAGACCTTGATGAAGCTCCTGGTTTGGTTCGGCCAGCCCTGGGCATCATGGCCATCTGGGGCAATGAATCGGCTTAGGGAAAAATCTCTTTCTCTCTCTAATTCATTCATTGATTCATTCTTTCTTTCTTTTAAAGATTTATTTATTTTTATTGGAAAGGTAGATGTACAGAGAGGAGGAGAGACAAAGAGGAAGATCTTCCATCCAGTGATTTACTCCCCAAGTGACTGCAATGGCTGCTGCTGTACCAATCTGAAGCCAGGATCCAGGAACTTCTTTTGGGTCTCCCATGTGGGTGCAGGGTCCCAATGCTCTGGGCCGTCCTCGACTGCTTTCCCAGGCCACAAGCAGGGAGCTAGATGGGAAGTAGAGCTGCCGGGATTAGATCCGGTGCCCATATGGGATCCCAGTGCATTTAAGGCGAGGACCTTAACCATTACGCTATCGCGTTTGGCCCTCTCTAATTCTTTCAAATAAGTAAATTATGTTTTATTAACATTTTGGGGGTAGTCTGCTAGTTCAGGGTCACCAGCTTGGAAGTCACTCCTCCCACCACCTAGGTGTTCCCTCCTGCCCACCTGTTAGTCTCACCCACCATCATCTGGAACCGGGGAGGGGGCGGCACTGCATTGTTGTGTAACCACTCCCCTCGGAGCCCCCAGAAAGGCCCATGACAGGGAAGGGCTCGCCGTCTTGGTCACAAGCTTCCATCACTCTAGCGTCGTCAACTCTTTGCCTCCCTAGTACCTGCTTACTCTCTGCTTCCTGTAGACAGACTCCAAGGACAGGTAAGCCCCTGCACATGCCCCTGTGTGTCTGTATTCCTCACCCTCTGTTCACTGCTTTGGCGGGACAGTAAAGATAGCAATGCTAAGATGCTTTGTATTTCTAATTGGTGTACTTTTAAGAGTTCCAGGAGAGGTTAGGCCTAGCAGTAATGGAATGTGGGCAGAGAAGCCAGAGAAAGGTGAATGCCTGCAGCATTTTAAGTGTGTCCTGATTATTCACTGCATGTCTCTTAGGGTAAGTTACATTGCTGAGGAAGCTGGGACATAGTCTTCAGTGTAATGGATGGCCTTCATGGTAATGACTGTTTGTTCCTCTTGGGGTTTCGGTTATATGGACTTGTGATTTGGTATCTCTAATGGGCCCTGTTATCACCAAGCTCGGTTAATAGACTCCTTAACACACCTTAGACTTGTCTGGCATGGTCTTGCTCACACCTTGCAAAGGTTAATAAATAATATATATTTTTAAAGAATTTGACATCTTCAGGAAGCACAGATAATAAATTAGCAGAGTAACCTTACAACTATTTAAGGTGAAAATTTCACACACACTTCAGACAGGCACTGAGGCTCAGTTATAGCCTTGCTGCTGAGCTGTTTGATGTTACACTTTGAATCCCAGATGCTTACATGCCTCTTTGCTTTTTTCGTTTTTGATATTTTATTTATTTTTATTGGAAAAGCAAAGAGGAGGAAAGACAGAGAGGAAGAACTTCTGTCCGTTGATTCACACCCAAAAAGGCAGTAATGGCTGGAGCTGAGCCAGTCCGAAGCCAGGAGCCAGGAGCCCGTTTCAGGTCTCCCATGTGGATGCAGGGTCCCAAGGCTTTGGGCCATCCTCAGCTGCCTTCCTGGGTCACAGGTAGGGAGCTGGATGGGAGGCTGGGCCACCAGGATTAGAACCAGCGCCCATATGGGAGCCTGGCATGGTCAAGGTGAGGACTTTAGCCACTAGGCTACCGTGCCAAGCCCTTTTTGTTTTATTTTGATTGTAATTCCAGGAAATGTAGTGTTGAGATAAAGCCATTCATCAGGGCATGATGGAATAACAATGAACATCAGTTTAATCCTTTTGCAAACAAGCCCAAAAAATCATACACATGGATTTCAGCTGCTATGAGACTGTTGGTTTTATGACATTCCTGGTGGAGCTAAAACAATCTGTTAGGACTTGAATGTGGAAGGTGAGTCAGCCTAATCTGGCAGTTGCTGTGCTGTGCCATGGCCTGCCTGCTTAGCAATCACAGAGCTGCTCTTAACAGCGATGAATTCAGATCTCTGTTCAGGTCAGGACTTATGTTGAGCAAAGCCAAAGGGAAGGAGAAAGTGCAGTGAGAGAGGCTAGGCACAGGAACTGGACACCCCTGTCCTCCCCTCTCCACCTGGAAATAAAGAATGATATCTACGGGGTGTTCCTGATGGGCCTTGCCTGCCTTGGACATTTTGGAAAACTGGTTTCCATTCCTTCATCAGGAAGAAAACTCCAGGTTTTAGTTGCTGTGTTATCAAGATGGAAATTCAAATATTCTGGAAGCTCTAACATTCTCCAAATGTTCCCTGCCTACTCTGAGCATCCTAGATAAAAGGGATGAAAACATTTCTCCTCAGACTGCAATGCAAGGCTAAACTTGGGACCTGCGTCATTGCTTAACCTACTTTGAGCACCAGTCATTGCAGTACTTCCTTCTCCAGTCACCCTCACTCTCGTTCCCAACATCCTGCCAGTGCACGTCTTGGCAGCTTTACCCACTAAATAGTAATCCTCTTGGTATTCCAACTTAACCGTCACTGTTATTTAAGCCCTTTATGTGTAGTCTTTTTTTTTAAAAAAAAAAAATTATTTTATTTTTTATTGTGAAGTCCGATATACAGAGAAGAAGAGAAACAGGAAGATCTTCCATTTGATGATGCACTTCCCAAATGACCACAATGGCCAGTGCTGAGCTGATTCGAAGCAGGAGCCTGGAGCTTCATCTGGGTCTCCTGTGTGGGTGCAGGGTCCCAAGGCATTGGGTCGTCCTCGACTGCTTTCCCTGGCCACAAACAGGGAGCTGGATGGGAAGCGGGCTGCCATCCAGGGATTAGAACCGGTGCCTATATGGGATCCTGGCACTTTCAAGGCGAGAACATTAGGCACTAGGCCAACGCACTGGGCCCTTGTGTAGTCCTAACTTGCTCAACTGATCTTGGTTTTGCTTAAGTCTCTCTTTACTATGCAGTATCACTGATTGGTACAAAATGAAAATACGTTCCTTGCACTTTAAAAAATCATTTATTTATTTGAAACATAGATGGACAAAGATTGAGAATCTTGCATCCACTAATTTGTTCCCCAGATGGCAGCAACCACCAGGACCAGAAGCCAGGAACTCCATCCAGGTCTCCCAGACGCAGGAACCCCAGTTACCTGAGCCATTGTTCTCTGTGAGGCACATTAACAGGGAGCCGGGTCAGAGTAGGCAGCTGGAACTGAGAACAGCACTTTCATATGGGATGTTGGTGTTGCAATCAGTGGTTTAACTTGTTACACCACAACGTCAGTTCCTGTTCCTCGCAATGTTTAAATCTTTTGAGAATTCATGGCATTAGAAGGAAAAAGCTAAGCCCCATAGCAGGTTGGTCTGATCCTACAATTCTGAAAGTTAATATCTGACACTCTGTCAGCTGCTTAGGATCTCCCAGCATTGGTATTTGCACTGTCTTGATTTATTCAGGGCAGTCTCTTCCATCAAGACTTAGATCAGCTGTGCCTCTCACAGATAGAATTCCGGGCCTCTTCCTTCCTTCAGCTACTCTTGCACAGCGATTTCTTCATAAAATAGTTTTCTTATCTCCTTGATTTCAGTTACATATTGTCATCTCTGATCTCTGAAAATGTTAAATGAAAAATTCCAGAATAGCTAATTCCTGAGTTTGAAATTGTGCATTTTTCTGAGTAGTATGATGAGATCTTGTGCCATCCTACCCAAGATATGAACCATCCCCTTGTCGAGTGCATTGACACAGTGTACGCGACCTGCCCATTAGTCATTTCATAGCTGTCTTGGTTAATGGATAGATGGTAGTGTTAATCACATTGCTTGTGTCCAAGTAACTTTTACTTTAGTTCATAATGTCCCCAAAATACAGGACTAGTGGTGCAGCCAATTCAGATATGCCAAAAAGAAGCTTAAAAAGTTATTCCTTTAGGTGAAAACTCCCAGCAATGAAAGAAAAAAAAAATCAAATGGTGAGGTTACCAATATCTGCAGTAAAAATCAATCTTCTATGTATGAAATTGTGAGGGAGGAAAATTGTATAGTATCACTCCTCTCACTGCAAAATGGGGCCGGTGCTGTGACATATCAAGCTAAACCTCTGACTGCAGTGCTGGCATCCCAAATGGGCACCAGTTTGAGTCCTGGCTGCTCCACTTCCAATGCAGCTTCCTGCCAATGCACCTGGGAAAACAGATGATGGCCCAAGTGCTTGGTCCCTGTACCCACATGAGAAACCTGGAAGAATTTCCTGCTTGACTCCTGGCTTCAAACCAGTTCAGCTCTGGCTGTTTCAGCCACTTGGCAAGTAAACCAGTTGATGAAAGCTCTCTTTCTCTCTCCATCTCTAACTCTGCCTTTCAAATTAATTCAATAAATAAATAAATATGTCCAAGTCAGATATACAGAGAGCAAGATTTTCCATCCGATGATTCACCCCCAAGTGACCACATGGGCTGGAACTGCGCCAATCTGAAACCAGGAGCCAGGAACTTCTTTTGGATCTCCCAGGCGGATGCAGGATCCCAAGGCTTTGGGTCATCCTCGACTGCTTTCCCAGGCCACAAGCAGGGAGCTGGATGGCAAGCAGGGCTGCCAGGCTTAGAACCAGCGCCCATATGGGATCCTGGCACATTCAACAAGAGGACTTTAGCTGCTAGGCCACTGTACCATGCCCAATGAATAAATCTTTAAAAAAAAAGTTATGGCCAGAGGCTGGCACTGTGGTGTAGCAGGTGAAACCAGTGCCTGTGTGTTGGCCTCCCAAATAGGTGTTGGTTTGCTGCTTCCCTTCCAATCCAGCTCCCTGTTAGTGAGTCTGGGAAATCAGCAAAGGATAGCCCAAACCCCTGGGGCCCTAGACCCATGCGGGGGGCCCTAAACAAGCTCCTGGCTCTTGGCTTTAGGCCAACCCAGCTGCAGCTGCTGCGGCCACTGGGAAATGAACCAGCAGATGTAAGATTTCTCTGTCTCTCCCTCGTCTCTCCAACTCTGCCTTTCAAATAGTCTTTAAAGGAATTATTTAATATATATTAATTAAAGAAATTTAAATATGTGTATATATATATATCACCTATGCCCTAAGGTTATTTATGAAGGTGATATAGCTAGTGCTTAATACCTGATATCAAAATGCATAATTTAAAAATGCAAAATGGATGATCTGAGGCAGTTTGCTTACTTGGTGCCTGAGTGTGTGCCAGCACATACAAGCTTCAGGTTTTGACTGTGGATGGGCCTAACAATCCCGGTCTCACAGAGTAAATTAAGAGGCACTACCTGAAACACCAATTTCTGTCTGGAACGTAGCGAATTTTGCCCCTCAGTCTTTCCCTTTTCCTCCTGCTTTCTGCTGTCACTCCCATTCTTCCTTCTTCCTAATGTCTGTCTTCGCTGAGAGCCCCAAGAAGGCAGGGCATGTGCTGTTTTCTTCATTGCTGTGTCTCGCAGTATCTCGTAAGTGCTACCTAAAGTTGTATACTTAGAGCATCAGCTAAAGACAAACAGGGAATTGTGACCACTGAAAGTCCTGTCGGTGAGCTTTCAAAATCAACAGTTCTTTTTTAAATTGTTGTAGTCACTTGGCTACATTAATTGATCAGCTTTTTTTTTTTTAAGTTGAGTTCCAATGCAAACACTTGGGTGAAAAGTATGTGGAGCTACTAAGAAAATTACTTCATGATATTTGTTAAAGATGGTATAGCAGATTTTCTTCAAGGTACCTTTGTATGTGGGTCTTGCAGTGGAGAAACAGAGCTTGGGTCAGTGGATGGAAAACTAAGAAAAAACGTCAGTAGGGAGGGGATCCTGACAGGAGTTCATGCTGGAAGCAGGCCAGGGTGATAAGACAGAGTAATCGGATACCAAAGGTGGGATTGCCACCAACCAGGCAGAGCTGGATTCTTGCTCAAACTGGATTCCACAGGGGCAGGAAGGAAGGCACAAGATAAGTCCAATCAGATAGCACTCCGGGGCCTGGCGCAATGGCCTAGTGGCTAAAGTCTTTGTCTTGAAGGTGTCCAGATCCTACATGGGTGCTGGTTCTAATCCCAGCAGCTCCACTTCCCTTCCAGCTCCCTGCTTGTGGCCTGGGAAAGCAGTCGAGGACGGCCCAAAGCCTTTGGATCCTGCACCCGTGTGGGAGACCTGGAAGAGGCTCCAGGCTTGTGGCATCGGACTGGCTTAGCTCCGGCCGTTGCAGCCACTTGGGGAGTAAATCAGCGGACAAATCTTCCTCTCTGTCTCTCCTCCTCTCTGTACATCTGACTTTCCAATAAATAAATAAATCTTTACAAAAAAAGAAAAAAAAAAGAAAACACTCCGGATCCTGATCCAGGCACGATCAAAGGAATTTTTATGAGAGCCATTCCTGGATTATTATTATTATCTATTTTCATGTAAATTTTTAAATTTCACTTTTATTATTTATTTATTTTTACAGGAACCTGAGCTTAATTCTTACTTTATTGAGAACCAAGAATGTCATATCTAAGAATGATGAAGAAGTTGCTGGAATAAATATGTTCAGGTTAAGGTGACCTTGCTCTTAGGAGAGAATAGATTATTTTAGGATGATACGTTATGAGAACAAAGCAGGATCAAAATAACAAGGTGACATAAATAGCTGTTCAAACAAGTTAAATTCCAACAGAGCGCCTGGACTTCATTCTCGGAAACCTTGGCATTTCTCAGTACAAACCCTCGGTGGAAATGAGTATAGACAGAGAAGAGGAAAGGAGGTATGTACACACACAGAGATTTAGCAGGGCAAGAAGTAAAGCGAAAAAAGGAAAGGCTTTCCAAAGATACAGATTTTTAATTCAAAACATTTTTAACAAAAACATACATATGTTTTAAAGATTTACTTATCTTTTACTGGAAAGGCAGATTTACAGGGAGAAGTAGAGACACAGAAAGAAGTATCTTCCATCCACTGTTCACTCCCCAAACAGCTGCAACAGTTAGAATTGAGCCAATCCAAAGCCAGGAGCCAGGAACACCTTCCGGGTCTCTGCGTGGGTGCAGAGGCACCCTCTACTGCCTTCCCAGGCCATCAGCAGGGATACGGATGGGAAGTGGAGAAGCCAAGACATGAACCAGCTCCCACATGGGATGCCAGCGGTTGCAGATGGAGGATTAATCATTGAGCCATTGCACCAGTCCCCCAAAAAGGTATATAGTTATTTTTATCAGAAAGTCAGTATACAGAGAGAGGGAGAGATCAAGAGAAAAATTTTCCATCCACCAGTTCACTCCCCAAGTAGCCACAATGACCAGAGTTGAACCAATCTGAATCCAGGAGCCAGGAGCCTCTTCTGGGTCTCCCACATGGGTGCAGGGTCTCAAGGTTTTGGGCCATCCTTGACTGTTTTCTCAGACCACAAGCAGAGAGCTGGATGGGAAGTGGAGCAGCCGGGACATGAACCAGCGCTCATGTGGGATCGCAACACATGCAAGGTGAGGATTTAGCCACTAGGCTTTCACGCCAGACCCCCAAAAGATATATTTTAACAAGAACAACAAAATAAGTCAATGGACAAAGGAAGTGAGAGTAGTTACACTACAAAACCTGGATTAAGGAGAGCTTCTATGGTTCTAGACAGACTGGGGAGAAAGGGCAGTAAGGGAGGTTATTTATTTGTCATTCTCTAGTTCAGGCTTCCCCTTGGGCTGTCAGGAGGGAGAGTACTGTACATTCTCACGCTGCCACCGGTGAGCATGAGAACGAGGTGTGTATGAGAGCCGAATGGGATGCAGGATGGACTGGACCAGTCTGCTGTACACACCAGCTTATGCAGGAGCTGAGGTTGTGGGGCGGGCATGGGGGCAGATATTAGAGGCCACTCCGACTAGGCTGTAGTTCTGGCTGGTGTGCATGAGGACTGAGGGCGCAGAGGGCAGTGTTAGGCTGGGCCACAGTATCCATTGGTTTGGATATGAGATGGGGTTGGGGACAGAACTAACCAGGTAACTACAGTCAGTATGAGTGATGGACTGAGCCAGACCCTGCACTGGCTGGCACACACAGCAGTCAGGTCTGGGGTCACTTGCGGTGAGATTTCTTCGGGAACACTCCCACCCCGCAACTGGACTGTGAGACTCAGGACTCCAACCATGGGGAAGATCACAGGCTCTGTGGTCCGAGTGGAGTGTGCCAGAACCAAGCCTGCTTGGTTGCTGAAGCCTGTGCAGCGAATGCCAGATGCACATGAGGACATGTCAGGTCATTGAGGCCTGCAGAGACCTTCTAGTACCGTGGAGGGCAGAACAAGTTCAGCTCTCCTGGTCAAACTTTTAGAGTGAGTATCTGGGTGAGTGGATGCACTAGGGTGGTCTATGTCAGCCAGTGGACCTTGGAAAGATTTCCTGAACCTTGAAGCAACAAAAACAACAGCATTTCAGAACTATCGAAACCACTTGAGCAATACCCTTGGAACATGTTCCACATCGGGGACCTTGGAATAACATCGAGTGGCTGCCCCCTATCCCCAGGTACTGGCACTGCTGGATTTCTGGGGGTGGCCTTCTTCCCTTCCCTCCCCCTTCTCCAAGATACAAGAAGGAAAATGGAGATTGGAGATAGTTGTCTTATCCACTTTCCCTGTTCCTTGACCCTTCCCACTCTGATCAGACCCACATTGGCATGCATCCTTCTCAATTATGTAAACATCATCAATAATAAAATAAATAATTATTAAAAATAACATATGAACTAAAAGCATATGAACCTATTGACCACTGTGGTTCCCTTCAATCTGGGACCCCAAACCAAGGGCCTGCTCCTTTGCTTTCTAGCTTCAGAACCAGTGTCAGTGCTCTGGCCAAGTATGCTTGCATGAAGCATTTCATTCTGTCCTCCCTTTGGTCCTCTCCACATCTTTTCCTTAGTCATGTATCTTGCAAGTCATGACTTTGCAAAGGTGAACCATAAGCAGGTGGCAGTGTCTTAAAGGGAAGGAGAGCAAGGCCTAATATGGGTCTTGGATTCTGGCTGATTATCGCAGGAAATCAAGCTGCTGCATCTTAGTCTCCTTACGTGAAATATATTAGTAGTGAAGATTTCTCTCTTACAGCAAATGTTGATGGTTTTCTTATATTTCTGGCTTGCTCAAAGAATGTACAGGCCCTTACAACCCAAATATCTCTTGCTCTAGAGTATTGTATCTACAGTTTTAAATATAAGCCAAGTCTTTGAGTCTTAGTGGGAATGGCAGGAAGATGGACACAAGGCAAGCACGGGAGGACGAGGTGGAAGGGGCTTTCAGCCAGCGGACACTTACCACTTTTTGATTGCCTTCATTATCGGTGAGCAGCCATTCAATATCCAGGGTGTCTTTTTCTGGGAGCCCCAGTTGATGGTGACAGGGCAGAGTGACCTTCTCCTCTGCCACTCTCTTGATCTCAGTGTGAGTCCCCAAGGTTCCAACATAAAAGGAAACTGGAAGAGATAAACCTCTAATGAGCAATGTGGAAACTGGGTGGCTATGGATGGAGAGGAAACATCACAGCAAACGATTGTTGAATGTCCCATGGGCAAGAAGAAGGTCAAGGTGTTGGGGAAGAATCCTGTTGTCGCTCACAGTCTCCCCTGTTAATGGAATTCATCATGTCTTGAACCCCCTAAGTTACTCCAGCTTACACTATTTTTTTTTTACCTCATCCAATTTTTTATAGATAATGAAATCACTGGGGTCAACTATCGTGCCTTTTATCTCTCAGTCTTCCAGCAGAGCCTTCCAAAAGAACATTGCTCATGGAAACCACACACCAGGTGTCCCAATAACTCACATTTTTTAACGTATAGAATCAGAATCTTGGGAGGCTATAGAAAACTCAAGACGAATCTTCTTACTTTACCAGAGGCTTTCTTTTTTTCAAGATTTTTTTTTTTCCTTTTTTTTGGAAAGGCAGATTTATAGAGGAGAGATAGAGAGAAAGATCTTCCATCTGCTGGCTGGTTCCCCAAGTGTCCACAATGGCCAGAGCTGAGCTGATTCAAAGCCAGGAGCTTCTTCCAGGTATCCCAGTGCGGGTGCAGGGTCCCAAGGCTTTGGGCTATCCTTGACTGCTTTCCTAGGTCACAAACAGGGAGATGGATGGGAAGTGGAGCAGCCAGGACACGAACTGGTGTTCATATGGGATCCCAGTGCTTGCAAGGCAAGGATTTAGCCACTAGGCCATCACACTGAGCCCTAAAGGCTTTTTAAAATCCAACAGCAGTTGTTGCGACCAGTAGCATATACTTTAGAGTATGAAAAGACAACTACACAAGCATCATAATTTGAAGGGAATTTATTCATCATCCAAGGACTGCAATTTGGGGACGGTAATTACAGGCAATTAATTATAGGGTTCAGGAGGAACATAAATCTTTCAAGAATTTTATAAATATTAGGCATACTCTATGTAAATCATCTGATATAGTATTTAACACTTAATGACTCTGAATAAAAGTAATTGATTTTATTATCAAGAAGATGGTATTTCATTTACACTCTGGAAAGCAGAATTCACTTGGATAGAAATAGAAGAAGAGGAAAGGTTAAGGGGAGGAAGGCGTAGGAAGGAACAGTCTTGCATGGGATGTTGGGGGCTATGGGTGGGACTGCTAACAAATAGCTTGGCTGGCATGAAGATGTGGGAAGGAAGTAACACATTACACAGATCAGTGAAGCAGGTGAAGTGGTGAAAGAAAGGCCTTGTTTGCGGCAGTGGGCTTCATGATATAATTCCTTGCCTTGCTTGAGGAAGAGAGGTTTAGGAGCTGTACACACACGTACACATAAAAAGGATACTAAAACATGCCTTTGGGAAAGCTGCTACATTTTGGAGAGCAAATCTCCAGGATAAGTTATAAAAATGATTTTAAAGAAATGAGAAGTAATGAAGTCGAAGCGATATAACACAAATGGAATTAAGAAAATGATGACTGGTCCTGGTGCGGTGGCCTAGCGGCTAAAGTCCATGCCTTGAAGGTGCCGGGATCCCATATGGGCACCGGTTCTAATCCAGGCAGCTCCACTTCCCATCCAGCTCCCTGCTTGTAGCCTGGGAAAGCAGTCGAGGACGGCTCAAAGCCTTGGGACCATGCACCTGCGTGGGATACCTGGAGCAAGTTCCTGGCTCCTAGCTTTGGATTGGCACAGCACTAGCTGTTGCGGTCACTTGGAGTGAGTCATCGGATGGAAGATCTTCCTCTTTGTCTCTCCTCCTTTCTGTATATCTGACTTTCCAATAAAAATAAATAAATCTTTAAAAAAGAAGATGATGATGACTGCATAGGCAGTAATAGGAGCACCAGGAACACACTGTGTTTTCTTTGGTTGGGAAATCGAAATGATAGACACTAAGTCTGAATTTAAATATGTTGTGTAGTCTAGGCAGCAATGCCCAAAAGACAGCTCTGGGCTCTGTTTTTGACCACAGTGCCTCCCTTTGCCCTGCAGATAACCCATAGAGCTCCTCCATGACAAGCTTCAATTGATATATTGGAGAAAACTCCAGCACCCTGGGCATGGCTTGCTTATCCAGTGTCTCATAAATCAAGCTCCTGCAGATACTCCTGCTCCATCTGTTGTGCTAAATCGTGTCAGGTCCCTACATGTCCATTGGTTATTCCATGGAAGCATCGTTATGTGGGAGTTGGCATCTTCCCTACACAGATTCCAGTGTTAAATCATGTAAAGGAAACATCCTCAGGCACATTTTAAGAATAAAAAAATGCAAAGAATCCATCCTCCCTCAATCCCCATGAAGCATTTGTAGAGCAGCTGGGAAATCTGCCAGTCTGCCTGGTGCTAAACGAAGCTTGTAAGGAGGCGATCTGACTTCTGTTACTGCTGAACACAGCAGTGCTCGGACGGTCCTGCTAGGGACCAGACAAAGCTAGGGAAGGGGAGAGATGAAGGGAGAGGCCCCACCCATTCCCAACCATCCCAGGGTCCCCAGATGTGGTGCTCCTGGGGCCCTGCTCAAGCGGTTTTGATAGTTCAGCTATTCTGAATTGCTGACAATCTCGCCATTCCAAGCACGATGAAATCTCTCCAGAATCCACTGGCTGACATAGTCCATCTTGGAGTCTCCGTTTGGACTTTGGGCATTTAGTAAGCATTTACTATCCAAAATAATAATTTTTAAAAAG
Organism: Ochotona curzoniae; assembly: GCF_017591425.1. NCBI lineage: Eukaryota > Metazoa > Chordata > Mammalia > Lagomorpha > Ochotonidae > Ochotona > Ochotona curzoniae. The sequence continues at coordinate 2,688,663 of NW_024465573.1, read as the reverse complement.
AGACTGACTCTGCTTTGAAAGTTGCTCAGTTCAGCCGCTAGAGGGAATCAAAGGCTCAGATTTGGTTGATGTCCTTTTAGGACAGGAACCTAGTGGTGGGTGGTGTGCTTTGCAGCACACCAAGCTCTATTTATATCACACCCAGAATTAAATAGAGCAGTGTGGCAAGTGGGCCCTGGTGAATACAAACGCTCCTCGCGAGGCACAGAGCCTCAACCAAAGCACTTGAACATATAATCTCACCTAAACCTCAGCATCTCAGTCTTAGGATTTCACAAGGGTTCCCACAAATCTCTAGGGTCCTTCAACACCTCGTGTCTCTATACTCTTATCCACATCCTGAATGGCCAGGGCCCGGGTTCTCCGTTTCATTCTCAGACTTGGCAGTGATCACGGGGCTGACGAATGTGCATCTTCCATCCAGGGCTAAGAAGGATGCAAGGGGCAGTCCGCCACCCTGAAGCTGGGCTAGGATTCTCTGGGCATTGAGACAGCCATCTTCATTAAGAACTTGGAGATCATCCTTTAACTTAGGGGGACATTCTTAGCTCAGAGAAGTGAAATATCGAGTCACAAATGTAGTAAGTGGCAAAACAGTATCCAACTAAGTACCTGGGATTTTAAGGCAATATTTTTGCTTGTGGGAAGAGTTGCTGGATGCTGTTCATGGTAAGGAGGACCTCTGTATACACGTGCAAAATGCATCTCTGGAAGCTGCAAGCTCTTCCTAACTCAAGGTTCTACATGCAGCTCAGGTGCTTAACTGATAGTCGGTGGGAGCTTGGGAGAATTACCTGCTTTGAGCCTTAATTTTCTCAGCTGCAGAATAGAAAGAACTGAGGTAATACATGAGGTAGCACAATGACATGATAGGGTCTTCCTTCCAGCATGCCATTTGCTTTCCTTTGCTTACCTGGGACTTTATGTCAGATGCCTGCTGCCTACATTCAGCTAAGATGGGCTGAAGGTTTGACTCTCTAAAGGTAACAACAGCATTTTATTAATGATTCTCTTGGACCTGCAATACCTCCAAAGAGATAGGCCGGGGTAACTTTTAATAGCAACAAGAATGCTGCTTTTAAAAAATCGATTTCTCGGGCCCGGCGCGGTGGCGCAAGTGGTTAAGGTCCTCGCCTTGCACGCCCGGGATCCCATATGGGCGCCGGTTCTAATCCCGGCAGCCTCGCTTCCCTTCCAGCTCCCTGCCTGTGGCCGGGGAAAGCAGTCGAGGACGGCCCAAAGCTTTGGGAACCTGCACCCACGTGGGAGACCTGGAAGAGGCTCCTGGCTTCGGATCGGCATAGCATCGGCCGTTGCGCTCACTTGGGGAGTGAAACATCGGACGGAAGATCTTCCTCTCTGTCTCTCCTCTCTGTATATCCGCCTTTCCAATAAAAAAATAATAATAAAAATAAATCTTAAAAAAAATCGATTTCTCTCTTAATTTCCTAACAGAAAGTTCTTCAGTTTGGCAAATGCTTATTAGATGCCTACAAGGCATGATTTTCCCTCTAGATCCCCATACTGTGTCCGCCAGCATGGTCACTATCAGATGGGCACCCAACATTTCTTGGGACAGGAACAGGTTGCTTCTTTCCTTAGAAGTGAGTTATTCTGCAAGTTGTATAGACCAATAGTTCACAAGTCACAGAGTCAGGGAACCACAGAGGGCTGTCTAATGCCAGGGGCAGGAACTGTGCCTTGCATGCAGCCTAGTGGCTGAAGGAGCACCCTCCCGGGTGCCTGGGGTAGGGAAGCAGCTCCTTCTGCGCGGTGAGTGCACCCTTTTCAGGGCACTTCATACAGTCCACTGTTCACTGACAGGAAAGCGGATGTGACACTTCTCATGGAATAGTTGAGAAAGCCTCAGGAAAATCGATCACTAAATGCCAGTCATAAAAATAAAGAGACTGCAGAAACCTTCCACTCAATCTCTGTCATAATATAGATCAAGAAACTGAGGCTTGGAGAGAAGCGACTCAGTCCTGATCATATCCTGTGTTTATATTATGTATATAACATATACCATATACATGCTTATATGTGTTTATATCCATATATTATATATCCACATATTTAAACTCTGCAGGTATTTTTTTGTGTGTATGCATATGCATAAACTTTTAGATTGTTTGTGGAACACCGTATGTAATTAAGACAGCATGATATAAAGCAGGCAGTTTGTATACAGACTTGGGTTTAAGTAGTTTCTGTAAGACAAGGTCACTCCCGGATCACTCTGAGCCTTTTCCTTCTCACAAACTGAGAATGAAAGCATGGACTTTGAGAGGCTGCTATAAGGACTGTACTTTTACCTACCGTATGCAAAGGATCTAGCACTGGCAAGGGATATGCAGTACACCCTCACCACTGACTATTATTAGTATCAATAATGTATGCACTGCATCTTCAATGACAAGAAAACCACAAGGCACATCAAAAAGGTAAACCAGGAGCTTGAAGATTCTGAAAATCATTCTACTTGACAACTATTTGTCCACACATACTTGATTTCTATGTCTCTCTTCATGGTATCATGTGCCAGCTAAAGGTAAGTTCCAGAAGGTATGATGCTTTACTTTCACATGTTTGAGCACATATCTCCTGAAAATAAAGATGTTCTTCCCCAAACCACAGCATCACTAAGAAAGTTACACAGGGACCAGCGCTGTGCTCTGGTGGATAAAGCCACTTCCTGTGGCACCAGCATCCCATGTGGGCACTAGTTTGAGTGCCAGTTGCTCCACTTCTGATCCAGCTCCCTGATGATGTGCCTGGGAAAAGCTGTGGGGCATGGCCTAAACACAAGGGCCCATGCAGCCATGTGGGAAACCTAAAAGAGTTGGCTTCAGCCCAGCCAAACTCACTGTAGTGGCCATTTGGGGAGTGAACCAGAGGATGGAAAAACCCTGTATTTGTCTCCCTCTCTCCTGTAACTCTCCTTTTCAAATAAATAACTTTAAAAATCTATTAAAAAATTCCATTGGGGCCCAGCACGATAGTGTAGTGGTTAAAATTCTTGCCTTGAACGCACCAGGATCCCATACGGGCGCTGGTTTTAATCCCAGTGGCCCAGTTTCTATCCAGCTCTCTGCTTGTGGCCTGGGAAAGCAATAGAGGACGGCCAAAAGCCTTGGGACCTTGCATCCACGTAGGAGACCTGAAAGAAGCTCCTGGCTCCTGGCTTCGGATTGGCTCAGCTCCAGCCATTGTGGTCACTTGGGGAGTGAATCAATGGACAGAAGATCTTCCTCTCTGTCTCTCCTCTTCTCTGTATATCTGACTTTCCAATAGAAACAACTCTTTTTTTTTTTTAAAGATTTATTTTTATTATTTTCTTATTGGAAAGGCGGATATACAGAGAGGAGAGACAGAGAGGAAGATCTTCTGTCCATTGATTCACTCCCCAAGTGAGTACAACAGCCAATGCTATGCCGATCCAAAGCCGATCCGAAGCCAGGAGCCTCTTCCGGGTCTCCCACATGGGTGCAGATTCCCAAAGCCTTGGGCCGTCCTTGACTGCCTTCCCGGGCCACAGGCAGGGAGCTGGAAGGGAAGCGAGGCTGCCGGGATTAGAACCGGCGCCCATATGGGATCCCGGGCGTGCAAGGCGAGGACCTTAACCACTTGCACCACCGCGCCGGGCCCCAATAGAAACAAATCTTAAAAAAAAAAATTCTATTAACCACTAGCGTGACGTGGCCTGGGGCCGTGATGTTCTAAACATGAAGACAACACCACTGTGTTCATTTCTAGATGCCTCACACTGGAGGGATTTTGACAAAAAAGCATTTAAAGGGTTATATGATGCAGTGCTACGGCCTAGAGAATATAGCACGAGGAATAGCTTCTCACGAGGCCAGAGGCCCAATTATACACACAACAGCTAGGAAGGTGGAGTAAGGGGCAGCTCGTAGCTGCCCTCCTTCGTTCAAATGCTACCAAGCAAATAATAATTGAGCTTTGTATCATAGGGTACAATAAGGTACAGATGGTGTCATAAATTCAACCATAAAATGACAGGTTGAGAGGCCTTCATAACTCTTTCTCAATTCTGTTTTGTGATTCTGTCACAAAAGACTTATGTGATTTGGGCTTAACCTGATGACAGAAGAATGAGTTGTATCATTTAGCAAATTTTCTATGTCATACGAGTAGAATATTTCAAGGGCTTTGAAAGGGATCCTTAGCTGTGGATGTTAAACTCAATATTGAAAGTTCTAACTATAATGTTCCAAGTAATACTTGAAGTTCGTGGTATATTTAAGCCACCGTCAGCAGAATGTGATACAAAATATAAAATGAAAACGTATGCCATCAGCTATTATATGTATTTTGTCACCATCAACGAACTCTCTCAAAGACAGAGAGTCTTTGTTTTGTTCCTTTGTCAACCTGCCGTTTGAAGATTCTTAATGGCTCTTTGCAAGAATTGAAAGGAACGCGCCCACAGGAACTGTATCATTTCCCATCTGTGGATGTTTCTTCCACCAGGGGGCAGAATCTACCTAGGCAAAATTAGCCATCTTTCAACTTTTTATTACAAGAAACAAGGATTTTTAAAAAAGATTTATTTATTTTTATTGGAAAGTCAGATATACAGAGAGGAGGAGAGACAGAGAAGAAGATCTTCCATCCATGATTCACTCCACAAGTGGCCCCAATGGTCGGAGCTGAGCTGATCAGGAGCCAGAAGCCACCTCTGGGGTCACCCAAGTGGGTGCAGGGTGCCAAGGCTTCAACCACCTTCCCAGGCCACAAGCAGGGAGCTGGATGGAAAGTGGGGCCACTAGGATTAGAACCAGTGCCCACACTGGATCCCGGTATGCACACAGTGAAGACTTTAGCCACTAGACCACTGCGTTGGGCCAGAAACAAGGACTTTAATTGACAAAAATTGTGTACTATTTTGAATTCTGATTCAATAAGTATTTTGTTCCCACGTGTGGTCCTGTAATACACTTCCAACCACAGGCAGTTAATTTTCAAGGATCTGTGGCCAAAACGAATATCTTAGAAAATACAGTCAGGTATTTTGAGAGAAACTTTACCCAGGAAATGAAAACATTCATTATTTCAGTAATTTTTAGTAGTACTAGGTCACCGTTTTTTACTTCTTTCAACTGAAACAGATGTTTACTTTGTCTAAAGCCAAAACACATTTAAATTGCCGAATCTGTTATGAAGTAAATAATTTACTCAGATGCTGTCCAATATTGCTCTAGGGAGTTAATAAGAACAAGCAAAGAAGGAGGAATAAAAATCTGCCCCAGGTGGTTCAGAGGAGCTAAAGAATCTTGAAGCTTAGTCTTTGTTCTAGGCCAACAATTTAACCTGAATTATAAAGTTCTAGAATACTCTGCCTATCTGTAATCCAGGTGTTTAGCTGGCATACACCTGCAAAAAGTTGATGAGGCTTACCGAGGTGTTGGCTCCATCAGTTCCCTGTGTGAAACTGGTCTAGGGACTGGCATTGTGGTGTAGCAGGTCAAGCCAATGCCTGAGATTAGTGATCTAGGAAAGCAGCAACAGATGATCCAAGTGCTGGGCCTCTGTGCATGTGGGAGACCCAGGAGCAGCTCTGGTTTCCTGGCTTCAGTCTGGTATAGCCCCTCTGCTGCAGCCACATGGGGAGTAAAACAGCAAATGGAAGTGGGTCAAACTGTTCATATTCTCTTGTCACTGAGAATGCGAAATCACAGCACAACTGTGATCCTGATGAGATTGCAGTAGCTATCCTTTTATTATTGTGTGTCCTAAGCTATTCGGGGAACATGATTCTACAAGCTTTCCTTAACTATTATCTTTTCCCCTCTGCTTCTGGTTCTGGGTGCCAGTACTAACAAAATACTAAAATAATAACAAAATGCCAGTACTGATAAAATAACTGGCATTCAGACAGAAGTAACCAGAAGGGAGCACTTATTTAAAAGATCTAAGTGATTGGAGCTGGCAGCACGGCTCAATTGGCTAATCCTCCACCGTCAAGCACTAGCATCTCATATGGGCACCTTTTCATGTCCCGGCTGCTCCACTTCCCATCCAGTTCCTTGTTTATGACCTGAAAAAGTGGGGTGACCAAGTCCTTGGGACCTTGCATGTGTGGGATAACTGGAAGATTAGCTCAGCTCCGGCTGTTGTAGCCATGTGGGGAGTGAATCAGTCAGTGGAAGCTCTTTCCCTCTCTATCCTTCTCTCTGCAAAAGTGCCTTTTGAATAAAAATAGATAAATCTAAAAAAAAAAGGTAAGAGATTCTCCTGTTACCTTACTCGATGCTATAGAGATAAATGTCCTTGTTTTTAGAGATGACAGTCTAATAGAGGAATAAAGCAGGCACTCAACAAGCTCACTTCAAGGCATTGCATAGCCTACATTGTGTGGATCAGAAAAGGGAACTGGCGAACCAAGGTTCCTACGGCCATCAGGGTGGCTTCATGCAAAGGAAGTATGCCTGTGTCCTGGAGGACAGATTGAATTTTGACAATTATAAATGATAGACAGTGACTTCCAAATCCTGTGAGTGGCAGCCTGCCTGGTCAACAAACCGATCACCGAGCCAATGTCAGCATCAGGCGGAGGGATGGGAGGGGTGCTCGGTCTGACAGGGAGAAGGCGGAAGGTCAGTGACACCACATACTCAGCGTGTGGCTGTGTTACCGGGCCACGGGCTGGAGACGGGTTAACTCAACATCATGCTTATCCCATTTTTCCCACAAAGCTACAGATCCAGTCCACAGAAATCATCCCACCATTCAGAAACCCAGCAGTAAAGTCGTTAGAATTCTGCCTACAGCTCTATGTTCGTACATGTTCCATGCATTATGTACATAGGGACATACACAGAGTATCAGTGCAGATCAGGCCAGGAGGCATGCATGCCGTTATTCCTCGACTCTCAGAGAACTAGAGCCCACGCTAACCTGCTTCATAGACCTGTCATCTACTTATAGCTTCTATCACATTCCAAATGCTGAAGCTTTTATTACCTTCAGTAGAAAGATCTGAACAGTAGGAAAAGTTCAAAATAGGTACAGACTTACTACTGAGAGTAACAGTCCATTCTTAGTAATCCTTGGCCGTGAAGAAATGAGAGTATGTGGATAATTTAAATTCTATTGATAAATCAAAACCTCAGCTCAGCCTTCAAGTGTGTTCTCTCCTCTCTATGAAAGCCAATAGCACAGAGCTGGTGACTGGGCTGGCCTCCATCCCCGCCCCGCAGTCACTGCCTCCCTGGAAAGGGACAGAAGAGCCAGGAGGGAAGAAAAAAGAGAGAGTTCGGAGGAAGCTTCACTTTCTACTCAGAAGAACCACCTCCTAGGAGATAAAAATAACGCATGGTACAAATTTGTTTTCCTGTGTATTATCAATTCCCTCTGATGGAAACATTTTTTTGAAGATATGACAAATTTCTCAAAATTTCTTGGAAGTCTCCTTATACAAGCTTGTTCTCTCCTTCTCTCTCTTTAAGTTCTACTTATTTTTATTTGAAAGGTAGTTTGCAGAGAGAAAGAGAAACAGAGGGAGAGGTATTCCATCCATTGGTTCACACCCCAGATGGCTGTAACAGCCAGAACTGAGCTGTTCTGAAGCCAGGAGCCAGGGGTTTCTTCCGGATCTCCCATGAGGGTGCAGGGTCCTAAGCACCTGAGCCATCTTCTACTGCTTTTTCTGGCCATAAGCAGGGACCTGAATCAGAAATAGAGCCGGGCCTAGTGCAGCAGTTTAGTGGTAAAGGTCCTTGCCTTGCATGCACCAGGATCCCATATGGGTGTCAGTTCTAATCCCGACGGCCCTGCTTCCAACCAGCTCCCTGCTTGTGGCCTGGGAAAACAATCAAAGATGATCCAAAGCCTTGCATCCGCGTGGGAGACCCAGAAGAGGCTCCTGGCTTCGGATCAGTGCAGCTCTGAGTGTGGCGGCCTCTTGGGGAGTGAATCATTAAACAGAAGATTTTCCTCTCTGTCTCTCCTCTCTGTATATCTGCCTTTCCAATAAAAATAAATGAATCTTTAAAAAGAAAGAAAGAAAGAAATGGAGCAGCCTGGGGCCTGGTGCAATAGCCAAGTGTCTAAAGTCCTTGCCTTGCATCTGTCAATATCCCACATGTGCCCCGCTTTGTATCCCAGCTGCTCTGCTTCCCTTCCAGCTCCCTGCTTGTGGCCTGGGAAAGCAGTAAAGAAGAGCCCAAAGCCTTGGGACCCCGTGACCACGTGGCAGACCTGGAAGAGGCTCCTGGCCACTTGGGGGGTGTACCAGCGGCTGGAGGATCTTTCTGTTTCTGCATCACTTTGTAAATCTGCCTTTCCAATGAAAATAAGTAAATCTTAAAAAAAAAAAAAAAGGAGCAGCCAGGATTTTAACTGGCACCCATATGTGATACTGGTGCCGCAGGGAGAGGATTAATTTGTTTAGCTGCTACATCACCACAAAACATTTTTTATAATAGGCAGCAATTGTTGGACACTTATTACATGCAAAGGGTTGCTACTTGACTCATTCATTTCTATTTTTCATCTTCAGAATTACCTTGTGAGCTAAGAACTATAATTATCCTCATTCTACAGAGAATGAAATATGGAAAAATGAATTGCTCACACAATTAGAAGTCCACCTAATTCACTGAGCTCTAAGAGCCCTTCTTAACAGTTTTTTATGTTGCTTCCCGGCACACACAGTTGACATTTCATGCTGTAGAGAGTCCTCGGAGCTCCTCATCCTCTCCTCCATTCTTGGTCACGTAGAACTGTGTCTCTCAGGCTTTACCTAATTGCATATGTTCTCACACACTCTTCCCTACCATGGCTGGGACAAGTCAAACAATGCCATTTTAGAAACAGCTTTCAAAGACAACACAGAGGGAAGCAGTGCTGGTGGAAAGAACATTCTATGCGATTCCACTCACGTAAGGCACAGAAAGCTAGAACACTGATCGGGGCTCTTATAAATCTTAGACGTGGGCATTTGTTAATCTGGGCACATTCATGTTGTAAAATTCATCAAGCTGTACAGAATGGGCTTCATTTCTCCACATGACTGTTACACTTTGCGTGGTCTATTGCTACATGAAAAAATACTTCGCCGTTTGCAACAACACCCGGCTGTTAGCTCAGAGTTGCGGTTGGTGAGGAGTCTGGCCTGAGTCAGATGGGTAGCTCAGGCTCAGGAGCTCGCATGCAGGCCGTCACGGCTGCGCTCAGTCTCCACTGAGGTGGACGGAGCTTGTGGACAGGGAGCGACTTCTTAGTCCTCTACCAAAGGAACATTTCCACAGGACCCGCTGGTTCTCCCCAGAGAGAGGGACGCGCAGAAGCCCGCAGTGGCGACTCCGACGAGGCACTTAATCACCACTGCTTTCCATGGGTCTATATAATTAATTCAAACATCCCAACACACACTCCAGGAGTGGGCCCCATCCCAGACACTGCCGCCACATACTGTAGAAGATATTTTAGGAAGTATGTTATGGGGCTGCTGTGGTGCGTTGTGGGCTAAGCTTCTGCCTGTGGCACTGGCATCCCATTAAGGCACTGGATTGGGTCCTACTTGTTCTAGGTCTGATCCAGCTCTCTGCTATGGCCTGGAGAACAGCAGAGGATGGCCCAAAACCCTGGGTCACTGCACCTATGTGGGAGTCCTCGAAGAAGCTCCTGGTTCCTGCCTTTGGATCGGCTCAGCTCCGGCCATTGCAGCCACTTGGGGAATGAAATCAGCAGATGGAAGATCTGTCTCTCCTTCTCTCTGTAAGCCTGCCTTTCCAATAAAAACCAAAAACTCTTAAAAAAAATCTTCTCTGCACTAGTTGACTCCCCTAGTGGCCACAATGGCTGGAGATGCACCAATCCAAAGTCAGGAGCCATGAGCCTCCTCCGAGTCTCCAAGCAGCTACAGGGTCCTAGAGCTTTGAGCCATTCTCCACTGCCCTCCCAGGTCACAAACATGGAGTTGGATGGAAGTGGGGCAGCTGGGACATGTGGGATCCTGGTGGGTGCAAGGCGAGGACCTTAGCCACTAGGCTATGGCACTGGGCCTACAATGAATAACTTAAAAAAAAAAACAGAGAAAGAGAAAGTATGCATGCACTTCCTCTGCCTCTCCATTTGCAATAATTAAAATGCTTTAACATCTCCCTCGTTTTTTTGGTAATCACAGCATCTCTTAATGATATGAGCTATAATGTTGTTCTATTTTATATAAATGTAATAAGCTTCTATTTCTTTATGCTGTCTAGCAGTTTTTAGACTTTACAACCATTTTCCAAGCATACTGTGAATCTTTAAAATGCAGAATAGGTGGGAAAGGTAGTTTGGTGTTAGTTAATCTGATAACACTCTAAATTTATAAAAAAAATTGCTCACAATATTAGTACCTATCATATGAATGTTTTCCATATGTCAGCTACCATACACTAAGGGATACACATGGAATATATACACATGTATCGCCTACATTATGCAAATTGGAAACCCCATGAAGCAAAATTTTGCCTCAGTTTTACAGAGCAAAATCTAAAACCCAGACAGGATAAGTAATTGGTTAAGATCTCAGAACCAATGATTAATAGGATAAAAATTCCAACATGAAGAGGCAGACTTTAAACCGAAGCCCTCCAAGTGACGTCAAGTAACATGTTCACGTTACTGCGGTGAGACATTTTACTGGAATATGTCACGGAGGCATTTACAAAGGCTGTGGCATCCCTGTCCCACGGGGTTGGAGAATCATCTTCAAAGATGATAGCAAGTACACTGTGAAAGACAGTCATTAATTGTCTGCATGGCATTTGTATCTAATATGAAAGAAAGAATAGTCTTTCTCCAAGAGGTTTATGCTATTAACCTAAGGATCATTTGGGATAAATGTTTAGAAAATATTCTTGGTAACATATTCATTAAATTTGGCCATTGATCATATGACTTAAGAACAACAGCGGAGCCAGATGAGTGTTTCAAAGGTACAATGGGTTTAGAGCCTGGTGACGTGGCCTAGTGGCTAAAGTTCTCACCTTGAACGCGCCAGTATCCCATATGGGTGCTGGTTCTAATCCCAGCAGCTCCACTTCCCATCCAGCTCCCTGCTTGTGGCCTGGAAAAGCAGTCAAGGACGGCCCAAAGCCTTGGGACCCTGTACCCGCATGGGAGACCTGGAGGAAGCTCCAGGCTCCTGGCTTCGGATTGGCTCAGCTCCAGCCGTTGCAGCCGCATGGGGAGTGAATCATCAGACGGAAGATATTTCTCTCTATCTCTCCTCCTCTCTGTATATCTGACTTTCCAATAAAAAGTATCTTTTTTTTTTTTTAAAGTACAATGGATTTAAGAAGCTTCTTGCATCCAGAGTGTGAGCCATAATCGGAGTTAGCTCATGCTTGGCCAGCGATGTCTTGGAGCTTCTTTTCTCTCAGGAATAGATAATGGTGATTAAAATCCTGGACTTGATGTGCACATTACTTAATGATGCTATGCAGAGAAATGAGCTTCTCACATTAAGGTGGCGAGAACAGACCCAGCTTTGCAGCCCGGCTCCGGCACCAATCCACATCTCTGCAAAAAGTGGCAAGTCTCAGCCAGGGAGGATTTGTAATCCCAAGTAATTGCTCGGAACTTGATTCTCTTCCTGTCACTCAGCCACACCCAAATGACTCAGAGAGCTGCCTCACAGTCGAAGAAGTGAAGATTCATGCACTCACGAATTTGTTCAAATGATCTAACTATGAGATTGGGTCTTGCCTGGGGGTAGTCTTCACAAGTAATCTTCGCATTTTTCATCAGGGCGCAGATCTGTTCGGGCTGACCTCCCTTCCCACGGATGAGGTGTACTTCATGCTTGTAGTATGAAGCATGTACCCTGTTCCTGTGGCTAGTGAGGAACAAGAAGTCACCTATATAGAATATAGGCACTTTCAAGGATAGCCCATTGTTAGCACTCCTTAGAAAGCTTTAAAAATCTTTGTGCTGGTATGGCGGCTTGTCAAGTTAATCCTCTGCCTGCAGCGCTAACATTCAATGTGGGCACTGGTTCTAATCCCAGCAGCTCCACTTCCCATCCAGTTCCCTGCTTGTGGCCTGGAAAAACAGTGGAAGATGGCCCCAAAACAGATTGGGTAATGTCAGCATATGATAAACATTCAAACAGAGCAAAATGATACACAGTAAAAGGTTAAGTTCCTCCTGCCCTGTTAACCTCCCTTCCCCTCCTGCAGCTAACACCTGTCTCATGTGGGTCCTAGGATACACGCCCGATTCATTATTTGACTGGACATACAATGTTAGGTTGGATCTAGTTTCCACTCGAATTTTACAAGCTGTTGCTGCACTGATTTCTAGCTTCCAATTACTACGGAGACATCTAACGTCACTTTTCTCATGCCAGTATTTTATAAATCACCTTTTGTTCTCTGGGAGTTTTTAGGATCTTATCTTTGACTCTGGAGCGATAAAATTTTACAATTCCGGGTTTTGGTGTAGGGTTCCACTTTTCTTTATTTAGTGTGATCGGCTATTTTACCTGTAGACTCGTTTAAGTGCCAGAAAGTGCAGTACCATTTAAAACATATTTCTTGTCATTTTCTCTTCTTGGTATTTTATCTCCAGATGTTGGACCACCTGTGTTGATCTCTAATTTTTCCATCTTTTCCCTCATGTTATTCACCGAGTTACCCGGAGGTGTTTCTCCAGTGAGCTCTTGGAAGACATTGTAAGAAGGTTGTTAAATACCAGATATGCTCCTTCCTAGTTAAATAGCCTTTGGAAAAGTCATTATCCTTCCTATCTCTGTCTTCTCATCTATAAGATGGGGGAAATAATTGTACACAGTTCATGAGCATGAAAGAAGGATTATGGCATAGGATGAGAATTAAATTGATTTTAAAACATACCTGCTCTACAGCGGATGTTCAACAACACATTCCTGTGATTATTGCTGTTCCTCTGTTCTTGTTCTAATGCCTACAGTGTCTTCCCTCTGTCCCTGGGGACATGAATCATAGTGTTCCTTGCTTAGTCTCTGCATCTCTGATCTGTTTTCCATTGTCATAAGTTGGAGAACTACAAAGAAGCTGTCTGGAGATGCTGCTGGTGAACAGGGCGTGGGGCTCGCTGTAGCTTTCTCCATTGTGGACTTCCAAACGCCCATGTGTGTAGGCACTTTTTTTTGGAGCTGACGCAGATTCTTGGAGAACAACTCTTCAGGCACCAGTGTGTCAGCGGGAGGTGGGAAATGCTGTCTTCTCCGAGCTGGGTAAGTTGGGCGGCCATGGGAGTCCCACCCAGCTTCAGCACTGCTCTTCCTGGTGCCTGACGTACCCCAAAATGTCCCTTCTCCTGAGATGGCAGAGAACTCAAAAAACCCTGGAGAGCTTTTTAAAAATAGATTGGTCGGGCCCGGCGCGGTGGCGCAAGTGGTTAAAGGTCCTCGACTTGCACGCCCGGGATCCCATATGGGCGCCGGTTCTAATCCCGGCAGCCCCACTTCCCTTCCAGCTCCCTGCCTGGGGCCTGGGAGGGAGGACGGCCCAAGGCCTTGGGAACCTGCACCCGCGTGGGAGACCCAGAGGAGGCTCCTGGCTTCAGATCGGCATAGTATCGGCCCGTTGCGCTCACTTGGGGAGTGAATCATCGGACGGAGGATCTTCCTCTCTGTCTCTCCTCTCTATATATCCGCCTTTCCAATAAAAAAATAATAAAAATAAATCTTAAAAAAAAATAGATTTGTCACCTGATCCCCCAGCTTTGGGCCCCTTGCTGCAGCCCGTACCTCTGTAATTTCTAGCGCTTGAGGCCTTGGATGAACTGGTGCGGCCTCCCATCCGCCCTGGGGTGTCAGCCACCTGTTCCTCATCTGCCGTTCTCAGCCAGACACCTGTCAACATCTTCCTTTCACATTTAGTTCCGCCCTCAGCGCCTTCTGCTTGTGGATAACCTTGGTTTTATTCCTTAATTTTCATCCTTGTTGCTTTTGGAGAGGAAAGGAGTGAAAAACACACGTGTGCCGCCCATCTCATTACATCAGATACCAGGAAGTGTTTGGCTGGGGGACACTTATTGTCTGCTAGACTGTAGATGTCTCAGCTCACTTCTGAGAACTGAACGTGTGGTTATACTATGTCTTTTTAGCCTCCCACTCCTATCCGACATGAGCACTTTGTCCTAGCTGAGTCTTGATTATGACACTGCTCTTTAACTGTAGCCCAGGTAGACCATCCTTCTGGAAATGGGATAGCTTGTCTTTGGACTTAACATGCTCATTTGGGTATAGGGTGGCTCCACTACAAGGAAGTAATCTTTTAAAATAAAGATTTATTGGGCCCGGCAATGTGGCCTAGTGGCTAAAATCCTCGCCTTGAATGTGCTGAGATCCCATATGGGCGCCGGTTCTAATCCCGGCAGCTCTATTTCCCATCCAGCTCCCTGCTTGTGGTCTGGGAAAGCAGTTGAGGACGGCCCAATGCTTTGGGACCCTGCACCCACATGGAAGACCTGGAAGAGGTTCCTGGTTCCCGGCTTCAGATTGGCGCAGCTCACTTGGGAATGACTCATCGGATGGAAGATCTTCCTCTCTGTCTCTCCTTCTCTCTGTATATCTGACTTTGTAAACAAAATAAATAAATCTTAAAAAAAAAAACCCCAAAGATTTATTTATTTTTTGGAAACGTGGATTTACAGAGAGAAGGAGAGACAGAGAAAGATCTTCCATTTATTGGCTCACTCTCCAAGTGGCCGCAACAGCCGGGTCTGAGCCTATCTGAACTCTGGAGCCAGGAGTTTCTCTCGGGTCTCTCAGGTGGGTGAAGGTTCCCAAGGCTTTGGACTGTTCTCAACTGCTTTCCCATGGCACAAGCAAGGAGCTGGATGGGAAGTGGAGCAGCTGGGACTCAAACCAGTACGCATATGGGATTCCAACGCTTGCAAGGTGAGGTGTTTAACCACTAGGCTATTCCACTCGGCCCCGGAAATAATTTCTGCTGCAACAGCCCCTGCTCAGCGTGATAGAAAAGGAGGCGAGGCTGCTGTCTCCCTCTTGTTTCCTGGGAGGCAGGCAACAGAAAGGGGAAAGCAGGTCTCATCAGGAATGAAGTTTTCCACCACAGTGCCAATTTTGACCTAAGAAGGAAAAAGCAGAAGGGGTTTTGCGGTATAGCAACTTAATCCATCACTTAGGACCCCACCAATCCGTGCTGGAGTGCTGGTTCAAGTCCCAAACACTTCATGGTCCCCGACATCTACGTGAGGAATCCAGATGGAGTCTTAGGTTCCTGGCTTCAGTGTGGCCCAGTCCTGGCCGTTGTTGAGTAAACCAGCAGATGCAAGATCTCGCCCTCTCTCTTTGTACCTTTGCCTTTCAAATAAATTGCATAAATCATTAAAAAAAAATAAAAAGAAGCATGGAGGGGCAGTTTAAACACTATTGTGCTTTTTCATTCTGTTACTCCCTCCCTTCTTCCTTCCTTTGCTCTTTCTGTCTCCCAGGAATGTTGTATTTAAGCTATCTAGTTTCAGAGTAGGGGAAATGAATCAAGGGTTTCAGATCCCTTTAAAGCAGTACAGAAATCCTCAGGACGATGCCACCCCACCCACCATAAATGCAGCCCTGTTCTTCCCAGCAGCCCTCTTTTCTCCACCCTCATGTCTTTTGCTGTGTTTGCAGCTAGGAAATCTACCAGAGTCAGGCCTTCCTAAGAAAAATATTTGTTTAAAACTCCCATTTTTCTTTTTTCCAGTCTTTAAAAGCCACTATGGTTTGTGAGTTCTGGAATCAGCTTTCTCGGCATGTGTCACTGGCCTCCAGCTGCGGTCTCTGCGAGGGCATGAACTGTGCTGCATTCCAGCTGAGATCTGAAGGTTCTTGTGCATGAGAAAGTGGTCAGGAGTCCTATGAAGACCAACAGGGAACGTGCAGCCAGTTATCCTGGCCTGCTGTCTATCAGGCACGGATCGACCGGGAAGCGGCAGCTTGACCACCTGCTGTGTTCCGGAGTGGTACAGCAATTCTGTAGACGATCGCAGAGTCAAGATGAACACGCAATATCTGAATTTCCAATAAAATTAAATAAATCTTTAAAAAAAATTCACTCTTGCCTATATGTATCAGGTTTAAAAAAAAAAAAAGATGCACACACAAGTGCTGACTATTGCTATCATGATGCATCCAACACAGTCTCACGTACACAAGAATTAATCAATCCTGCAAGATGGTACCAAATTAGCACTTCCTCTCTAGCCACAGGAGTAGGAGGAGACGGCAGCCAATGATTCAGTGAAGGAGACAAGATCTGGGGTCTGAGGGTCATGGCATTTCAGCAGGAAGGGCGGGAGGAGGGGTGGATGGACCTTGCAGAGGCTGAGAGTTTGGGATGAGGCTGTGAGGGGAAACGGTGGGAATGAATTGATCAATCAAGGCTGGATTGCAAGGGAAAGAAAAGGAGCAGAGAGCTGGCAGCGTTCACCAAGCCGACTTAAAAGTAGCAAGTGTCTAGATAAATGTGGCTACAACTGCCCCTTTTAGAACAGCTCTAATTTTTCAGGGGGTTGTTGTCTGGCTGAATATGAAATCCCTGCCTCTGTCTACAGTCTCCCTCGCTGGTTTTTCTGCAGTTCTTTGAGATTGTTCTGGAAGCAGGTAGAGCTCTGTGTCTGCCCCTGTGTTTCTGTAGAACCTCCTAAATCTTCCAGCTCTTGGTGGGCTGCAGTGAAGCAGGGAGGTGAATTGAAATGGAAGGGATTTGTATACATTTCATTCAGTATACAGACCTGCCTGGCAGCAGACAGTGTAAGGGCCGAATCCCAACAGTCATTTTGCCTCTTCACTAATCTAATAGCCTTCTGTAAGATCTATTTAATCATCATATCATTCCATGTGCAGCATTCATTCACTTAATAAAAATGTATCAAACATCTGCAGTGATGGGTCAGGCATTATTTGAGGTGCTGGGGATACGGATATTCTCTCTCTCTCTCTCTCTCTCTCTCTCTGTGTTAAAGACTTACTTATTTTCATTGGAAAGTCAGATTTTACAGAGTGAAGGAGAGACAGAAAGAAAGATCTTTTCTCCATGGATTCACTCAGCAAGTGCCTACAACAGTTGGAGCTGAACCAATCTGAATTCTGGAGCTAGGAGCTTCTTTCGGGTCTCACACGCAGGTGTAGGGTCCCAAGGTCTGGGCCATCCACTACTGCTTTCCCAGGCCACAACCAGGGAACTGGAAACGAAGTAGAAAAGCCTGGAAATGAACCAGTGCCCATATGGGATCCCAAGGCATGCAAGGCAAGGGCTTTGCCCACTTAGCTACCGCGCCAGGTCCACAGATATTCCCTTTTTAAAAAATGATTTCTTTTCAAGGTCTTGGGACATCTGCTGCCTTCCCAGCACATTAACAGGGAGCTGGATCAGAAGTGGAACAATCAGGACTCAATTGGTTCCCATCTGGGCTGCTCACATTTCAGGTGTTAGCATCCCTCACTATGTCACAGCACCAATCCCTTGCGATTTTCCTTCTCTGATCCTTTTCAACAGGGTGTTTGCAGTGAGACACTGTCACACTGAGAGAATAATTATACAGTCAATGTATTTTCTTGTGGTGTCATTTTATTGAATGGCAACTGAAAACCAAGCCCTGCATTCAAAATATGTATGTATGTATGTATGTACGTATAGAGGGCTGATAAAATGGGTCAATGGCTAAATCCTCAGCTTGCAAACACCATGATCCCAAAGAGGTACTGGTTTTTGTCCTGGCTGCTCCACTTCCTAGCTAGTTCCCTGTTTGTGGCCTGGGAGGGCAGTCGAGGATGGTTCAAAGTTTTGGGACCCTGCACCTGCATGGGAGACCTGGAAGAGGCGCCTGGTTCTGGCTCCAGATTGGCTCAGCTCCAGCTGTTGCGGCCACTTGGAGCGTGAACCAGCAGACACAAGATCTTTCTTTCTGTTTCTACTTCTCTCTGTAAATCTGCCTTCCCAATAAAAAGAAATACGACTTAAAAAAAAATCTTTTGCTTACCTCATTCAAATATTTTTGAACTGTATCTTTAGCTGTTTCAGCTCTAGAGACAATGATTTTCTTGTTGGTAAGTGAGACTTACTGTATAAGACAAATCAGAGGGGCAGGCTTTTTCATATTTATAGGCTAAAGCTAACCATTCCCAAGGAAGAGAAATAGAAAACTTCTCACAAACTCTTTTCAGAATATAGAGGAAGGCGCCCTTTCCAACACATTTTTACAGCATTGCTCTGATGCCCCAAACCAGAAAAAGATACCATACACACAAGGAAATTACAGGCCATGTCATTCATGAATACAGATGCAATCGTCCTTTAAGAAATCAAATCGAAGAGCAGAAGCAAAGAATAAAGCATCAGACCATGGGGGCTTTATGCTTGATTTAACATTAAAAAAAAAAAAACCCACAATCATTGCAATTCTCCAGATATATAAAGAAAAAAAAAAGCAGTGTTAGTGTAGCAGATGCAAAAAAAAAAAAAAAGCAAGTTAAACAAACTTGATTGGTTCATGAGTTCTCTCACCGTCTGTTTCACTCTCTCAAATGCCCTGAACAAGGGGGAGGGTTGTGCCCAGGCTGCAAGTCAGGAATCTGATGCAGGTCTCCCAGGCAGGGAGCAGGCAGCGATCACTGATGCTCCAGTTGGTGCTTCCCAGCAGCTGCTTGACCTGACGGCAGGATGCTAGAACTGCACCATGGCGAACCCAGCTCTCTGACGTCGCAATACAGACTTCCTAACCACCAGGCAGACGCCCACCCTGAAAGGACACGTGTTTTGTCCCCCTAAAGATTTATTTATCATTTTAAAGGCAAAGATACAGAGAGAAGGGGAGGATACACAAAGAGAGGTCTTCCATCTGGCTCACTCCTCAAATAGCCACGATGGTTAAGCGTGGGGTCAGGCTGAAGCCAGGAGCCTGGAGCTCCCTCCTGATCTCCTATAAGGTTGCCAGGGACCCATGTACTTCAGCTGTCATCTGCTGCCTTCGTAGGCACATTAGCAGAGGCCTAGATCAGAACGGGAGCAGTTAGCACTTGAACTGTTGCTCTACATGGGATGCCAGCATTGCAGGTGGAGGCTTAACTTACTGTATCCCAGCATTGACTTTGAAAATAAACTTTGGGACTCTGCTGGACGGAACCCTGCCGGGGTCTCGGCCACAAGGCGGGGACAGAGACCCAGGCCTTGGGCGGCCATTGCACCAAGTGGTGCCAGGCTCTGCCTGCTGGCCGCCCAGCGGCGAGCTCTGGGGTTTTGATGATATGAAATAGCTGCTTTGGGACACCCATAAGTAAGACCAGCGTTAGCGTAGGTTAGACACTAATTTCTGGTGGTTCCCAGGAACAGGGACATGAAACCTCAATGCAAGTGTGGGACTGAGAGCTGAATGTTCGGACTAAGCAAACCTTAGTCCACAAACATGATTGGAACACAGGGTGCAGCACAGGACATGCCCAGCTTGGTTTTGGCTCCAACTGGTCCACATTAAGCACAGAGTTGAGCCACAGTATCTAAGGCAGGGGTCGTGACAGGTGGATGGGGCTGCGGCCGGGTCTGGATACAGTTGTCGTCTCCCTTGGCACAAGTGTGGACTGGAAAAAGACGTACCGGGCCAGGCCAGACCATAACACCTTCTGGTGCCTTGGAGTACCAGGGTAGATGTGGGACGGACTAGGCTAAGTCCCAATCTCAACTGAGCCATATACGAGCTATATGGGGGTGTGGACGACCGTGGCTGGGCTGAAACACTCTACAGCAAGAACCAGAACGGGATGATGGCCAGTTAGGAAAGGCCACTGTTCCTGCTAGGACAGGAGGCGAACTGGCACATGGACCCACTGGTATGTGCGAAACCTGGCACATGGAGGGGTTCTGATGGAGGAGCCCGGGCAACTCCTCTGGCAGGACACAGACCCCGCAGGTCAGCGCAAGGAACATGGAAGGTAACAGCCAAGAGGTCATAGAAAGTGTCCCATTGGCATGCATTTGGCATGGGTCAGGGGCAGACCAGGCTGAATCTGTTCCTGTCATCCACTGGTAAATCCGAACGCCAGAACAGAGTGTGGGTCGAACCAGGTCCGGTCGTGACAAAAGCAACACACAATTTGGAATGCCAAGGCAAGGTAGCCTGAGCTGGATGCAGCCGCAGCACC
Source organism: Ochotona curzoniae (assembly GCF_017591425.1). NCBI lineage: Eukaryota > Metazoa > Chordata > Mammalia > Lagomorpha > Ochotonidae > Ochotona > Ochotona curzoniae. The sequence continues at coordinate 2,668,514 of NW_024465573.1, read as the reverse complement.
CAACCAGCACACGTGAGAACCAGGAAAGGAGGAGGCAGAGCTGACAGGGGAATAAGGGGTGGTTCCCTAGCCGAACAGCAACTTACACTGAGGAGCGTGAGCTGGGTAGGGGGTAGACCAGACCAGGCAGGGACACAGCACCTGCGCACATCATGTGGACCAGATTGGGGTGAAAACCAGGCTGGGCTGACTATTCCCACTGGTGCAAGCTACAATCAGAGTTGGTGAGGGTTGTTGGGGCTTAGTTGTAGCATCAGCTGGCGGAAGCTGGCACAAAGGGTTAGACATGTTGAGTTGAACCACAGGGCCAACTGGAGAGGGCACAACTGGAATGGGAGCGACCTGGGAGGGAAATAGTGGGCTCCTCCCTCGTGGGTCATCACCTTCCACGGGAGGGCATGGGAACTAGGACAGGGGCTGGGGTGGCTAGACAGACACCCAACAACATCCGTTAGGGACGGTTGGATGAGATGGTTGGATGGAAGTAGGTTGCAACACTTGTTGGCAAGTATATGAACAGAAGGGTATTTGGGACAGACTGGACTAGTATGCCATACATACTGGCAAGCCAGGGTAGGGGGTGGGCCTGGTTGGGGTTACTGTGGGCCGCCCTGACTGGGCTGCAACTCCTACTGGTACGTGCGAGGGCCAAGTGTGTCCAGGGCGGAACCAGGCCGGACTGCAAGAGGACACGGGTGGAGACAGAACCGACCCAGCAACTGCAACCACCAGCTGATCGGAACAATGGACTGTGCCGGGCCCTGTGCTTACTAGAACACACAGGAATCTGGACTGGGAATACCTCAAAATTTCTTTGAGGATCTCCCCAGTCGAGACACTGGACTCAGAGTCCTAACCAAGAAAAGACAGAACAAGTCAAGCAACAACCTCAGCTATCTGTTGGCAGCAAAATACTGGGCAAATGGAGACTCTAGAAGGGACTGTGTCAATCAATGGACTCTTCAACGACCACATGGTGCTTGGAGTGGTGAGACTGGCAGCGCCCCATGAATGGTGAACTATTGGAACCACTTGATCGAGTATCTCAGAGCATGCCCCACATCCGGGACTTAGGGTGGGTGGGAAACTGGGTGGGGCTTCTTCCTCTATATCCCCCTTTAGGCCTTGAACCTTTTTTAACCCCAATTAAATATGTAAGGATTGTCAAAATAAAAAAAAAAAGAAAAGAAAAAAAAAAAAAGAAAAGAAACTTTGGGGACCGGCGTGATAGCCAAGTGGCTAAATGCCTCGTTTTGCATCTGCAGGATCCCATATGGGCACCGGTTCATGGCCTGGCTGCTCTACTTCTCTTCCAGCTTCCTGCTTGTAGCCTGGGGAAGCAGTCCAGGGTGGCCCAAAGCCTTAGGACCTTGTACTTGCATAGGAGACCCAGAAGAAGCTCCTGGCTCCAGACTTCAGACTGGCTCAGTTCCAATCATTGCAGCCACCTGGGGAGCCAGCCGACAGAAGACCTTTCTCTCTGTCTCTCTCTAAATCTGCCTTTCCAATAAAATTTAATAATTTTTTTTTAAAAATTCTTTTAAAAAACTGTGTATTAAAAAGTGAAAATAAAATTTAATCATCAAGATGACTAATAAATTTAGTCATCAAACAATTAATTTTCTTTTTTTTAAGATTTATTTTTTTTTTATTGGAAAGTCAGATATACAGAGAGGAGGTGAGACAGAGAGGAAGATCTTCCATCCAAGGATTCACTCCCCAAGTGAGTGCAACAGCCAGTGTTGCGCCGATCCGAAGCCAGGAGCCAGGAATTTCCTCCAGGTCTCCCACGAAGGTGCAGGGTCCCAAAGCTTTGTGCTACCCTCAACTGCTTTCCCAGACCACAAGCAGGGAGCTGGATGGGAAGTGGAGCTGCCGGGATTAGAACCGACGCCCATGTGGGATCCCGGCATGTTCAAGGTGAGGACTTTAACCACTAGGCCATCATACCAGGCCCTCAAACAATTTTCAAATAGAATCTTAAAATACATGTGGAGTGGGATGGGCATTTGGCACAACAGGGTTAAGCCACTCCCTGCAATGCCAGTATTTCCTATGGCCACCAGTTTGAGTCCCAGCTGCTCCACTTCCAATCCAGTTCCTTGCTAATTGCCTAGGAAAGCAGTGGGAGATGGCCCAAGAGCTTAGATCCTTGCACCTATGTGGGAGACCCAGAAGAAGTTTCTGAGTCCTAGTTTCAGCCTGGTCTCTTGGCAACCATTTGTGAAGTGAACCAGTGAATGGAAGACCTCTCTCTGTATTTCTCTCTCTCCATAACTCTTTCAAGTAAGTAAGTAAGTAAATCCTTATACAGTAAAATGTAGTTGGAAAGAACTTTACTGAATCACTGTGCTAACAGCTAACTTTGAGTCCTTACTAAGCGTCCTCCATGAACACCACCTTATTGATCCTTACAGCAACCCTGTGCGACATGGGCTTTCATCTCTGTGTAACAGACGAGGAAGCTGAGGCCTAGAGAAGAAATCAACTGAATTTTTAAGGAAATACTGCTAGTGAATGGCATAACCTGTATTTGAATGGAAGATCAATCCATTTTGGGGTTGGTGCTTGTCAAACATTTTTGTATAACTTCTCATGTGAAAATTTCACTTTCTAAATTGGGCAGCTGCGTGTCAAGTCACAGTGGTGAAGTGAATGGTAAAGTTAGGACCAAAACCAAGGCTTTCTGCCACCCTGGACACTATTTTTTTTTTCTAGAAACTGTTACATTCACATTTAATCCACCAACTCCTTCCTTTTCGTCAAAATACACATTTTTCCTCTTTGGAAGCTCCAGGTCTGAAACACTAGAGCAATAACTACAGCTTACAGAGCCAAGGATTCAATTTCACCTCTGGCTCTGTTTAGCACTCACAACCACCAAGCCACACAGCAAACTCCTCCCACCCTCAGAAAAGAACATGTTAAAGCAAGACTGAGCAGGATCCTCCCCTCACAGGAATGCTGATGGTGGAAAAGAGTAAAAATATCGACGGGAAAGGGATGTAAAGAAAATTACGGTTGGGCCTGGAGAACACTTCATGCATTCATCTCTCCAAAACTGGCAACGCTGCACCTGTACAGGGGAGTCCCCCGGGGCTGCAAGTGCCCAAGGAGGCCCCAGAACGGCCCTTTTGTGGAGAAAAATCAGTCGCCATCATCCCCTCTCACAGCCACCAGGGTTTCCGAGTGATGCCGGGGAGAGATAAAATTAAAAACGAAGAATTCTTTGCCTTCCAAGCAATGTTAAATCAAGAGAAAAAACAATGCCGGCCGTGTGGTCAGACCAAGTCAAAGATGAAAACCTCATTCTCCTTTGCTTTTATGTCCTCACCCAGGTGGAGAGAAGCCTGCCTTCTCTGGTAGGTGCCGTCTCAACTGCATCCTTGTGCCCACCCAGCGCAGGGGTCTGCAGAGCAAGCAGGAGTGAGGGTTGAGCGGTTGGGGTTGGTTGGGAGAAAAAGTGGCTCAGGAGTTAGAAGTGAATTCACAAATCACAAGCTCCATTGAAGCTTACTTTAAAGCACCATAAAACAGTACAGGCGATAGTCACACAACGACAGTGGGCAGTCCTTTAAGGCCACCACTGTGACTGACGCAGCAACTGTGGGAAGGAAGTTCATGCCCAGCCACCTACTTCAGAGGAAACAAGTGGCCCTGCACTTCCTTCCCCCATGGCAAGGCGACAGCTAAAATGTGTCGGAACCACACCAGGAGTTATCTTTGTACCTAGATTCAGAACCTGTTTTGCTGGTGGCAAGACCACTGGCTTTGGTACGATTTGTGAGTTCATGGGTTATGCAGAGAAAAATGAACCTCAACGTAGACTTACTTCATGAGAAGAAAAAGGCCATAAAAAACACCAAAAGTAATGTAAGAGCAAAACTAAGGGAGTCTAGGGGACTGTGAAGGCCAGTGTGTGTGCTGGCAACAAGTGAGCTACAGCACCGGAGGAAAGATTCCACAAGGACTCTACCAGCAGAGCCTGGATTTTTCACAAGATTGATAAACAATAAAGAAATGTGGTTGGGAGTGCTGGTGCGGCGGCATAGTGAGTTAAACTGCCACCTGAAGTACTGGAATCCACGTGAGTTCCTTGCTAAAGCATCTGGGAAAGCAGCTCCTGGAACTTGTCTTCAGCCTGCCACCCCTGCTCACTGTGGCCACCTAGAGGCTGAGTCAGTGCATAGATCTCCCTCAGTCTCCACCTCTCTGTAACTCTGCCTTTCAAATAAATAAATCTTACACACACACTCATATACACACACTAATAGGATGAGATAACCAAAGAACAATAAAGATAGGTCATCAAGGACTCACTCATGTACTATTAGATGGAACATAAAGAACAAGTACCCATCAGCAAGGTATGAGAGATTTCTCTGCAACACCCCCCAAAATCGTTGCACACCTCAATTGATGAGGTGTCATTGAAATAGTTGTAGGAGGTAGTCAAGAACTTACATGTAATTTTAACATATTGTCTACTCAATACTATGTCAGACATCTAATGTTTGCCTTGATTTAACCTGTGATTTATGCTTGGTTGATTGTTACTTTTTGAACCTGTCACTGATACTGTCTAAACCCGGATGTTTTGAAGAATTGAACTTTTTTTTTTTAACATATTGTTCACTCAATACTATACCAATTAATCCCATAACATTGTATATCGACGCTGAAGTTTCGTTGGGGGTTTTAACTGACCGGATCTTTACTCTGTTAGCTCTACCTTCAGACCAGAGAAGGTCTTCCCAAGAGGCCACTGAACTTATCTGGACAATAAGATGCTGGACTTTATGCTAGGTATATGCTTGCAATGAAGGAATTTCAACTGCAGCAAGGTGGAGGAATCCACTATGGGAGGAGGGGTGTGGGAGGGGTGGGGGGACTCCCCAGTGCTTATAAAACTGTATCACATAATACAATGTTAATAACAAATAAAAAAAATAAATCTTTAGAAAAAAAAAGTAGAAGTAGTGTTCGATCTTTGTTTCTCTTCTCCAAAATGGGTTTCAGAATATGTCATTTCAACAAAGAATTTGCATGACTGTTTTTCTTCCCTCAAAGTAATTTGTTTGTTTGTTTCTTTAAAGATGTATTTATTTTTATTGGAAAGGCAGATATACAGAGAGGAGGAGAGACAGAGAGAAAGATCTTCCACCTGATGATTCACTCTCCAAGTGGCCGCAATGGCCGGAGCTGAGCCAATCTGAAGCTGGGAGCTAGGAGCTCTTCTGGGTCTTCCACGCGGGTGCAGGGTCCCAAAACTTTGGGCCGTCTTTGACTGCTTTCCCAGGCCACAAGCAGGGAGCTGGATGGGAAACAGGGCCACCGGGATTAGAACCGGCACCCATATGGGATTCCAACACATTCAAGGAGAGGGCTTTAACCGCTACACTACGCTATCGTGCCGGATCCACCCTCAAAGTAATTTGACCACTCAGTTTTAGATGTTTGTTTCCTGCCTCAAATGTAAAGGGTGTAGGAATTTCACTTGATCTTTCAGTTCTGATAACAAGCATTTTGGACAGGCTAGTATGATGGCTCAATTGGCTAATCCTCTCCTTGCAAGCACGGACATCCTTTATGGGTATTGGTTTGTGTCCCAGCTGCTCCACTTCCCATCCAGCTCCCTGCTTGTGCCCTGGGAAAGCAGTCGAGGATGGCCCAAAGCCTTCAGACCCTGTATCCACATGGGAGACCTGGAAGAAGCTCTTGGCTCCCATTTTTGGATAGGCTCAGCTCTGGTCATCGTGGCCGTTTGGGGGAGTAAACCAGTGGAACCTTTTTCTCTCTGTACCTCCTCTCTGTAAATCTGCCTTTCCAATAAAAATAAATGAAAAAGAAGTGGCATTCTGAGTAGCCAGAAAGACTAGGAAAAAATAGAAAAAAGAATAGTTTGAGTCTTGAAGGGAATTTTTAACTCCTCTTAGTTTAATTGTATGTATTTCAGATTAGAAATGAACAACCCAATGAACAACAACAAAAATGAGAACATTCCACACTGACCTTCAGACTTTTAACATACTAGGTTTGACAACTGTGGAAGTGGTTGCCTGAGCTGGTTTGGGTCGGATGGGAGTTCTGATGCTGCCTATTCACTATACTGGCCTTAAGAAGATCCTTAATTTTTTGAAACCCAGTCGGGCTAATAGTAGGACTTTCCCCGTATGACTTTGTAAGAATCAGACACAATAATACATGTCTTAGAGTGCATAACACATGGTAGCAAAGAATTCTGTCTTGGCTGTGATTGGAACTACAGAAGGAAGCCGGGGGAGGAGTCATATGTGTAAGAAATCTCTAAGGCGACAGAACCAAACCTTTGCTCACACAAATAGCACTTTTATAAAAAAAGGCAATTTGCAGGAAAACGTGAGTTCTGCTTCCTCCCAGCTGAGGCTCAGGGCACATGGCCGATGAGTGGCAGCAGCCCTATTAAGGGACTCAACAAAGGTATGATTATTTTGGGGGAACTGTCAACAGGGAGAGCTGTTCAGAGGGTCCACATAGACACAGCTGCGTTCTAAATAACAGTTTCCGTTGCATTTCCTGTTGCTCTGAGGTCATGACTGCCCACTAAAGAATCCTAGAATTATTGGGATGATCTGCAAATATGTGCTGGGGGGTGGGGGGAGATGAGAAGTTTCCAATGACTTCAGTATAGAATCAACAAGGATCGAATGACTAGATCTGATCCTCAGCATGCAAACACCAGCATCCCAAATGGGCTAAAGTTCATGTCCCGGATGCTTTACTTCCCTTCCAGCTTGTGGATTGGGAAGGCAGCAGAGGACGGCCCAAAGCCTTGGGACCCTCAAGGAAAGCTCTTGGCTTCAGATCAGCTCAGCTCTGGCCATTGTGGCCACTCGGGAAGTGATAGAGCAGCAGATGGAAGATCTCTTTTTCTGTCTCTCCTTCTCTGTCTGTAACTCTGCTTTTCAAATAAACATAATTAAATCTTTAAAAAAGGGGGGAGAGGAGAGGGTCAGCTCAGGGAAAAATTGCACAGTGTAACTAATGTATGAGACACTTTCCTTAGTCTAATTCAAGTCAGTGCTTTTGAGTCTTCCTTTTCACTCGGCCTGAACTTGGGCTGCATTTTGGCCCACTAGCGCCAGGTTTAGCAAGGGTCTTGAAGAATGATCTCAGTGAAAAATCCCCAGCACTTGGTCTGATCACCTTCAATGATGTATCGCCCTGGCCTGCCTCCCAGCAAAATGTTACAGTTAGGTCAATTTAGTGAAGAATCGCCCTATTCCATAGCAACTTCCCAACAGCCCATCCCTCTACCCTGCTTGTTGGGCTAGTAATTTCCACTTTTCCTTACTGCAATCAGAGTTGATCTTTCACTCTCCTGCTACAAAACCCGTACGGACTATCCACTAGTTTGGGACATGCTGCTTCGAAACAGGATGCGTTTCTGTACTGCGTGCTCAAGCTGAACGAATCCTACACAGCCAGTGTAGGAAGGAGTCTTGGCAGCTCACCAGACCCTCACCAGAGAGGTGCCCTCTGTGTACTGTGAGCAAAGCTCAAGGCAGAGGAACAGAGAGGAATCTAAACAAGCAGCCTTTGCGAAATTTCCCTCCGTTTATGACTCCTAGCTTATCCCCTTTTTCCATGACACCCACTCCGTCAAGCCTAACGCAGAAACACTGAGGGTTCACCATTTTGTTTCCTCATGAACAATCACACGTTGTGTAAAACTTACACTCAATAAAATTCTACGCTTTTCTCTTGCTGATCAATACATTGTTCCAGGACCCCAGCTGAGAACCAAGATTTCATTCCTTTCTTGGGACAAAAACGTCCTGACCCTCTTTGACATGTGCCACATTTTTTTTTCCTGTAAGGATAATATGCTAAAGTTTATCCTTGGTGCACAGGCAAAGGGAAGCCAATGGGGTTTTGAAGTATGCCTGTTTGATGTTCAAGTTCATCTTCCATGTGCACTCTGTGAGCCGTGTGACTAATGCACTGCGGAGGAGGGTTTGCTTGCACAGGGACCAGCTGCAAGAAATCCAAGAGCAGCAACCAACACATTAACTCTTGTCGATCCTGTGAAATTTTCCTTCTGTCTCTGTCACCTGGGGGACAACCGCGTGCAAGAGAGAGTTGTCAAACATCTTCGCAGTGTTGGTGCTGACGTTCTCGACACTAATGATTTCAGTAAGAATGTCAACCCTGACTCACGAAGCCTATACACTCTGTGTATGAAGTCAGAGCTAGGGACCAACAGCGGGTCATGTCACAAGAAGGAACAAGAAGCAGAATGGGCGCGGGGGTCACACGTGTTTCACCGGGTGCAGGTCAGGTTGTTGGAAGTAAGGCGATTACCTCTGTGTTTCTAGAGTAACATTTAATGGTATTATTACTTTTGAAATACAGCCTCAAAGAAGGACTTTAACTAGTAGGTTACCATAAATGGAGCCTTACTTATGGGCCGCCTAACAGCGTTTGGTTTCAGATGTGGCAGGCTGCCAACATAGGCCGACTGCACATTAGTCTGCTTTCCAAACTGGGAAAGTAAACCCTGTGTGTCCCTGAGTTCCATAGAACCTTTGCATTCAGTACTTTTCTTCCAGCAAACCAACTAATCTTTCCACAGTGGAATGCTGAATTCTCCTTGCAGATCCTTTTTCAATTCACAAAGTGGTATCAAATTCAGAAGCACCATTCAGAAAGAGCAAGGGGGAGATCTGGGAGTGAAAGGCAGAGAAGGCTGGTGGAACGGCCAGCAGGGTCCCACGGGGCAGATGGCCATCTCCTAAGGATAAACAGTTTCACCAGAGGCCGACTTGGACCATGTGCTCAGTATTTGCTTTGGACAACCTTGGCCAAGAGGTCTCAGGGTTAGGCTGTCCCCCGAGATCAGGAGCGGCCCCTTGCAGCCACAGCTCCCTGGAGCCTGCTGCCTGTAGTCTGTCGCGGCGGGGGGGGGGGGGGGGGGGGGGGTAGGCCGCCCTGTGATTTCCGGAATTTTCTACAAAGTGGAAGGCCAAACTGAAAATTTCTCCCAAAGGCAGTCACCCCAGCTGGGCCCTGCTCCCTGCAAACAAAGCAGTTGGTTGGACACCCCCCACCACCACCACCCCGCCCTAACTGCTGGGTTTGTGCACTGGGCGGAAGGCGCCAGGCATGGTGATTGAAACCACATGTGCTGGAAGTTTCCGAGAGCAGTGACCCAGACACCAGGGCCCAGGACAGGCTGCTGCTGCTGCATTTCTTCTGTCCCTTGGGTCTCCAGAGTCAGATCCTTTCTAAGAGCTCTAGACCACCACGATCCCGGCAGAAAGAGCAGTTAAGTTTTGCTTTTTTATTTAATGAAAGGGCATTTTCTTACACACACACGTATCACATGACAGAATGACCAGAAGTCCCCAAGGCCCAGGCCTCAGCCTCCAAGCCGGCCCTGGATTTGTTCAGTTCTGGGAGGTCTCCTAGCTTGCTCAGATAGACAGCAAGAAAAGATGGACTTTATTTTTTTGGTGGGAGGCAAGTTGACTTAATTTACATTACAGCATACATATGTGTGTTTAGAGATTTCTTCATTTATTTGTTTGAAAGGCAGCATTACAGAGAAAGAAGGAGACGACAACAGACAGATCTCCCATCCGCTGTCTTAGTCTCTCAATGGCTGGAACGTGGCAGTTTGAAGCCAGGAGCCTCGAGCCTCTTCAGGGTCTTTGAGAGAACACAGGGGCCTAAGCTACAACAATCCTACCATCAAAACAAGCTGAATACAGATGGCCCCTAACTTACCAGGACTCAGAGTAATGTTTCAACTCTAGGAAGGTACAAAAGCAACAAGCATTCAGTGGAAACCATCCTTCCAGCTTTCATCTCTTCCCAGGCTAGCACAACTCTGTCCAGTGGTTTTTTCACTGTGCACAAGTGGCAGCAGCTGCAGGTCCCCACCAGCTCCATGATCACTTGGGGAAGCAGTTGGTCCTCCACGGCATGCTCTGGGGCCATGCTGTGGTGTTCGGCAGGTTAGGTGCATTCCTTGCACTGCTGACTTTCATCTTGCCATGGCTTTATTGGGTTTTACCCCATTGTAAGCCAAGGAACATCCATACTACCAAAAGACACATTGCTCCCCACTGAGCCTCCAGATGAAAGCCATGCTCAGGCTTATACGTCATTGTAACCTTTGGGAACTCTTGGCAAAGGATCCTGCTGAACTGTGTCTGATCTCCTGACCCACTGACATGAGGCCATAATAAATCTGTGTTGTTTGAAATTGCAACGTCCGTGGTCATTTGTTACACAGCAACGGATAACTATTACAGCTCCTTTTCTGGTCTGTGCTGTGAGAACTTTGTAAACCACAGTGCATGAGTATATTCATGAGTGACTGCTAGATCTGGTATTCAGTACAGTGACAGGCGCACTGTACTTGCAATAAGTATATGTGGATGTGTGGTTTTGGTTAAATAAGGTTATGATCATGATAGGAAAGAAATCCTATGAAGTGACAGGTGGAGGGTTTTCTGGAATCCAGAGTGCCCTTTTCCTTGCAGATTCGTTGGCTGGCTGCACGTGGGCCTCAGATCCCAGCTGGCTTCCTTCTAGTGCATCTCAGGCTGTATGGCGGAGCCTAGCCATCCCTACTGTCGTAGCTCCCTAGATCTACAAGGTCTAGGACTTCATTAGCAACTCAACCACATGTGGCAGTTAAGCATTTGAGACATGGCTACATAGAACTGAGATGGGCTATTAAAATGAAACACATCCTGGAGTGCAAAAAGAATGTAAGCTATTGTGTTGGCAATTTTTTGTATTGATTATAAGGTTGGTAATAAATATTTTTAAAGTTTATTATTATTTTTTAAAAAGCAGCCTGGCAATGGTGGTGAGGTGTATAGGAGCTTTCTGTCTGCTGGGTTACTCCTCAGATGCCCACAGCAGCTGGGGCCGGCAGAAATGCCATCTGTGGCTCCCTTAGGAGTCGTAGGGACCCAAGTATCTAAGCCATCATCTTCTTCCTCCCAAGATGAGAATTAACAGGAAGCCAGATAGGAAGCAGAGGTGGGATTTATTCCGTAGCACTCCAACATGGGATGTGGACCCCCTCAAGCAGCAGCTTAACCCGCAGTGTCACAACACCCACCCTAAACTAATGTTTCATGGAGTGTTAAGTACAGCATTAAAAATTCACTCCACCTGTTTCTCTTTGATCTTCCTACCACCATGGCTCTGAAAACCTTAAATTGCATGTGGGCTTGCACCATATTTCTGCCTTTTATGGTGGCCTACACTGTTATGGAGTGCAATTTATGGGTTAACTTTGTGCTCTGATTTCTGCCAACCAACCATGACTCCCTGGTTGAAAACTACTGCTCAGTCAGTGTTATCAGCTCTATTAACCCAACTGACAGGGTCTGGGTCCCTGGAGCCTGAAGTGAGAGGATCCTCGGTTCACTTGCACACCGTTGAGTGTGCCAGCACGGGCTCAGTGGTGGTTTCAGTTCAGCTATGGGTTTAAATGTGCCGAGAGCGCTGTGCTGCTCACCACATAATGCAGAATGACACTGCATCTGTGGCCTCCGTGAGCTTGCTGAACGTGATGGGAAATCGGCACCTAGCACATCGTCTCATCTGTCACCTGGCATATCTCCCCCTGCTCCTCAGCTCACACCTGTAGTCCTCCCTGGAGGTAAACATCTATGGTAGCAGCAAACTTGTCTGGGCCAGGCACAGGTAGCCACTAAATGCCCATTGTGGCCAGTCAGAGGACAGGCATCATGACTGCTCACGCGAGAAGCTTTGCTGTAAACCTCCCTGCATGATTCCCTCATAATTCTCGCAATGGTGTTTGCAACTCTACCAGAGAGATACTCATAATGGCATTAGAATCTTTTTTTTTTCCTGTTAAAAGCCAGATATCCTTGCAAAGAGCAGTAACTTCCACTATTATCTTTCATTTGATGGAAGGCAGTCTCAGGTGGGGATTAAAATAAGGGCACTGGAGTTAAGACTGCCTGGGATTGAAATGAAATCTGATTACTTAACAGCTGTGCGCTCTCTAGCATGTTGCTTAACTTCTCTGTGCCTACAGAATGCAGCTAAGCATTCCCTTTGTGTCATATTGTATTGCATTGTGGAAAGAACACTTAATGAGATCTACTTTCTTAACAAACATTTGACGTGTGCACTACATTACCACTGACAATAGGTACAGAGCCTTCCAGCAGGTCTCTCCTATTCATTTTGCCTGACTGGCACCTTACGGCCATTGATCAGTAGCTGCCAGGCTCCCCTCCACATTCTGTCCCCTGCTCCTCTGGGTCTGCCCGTGTTCCCTCCCGTAAATGGAGCCATGAGCTAGCTGTCCTTGCGTGGCTTGAGTGCCCTGCTCTGAATTCTCATTGCTCCAGCTGCATATTTCAGCCCTGTACTCTGTACTGTGATACCTAACTCCAACAGGATGCTAGTGCCCAGAGTGTCTTCCTCACTGGATCTTCAGCTTCTTCGGCAGTGCTGAGCAGGAAGCTGGTGCTCAGGACATGGGTATTGAAGACGTAAATGGAGATGATGCAACTTACAGCAGGCAGTATGTGCAGAGGATAAAGACACTGACTCAATGTAAAGTCAACACCAATCCAAATCTTGGCTCTGCAGCTTACTCAGAAACAAGCGTCATCTCAGACCCCCATTTATGAAGAGGAGATAACAATAGTACAAATCTCATGAACTTGTGTTAAGAATTGAACCAGGTGATATTTGTAGGATATAGAGAATAGTGTATGGCATGGGCTAAGTGCTCTGTAATGTAGCTTTGTGCTTAGTTTCAGAGCTGTGCAGTAGCATCCAAAGCTTCACCCGGGGCTGTCTGGCCTCAGAGCTTATGCAGCAACTACACCATGCCGTTGCAGATTAGAAAGAGAAAAAGCATCAGTCTACAACTCAGGCAGCTTCAAGCTTAGCATGCAAGGACATGCTAATAGCAAAAGAACTAAGAGAAACTTGACTCCCTAAATAAAGAACATTGGAAATATATGCATTCATAACATTAGGGTGGTTCCTGTTCTACTTTTTTTTTAAAGAGAGATTTATTTATTTATTTATTTATTTATTTATATTGTAAAGTCAGATTTACAGAGAGAAGGAGAGACAGAGAGAAAGAGATTCCATCCACTAGTTCACTCCCCAAGTGGCCACAACAGCTGGAATTGAGCTGGTCTGAAGCCAGCAATCAGGAGCTTCTTCTGGATCTCCCACAAGGGTGCAGGGTCCCAAGGCTTTGAGCTGTCCTCGACTGCTTTCCCAGGCCACAAGCAGGAAGCAGGAAGGGAAGTGGAGCAGCTGGGACAAGAACTAGTGCCCTTATGGGATCCCAATGCATTCTTTTTTTTTAAGACTTATTTATTTTTATTGGAAAGATAGATATACAGAGAGGAAGATCTTCCATCTGATGTTTCTGTGCTGATCCGAAGCCGGGAACCTGGAACTTCCTCCAGGTCTCTTATGTGGGTGCAGGGTCCCAAGGCTTTGGGCTGTCCTCGACTGCTTTCCCAGGCCACAAGCAGGGAGCTGGATGGGAAGTGGAGCTGCCAGGATTAGAACCAGTGACCATATGGGATCCTGGCGCGTGCAAGGCGAGGACTTTAACCACTGTGCTATCGCGCTGGGCCCCTCAATGCATTCTTGTTGTACCTTTCTTCACTTTCGTGTAGCAATACATAATTGGTTTGGCTGAGCAGGAGCGAAGAGCACTGGATGCCCAGCACTGTGTCCTTGGGCAATGGGGATCAGAAGCCTCAGACTGCAGACTTTCTAAGACATGAAAAGATCCTGTACTAAAAAACTCCAAGGCTGGAAGCCAAATCCCCGACACGTCCATCCTCCTACCCTGGAGGCCACGTCCACATCTTCCCGACATTTACAGAAGGGAAGACAGTTGGTGCATGGCCCAGATTCTGTTCATTACTAAAATACATACATTAGCAAGATGTCTTCTTGGCCGACTTACAGCCTATGTTGTACTCCAGAGTGTGCCTAATGTCTTGGCTTCTTTTTGAAAAATCAGCCCTTTGCTAGAAGAACATCTTAGTGGTGAAGTCCATGCAGTTACGACTACAGCCCAACAGAATATTCTTTTCAAGGGAAGAATTATATCCTGTCTCCTGTATTGTCAAATCAAGGGCTCAAACAAGGGAAGATAGTGGTGAGGGAGATATTAGGGGTCCTGCATTGTTATGGAGCAGTCTCTAAACCATCACCAGAAGGTATGGGCATAAAGGGAGTGCTACCACATGGCTCTGAAGAGCTCACTGGGCTGTGATCAGAACATGATGTTCAGTTTCTCAAAATCTTTGCCCTTTTGTCTCATGCATGAGAATGGCATTAGCTCATTGGTAGTAGAAAAGGGCATAGCACAAATTCAGCACCAGCCAAGAAGACAATTTTCTTCCTCTAGGATGAATCCCTGGAAGGCAGGGACTCTTGTTACTGTCTCTGTGGCTCCCCCAGTGCTTACTTACAGCAACTAGCTGATTTAGGAGCCGCTGGGCAGTTACAGCTCAGTGGAATAAAAGAGTGGTGGACCAAGACAAGCCACATGACCTTGTAGAGAGAAGTGTTAAGAGGAGAATCAAGTCAGTCTGATTTCAGGACTTTCCATGCCATCCCACCACCATGCCTGTACCCAGCAGACTGCGCCATGCGGGTGGCAGCAGGAAGGTCAGGGTACCCTAGGGCACCTATAGCAAGGGACCTCTACAGAGCTAATGGGGCAGAGCCACAACAAAGGAATTATTGATTTATGCCTAGAAACCTTATCTAAGAAAAGCCTGTGTCAGATCATCTTTGCCATTTGCCCCAGCAGCTCCGAGTGCTAAAGTCCCTGCGAGAACAAGGCAATCAAGCTGGAGGTCAAGGTCACTCTGTGCTTCCTGGTGCTATAGAGTTTTGCTTCAGGTTAGATCTACCTAATTGCTCCTAAGGTTGCCTTGGGGTTCCTGTAAAATCAATGGGCACCCTCTTCAAGGTCCTTGGTCTCTGTTCCCTCTCATTCATTCATTCAAAAGGTGTTTACCACAGAAGCATTTCACTAGGTATTAGATATGCAAAGATGAATAAAATCTGTCACCATCCAGCTGAGAGCTCCTACTATGGTGAGGAAGATGGGTGTATGAATGTATAGTAACAGCTCAAGCGCTATATGCCTACAGCAGGCATGAGAACACAGCTATACCTACTGTCTCCCCGTTTCTGCTTAACCAAGTCAGGGCAGAAAAACTGAAAACTTCATTCCAAAGTCAGATGGGAGCTATATGTGCAATTTTTCCCAGGGACATTTTGACTAGTTCATAGTATCTTCAGTTTTAGCATGTTTATTAATTAGAGCCAACAACTCTGTTAATTTTTTTTAGTTCTAGTATCATTCTCCTACTGCCAGCTTTTACCACTTTACTCCTAATTTTGAATGGCTCTCTGCCTCCTGCCTCTTCTCTCCCCAGAGCATCCTTCACAAGCCTGTCAGACTAATTCACTTATAGCACAGCTCCAACTGTAGCGCTGAAATCTGCCAACCCAGCCATTTCAGCTCCCTCCAGCTCACTTTCCTACAGTAACCAATGCTGCTGAATGGTTAAAATGAGCCCCTGATGATTTCATTGAATATCAGGAGTCACAAAAATGAAATACGTCTGAAAAACCTTCAAAACAGTAAAAGGCTATCCATGTGGGTTTTTATTGTTTGGCCAGTGTCAGCGTTGGGGTTATCTCCAGGCCCACCCTGCACACTTTGGTTTCTGCTCTCTTCCCAAGGTATTTCCCTGGCCCACACAGTGACTGCAGGTTCCAGCTGCCCCAGGTTCACCTGGTCAGCATCCATGCAGCCACATCTGCACATCTGCAGTATTGAGTATTCATACTCAGCCCTGCACCCTGCTCCCTGCTGCTGCCTTCTCTCTAGTCACTTGCCTTCCCTGCTCACTCAGCTCCCACCTCCAGGGTGGGGCCTTCATTTCAGCCCTGCCTTGGCTGTTGGCAATGTCTCCATTTCCTGAGTTCTCACCGGTGATACCACAGGCAGGGCAGGTAGCACAGCAGCCCTGTTGACATGACCTATTTGTATAAATTTTCACATTTGTGAGAACTGTTTTTTTCTCTAAATCCAAAGACCCTCATTACAGGCTGCATTGTGTCTTCCTAAAATTCATATGTTGATGTCCTAAACCCAGTCCCTCAGAACATAATTCTGCTTAAGAGAAGGCCTTTCTGGTTCCTGTCTTAGCTGCTCCACTTATGATCCGCTTCTGTGTCTACAGCCAGGGAAAGCAGCAGAGGATGGCTCAAGGCCTAGGGATCATGTACCCTCTTGAGAGATACAGAGTAACCTCTGGGCTCCTGGCTTCAGATTAGCTCAATGTACAACATAAACAGTTCTAGCCAGTGCAGCCATTTGGGAAGTGAACCAGAGGATGGAAGGTCTTTGTTACTCCTTCTCTCTGTAATGCTGCCATTCCAATAAAATTAGCATGCATCAAACCCAGTGCAACGGGTGTCCTAAGAAGAGAGACCAGGCACAGAAAGATGGGAAAACAAGCCAAAGAGAGTCCTCAGAAGAAACCAACCCAGCTTTGCTCTTAGACTTCTCACTTCCAAGAAAACAAATGTCTTTATGCCCCAGTACCACAGATTGAGCGGATTAGAATAGAGTCTCACAAAGTGACACCCCTCACCAAGGAAAGCCACTTTTGATTGGCCTCGCCGCCAGCTATCTTGTCACTGTGTCCCTTTGCCCCAGTATTTCCCTGTATACCTGTTTATGTTGTACATTGTAGGTATAAATTCTTCCAAAAGGTTCCTGAAAGTGGAACGAAATAATTTCGATGCAAAGTTTTTTAAAAAAAATTCTTCCGTTTTTTCATAACACACATTTTCAGGAACTTTTCAAAAACTTCTCACATGCATAAATTTCAAATTCCTCACTTTTAAATATGTATTTATTGGAGAGAGACAGAGCAAGTCACCACTGACTGATTCACTGCTCAAATGCCTGCCGCGGCCAGGGCTAGACTAGGGGCTGACGCTAGGAGGTAGGAACTCAATCCTGCCCTCCAACACGGGAGACAGGAACCCAATCATCTGAGCCGCCACTGCTGCCTCCAAGGGCCTGCATCAGCAGGAAGCCGACGTCATGAGCCAGAGCCAGATATTTGATTCATAACCTCTAGTGTGGGACATGGGCTTCTTACCTATGGTCTTAACCAACACAGTAAAAACCTGCTCCCTCAAAATCATTTTGTACCAAAATAAACTTTTCTTTTAATTCCATGTTCATCAGCCCTTTTTGAAATACCCTCATATACGCCCCCAGCCACAGGCTCCCTGGTGCCTCGTAAGGGACCCCAAGCACTGAGGCTGCGTGAGAAGTGCCTGGCAGGGAAGCAGATTGGGAAAAGCATCCGAACCGCTGATGACTCTCCCAGAAAGCTCACTGAGGACATCTGTTCTTCTTTTCTGAAGGTTTTCCTCTAGAAAACAGATCCTCCTGCCATGAAATACATCTGGCTGTGGCAGTATGGAGCAGTGACATTAAGTGCAATTGACATTAGAGCATCTCTCTGGACCACTGCTGATGGGGCTCCCAAGGTTTCAGGGCTGGCATGTGCAGCAAGCACTGACATTCAAGCTTGCCAGTCATCTGGAACACTGAACTCCTTCTCTCCCCAGGCCCAGCGCAGCCTCCAGGGTTTGAGCAAATAAGTTTCACATATTTCCTCTCCAGGGGAGAAGGGCTCCGCTAAAAACTTTGATCTGATCTGGTTCTTTAATGGTCCTTTTTTTCTTTGACAACTTGTGTCATGACTGTCCCCAGGGATTTACCCCTTCTGCTTGGTTGTTTGGCCCATGTATAGAAAATACAAAGTGTTCTTTCCTTATGCCCCTAAATAAAGCTGAGGCAGGCTGGAACATTCACAAAGCAAATCTTACTAAAAACTAGAGCTGAATGGGATTCCCCATCCCCAAACCCATTGTCAGCACACACACAGAAGGAGCAAAATAACAAGGAAACTGCCTTGCACCCTACCCTGACCTATTTTCCAATTTGTACTTGTTTAAGGAGCGGAAAAAAGAGAGCACGCCCATCTAGTGTTCATTTCCCCAAATTCCCATAATGACAGTGGCCAGGCCAAGGCTGGGCCGGGTCAAAGGTGGGAGTTGGGGAGCACCAACCAGGCCTCCCATGTTGGGGGCAGGAACCCAGTTACCTGATCCTTGAGAAGTGTCCTACGGTGCACTCTGGCAGGAAGCTGAAGTCAGGAGCTGGTCTTGAACCCAGACCCTCAAATATGGGACAAGGGCTGCACTAAATGCCCACTCCTGATTTGGCTTTTGATTAGTTGATGAGAAGCTGGTTTCCCTTTGTGATGGGAATACAGGCCAATGAATAGGCAGACACAAAATTGGCCCCTGTCCTAAAGCTCTGACAAAACAGCTGTAGAACTTCCCAGGCTTGTGGCCAGGTGAGAAGATCTACACACAGTAGCACAGCAATGTGGGCCCAAACTCACAGTTTTGTGACTGCCCTATAATCAAGGCTTTGACATTTTATCATGGAGTTTTACAATGTTGTGCTGGATGAGATGTTATCTGTCTTATTGCAGATGTCATGCAATGTTGCATGATATATCATGTCAAAATAGAGTGAGCACTCAGAATCAGGGATCCATCATTGGTTCGGAACCAGAAGGTCCAGGCTTGAATTCTGCTCTGTCATTAGTTATGCTGGATGACCCTGGATAAAGCTCTCTCCTCCAGGACCCCTAACATAATAATCATTTTACTTTTCACTGAAATAAATGGTCACTTTGCCTCCGATGGGCCATTGTATATGTATATTGAAACGTTTTTGTCTTGTACTATCATCATACAAGGAAAGTATGTGAAGGCTGGATAAGTGCTGAAGGTGGCAATAGCAGCTTGTCGGGGACCAGAGAAGGTTCGAGGAAAGAAAGAGTGTTTTCCTGATGACCACTGTTCAGTTTACAGCAAACCCTATTCTCTTATTCAATATTTACAGGGAAAGTATCATCCTGCTGATACAGAAGCAGATGCAGGCAGATACAGGTTTTGCACAGCTTACAAGTGGGAGCTAAGATTTAATTCCAGCTGCAGGTTCTGATGGTTCACAGGCTTTTTCAAACAACACAGGGTCTTTTTATCCATGGATATGGCAGCCATCCTCCAAGTGGCTTCCAGTGACTCTTACCCTCTCAGAATATCCCCGGCAGCAGTGCATAAACCTCACAGATATCAGCATTTGCACTTTTTCTAGCTAGGACCCGTTTCTTACTTTGCTAAAAAAATTATCTTGCTAAACATTTCTATTGAATGTGCTTAACAGCTGATAGGAGAAGAAACTGGGGGATGCAGCCATTCCTGGGAGCCTGGAAAATCAATGCGCAGAGGTCATACACCTGGGGCCAACTGATCAGCTGGCCTTGCATTCTAAACTAACAGTCGGAGGGGCCTGAAGAGCTGGCTGGGGGAGCTCCAGCAGGGCAGGGTGCTATGAGTCATATTGGGACATCAGGCTTCACTTCAAAGAACAAAAGTGCCCCAAGAGTCCTGGGATATCAGAACAAGAATATTTTCTAAATCACATCACAAACAAAGAATAAATGAAGGCACAGAGGTTGTGTCACTGGCACAAGTGTTCAGGTACACAAATAATGGAGCGGAGATTGTTCTATGACCCTCCAGGGCTAGGAGTGGAGTCTGGAGCCACTTTCTCCTTCTTTTTTTCTTTTTGAAATTTATTTTTATTGCAAAGTCAGATTTACAGAGAGAAGGAGAGACAAAGAGAAAGATCTTTCTTCCACTGGTTCACTCCCTAAATGGCTGCAATGGCCAGACTTGACCCAATCTGAAGCCAGAAACCAGGAGCATCTTCTAGGTCTCCCATGTGGGTGCAGGGACCCAAGGCACTGGGTCATCCTTAACTGCCCTCCCAGGCCACAGGCAGGGAGCTGGATGGGAAGTGGAGCTGCCAGGATATGAACCAGCACCGATATGGGATTCCAGCACATCGAAGGCAAGAACTAGGCTACCGTGCCGGGCTCACACTTTCTTTTTCTAAGGGACCTTGGAAGGGACTCAGTACTCTATCACTACCCTTCCAGCAGACATTTTTTTTTTTTATTATTAAACAAATTTATCCTGGTCATTCCTATCTGGTGCCTTTTGCACAAATCTCTCAGATTTGGATTTAACACATCACTCAGTCAACCTGCAAAGTACTGTATGGTGCTTTGTTGAAACTCTGGCACCCAGCCAGCATTTGTCAGAGTTTTGTTATAGGACATGGTGTAAGAGACAGGTTTGGACTGCATGGTTAGACCGGACTTTAATATTGGCCACTGGTCCACCATAGAATCCTAGGCAAGTCACGTACTGCTTCTCAGCCTCTAAGTGCCCTTCCATTTATAGCATGCCGTCCCATCCATCAAGAAGCAATCCCTTTTAATGAGTTGGCTAGCTAACTCTGAACACACCTAGATAATATAATGCTGCAATCTTGATCAAATGCCTCTTTCCTGGAGAGAATGATCTCAGAGCAAGGACAGTGGTGCAGAATTCAAGCACTGTGGTAGATTTTCATGTCAGTCTCCATGGCCAAAAATCAAACCCAGGTACTCCAGGAAGAGTGCTGCCTCAGCCTGGTGGCTTGGAAGCCCTAGGTGGCTTGTTCACTTGTCTGACACTCACCTCTGCTTCTCTCTTGAAAAGGGCCCTGCTCAGGAACCAGCACTGTGGGACAGCAGTTTAAGCTGCCACTTGGGATGCTGGTTCAAGTCTTGACTGCTCCACTTCTGATTTAACGTTCTGTTAATGTGCCTGGGAAG
The DNA here is from genome assembly GCF_017591425.1 of Ochotona curzoniae. Taxonomy (NCBI): domain Eukaryota; kingdom Metazoa; phylum Chordata; class Mammalia; order Lagomorpha; family Ochotonidae; genus Ochotona; species Ochotona curzoniae. The sequence continues at coordinate 2,647,647 of NW_024465573.1, read as the reverse complement.
GAAGAAAAAGATGGCCCATGTACTTGGGCCTCTGCACCCACACAGGAGAGACCATGATGGAGCTCCTGGCTCCTGAATTCAGTCTGGCTCCTATCTGGGTGTTCTGGCCATTTGGGGAATGAATCAGTGAATGAAAGATATCTGTCTTTCCTTCTCTCACTTTTGCTCTGCTTTCTAAATAAATAAATAGGTTCTACTCAACTTTTCTCATATGTGTCATAGTTGTACGATGTATTTTGCAACATTTCATGAAGCCAGAAGGCAACCAGAATATTTAATACATTCCCAAGTCAGAGATAGTTCAACTTTTGTCCTTGTTTTGTGTTGCATTAAACACAGGGACTTTGGAACTAGGTAGGTCTGGGTTTTATCACTTCCTGGCTGTTGAACTTGAGCAAGTTCATCTCACAGAGCCCCACATTGTTTTCAACTGCAAAGTATCATGCTAGTAATATACAGTGCCTGATGTGCTAGTGAGTAGAGTCGATAACATAATTCCATAATGGGCTGCACAGGGTGTTGCACAGAGAAAATAATCAATTAATATTAGCCATGCCTATTGCTGTCACATCTCATTCATTAAGTTCCCTTGAGGAGCTATGTTTGACATTGGGGCTTCAACTGTAAGACAGCTGTTCCCTTAGAAGTCCATGAAGTAGTTGCAATTCAGGCTTGGTTCCAAATATTTGGAAAATGTAGGGAAAGACCAAAGATTCATCAGAGCATTAAAGAAATGAATGTGTTGAAGTTTGTATGTGAGTTAAAAAAAATAAAGATGATTAAAACAGCATTCTGAAAGCCCAGCAAAAATGCTCTATCTCCTGGGAATACTAAGCAATCACTGTGACTGAGAAGATAAAATCAGCCTGCGTTCCCTCCAGAATGAGCTCGGGTGAGATTCCCAAGCTAGCCCATGTGGGAGCCCACAGAAGGGGAAACTGCCTGCTCTCTCCATGGGGAAAGCCTACACATGATGGATAGGAAGATTAAACAGGACCTCATGAAGTCTCCGTAGTCCCCAGCTGCAGGGACCACCCCAGGCAGGTGCGAGAAGCATTCGAGTGTGGAACATTTGCATGAGAGCATGAGAAACTGTCGCTGGTGAGTACGCCAAGAAGCACTAAACACTGGGCAGCTGTGTCAGTTTTAATTTATACTAGCTTTTCTATCCTGTCTCACTCTTGGGTAATTATCACATGCCTAACAAATAGGGGATGGGCAAGTGACAACCATAGGGCAGTGAAGCACATGTTTGGACAGTGGGGACATGCTCTGCCATGCCACTGAGCACATGAGGGAAGTGGCTTCCGGAAGACATTCCAAGCCCACAAGGAGGAATAGGTGTTTTCTATCATGTTATAGAGCACTCTGAGTTGATTCAAAAAGTTCCTGACAATTTCTAGCCCAAATGGGAAAATATGAAAAATCCTGACTTTTTTTTTTACATCTGCCAAATTTGCTACTGAAGTTTTCTGTCTGATGATTATGGTGATGATGATGATTTTGTTTTTGCAACAAGATATTAACTGAAAACAGATTCCAATAAGAATTTACTTCAATAATATACTTACACTCTCATTAATTAAATAATCTTTTTCCTGAGAAGGCAAATATATCCTGGCATCTGGGGAAGGGGATTCCTGACAAACATGCTTTCCTAAGTGTTTTCACTGTGCTTTTTTTCCCCTTTCTTCTTTCACAAAGAACTTATTCAAGGGGCAGACAGAACAAGCTGCCATCTGCTGATTCACTCCCCTAAATGCCCACATTGGCCATGATTGGGCCAGGCTGAAGCTAAAACCAAGAACTCAATCCAGCCTCTCTCATAGTTGGCAGGATACCAACTACTTGTACCAACCTCCAAGGGGTCTGCGCTGGCAGGAAGCTAGAGGCAGGAGCCACAGCTGTCTACTCAGACACACCAAGATGGGGTGCATCTGAATCAAGGTATTTACCTCTACGCAAACACCCACTATCACTGCACTATTTTAATGACCTCCTAAAGGCTGGGTCCCATGAACCATTAAACTGTTGATTTCAAGAGGAAGTCAGAGCACAGTGGATGTACAATTCGAGAACCTTGGTTATGAGAGCTGACTGAGCAGGATTATTTGGGATGGTTGGGGTTAAACACGATTCTTTCATGTATGGGTTTTCTGAGATATGTAGAGTGGCTTGGTCCTGCTTCAGTTCTCCAACTGAAGCTGCCTGTGTGGTTAACATCCAGGTACAAACCCTTTAGAGAAGTCAACAAGGGGTTGTGCCTTTCTGTTTCTTGACTGAAACAAGTAGCATTAGGTTTCCATGGCTTCTGTCGGCCCATAGCACTCCAAAGGTCAGAAAGGCAGTAACAGGAGCGTTGAGTGCTCACATGGAACCCAGCCCTGGGTCCTGCCCTGTCACACCTGCAAGAGCAAGTCTTCAACCACAAATTACTTATAATATGTTTGGGGCCTTGAAACCAAGATGGATGGGGTAAATAACTTGACCTGTTAAACATTTTTAAGCTTTTTCCACATACTAAACCAATCGCACTCTGCCTGCTCCTAAGATGATTTTTTTATTTAAATACAACTATTTAAAGTTTACTAGGCCTCACCACCAGAAAAGTCCATCAAGAATAACTTTCAAATCGGCATTAACATAAACTTGTTACACATGCAAATTCTTGGCTCCAGATTTCCAGGCAGTGGGTTCCAGCAATCTGTGTCTCAACAAGCCCTCCAGGTGTTTAGAATGTACTGTGCATGTTCAAATTCCAACACCACTTGATTGAGCAGGACAAGTACAAGATGAAGGGGTTTGGGATCTTGAATATTTGCAAAGCTTCACAGATGTGCAGCCAGCATTGAGACCCACGGTGCTGGCAAATGGAAGACACAGGGATGGAGGGAACATCGCCCTGATATGACAGAGCTGTAATTTAGTGGAAGATATTAAGCTGAATGCCACTGAATAGCTTTTTGCAGGGTTGAGTTCCCCTGGGATGCTGGAGCTCCCCTTAGAGGTGAGTAGAAGAGAGCTGTAGAAGACCCTTTTAGGAAAAGAGAAGCACAAAGAGATCAAAGCAGGAAGAAGCTAGAGGAGCACACAGCAAACTTGCAGAAGGTATCCATTTATTCATTTGGCGAATGCCTCTTGCATGTCTCTTCTTGCAGCTAATTATTTATGATTTACAGCTCGCCAATTTCCAAAAAAGATTTGAGGTGTATTAGGATGTTAAAAACACATCCAAAACAGGAGCATAAATAATGCAAATAGAACAGAAGTCCATTAAAAGGAACTGGGAAATAGAGTTTTCAGGCACATGGGATGAATGAATTGAGGATTTGCTGGGAGCAGCACACTGTGAAAGGTATGATGGGGTTTACTGAGAGACAGGAAACAGTGTACAAAGATAACCATATTTAAACCAAGAGTTATGGCAGTATTAGGACAACTGGGGACCTGAACCTTGAAGGAGGGAGTGGATACAGGTGCTAAAGAAGGGCAGATAAGGACCACCCACCGTTGGAAATAGAAAGAGCATCAGTGAAGGGAGAGATCCCACAAAATTACTAAGCCAAAGAAGTAATGGAGATAAAGAGTAAAATAAACCAATGGAAATCAAGAGTTCTCACTGCAAAAGCCAAGGCTAACTGCCAGATGATCCCAACCTTTAGTTGGAGACATTTGTGTCCAGTTTGCTGGTTATTGAGTGATGACTGAGTGTTTCTGCAGGAGCTGACGTAGGAGAAGTCACATTTTAGGAAGATTACTCTAGCAGGTGCATATAGGAAGGGCTGCAAAGAGGCTACAGAGACAACGTGGGATGCTGAGCTTAATCTGTACTCTGCAGGAGGCATGGCCTAAGCCAGAGATTGTAGAAGCAAAAGAGAAGAAGACGGTGGCAAGATAATATGAAGTTCAAGTCTACAGCTCACTGCTCAAGGTCTGGGCCAAGACGAGCAGCACAGCAGCACCGACAGGACCTTGAGCTTGTCAGAAACACAGGACTGGAGGCCCCACCCAAGCCCACAGAATCAGATTCTGCCTTTTACCAAGAGCCCTGCACCATCTGGATGCACACTAAGATGGGAACCACCGAGCACCCAGACCTGGCATCTGTCTGAGTATAGGGAGTAGATTCAGGAGACGATCTTAGGTTAGAATGTTTCTAGGATTGGGTCTCAGAAACCTGATTGTTGATAGAGTCATAACAATTCTACACTGAGGCCAAAAGCACCAGACGGATGAGCAACATGTGGGTTCTGAGGATAACAGCTGGAGTCCAGTAAGTTAGCCGAGCTCACTGTTGCTGTCTCCAGATCAGCATTCACTGGGGTCGCTCAAACCACATTCTGTACAGACTCCTATCAGATGGAGAGATGCCAATACTGTCCCATTTTATATTTTGCCTGGAAAAACCCAAACCAATTGAACAAATGTTTGTTTGTGAACAACGACGACAGTGATGATACTAACCACAGCATATTCTTTCCTACCATGTATGTAGTGCTTGCTCTGCTCAGCTGTTTCTAAGCAGACCAATAGTACTATGCCTACCAAGTGTTGCTTTTGTCTATAATGTGCATTTTTACCCCCTTGGTATCGTGTAATTTTCTCAATATTTTCCTCAATAGGTTTTCCTCATGCCTAAAGAACTTACAACTAGTAGGAAATCACTCATATTTAAACTTTCAACATTTATTTTCATTTTATTGGAAGCACTGAGAGGGAAAAAGAAATTCGTTCCATTGGTTCACTCTCCACATATCCACAAAACAGCCAGAGTTGGGCCAAGCCAAAACAGGAGCTCAGGGCTCCAAGTGGGAGCCCTGAATCTCCCACTTGGGCAACAGGGACCCAAGAAGAGCAGTTATGACCTTCTGCCTCCCAGGGTGCAAATTAGCTGAAAACTGGATTGGAAGCACAGGACCACAACTAGAAACAGGCACCCCAATATGGGATACAGTCTCCCCAATAATGTCTTAACCACTGTGCCACATCTCACCCCTGTTTTTTTTTTAATAAATAAAAACTAGTCAAATGAAGATAGTTATCTGCATAACACTTGAAACATCATGATGCTTTGGCACACATTACATTGTACTTGTCCAGATATCTACTTCAGGAAGAGACAAGTTTAGCCATTTCCCTGCTCCCAGTGTTGAACTCACTCTCACTCAATACATTTAGATAAATAAGTGAAGGTGAGGTGTAGTTTTGACTAAAAGGTTTTCAGAATGTGATGATAAAAGTTAATGAAACTGACCTTAGAGTCCTTGAAATTGAAACTAACAAAACACATCGCAACACAATGGAGTGCATTTTCATTTGGCCAAGAATGAAAGGATGTCCTACCAGGAGGCTCACACTCCCCACAAAGTTCTAGAAAGAGGAACTATAGTACTGATTTTGACAATATCATTTCACAGAGCACATAAGACAGGCTGTTGTGAGAAAAACAGACACTTGTTCAGCCTGGAGAAGGCTCCCTCTGGCTCTGAGCAGCCTGCTGAAGGCTCCTTGTCTACACCTCAGCACCTTTCGCTCTGCCAGCTGGCCTCCTGAGGACACGCATCCCCGGGAGGAAGGGCTCCAAACAAAAATCTAACCTTGGTATAAACAGGCTGCTAAAAACAGCCTGCCTGTAGTAGAAAAAAAAAAAAAAGAAACCTTGAATCCCATCTCTATGGTATGCTAAATCTGTTTCACTCCACCTCTTGGAGGTTAGTTCCTCCATCCGCAAATAAGAATGAAACTAACCTTTCAGGGTCATGAACATTAAACAAAACAGTGCGTCCAAAGCCCTTGACCACCTTGGTCTCACCCCTGGATGTCTCTCTCGTAGTTAACGAGGGCATTATTATTATTCTGCATTCTAACAGGTGCATACAAGATCAATGCATCCATGGTGACTATCTTAAAGTATTGATTCCCCTCTGGCCTCAGCAACCAGTAAGCTTGCTTTATTTTAGCATTATTACTGGTAATTTCTGGACTAGCTAGAAATCCACCCAACTGTACAAAGTGCTTCCTTTCCAAAACTGTTCTTTGTACCCAAGGATCTTTCCCAAACCCTCTCCTTAATTTTCCTCCACCCTAGTGACCTAGAGGGCACAGGGCCCATCTAGGACCCATGGAAGCCAGTGCCTGCTCTCTTCCCAAGCAGATACGTTAGAAATCAAAGTGATGCAAAGGGGCAGAACATGTCATGGATAAGTGACCATATTGAACTGACAGCAATGTAAAGCCACATTTCCCTTCCCCAAGCTCTCATAAAGGTCTGTTATTTCTAGTATATTTAAAACGGCTTTCAGTGATGTTTCAAGAGAAGATAAAAATTCAACAGGAAGGAGGGCTGAATTCCCTGCCACAAAGCCATATGGATTTGTCTTACATCATAACTTCATTACAAATTCCTGATTCCTGCCCATCATCCAAGCATTCTGCCCCTTAACCCTCTTTACACAACTGGCTTGTTCTTATCTCCCAGGTCCAAAGGGGGCGCAGTTGAGCCCAAGGTCTGGAAAACTTTGGGCTGGAGGGACATTTCTAGATGTTACCACCTACCTCCTCATGGCCAGGTGCTTCTACTCTAACTTCGTGTCTTTCACTCGCCCTGTTCAAGGGGATTGCCTATAAATGGTCATCAGGGGGACGCAGCCAGAATGCCAAGAGCTGTGAGCCTGACAGAGCTTGTGTATCAGCCTGACAGCTTCAACAGCCTAGAGTCTGCGTGGAATCCCAAACGGCCCTCCTTTCTTCCTTGCTGACCACAGGCCGCCTGCCTGCCTCCCAGGCCTTGTTTAAACAAGTTGGGAGAGCTGCCTGTGTTTGGACTCAAAGATCAGCAGCCTTTCCCCCAAGCAGGGAGTACAGGGCAGCAAGGCATTGCTCGGCCTGTGCGTGAGCGGCTTTCTTGCTCTGGAGTCCCCAGGACTTTCGGCAGCTGGGGACTGCGGGAGCTCCATCAGCTCAGAAGCGAGACGTGCGTGTGGCGGGCGTGGATGAGCGTGAGGGTTGTTGTCATGACAGCTAATGCAGAGCGGGCGGCTCCACAGAGGTCATTCGCTTCAGCTCTGACTGCAAGCCTGACGCCGACAGAAAGATGCTCACACGCCAAGATCAGCACTAGGTACGGGGGCACGTAGTTAAACGACACACAGTGAGTTCTCAAGAAGTAACTGCCACTGCAATCAGTCATCTTTCAGATTCTCTGACAAGGCCTCGTTTGCCTCTATGTTTGGCAGCCTAGGAAAGACACTCGGGAATTCAGTGACATTCTCAGGGTATCAGCACCACCAAGTCAGATAGACATCTTCTGTTGTCCCTTAGTAGCAGGTGGTGCATAAACTTTCCTCTGGAGCAAGCAGCAGAGGGAGGCCCATGTGACATCAACCCTGAAGCTGGGCCAAGGCATTCCAGCTGCCTCCAGAGAGTACCAGGTGGCAACCAGGCCGCTGGCTCTCCCCAGCCATCTGGAGATCCAGCTACCCTTCTGCCATGGCTTTTTTTTTTTTAACCCCGCCTTTTCTCCCAGAAAAGCAACAGCCACACCATTTGGGCCACCCAGTTGGAAATGAGGCAGGACCGAGACTCAGGGACTTTTGGGGAGGCTGATCTCTTTCCCACTACCCTGCCATGGCTCCTGGGAGCAGGCAAGGTCGGCTGCTCAGCATCCCTGCCCAATAGCCCACAGTCTCCCATTCTATCCTTTTCTTGTGGAAAGGCACCTTCTCCAAGAAGCCCTTGGGGATTGTATTGAGTTGCACTTTTTTCTTGTCCTGACCCATGTGTGGGCTTTCCAACAGTCATGTGCCATTAATTAGTGATGCTCTCATTTACATATATTTGAGCTCAATGCTGGATCTTGGGTCTATACTTTCTTCCTTCTTTATTTTGTATCTTCTATAAGATTTGGAGTCCTTGATGGACAGAAAGCTTAAAGTCACCTCTATTCCTTCCCCATTCCTGCCTGTGCCTTCCTTGGGTTATATGGCATCTTGCATGGGCTTCACACCAGAGCACCCAGGCATCCATCTATGGCTGGCACATAGCAGAAGATGCTGGGGAAACCTCCAGCCTTCAGAAACTCCAAGATTTAAAGGGCCACTGTGAGCAAAGGTGGCACAGAGCAGAGATCTGGTCTCCCAAAGGACCAAGTATTTTTCTGCACTTTGAACATGAGCTGCCTGGCCCCTGCTGGGAGCAGCAACAGGGACCTGGGGGAGGGGGCAGCTGGGCTTCGAAGGTCTAGGAGGAGGTGCAGAGAAGGGGCAGTTCTGCTTCGGCCATGATGACCTCCAGGACTCCCTGGGGAGTCCACAGGCCTCACTTGTATTTATATGGACTTGGGATGCTAATGAGTGTTGTGCGGCCAAGGGCCCTGCTGGGCTTCGTGGGCAGTTGGGCCTGCTCTTAACACAGCCTTCTTTGTCTGCAGGGCTTTAAGTTGAAATTGCATCCCTGGGTTTGGAAGTACAGCTTATATGGAAACCTGCCCAAGGCCTACAGCAATCACAGTGGGCTCTGGGACAAAGCCAAGCTTCCACCCTGTTTGTTTGAGCAAGGCAGTCTGGGTTTGGCTAAAGTCATCATGTCTGTCTTCTGGCCTTGGACAGGGAGGCTTTGACTTCACTTCTAAGACACACTTCTGCCCCAGTCATTTATTCATCCATGCCAGTGACAGCAACCTAGGAAAGTTGTTTCGCTAGTTTAAACCCATTGTGTTGCACACTAAGCCTGCTTTTTCTTGCTGCTCTGGCACTTGAGGATGAGCGCACAGCATCTTACAAAGACCATCCGCTGGGCACTTATACTCCCTGCCTCCTTCTCAGTTTCAGCGCAGTCAGCAGTTTCTCTCTGTCATTGGGCAATGACTGTAGGCAGACCAAGCTGAGCAAGTCTCAGACTTCAGCCTCACATGCATGTGGTCCCACGGCAGGGGAGACATTCAAGTACATTTGTCACAGCACATCGTGCCATTTGATAGAGCAGAGCTGGGAGCCAGGTCTTTGAGGAGCAGAGAATTTTGCAAGCAGCTCTGCTTGGGACTGATGGATAAGGCTTCCAGGAGGGCCTTAAGCTCTGAGTAAACACTTCCCAGATAGACAAGGAGAGAAAGGGGATTCTAAGTAGAGGGAAGATCAGTGTCATAGCAAAGAGTAATCCCACTTTGTAGCTTAGAGACAAGTGGCCATGGTCTGCATGAAGCCAGGGGACCAGTCTCATGGTTTGGTGCAGGGAGAAGATAACCTTGGGACAGCATGCAGGATTGAGAAAGAGGCGGGCTGAGCGGAGGGAGGACAGGTGTGAGGCTGTTGCACTAATTATGGCAAAAGGAAAGGATGAGTGGCAGACACTTAGCACTCCTTAGAGTAACATTTTAAAAATAAATATTCTACATGCTTATTATACAAAGCTTGGAGAATAAGAACAAAAATAAAGAAGAAAACAACAGTTGCTTGTAACCTCTCATAGCACTTGGGTGCAAACCTTAACATCTTTTCCCTGTGCATTTACACAAAGGGTCTTTTATAAATTCCTTGGGAAATGCATGTCTTTAAAGGATTGATTGATTGATTTGAAAGGCAAAGTGGTAAAGAGAGGGAGGGGCAGAGACAAAAAAAGGATCTTCCATCTGCTGGCTCACTCACCAAATGCTCACCACTTGCAGGAGTCTAGAACTTGAACTGGGTCTTTCACATGGATCAAAGGGACCATGGGCTGTCTTCTACTGTCTTCCCACCTACACAAGCAAGGAACTGGATCTGAAGTGGAATAGCCAGGACTTGAACCAGCACTCCCAGTATGGGATGCCAGCTACACAGATTGCAGCTTAACTCACTTTGTCACACTGCTGGCCCAGGCAAACACATATTATAAAAAAACTATGCATGCATTTCAAAAATATTCTGTGCCATAATTTCATGTTTTAATTCTATTATCCACAAACATTTTATTGGCTTTATTGCAAAGTTTTAGATTTACGGAAAGATTTACATTTACAGAAACAAGGAGAAACAGAAAGATCTTCCATCCACGGGTTCACTCCCCAAGTGGCACAACAGCTGGAACTGACCCAATCTGAAGAAGCCAGAAACCAGGAGCTTCTTCCGGGTTTCCCACACAGGTGCAGGGTTCCAAGGCTTTGGATTGTCCTCAACTGCTTTCCTAGGCCATAAGCAGGGAGCTAGATGGGAAGTGGAGCAAGTAGAATATGAACTGACCCCCATAGCATATCCTGGCAGATGCAAAGTGAGAATTTTGCCACTAGGCTTTCACACTGGGCCCTCCACAAACTTTTTAAAAAAAAAAAGATTTACTTTTTTTGTATTTGGACAGCAGAGAGAGGGAAAAACAGAGAAAGATCTTCCACCCACTAGTTCACTCCCCAAATGTACACAATGGCCAGACCTGAGCCAATCCAAAGCCAGGAACAAGGAATCTCTTCCAGGTCTTTCAAGTGGGTGCAGGGTCCCAAGGCTTTGGGCAATCATCCACTGCCCTCCCAGGCCACAAACAGGGAGCTAGATTGAAAACAGAACAGCTGAGACACAAACCAACACCCATATGGTATGCCAGTGCTTCAAGGAGGAAGATTAGTCTGCTGAGCTATGGCGCCAGCCCCTTCCATAAAAATTGTTAAGTGTCTGCATATGCAGTCCTTCAGTCATTATATAAGTCAGCATTGTATCATTTACTCAAGTCATAAAAATTCTGTCATCTGTTCCACTAACATCATTCTGTTCAATTGTATGGATTCATGAGTCATAATTTACTCAACCACTGTCCTATTGTAGTATATCTCATTTGTGGCAGTATTTTTATTTTTTTGAGAAGTAAACATTTGTGTAGAGATACTTTTATATTCTATATTTGATTATGCCCTTCCCATAAATTCCTAACAATTGGATTAAGATTGAATGAATAAGATTGGGCCAAGGCTATGAATGTTTTTAAAATTCCCAAGGCAGACTTTTACAAAGCCACGCATGGTCTGCCTGGCAGAAGCGATCCTGGAAGTCCACTGCATCAGGTCCATGCTGTTACCGCCCTCTCCATCAAGGGCATCGCCCCTTCTCCCATGCATGGGACTCAGAGCTCATATACTTGGGCACAGACCAGGAGCTCCAGGCTCCCCTTCTCACTTTCTCAGCCTCGTTTCCCAGACTTGCTCACCATTATTATCCCCAAGAGCAGGTACAGTTTGTTTCCACCTTTTTGAAAGAATTCATTTCTGGATCCCACAGTGGCCCACAGGATCCCTCTGTTGGGTGCACACCAGTACCAGCTGCAGTGCTGGCATGTGTCATTGTCCATGAGATGGGACTGCCTGCCTACAGCCAGGTGCTGGGTTTTGTAGGAAAATCCTTGATCCTATCCTGTCATTTCATAAGTATTGTGCTCCTGCTGGCAAAGCCTGGCTGTCTACAGAGGCATCCGCAGATGCATGGAGATGTGAACTGATGCTCTTTTTGCATGTGCCAGATGGAAGTCTGTACACAATAACCACCAGGGGAATGACTGCACAGGCCCTGGCTCATTCCAAGGCATTTTAATGTGTATGAGCTCATGCCGAGAGTTGTTCACTGTGGTGAAGGAAAACAGAGCAAGCGTGGCAACGAGCGCTGTGCTACGTTGTGCCTTCGCCAAGTGTGCTAACCTCCTGGAGCCTCATCCTCGTCCTCTGTAGAACGGGAGAAGGAAACTGAGGCTCAGGAATGAATGACGCCCTGAGATCAGAACCCTGACAAACCATGGCCGTATCCACGAGGGCCTGTCTCCTACCGCACTGCTCAAATGCGGCAGGTAAGCCCCTAGACTTCATGGAGATTAAATGTCTGCTTTCTGCCTTGAGGCAGAGGTCAGGATGTTGTCCTTCAGAACGAGCGCTTCTTTAAATGCTCTTCCTGGTGCAGTTTCGATCAGATTTTCCTCCATAGCTAGCTCTTCAGGAATAGGAAATAGTTTCAAGATCTTTGGTATGTCCTACATGGAATAGGAAATTCCAATTGTTTCCTTCTTTCCTATTTCAGAAAAACAAGACTGCTGACACACAGCCCATGGACACAGACAGAGATCATGTGGACTCACCCCTAGTTTGTTCTGAACCTGGCATTTTCCCATCAGTACGCTGAAGCGCCGTCTCCCGGAATATGAATGTGTCTAGCCCTGACATTGGGTCTCCTAGAGTTGTTTTGTTAAGCACTGGAAAAACAAATAGCAGCGCCTCCCACACGCTGCCTCCTTCCTCCCCTGCAAGATGTGCTTGGTCTCTGGGGAGTCTGTGCGGTGCATGACCTTGCTGGCTGGCGTGTCCATCCTAAGGCAGCCACTTCACAATCCTTTGTAGTTTTGTAGTGTTTAAGACCCCATGAATTTTCTTTAATCTAGAAAATAGGAAGCATTGGAGATCTTTGTAACAGTTGTTTGGGGTTTATTTAATTTATTTCTTGTTATTCAACCTTTCACTTGGGTTTATAGCCATCTGCTTTGTGTTCACTGGGAAACAAAATACTGGGATGTTCCGGTTTTGCAAGTACAGTCAGGAAAAGGGTGAAGTGGGAGGGAGGGTTACATATTGCAAAAGTATGGCTTTTGCTGCATCTTCCATGCCGCAGGAATGTGGCTGGAAGCATCTGAGCTTTGGCAAGACTATGATTTACTTGGGACGTTGTATCTGTCTCAGTTTCAGTATTGACTGGGAGCAGAACTCCACGGGGCTCATACATCAGACACCTGCAGAGGAAGATGTCTGTCATCTGGATTGTGCTTACAAGAGCTGATCCTGAAGGACCACTTCCTGGCCTCTCTTCAGGTGCAAGATTTAAGGTTCCTAGATGCTTTGACTGCTACAACTCTGAGCTATCTCAAGAAATCTCATCTAATGATTCTTGTTAAAGATTTTACTTATTCTTACTGGAAAGGCAGATATACAGAGAGGCAGAGAGGCAGAGAGGAAGAGAGGCAGAGAGGAAGATCTCCCATCCAATGATTCACTCTCCAAGTGGCTGTAACAGCCAGAACTGAGCCGATCCGAAGCCAGGAGCTTCCTCCGGGTCTCCCACATGGGAGCAGGGTCCCAAGGCTTTGGGCCGTCCTCAACTGCTTTCCCAGGTCACAAGCTGAGAGCTGGATGGGAAGTGGGGCCAGGGAAATGAACTAGCACCCATATGAAATACTGATGGGTGCAAAGTGAGGACTTTAGCCACTAGGCTACCATGCCGGGCCCTCATCTAATGATTTCTTAACACTCAGATAAAATTTCTATAGGTTTACAGGCAAGTAAGAAAAATATGAAGGATACAATACATATGTACATAAAATGAGTTAGTATTAGTAAAATATTTACTTATTTGACATGTACTAACATTCAGGAAACGCCAGCTGTTGTAATACAGCAGTTCATGTATGGGTTGTTCACTGTCTTTTTTATTGTTGTTGAAATGTAATTTCTTTTTACAAATAACTTTAACACCAAGACTACAGCTTTTATTTATTTATTTTTAAAGTCTGTAGCCAGCAATATTATCAAAGTGGGCTTCTGATTTTAATCCCCAAATTTATTTTTGAAAATTTTCGGGACCCTGAAATCTTAATGAAGAAAAAAAAAATCATCTAGTATATCTGCAGTTCAAATACAATGGTCTTATCTGCAGATTGATTCTTCTGCAAATGGAGCTCTTAACAAGTTGGACCTTCCACATCTGTCGGCAAGGAGTAGGTGATTCCTGAAGGGGAACAGTAGGCAGATGGCTTGCAGAGATCACTGCTCTGAAGACTTCCTTTCGGCATTGACCCTAAGCCAATGAGGACCCTGGATGTTGAGACTCCCCACTCCTCTTGCTTAGAGCTCTTGCCTCCTGCTTCCAAGGCCTATTATCTCCCGGCTTCCCAACAGCTGTTGAAACTGTTGAAAACAGGAGCTGTATCTTGCTCCAGTGACAGCCTCCCCGGTGACAGCCACGCTGCACCTTTGCTGAGAACAGTGTGTGTGAGGAAGACAATGTGCGTCTCTCCCTGGTTCTATTTGTATCACACATGTGGCAATCATAATGTGGATGTCAGGGCCTGAAACTTCATGTGTGCCACATGGTAGGAGAGTCACCAGGGTAATGCTAGGCTCCCCTGAGTCCTACCCTGAAGTTTACCACAATGTGGGTCATCCACTGATTTATTCCACAAGCATCTGGGAGTTAGGTGCTGCCAAGGATAAAAAGAAGAATCAGGTCAGAATCACACCTGCGAAGAAATTACAGTACAGAAAGAGAAGGAGCCCGTGTTGTGGAGCAGAGAATGAAGCTGCCACCTGTGATGCTGGCATGCCCTATGAGCACATTTAGTGTCCCAGCTGCTTCCAAGCCAGCTCCATGCTAATAGCCCAAGTCTTTGACCCCCGTCACCCATGTAGGAGACTCAGCTGAAGTTCCTGGTTCCTGGCTTCTACTTGGCCCAGGTTCTGCCATTGAACTATCTAGGGAGTAAAGCAGCAGACAGATCTCTCTGTCTCTTCCTCTCTCTCTAACTCCGCCTTTCAAATAAATAAATACACCTTTTAAAAAGAGAGAGAAGAAAAAGGAAAAACACATGTGTGTAAAGAATTCTATTTCAAAGGGTAGAAACCAATTGTTGAGCTAACAGTAAGTTTGTGGGACTAGGGCAAAGAGATGCAGGAGAGTGAGGGAGGTCTGAGGGCACAGTGTCGAGGCCATTGAGACTGTCCCAGACCAAGCCTTTGTCTTGGCAACCAAAGTCCTTCTCTTGAAATACTCAATGTCTCAGAGTATTTTTTCTCCAAGTGTGTTTTTGGGGTGTGGGGTGGGGATCCCATGGGGCAAAGGGAAACAGCAGATCGGAAATGAATGCTGACCCTTGCCCCTTTATCTCTTGAGAACCTTCTGGGAGGCTCCATTGGATCAGTTCTCTCTTGCTGAATCAGGAATCCTGATTCAGGGTTCTGGAGTCTGAGCTAGAGGACTCCCACCCTGCGATGACCTTTAACTTAATTTTTTGAGCATAAGAACTTGACTGTAAATTAATTTTTAAAAATTATATTTATTTTCATTGTATTTTAAAGGCAGAGACAAAGAAAAAGAGAGATGTCCTCCTTCTACTTGTTCATTCTTCAAACATCCACAAAACCAGGGTTGGATCAGGCCAAAGCTAGGAGCCCGGAGCTGAATCTAGGTAGAAGAAACCCAAGCATCTGATCCATCAAGTACTGCCTCCCAGAATACTCTAACAGAAAGCTGGACCAGGAGAGCAGCCAGGAGTGGGGCCAGGCACTCCCATGAGGCGTGTGGGTATCCACAGTTAAGATATTGGTCTTTCTTTTTTTGTTAAGATATAAATTTCTTTTTATTAAAAAGGAAGATTTATAAAGAGAAGGAGACACAGAAAGATCTATCTGCTGGTTTAGTCATTCCCCAAGGAGCCACAATAGTCAGAGCTAAGCCAATCCAAAGCCAGGAGCCAGGAGCTTCTTCCAGGTCTTCCATATGAATGTAGGATCCCAAGGTTTTGGACCATCCCCCCTGTCTTCCCAGGCCACAAGCAGGGATCTGGGTGGGAAGTGGAACAACTGGGACATGAACCGTTGCCCATATGGGATTCTGGCACTTACAAAACAGAGGATTAATCAGTCGAGCCATCGTGCTGGGTTCCAGAAATGGATTTAAAAGATGAGTTTCTTACATGCAGGAAAAAAGAATTGAAATCTAAGGAAACTTTTCATGATCTTGTTGGAGACTTCATATTTATCAGGATCATGATTTCATAGTTATGACATACACCAAAACTTCAATAATGAAACACTACAAATATGTACAGTTTATTGTATGTCCATCACATTTCCATAAAGCTTTCTAGTTGGTTTTTGATTTTTGTTTTCAAAAAAGACCTCCACAAGGCAAGCCCTGGGTAACCCAGGCCGCATTCTCTTGCACAGAACCAGCCCCCTGAAGAGCCTCTTTAATGCTAGCCTGGTCCGTAGGGGATGCCAGCAGCACAAAGATGACCCAAGTGGGAGGACATCCAAGCCTGCACTCATTTCTCACTTGGATTCCCACTACTTCATTCCATGCCTTCAGCCCAGCATGTTTCTCATTTTCACAGTTGCAGAGACATAGGCTCAGTCCCAGCTCTCTGTCATTTACTAATTGAGTGCCCCTGGACAAATCGCTGCTCTGAGTTTTAGCAATTTGCTCATCTATAAAATGTAGTTATTTTTGGGCTGTAGTAGAGATGAACTTGGTCTACAGACTGGGTGCCTGGCCTAGGCCATGACGAACAGGATGATGGTGAGTACTATTATTATGACAACTAGCAAGGATGAAGGAAATGGCAATATTCAGTTGGTCAAAGAGAGGAGCAGGATGGAACCCAACATGAAAGGACTTCCTGTCACCGATGAAAGGGCTTTGGGGCACAAGGAGCAAGTGTGACTGTGACAACGTAGGAGGCACACTGTGTCTGAAGGTTCTTGGCCCTCTGTCATTGGGCAAACAACTAACACCCTTCTGAATCTGTTTCCATATTTGTAAAGCATATTTGTCCATCTGGTGTGTGACCTGTCCATGAAAACACCCGGCACCAGGCCTTTTCCTGGGTTTTTAAGCTTCACCTTATAAAGCAAAGGGCCCTTGATTGTTAAGGAACTTGTGGCAGTAACTCATCTTTGAGGCGCCAGTTGGTGGCAGTTTGCAGGAGGGGAGACTCCAGCTTGGAGCAGAAGGTCATTGCTCATGGTAAGAGCTGTCTTAGAGTGGAAAGTGCTCCCCCCAAGTGCTGAGCTCCTGTTGCCTGCTCAAAGGGAGGGTGGATGAGCATCTTCCAGAAAGTGGTGTTTGCTCGGTGGCGGGAGGGACAGTTGCATAAGCATGTCAAGTATCTATACCTAAGCTTCTGTACCAGGAAGAAAAAGCAGGGAAGAGGGATGCAGGGTAGAGGTGTACAGGCAAGCTGACATTCATTACAACAAACAGCATGATGGCAAAACTAGAGCAAGGGAGGGAACGCAGCAATCCCAAGCAAAGTTGTCCCCCTCAATCCCCCGTGAGGCCGAGGGAGTAGTAACGCTGCAGCTCAGTAATACACAGCCAGAGGTTGGGCATTTTGCTTGAGGAGGCTGGAAATTCTGGGGAAACCTGTCCTGCCCTGATCTGGAAAGGCCTCCACAGGCCCTGCTTGCATTCTCTACTGCATGTCTCTGCATTTCTACAAATGGTCTTTGAAGATGGATGTATGCTTTGAAACATTTGATCTTGTCGATGTGTTCAAGGAGCTCTGGGCTGGGAGCCAAGCTGGAGCCTTCAGGTTCTCGGTGCCTCAGTTTCTCTCCCATCCCCACTTCTCTTTTCTCCTTGAAAGCTGTGTATTCCAGAACCCACCAGCACCGGCTGTGAACTTAGTGGAAAACCAGGATCTTGTGCCCTATCACAGACTTAGTAAATCAGAACTTGCATCTGAACAAGATTCCCAGGTAAGTCCTAAAACTCTGAGAAGCACTGCCTTAGCTGACACAAGCAGCAATTAACACATGGCACCAGCTCCAACATCAAAACGCCTGGGTCCAAATCCAGCTTTTACTGCTTACTAGATGTGTGGCCCTAAGCAAGTTCTCAACCTGTAATACTGAGTGTCTTCGGCTGTCAGTTGGACTCCTGGTGGGACCAACTTGGTAGAGTTGTCAGGAAGCTGAAGTGACACAATGTCTATGAAGTGATTTACACATAAAGGGCCATAAAATGCCTTTGGTTATCTAAAACCTCTCTTTGTTATGTATGCTATATGAAAAGGGCATTACATCTGTACTCATCATGAATGGATTGAGCCGTGCTATGGAAGGCACTTTCCAAGCACTAGGACACAGGAGGGAACAAGGTACACAAAGCTAGGATGTCACAGAGACAGACAGGAGAAGGCTACATTGCGATAGCCTGAATGTTGCTCCCCTTCTGCCCTGAAGTAGCTGATGAAATCCTGACCCCCAACCGGTGCAGGATGGCATGTGGGGCAGGGACTTTGCAATTAGACCATGACAGTGAAGCCCTCGTGAATGGAGTTAGTGCCCTGATAAAAGAGATCCTGGAAAGCTCTCTCTCCTTCCTCCGTTGAAGTCACAGCAAGAAGATGACCCTACAAGGCAGACACTGAATCTACCAGAACCTTGACTGTGAACTTCTCCGTCTCCAGAACAGTAAGAAATAAATTTCTATTGTTTGTAAATCACTGAATTTATAGTAGTTTCTTATAACAACCATGAGGATTAAGACAGAAAGGGATATTAAAAAAAAAAAAAAAAAAAAGAGTGTGGGGCCCAGCACGATGGCTTAACAGGCTAATCCTCCCCTTCAAGAGCCGAGATCCCATTTGGGTGCTGGTTCATGTTCCAGCTGCCCCACTTCCCCTTAACTCCCTGCTTGTAGTCTTGGAAGATAGTAGAGGATGACTGAAGTCCTCGGGATTTTGCACCCTTGTGGGAGATCCAGAAGAAGCTATTGGCTTCGGAACAGCTTGCTCTGGCTATTGTGGTCATTTGGGGAGTGAACTAGCGGATGGACGATATTTCTTTCTATCTCTCCTTTTCTTTGTAAATCTACCTTTCCAATAAAAATAAATATATCTTTTAAAAAGTGTGGAAAATGTCAGGGAGAAATGGGCTATGTGATACAGGCTCGGAACAAGTTGCTATTGGACTAAGAAGGAGGTTCAGACAAGGTCTCAGGAAACTGGTGTTTGCGGTGAAATTTGAGAGACAGGAACCAACTTTGTAAAGAGCTGGAGCAAGAAACTCCAGAGTGAGGAACAAACAGGTGCAATGACCTGAGACAGAAATGCAGTGGGCACAGTCCCCTCACAGTGGGGACTATAAGGTCTAGGAAGAAAGTGAGGTTCCATTCGTGGCAAAGAAAGCTTTCCAGTGGGGTCCGAGCCAGAGCCTGGAGCGGCAGGGAAACCAGTGAGCATGCAGAGAGAGGGGCTCTCCTCCCCAGCTCAAGGCAAGAGCATGAGGTGTCTAAGCTGGGATCAGGTGCCCCAGAAAGGAATACTGCAGAGCCCTACATCTGCCACATGTGACGATGCTTAGACTCCACAGGCTCTCCTGAAAACTAAACCAAGAGGCACATCACCCTGGAAGACAGCCCATACTGCACAGTAGAGTGCCGGGGTCCAAGTCCCAGCTCTGCTCATGACTCCAGCTTCCTGTAAATGCAAACCCTTGGATAGAGCAGGTGATGGCTCCAGTAGCTGAGCACCTGTTGGAGATCTAAGCCGAGTTCCTGGCTGTCGGCTAGGGCTACCGACTCAGCCCCAGTCATTCAGAGCACCTGGGGGAATGAACCGGTGGACAGAAGCTCACTCTCTCCATCATGCTCTCTCTCTCTGCCTCTCAGATAAAGGGAGAAAAATGAGAACCAGAAAGTGAGATGCCCACCATCACTTACCACCACCTTAGCTGGGACTAGAAATTGACCCATAAACTAGAAATGTGCCTGGTTCCCAGAATCAGACTGAACAGCGATTTCTCAACAGCCTCCGCCCCCACACATCTCCCTGGTCTCTCCCAGGCCCCAGGCTCCCTGTGCCTCTTCGCTCCACTCCCTCCCCACACAGTGGCCTCCAGCAATGGAGACTGTGCCTCCTGCTACACACGTCCCTGCTTCACAGCTCAGGAAATAAACCTTTCCTTTTACTGACTACTATTTTCCAAATCTCTCATTTCACTCATTGTGTGGATCTTTTGTCCTTGAATTTCACTCCACTTGGCCTTATTCCTGTTGCTTCTCCTTCTGTCCATCTGGGCCCCCATCAGACTGTGAAGAACTGGGTCATGGGTCCCAGACAACCACCCCACAGCACACCGTAGTTGCGCCATAATTGAGATCTGTAATTTCTTCCAAGATCCACCCCTCAAACAAACCCTTTGAGAGCCCAGGGAAAGCAGCATGCATGGAAAAACTGTTCTTAGAGCCAACCTAGGTCAGAAATATCTCCCCTGTTTATGAGTAAAGCGACAGTTTGATTTCTCCATGTCAGGGTCGGATTAATATCACAGCAGAAATCTGCTGTGGTTGAGCACATTCATCTACAGGCCTGCCTGTCAGCTCCTCCCTTGGGCTGCCCTTATTTCCAGCTCCCTACTGGGCATGTGACTTGCAAGAGAGAGAAAAATTGACAAATGTGGGTTGTGCTTCTTTCCTTTCAAGGCTGTTCTGTAATCCCAGAAAGACAAATATCATTTCCTACCCTGCTTGGCACCCTTTTTTTCCCCTTTTAATACCTGACAGGTCAGAAGGTTCTCAGAAGATAATATAAGGGAGTCAGTGCTGTGGCTTTGCAAGCTAATCCTCTGCCTGCAGTGTCCTTATCCCATATGGGCACCAGTTTATGTCATGACTGCTTTATTTCTGATCCAGTTTCCTGCCTACGACTAGGAAAAGCAGCAGAGGTTTGCCTAAGTCCTTGAGCCCCTGCATCTATGCGAGAGATCTAGAGGATGCTCTTGGCTCCTGGCTTTGGATCAGTTCAGTTCTGGCCATTGTGCCCACTTGGGGAGTGAACCAGTGGATGAATGCCCTCTCTCTTTTTCTCCTTCTTTCTGTAAATCTACATTTCCAATTATCACAAATAAATCCACTTGAAACCTTGACCAACTGCCTTGACCCAGGTTGACTCGGAGGTAAGCTAAGGCTGGAAAAGGTGTTGAAGTGTATCGAGTGTATAGCCAAGCATCTTTTCATCTGCAGCTTTGATTTGGTCACTTCGGTTTGTGTCCAGGCTGTGTAATCCCCATGGGAAGGGCACACAGGGTAGGCAGGCCATAGCAGTTTGCAGAGCTAGGCTAGCTCTTCCGGATCAGAAATCAGGCCTCAAACAGGAAAACGGGTAGCAACGGGTACTTCTGACTAACAACCTCCTCTTCCCATCAATTCACAACAGTCAAGAATTAAGTCTACTATTTGCCAAACACAGGCCCAGCTGTAGGCCTCAGTTTCTGTGCACGTCACGTCTCTGAACCCTGGGCCCCAAGGGCGCAGCTTGCTGCTGTTCTCGCACATATCCCAGTTCATCTGCTGTCAGCTCCGACACTCGCGCCTCCCCAAGCAGAGGGCCTAGGCTGGGAAGCAAGAACAGCATCATTTGCAGGCAGCACAGAAAGGCTCAAGCACTACTGACTCACTGCCCCATTGCCTCAGCACCCTGCAGGCCTCTCACGCCCCAAGCGAGTTGCCGAGGGGACTTGTATTCCTCTCTCCATGAGCATGTAAGCCTCAGTCTTCCGTGGCACAGCTAAAATGTCCCAGGTCAGACCATCCCAGTGTGCACCTTCCTTTGCCCCGTCCTCAAGTATGTTGTAAGTGCAGCTCGAGAGGCGTTCAGGTTTTCATTCCATTTTTATTCTGTTGTTTTCTCCAAGGGGATCTTGCTACGATGCAGACTCTGACTCAGTGATGCCACATTGGGGATGGGATCTGCATTTCCAGTAAGCTCCCTGGTGAAACCACTGGTGATAGTGTGAGGAACACACCATGAGTGGGGACCAACGGAAGGGTGTTCCCAAGACCGCTGGCACTGAAAGTCCTGCAGTCCACATGCTCGGAAAGCCCTCCTTGTCCTGAGCCTAACAGGGTGCTCAGTCACTGCCCACCGAACAAATCTCAGGCCTCCCTGGAGCAGCAAGGAAGCCCAGAGCGGGCTTTAGGCCCTGCTGCTTCATCCCAGAGGACCTACCAAAGGCCAGAGAAGCAGCAAGCCAGTATCGCTGGGTTGACCTTGTCCATAACAAGGCTAAAGTTCGGGATAATGCTGGAAGAAGAAGCGACAGGCCCTGAAAATTACTAAACAGAAGTGAAATCACCAAAATATGAAAGGACTGAATGGCACTGCCTCCCTCGTGCACAGCTGGAAAGCAGAGGATCTTGCCATGCCTGGCACCTGCCTCTGGGGTCTGCTCCTGCACAGTGCTATTAAACCTCCAGCACCGAAGGCCTTAGTCTCTCTCAAGATTTTTATTTGGGGCCCAGTGCCATGGCCTAGCGGCTAAAGTCCTTGCCTTGAACGCACTGGAATCCCATATGGTCGCCAGTTCTATTCCCGGCTGCTCCACTTCCCATCCAGCTTGTGGCCTGGGAAAGCAGCTGAGGACTGCCCAAAGCTTAGGACTCTGCACGCGTGTGAGACCTGGAAGAAGCTCTTGGCTCCTGTTTTTGAACGGCGCAGCAGCGGCCCTTGCGGTCACTTGGGGAGTGAATCATCAGGTGGAAGATCTTTCTCTCTGTCTCTCCTCCTATCTGTGTATGTGACTTTCCAATAAAAATCAAATGAATCTTTAAAAAAAAAAAAGATTTTTATAGGACTGGCAGAGTTATAAAGAAGAGAGACAGAAGGAACTTCCATCCATTGGTTCACTCACAAGGTCCCAAGGCTTTGGGCCATCCTCTGCTGCTTTCCCAGGCCTCAAGCAGGGAGCTGGACGGGAAGTAGAGCAGCCAGGATATGAACCAGTGCCCATATGGGATCCCAGTGCTTGCAAGATGAGGATTTAGCCAATCAAGCCTTCGTGCCAGGCCCAAGAGCTGAGATCTTGAGACTGGAAAAGGCCCTCTGCCTGTAGCATCTTCTCTTCCATGTCCCAAATGATCATTTCTATTGGGTCTTTAGTAAGGCAAAGAATTCCTGAATGGGGCCATCACTGTGGAGCAACAGATAAAACACTTGTATCAGTTTTCTGTACAGGTGCCCTTCTGTGTCCCAGCTGCTCTACTTCTGGTCCAGGTTTCCTGATACTGTGCCCAGAAAAAGCAGTGGAGAATGGCCCAACTGCTTAGGGCCCTGCCTCTGGAGATCCAGAGGAAGCGCCTAGCATCAGACCAGCTCAGTTCTGGCCATTGTTGCCACTTGGAGAGTGAACCAGTGGATACAAGTTCCCTTCCCACCCATAATTTTGCCTGTCAAATAAACAAATCTTAAAATTTTCTTTTTTTTTTTATTAAAGATGTGTTTTTTTTTTTTGAAAGGCAGATTTTACAGAGAGAAGAGACAGAGGAAAAGATCTTCCATCCACTTAGGGTTTACTCCTTAAGTGACCACAATGGCCAGAGCTGTGCCGATCTGAAGCCAGGAACCAGAAGCTTCTTCCTGGTCTCCCACAAGGGTGCAGGGTCCCAAGGCTTGGATTGTCCTTGACTGTTTCCCCAGGCCACCAGGAGGGAGCTGGATGGAGAGTAGAGCAGCCAGAACATGATCTGGCACCCATATGGGATCTTGGTTCATGCAAGGTGAGGATTTAGCCCGTAGGCTATCATACTGGGATCAATAAATAAATCAGTGAAAATCAGTGCTTGTTTCGGCAGTACATATACTAAAAGAAAAAAATAAATACCCATTAAAGATTCTTGAGGGAGAAGTAACATTTTAAACTTTCGACAACTTTTACATTCATTAATTGTGCATTTGTAAATGTGCTTATTTATTCCTTTATTCATTCACTTTCCAACACATGCTAGCCATTGGACTTGACACTACCGATAATACTGTCACCTGCTTCCTGGCAATACAGAAAAGACAGGGCCACAAACCACCCACCACAGTGTGACCTATGCTCTTCCAAAGGTGTGAACAAGGTATTCTGGGCTTACCAACAGGACAGCAGAGTTCTCCACCTGGGGAGAGCAGAGTATGGGAGGGTGGTCGGGGAGAGGAAGAGGCACTGGGTCCAGGGAGATGAAAGGTTCTTGTAAGCAAGGGTCAGTGGTCAGCATTCCGTTGGCTTATGGCTAGTGGAAGCCAAATCATTCAGGAGTGGTGCTATGTTTTGAACATTTATCCCCAGAATTGACACGTTGAGACCTTCATCCCCAACATCCCATGTTAGTGGGGTTTGGAGGGGCCTTTGTGAGATTACTGGCATTACATGAGGTCAGGAGGACATTCAATCATGGCTTCATGAGAAGAGAATGAGACCTTGGCTGGCATGCCTGCTGTGCCTCCCTATGGGTTGCCAACACAGACGCACCCATTGGATGCTGGGACCCTGATTTTGGACTTCTCAACCTCCGAAACCAGGTGCCAAATAAACCCCTATCTACTCTTTAGAAGTTTCCTGGCTTCAACTGTTTCATTATACAACAGAAAATGCTAAGACAGGTGTGCACTGGGAGAGGTGGGGGAGGACAGCAGAAGAAATGATGGTGAAAGCTGAGGGCTCCAAAGTTCCCATTGTCTCTTCCCCCTCTATCTCTCATTAAGTACGGGATCTGGGAGCAAGAGAAAGGCGAGGATGGCAGCATGTGGAGGAATGTCACCTGGCTTGCTTCTGGCTTTGGAAGTGGCAGGGCTCCTGGAACAGCAGGCAAGAGGCAATGGAGCAAGAAAATAGCTACAGAGAGGTGCCCTCCTTTCCCAGCCCTCTTCCTGAGGGAGTGACTGTTGCAGAGTGGGAGCCTGGCGCACTTCCCTATTGGCTAGCACTGGGGGGAATGGAACTCCCCCAGAGGAGCGCAAATGGGGAGGAGGTCTCTGCCTGTCCCGCTGGGCACTTCCTAGCGGAACTCCTGGGTCCTTAGGGATCTGAGGCATCAGTTTAGCCCTCTTTTCATTGGGAGAAAAGCCGTACTTACTGTTCAAGTCAGTGGGAAAATAAACATTATTCTTCTCACCTTCTTTCTCAAATTCAAAGAGTAACTGTAATTCAGCACATCTTGATTATGACTTGGGCACATTAGAGTTTACCTTTAGTTAGGACAAATAACTACACAAGAAATGGAAAGCGAAGCGAGACCAAGTCCTCAAAGACCAAGTCCAAGCTGTGTCCAGGATCAGTGCTGAGGCAGAAGGTAAACTCATTTCACACCTGCCATTTGGCTGTCTTCAGGCTATACAGCATAGGAGAGACTGTATTACTAATTAAGCCTCATTTTTCCAAATTGTAGCTAGGGACTACACCAGGCCCACAGGTTGTTTGTAAGGAGAAAAGAAATTACTTGCATGAAAGTCCCTCGTACAATGCCAGTTACGGAGCAGTTGCTCAATAAGACATCGATGTTGAAAGTAGAAATGAACTAACCAGTTATTTGACCCAGCTGGGCCAATCCAGGTTGGCACAAGCACTAATGAGCAGGGTGCAGAGAACGCACAGCCTGGGGAAAAAGAAAGATTACTGGCTATGCAAATGCTGCAGCACCTGCCAGCCTGTGCACTGAACAGCCTAGCAAGGACACCATTTGCCCAGGGCAAGATAACACAAAAGTTACTCTCTCAGAGTAGTGGCCGGCAGATGGGACACAGATGGGGTCTATGAGTCTCTGGGTCCTGGAGCAAAGCAATACTCCCTGAAGGACACTAGAAACTTCCCTTTAGGGTAGAGAAGCGACAACAACCAGAGCCCTGAGGCTGACTCTGATGATCAAACGTCAGCAAGACAGTAAGTGGACCTTCCAAATATTCATAGACTGATTGACCCTCAGCCAGCAATACCAATCATGATCATAACAACAGCTGTGCATTCACTGGGTTCTCTCCTTTAATTTTCACACACACACACACACACACACACACACACACACACACACACCCTGTGACACTGCTACAAATGTCACAACTAAAGAGAACAGTAAGGTTAGAGAGGTGAAGTCCCTTGCTCAAGGTCATGCAATTATGAAGCGGCTGAGCTAGGCAGCCAGCCTGACTCTGGGGACCCTAGGGGCCAGGCTCGTACAGCAGTTGCTCCATGGCTAGTCCACGTGGAAGCCTTCTGTGCCTTCCCCCACTCTTCCCTTGAAGAATGATTGGAAATAATTGGAACTGTCATTGGAAGTAATGAGAAGTGACAGAGGTTGGGATAGAAGGCGTATTGCTCCAAGTCTGATCCCTACCAACCCAGGCCTAAATTTAAACAATGAAGTCACAAAGCAATTTCCCTCTCAGGGATTTTATTTTCTTTTTTTTTCCTTCCAGCTCCAGACCAAGAAATAGAAGTAAGAAAACATCAGGGGCTGAGTCCCTATTCCATGCATGGATTTCTTTTGAGACTGAGAAGGCCTTTGTGGTTTAATCCCATTTGCTCTGTGCTCTGAGTACCCTACAGACCTTGGGTGAACAGACCTTGGCCAGTGTAAATTAAAAGATCAAATTTATAGATTTATTTCTTCTTCTTTTTAGCATCCCCCAAGGGATGCAGAAAGAGAGATAGCCCTGCAGCTGGCAGGTTGTGATGAAGAATAAAGCTGTAACTTTCAACAGGCAAGGACACAGGAGATACAATCCCTCCATGAAACAGCTGGCGGAAGGCCAAGGACACACACTGATTGATCCATCCTTTCTGACGCGGGTGGAGTTGTCCATCACCCCACCAACTTCACTTGTTCACAAGAGCTGAGCGGGATAGAGGAGTATTAGGCAGTCTTTGCAGACATGTTCAAAAAGAAAGACACTGTTTCCACTGATAGCAGGTCATTAAGTGCTTCCTTCTTGGAATTCTGAGAAACCTGGGTACTTTCCTCCATGATCGCCCTTGCATACATCACTAACTACTTGTTTACAAATACACTTCCCCACCAGGCTGAATTCTTAGATCCTGTGACTTTTGTCTTGCTGGTGTCTCAGAGCTGTCCTCAGTGTCACTGCTGCAGGAGTGAGTGTGTGAGTGAAGCCGGAAGTGTGACAGCTCAGATGTGAGTGCCACAGATCTCCAACAGGAGGTCGGTAGGCAACTGCCCCCATCAGCAAGGGAACGAGCTCACAGAAACTGCTCTGCAAGGACCAGGAAGCCAGTTCAGCCATCCCCTTTCCTCTTTTATCATCTCTATCCCCTCCTTCTCTTCTTTCTCTCCTCTCTTCCCAACTGTTGCTTTCACGCCCCAAACCCCTAGACTCCAAGCACTACCCCTCTGCAGAAAAGCCTCCAATATTCCATGTTGAGAGGAACAATTCTAAAACTGTCCATTTTTTCCTCTCAACGTGGGCCCAAGGAAAGAGCGTTCTCCTGCCTTCTTCCTGAACAAAGCAGCATTCAGCCTTATCACCGCCAGACTTGGGCTGAGTCTATACAGACAGGGATCCAACAGATTGCCGCCAATGAAATAAAGGTTGGACTTCAGCTCTCTGCCGTTTTGGTCTGCAGGGTGCCAAAGAAAATAAGCTTTCTCTCTCTCTCTCTCCCTCCATCCCTCTCTTTCTCTCTCTCTCTAGGCTCCAGGAAGCTCAGATAACCAGAATGTGTGGGTTGGGATAGGGGAGAGTCAGTCTGCACTGTTTCTCTAGGAAACAAGTGAGAACTGCTAGAATCAGGAGTTTAACTAGAAAAAGCAACACTCAATGTGAAGTTATCCTCAGTCTAGAGACTTCTCAACATCCACAGCCTGGGGACTATGTCCTAATAAGAGGGAAGCTCACGCACTCAACCCCAAAAGCAGGGCAAGTCCCTACAATGGTAACTCTGAGTATCGACAGAGTCTTCCAGATAATTAGGGAGAGTGAATAATCCATGTCTGGAGAATATAGTAACTCCAGGCTTTTGAGCAATGATCCTTAATGCAAATACACTGTCAGCCATTTGAGTGGTGCAGGGAATGGGCTTGGTGAGCGTTCCAATAGCATTTTCTACTTTGGGATTTATTATTTGGCACTCTGAAACCAAAGTGCTGACTCCCCCAGATACCCTCTTCTCAGCAGCACAAGGCCTTGATTGCAGAAAAACTGGTAAGGAGAGACCACGTGGTCTCTAGAATCCAAAGTCCTGGGTGGATGTCCAGGCTCAGATGTTGACTGATGGGAGTCAAGAGACACGCACTTTATTTCTCTGCACCTCTGTTTATTCATCTGTTCAGTGGAGCAATACTGTCATTTACTGTCAAAGAACAACTTGAGGATAATAAGGTGGGTGAATACATTCCATAAACTGCTCACAACTGTGCCAATATGAGAAATGACATTGTCATAATAATCCTAGCCAAATAACCTCTTCTTGGGAAATGCTAAGTGAACGACATATACATTTCATATTTCAAATCCCAACCACAAATCTAAATCCACAAAAGGAATCTATTGTGCTATACACTTTTAATGGGTATGGTTTATTAAATGAGTAGGCAAATTATGCCTTAATCTTAAAAAAATTTTTTTAAGTTAAAAAAAAACATGAGAAAGTGCTTGATGCTTACATATACTTCTAGACAATAGATGCGTTACACCAAAATCATTCCTGGATGTTCCATAGCCGAAGTGGAATGAGGTCCTTTTGTGAGCATTCCCACTGTTCAACTTTCTGGCCAGGTGATCTGGTCATCACTCTGACCCTGAATGGAGCTGCCTGGATAATGAGTCCACCATGCATTTCTACCAGAGATCGTTGCCTCTCTCACTTTAGTTAGCTGCTGCTTCTGGGTTTATAATTATATATGTTACCAATTGCCACAACTGGATAATGCTTGAACAAAATCAGGTTAAATAAGGTGATACCCGTATGTTCTTGATCTCAACTACATCTTGACCAAATTCTCAGAGACTTAGAAAAATGTTAGTGGTATAAGGAAACTTAGAGATAGGCTTAGTCTAATACCCTCATTTGACAAAGGCAGAAACTGAAGCTCAGAGTGGTTTCATGTGCCTGGGATAGCCCAGCAAAATGATGAAGGACCTGGAATTATTCATGTGTAGTCCTGCTTCTTACACAAGCACACTCAACCTTTAGGGCTTAGAGTACCAATTCCCTTATCTTGAACATAGCAGACGCTATACATGACACCACAGAAGTTTCCAGAATTTCCAGTTATGATGGCTAAATTAAACTGTTACGACATCTGCCCTATTTTCAGGCAATTTCTCAACATAAAAAGCTATGCCAATTATTCACTGTTGAGCTCATTTAGCTGAAGCATGGGAAGAGCAACTGGGATCTTGATGCTTATTCCATGAGCTGAAGGGAGGAGAGAGCCATTCTCCTGAACATATTCTATCACCCAAGACAAATATCTCTGAACTCTGGTTTCTTCTTCATCATAACACAAAATTAAGTTTAGATTAAGGATTAACTTGAGTTCCTAGGAAGCAGATCCAGAAGCCAATGAGCACTCAGAAATTACTGGCAAAATTATGTGTGTGTGTGTGTGTGTGTGTGTGTGTGTATTTCTTCTTCTAAGAAATGGGTTCATATTTTTTTACCAGATTTTCAGAGGTGTTTATGATTCAAAATTATTAGAATCATTAATTTAGTTTCTTAGCTTTTCCCCAGTTCTGATAGTCTTCAACTCTACCTTTAAAAAGTCTGTCTAGTTCATTACCATTAGATATGTTCATGAAAGACACTTATGTGTACACTGTCTGGCTGAGCACAAGACAAAAACAGAATGAGACAGGAATGAGCCCACTGGGGACATATCATTATTATGACCACCACCATCAACGTAGGAAAATGAAGGAAGGATATGGAACTCCACTGAGACCTGTTTTTATGCTACAGACCAATGGACTACACATTCAAGTTCCTCAAACTCATTTTATGGAAAATCAAGCTCTTTCCTCACATTGGCAAAAGTTTCTGTGATAAAATCTATTGGTAATCCAGACCAAACACATTCAATACAACACAGTAAGTTTATGTAACAAATTATAAGACAGCTTCAAAATGTTCTAGGAAAAGGGACTTAGAATAACATAAATGTCCCACAGACTTGGTGAAGCCCCACTCTATTATCAGGTCCATGCCCCTGTAACGTTCTATGTATTTTTACAAAGCACTCGTGCTGTTTGAGTCAATGGACAAGGCAGCAGAGGTGCAAGTGGAACCAAAAACTGGGATCCTCACCTTTGTGTTGTCTCACAGTCAAGCAGCAGGAATGCTCCAAACCTTACACATCTCTTAACCTTAAATGTTTCAAAAATTTAATTCTCTTTTAAGAAAAAATGCATAGGTTCTTAGTGCAGTACCAAAGATAATATACAGATGAATGAGACCCAATCTCTGTGTTCCAGGAGCTTGCACACTAATGGGAGCATTAGATAACCCTGTGAATCATCACTGCATTACAGGAAGGCTACTGGAATTGCAAGGAAGCAAATAAAGAGGGGATCCACAGGTGAAACGGTGAACACGTTCATAAAGGAAGTGGTATTAGGGGTAACACCTGGAGGGTGGGGAGTATGATGGCATTTTTGGTGGTGGGCAAAAAAAAAAAAGGGCAAAAACATAGAATCAGAAAGAATTAGGGCACCGAAAATAATTCACATTCCCTGGAGAGTTATCCAGGAATGAGGAGAGTTTTGAATTATTACAACTATAAAACCCTTACTATGGGAATGAAGGGCTGGTTCGCAATCATAAAAGCTAGGAAGCCTAGTGAAGGTTTTTGGAAGGCAGAAGAATGAATGCAGAATTACAGAAACTGAATTCAAGATCCTCCACCACTAACTCCTTTTTTGAGACAAACGACTCAGAAGAACACAGAGAGCCTGCCAGGCTCCTGAAGCCAAGCTTTTTACCTCGTACCAGCTGCCTCAAAAGGTCACTCTGGTGGCAGTGTGCAGGGTGAAGAGGGACCAGGCAGGAGACATATTGTGGCAGCTACCACAGAAGACGGGAGGAGGAAGGAAGATGGAACTACTAAGGGCCTGGACAGCAGGCAGGTTGACAGAGACCCCCACGTTCTCCCTTCCACTGAACTCTCAGAGCATTCCTGTCCATTCACATCACAGAGCCAGGCCAAGCGAGCATGCAGTCAACGGGCTCATCTTGTTTTAGGCTCTGTACTGCCTCAGTCCCACCAACTCCTCAACCTGTAGAGCAAAGAACAGGATGTCAAATCCTGTGCTTGCCCTGATCAGAAGCTCCACACCGTTAAGAGTGGTTAACTCTGCAGGTCTCCCCAAACCACTTTGCAAAGGCTAAACCGTCCCACAGCACCGCCTTCCCTTTGGGCCTCTTTGGGCCCATGCAGGGGTGTCAGTTTACTCAGTGCCCTCCCTTACTGCCAGTCTCTTATTTGAACAAATAAATCCACTCAAAGCCAGAATGTCATGAGCCTGAGGATGCCTGACAAAGGCCCAAGACATGGTGACAGCTTAAGAGGGGGCATGAAGGATGAAAACCTAGTGCTGTAAAATTCCATCAGCAGTCCTCTTTTCTGCTCAGCATTTAGTGTACATTTATTTATTTGAAAGGCAGAGTGACAAAAAGAGGAAGAGACAGTGAGAGAAGGGAGGGGGAGAATCTTTCATTCCCTAACTCACTCCTCAAATGTCCACATTAGCTGGTACTGAACCAGGCTAAAGCAATGCCAACATGCGGGTCTCCCACATAGGGAGGGACCCCAATGCTTGTGCCGCTGTAAGAAAGAGAACAACAGACCCATTAACAGGAAGCTGGATGAAAAGTGGAGGAGCTGGGACTCGAACTAGCTATCTGATAGGGGACACAAGCATACAAACTGACAGCCTAACTTGCTGCTTGACACTGCCCGCCGTGGCTGCACAAAGCCAGATCCAAAAAGTAAACCACAAGTGGGAGCTGCTATGCTGTAGCAGAGTAGCCACCTGATAAGCTTGTCAAACAGCAGATGCACACTTGCACATAGTAGGCGCTCGGTAAGGATGAGCTGGCAAATCGCTGACACTTTGCAAACCTTGTCAAGCTCAGTTTCTCCTTTCTTCTTAACTAAGAATGTGACCATTACCTGGCTTACATCCTGTCATGCCACATGACCACATGACTTCAACTGACCATGGGGACCAAAGTCGCTCTCTCTTCCCACTCTAAACAGGGACCCCGCTGTACCAATTTCACTTCTGCTAACTGCCAACACAAGGCGCTGAACTCTTTATATCATGATTTTCTCAACTATAAAATGAGAATAACGACAACTGGTAGCCAATAGTGTTGGTGTGAAGAATAAATGACTTAAGAGACGCCACACATGAAACAAGGCATAAAAGGGATTTGCAGGAATGCTACTTTTTGACAAGGCAGCCTGGACATTTGATTGCACAGAACACCTGAGTGTCACGCTTAGGGTAAGACGCCGGTGACAGCGAAGATGGTGCCACCCAGCTATGCTAGATGTGCACAGCAACAGCACTGCAGTACCTGGCTAGTATCTGAAAGGGCTTAGCAAACAGAACCTCCCTAGTTGTCCTACTGTAAGCAGCTTAGGTCATTCTGTCTTTGGCTCCTCTGACTTGGGTGACCAGCAGCTGGGGGGTGGCCCAGACACATGTGCTCATGTTCTGGCTGATCTGTAAAGTTTCCAAAAGAAACAAGACAGACAATGTAAGCTACACATTGCCCGGTGTCCTCCCTTTACTGGTCCCTGGTGCTCCTAGACATCAGCCTAGCTCAAACTCCCGGGGGGGGGGGGAGCAAGCTGTCAGAGCTAGAAGAGATTTAGGGACCACCTAGTTTCCTGTTGCAGAATCTCTGGACAGTGAGGGAGTTGTCCAGGGCCACCGGCTCACCAGTCCTGAGCCTGCAGTCACTCTCCAGCGGCCTGGAGGTCCAGGCAGTTCTTGCTCTCCACCCCTGCTCACCGACTCTTGGACCTTCTGAACCAGGCTGACCTTGGCCCCCGCTTTCAGGCCCAGCCACTGCATATCAGGACTTGTTCTCATCTTTTTCTACCTGCCCCACAGCCCACAGATGCCCAGAGATCACCTCCAGTGAGCCCCAGCACGCCATGCATCCCAGATGGTCAGCATCAGGTAAACCTGCCTGCTCCAGGCCAGGGCATCCGCCTTCTGGGGCCCGGGGAGTCCTCCCTGGATGACACTCCCAGGAGACATTCTGAGCCCCAGCCCTGTATTCATAGAAGAGCCGCACTCGCTCCAGTTCCCATTTTCCTGTCCCTTCACACTCCCTTTGCTAAGTCCTCTGTCTAGCTTTTCTGATTCCTATTCCTGTTCTCTTGTTCTCTTTCTCCTCTTCTCTCGCCTTCCCAGCCCTTTCTCTCTCCTCCTTCCTTCCTTCTCCGGGGGCCACTTGCAGCCAGGGCGCCTCCCAGCCTTGGAGGAGCTCTGCAGCTTTCTCCCGTCGTCTCCCCTCTCCTCTCTCCTCCCCTGCCTCCTTCCCCACTCCTTTCCTCCGACTCTTCAGTAACACATCTGTTTCCAATCGGAGCCCTCCGAGGCGCGCCTGTTTGAAACAAAAACGCGTGTCCCTTCCCCCTCCCACTCCCCCAGCCAGGAGGAACCTGGCACAAAAATTCCTTGACAAATCTTTCCTTATCTGATTTTTCAGCTCCGCTAGATACTCCAGAAACTAAATCCCCCCCCCACACACACCCCAAAGGCTCTTCACATCACGCCATTCCGCGGGTCAAACTCTACCGGGATACCTCCACCCCACCCCCACCCCACCCCAGTCCTGCTCCAGGGCCCAGATGTGAGAGGCATTTTCAAGGGCCTTCTGGGCGGTCCTCGGCGACCAGAAGCGCTTATTCGCGGCAGGGAGACGGAGGCCGAGCAAAGGGCTCACCCCACGGGCAGCCTAGGGATCACGGATCGGAACCGGAGTCCTCACGGGACGCAGCGCTCTGCTTGCCCTGGGGTCATCCAAACTCCGGCCCTTCCCAAGGCACTCACCTAGCAAGAGGAGGAGGAGGAACATCCCGGTCCCTGAAAGCGGGCACGTCCCCGCTCAGCTGCAGCCTGGCTCCCTGGCGGCGGGGTGCAGCAGACGCACCTTGGGCGAGCAGGGCGCGGTGCCTCGGGGTGCGCGCGGGGCGGCCGCAGCCATGTGCGGCCGCGGGAGGCGGCCCCGCGTCCGGATCCCCGCGCCCTGCGCTCTGGGGCGCAGAGGGTCTTCCAGCGCTCTCCCGAACAGCTCACGCGGGGACGGAAGCCCGCAGCAGGGTCAGGGAGACACAGGCGAGGCAGAAAGGCGCTACCGCTTCGTGGAACACTTTTCCCTGTTTGGAAAGAAAAAGGAGTGAAGAAAGAGAGAGGGGGGAAAAAGCTGAGCTGGAGCCACATGGTTGCCTCCTCCCGCAGCCCCTCCCTCGCTCGCTCGCGCTCCCTCCTCCCTGCAGCATTGGGGGCTGGCGCGGGGGCCGGTCTGCCCGCAGGCGGCCAGGGGAGGCCGGCCGGGGCCAGGAGCGAGGCCCGGGCAGGGAGCTGGGGCGGCCTGGGGGCGGCTTGGCTGCGACAGGCGCCCGCGCTGCTTGGGGCTGACTCGGAGTAGGCGAGAATCGGCCACTTTTGGGGGTGAGGCCCGGTTGCCGCTCCCCGCGGTCCTCGCTTGTTCCTTCACTCGGCACTTCTTTCTCTCGCAAGCTTTCTGCCTCAGTTTCTCTCCCTGCCTCTCTCCTCTAGCACTTCGCGCGCTGCCTTCCTGTCCTTCTACGGTCTCTTGGCTTCGTGCTCCTCTCCCGTGCCCTCGCCCTCGGACTTTGTCGGGGGAAGCGGGCAGTGGAGATACCACACCACGGGCTCTGGGCAGTCCTTTGGCCCTGACGGCCGTCGGGTACCTCGCGGCCGTTCCTCACCAGCTGTCTGCATTGGCTTCTTTTTGCTACTGGATGCGGGCAGACCAGGCGAGCCGCCACCTCAGAAGCGTGGGGTTTCCTAAGAAGCGTCTGAATAAACCTCTGTGCCAGTGACCTCGGTCAACATGTATCAATCCCCTTGGGGAAGAAAAAGAGGCGGAGGGCGGGGTGTCCCCTCTCGGCTCCCCAGCGCGCCACGACCCCTTGGCTGAGGCGCACGGGCCCTCAGCGCGCCTGGGTAGGCCCCTGCTGCCCTTCGGGGAGGTGGGGAGAGAGGGGAAGAAAGGGCGGTGAGCACCCAGCTCAGGTCGCTGCTTCCTGCAGCTGGTGTCCCGCACCGTCGGGGTCTCTCTGAACACTGCCCCGTCGCAGTGTCTGCACGTCCCCCTAGGGCTTCTCCTCGGGCCGCACTGAGGCGGCTGCGCACGGCCGCTCACCTTCGGCCTCTCCGCAGCCGGTGCCTTGGGCTGGGGCGAGAGTTCTGAGAACCCGGGCTCCCTGAAGAAGGGATCAGCCCCTCCAAGGCTGGTCAGACGCCCGCCCAACTCTGCCCAGCTCTTCCAGCGCTCTCAATTGGGTCGTTCCTTTCCAGCCAGCGAGAAAACCAGCCCCATCTTCGGCGGGAGAACGCTGACGCCTGGAGGGGTGACTTAAAGGCTGGCCAGAGCAGGGACTGTCCTTGGAGCTCCAGTACCACTGCGGACTTGCTGTTGCCGCACCCCCTCCCCTCCTTCCCTAACTACTTAGCATGCATCCCGCCTGTGCAGATGCTCTGTAAGGTGTCAAGGACACAACGGGAAAGGAACTTAGTAATTGACATTTTTAAAAGCTTTGGAGCTAGTATATCAAGGACACCACCATGGGCCAGGAACCACATTAACTACATGATATTTATCATTTTATTTAATGCTCATGACAAAGCTAAGGCAGAGGCATTTTTTTGTTTCATTATCAAGATGAAGAAAACTGCAACTTCGGGTTCAGAATCTTGCCTGAGATCACAAAGTGGTAAGGCATATGTATACCCGTGCTGGTGTTATTTGTGATTTAAGGTTTAAAAATATTATTCCATGCATAATTATATTAGAATATTATAGATAATATTTTATGTGGTCAAGTACTGAAAGATTTCTTTCTGAATAATTTTATTTTCCACCTTATACTTCTTGTCTAATATGGGGCATGAGGTCAGCCTTCCATATTCATGGGTTCTGCAATCATGAATTTAATCAATTGTACTTAGAAATGCATATATTGTATATGTCTGTCTGTGTGTGTGTGTGTGTGTGTATTTAAGAGATAAAGTCAGAGAGAAAAAGATGAGAGAGAGAGGCCAAGATGTTCAATCAGCTGCTGTGCTGCCCAAGTGCCCAGAGTGACCAGGCCCTTGGGAGGGACTGTAAACAGGGATTGGGACTCCGTCTGGGTCTCCCTCCAGTATGAATTGCAGGAAAGCAAACTCTAAAAGCCACCAGCTGGTACTCCTGCTAGCCCCAGAAAGTACCAGCAGGACGTTGGAATTGGGAACAGAGCCAGGGCTCAAACTCAGGGACTCAGAGATGCAATATGGATATGTCCACTGTGTTAACTGGTAGGCCAAGCATTATACCCACTGGAAAATATTATTTAACCACAATTCTGGAGGAGCTGATGTTGTGGCACAGTGGGTTAGTTGTTATTTGCAACACCAGCATCCAATATTGATGTGCCAAACCCAAGTCCGTTGTTTTAGGTGCAGCTCCCTACTAACATGCTGGAAAGACAATGAAAGATAGCCTAGGTACTTGGCCCTGCCACCCATGTGGGAAGCCTGGGTAGAGGGCCCGTCTCCTGGCTTCAGCTTAGCTCAGCCCCTGATATTGTGGCCATTTGGTGAGTGAACCAATTGATGGAGGATCTCAATCAATCTCCTCTGTGTCTAATTCTATCTATCTCTCTGTCTCTGTACCTTCCAGAAAATAATTACACATCTTAAAAAAATACAGAGGGGTTGGTGGGATGGCTCAATTGACTAATCCTCTGCCTGCACACACTGGCCTCCCATACGGGCACTGGTTCATGTCCTGAGGGCCTCACTTCCCATCTAGCTCCCTGCTTGTGGCTGGGAAAATCAGTGAGGATGACCCACAGCCCTGGGACTCTGTACCCACGTGGGAGACCTAGAGGAGGCTCCTGGCTCCTGGGTTGCAATCAGATCAACTCTGCTCATTGCTGTCAATAGGAGACTGAATCAGTAGATGGAAGATTTTTTTCTTTCTGTCTCTGTTCCCTCTGTAAATCTATCTTTCCAATAAAAAATAAATAAATCTTTTTAAAAAGTTCCAAAAAGTAAAACTTAAATTTGGAGTGTGTTAGTCAAGTGGTTTGGTGTAGTTACTGAACCCATGTGAATGAATTGATATGTAGCTTTGTATTAAGTACTTTAAGTAGAGATGGTTTGAAGTGTCTTGGAGAGTGTGTAGGTTTTAAGCAAATACAAAGTGTTTATATAAGAAACACGAGTATCCACAGATTTTGGTATCTGAGGAGAACTTGGAACCAATCCCTTCAAATAAGTATACACAACAATAAGGATGTGCTGGGAGTGTAGGCTAGTGTAGCCACTATGGAAGTCATTATAGAGAGTGCTCAGAGAACTGAAAATGGATAGCTGTATGACCAAGCCACTCCTGGGAGTATATCCCAAGAAGTTTAATCTGTATGCAAGAAAGCAAGATGCAGCCCTATATTTACAGCAGCACAGTCCACAATAACAAAGACATGGAAGCAACCTAGATACCGACTGGAAGAGGAATGGATAAAGAAACCGTGGTATCTACTCCATCGAATACTACACAGCCATTAAAAATGGTTAAATTCTACCATTTGCAACAAAATGGTCCCAGCTAGAAATCATTATGCTCAGTGAAATAAGTTGATTCAAAAAGAACAAGGAGCAGATATCTCTTTGATATCAGGTAACATTCATGCAAAATGTAAAATAAATAGATAAATATATACATATATTCTCCTAGATGAACTGTATAATGAAGACTAGCATACCAAGAAGTGAAGATACACCACAGTCAGCATCCCTACTCCCTAGTAAACGGAGGACTCCCAGTGAAAAAATTAAGTATACCTTACAATATATTACTAGCTATTCTATCGTTCCCTATAACTACCATGCCATGATGTACTTAAATAGCAGACTATACTAGTGTAAGAAAATGAGAATAAACAGGAGGAGGGCAAAATGAGGAAGGAGAAAGGGGAGGGCAAGAAGGAAATCCCTTTACCTACAAAAAAGTATCATGGAAAATAATAAAAATCACTTCTACTTTTATAAAAAGTGAAAAAAAAGTTATTAAAATAGGAAAAAGGATGTGCTGAAAAAAAAAACTCCTTAATTAAAGACAGAAGAAGAGAGAGGAACTATATAAACAAGGTGATGTTTTTGTTGTCATTTCTGTTTCGCAATATTTTAAAATCTTCAGGGTAATTGTAGGCCTACATAAAAGCTACAAAAATAGCACAAAAAGTCTTGAATTCCCTTCATCCACATTTCCCCTTTTTATGTCTCTCCAGAAGAGGCGGTTTTCAAACAAACTTTCCAAATCTTGTTGCTTCTCTACCACCCTCGGTGGCCTTTCTCATGCACCTGGTAACATCATTGCTGTTTGTTGCTTGTGGGCTGGTGTGCATATGAAAACAGATACATGTGGAGGTAGGCAGATGTGTGTTTAAAGCCACATTACTCAAGATGATGGTAACAAGATGCCTTCAGCACTAGGTCACTGGTCACCAGCACAGGAAATGACTAGCCCGAGCTGGGACTGAGCCATCACCAGCCAGTTTTCCTAGGTAAAGATTCTGGTAGCCAGTAGGTGCTTGTTTCACTCTGGAGAGGGTCTTGGGGGGCTAAGTTGACTCTAGCTAATTCTGAAGTGTGTTTTGTGGGACACAAAAAAAGCAGAATGAGAAGACTTGCTGGGGATGGTTTGTGACTCAGCAATGCACAGCCCGTCCACACTGGGCTCTACCAGTCCACACAGGGCTGGAAGCCGGAGAGCCAGAGTTGCACAGCAATGCTCGCCCTGAAGGGTCTTCTCGGTGTGTAAGAAGAAGAAATATCAACATGTGAAATGTGTTAACAACGGAATAAGAAAGCTATGTAGTTCCTTGCCAGAGTCAATTATTCAGACAATAAAAATCACTGGGAATCCCAAGAAAGGCAGGCATAACATGGGCTGGGGCAGCCAAAGGCAAGGAATGCTGGATCCCAGACCAAGGAAGACTGGAATGTCGGAGCCTGGATAGCGTTTCTGGACAAATATGTGAAGTTTGGTTGCATTCAGGTGGCATTGAATGAGATGAAAATTTGGTTTTGGAATAAAAGGCAGAAGGGGAAAATTGGCTTGGAGCAAAACTGCAGAAATATCTGACTGGGAGCTTGTTCTGCTGCTTTTCCAAGTAAAGGGGCTCCCTCTTTCTCTTTGTCTCTCCCTCTCTCTCTTCCTCTTCATCTCAGGAAAAAAAAAAGTCCCTTGATGAGAACCGTATTTTAGGAGGTGTAGCCTGGCAGCTCAGCCTTAAGGACTAGCTGGAGTCGCAGAGTTTTGGCCTCCCTTTCTTACCTGTCAGCTCCTCTCCCTTTCCTGAAATGGGCACAACTGACTTTATCCTAGGGTGTGGTAAAGTGACGGGCATATGCAGCTGCCAAACACTTCCCTAAGGCTCACCACTTTCTACCACCTCCAATTCCGCTACAGGAATTCTGGAGCCACTTTTGGGGAGCACAAGAAAAAAGTGAAGAGGAGCCAGAGGCAGAGATACTGGTTAGGATCACCTGCTTCGGGGCCTGGCAAGATAGCATAGCAGTTAAGGTCCTCTCCTTGAACATGTCGGAATCCCATGTGGGCATGGCCCGGAGTCTTGGGACCCTGCACTCTCTTGGGAGACCCGGAAGGAGGTTCCTGGCTCCTGGCTTCGAATCGGCAAAGCACCGGCTGTTGTGCTCACTTGGGGAGTGAATCATCAGACGGAGATTCTTCCTGTCTGTCCTCCTCTCTTTACATCTGCCTTTCCAATAAAAATAAATAAAAATCTTAAAAAGAAAAAAAAGATCACCTGCTTGGAATGGGCAGACAGCGAGGAAGCCAGCAGGGATGTTTGGTATTTGTCATTGGGGGTGGGAGTGAAAGGCAAAAGATACAGATGGGTGATCTAATAGGATATTATTTATGCTAAAATTAACAACCATCAGACACTCACCATCCAATATATTGCAGATAGTACAGCACCATAAACAAGCCTGCAATGCTATATTAAAATGTGGAATCTAAGGATCAGAGAGATTAAACACACTGCACATTATCTCATGGTTTGCAAGTAATTGACATAGGTATAAAGCCATATTCGAAGCCTTCATACCTCACGGCCTTTTGATGCTGCTGCTAGGAAATCAACTGGGTTAACTTGTTAGGAATGTAAAAGAAAAGTTCAATTTTAGACCTTGTAACTTGGAGCGAGTGATAAACTCTGACAATCCACCTGTCCATCCATATCTCTATTCTCTTTCAATCCACAATTCAGCAAATCTGTGTTAATCCCCCACTACGTCCCAAACAATGGAACACTCATCATGAACAAAGGTCAAGTTGTCTCTCTGGAAGTGAATGGTTAGCTAGAAGTGGGCGGAGGGCAGCAAAAAGCATTCACACGTGGAGATGAGAAAATCTCTACTGGGGACCAAAGCAGGACTCTGGTGTGGATGCCCTGGGAGAAACCCTGATTCTGGGGGCTGGTGCAATGGTTCCACTAGCTAATCCTTCACCTCCAAGCACTGGCATCCCATATGGACATGGGTTTGTATCCTAGCAGCTCCACTTCAGATCCAGCTTTCTGCTTGTGACCTGGGAGAGCAGTGGAGGATGATCCAAGTCCTTCGGATCCTGTATTCGCATGGGAGACCTGGACTGTCTCTCCTTCTCTTGGTAGATCTGCCTTTCCAATGAAAATAAATGAATCTTAAAAAGAGAGAGAGGGAGAAAGGAAAAAGAGAGAGGGAGGGAGGGAAATTTAAAAAAAAGGAAGGAAGGAAAGGAGAGGAAGGGGAGGAGAGGGAAGAGGAAGAAAAGGGAGGGGAGGGGAGGAGAGGGAAGGAAAGGGAAGAGGAGAGAAGGGAAGTGAAGGAAAAAGGAAAGAAAAGAAAAGGAATCTGTATCAGGCAGGGGAAAGGACCCGGTGGGCAGAGGTAGGCCTGTGCTGTTGCCTTGTTCTTCAGGATGCCTGGGAACCACAGGTCGGGTTTTCAGTCTCTTTGCAGCCCAGCCTTCCTCCTGGTGCTTACACACAGACACAGGTCACAGGGCAGTCTAGAA
Source organism: Ochotona curzoniae (assembly GCF_017591425.1). Classification (NCBI taxonomy): domain Eukaryota; kingdom Metazoa; phylum Chordata; class Mammalia; order Lagomorpha; family Ochotonidae; genus Ochotona; species Ochotona curzoniae. The sequence goes on along the minus strand of NW_024465573.1, from coordinate 2,606,828 downwards.
GACAGCTGTGTGTGTGTGGGATGGGGAGATGGAAGCAGTTCTGGGCAAGGAGGCAGGAAGTAGGCCTTGAACAGCCCCGTCACTTCACTGAGCCTCCTTTCCTCTGGGCCTAACACTGTTGCAAGGAAGAAATGAGCCTATGAAGGTACCTCCTGCAGTGTTCAACACGTGAGAGACCCAGGAAATACTTATCTCAACTGAAACTCAAGTCAAATTCATAGGATGCCATTCCTTACCGTCCAAAGAGCACATTTCCGTCTCATTTCCTTTTTCTATTAAAACCAGGTTATCTTTATATGTTCTTTTCCTGTCCTGTAGGCCGTGGTGATCTTTTTCTTTTTATGGCTGGACAGTAAGAAGCCCCAGATGGCTTTCAAGGTCTTAGCCAAACGGCTGTGTGTGAGGACCCTGCATGCTGACAGAGGCAGAGAAATAAGGCGCTCACCTCACCAAGGCAGAGGGAACTGCCGTTCTTACCCCGGAGGACTAGAGGGAGGGAAAGAGGTCAGAGCAGCAGACCCCTGTGCTAAGCATACATCATGCAGGGACAGTGCCCGGCTCCTACCTAGGTGGTCAGCTGGAGAGGCAGGGGCTTCAAGGCACTGCAGCACCTGGGAGCCACAGGCCTGTCTGTCCTTTCAGCTGGTGGGGCTTTAACGTGGCCGCTGGAGGCTGCGAAGTCAGGGTGATGCAAAGGTTCCTGTAACGGCCAGGAGGTCCATCCGGTCTTGGCTTTCCCACCTGCTCCCACCTCCGACTTTAAATCCCTCCAAAGTAATAATTTCGGAGGGACAGATGCTTCTGAATTCCAGCTATTCTGACTACAACCACACCTGGGCAAGATTCTTACCCTCTCTTGGCAGGCGTGGTTTCATTTTCAAGATCCTCTGTTGTAACTGAGGACTTTCCTGGGACTACATTAAAGCAAGCTCCTAGTGTGGGGTACATTAGTGAGCAAGGAAGGTTGGCTGTCTTCTCTGATTCGGTGAAAACTGATTCTAGCCTTATGTTGTCGATGATTTGGACAGGTAGTGGTGGAAGGGTCTTTTCACCTAACAAAGGTGAAGACGGCACCTCCTTCCCACAGGGGTACAATGGAAGTCTGATTTTCTAAGAAATTCCCCAGGAAAGGAGGAGATAAAGTATTCCTCTGCTCTCACCCTTTCTCATAGCATTGCCCACGTGTGAGTCAAAATCAAAAGCAGAATGAGGTTTGTCTTTGTGACACTCAGAATTACCCTCCAGACAAGCTATTCCAAGGCAGCCAAATGAAATAAGAATAAAATTAAGCACTAAATCTCAGAGAATTGGATTGGAGATAGTGCCAGAGGCATCTGATTTAATTTCCTTATTTTACTGGCAAAAACCCAGGTTCAGAGGGGAACAGAACCATTATCAATGACCATCCACTAGTTCGTGCCAGGGAAGGTCAAGAGCACTGGCCTGACCACTGTCTCGCCCCTGTCTCATGCCAACCAACTGCAAGCCCGGGCAATGGCTGCTCTAAAACAGAGACCAACAAGTGGGTGAGCAGAGCCCTGCCTGCTTCATCCTGCAGCCACACGGAGATGCACGTGGTTTTTCTGAGAATCCAATGCCACATTTCCATTGACTCACCTGCAAGCACCTGGACAGAGCAGGAACAGTCAAACCAGCAGAGAGACATTTAGTTCCCATGTTTCCATGATGCGAATGGACAACTCACTGTCCCTGATTGGCATGAGGCCTTTCTGGCATGCAGACCTGAAAGTACTCATTTTTGCCTCAAAGTTGGCAAACAGATTTTCACCCAGTATAGCTACTATGTGCACTATCGAGCTGGATGGGCCATTAGAGGGCCTCTGACTTCCTCATTTCATAGACTGAGACCCAGCCAGACCCATCTCCGGGTCACCCTTCAGTTAGAGGCAGAGCCACGCTTCAAACGAGGTTGCCTAGCGACCAGCCCAGTTTTCTTTCTGCAGTGTGGGCACTTATCACACAGAGTACTTCCACCTCTTCCCAACAGGTCAGGAATGAAAGCAGAATAGTTCATGGTGTCTTTCAGCAGAAGCAAGTTTGAGAGGGACTGGAGAAGAGGATCTGGGGTTCTTACTAAATGGGGCTCAGTGGGAATAAGGTAGTATGTTTCCGCAGATGCCCCTGGTGTCCTGCCATAGGGAACTCACGAATTCTGTGACAGAGAAGCTAGGAGCAGTGATAAGAACAATGTCAGTAGTGGTGGCCAAGCTAAAGAGATGGGAAGGGAGAAGGAAGCTTCTACAGTTCTACCCACCAACAAGCGGCACACGTAGGCTGCTGTCCTGCAGCCTCTGGGACTGTTTGGCACCTTTTGACACACCTGGTGTCCAAGAAGTATGGTGAAATACCAGGGCCTGAAGCCAGTATTCAAGAGAGAGTTGAGAGTGCAGGCAGAACATGAGATGTGGCGTCTGGAGACCAACATGGAGCTTTTCGGGCACTGGACTGTGCTGAGTCAGCTCGGGCAAATTATGAATCCTTAGGAATCTTCGTTCCTTTTCCATGGGGGATTAGGGAAGCAAATGCTCTGTAAATTCTCAAGCTATTTATGAATGTGAGCTAAGCCTGATTAAAAGTATGAACTTTAGGAATTAGTAGAACCTAATCAGAGTTGCCTAATCATACTCTTCTCTGTGTATCTCTTATTTTTCAGCTGGAGAATTCACTACTCCAAAAGAATTCAATGGGGACCCATGATAGAGTGCAACACACATGTAGACCACCCACCCACAGTTCAAAACAAGACTTGAGCCCAGGGCTCAGGCAAGGCCTCTTCTGACACTTCTCAGAAAATGAGCCCAGTGCAAAGATAAGTCCAGTAGAGACCACACACTGTTTTGTCCAGCCCCATTCTGGCACTTTTTCTGGCCCACCTCTACCTTAGCAGCTGAATAGTGCAACTTCCCAGCATCTTTTACCCCTCAAGAGAGCCATGTAGCATGGTCCTATCCAATAAATCATGCCTAGGAGAAGGCTGCTATGGAGCTATGAATAAACATTTGCTTTATGCTTTGTGCAAACCAGAACTGGGTTTTGCCTTTAAGGGGCATCCAGTTTCAAAGCAAGATATAAAATATCCTCCTAAATCTCCAGAAACCTGAGATGCAAAACAGTCAGTTGGCCTAAGAATGCCACAGGTGATGCATTATCAACCTTGAACGAGGAAACTATTTCTTCTATATAGTGGTTAGGAACTATGTTGTAGTGGAAGAGTCATTTGAGTCAGGCAGGTCTTGAACCTCAAAGGCTGGGAATTTTAGACTAGATTCTCAGTTCCCGTCTCAGCAGCTCTGAGTTTGCAGGCTTTCTGAACGCCCAAGCTGTGGGGCACCTAGTTTTGGTCTTGCCAGGTGCTGTAATTGTACCTCTGAAAGTGAGCAAATATAATTACTTCTTGTACTCACAGGGTACTTTCTATTGAAGCCCTTTAAAGATCTAATCTAACGTGTCCCTCTGAAATGGGTGGGGGTGGATAAAGTGTAAAGAACGGCACTCACAAACTTGAAGGGACCAGTAGAATCCTAGAACTGCTTGGAAAAAGCAACCACTTCACCTACACCCACATAGATTCATGCCCTCCCCAAGCGGGTATACATACTCTTTAGTATGGCAGAGGTGCTGTTATCTAACAGGCATCTGCCCAGGGAATCCTTGCTCATATTGCAGCAATCTTATGAGTAGGATTTCTGCTTTGAGCCCATTACCCTAAGAACAAGTCATGGATTTATCCAGTTGCCCAAGGGCTTTTCCTGGTGGTGACTGGAGCTAAGTACTGACATGTCAAGAAGAAGCTAACCTGGCTTCATTAGGACCATTCCCTGGTTAACCAAACTGGACAACTTTGTGTTTAAAATTATCCACCTATATCTCAATTAGGATGGCTGAGGAAGTAAAGAAGGAAGAAAGGAAAGAAGGAAGGGAGGAAGGGAGAAAGGAAGGGAGGGAGGGAGGAAGCAAGAAGGAAAAAACAAATAACAGGGGCTAGTGAAATTGAGACCCTTGGACATACTTGGTAGAAATGTCAAATAGGATAGCCACTGCAGCAATTTCTCAAAAAATTAAAAATAGGATTGCCAAATGTTTCAAGAATTCCACTTCTGAATATATCCCCAAAATAATTGAAAACAGTCTTAAAGACATATCTGCCTATCCATATTCATAGCAGCATTATTCAGAAGAGCAGTCAGAAACAGTTCAGTGGCCCATAAGCCAATGATTGGGTTGACTGTATGTGGTTTAGCCATAGAAGGGGAGAGTGGTCCACCTTATAAAGGAAGGCGATTCAGACATATGCCACGGTGTGGATGACCCTTGAGGACATCATGCTCTGCGAAATAAGGCAGTCACAAAAGAAAATAATTCTGTGTGCTTCTGCTGCTAAAAGGACAAAGAGCAGTCAAAAAGTACAGAGATGTGAAGTAGAATGGTGGCTTCCAGAGGCTGGGAGGAAGCGGTTTGGAGAGAATTGTTTACTTCAGGAAGGTGAAAAGGTTTTGGAGATGAATGGTGTTGATGGCTGTACAACAATGGAATGTACTTCATGCCACTGAACTTTATACATAAAATAGATAAATTGGTAAGTTTCTTTGTGGATACTTTGCCTCCATAAAAAAGAAACCGTCCATCTACAGCATTACTTTCTTAAAAACAAGCCTGTTTCTGAACTGTCCAGTTGTGATCTGTTTCATGTTTTGGGGGATCATCACAGTAGAGCTAAAAGCTAGACGTCAAGTCAGAAAGTGCAAGTTCAAAGCTCAGTGCTGCTGCCCATTAGCCGCTGGATAAATTGTGCTTAGAGAACTTCATTTTCCTTGTCTTATAGCACCTACTTTGACCACGTCACTAGGCAGATGTGAGAATCCAACTGGGTGATTTATGTGAATGTGCTTAGCAAAACAGAGAACACTAAACAAAAGATTTTTGTAAAGATGATGAGGTTCTTTGGAGACCTATTGCAATATTTTCCAACTTTTCTTGCCAAAAAAATTCCTTCTATCTTACCTAAATTCCATCTAATGTATTCAGCCAGCTTGGACACAGTCTTTCCTTTGGGACACTTCCAAATCCCAGGTTTAGAGCTCCTTCCATCTGGCAGGTGTCAAGGGGAGACAGCAGGAACCATAAGCAGAACCATTTGGAACCGCAAAATTCTGGGGCCAAGGACAAAATTCTTCTCCAGGTCGGACTTGGTTTACAAATTCCTGGCTGTCATAGCAACCCCAAAGCAAATGAGGACTGCTTAATGTCATTTTTGACTGTAGCCTGGGCTCAGAGCATGCTCAGGTTGGCCCAGGACAATAGTGTTCACTGCTAACCGCTGTGCCTCTCTCCACTGGGCCCAGAAGTATGTGAGGCTGGGAACTCAGCTACCCCTGTGGCTGCACAGCTCATGCCATGGTGTCTCCCCATGGCTCTGCCAGCTTGCAAGCTGGAAAGGAGTTTCCAGAAGGGGCCTTGGTAGATGGAACTCACTCCCTCATGGTAGCAAATGCCTGCATCCCTTGTGCAGATGTCTGAAAAGGTCTTAGGGATGGAGGGGAGACTGATGGAGTTACCATGGTAACCTTGAGCACTCTCAAGTCATCAGTTATATGGTGCTGACCTATTCAAACCTTTGCAGCCCAAGCTTGGATTAGAGACCTAGAAAGACAGAAGATCTAAAAAAAAAAAAATACTGTTATGTTCACAATATAAAAATAAACATATGAAATTGAATTGAATATGTACTCTTTTATTGATGAGCATATCTATAAATATGTATTATGTTATTTTCATTCATTGTTACAATGATTATTGCAAGATTTTTGCACACTTGAAAATGATTTTCAGAAGGGTTTTTCCTGATTGCAAGAATTCCTGATTAGACACAATGGTTGCCAAAAAAATCATTGTTAGGTTAAAACTCACAAACAAAATGACAAATTATTGTACTATTGTTTGCAGTACAGGGTATATTTTAATATATTAAATGTGATGTGGTATGGGACTATTAAGGGCTTTTGAGGCCTCAAAATATTCCATTTACTGCTTACACATCTGTTCTTCTCTTCTTCCTTTTATTTCCCTCATCTCTCACAGTCAGACATGGAGCAAGGTGGAGTCAGGGAGAAGCTGTGCAGGCTCAGGTGACTAGGGTTCTTGCTGTCGCATCTGGCCAGGTGACCATGCCTCTGCTTTCTTCTTCACTTGTCAAATGAGATTGGAAAACAGTTGCTTCCCAGAGTTCTTCTGAAAAATAATTTTTAAAAAGGACTTATTTTTGTTGGATAGTCAGAGTCACAGAGAGAAGGAGAGACAGAGAGGAAGATCCTCCATCTACTGGTTCACTTCCCAGGTGGATGCAACAGCCGGAGCTGAGCCAATCCAAAGCCAGGAACTAGGAGCTTCTTCCTGGTCTCCCACATTGGTACAGGATCCCAAGGCCTTGGATTGTCCTTGACTGCTTTCCCAGGCCACCAGGAGCTGGAAGGGAAGTAGAGCAGTTGGAATACGAACTGGTGCCCAGTTGGGATCCCAGTGCATGCAAGCTGCGGACTTTAATCACTAGGCTACCACGCTATTCCCTGAAAACTAAATTTGATTTATCAAAGATTATGTGCAGTCCTGGTTGTTACTGTTACTACTAATAGTATTAATCGCCTATTCCTCAATAGCCACTCATAGAAGACTTTATTTAGGAAATCATTTTGGAGTTGGGTTCCTCAAAAACAGAAAATGTTGAATTGTGAGAAAGGAAGGAGCGAAAATTCAGATGTAGAGCGTGGCAAACACAGACTGTAGACTGGAAATGGGCACACTCTAGAAATTTCTTTTCTTTCTTTCTCTCTCTCTCTTTCTTTCTTTTGAAAGACAGAGAGAAGCAGAGCAGACAAAGAGATCTCACCTACTGTTGCATTCCCAAATCACTGGGACAGTACTGGATTGAGCCCAGGAGTCAGGAACTTGATACAGGCATCCCACATGAGTGGCAAGAACCCAAGGACCTGAGCCATCACCGGGGCTTCTCAGGTCTGCATTAGCACGAAGCTGCAGTCAGGAGTCAGAGCTGGAAACTGACCTAGATACTGCACTGTGGCTGGGTGTAAACTCAATAAGGTAGACATAGGGCAGGTAGCTGAAGACTGAAATGTGTGGTCTTCATTCGCTGGCAAAGGACACTGCTGAAAGTTTCCAGCAATACTAAAGAAAGGGAGGTGGGATCACAAGGGTGGGAGGTGGGGAGTGCGGATAGAGTTTGGAAGAAACCAGAAAAAAAAAAAAAACCCAGGCTTATCCTTTACTGTTTCAGATGGGTGGTGGTGGAGGCTGAATGGGGACAGAGGCTGTGTGCCCAGAACAAAGAGGTAAGAGGCTAAACGCCTGAGTGGCAGGGATTGGATTAGACAGGAGGATGGGCTGTGGGGAAGAATGGAGTAAGTTGGTGATAACATCAATTTAAAAATTTTTATTTATTTTTATTGGAAAGTCAGATATACAGAAAGAGGAAGAGAGACAGAGAGGAAGATCTCCTGCCCAATGATTCACTCCCCAAGTAACCGCAACAGCCAGTGCTGTGCTGATCAGAAGCCAAGAGCCTCTTCTGAGTCTCCCATATGGGATACTGGCACATGCAAGGCGAGGTCTTTAGCCACAAGGCTACTGCACTGGGCCCAATAGCACTGATTTTAGCCAAGGTAACAAGAACATTTATGGTTCCTAAACCAGAACAAAGTATAGAATTGAGGAGATAGAAGGACTGGTATTGGGGTATAACTGGTTAAGCCACTGCCTATGACAATATCGTCTAATATGGATGCCAATTTGTGTCCTGGTTGCTCCACTTTCCATCCAGCTCCCTCTTAATGTACCCTGGAAAGCAGCAGAGCATGGCCCAAGGGCTTGGACCTCAGCATTCACTTAGGAGACTCAGGAAGCTCCTGACTCCTGCCTTTGGGCTGGCCCAACCTGAGCCATTGGGACCATCTGGGGAGTGACACAGTAGATGGAAGCTCTCTCTTTGTCTCAGCCCCCCACTCCCAAGCCACCTATAACTCTACCTTCCAAATAAATAAAAATGTATCTAAAAAAAAATTAAAAAGAGGGCCTGGCATGATAGCGTAGCTGTTAAAGTCCTCGCCTTGAACGTGCTGGGTTCTGGGATCCCATATGGGTGCCGGTTGTAATCCCAGTGGCCCTGCTTCCCATCCAGCTCCCTGCCGGTGGCTTGGGAAAGCAGTAGAGGATGGCCCAAAGGTTTCAGACCTTGTACCTGCTTAGGAGACCTGGAAGAGGCTCCTGGCTTCAGATTGGCTCAGCTCCAGCCGTTGTGGCCACTTGGGGAGTGAACCATTGGATGGAAGATCTTTCTCTCTGTCTCTCCTCTCTGTAGATCTACCTTTCCAACAAAAATAAATAATCCTTCTAAAAAAAAAAAGAAAATAAAAGAAAGCAGGAGAAAGAGTTGGCTGGCGGGATCACAGTGAATCTACTGATGTGGCGTTTAAGCCTGCAGTAGACCCAGTGGGGATATGAGCCAGGATTCTGGCTTAAATGTGGACTATTCATTACCTACAGTGGGGGGAAATGATTGGAAAGCTCAACTTTCATGAAACAGAGCTGCTCACTGGGATAAGACTGCCTGAAAGGCAGAGAAGTCTAATGAGCACACAGTGTGGCTAAGGGGAAGCCACAACTTCCACACATCATCAGGGCAAATGGGAAGGCTATAGGGGGTCTGAGGTAGACCAGCAGGCAAAGCCAACGGGCCCATATACCCATCCAGGTCAAAGTGGCTGCCTGGGAACCTGCAGCCAGGCCCCCCACCTGGCCTTGCAATAGAGTCACAGGCAGAGTCCTGTCTCATCCCCCTTTCCATCATGCTATAGTGGGAGGTGGGGGCTGGGGTATGGTGGCTGCACATTCATGTTTTTTTTTTTTTTTTAGGATTTACTTATTTTTATTAGAAAGACAGATTTACAGAGAGAGGGAGAGACAGGGCAGGGGGAAAATTTTTGACTCTGCTGGTTTACTGCCCAAAGGGTCACAATGGCCAAAGCTGAGCTAATCTGAAGCCAGTTGGATCCCCCACATGAGCACATGGTCCCAAGACTTTTGAATGCCCTGTACTGCTTTCCAGGCCACAAGCAAAGAGCTGAAAGGGCGGTAGAGCAGCGAGGAGATAAACCAGCCCCCATGTGGGACCCCAACAGATTCAGGGCAAGTATTTTAGCCACTGAGCCATTGCCCCAGGTCTACACGTCTCTATTTTTAAATTTCTCTCTCCCACTCCAGTTCCCTGCCATTGGTCTCTGAGATCAAGCAATTCTTTACAGTGAGGATTGGTCCTAATCCTGTTGTTAAGAACCTGATTGCCCTTTTTCTTTTCTTGGCATGAGGAAGAAAGATCTCTGCAACAGACTGGCAAAAGTTGCCAGAGGGGGAAAGCAAGTGCCTTGTCGGGAGCCTTCTGCAGAAGATGAGGGTGAAATCCTAGTTGTGGGACAGAGCAGAGATGGAGAAGAAAAGCAGGCCAAGGCACTGCTCCTCCTGCCATGAAGTGCCTCTCTCACACTGCCTCCTTTTTTTTTTTTTTTTTTTAAGATTTATTTATTTTTATCGGAAAGGCAGATATACACAGAGGAGGAGAGACAGAGAGGAAGATCTTCCGTCCAATGGTTCACTCCCCAAGTGAGCACAATGGCTGCAGCTGAGCCAGTCCGAAGCCAGGAGCCAGGAGCTTCCTCCAGGTCTCCCACACAGGTAAAGGGTCCCAAGGTTTGGGCCGTCCTCGACTGCTTTCCGAAGCAGGAAGCTGGATGGGAAGCAGGGACACTGGGATTAGAACTGGCGCCCATATGGGATCCTGGCACATGCCAGGCGAGGACTTTAACCACTACACTATCGCACTGGGCCCACACCCTACTTTTTAAAAGAGAGTAAAATTGTACTCCAAAACATCCATGGGAAAAAGTGAAATGAAAAAAGTTTATTTTGGTGCAAAATAGTGAAATCCATGCATATGAGCTGTCTCCCAAAAGCTCATGGCAAAGGAATACTATGTGAAAAATTATACATGGATTTCAGTATTTTTGTACCAAATTAAAACATCTTTTAATTCCATTTTCCATGAACTTTTGGAAGAACCATCATGCAAGATCCTTTTTAAAAATTTGTTATGGATGGGCTGGTATGATGGCACCTTGGGTAAAGCTGCCACCCCATATAGGCACTGGCTTGAGTCCCAACTGCTCTGCTTCAGATCTAGCACCTTGCTGATGTGCCTGGAAAACAATAGAAGGTGGTCCAAGTTCTAGGTTCCTTACATCCACAGAGAAGGAGCTGGATTCGAAGTGGAGCAGCTGAGACTGGAACTGGTACCCTGATTTGGGATGCTGGTGTCCCAGGCCAAGGTCCAGCCTTCCAGACCATGGGAGACCAGTCCTTAACTGCTTTTTTAAACACAAAGACTGACATGAATTTTGCTCCATCAAGTTGTCACCAAGGCCCTGAGGAACACATGCAGGCCTTGTCCAGCCAAGGGCAGCAACAAGAAGCTGGGTCAGTTAGCAATGCAAGGGCTGCGATCCGCTCTTTTACAGAGTATTTTCTGCAGTCAGCAGCCTGGTCCTAATTATAAACAAATGATAATTCTGCTTCAGTGTGTGCGTGTGGGAGGAGGGGTTAGGGAGCTCTGAAGAGTAGCATGGTTCAAGGGGCTCCGTGCACGGAGCAGGAGCTATCATCAACACTAGGAGGCCCTAGGCCTGGCTGGTTTTCAAGCTGAGGATTAAGGAGCCTGATCCCCAGCCCCCCAGACACCCCGCTCTCAGAAAAGGGCCTGTTCTGGGCCTCCCCCTTCTGTTCCCTTCCACTGCTCCACCTCTGCACCCAATCACGAAGCAGAGAGGCAAAAAAAAAAAAAAAAAAAAAAAGAGGATGAAGGAATTTGGGGAAACTTCAAATAGTCATAAATCTTCCTCAACCAATTAGTCCCTTGAGCTTCTACAAGGGGTCGGGCTGAAGGCTCATGGTGGGTAGGCATGCCAAAAGCAAGCTGCCAAGGTGGCTGGGTGTGCTGGGGCCACGAGGGGGATTCCTACACACAACGTGTCCTCTTCTGGTGCACGTCTAAGGAGTCCTGGAGGAGGAGGAGGCTGCCCAGAGGACCTCAGTCAAGTGCAGGCTGTTCTGTGCAGCCTTTGACCTTGAAATTCCAGGAACCATCGTGTTTCAGGAAGGAGCTACTTTCCACAGGGGGTGGGGGGTCCCCAAGCACATAGGACCATAGAAGGCAAAGAACAGAGAATGTCTTGATTGAATTCAATTTCACTAAAGAGTATTTTGAAAGGGAAAAAAACTTAACTTTCGATTTTTTTTCCCCAAAGGTAGAGAGAGACAGAAATCTTCTATTGCCAGATTCACTCCACAAATCCCCACAACCTGCCAGGCCTGGGCCAGACCGAAAGCAGATGCCCCTGGCGTGTGGCATGGACCCACCGACTCAAGCCATACCTTGTTGCCTCCTGAGTCCACTGAAGCAGGAGAATGAAGTAGAGCCAGGTCTTGAACCTAGGCACTCTGACAGGAGACACGGGCATCCCAGGAACGTTTCAATTGCCAGGATAAACGCCCATCGCAGCACATCACTAATTTCAGCTTTCAAACAATCATGACTGTGTGATGGGATATAAAGTGAGATTTTTCATAACTCTATGATGATAAGCATACGAACTCTTCGTGAATTTAAAGAAGCGTCCCTCTTGTTGTGGCCTATGTGGAGAGGTCACTTCTTTTCTTCTTCTGCTACAGGTATTTGAGGGAAATGTGACAAGGCTGCCCTGATGTTGCGTGGGGTAGGCGAGTGCTGAGGCTCCTACAGCTTCTGTCCCCCTGACTTGTCATCTCTCATGTCCCATCTGCCTGTGAGGCAGGCAGTTTTGTGGTCTCCTCGGATGGCCTCACCCTTCCTTCTCTACGAGTCGTTGTCCAGACTGTCGCTTAGTTCTGGGACAATCTCCCACCTCCTGACAGCCACATCACTCATCCTCTTCTTACGATGCAATTCAAGGTCTTTTTTCTCAGGAAATTTTCTGGCTCTCACTAAGGCAGCCACAAGCAGTACCAGGGGGAGAATGCTGGGGCTACATTCCAGCGCTTAGGGCTTGTGCCGGTCTGTACGGGACTGCACAGTGCGTGAACCCTTGGGAAGCATGTCTATTTAGTCCCCGCTGCAATCCTGAAGGTTGCAGTTGTTTCTGGTCCTCCTCTACCCTGCCGTCCCAGAGTCTTACAGAAGTCAAGCAGCTCAGTCCAAACCACACAATAAGTGGTTCTTGTGACCCTGCAAAGAAAAAGTAGTCACAACTTGGAAATAGAGCAGTAGGATGTGCGCATGTCCTCTTGGTTCAAGCTGGGGCACTGTTTACAAATGCTCCCAACAGCACCAAGCTTTGCTGATGACATTGGCTTCTCGGGCACACTATCTGTGTGGCTGCCTAGAACCCCAACTTTAAGAGACCCCCAAATCTATTTATTGTCCTGAAATTCCTCACGATTTTGGAACACAGCCTTGGCCCAAAAAGAATGAAACCAATTACTACCAGAAGAGAATATAGTAATGTTTTTCTTTTTCACCTGCTTGCTGAGAGTTCAGACATTGTGAGTTACATGTTAACTTTTGGATACCTACCTCGTGGAAACGCAAATGATCTCTGCCCATCAGAAAGGATGACCTACACTCTATTATCGTTCTGTAGAGGAATTAACCAAACTTAACTCTGACTTGAGCAAACTTGCTGTGGTGTGCCTTTCCCTACCGACTATACCAACTCTGCTTTCTCCGCTGCTCTTGGAATCCGCGTTCCCATCTTACTGCCTGCCTCTTAGCTCCATAAACCAAGGACATCTTCAATTAGTGACCATCCCATGTTCTAGAACAGTCATGTTTGTAACATTTGGGGAGGCTATGTTTTGGTAATTCCGTTTTCCAAGGTCTCTCCATGATGTCATGCTACCCGCCACACTTACCTGCTGATCAACAACCACACAGAAATCTGTTCCCACATTTCAGGCACAACCCTCAATTTTTGCTTGTTTTGTCACTCTTTGTGTCCTGCAAATTCTTTTATAATTGTATTTGCTGACTTTTTAAAAAACATAGCTAATATATTTACTTGTTCAGATTCAAAAAGTCTCGAGGGCATATAGTAATATTTTACCTCCACCACTCCCCTAGTCACCAACATTGTTCTCCCTCCATATATACCTGCAAATGTGTCTTGTTAGTTTGTTTTGTGTAAATGGCAGTGTTCTATACACCATCCAACAACTTGCATTTTTCATTCCATGAAATATCCAGGAGATGATTCAATTTCAGTACATAAAGCTTTTTACTTGTTGTTTAATTACCATATGCTATCCCACTGGGTGGATTCAACATAACTACAATATCCTCTGATTAAAAGATATTTAAATTGTTCCCAATCTCTTGATACAGGAAGCACCAATGCAGAGTAATTTTGTGCAAATATAATTTTCAGTATCCACGTGAGGTATATTCCTAGAAGTGAGATTGGCTAATCGTGGGATATACACATTTGTAATTTTTGAAAGTTTATGAGAAACTAAAGCCCATAGAGATGACATCAGTTGATTTTTACTCCTGTCAGTGAGATGAGGGCCCTTGGAGGGTGAAACTGGAGTTTGTTGTGATATAGTTTAACTTTGAGAAAAGGGATGGTGTTTCATAGTTTTCACATGCCTTTCTTAAATTCATAATAAAAATGAAGTCTTTTTCCCATGTATTTGGTAATAATTTGTTTTGGGGGAAACTGTCTATTTGTGTCTTATGACAGGGTTTTTAAAATGTTGCTTGTTAGTCCCTTTTATAAGATGGAAAAATCATTTTCCGCTCATTTCTCCTTTGTATATAAAAATGTTTGTTTATGATTGTTTTCATTATGTGACTGTTTATTTGATACTGCTGAATTTTTCAGTGTTTTCTCTATATCTATTAGTTTTGTATCATAGTTACCGAAAACACTTGCAGCTGGGTTACAAAACAGTTCTTTTATGTGAAGCTTTGGTTCCAAGTTTTACATGTTCAATCTTGACTCATTTGGCTTTCGTTTAGGTGATGGGCATGAAGTACCATTTTAACTTTTTTTTTTTCTCCCAGATGAGCACTATATTGTTCCTAAGCTGTCTTTTTTTTTTTTTTTTTTTTTTGAGAGGCATGGAGGACAAAGGGTATAGAGAACCCCACCTGCTGATTCCCCCACAGGGGTCCACAGTGGGCAGAGGTGGCTGAGGCTGAAGCTTTAAGTCAAGCTCTCTACTGTGGGGGACAGAAACCCCTCTGCTGAACCATCTCCACTACCTCACCGGGTCTCTGTCAGCAGGAAGCTCGAGACAGGACCCAGGGCGGCCGTGGAGATCAGGCACTCTGAAACAAGATCTTGGTCTCTTAACTGCCCGGCTAAGCGCCTGCTCCTTAGCTAGTGACTAAGCCCTTTTTCTCCACCAACTGCACAGCTTAGCTTGATTAGTCACCAGTTTACCAAATGCACTTGTGTTTATTCTTAAAATGTTTTCTCTTGTGCTGCGATCTGTTCATTGCAGACCTTCGCATGAGTATTTTTCTTAATGTAGCTTTAGTACGTATTTCACATCAGGTAATCTCCTAATTATTATTTCTTTAACATTTTCAGGATATTTCCACATGCTATTTTCCTTTTTTTTAAAAAAAAGATTTATTTATTTTTATTGCAAAGTCAGATATACATAGAGGAGGAGAGACAGAGACGAAGATCTTCCATCCAATGGTTCACTCCCTAAGTGAGCACAACAGCCCGTGCTGTGCCAATCCAGAGCCAGAAGCCAGGAACCGCCTCCAGGTCTCTCACGCGGGTGCAGGATTCCAAAGCATTGGGCTGTCCTGGACTGCTTTCCCAGGCCACAAGCAGCGAGCTGGATGGGAAGCGGGGCCGCTGGGATTAGAACCAGCACCCATATGGAATCCCGGTGTGTTCAAGGTGAGGACTTTAGCTGCTAGGCCACCGCGTTGGAGCGGAAGCAGGTGTTCTTATTTCAGTTCCTCAGGTGTACAAACCTACTCAAGTTCCTCAGTGACCCCTGGCATCAAACTAGTCCATTAATGAACCAGTGTTTCAGGGTTTTCCATAACTAGGGTCCCGTGATCTCATCACCTCCCAGGCTGATGCTTTTTAGGGACCCTCAGTTTTACCTGGTTTTAAATTCCTTTCTCAACTTTTTAGAGAGAATCAGCTTCTTAGTAACACTGTGTCTACCAAAGAGCTTCCTCCAGGTCTCCATGCAGGTGCAGGGTCCCAAGGCTTTGGGCTGTCCTCAGTTGTTTTCCCAGTCCACAAGCAGGGAGCCGGATGGGAAGTGAAGCAGCCGGAACACGAGCTAGCGCCCATATGGGATCCCAGCCATTGCAAGGTAAGGACTTTAGCCACTAGATTATCTCTCCAGGCACCAATATTTTAATGTTTTATTCATCTTGGCATTTAAATGTTTATCATTTAATTCTTACTATTTTTTTTTCATTGTGTCTTTTGTTTTTTGTTGTGCTATTTGACAGCTACTGACTCCTACGTGTAATGTGTGGGAGTCAGCTTGCATGGTTTTCTTATCCAACTTACTGCTGTACTTTACACGGACATCTAGTAAGTAATTGCTGACCAAGTGACCCTTCATCTGACTACTTAGGAACTGGGACTTCTTCATGACCGTTGATGCTGAGGTAGGAAAAAAAGAAAGTTCCTTCCATTTATCTTTGCATGATGAAGTGTTGGTCATTAGTAATTCCTTGGCAAACTCTCCATTTGGCCTCTCTTTCGGGATTTGTTGAATGTTGGCTTTTAGCTTGGGGGTTATGGCTTCTGAAAGGTCTGCAGAGATCTGCTCCATAAGGTAGTTTAAAAGGAGGATTTTCGTTCTAGATCTAAACCCTGAAAACAATTTTCCAGGGGGAGTGACAGTGCAGCGCTGTTCAACCAAACTGTGCTGGAGATTCAGCCGGAATTTAACCGTACAGTGGAGATTGAAGGATTAAATAGGCAACAGAGGCCTGGCACAATGGCTCAATTGGCTAATTTTCTCTCTTCAAGTGCCAGGATCCCAATTGGGCGCCAGTTCATGCCTTGGTGGATCCATTTTCCATCCTACTCCTTGCTTGTGGCCTGGGAAAGCAAAGAAATGTGACCCGAGGCCTTGAAACCCTGTACCTGAATGGGAGACCCAGAGGAGGCTCCTGGCTCCTGACTTTGGATCAGCTTAAATCCAGCCATTGCAGCCATTTGAGGTGTCAATTAGCAGATAGAAGATCTTTCTCACTGTCTCTCCTTCTCCCTGTGGATCTGCCTTTGCAATAAAATTTTAAAATCTTAAAAAAAAAATAACAGGCAACATTGTGGTCACTTCATGGGCATTTCCCAACAGGCCTCTTCCATGGGGACACAAAGAGTAACACAGGCTGTCTGTGCTTGGATGAACTTTCTTGTTTTTATCAGTGTGAGTGATTAATACATTCAGATTCTAGGGGGAAAAAAATGCCTATGAAAGTCATAAGACCCCAACTTAGTCTCATCAGAATTTGGCTAGAATTCCTAAAGGGTTAAAAGAAATCCTAGCACTTGACCTAAATACCCATAGCATGCCTTTTTCTCTGGCAATATTTAACACCTCAGAATGAAAATACATGAGCTCACTGGGTTTGCTGGAAAAGGGCACAGAAGGGAGTGTTTCACGCTTCTTTTGCCAACAAGATAACACTTTAATTTGAGCCTCTGACTTTTCTCACCCTGGAGAGAAGGCAGGCTTAACTTGTCTGGGCTCTGGAACCTCCATTCCTCCTGGGCACTAAGGCAAAAAAAAAAAAACAAAAAAAAAAAACAAAAAAAAAACCACAAAAGGAGTTTTCCCCAACATTCTGGGGCCCAGGGTACAGAATCGGGAAGAGCTCCAAAGCCTTCCTGCATCACACTCTTCCACCCTTATTTCTTATTTTAAGAAGTGAAGCTGTTTAAGTTCAATAGTTCTGGTGCAATTTCTTTACCTCTCTGATATTATTTTCTTCAGCTTGAATCTCTTTAGCGCCTGGATGTGGAATTTTGAGTTCTCCTGACTGGCTTTGGCAGTCACGGTGCTGCCCCAGGCAGGAGCATCCAGAGGTGAGCACCTGCTTCCCTCAGTGGACTGTGCAAAGAAGCGCCTGCCGCGCAATCCAGCCTGAGTCACTCTCACCTGCAGGAACCGCATAATCACTACCCAAACATCACATCAGAGATTTCCAGTCCACTTGCTGTTAAAATTTCTGAGTTTATTTGCTTCAGTGCTCTGAAAAATTCAAATCATTCCTTCCTATTTATTCTCTTTCAGACTCACACCTTAGACTATGAAGGAAGAAGAAAGCAAGCCAACCGGAGCAGTGGTGAGCACTTGTGGCTAGCTCTGAGTGCTTGTACCTTGCACTCACTGCTTTGCAGATATACACAAATCCCTTGTCTTCACTGGCTGCTCTCCTGTATCCAGCCTGGTCTGATCCATTTCCATCTTGCCTGCCTGCTGCTGCAGGCTCCATCCTTGTTGCCCAGTTGAATTCTCCAGTCAGTCCCCGTGTGATTTAATCAGTAGATTTAACCACCTGTCTTACAGCAGCCCTTTAGGGTGTCCTGAGGATGTGTCATGGGAGTCCAAAGAGGTCCTAGATGCTGCTGGGGGTATGGAACATACAAACTAAAAAGACTTGCATGTTGGTTTTAGGCACCTCTCAGAGCATCACCCTCAACTACTTTAAAGAATGAATGAAATTAAGAGCTCTTATAGTTAAAGGAGTCTTGCAACAGAGTTAAAGAAAAACCACAAGGAAAGAGACAGACTTGACTCATAGCTTAGGAGGTGGCCTCTATGGAGAAGATGTAGAACTGGACAAAGTCAGAAAATAGGCACCAGCAGGGCTGGCTGCTTCCTTCCTCTGCCCTCTCTGGCAGTAGATGTCTCCCAGCTCCTATCCTAATTCTTGTGTAGAATTCTGCATAACTAGTCTTGAAGAGCACTTGAATATCATATTGCTGGAAGGAGCCTGAGACTCGAAGAAGGGAGCCTTGGGTTCTAACAGAAGCGTCAGTCTATTGCATGACCTCGGACAAATGCCCCAACTATCCTACAGAATTCATTTCCGTGGGGAATTGCCCCAATTATCTCATCAGGATATTCTGTTAAGTGACTATGTATTGCATGTATGTGTATGCATTACATATTTGCGAATACACATATAATTTGTACATGTATATGTACATTTAAAATTTGAAATTCCTGACTCCTGGTTCCAGTCTGACCAAATCTGACTGCTTTGGTCTCTTGAGCAATGAACCACCAAGTGAAAGACATCTCTCTCCCCTCACCAGCCCCACCATCGCCCTCTCTCTTTCTGCTTTTTAAATGAATGCATTTTAAAAATTCACAGTAATTACCATTTATTGAGCTCTCCTTATAGTTGCACTAAGGCTTCTGGATCTATTATCCTGCAGAACCTCACAATGTCTTTGGGGAACAAGTTGCACACACAAGTGCTCCCACACAACATGTTACAGATGAGCAATGGGCTTGGAGAGGCGGGAAAATAGGCTCACAGAATGTGTTTCTTTCATGTAGTGACCAACTCTGCCCAACAGTAACAGGTCCTCAGGAATAACGATCTCCATGGTGATAACGGTGGATTCCTCTCTGGATACTTCTCTTCCTGTATGTGGAGTGTTGATCACAGTAACAACAGAGGAGGTCCAGTTGCTAGATACCTTGACTGCTCTGTGCTGCTCCAATTGCACTGGGCTCCTGTCTTGTAAGGAGACTGAATGATGGGGAAGCACTTAGGAATGGGAGAAAGAATCCAGGTGGCTGTCTTTCATAGGGTTCCATGGGAGCTCCTCTTAATGCATTGATTCATGCAATTCATGCTTGCCCCAGGCTACATAAATGCAAAAGGCATCGATAATTATGATTGACATTTTCCGAACGAAAAAGATGCTAGGAAGAAAACGTGTCTGTTAAGAAGTGACCACTGTTAGAAGGGGCATAGCAGCCAGTGTCAAGGGGACAAAGGTCAGGGAAACTCATTGGTTGGAAGAGAGACATCCCTGGCATGGTCTGTGACTTGTTTCAGGGGTTTGATCTCCGCCCCCCTGACCCCCGAGCCTGGACCTCCTTTGGATTGCTTCATTACCCAGCAATCATAAATATTTCTCACTGCAAACTTTCTTCTTCCACCACTCCATGCCCTAGAAAATTGAACCTTACTCTGTTCCAAATACTTGCCCCAGGCTTTTCTACTCTTCTACTTTAGCTCAAATTCCTTACTCCATCTGGAAAGCCCTTCTGTCTTCTTCTTTGCCAACTTTCTAAGTATTACTGATCCTTATGGCCTTCTGCAAAGTCCTTTTTCTGTGCAGTCTTCCCCAATCTGTTCAGCTAGAAATGGATGCTGGACATTCTTTATGTGGTTTAGTGGAACATTCCTCGTTTCTCCTTGTAGCCATGGATTTTTGAAGCTAAATTTGTCTACGTGCTTCATCTTTGTATTCTCAGTCTGTGCTGTGTAATTTTGTAGTAGTCATTTATTCATGTATTCACTATGTGTGACTGCAAGAATGAACACAGAAAATTGAGAGTCTTAAATTTTCTATGATGTTAGATCAAAAGATATGCCAAGAGAATTATACTTGTTTATTTATTGAGCACATAGTCAAATGTCAGATTTGCATGTTAGGCAACTGTGTCTTTAACCAACCCTAGACAGAAAAAAACTTTTTTTAAAGATTTATTTGTTTTTATTGCAAAGTCAGTTACATAAAGAGAGGAAGAGAGACATAGGAAGATCTGTCTGATGATTCACTCCCCAATCAACCGCAATGGCCAGAATTGCGCCAATTCAAAGCCAGGAGCTCTTCCGGGTGTCCCACGCCAGTGAGGAGCAGGGAGCTGGATGGGAAGTGGAGCCATCGGGACACAAACCAGCACCCATATGGGATGCCATTGTGTGCAAAGCGAGGACTTAAACCACTAGACTACTGTGACTAAGCCACTGCCCGACACATTCTTAAAAACTGATCTAGTGTACTTCTCTTGGAGACTATGTGTTCTTTTGATTGTTATTCGTATTTGTTTGTTGGAGACTATGCATGTTAAGACAAAAAGAATTATGTGATAAATCATGGCAAAGAACATTGGAACAAGTACAGCCAGCCCTTCATATCTACAGGGAATTGGGTGTTTGTGGGGGATTCATTCTAGAACCCCTGTGGATTCCAAAATCTGTGTGGATGCTCAAATCCCTTGTATAAAATGGTGTAGTACTTGCATATAATGTTATCAGAAAAACTCTGTGGGTTCTTTCCTAAGCTTAATACAGAAATAAAAGGCTGGGAACTGGTTGCAGATAAACAAGTTAATTTGCAAAGTGAACAGGTAAGCAGGAAAGAAGAGGGAAGGGGCAAGCACCTCCTGAGAGCCAGGAGGCGGGGTCGCTCAAAGCCAGGGGGAGAGACACCAAAGGTTTGAGGAAGGGCCTTGGGATGTTAATCCTTCCCTGACCCCTCCTTGTTGGGCGGGACCCTACAGGTAAGAGGTTCCCCATTGGTGGTCTCTTAACCAGTTAGGTTAATGCTGGTGCCGCCCACTTGAAGGTGTAGGCAAAATTTCAGCAGGCTTGGACTGTGTCATAAATACATTTTTCTTTGCACTTTAAATCTTCTCTAGATTACTTATATTGCATAATATGTTGTGATTGTTGTGCCAATAGTTCTTTTGCTATATTGTTTAGGGAATAATGAACCCCCCCCCCCCAAAAAAAAAGTCTGAAACTATTTGCTATGGACACAATTTAAAAATTTTTTTTCAATTATTTATTTATTTTTATTTGCAAGGCAGATTGCAGAGATAAGGAGAGGCAGACAGAGAGGTATTCCATCTGCTGGGTCACTCCCCAAATGGCTACAAAACTGAGCTGATTTCAAGCCAGGAGCCAGGAATTTCTTTCAGGTCTTCCACTTGGGTGCAAGGGCACAAGGACTTGAGCTATTCTCTGCTGGTTTTCTAGTCTATCATCTGCGAGCTGGATTGGAAGTGGAGCAGCCAGGTCTTGAACCAATGCTCATATGGGATGCCAGTGCATGCAGGCAAAGGATTAGTCTGTGAGCTACCATACTGGCCCCTATAGACACAATTTAAAAAAAAATATTTTCTGGGCCAGGCGCAGTGGCCTAGGAGCTAAAGTCCTTGCCTTGAACGCACCAGGATCCCATATGGGCGCCGATTCTAATCCTGGCAGCCCTGCTTCCCATCCAACTCCCTGCCTGTGGCCTGGGAAAGCAGTCGAGGACGGCCCAAAGCCTTGGACCCAGCACCCATATGGGAGACCTGGAGGAAGATTTTGGCTCCTGGCTTCAGACTGGCTCAGCTCTGGCTGTTGTAGCCATTTGGGGAGTGAATGGCATGTGTAAGATCCTTCTTTCTATCTTCCGTCAGTCTGACTTTCCAATAAACATTTTTAAAAATAAAAATAAATGTGTTGTATGTGATGGATAAACAAGTTGAGATACAATTATGAAAGAATTCCAAGTTCTGTCAAGGAGGAGTGCAACGGACTGATTGTGTCGCCCCAAATCCTTCTTTGAAATGCTAACCCCCCTGAAAGTGATATTAGGAAGTGACCAGGTTATGAAGACAGAGCCTACATGGATGAAACGGCGCTATTGTAAAAGATACCCAAGAGCTCATCAACCCTCTTCCCACCAGTTAAGCACTAATGAGCAAGCACAGCAGTCCAGAAATGGACCCTCAACCATGCTAAAACCCCTACCATGCTGAGACCCTAACCATGACCTTCCATTTATGACTGTGAGAAAATTTTTTTAAAAGATTTATTTATTTTGGGCCTGGCTTCGTAGCCTAATGGCTAAATCTTGGCTTTGCATCCACTGGAATCCCATATAGGCACCAGTTCTAATCCCAGCTACTCCACTTCCTATCCAGCTTTGTGCTTATGGATGAAGCAGTGGAGGTAAGCAGTGGAGGACGGCCCAAAACTTTGCAATCTGTTGAGAGCTAAGGAGTTGATTAACATTTGTTAAGCTTAGCACCTGCAGGAAATGGGCTTGAGTCTAGTGGCACCTGGTCTATCAGTCTCATTAGCATCCTATTGTTCTGCTAAGGGGCTGGGGGAAAAGTATATATGGCTGAATAAAGGGAGGCCAAAGAGACCTCTTCCACCATTACTGGTCTCCTGTCGGTGTTTCATTCCCTGACCCTCGCGTGTCCACGTTACTGGCTCTGCTGGCTGGTACAGCGACCCTGCACCCATGTGGAAGACCCAGAGAAAGCTCCTGGCTCCTGGCTTTGGATAGTCTCAGCTCTGGCTGTTGCAGCCACATGAGGGCATGAATCAGCAGATGGACAATCTTTCTCTCTGTCCCTTCTCTCTGTAGATCTGCCTTTCCAATAAAAATATATTTTTTTAAATTTATTTATTTATTTTTATTACAAAGTCAGATATGCAGAGAGGAGGAGAGACAGAGAGGAAGATCTTCCGTCCAATGATTCACTCCCCAAGTGACCACAAAGCAAAGCCCGGTGCTGTGCCGATCTGAAGCTGGGAGCCAGGAACCTCTTCTGGGTCTCCCATGTGGGTGCAGGTTCCCAAAGCTTTGGGCTATCCTCGACTGCCTTCCCAGGCCACAAGCAGGGAGCTGGATGGGAAGTAGAGCTGCCGGGATTAGAACCGGTGCCCATATGGGATCCGGAGCATTCAAGGTGAGGACTTTAGCTCCTAGGCCACGCCTCCGGGCCCAATAAATTTATTTTTAAATTTTTTAGTTGGAAAGTCCAAAGCTGAGCTGATCCAGATCCAGGAGAAAAGAGTCTCCTCTGGGTCTCCCATGTGGATGCAGGGTTCTGAGGCTTTGGGTCATCCTCGACTGCTTTCCCAGGCCACAAGCGGGAACTGGATGGGAAGTGGAGACATTGGAACATGAACTGGCGCCCTATGGGATTCCCACACATGCAAAGTGAGGATTTAGTCATTGAGCCATCATGTCAGACCAAGAAATATTTTTTATAGTCTGTAAACCATTCAGTCTATGTCATTTTGTTAGAGTTATCTGAACTAACTAAGAAATGAAGAAAGATGAGAGATGGAAAAAGAAGAAACATGATTTTTTAGTATTGCTAAGAATCTTCATGTTGTTGCTACCAAGTTTCTGTATTTGTTCTCTATGAGACTTCTTATGGCGGTATGTTTCATAGAACATCTACTAGGCCTACAAACGTCTGTGGACAAAGTGCCTTGAGCTAAGGGTGGGAGTCATATCCAGATACTGTATTTTTAGTCCTTGAGGAAATATAGCGCAAGGATAGACCAGGATGAGAATTCTGCAGAATGCTTGTTTGGGTGTTCTCAGAGAAGACAGGACAAATTGACAACATCTCTTGCCGAACAGCCAAGTCATGGATTTTTTGTTGTTGTTCTCCTTTTTGCATAATTTCTTTTTGTTGTATTTAAACTTAGCAGTTTAATCAACACAGACTTACAACTCTAACAAGCCATATATTAACAACTGATGAGTACAACAGTTTTAGGCGGTTGAGCAGAGAAATCTCCAATAACTTAGCAAGTGAGGAATAACTGGACTCTGCATCCTACCTAGTTTCGTCTAGGAAATGTCAAATTGGGAGCCTGACCAGTAAGGTACAGGTTGAGCAATTCTAGGCCATGACTTCTTCCTGTCTGTTCAAAGCTCTCTATATTAGTCTCTATCTATCTATCTGAGTTAATTTGGGGGACTCCTGAGCGATCCTGATGGTCAGTGCATGAGAGGATGGGGAGCCAAAGCTGGAATTATGTAAGGACCAGAGAAAGCTCCTCTCTTGAATCCAGAAGGAAATTTACAATTATTTTATCTCTGAGGACCACCGAGGGCTCCTGGCTGTTGTTCCAATGTCACCGGACCATTTGAGGAGGGTTCTGGGCTGCTTCAATCCCGAGTGGGAGATCTGATAGGAAATGACTGACCTCAGAGTTCTAGGCATATAAATAAAGGCACTCAAATTCCTTGTGATCTCCTTGGCTGTCTGGTTAGGATTTTGGTGCCCATACTGACAATCCTTGATGAAGTATCCATTGAAGTCATGGATTTCAACTGTAAGATTTGAGGAAGCAGATTAAGGGGAAGTTTCAAGAGCGCAAACTGGTCAGATAACGCCTGGATAAGTCTTCAAGTCTTAGTCTACCCCTTTATAAAATATGAGTTTTATTACTTGCACACAGGGATTTAATATGAAGATTAAATGAGACAATCCCCAGTTTGTAGGAAGCATCTGTCACACCCTACCTTAGACTGACTCTGCATTCAAGAGGAAATGCCTCTTGGTTTTGTTGGGAGTGGATTTTGTTGGTGTGTGATTAAATCTCATGGTCCCAGAAGCTGGCCTCCAGAGAAGGTTTGGCTCCTAAGAGAATCCAAAGCTGAGCCGAGTGATTCTGCAGGCAGCAGGTTGCAGATCCCCTAAGTAGCCTTTATGTGAAATACACTAAGCAGCCCAAGCCGGAAATGAGAAGGTTTATTTTTGCCCCCTTGCTGGATGAAGGCGTAGAGAACAAGATCTTAGTTCAGGTGTAAGGACTCTAAATTAGGCAGGTAAAGAGGATAAAGGACCTCTGAGAGGGTACCCGCTCAGTGGCACCGGTTCTCTGACAGTGGGTGATGGGTGGTTTTTGGTTTGTTTGGTTTTTTTTGCCTGCACATCATCCTGGATGGAATTCACTGGTATTCCATTGCAATGCCAGGGTCTGTTTATTGCAGCATTGACTCCGGGTTAAGTGAGCAGTGGACCATTAAAAGCCGGGAGAATGCACGTACGTCTCTAATGTCTGCCTTTAGCAAAAATTGGCTTGATGATAGCAAGTGCAGAGCATTATGCCTCCATAAATAGTAGGATAGAAAGCACTTAGATATTTCAAGCTTACTTATGTTGTTTCTGGAGGGGGTGGGGTTATTTTTTCGCAGAGTTGCAGTCTCCTGTGACAAATTCTTACTTCATTGCTGTGAGGAAAGGGTGAAAACATAATAGGAAGATGGGAGACAGAGAGAGAGTAATGAACAGAGAAAGAGTAAGATAGATGGTGGGAATGGAGAAGGAAGTGGAGAACGACTGGAAGTGAGGGTGACTAGATAAAAAAGTGAAGAAGACAGTGGTTTAGAAAGCAGAGTTCACCCTCAGGGCTACTGTGATGTCAGAGAGGAGAAGGGGCCAGTGCCAGGGCTCAACAGGCTAATCCTTAACCTTTAAACCTTAGGTACAGGTTTGCGTCCTGGCTGCTCCACCTCTCATCCAGCTCCCTGTGTATGCCCTGAGAAAGTAGCAGAATAAGGACAAGTCCCTGGCACCCTGCACCCGAGTGGGAGATCCCGAAGAAGCTCGTGGCTTCAAATCAGCTCAGCATTGGCCATTGTGGCCATTTGGGGAGTGAACCAGCACACGGAAGATGTTTCCCTCTCTGTCTTCTTCTATCTATAAATCCTCCTTCCCAATGAAAATCAACAAATTTTAAAAAATAAATAAAGGAAGGAAAGAAACCAAGAAGAGGTTAAGCAGGGCTAACAATAAAGTCCTCATTCAGATTTTCCTCATTTATTGGTGGCCTATTCCAGGGAGAGCATTTGGAGACTTTTATTTAATCCAAACTTTCCTTGTAAGTAACCCAATAAATCCCATTAGATGTACAATCTGTACACAACAATGCAGCCTGGAAGTTTTCTCTAATTTTTGTGGTATTGAGTCACATCTTCGCAGGGAGGTCGAAGTATCCTCCACCTGCCAGCCTGATGTTGAGTTCCCTCTGAAACCCTTTGAGACAGTCCCTGTCACTCCACTCACTCTGGTGAGAAGGCATGAACCAGGGCACAGCCTCCAATCTCAGGCACATTAACAGAGAGCTGGATGGGAAGTGGACCAGCTGGGACTTGAACCTGTGTCCATATGGGAATGCTAACACTGCAGGTGGAGGCTTAATTTACTATTCCATAGTGCCAGTCTCTCCTTTTTATTTTTAAAAATCACTGAGCACCCCAAGGAGCTTTAGTTTGCCTGCGTTATATCTATGGGTATGTGCTACTCTAGATGTTAAAACAAAATTTTACAAAATCTCTGTTAATTCTTTAAAAATAGCAATAGTAAATCCGTTATAGGTAACTTAATACTTTATGTTAAAAATGCATTTTTTCAAAACAGAAAGGATTTGATGAGAAAAAGGGTGTTTATTTTTGTTGTTGTTTTTATATTATTGCAAATCTTTCTAACAAGTGCTTTATAGACAGCCAGACCTTCACATCTGCTTCCACGTTTAGTCTGTTTCAGTAAGTTGTTAAATGAAAGGAGAAATCTGCTCTCCCAGACAGGTTGTTAGAAAACGGAGGAACATTCTAACAAGTTTCTTCTTAAGATAATTGATATCCCAGTTTGGTGCCATAAAGCTCAAGAAATTGTAGCATTATGTTTATTAACTTTTCATGCTTTCTGTGCACTTGTGAAAGAATAAAAATAAACGAGGGGGAAAATCCAAGTTTATTGTGGAATAGTTTTTCATAGATACCCACAGAGTCTTGGGGTCTCCCAGGTATCCCCCCAGTATACGTTGAGAACCGCTGGTCTAACCCACTGTTACCATTATTGGTGATTTAGGATAAATATGTGAAAGACATGGAGGAAGTTCTTCCATCAATTTGGGAAAGCATCTTCAGAGTTAAATGGGTCCAACAGAAAGCTGTGCTGTTTGTGCAGGTCAGGGTCATGTCGCTGTGTGCATTTGTTCTGCTAATGTGCAAACAATCGTTCTAGAACTGACCATGGATGCTCCCTCAATCCAGATTTCACAACTCTGTGAAATTAATTTTACAGCAGGAAGGAAGGAGGTGAGGGCAGGAGGCAGGCAGGCGGAAGGAGAGATGTTTTGGGGGATACCGTTCCAGACTTTTCTCTAAATATTTATCCACATCAGTTGATATTAACCTCTGTGTCCTTTGCACTTAACCACGTATGATGCCTGGTGTGCCTCCGTGATTGATAGATGTTCTTTGACGGAATGAATAAATGAATAGGTGCTGTTTACTAACAGCTTCCTCTCACTCTGTTTTTCTTCACTCTGAGGATGAAGAAAAGCAGACCACTCTAAGTAGGACGTGTTTCCTGGGTGCTCCGAGATGTATCCGAACAATCGTCAGCCAGGAAAATGACTTCTCCTTCCAGGTAATGAAACCGGCTCCCATTCTCACACGTGGTGTATACTAAAGCTTATCAGGTGCTTGCTTGCTTAGTGTTATCTGAAAATACAGCCTATGAGTAGGCAGTCACTTACAGTTTACAACATGCAAGATCTCAGCATAGCCCTTGGAAATCAAGACGTGCCGTAAAGGTGCTGTTCCCCTTCTGAAGACGAGGAAATGGGCACAGGTGACCTTAAGGCAACAGTGCCAAGACCATGCAAACAAGTCAGCACCCGAACCCAGAATGAGAACTGCAAGCTCAGCATACTTGGGAGGTGAGCCCCAACCAAGATCTCTCCTGCCATCACAGGGGTTACCCTGACTGCCCTGGATAGGGAAGTGCAAGGACACTCAGAGACAAGTGGCTCTGTCCTTGACCCTAAGTCTTAGCCCCCTGGAAAGTGCAGGGCTGATGAGCAAGCAATCATGGCCCTGTACCTACCTCAACTGAAATGCACAAAAATGACAAAGCCTTTGTTCCGAATGACTTTACCTGGAGGTGATCTCTTCTGCTAGATTGAATGTGACAGGGAAAATGCACGAGGCCGGAGATGTTTCCCACCCTCGGCTCCGTGGGAACTGGCAAATGTCAGATGTGAAATTTCTCACTGCAGTTCGCAGACCTCTGCTGACCCAGGATTGGAAGGCGCCCCCCTGGAAAGCAGCCAGAATTAAATGCTGACAGCTGACACAGGAGAGATAGGACTTGAGGAGCTGGAGCATGGTGGCAACCCACGGATCCAGGTTTTCACCTATACAGTGTGTGCAAGTGACACCTGCCGGCTCTTCCTGACCCCATGCAGGTTTGCAGGTGTTGCCTCCAACATTCAGGTGTTGCCAGTGTGATAGGGTAAAGAGGTGGGGCCCTTGCAGGGGGGTTAGGCCATGCAGTCCTTTCCTGTGAATTGAATGAAGGCCCTCCATAAAAGATGTTTCTAACAGCCTGTGGCTGGCTGTCTTGCTGTGGTTTGAATCTGGCTATGTCCCCCACTTCAAAGGCTCATACTCCTACTGAGAAATGGTGGAGCCTAATGGAAGACCTGTCATTCATCAGCAGCGTGACCCCATAAGGCAGTTCTCGTGTAACCCCTTTGGTAGTTCTCACAAGTGAGTGCTTCCAAAAGCCTGAGTTGGACCCATTCCCCGGCTCCTGGATCAAGATGTTACAGTTTTGCTTATTCCATACATGTGCCTACCGTCACTTTCCACTGTGATCTATTACAGCCAGAGACTAAGCTGGTGCCAGTCACAAGTCCTCGAACTGCCAAAAGCGTGAGTTAAATAGACCTTGTCTCTCTATGGAGCCAGCTGCCTCTGGTGTTTCACTGTGGAGATGAAAATGTTTCTGCCTCGCGCTGTGTGCGGATGCCATGCGCTCAGGAGGCTCCCACGGGTTAAGTACTGGCACTTTGACCACACGCTTCTCACCTCCAGGACTCCGGGATGCATTTCTGTTCTTTCTAAATTAGAGTCCTGGATGTTTTGTGTGGCAATTCCAGCAGACTGAGACCCTCTGTCATCATTGTGGCATGTGACTGAATGGTGGCTTACCCTATCCAGAACTGGCTTTGGCCTGGCCCAGTCCTTACTGTTGCAACCATTTCAGAAGCAGTGGAAGGTCTCACAATGTCTCTCTGCCTCTCTTTCAAATAAGAGTGAAAAATCAGTAAGTAAAAATGTTTTTTTAAAAAAAAAACAATAATTTGTTTTTATTGTAAAGTCAAATATACAGAGAGGAGGAGAGACAGAGAGGAGGATCTTCTGTCTGATGATTCACTCCCCGCCAAGTGGCCGCAATGGCCAAAGCTGAGCCAATCCAAGATAGGAACCAGGAGCTTCCTCCGAGTTTGCCACGCTGGTGCAGGGTCCCAAGGCTTTGGGCCGTCCTCTACTGCTTTCCCAGGCCACAGGCAGGGAGCTGGAAGGGAAGCAGGGCTGGCGGGATTACTACCGGCACCCTTATGGGATCCCAGGGTATGCAAGGCAAGGACTTTAGTCACTAGGCCACACTGCCGGGCCCTAAGTAAGTTTTGTTAAAAGAGAATTTTAGGGGCAGGTGTTTGTGTAGTTGTTAAGACCCTCCTGGAGACATTTTGATGCCATCTTAGAGTGCTTGGGTTTGAGTCCCCACTGCGTTCCTGACACTAGTGCCAGTTAACAGGCACCCTCAGAGGCAGCATGATGTCTCAGAAACCTACGTTCTGGCCACCCTCGAGGTCTCTGCCACCCTCATGCAAGATCTAGGTAGAGTCTCAGGCTCCTGGTTTTATCCTGGCCCAGCTCCAGCCATCGCAGGCACTTGCGAAGTGAGCCAGCAGATGGGTTCTTGCCATCTCTGCTTCCTTCAGAAATGGAAACAATTAAAAAAGAATAAAGATAACTGGTCCTGCATCTCCCAGAAAGTTAAATTTATTTTTTGTGAAAAAAATTGGAATCCATGCATAATTTTTTCATAATATGCATTTCCACAACATTTTTGAAGGTCTCTCCCATGTGTATTTAAAACGTTTTACTGTCTCGCAGATGGAGGTGTGGATGCTGTGGTCCATGCCTGCAGCCTTTGTTCTCGTCTAAGACCTCGCTTTGTCCACCTCCTGAGCGGACTGTCAGCATCCTGCCTTCGCCTGCTCCCAGTACTTCCTTGTTTGAGTGAACAGATGTGAATGCCAAGAGCATACAGGTCTTCTCTCCTTCTAAAAAGCTGGATATCATGGAAGGACAGCTGGAAGCCAATACACCTGCTATGTTCCCAGCTCCCTCTTTTGCCAACTTGGTGACCTGGCACAGGATCTCAATTACTTCATCTGTAAAAGAGGACTGTTGTGAGGGGCCAGGAGAACATGTGAGTGATCCCTCAAGCAGCCCTGCACCAAGGGCAGTGCTCAGTGTATGGGAACTGCTCTGTCACAAGGGACAGGAAGGGCAATCAGGTGCAGAAGAGAGCAGAGCATGTCACATTAGTTCTGGTTGGGGTAACTCTGCAGTGAAGTGCCTAGAGTTTAAAGCAACAGGGAAGGAGGGAGGTAGGGCAAGCGAGGGAAAAGAAGGCGAGGAGCAGAGCAAAGACTGTTGACAATAGAAAAGAGCATGGATGATATGGAAGAAGAAGGCTGAGAAAAGTAAATGGAGGCCAGATTTTCTAGGATGCTGAGTGGCAACCAGAGCATTTGGACTTTCTCTTCTGAAACATGGGACACCAGTGGAGGCTTTGAGCAATGAGTGAGAGAGAAGCTTTAGCTCTACATTCCCATCAGGTAAGTTGTACGATGGTCAGTCAATAGCAACTACCAGGCAGTGAAACGGTGAGTCCACATATTGGCATGTGCAGGAACCGGCAGGACTGGGGCAGGTCTGGTCAGGATTACTGGGGGTCTTGCCCCCACTAGGCTGCAGTTCTTGTTGATGGGCATAAGGACCAGGTCTGTGGCAGGTTGGGTTGGGCTGGGCTGCAGCACCTGTTGGTTTGCACAGGCCATGGAGCTGGGGAAGGAACCAGCTGACTACAGTTACCACTGTGTACGCACGCTGATGTGGGTGACTGATTGAACTAGAGCCTGTATTGGCTGGCACATGCCAGACTCACATCTGATATCATCCCAGATAAGGTTTCTTGGGGGACTCTCAAACTAGACCACTGAACTCAAAACTCCAACCACAGAGAGTATCATAGGATTTGTGGTCCGACCTTGGGATAAATGTGTCAAGATTGGCCTGCCTCAGATACCGAAGCTGTGCAGTTGATAGTATGCCCAGATGCACATGGAGGATATGGCAGCTCACTGAGGCCTGCAGAGGACATCTAGTACCATGGCAGGGGAAGGAGGGCAGAACAAACTGGACAACTCTCCTAGCCAAGCTTTGACAGCAAGCATCTGGATGATTAGAGATCCTAAGGTGGACGATGCCAGCCAATGGGCCTTGGAAGGATTTCCTCAACCTTGGACCAACAAAATCAACATCTCAAAACTAGCAAAACCATTTAAGTGATACCCTTGGAACAAGTTTCACATCAGAGACCCTGGAATGACATCGAGTGGCCACCTCCATGCCCAGTACTGATGCAGTTTCGCTGCTGGAACAGCCCTTTCCCATTCCATTATCCCCCTTCCCCAGATACAGGAAGAAAAAAAAAATCAGAAACAGTGGTCTCATCCGCTTTCACCTAAACCTCAACCCTCCCCACCCAGATCAGTAGTCACGTGGCATGCATCCTTCTCAACTATGTAAACATCATCAAAAATAAAATAAATTTATATTTTAAAAATAACTGCTCAGGCAATACTCTTGGGATGTTCCTCTCCACATTACGGTTTATAAGATGGTATCAGTGGCTATCCCCCATCTCCATGTACTGATGGAGTTTGGCAGCTGGAAAGGGCTTCCTCCTTTTCCTCCCCACCACCCCCATCACACCAGACACAATAGAAGAGGGAAGAAAAGGAAAATTGGAAGTATTTGTCCCACCCATCTTCCACCGTGCCTCAATCCCCCGCCCCAAATCAGTGGTCCTCATGGGCACGCGCACCCCTCTCAACTATGTAAGCATCATAAATAAATAAATAAAGGCCAGTTCACAAAGGCAGACTTGGCATCGAGCTTTGTGAAATCATCCCAGATGGATGTTGATGGGCATGCAGCTCCTGTGCTCTGCAACGCTAAGTCCACGACCAAGGCATTGGAGGGAAGACTTGGAGTCAGTCCCAGTGAGGGTGGGGTAGCTGAGACTACTGAGGTTAGATTTTCCAGTGGAAATTCCTGTAAAGAGTAATGGCTTTCCCCACCACGTCACTGAAATGTATTAGTCAACTTCAGACCTTGAATACGGACCCGCAGCGCGCATTTGCAGGGACCCAGCCAGGGTGACGAAGCAGTTTTATTTAGTCCCCAAAGCAGCACATTCTTTCGTTCCTAGCTACACTGATAGGAAACAACAGCTCCGGAGCGCAAGGCAAAGAGGATGGAAAAACGAAGGAATAAAGACAGAGAGAAAAAGCGGAAGTTGCTGGAGAGAGGAAATTAAGAAAGCAGCAGAGGAAGGCACCTTGCAGGGAGGGTCCTGTTTGGCTTAGAGCTGCCTGGGTCTGCGCTGCTCCAGCTGCCTGCCCTGGGCCGCCTCAGCCGCTGAAGTTCACAGGGGCCAGATGCTAGACTGAGACAGTGGTCAGTTTCTTCTTTTTGGCTGGGACGCCCCTGGATGGCAGAGGTCTACCCATGATCTCTGAGCCTTTTCCCTACTGGGGGCTGTCAGCCGTGTCGGACCCATCTGCACATTGCTGCGGACGTATTTTTTTTTTGCTTCCAAATGCCTTTGCCAGAAAGAATATTCAACACATTTAGTTGTGAGGAAACTGGGACCCAGGGGGAAGAACTCATGCATGAGCCGCGCTTTGGGCCTTCTCCAGGCCCTCAGTGAACTCCCAGGGGATCATTAAGCCCACTTAGTAATTTGTTTTTCATTAATCCATGCATTTATTCAGCAGCGATGTTGCAAGAGCTTAGCGTACACCGGGACACCATACAAGCTATTGTTTGGTTTCTAGTAGGACCCCAAGCCATAAAAATGAAATCTTAGAGCAGATGAAAGAGCAACAAAGTTACAGTAAGACACTTCCCGAGTGGCCATAAAAACAAACCATGCAGCGAGGTTCCCTCACTACAGTCCTGCCTTACCTGCCTTCTGCTCGGTCTACTCCTATCCTTCTGTACGGTTGTTGCCCCCAAAATACAGCAGCAACCTCAATTGTTCTCTTGCAGCAAAGAAAAGTATGATTTATGTAGGAAAGAGAGAACTCCAGCCTTAGTGACAGGAGGGAGCTGCAAGAGAGGAGCGAAGGAAGAAAAACCAGGGGAAGTGGTGGAAATGGTGACATCTTTTATGCACCATCTTGGGGAGGGGATTACATGACTCACCCCCAAGGGCAGAAATAATTTTTACCGCCTTGTCCCCCAAACAAAAGGTGAGACCGGTAGCTTCCTTCCCCACCCTGAAGATACACCGAGGCGGTGCCATTCCTTTGACAGTAACCAGAGTGGGTCCGCCTGCTTGCTAGGGACGGGGGTTGAGATGGCAACTCCAGCAAGCCCTGTTCTTTTACGTTTTTAAAAGATAGTTTTACCAGAGGAGCACAATTAACATCTTACAGGTCACTTCACCAGGGACCAAATACACCTTAACTGCCTGCTCTCCTTATTCTGTCTGACCCCTCACACACTTCATGCTTGAAAGCCACTTCTAGGGCCACGTGGTGTGATACAGTGGGTTACGCCACTGTTTGTGATGCCAGTAACCTATATCTGAGCGCTGGTTCAAGGCCCAGCTTCTCCACTTGCAATCCAGCAAAGCAAGATGACTCAGCTGCCTGGGCCGTTGCCACCCATGTGGGAGACCCGAATGGAGTCCCAGGCGCCTGGCTTCAGCATGACCCAGCCCTGGCTGTGGTAGCCCTCTGGGGGAGTGAACGAGCAGTTGGAAGATCTGTGTGTGTGTGTGTTTCTCCTTCCCTCTCTCTGTCACTTGGCCCTTCAAATCAATACAAATCTTTGTTAAAATAGCAAAGAATCCCATTTCTTCAGCAGTAAATGTAAGCAACGATTCTTTGGATTGTCCCACCTTGTACGAACTGGCTGTGTCCCTTCCCAATTCTCATGCAGAGATGATACCTGCCAGGGTGATGGTCTTAGGGGAAGCGTAATTAGGTCACAAGGGTGGAGCCTCGCGAAGGGATGGCGCTCTTATAAGATCGCAGGTATTTGGTTCTTCTTTCTTCCTTGAGCAAAATCAGAGACAAGATAATCATCTGCAAGTTCAGCAGGGTGACCTCAGCAGACGCTGAAGCTGCCAGTTCCTTGCACTTGCCAGTCTGCACAGCGTGAGAAATAATGAGGAGGGGTTGGTTAAGCCGCTCACTCCCTGGTGTCTCACCGTAGCAGCCTGAGCTAAGGATGACACCACTTTCACAACACTCTGCGGTGATGCTGACAGCGAACACGCCCTTCCTGGGGTCAGTACTTGCACCTTCATTCTCTTGAAGCTTCTTGACAACCTTTTGTGGGAAATCGGAACTCAGCCAGGCTTGCCTGTTTGTCAGGACCACAAAGCTGGAAGGCAGCAGCAGCACGAGGCTGGGACCCTGCAGCCAGGTTGGGACCAACACTGCAGCCAGGCTGGGACCCTGTGGGCAGCCTGGGACCCTGCGGCCAGGCTGGGACCGACACTGCAGCCAGGCTGGGACCCTGTGGCCAGGCTGGCATCCTGCAGTCTGCTGCCCTACTCAGAGTGCCTCCCAGCCCCCACCTGAGACTCATCTCCCCGCTGTGCTAGTCTTTGCTGCAGAGCCCAAGTTTCAACCGGGAGAATGCTGCCTCTTGGCTCTCTCTCTATTAATAAATGTTTGATTGGTTCTAAATGAGCTGTCACTATGCCTGGCAGTGAGAACTACAGGCAGCTCCATAAACGGATTGTAAAGTGACAGCCACGTGACTCAAACTGTTACTGTGACAACCGCCAGGGAGGAAGAGTACTTAATTATTGAGATGGGCGGAAGAGGCCGCTGAGTGGTCTGCAGCAGGGACAAGCTTCCCGGATTTATCAGCTCCTTGGGACTGGGAAGCCGGTCTTTGTTTTATTTCACTACATTCTTTGATTAAAAACAAACAAACAAACAAAAAAGCTTAATCGCATTTTATTTGGGGCAGAGAGTTAAGAGAGAAAATCTTCCAACTTCTGCTTCATTCCCCAAATAGCTGCGACACCCAGGGCTGGGGATTTGCCAGGCCAGGAGCCTAGAGCACGAGCTGGGCAAGCGTGTAGGTGTCGGGGAGCACTGCAGTGGGAGCTGCTGCCCCTCCAGCTGCATGTTAGCAGGAATCTAGGTCAG
Source organism: Ochotona curzoniae (assembly GCF_017591425.1). Lineage (NCBI taxonomy): Eukaryota > Metazoa > Chordata > Mammalia > Lagomorpha > Ochotonidae > Ochotona > Ochotona curzoniae. The sequence goes on along the minus strand of NW_024465573.1, from coordinate 2,571,613 downwards.
AAGCAGACGAACCAGGACATGCCCCACGCACTCCAATGTGAGTGTACCAAGAGTGACTTCCCCTCCACGCCAAACACCTGCCTGTCTTTCAGTTTTTAAAATAAAATCTTTTTAAATCAAAACTCCTTATTGCATTTAAAAACTACACCAGTTTTGTTTCCCTGGTTCTTCTTTTTTCTAAGATTTTTTTAAAAGATTTATTTATTTTTTTTAATTGGAAAGTCAGATATACAGAGAGGAAGAGAGAAAGAGAGGAAGATCTTCTGTCCGATGATTCACTCCCCAAGCTGCCACAAGAACCTGAGCTGAGGCAATCCGAAGCCAGGATCCCGGAGCCTCTTCCAGGTCTCCCATGCAGGTGCAGGGTCCCAAGGCCTTGGGCCGTCCTCGACTGCTTTCCCAGGCCACAGGCAGGGAGCCGGATGGGAAGTAGGACCACTGGGATTAGAACTAGCACCCATATGGGATCCCAGTGCATTTAAGGCAAGGACTTAAACCACTACACTATGGTGCTGGGCCCTATATAGTGCATTTCAATCAACCATGCTTTATTAACTATTGCTAGTATTACTTACAATATGTCCATCAAGGTCTGAAGGATTAGACATGTTCAAAAGGAATCCATGGAGTGGACATTTAACCTATCCGTTAGCGTGTGCTTATATCGCCTTCGATTAGCTAGGTTCAGTTCTCAGCTGTGGCTTCTTCTGACTCCAGACCCCTGCTAATGCCGACTCTTAGTGGCACTGGTGATGGCTCGAGTCACTGGGACTCTGTCTCTTGTTTGGATTAACTGGATTGAGTGCCTGACTCCAGGCTTTGTCCTTGACCCAGCCAAGCCCGGCTGTTGTGGGCATTTGGGGAGTGAACCAAAGGATGGAAGCCCGCTCTCTCACTCTCTTGCTCTCTCAACCATCTCTCCACACTGTAAATAAACAAATAAATAAATAAAGGCCTCATTTATACCATTACCTGTGAAAGAAATACTTTTACGTTGCTTTTTGTATTTCAGTCATAAACGTTAAATTCCTGAAGGTTGGAGTGGGAATAAGAATGAGGGAAGGGGGTCTGGCACAGTAGCCTAGCAGCTGAAGTCCTCGCCTTGCACACATCTTGCACACTATATGGGTGCTGGCTCATATCCTGGCAGCCCAACTTCCCATCCAGCTCTCTGCTTGTGGCCTGGGAAAGCAGTTGAGGATGGCTCAAAGCCTTGGGATTCTGTACCTGCGTGGGAGACCTGGAAGAGGCTCCTGAGTCCTGGTTTCAGATCAGCTCAGCTCCAGCCATATGGCCACTTGGGGAGTGAACAATTGGATGGAAAATCTTCCTCTCTGTCTCTCCTGCTCTCTGTATATCTGCCTTCCCAATAAAAAAAAATTAAATAAATCTTTTTAAAAAAGAGCAAAGGAAGGAATGTGACAGTGACATCAGTGGTCAGGATTAGAAAAATGTCACCCAGAACACATTTCCAAAAGTGGGTTGAAAAGTTTGAGCTCTGAAGTCTACAAAACTGGGTTCCAGCACAATCCTGAGTCGGTTTTCCGGCAATGAGAACCAGACTTGTAACCTCCTCAATGTCCTCATTTCTCAAAATTGGACTTAGAATCACTTCCCTGCACTGGCTAAGTGGCTTTTAAGCATCTGGAAATACAATCTTATAGAGAACTGTGACTTCTGCAAGCCGCAGTACATACAGAAATTGTCTTTCCTAAGCTGGCTGGGCTAGCAGACAGAACCTTGGTCTGTGGGTCCCCTAAATGGAAGTCCCTAAGCGGTGTCTCCTTTCCAAGTTTAACCCCCTAACAATCTTCTGTAGGGTCATGGGCCTGGCATGGCACCAGGTGCTCCTGAGCACCCCCTGTTGGGCACACATGAGGCTGCAGTACCAGGGCACACAGGTGGGCCTTCTCCACGAGCCTAATGCTTGGACCTCGCATTGCGTTCTGGAGCCTTCTCTTCCGCTAGCCAGTGGAGGCTCTCCATGTTTTCTTCTGTCAAAAAGATCCAATACTCACCGAAACCTATGACCAATTTGTCTTTCTGAATATCAGGTTTGATGTGAATTCCCCCAAAACAACATGACCAGAAAACTCATCTGAACTCAAAGCTTCTCTGTTCTCTGTCTTGATACAGCCACATGTTCATAAAGCTGGGCCATCGCACAAATCCCACAGGAAATATCACAATTGCATTACACAGAGAGGAATGAGAGTTCATTTTCATAATGCCTGGCTCTCTCCAGGCCTAACACAGTGAGAATCCATGACTCACCTATTTCCTGAAAGCACTCCTAAAATGCATGACTGGGCACAGTCCCACTGGGCGACTCAGAAACGCAGCAAAGCAGCACAGCCTGTGTGACGTGGAGAACTCCAAAGCAGAGACAGCTTCAGCGTGGAATTCTTTTTCTCAATGGTTGGGTCTTCTCTTTATTTTTCATGAGTAAAACAGATATCTGCAGTTTAGCAGTTTTCCTGAAAAGTAGAAAAAGTCAAAGACTTTTATTTTTTTGTCTGTTGTTACTATTTCTTTTCTTGTAAGCATACAGGTCTTAAATATGTCTATCAATGAAACATGTGAATTAACGGGTAGATTAGAACCAGTGCTAGCAAATGCATAGCCTGCGTTCTTTACTGTCTTCCATCCTCTGCAGATGGTGAGGAGGCAGAGGAAGCATTGTCTGCTCTTAGTGGCAAGCTCCTCCACAGCATGCATCTGGCATTCTCTCAAGGGCTGCCCTTGGAGGAACAATTATGATAACAGATTCTCATTTGGATTTTAGCTTTGGAGCTCAGCATTGTGGTGTAAGCTACTACCCACATCCCATATGAGTGCTGGTTCAAGTCCTCACTGTCCTGTTTTCATTCATCTTCCAGCTAAGGCACCTGGCAAAGCAATGGAAGAGGCCCTAACTACCCTTCTTAGTTTGCAAAGAAATCATCTGCTGAAAGAGGAGCTGGGCAGTGGGAACTCATGTAGAAAACTTAGGCAATGAGAGAATCAAGATGGTGGAATAGTGCAAGGACACATTTAAATAGGCAAACATTAGCCAGTGTGAAGCAGAGAGGGCACATTCCAGGAAACAAGAGAGAATGGAACAACAGCAGAGGGGTACCTAGAGACTGACAGACACAGAGAAGCAGTGGACACAACAGTGTGGTGTTGCAGTGACTGACATGCCAGTGACATTCAGTGAACAGTGATCTGAATTGCATTAGCAGCCAGAACTCCACCAGCAACCAGGTGGGAAGGGACATCCACCAGGAGCTCAGGAGGTAAACCCAGACAAAGAACTGCATATCCTGCTAGTCCGTTTGATTTGACCAAAAGCAGAGACAGAGCAGCAGATCCCAGAAGGGTAGTGTGAGAACAGGGTGGATTTCAAAACCCAGCACACCTCCTAGAGCCATATTGGGCGCCACTTTGTTTAAGGAGGCAAAGGGCTGTGGACAGTGCTGCTCATGCACTGACCTGGGAGTAAACTCATTTCTGACTCAGCAAACTACAACCATGTGGCATCCTACAGTTTCCACCCAAGATAGGTCCAGGTACTCCTGAGACCTGACAGCCAGCAGATCAAGAACTCAAGCAGTGGCATATCAGTTGCCATTTTGTACAATGTGGAAAAACTTTAAGACTGCAGGGACAACAGTGAGATGTACATGTGCTGAGGCGGCGAGAACACACTGAGCTCATTGCATTGCACTGGAAATAACACCGACTGTGGCATCGCACGGGGTCAAAACAGGTCTGTGTGGCCCTCAGACCTAATGGCCAACAGATTCCAGCAAGATCACCACCAACAACAACCTAGCTATATAGGACACCTGGTGTCTCCCTAATCCTGGGGCCTGTTCCAACTGGAAGTGGGAGAAAGGTTGTACAAAACAACAGTGCAGCCCCAAAACGGTATCACAGGAGGTGGAGACTGGTGAGCCAGGAGCTGGGGCTACAGAGATCACGAGATCACGATGGAAATCTAATGTAAGAACCCAGACCAGGAACTTGCTGGAGGGAGTGATACAAGTGACTGCAAACAAAGAGCTACGAAACAGCTTAGAAACCTGCCCTAAGGAGAAGAATCTGATAACTAGAAATACAATGACCAAGAGCAAAAGAAAGAGACAGAGGCACAGTGAATATTACTGAAGACTCCCCTGCAAAGGAGAAAAACCCTTTGACAACCTCAGAGCTAACTAAGGAAGACATCGAGAAAACGGGGGATATAGAATTCAACACACTTGTTAAAAAACTTCTTATCAAGGAATTCAAAGAATATGTCACACTGGAAATGAATCTAATGAAAGCTAATATATCAGAAATGAAAAAATACAGTGGAGCAAATCAAAAGTACAGTGGAGAGTCTCTAAAATAGAATGAAGGAGGCAGAAGAAAGAATCTCATAATTAGAAAGTATTTCCTGTCACCAGGGGGAAACAAATAAGCAAACAAAAAAGCTGGAAGCAGAGCTGGATCAGGCCAAAAAAAAAAAAAAGTATTCAAGAATTGAAAGACACTATTTAAAGTCCAAATATAAGAGTTATGAGAGTCCCAGAAGGTGCAGAAAGAGAAGCTGAGTTTATAAATGTATTTAATGAAATAATACGGGGAAAATTTCCCTGATCTAGAGAAAGAATTGGGAAACAATATCCAGGAGGGGCACAGAACTCCCAACAGGGTTCACCAAAAGTGATCTTCACCATGACACATGATCATCCAGCTCTCTTCAATCAAACATATGGAGAAGATCTTTAAATGTGCACATGAAAAAGATCAACTGACACATAAAGGAATGCCAATTACACTCACAGGAGATCTCTCACAGAAACTCTACAGGCAGAAGAGAATGGAGTGACATATTCCAGATTCTAAAAGCAAAAAATTGTTGGCCAAGGATAACATACCCAGGAAAGCTTTCCTTTGTCTTTGAAAATGAAATAAAATTCTTCCACAGCAAAGAAAAGTTAAAAATATATGCCTCTTCCAAACCTGCCCTACAAATGATACTCAAAGATGTTCTCTTGACAGAGAAGAGGAATAGCACCCACCAAAACCAAAGACAAATATGAAGAACATCCCAGTAAAACGACAACAAAGACTAAATCAATGAACAATCCATTGCTAAAATGACAAGACTAAATTACCACCCATTCGTGTATGGGTGGCTTAAATTCATCATCCAAATGGCATAGATTAGTAGATTGGATTAAAAGCAAAACCTATCTACTTGTTGCTTACAGAAGACACATTTCACCAACAAAGATCAGCAGAAACTATAGCTCATGGATATTGATATTTTTTGTTAGTTTCAACTCTTGAAAACACTTTACTCTCATTAAATTCTTCAACAACTCATAGATCATACAGTAGCATCATTTTCTTCAAGAAGGTTCTTGATTTTCTTTTTCATTTCTTCAGTGACATATTAATCATTCAATAGCATGTTATTTAACTTCATAGTGTTGTTAATTTCTTTTTTTTTTCTTCCTGTTGTTGATTTTGTTTTGTGGCTTTTCATTTAAGGGGATGTATGATAAACTGTGTAATGGAGACTATCATATTCAGATGTGAGGATACAATGCAGTATGCTTCTCTACTTCCAGACAAAGATGAACTCCCAATGAAACTGTTTACTATATCTTGACAATAGGATACTGGACTCTCTGCCATGGTCCATGCCTGCAACGATGGACATATGACTGTGTATGAAGAACTATGCTATAGTAATGATATAGGGGAACACAGTGAGGAGGGAGGGAATTGGGGAAGGGTAAAAGAAATTCCAGGAGCCTATGGAACTGTATCATAAAATGATAATAATTTTTTTTTAAGTGGAGCTTAAAAAAAAAAAAAGAAAAGAAAGCTTAGGCAAGAATGGGGATGTGAGGCCCAACATGATGGCTCAATGGCTAAATCCTCACCTTGCAAATGCCAGGATCCCACAAGGGTGCTAGTTTCTGTCCCTGCTGCTCCACTGCCCCTCCAGCTCCATGCTTATGGCCTAAGAAAGAAATATAAATAGCCCAAAGCCTTGGGACCCGGCACCCATGTGGGAGACCCAGAAGAAGCTCCTTGCTCCTGGCTTCAGATTGGCTCAGTTCTGGCCATTGAGGCCATTTCAGGGTGAACCAGCAGATGAAAGATCTCTTTCAACTTCCCTTTCTTTCTCTGTTAAGTCTGCCTTCCAATAAAAATTAAACAAACAACACCAAAAAAAATGGGATATGAGGGTAAGTTTGGTCCTTTCTGTAGCAGTCTAGAAAAAGGAAAACAGTGAACTAAGGACAAAAGTTCAGGCAGTGGAGAGGCATAGCATCACCTACTTGGAAGCAACCTGAGTGCTTCCTGTCTTTTTCTGTATATTAAGATTTTTTTTATTGGAAAGGCAAATTTACAGAGAGAAGGAGAAACAAAGTCTTTCTATCTACTGGCCACTATTCACTCCCCAAGCTGCCGCAATGGCCAGAGCTGAGCCACAAGCAGGGAACTGGATGGAAAGTGGAGCAGCTGGGACACGAACCAGCACCTACATGGGATCCCAGTGCATGCAAGGAGAGGATTTAGGCACTGAGCCATCGCGCCTGGTCTCTCTCTCCTTTTGAACAGCGCTGTACAAGCAGCCCACACGTGCTGGATCAGCTCCTGCTCTGTCCGTCCTCCGACCTGAGCCGGAGGAGCTCACGATGCCCTCCAGCTTAGCCCTCCCTGGCTCTGCCTGCCCACCCCCCCAGTTCCCCCACATTTTCCCCAAAGGCCACACAGCCTGTGCTTAGCCCTCACAAAACTATTTCACAAAAAAAGGTGGTATGTCCGCAAAGGCTTTTAGTATTTGGAAACTAAAAATTTTTTGCATTGCTTCTAAACTGGTGGTTCTTAGCCAACATTGTTGGTTCACAACTAGGGGTGCTACTGGCACCTAGTGGGGAGAGTCTGTAGGGAAGTTCCATTTTTTTTCTTCAGGAGGTTTGATGATTGAGTCAGCTAAAATAAACGGACAGCAGGCAAATTAGCAAGGGGAAAAAGCACATACATCTATTGAATGTGCACATCTGCACAGCAGCCATACAGAAACTGAAAATTCAGAACACTGAACCTTAAATACTCTCATTTAAAAAAAAATGTTTTTAAGGTACAGTGACTAAGGGGGGAAAGACAAAGAGAGAGAGAGAGAGAGAGAGAGAGAGAGAGAGAGAGACATTCCACCTGCTGATTCTCTGCCCAAACAGCCACAACCAGGCTAGGACCAGGTCAAAGCAGGAGGCCAGAACGCCACCCAGCTCTCCCACGTAGGTGCAAAGAGCTCAGATACTTGAGCAATCATTTGTTAGCTTCTCAGGTGCATCAGCAGAAAGCTGGGTCAGAAGTGGACTCGAACTCAGAGAGGAGAGGACTGTAGGCAATTGTGGACACAAAGTAAATTATTTGTATGGGACAGAATGAGCCTGAAGAACAGGCAATGGCTTGGGGTATAAATTCTCGGGGTTGTAGGTGTGGTGGTCTGTTTCCATTCTCTCCATCCCTCACCTGCCAGCTCGGTGAGATCACTGGGAGGGGATGGAGGGCAGTAGTCTGCCTTCCAGAGAAGCTTGCATAAAGGAACTACAGAGGAAGCCCTTCCCTGTGTCTGCAGCTCAGTTAGAAGTCATTTTTAGAGGCCCTTACAAAGCCAAAGATGCAACTGAGCAGCCTACACTGCCCAGAGCAGCCCCACACATCCTAAAAACACAGTGATATGGCCCCAAAATGTCAACAGAGCCAAGTCTGAGAAACCCTGGAGAGCAACTGGAAAATGAATATTCTTTTCTAAAAGTGAAATAGTAAGATTAGAATGCAGTTTGTGCCACGATGTTGTTGGTGTCATAACAGTGCATATGACATATGACACACAACCACAGCACCTCTGCGACATGCAACAAACAAGAACTTCAGTTCAGGAATCCAGAGGTCATCTGGGCAGTTCTGGTCATCTGAGTCAAGCCTGGCTGACACTGACCGTCATTCAGATCTCTGAAGTTAACGGGCAGGTTGGTAGGGACCTACGTGTTCAGAATTGATTTCTCCTTTACATCTGACACCTGAGTATAATGACAACGTGGGACCAGACCACGTGGTCAGCACCATCCTGCAAGCCTCTCGAGGCCCGGACTTGAGCTGGCACCACACTACTTCCGCTGTACTCTATCAGCCAAAAAGAAGTGACAAGATAAAAGCTGTAGACAAACAATTCCAACTTCTCATGAGAAGAATTACAAGGCCCATTGCAAGGGGCCAGGACACAGGAAGACGACTGGTGTTGGTTTTTTTGTTGTTGTTGTTTTAAGATTGATTTCTTTCTACTGGAAAGACAGATGTACAGAGAAGGAGAGACAGAGAGAAAGATCTTGCATCGCTGATTCACTCCCCAAATGACCACAATGGCCAGAACTGAGCTATCTGAAGCCAAAAGCCAGGAGCTTCTTCCAGGTCTCTCACAGGAATGCAGAGTCCCCAGGCTTTGGGCCATCTTCCACTTTTCTGGAAGGCTGTAAGTGTGGAGGAGGAGAGTGGGAAATGGAACATTCAGGACACAAACTGGTGCCCGCCCATATGGGATGTCAGTGTTTGCAGGCAAGGATTCGCTTACTGAACCATTGCACCGGCCCTGACTACAAGTATGCTTGTACTCACTATAACTCGCCCTTCTCCAACTCTAATGCACACACACACTTCAAAATCTTGCCAAAAATACCTCCTCCGGGAAGCTGGTCCATCCCTCCTCTGTCTCCCTAAGGACACCCAGGCTGACATGCAAGGGTCTCTTCATTATTGTGCCACTGGCTGGCCCCACTAGACCCCAAGCCACCCTAAGTGCAGGGACCCTGAATGCAAGAATGGGAGCTTCCAATGTTTTTCTTCTTCTAAGTGTGTCCTAAGTATTTTGTGAATTTGGCATAGAGCAGAATTAAAGAATTTGGGCTGTGGGGCCCAGCGTGGTAGCCTAGCAGCTGGGATCCTTGCCTTGCATGAGCTGGGATCCCATATGACCACTGGTTCTAAAGACGCCAGCAGCCCTGCTTCTCATCCAGCTCCAGGTTTGTGGCATGGGAAAGCAATCGAAGACGGCCCAAGTCCTTGGGACCCTGCACCTGCATGGGAGACCCAAAAGAAGCAAGCTCCTGGCTCCTGGCTTGGGATCAGCTCAGCTCTGCCCATTGTGGTCACTTGGGGAGTGAATCAACAGACAGAAGATCTTCCTCTCTTTCTCTATTTCTCTCTGTATATCTGACTTTCCAATAAAAATTTAAAAAATAAAGCTAAAAAAAAAAAAAAGAATTTGAGCTCTGGAGTGAGAATGCTTCCATGCACATCTTACCCTTCACCTCTAAATCAGTTAAGCCAGACAAGCTGATTCATTTCTTTCTCTCTCTCTCTCTCTCTCTCTCTCTCTTTCTCTGTACAGCTGAGATAGTTCAGATTCCAGAAACCCATGTTGGCAAAATGAGAGTACAGGCAAGCTACTTACAAGGGTGACAGACGACAGACACATACCTACCCTCGTTGGTGGCAGCTTCTTTTATCCGGTACCTCCAGCACATCTTCAGTCTGTCATCTCCATTCACTCACTTACTCCATCACCGGTTCATTCAACAACTCTCTGTGCAACCCTTACTTACGTGTGGGCCACAGCGCGCCTGGTTCTCCCAGTACGAGAAGCACGCAGCAGCAGCCCACGGTTGGCATCCACAGCTTGCCCTTCATTCCCTTGTCATTGGAAGAGGTGATGGTTTCCTTCCCCAGAGTCAACTTCAGCCAACACAGTCAGCTCATTGGGGTGGGGTGGGGGGACACCGCTCTGCCTGGGCGGAGGAATCCTGCACACCTGACTCACCAACGGATGCAGCCAGGCTGTTGAATTCCTCCCCAGCACAGGGATATTTGGAGAACTCTGTAGGAGGGAGTGCTTAGTAAGAGCGGGATGAGACCTCGCTGTAGCATTTCAGGCGCTGTTAAAATAAGAGGCATGTAGACAAATTTTTAGGTGCTGGCATAAAACATCTGCTTCTGCTACAGACTGATTTCTGTGGATTTCATAAGGAGAAAAAAACATGAACATGCCTCAAGAATACTATTCTGAGTCAGCTCTGTGCGTCGTAACGGCCCTCACCGTGTCATTATGCCTGCCGCTTTCAGTGCCCTGCGAAGCGGCCACTGTGTCACGTCACGGCCTCAACAGAAGTGGAACTCGGGAAGGCAGGGGCGTCACCAGCTTCTCCCACGTGCCCAGCTGCCAAGCCAGTTGACTCTGACTTGGGCTGGAAACTCTTCGTACAGGTTTTAGGTTGGAATCAAACACTTCCAAAACTCTTGCATGACAGTCTCGGGTCTGGTAGAAGCTGAAAAGACATCACAGCACACTCAGCCTGAAGTCCACTCGGATTTGCATGGGGCATCCTTTGGTATCCAGCCTAACACGGCCATTGCTGAACATCGGTATCCGTATTGATTTGACAGGCAAAGAGACAGAGAGACAGATAGATAGATGGTTGAGCTTTCCTTCACTAGTTCTCTCTCCAAATATCTACAACAGCCAGGGCAGATGGCAGCTGGAAACCATGAACTCCATCCAATCCAATCTTCCCTATGGAGCCAACTACTTGAGTCTCTTCCTGCTGCTTCATATAGCTTACACTTACAGGAAACTGGAGTTAGGGATCAACCCAGGCACTCCAAGGTGGGGTACTGGTGGGGTACAAAAGGGGAGCAGGGGAATGCAGGTAACGTTAAGGTGAGGTACACATGCGGTACAGGTAGGATGCACGTGGGGTACAGGTGGGATGCTGGTGGGGTGCAGATGGGTGCAGGTGCGGTGCAGGCCTCCTAAGCAGCGCCTGAACTGCTGTGCCAAACACACCCCATTCCACAGTACCTTCAATGTCTACACTACTTTGTGTACACAATCAGAACAGCGTAATTTAGCACTGATTCTGCTGGTTTGGAAACTATCTCAAAGTGTTTCCATATGACTTGGTCTCACTGTCAGGGTAAGTGGTTTGAGTGTAATGACACTTTCTTCAGCCTGTCTAGCAGCACGCTGGACACATGTCCTTGGAGCCGTCCCCAGGGTTGGGGACCGGTAGCTCACACATCGGTGTTGTTGGCCTTGTTCCCTTGCTGTGATTTGCACAGTGCTGTGAAAGGCGATGTGCAAGGGGACTCCAGAAGGTTAACTGAAAATGGAATTAAAAAATAAAGACATTGTTACAAAAATTGAAACCAGGAATAATTATTTCCTAATTTGTATTTGCATAAACTTGTCAAAAAAAAACCTTCTTAAACTAGGTGCATGTTATACTCAGTCTTTTTTTTTTTTTAAGATTTATTTATTTTTACTGGAAATGCAGATTTACAGAGAGAAGGGAAAAAAAGACCTTCCTTTCACTAATTCATTCCCTAAATGGGTGCAAGGGCCAGAGGTGAGCTGTTCTGAAGCCAGGATCCAAGAGCTGCTTTCAGGTCCCCTGCCCAGGTACAGGGTCCCAAGGCTCTGGACCACCCTGCACTGCTTTTCCAGGCCACAAACAAGTAGCTGGATGGAAAGTGGAACAGCCAGGAGATGAAACGGCACCCATCTGGGATCCTGGCACATGCAAGGTGAGGACTTTAGCCCCTGAGCCATCACGTTGGGGCCTACATTCAATCTTAACGTGTTGGCAAACAGCCCAGCGTGAGATCTCATGGAACTAGCACTGTGTGGATTTGTTCTTCCCTAGGGTTGTGGGTTTCCACCACTGCTGGAAGCCCTTTGGAATTTTCTTCCCATTGCTCACTCCCTACCAATGTCCTGCTCTTCCTCCAAGGTGTAGTCCCATTTTGCCTTCCCAGCAACACGTTGTGGACACGGAATGCAGCAGAATATTGGCTCCTCTTGGGCTTTCTTACACCTCTTCTCGATGAGCTCCATGGCTAGCATCAGCTGCATGCTGCAGGTTTTACCCTTCCTTGCAGGAATCTGTCTTGTTTCCAGATAAGTTGTGGATTGGTACCTCCTGGTACCCCCTTAGCAACCTGCACAGTAGGTATTAATATGTATACTTATAGGCAAGTGGGAGACAACCACTCATTACAGGAATCTCCTGAGAGGACAGGATCAAGCTTAAGGCTACCTTGCCTTGCCCAGATCTCCATTCAGCCTTGGACAACTTTAGCTCCCTTTTTATTCTTTATTAAAGGTAGTGCACAACCCGGCAGCATCTCCAAACTTTGCCTCTTTCCCTTTAACAGACTGTGAAGCATCGTCTGTGTTCTCTCTTGTGTTAGATCATTTGCTGCAGCACCTCTATTGCAGAGGACGATGGTAATTAAGAAAAGTATTCCACACAGGTTGTAGCGTCATGAAGCTTAGCCTAAGAGATAATTGTTCAGCACCCACCCTGTGATTTGCACTGAGTACACAGCATGGAGAGCACATGTCTCCTGCTCTGAGAACTTTGCATGTCAGTAGAAAAATACTACAAAATAACCTCGCTCATTCAAGACATTGAGTATGGGCTCTGTCGCAATAACTCAGTTCTTAAATCCTTACCTTGCAAGCACCAGCATCCCATATGAGTACTGGTTCATGTCCTGGCTGCTCCACTTCCCTTCCAGCTCCCTGCTGTGGCCTGGGAAAGCAGTTGAGGATGAGCCAAACACTTGGGACCCTGTACCCACATGTAAGACCTGGAAGAAGCTCCTGGCTTCGAATTAGCTCAGCTGCAGCTGTTGTAGCCACTTGGGGAGTGAACCAGTGGATGAAAGATCTTTCTCACTCTCTCTCCTTCTCTCTGTATATCTGCCTTTCCAATACAACAACAAAAAAAAAAAAGAGAATAAAAATTTAAAAAACAAATAAATCTTTTAAACAAGGAAAGAAGCTGAGTATAATGCCGAACTATCACTGATTCTGCGACAGACAATGTCCCTGAGGAACAGGAAGAATAAGGAGTAAGCAGAGCTGCTTGGCTCTGAGCACCCATAGGACTCGGAGTGGTCGGTGGGAACAGGGACCGTGCACCTGACAGAGACCTGAAGTAGAGCCACTCAACTGCACAGCACAAGTTTCTGAAAACAGCCTTGTGGCATGGTCAGGAGGACAAAACACACAGAGTACGAAAGCACCTGCTGGGCAACAGGTGACCATCTGCTGCTTGCCTGGTCTATGGGAGCTGTCAGAATTAGTCAAAACAAGCGTGAAGAATGGAGGGACGGCGTGGGACAATCCAATTAGGATTTCAAGGGGGCGGTAGGGAGTGAGGCTGTTGTGTCAGGCTGGGTGAGGATCCAGGCTTTATGCAGAAGTGAGGAGGCTGAGGTCTTGATGATGTCCCAGCTTATTTTGGGAATGCCTAATTGGGAAAATTCACGTGCTGAGGCGCCGGAAGGAGTGGGCAGCAGGAGGAGCCGCAACTCATTGTATTCCTGTGCGTGAGGGTTTGTCTTCAGCTGTTTAAGCAATGGTTACATAAAGGCAGGACTTCTAAAAGAAGAAAATCCTGGAATCCTAAGAGCTAAATGTGAGATCAGTTTGATCTGAAATATAAAATTGTGATGCCTGGAGGCCCACCGGCCGGGAGTCCCTCATGTGGACTGCCTGCCCGGCCCTCACCCACTCTGCCCCTGCTTGTTCTAGGCAGAGGTTCTCCAGTGCTGCCAGGTTGCACACACCCCTTGTCAAGGTGCTGATTAGCAGCTAGAGTTTGGTCTCCCCTGTTGGTTCCTAAAAAGAACGCATGCAGGCCCAGGTAGTCACACCCTGGCTCCATCTGTCTCACTGCATGGCTTCCCACAGCGCTGTAGCATGACTCTGGCCATCGCATGGCTGCCTTACCCCATCGTACGGACACTCAACCACCTCTCTGAAGTTTCATAGAATTCTCCTGAGAGTGGTGTTGTTGTTGTTTTTCTGCGAATGTGAAATGATTTTTGTAACTGGTATAACACCTCAAACTGATCAAGCATGTTATGGTAAAAGCGACTTTAGCAACATAAGGCAATGACACACAGCTAAAAGCATACAACAGTACAATTGAGCCCACAATGCCTCCAAACATGCTGTTGTGTGCCCACCTTTGTTCTGGAATTTGCCCTAATATAAATAATGTTTTCCTTAAGAAATGGCTTGATAATATCTTGGATACAGGTGACAATCGTAGAGGTACAAAGAGTTTATTTACCACGTAGCCTCAAACCACTGCATTACATGAAATGACACATTTTGGCTTCCCACCATGTAAAGCAGAAAGTATATGGAGCATCTTCTTCTTCTTTTTTTTTTTTTAAAGATTTTTTTTTTTTAAATTTTTATTGGAAAGGCGGATATACAGAGAGGAGAGACAGGAAGATCTTCCATCCGATGATTCACTCCCCAAGTGAGCACAACGGCCAATGCTATGCTGATCCAAAGCCAGGAGCCTCTTCCGGGTCTCCCACGCGGGTGCAGGTTCCCAAAGCTTTGGGCCGTCCTCTGCTGCTTTCCCAGGCCACAGGCAGGGAGCTGGATGGGAAGTGGGGCTGCTGGGATTAGAACCGGCGCCCATATGGGATCCCAGGCATGCAAGGCGAGGACCTTAACCACTTGTGCCATCGTGCCGGGCCCTATGGAGCATCTTCTAAGGGGAAAAAATACTGTGAGTCTTCACAAGAAAATGGTTTGAAATTTTTACCATTGGCACTCATATTTATGGAAAGAAAACAGTTTATAAAGATAAAAGGAAGTTTATTGTAAAGGCCCTCTGTTTGTAGAAAGGCTGACTTGCCCTGATCCCTTTCACTGCCCTTTAACAAAAGAACAAAAAAAATTGAATCAGCACTAGGTGAAGGTGATGGCAATTAATGCATGATTGATTATAAGATTTAATAAAGAATCTGTGATATATACCTTTATACATTCCTTTCATTTATGAGCTTTTCTTTTAATTCTGTACTCTTGATATTTTAAGTAATATTAGTTAGTTTATGTTTAGTGAAAGTTGATTTTGGATACAAGTAAACCACTTGTCACTATGTAAGCGCATGTGCTGCCAGCCGTGGAGTTCCTGGCTTCAGCCAGGTCACTACAGCTTTGAATGAGCAATAGCTTACTGAAAATATTTTCTCTGCAGTAAATTAATAATAATTTTTTTAGGATTGTTTTTGTAATCATTCTTTTATAATGAAGTAAAAATGAAACAACTGGATGTTGTGTAAAAGCTTGTGATGATTTGCTTATAAATACAGAAGGCAACTTTTTCGAGTTGTCCATTATGAGCATCATGCCGTAGTGGTCCACATCTCCTCTTCTTGTCTTCTCGCTGATCCACACATCCTTTGCAAGCTCTTAAGTCAGCCAGAGCTGGTCTCTGGCAGCTGACCACCAAATAAATACGTCTTAAAGGAACTGAGCTGTGACACACACCTATCAAAGCCCGCAGTATCCTCCAGCCAGTACTGCCCACGCAGCACAGCCAGCTGGGCCGCAAGTGAGACGTCTGTGTAGTGAGCGCGCTTGGCGTTGGCCACTGTTAATGGCTTAGGTGCAGGGGAGAGAGGGGATCGTGTTGGGAGATGGTCAGCAGTTGAACTGCAGAGGATCTGGCCAGCCAGGGCAGCTTCGGCCCTGCAGGTGACCAGCATCTGCGGAAAGGCATGGAGCTGAATCAACGAGTTCGCCTTTGATTTGGAAAGATGGAACTGGTGCAGTTGGGTTAGGTAGGTCACACTCATAGCCCACGGGCCACTGGGATGCTGGAAGAGTTCAGATGACTGCTTGCAGCGAAGAGCCAGGACAGACGTGGAAAGAGACAGCTGAGAGGCACGAGGAAGAAGGGGAGCGGTCCCAGTTTGGCGGTCTTCCTTCCCCATTAAATCCTAGAGACCCTAATTTTAATGGGTCTATCTTACCGCTCTGCTTCAATGATAAATTTCTTAGAGTTCATGCCTTGTTTGCTCAGGGGAGTTCCTGTTCCCTGAATTAAATTGCTGGTAACCTAGTAATGTTCAAATGAAGATTTTTTCACACTGAATAATCATGAAAATCTGTTTAATTGCTCTTTAAAACATTACAACTACAGGCTCGGCTCAGACATCAAGGTTCTCTTGGGTAAAAGGTCTATTTCCTGACAAGGCATTGCTTTAACTAAAAACCGCCTCTACCCACCCCTGCTCCCACACAAAACCAGAAACCTCAGAACCTAAGTAGGCTGTTGGGCTGACGACAGAAAGCGAGTGTTTAAGGCAGTCACTGCCGCCGTGCCCATGCAGAGGCCCGGAAGCTGCCAGCGTGTGGGCAGCCGTGGGCTCTGCGGGCATTTAGGCATTTCATCACAGGTGTTTTTCCACTTCTTTTAAATTCATCATGTTAAAAAGCCTCCCGCCTGGGGAATTCTGATCTGTAAAAAAGCTTTTATACCAACATCCCAACGCCGTTTTAAATGAATACCTCTTCTCAGATTGCAAAAATAGAAACCACTTTCTGTTCTAAATAATGTATCACGCGCTGGTCTACGAGGTGGTTGGGGCTTCGAGAACCCGCTCTACCTTCATGCCAGCCTGGCTTCTGGCGCCTCTCTTCCAAGAGCTATGCAGTTCACCGGCGCGAGGGCGGCTTCCCCTCCACCTCGGATACTAATGGTGATGCCAACGCTTTTCCACACTGCTTGCTTTGGGGCTCTTGTTTGAAAACTGCTTCTTACTGTGCTGTCCTGCCCACAAGGTGCACCAACTTACCTGCAAATGGAATAGAACTCTATCCAAGCACATCTTCCAGCAGTCCGAGGAATAAATAGGAAGAGATGAGGCATAAGCAATTTTCAGCACAGAGTAATCTTAGTAAATATTAGGTTGGCTTTTTTTTTTGAAGATGTATTCATTTTTATTGGAAAGGCAGATTTACAGAGAAAAGGAGAGAAAGATCTTCGGTCTGATGATTCACTCCCCAAGTGGCTGCAACAGCCAGAGCTAAGCTGATCTGCAACCAGGAGCCAGGAACTCCTTCCAGGTCTCCCATGCAGGTGCAGGGTCCCAAGGCTTTGGGCCATCCTGGACTATTTTCCCAGGCCACAGGCAGAGAGCTGGATGGGAAGCGGGGCTGCTAGGATAGGAGCTGTCTGAGGTCCCGGATCTCAAGGCGAGGGTTTAGCCCTGGAGCCATCACACCGGGCCAGTGGACACTAGTTTCTTCCTCTAAGCCGGGACATGGTTGTTCCCGAGCATCCGGTGTGTGATAACAGTGTGTGAGCAGACACCCATCTTTCTCTAGCATGTCAGTGATTCTCAAAGTGAGGCCCTCTAACCAGTAGCTCCTGGCACGCTATGGCCGTGCAAAACCTCAGGCTCCAGCCCAGTCCTATTGAATCAGAAACTCCAGGGAGGAACCGCAGGCCTGGGGTTTGAGAACAATGTCCTTGGGACCCTGCACCCACATGGGAGATCCAGAAGAGGTTCCTGACTCCTGGCTTCAGATCGCCTGAGCTCCGGCCATTGCAGCCATTTGGAAAGTAAACCAGCAAATGGAAGATTTTCCTGTGTTTCCTTCTCTCTTAAAATCTTTCAAATAAAAATAACCAGGGAAATAACCAGGGAAAGTACCAAACCACTCGCTTTCCCAGGAGACTTTATCAGCAGGAGCCGGGCTGGGAGTAGAGTAGCTGGACTGAACCAGTGCTCCAATATGGGATGCCGGCAGCATGAGCAGTGGCTTAACCCGCTGTAACACCATGCTTGCCACATAGTCTTGCTTTAGCGCTTTAGGTTTGTGTGTGATGGAATGGGGCGTCATTAGTTAGCGGTAAATGTTTTCACCCGCATGTAAGAAGCTACTCCTGAAATCAGGCATTCACTCCGGACCTTTTGGCATCTGGTGATCCTTTGGGGTCAAAAAGATAGCAAGACAGACACATAACTGGCTGGAAATCTGTTTCCAAGGGTCTCTCTGGCAGCGACAATCAGGTACTACAGCAACTCGAATCCACGCAGATGCCCGAGCAGGCTGTCGGTTGGATACTGCCCCCTTGTGGCAACGCCGTCTCACTGCATCCTGTTGGAAGCGGAATTGACTCCAAGCCTTTCAGTTCATCCTT
Source organism: Ochotona curzoniae (assembly GCF_017591425.1). NCBI lineage: Eukaryota > Metazoa > Chordata > Mammalia > Lagomorpha > Ochotonidae > Ochotona > Ochotona curzoniae. The sequence goes on along the minus strand of NW_024465573.1, from coordinate 2,553,536 downwards.
CTCGAATCCTTGGAAGCCCAAGGCTTTCCTTTCGCTTCTAACACCACGAGTGTTCAATCCCACGCTGATCTGGGGAGATGCAAATACTTCCCAAATATATATTTTTAAAAAGAAATCTGCAACATTGGGAAGGGAATCTGGGATCCCGCCACCCTATATTATTGTTTTTGTTTTTACTATTTTTTTTCTTTATTTTTGACAATCTTTGTCAAAAGATTAATTAGGGCGCCCTATATTATTGTCATCAGTTATTCTTACCGTCTTCGTGTGGCATTGGCTCACAGCACTTCCATTCACAAATTCTATCACTTATTTAAATGAAGATGGACTGTGTCCCAGGCTGTCCGGGACCCCCACCCAGGGAGCTGCACTTCCTTTACTGCTGACGTAAGCTCAGCTTGACCAACGTGGACCCTGTGATGGATCCCACCTCCCCAGACCTCCTCCCCGTCCCATATGCCCTGTTTCTGCCCTGAGAGTGGAGAATAGAGCTTCCTGTGGACCCTGGAAGCCCCCTCTGCCACAGAGGACGCCCCTTTGAACAGGCAGGTGGCCCCTCGCTTGCTGCTGTCCGTGTGGAGGAGCAAGATTTAGCCTTGGCTTGTCCTGTTTTCGTCTAGCTGGGAACACCGTATAGGCTCAGTTGTTGAGGCAGCATAGGATCTTCAGGGAATGTTAAATACGGAAGATGAGCAAGCGCAGTGTTACAGAACAGAAAATGGAAACACCAAGACGGAAATAGTTGGCTTTGTCACAGTGACTGTGAATTCTTTGAGGACACGGAGTCTCACTGTCCCCAAAGAATTGAAAATCTGACACTTGGTATTCACTTCTCCTTACAAACCTCTACAGAAAGTTGGATATTTCGGGGAACTAAAAGGCACAAACTTGATGCTTACTTCAAACAATTGTTTATTCATTTGCGAGGCAGGGGTGGTGGGCAAGAGGGGAAAGGGAGAGGCGGGAGGGGCAGAGACAGTGCTGCTCAGCAGGTTTTCCCACCAAGTGCCTCAGGACCAGCCAGGGTTGGGCTGGACTGGACATCAGATCTCCTGTCTAGGAAGCAGCACCCTGAATCCTTGAGCCAATACCAGCACCTTCCAGGGCCTGCCTTGGTGGGAAGCTGGGATCAGGAGCTGGCAATTAAACCCAGGTGCCCTGCTGAGGGACCCAGGCATGTTGACCGCTGAGGCTAAACACCCATTCCCTGATTCCATTCTTGGGTTCCAAAGGAATACCCCCTCCCTTGTTCCTTTCCTCCCTCTCCTCTTCCCTCCCTTGCTCCCCAGAACTCACAGCGGAAAGCCCTAACCCTAATGTGACCGCACTTGGAGGTGTAGCCTCTGGCAGATGATAAGGATCAGGAGAAGTAATGAACCCGGGGGCCCCAAGATGGGAAGAGGAAAAGGAAGAGACAGGGCCTTCTCTCTCTACCAGATCAAGAGGCAGGGAGAGGGCAGCTGCCTGCCACCTAGGAGGTGTGAGCTCTCACAGGGAACTCAGCACCGGCACCTTACTCTTGGACTTCCCAAACTGCAGAAGGTGATAAATAGGGGCCGGTATTGTTTTGTAGCAGGCTGCATCTCTGCCTGCAGTATCGACATCCCATAAGGATGCTAGTTTGAGTCCCAGCTACTCCACTTCTGATCCAGCTCCCTGCTAATGCATCTGGGAAAACAGGGGAGAATGGCTCAAGTGCTTGGGACCCTGCCCCTACATGGGAGTCCCAGAAGAAGCCCCAGGAACTTGACTTCAGCCTTGCTCAGCTCTGGTCCTTGCAACTATTTTGGGAGTGAAGCAGCAGGTGGAAGGCTCTCCCTTTCCTGTCCTTCCTCCTCTCTCTGGAACTCTGCCACTCAAGTAAATTTTAGAAATGTATTAAAAAAAGAACAGTGATACATTCTTTTATAAATTACCCTAGGTATGTGGTTTTGTTTTAGTCATATGAGGGGCTGCCCCTAAAAGTTCCCTTCCCTCCTCCCCCTCTTTTATTTCTCTCTCTCATTTCTGATTTCATCTGCTGTGGACAGGAGCTGCTACAAGCTTCAAGAACCTCCCCTGCAGGTTATGAAAAGTAGCTCAGATCCTCCATGGCCAGCACAGGCAGCCATCCGCCTTCTTTCCTAACAGAGGGTTCACCCATCAGAAGAAAACTAATTGTGCTTTGGGCCTCTTTGTTATTTATAATTCCGTGTTCATCTTTGGATATCTTTTCCTCAGTGTAACCTTTGTGAATAACCAAACACAGCCTTCCCCGACGTGTAGCTCTGACTTTCTGAGTAACAAGCTTGCAATTGCCTGTGTGTAGAAAATGAAGCTGATGGCAGCATGGTGGGCGCCATGGGAGCCCAAGAAGGGACAGAAGATGGGGTGTGCGGGAGCTCTCTGCAAGCATAGAACGCAGCAGAGTGGGGCATTGGAACGTTCTGGAAACAGACCCAACAGGGAAAGAAATGCTGACCTGTGTTTTGACTCTCCGTCCTGCCACTTTTCAGCTGTGTGGCTTCAGCAAGTAGTTCACTGTCTTCAATTAGTTCATCTATAAAATGGAGCTACCGAGCGTGTGGAAATAGTGCCAAATCTACTTGATGGCCCTGACCCTTCCCCTTCGACACTCAGTCTCTCCCCAGGTTTCCCTTCTCCCACAAACAGCACTTGAAAGGTAAAGACTACTTATTGTGTAATCATTTCTGCCAAAACACCTGTTAGATGTTCAGGACAGATTTTGGGAAACACATTGTCCCCTTGGGCAGTGATCAGGTGGACCCGTGGGCTGTGCCCTATCTTCTCCCCCATTATTGGTCATGTCCATTTGTCTTCTGGTACTTTCGGAAGACTCTCCCTCCCCTTGATCTAGTTTCATGCTTCCACCAGAATTCCTGGGTGACATTTTTGAGAATTTATCTCTGTTCCCCAATCCTGGTGGATTTCGTTGTGACTCCTTAGCCAGTAGCTTACATAATCACTGTAACTGCAAGGACGTTAGGGTAAACCCTTGAACTAGCCGCCTCTTCTTCTCTGATTGGTGGAGACAGAGCTTATGCAGTCGTCATGGCAACAGCAGTAGGCCTGCCCCTTACCCACTCCTCCCTTCCCACATACAGGACTCTCCCACACCCTTCGTGCGTTGGGTCCTGACCTAGTCTTTGATGGTTTCTGGCCACAACTCTGGTGATAGTACCCCTTCCGCAGGCAGAAAAAAAATTTTTTTAACTTATTATTATTGGAAAGTCAGATATGAAAGTCAGAAATAAAATGAGCTTCACTTGTCAATGGATTGCAAGTACGGGGACAGGAAGAGTGTCTAGGTCGCTCATCAGGACAACAGCAAGGCCGTGGCCCCCACCAGGCTCCCATCAGGCCTGGGAACGCAGGGGTTCCTGCAGGAGCCGGGGGCCGGTGGGTGGGGGAAAGCAGAGGATTTACACGTGACGTGTGTGAGGTCCCAGCACACAGCTCAGACACACTACAAGATCTACCAACCACCAGGGAAAGAGTGCCACTGCCGAATGTGTACAAAGAATTCAAATGACCTTTATTCCAGGGAACCGGGGTCATGGGCTTCGCTTCCCTTTGTAGCAGAAAGACAGACATGAAGGAGAAGAATACAGTGGAAGAGAAGCCAGGAAGAGAGATGCAAGGGGGTTTTAAACCCCTTCTGACATGGAAGCTGAAGGGGGGACACATGGCAAGAGGGGGTCATCGGTGGAGCAGCGATTTCATTGCCTCAGAGGCCTGCCAGAATTCCTCCGACCATTCCGTTTGCAGCCGGAGCTGGGCTCGAAGCAAGCTCTGGCCTCCTCCAGTTACGGGGGCAACCACCACACACACTGATCTACATATTTCAACTCCGGTATTCCATAATGAAATAAAGGGGGAAAACACCCCTAGACTTTTGGGGCTTCTTAAGAGTCTGACATGACGAGGAGCGTACTTGGTTCACAACCCACAACTCACCATCTGGGGGGCAGCTGCCTGGGCAGTCTGTGGCATCCAGTCACAAAATGGAGTTACTTTAGCCCAAGACTCATTTGCTCTTTGTGCTTCTGTATGGAATGCTTTGCATACTTCCTGCTTATGGGCCAGCCCACAGGTTGTAAAACACCCTGCCAGAAAACCATAAATTCCAGGAAGTGATAAGGGCAAGGAGGGGGGGCCTTGACCAGCGTCTCAGAGATAACTTCTGTAAATAGCATCTCATGGTGTTTAATCTGTTCACTCTAAAAACACCCAGTAATCTATCCCTTGGCGTCACTCCCCAAAGGAACAGAGAGCGGACCCCAGCCGGATGGTGTGTTTACCTGCTGCCGTAGTAAACTGTACAAGGTTGTCTGGGCTGCACTGCTTGAGGAGAGACACGGGCTGCATGTGACAGTCCACTGCCCACAGCGCAGAGCCTGGCTTCGAGTCCAGGCTGCAGTCCACCAGCTCCTGGCTACCGCACACCCTGGGAGTCAGGAGATGAAGGCACAGGGGCCCTGCTGCCCGCCTAGCAGAGCTGATAAGCTCCCGGCTCCTGGTTTGACCCGACCCACTTCCTGATGCTGCAGACATTGGAAAGTGAGCAGCGAATGGAAGATCTCTCTCTCTCCCTGTGTGTCAATTAGAGTGAAAATAGGATGTTGGCTATTATTACTAGTATATTTATTCTTTTTTTCTTAAAGATTTGTTTATCTTTATTGGAAAGGCAGAGATATACAGAGAGGAGGAGAGACAGAGAAGAAGGTCTTCCATCCGATGATTCACTCCCCAAGTGACCACAACAGCTGGAGCTGAGCCGATCCGAAGCCAGGAGCCAGGAAGCTCCTCTTGGTTTCCCGCGTGGGTACAGGGTCCCAAGGCATTGGGCCATCCTTTACTGCTTTCCCAGGCCACAAGCAGGGAGCTGGATGGGAAATGGAGCTGCAGGGATTAGAACCAGCGCCTATATGAGATCCCGGTGCATTCAAGGTGAGGACTTTAGCCACTAGGCCACGCCACCTGGCCCTATTAGCATATTTATTCTAACAAGCATTCCCATACTTTTGAAAGAAACTTTAGTCTAAATTTCCATGCCTGCCTAACCAAACTTATGGGGTTGTTTTGTTTGTTTGTTTTTGTTTTTTAAGATTTACTTATTTTCGTTGGAAAGGCAGATTTGTTGAGGGGAAGAGAGATGAAGAGAAAAAGCTTCACTCCCCAAAGGGCCACAATGGCCAGAGCTGAGCTGATCTGCAGCCAGGAGACTTTTTTGGGTCTCTCACCTGGGTATAGAGGTCCAAGGCTTTGGGCCATCCTCTACTGCTTTCCTAGGCCACAAGCAAGAGCTGGATGGGAGGTGGAGCTGCCAGGACACGAACTGACCTGCATATGGGATACTAACACTTGGACAGGGAGGATTAGCCAACTGAGCCTTTATGCTGGCCCATGACTTAGAATGCTGCTACTCAGCATTGTCAGGCAGAATCATTCATCACCACGGGAAAACGAAACTATTTGCAAACCAACCTCAGGGTTCTTATGAAAACCACCGTTTTTTTCCTGTCAGTGCGTCTTAGTGTCTGAGTTCTCTGAGTCGCTGGGGATCCCTACCTCACACCTGGATGAGTCACATTTGCCACACACCTACTCTCCAGATTAAAAAAAAAAAAAAAAGCAGGGTTTTCTTTCTTTTTGTTTTTAAACACATTTAGAAATTAAAAAGAAAAAAAGAAGCTTTTTGGAAAATGCTAGAGAGTCTTTTCCATGGCTCGCTGACAGTGGTGACCTTGGCGTGTCCTATGTCTACGGTCACGCAAATTGGGACTGGCCCAGCTCTGTAGTACAGCCAATGAAGTCGCTGTGTGCAGTGCCAGCTCTGCATGTGGGAACTGGTTCCAGTCCCAGCTGTTCCACTTCTGATGCAGTCCCCTGGGAAAGCAGTGGAAAATGGCGCAAGTGCTTGGGCCCCCATAGCCACTTAGGAGACCTGAATGAAGCCCTGGCTCCTGGCTTCAGCCTGGCCCAGCTCCAGTTGTGGCCATTTGCATAGTGAATCAACCCATGAAGAGTGCTCCCTCATCTTTTTTCTCCTGTCTGTCTCCATAATTCTGCTTTTTCAAACAAATAAATCTTAAAGAAAAAAGCATACCCCCTTTTAAAAAAAAAGTTCCCTGAGGCTCAGCGTAGCCCCAGGCTGCTGATCTAGCCTCCGATCAGCAGGGGTCAGAAGAAGCCTGTTTGATATAAAGGCACTGCCCTGGGGGTCCTGGGCAAGTCGCTGGGGTGGGAGTGGGGGTGTCATAGTGAAGCGGGCAAGGCCTTGCTTGGGATGCCAACATCCCACATGGCAGTGCCAGTTCAAGTTCCAGCTGCTTTGCCTCTAATTTAGCTCCCTGCCACCACACCTGGGAAGGCAGTGGTGGGTGGTCCAGGTGTTTCAGGGAAACGGCAACAACAGCAACCACCTGGATTCTTGTCTCACATCGAATTTTTGCAGGAAACCAGACAAAGAGCAAAGCCAGACTGATTTAAGTCAGAGCTTCCTAGGGGGGCAGTCAGTGTGTGTGTGTGTGTGTGTGTGTGTGTGTGTACACACGTGCTTCAAGGGAGGGTGTCACCCAGAAAATTCATCAAGGTGGATTTTTTTAAAAAGCACAATTTAGGGAGGAACAGAATAACAGCCAGCCATTGTGGGCAAATTTCGCCTGAGAGCATCAAGCTGACTTCTGCTGTTGTCTCACACAAAAAGAGAGTTTTCCTGCAGATAATTTCAATGTGCAAGGCAAGAATTACTAAATGCATTAAAGAGGTCTTTAGTAATAGATAAACACATAATAAAGCTGTCTTCCATGCACCATATGGGTACCAGTTTGTGTCCCAGCTTCTCCACTTTGCATCCAGCTCCCTGCTTGTGCCCTGGAAAGATCGTGAAGGGCAGCCCAAAGCCTTGGGACCTTGTGCCCATGTGGGAGCCCTGGAAGGAGCTCCTGGTTTCAGATCAGCAGATCAGCTCAGATCTGGCTGTTGTGGCCACTTGGGGAATTGAACCAGCAGATGGAAGATTTTTGTTCATCTCTCCTCTCTGTAAACTTTCGTCTCCTCACCTACTCCCCCCAAAAGATCACAGAGGGACCAGCATTTTGGCACACCTACAACCTGCAAACTGGCATCTTGTCTGGTTGTTAGTTTGAGTCCCAGCTGTTCCATTTCAAATCCAGCTCATTGTTGATGGGACTAGGAAAGCAGCAAGGTTGGCCCACGTCCCTGGGTCCTGCACCCATGCAGATCTGGGTGGCGTCCCAGCCTCCTGGCTTTAGCAGTTACAATTATTTGGGGAGTGAACCAGTAGGTGGAAAGTCACTCTGTCTCTCTTCCCAGTAAAACTGCCTTTCAAATAAATCAACCTTTTTTTTTTAAATGCAAAGTATGAAAAAAAAATACCAACACAACATGGATTTCAAAGAATCTTTGCCGTAAAATAAACCTAATTCCCCTTTGCAATGTTGCTTTTGTTGTTGTTGTTGTTGTTTCAGTAACCATAAGTCAGCCCTTCTGATTCCATCTCATTTCCAGGGCTGTAATAGCATCCAGACAACTTCATTTTACAGCAAACTAAACCTCAGAGGAGTGACTTGCTGGGGCCCAGGCAGCTGGTACCCACCCACTTCATGTCAAGTCTGGCATCAATCACCCTGCGTTGTTCAGACCCCACAGTTAGAGCCACCAGCTCTGAATAGTCCCTCACCTAGCTGTCACCAACAAAAGCAGGGTCCCCAGGTCGTCCATCCCCTAACCCAAGTGGCTATGAATCAGAGGGAGTCTCTATGACCCCCTCCGTCATATTCAGCAATTTGTAATCGGAGTTCGGGAAAGTGACTACTAGCTGAAGGACACCAGTCAGGAGCGGCCAGAAGAGACCGCAGGGTAAGCTCTGGGAGAGGTGCATGGGCAGAGGTGGCGTGTCCCCCTCTCTGAGGGTCAGACAGCCCCCTTCCTGACACACCCTGGAGTGTGTCCTCTCATCAGGACGCCGGGAGCTTCAGTGGCCAGGGCTGTCCCGGGCTCTGTTGGGGTAAGCAGCCTGGCCACTTCAACTCCATCCTGCCTCCCATGCACTCCGGGCGCCTAGGTAATCAGACCCTCTCCCCAGGCACCAGCTCCCCACAAACTCAGGTGTGGTACCAAAGGCTCCAGGAAAACAAAGCCACTCCTGATCCCTCAGGAAACTCCAAAGGATCCCGAAGCTCCTCCCAAGAACCCGAGAGTGCCAGAGCCTGGAGGGTCTTGTAGCTGCATCTATTGTAGGGCCTGGGCTAAAACCTTTCTCTCCTGCCCAGCACTACCTTCCCGAAGCTCAGGCTCTCACCTGGCTCTGTGAGAGAAAGGGAGGCACTGGGGTGGATTCTGACTTGCTACAGACCCAGAGAGAGGTTTCAACACCACACTCCATCCTTCTATTTGGCCCACCCAAACTCATGATCCAGCCTGTGTGATGCTGCAGCTAACAGGTGCAGAGTAGGACGCCAGCCGGCCAGGACTGCCCTGGTTGAGCTGGGCTCCAGCTCCACAGCGGCCTTAGGAGAGCCTGTCTCGTGGGAGGCGTCGCTGTCAACAATGGCGCCTTATGCTGACACCCACACCTGTGCTGGCTCTGCATTTTTCATAAGTGCGTACTGCCCTCAGTAGCTGTGTTCCCAACCCTGCAGGCCAATATGGGCTAGAGGGTGGGGAATGATCTCAAAGCAATAAAATCCTAGGCAGGCAGGCTGCAAAGGAAGCCCTGTGTGGGTTCCCCCCTGCCCCCGACACCTGCAGTGCAGGTCGCACTTCACTGTCCCCACCAGCCCCCCCTTCACAAATCCATGAAGTGGGCCTGTCTAGCCTACTTCACGGATAAATACCTGGACCCTGAGTAAGACTGAAGAACTTGATCAAAGATGCCCGCAGGTAGGAAGAGGCCACCCAGGAGCTGAATGCATATGCAGTGTGCTAGGCTCCACTCCCCCGCCTACACTAGGCTGCTGCCAGTAGCATTGAAAAGGTTGCTGTCATTTTTATTTGCTGCTTTACTAAATATTATTTTTCTATGATTATGTAATCAAACCCTGATCCTCAAAAAAAAAAAAAGTCTGAATGCAGCTCAACAAAGAAAAGCTTCATTTGTCCTTAGTCTTGCTGTCATTTCCCTAAACACCCTCCTGACTTCGTTTAGTCTAAACACGAGGCAGCTTTCACCTCTCCCAGCTCTGCGACGTCAGGCTCCTGAATACACAACAAATGAGCTATTAATGATGGCGGATACAGCTGCACTCGCGGTGGGACTGTAAGCGCAGCCCTAAAGCCGGCTGTTGATAAGCCAGGTGGCCTTCCGAGGGTGGCCAGGACAAGAGGGCGCTGAGCCAAGAGCCATGCATCAGCTCAGCACCACTGCCACCCAGGGCCGCCCAGGCATCTGCTGCTCTTCGGGATGCCTGTGGAGTGCAGTGGGGCTTTGGGACTGAGCCTTCTGTAGGTCCTGAAGCTGAAGTTTTCACAGGGCAAAGGAGGTGCCGATGTGGAAAGAGGGAAAGAGGAACTAGCCAATCACCTACTTTATCTAACTGCAAAATTCTAAGGAGTCAAGATGACAGATTTTCAGACTTGTTTTTTTTTTTTTTTTGCTTGATTTTTTTAAAAAGATTTATTTATTTTTATTGGAAAGGCAAATACACAGAAAGGAGAAGAGATAGAGAGGAAGATCTTCCATGCGATAATTCACTCCCCAAGCAGCCACAACAGCTGGAGCTGAGCCAGTCCGAAGCCAGGAGCCAAGAACTTCTTCCAGGTCTCCTAAGCGGGTGCAGGGTCCCAAAGCTTTGGGCCATCCTCACAACCCCTGAAGCTGAGCCAATCCAAAGCCAGGAGCCAGGAGCCCTTCTGGGTGTCCCATGCCAGTGCAGAAAAGCTTTTGGCTGGCTTTGACAGCTTTCCCAGGCCAAAACCAGGGAGCTGAATGGGAAGTGGGGCCACCGGGATTAGAACCAGCACCCATATGGGACCCTGGCATGTTCAAGGTGAGGACTTTAACCACTACGCTATCGTGCCAGGTCCTTTGCTTGATTTTTAAAGAAGCTATTTATTTGTTTGTCTGAGAGGCAGAGTTGGAGAGAGATTAAGGGAGAGATAGAGAAAGAGAGATCTTCCATCTGATGGTTCATTTCCAAATAACCACAGTGTCTAGGGTTGGGCTGGGCTGGAGCCAGGAGCTTCACCCAGGTCTTCCATGTGGGTGCAGGGTTTCCAAGCACTTGGGCCACTTTATGTTGCTTTCCAAGGCATGAGCAGGGATCCAGATCAGAAGTGAATCAGCTGTGTTCCCTATATAATTAGTCGCAGTTCTGCCAGAAAAACAGAAGTCTTGCCTATCAGTTATGATTTAACAGGGAGACTTGCAAAGAACAGAAAGGGGACAGTACAACCTTGCAGGAAGTGTTACTTCTGGAAGCAACTGCCACCCAGAGCGCAGGCCATTCGGCATTGAAGCCCAGAAGAGGAATTCCCAAAGTGATTCCAGACTTCTGAGGAGGGCACAGCTGCTCGGTTGGCCTGGAACCTGAGAACTGAGTGGCGACTCCAGCCTCCAAGCACTGACCAACTAGAGCAGGTGCAACTGTGGGGCCACCAGGAGGTTGGTTCAGGGGCCGGGGGAGACCCCAAGAAGCCGGAGCAACCTGGAAGAGGAAGAAACACAGCTGTGCAACACTGACAGGAGCAGCAAGTGATAGACACGGGGAAGGGCATGCTCCCTCCTCCTCCTTTTTCCCAGTGTCTGCATCCGGAGTGAGTGGGGCATGGCCTGCAGTGTAGATGGCGCCCTGCAGCAACCGTGTGAAGGGAGCTCAGTGTCCCAGCACTCCAAGACCTTCCCGGATGTTTCCAGCCAAACAGGCGTTCTTAGTAAGGGGCGGGAGGGCTTCACAGGACTTCTGCACGAAAGGGCCCTTCCTGTGGCAATCTGACTGACCATGCTCCAAGGAAAAATGGGACAGCCAGGGCACTGGCAGAGGAGAAGTGGGAGAAGCAGACCTGGGAAGAAGAGGACAAACATTTTGGGGCACACCAGGTATCACAGTTTGGGTGCTGCTACCGGAAACTCACGTAGACTTGTAACAGAACAGAGGCTGTGCCCTAGGGAGGCCCATTTGGAAGCTGTGTGTGGAGTGGATGAGAGTAAGAAACGAGTCCTGTTTTAACAAGTGTATTAGGCTGGGATCCAGAGAGCTGGACTCAGTGTGGCAGCATAGGGGACTAACAGGATGTCAGCTTTGCAAGGGTCACTGTTGAACTGTGTTGACTGATGTGGGAGTGGGTGGGTTAGGAGTCAGCCAGTCCCTAAAATTTCTGTTAAAGTAAGACATAAATAGACAATGGGAAGGCATTGGGACCGGCTTTGTGGCACAGTGAGTTAAAGCACCACCTGCAATGTCATCATCCCATATTGCAGCATCTGTTGGTGTCCTGGCTGCTCCACTTCCAATCCAGCTCCCTGCCAATGTACTTGGTTAAACATGTGGTCTGAGTGCTTGGGCTTCTGCCATCCATGTGGCAAACTTGGCTAGGGTTCCAGACCCCTGGCCTTAGCCTGGTCCAGCCCTGGCCACTGCATCCTCTTGGAGAATGAACCAGTGGATGGAAGATCTCTTCCTCTGTCTTGCTCTTTCTCCTCCTTCTCTTACTTTGCCTTTCAAATAAATATATTTTCTTAAAAATAGAAACAGGGAAGGCAAGAGAGGGAGCTAGCTCAAGGAGAGCTGGTAGTCTCTGAAGCACAGATTGTACTTTTCAGTTTGTGTCTGCGTTGCTGGCATCTTACACGCACTTGTTACTTAACGATTTCAGGAGATGCTGTTGGAGCCACAGGGAAGGCACCCACAGAGGCAGGAGAGATGCAGCTCCAAGGATGCTTTCATTCCTGGAAGTGAGTTTCCTTGAAATGATCACCATAATGCATGATTATCATTTGTATTATATTTCTGTTTGAAATGGCCCCCATTAGGGTGGTCTTAGCAGGTTTGCAGTAATCTACCAATTAGCTTCTGGTCATTTTCTAGATTAGTATAACACTTTGGAACACTTCGGCACTCCTTAGCAAAACATACATCTTTTCAAAAACCAAATCTGAGTCCCCAGCATCACTGGGCTAACCAAAAATAGTAGAGACACAAACGCTCCGAGGGAAGGAAATGGCTTGGCAAATGATACTGTGAGAATTCAATGAGACACTATGAAACTATTAAAATGCAAATGACAATCATATTGACGGGAGAGAAACGCTTGATATGATAAGTGTGGGGAACAGAGTACAAAATGTTACCTTTTAACACACATTTTTTGGCTGCAGATTGGAAAGTAATTTGAAGAAATGAAAGTAGGTGTTGTAATAAACAGTCTTGGCTCAGGGCTCAGGGTGCTGGGGTCAAATCTGTGACTTCCTAACTTTGGGACATTAGGTGTCTTTAACTTCCCTTGGCTTCAGTTCTTCGTCATAAAATGCAATTAACAACATGTGGGTGTGGTGGTGATGGTTGTGGTGGGCAGGGCGATGGTAGGGAGTGTGCAGTGTGATTGCCTAGCATTCTAATCCTCTGCCTGCAGGGCCAGCATCCCAAATGGATGCTAGTTCTTTTCCCAGCTGCTCCATTTCCTATTCATATCCCTGCTTATAACCTAGAAAAGCAGTGGAGGGTTCTAGCTCAAGATGTTGTCTCTCATTTTCTCTCTGTAAAGTCTGTGTTTCAAATAAAAACAAATCTTCAGGACCCAGCACAATGGTTCACCAAGCAAGCACTGGCATCTCAAATAGTAGCCAGTTCTTGTCCAGGCTGTTCCACTTCCCATCCAGCTTCCTGCCTGTGCCCTGGGGAAGCAGTGGAGGACGGCTCAAAGCCTTGGGACCCTGCATCCACATATGGGAGACCCAGAGGAAACTCCCAGCTTCTGATTTCGGATAGGCTCAGCTCTGGCTGTTGTGGCTACTTAGGGAGTGAACCAGTGGGTGGAAGATCTTCTGTCTGTCTCTCTGTAAATCTGCCTTTCCAATAATAAATAAATAAATTTTAAAAAACAAAACCAAAACTTAAAACAAAACAATGGGTATAATAGGGGCAGGGTGGGCCAGGCTGTGGCACACTCCAAAACATGACTCAGGTGGGTCTAGCAGCCAGCCTGATAGGAGTTCTGGAGCATTGCCTTGACCAGGCCAGGGCACCCACTGGTGGGTGAGAGCCTGGGCTTAGGGCGGGCAGAGTTGGGCCGTTGTACCCGTTGACACACATAAGAGCCACAAGCAGGGAGCCAGATGGGAATGGCACCTATATGGACCTGGTGCTTGCAGGACAAGAATTGAGTCATTGAGTCATCGTGGGAGGCCTACCAGCAGCCTTTTGATCTTGAAATAAGAGTTACACACTCAGCTTTCTTTGTTCTGAGACCCTTGAACTTTGAGCGAGCCACATTCAACCCATTCCTAAAATGACAGGACCAAAGTACCATCCATACATATTAAACTCTAAATGTAAATAGCTTAAGCTCAATCAAATGTTATAGATTAGTAGACTGGATTAAAAAAAACAAAATGCATCTATTTATTGTCTAGAAGAGACACACGCAATCAACAAAAATCAGTGGAAACTATATCACATGGGTTTTGTTGTTTTCTGTTAGTTTCATCTCTTCAAAACACTTTCTTCTGATTAAATCATTCAATGACTCATAGATCATACAGTAGCATCATTTTCTTCAAGACGGTTCTTGATTTTCATTTCTTCAGCTACACGATAGTCATGTAGCACCATGTTATTTAATTTCATGGTGTTGTTAATTTCTTTTTTCTTCCTGATGTTGATTTTATTTTGTGGCTTTTCATTAAAGCGGATGTATAGTAGCTGTGTAATGGAGACTGTCATATCTAGTAACATGTCATTTAACTTCATGGCATTGTAAATTTCTATTTTTCTTTCTATTGTTGATTTTGCATTATGACTTTTCATTTAAGCAGATGTAGAGTAGCTGTAAAATGGAGACTAACATCCAGATGTGAGGATGCAGTGTGGTATGCATTTCTACTTCCAGACAAAGATGGACTTACAATGAAACTGTTTACTATATCTTGACAATAGGATGCTGGACTCTCTGCCATTGTCCATCCCCGCAATGATGGACATATGACTGTGTATGAAGAACTATATTTTAGTAATAATATAGAGGAACTGGGGGCGCAGGGATCTGGGGAGGGGAAAAGGGAAATGCCAGGAGCCTATGGAACACTATCACACTATGATAATGATAATAATAAAATGTAAAAAAAAAAAAAAGCAACCCAGAGTCTCCAGCTTCAAATGACCTATCCTGGCTCAGTTGCCATATCATGTGAGCCAATCCTCCCTAGTAAATCCGCCCTCCCATGTCGATTTGCATATCCTGCTGGGTCTGTCTCTCTTTAGAACCCTGACCAATATATATAATTTGAAACCAGATTTAACATAAATACCCTCTGCAACTATGGTCATCCCTTGGCATATTATGTAGAAAGTTCTTGATCCTTGAAAAGGTTAAATATATGACAATGGCTGCTAGGGAGGATTTGTATTTTAATTATTTTGTAAGTACACATGACCTCAAAGTTTCAAAAGATTGCATAAGGGACGCAATATAGCTGTCTTTAAAAGAGTGAAGGGCCTGGCACACTAGCCTAATGGCTAAAGTCCTCGTCTTGCACATATAGGATCCCATGTGGCCACTGGTTCTAATCCCAGCAGCTCTGCTTCTCATCCAGCTCCCTGTTTGTGGCTTAGGAAAGCAGTCTGGGATGGCCCAAGGCCCCGGGACCCTGCACCTGTGTGGGAGACCCAGAAGAGGCTCCTGATTTCAGCTCAGCTCCAGCCGTTGCGCTCACTTGGGGAGTGAATCATCAGGTGGAAGATCTTCCTCTGTCTCGCCTCCTCTCTGTATATCTGACTTTCCAGTAATAATTATAATAAAAATCTTTCTAAAAAAGAGTGAAATAGACTTCAAGCGAATTACACAAAACAGTGAGAGGAAACCCTTGTCTCTGGTCCCCGCATTTAACCTTACTTGGTATAGGATCAACTCTGAGAGCAAAATGCATACAATGTTCTCAAAAGAAAAAACAAAAATTAAAAAGAAAAAAAAACACTCACTGTATGCCCTTGCCAGGAGTCCTTCTTCTTCTTCTTCTTTTAAAAATTTATTTATTTTTATTGGAAAGAGAGATATAGAGAGGAGGAGAGACAGAGAGGAAGCTCTTCTGTCGAATGATTCACTCCCCAAGTGAGCGCAACGGCCGGAGCTGAGCCATTCCGAAGCCCGGAGCCAGGAGTTTCTTCCAGGTCTCGCATGTGGATGCAGGATCCCAAGGCCCCTAGCCGCCCTCAACTGCCCTACCAGGCCACAAGCAGGGAGCCGAGTGGGAACCAGGGCTGCCGGGATTAGAACTGGTGACCATGACAGAACTGAGCTGTCTTGGGAAGCAGCTGGAGGCAGAGACCGAGCTGGGGGGAGATCGCCCCCATAGCTGAGAACTCCCGAGCATGGGCGAGCTGCTGCGCCTGTTCAGAATAGCTGGAGAACCCGGTGTGCCTCAAGCTGTGTGTGCTGCAGGAGCTGCCTGGACACCCTGGGAGCCTGGTGCGGAAGGGCTGCTGTGTCCAGGCAGGAGGACATCATGCTGGCTGGCCAGCTGGGGCGCTGGTGGAAGTCATCCAGAACCTTGAACCACTAATGTTTATGCAAACATGTATGTAGAGGGGACGGAAAGAAAAATGATAGGTAGACAAGATGAGATAATTATGGAATGCATAAGAAAAAGACAGGCTGAATAGACCCGCATGCTATTAATAAATGACAACTCAGTGAGCAGCCTTACGGCGATGCTTCAACATTCCACAGCAGTCATTTCTTTGTTGTTTGAAATTTAGATCACAGTTATTTCTGCAGTCAGGTAAAAAGGTTTCGCTGAGAAGAAAACTGAGGCGAGAACACCTGTCTCCTCGCCTACCTCCCTCTTTTCTTCCGAGATGACACCTGAGCAGCCCCCGCCTCCTGCATGTCATCCTGACAGCTTCATGCTCATCACCCCAGAGCCGGGAAGGGAGCTTCCAGAAAGTGAGAGCTCCATGGGCCCAACCTGAAGCCCAAAATGCAGTCTGGAAGTTTAGGGGATTCTGTTTTATCACCTCCCTCAATAATTTAAAAAAAAAAAAAAGTCAAAGAGGGTCCAGGGCAGCTCTGCATGATTGCTTACTGGCTAAATTCTTGCCTTGCATGCTCCAGGTTCCCAAACGGATCCACTTCCCATCCAGCTCCCTGCTTGTGGCCCGGGAAGGCAGTAAAGACCCTACACCCTCATGGGACACACAGAAGCTCTTGACTCCTGGCTTTGGATTGGCTCAGCTGTTGCGGCCAGTTGGGGAATAAACCAGCAGACAGATCTTTCTGTCTCTCCTCCTGTCTGTATGTATATCTGCCTTTCCAATAAAAATGAATCTTTAAATAAAAGAAAAAAAAGCAAAAAGGACCTTCAAACACTGCTTTCTGAATTGAGTTGTTCCTGTTAAAAAGCAAATTGGTGTTGTAAGTAGCAACTCCATGGGTCTTAATAGTTATTTGCATCTAGCTGTGGAGTCTTTTTCAGTTAAAGGAATGCGATGACAGTGGGTTTTACTCAGCAGAACAGTAGTTGGAAGCCTGATGAATTTTTTTTGAGATTTATTTATTTTTATTGCAATGTTAGATTATATATAGAAAGGAGGAGAGACAGAGAGGAAGATCTACCCAATGGTTCATTTCCCAAATAGGCACAACGGTAGGAGCTGAGCTGATTTGAAGCCAGGGTTCAGGAGCTTCTTCTGGGTCTCCCATGCAGGTGCAGGGTCCCAAGGCTTTGGGCCGTCCTCTACTGCCTTCTCAGGAGACAAGAGGGAGCAGGATGGGAAGTGGAACAGTAGGGGACCCAAGCTGATGGTGGCGCTTACAAGGTGAGGATTTAGCCATTGAGCACAAGCAACGAGCTCTTAAATGTTTTGCTGCCTGCTTCATTTTGAAACTCTCAGCTTCACGAAGCATTCCCAGGAGTTATACTTGGAAAGAGGCATTTTGTAATGTAATATTTTAGTAAATTCTGTCAATCTCTTGGACTTTGTTTTCTTTTTATTTATTTGAAAGGCGATTTTACAGAAAGAGACTGAGGGAGTGATATAGACAAGTCTTCAATCATCTGGTTCTCTCCCCAGTTGGTTACAATGGCAGGGACTGGTCCGGGCCAAAGCCAGGAGCCTGAAGATTCCTGAGTGATGCAGATGTAGAGGTCCAAGGCTTTGGACCATTCTCGACTGCTTTCCCAGGCCACAAGCAGGGAGCTGGATGTCAAGTGGAACCGCTGGGACCCAAACTGATGCCAATATGGGATCCTGGCACATACAAAGCGAGAACTTTAACCACTAAGCTACCACACTGGGACTTCCTTCTTTTTAAAGATTTACTCACATAATTTATTGGAAAGGCAGATCAGATTGACAGAGAGGAGAGACAGAGCTGAGCTGAACCAAAGCCAGGAGCTTCTTCCGTGCATCCCAGGTACAGTGTCCCATGGCATTGGGCCACCTGCTACTGCTTTCCCAGGCCACAAGCAGGAAGCTGGTCGTGAAGTGGATCCAAATGGGATCCTAGCAAATGCAAAACAAGGATTTAGCCACTGAACCATTGTACTGGGCCTTGTAGTTTTAATTTTGAAAGCATTTTATAAGCAACACAGTAATCTTACGTGGGCAGTCGGCACCAATCAATGCTCAACTCACGGAAGGAATGATTCGCAACAAATAGGACATTTACAGTCTCAAATATTCCCATCACCAATCACTTGTGAACACAAAGAGAGAACACTTTTGAAGATGTGGTTGACGCTACTTTAACTAAATGATAATACATTCCATTATCAATAGATCGCTTTTGGCATGATCTGTAGCAACACAGCATTTCACGTACATTGCTCTGCCAACATATGAAACTTGCACCCTTTGAGAGGAACAAATCAGCACAATCGAAGCCAAGGGACACTACAAAACTGTTAGTATTATTTCTCCAAAAATACCAGTGAAATGACATTGAGGAACTTTGTAGATTTAAAGATTCTAAGAGAAATGATCAGTAAATGCAAAGTGTAATCCTATATTATTAAATTCTGGATTTTTAGAAAACATTTTATTTTTTTATAAAGATTTATTTATTTTTATTGGAAAGGCAGATATACAGAAAGGAGGAAAGACAGAGGAAGATCTTCCATCTGATGGTTCACTCCCCAAGTGACTGCAACAGCTGGTGCTGCGCCGACCTGAAGCCAGGAGCCAGGAGCCTTCTCTGGGTCTCCCACGCGGGTGCAGGGTCCCAAGACTTTGGGCCGTGCTCAACTGCTTTCTCTGGCCACAAGCAGGGAACTGGATGGGAAGTAGAGCTGCTGGGATTAGAACCGGCGCCCATATGGGATCCAAGCGCATTCAAGGCGAGGACTTTAGCCGTTAGGCCAGCACACAGGGCCCAAAAACATTTTATTTTTATTGATTTGAAAGGCAGAGTCACAAAGAGAGAGAGACAGAGTTTCTATGCATTGGTTCACTCCCCAACTGGCCTCAAAAGTGAGAGGTGCTCTGGTCTAAAGCCAGGAGCTTCTTCTAGGTCTCCCACGTGGGTGCAGGGACCCAAGCACTTCAGCCATTCTCTGCTGCTTTCTCAGGGACATTAGCAAGATGTCTCATGAATGAAGCAGCCGGGATTCTAACTGGTACCCAACTGAGATGCCAGCACTGCAGCCACAGCTTAACCTGTTATACCATAACACAGTCCCCAAAATTTGCATTAAAAAAAAATAAAAAAAAGAAAGGAGCATTTGGCTTAGTGGTTCAGATGACAGTTGAGACTCACATATCAAATTGAGCTTGGTTCCCAGTTCCACTTCTAAACCAAAATCCAGCTGGCTACTGGTATACACCCTGGGGGCAGCAGGTGGTGACAGCTCAGGCAGCTGGCATCCTATCACCCACATAGATTGAGTTCCTGGCTGCCATCTTGGGCTCTAACCCAGTCCTGGCCATTGCAGGCGTTAGGTAAATAACCAGCATGTGGAAGTGTTCTCTTTCTTTCTCTTTGCCTCTCAATAAAATAAATTCTAAAAAGAGAATAAAAAGCTAAAAAATATATATTAGTAGCACAATCAGAAAACCTGGATATATGCTGTATATTGGGCAAAAGCATTCTATCAATGTAAATTTTAAAAATGTTTATTTATTTAAAAGGCAGAGTAACAGAGAGAGAGAAGACGAAGGAGGATAAGGAAAGACAGGGGGCGAGGGAGGAGGAGGAGGAGTAAGAGGAGTAGATCTTCCGTCTTCTAGTTCACTCCTCAGATGGCTGCAGCAACCAGAGCTGAGCTAAGCTTGAGCCACAGACCCAGAAATTCATTCAGTTCTTCCACATGGACAGGGCCCAAAGTGCTTGAACCATCTGCTGCTGCCTTCCCAGGCACATTCATAGTAGCTGGATCAGAAAGAGAAATTGGTACTAGATTTCAGTCTCTGATATGAAGTATTGGTTAAGCGGCCATGCCACAATGCAAGCTTCAACGTTAAGTTCTTACATGCGATAATGTTAATACAGTCTTTGGAGATAATTGGGTCTTATGACATAATAGCTTAAATATTTCTGGGGAAAAATGTGTTACAGGAAGCAATTTTCCATAAGGAAATATATAGAATAAAAAAGACATAATCATTCAATAGTCAATAGTTAGCCATGGTAAATGGTATGGTGGATGCTGATTTCGTGTTGTAGGCACTGGGGTGGGGAGTGTTACAAATGAGAAGCACCCACAGCAGGTGCCTGCCTTCATCCACCTGTGCTCTGCTGGAGAGGAGAAAACAGCAGCCAACTCCACTGAGTGATGTGATGGGCTGTGCAGGCGGCCCTCAGGACTGAGGTGTGCTGGACTGCTAACCCCCTGCTCTCCTCACTCCCCCTCTCTGGTTCATACCCGTTTCCCTCTCTAGGATGGATTTGGCTACCTGGCACTGCCTGGTCCACAGCTGCAGCTCCCCAGCTGGAGGTAGCCCATAATCAGTGACTGCTGTACGTGGAGCTCTGGGAGTGAGCCCCTACCCCGGAACAGGGTGACCCTTGGAGAGCCAGCCCAGGACGGGAGCTCCAGCAGCCAGGTGGCAGATCCTACTGCCGATTTGGCTGCTCTCGCTTCCTGACGGTTCTTCTGAGAATATGTCCCAATCTGCCTTCAAATCTCACTCTGAGTCTGTTTCCCAATGGAACCCAGCCTGGGGTGCTAAGGCAAAGTCTGGCGAGCTGCTGAGCATGAAGACCCACCTACTGACTGTGACCGAGCAGGTGGACACAGTCCTGGGTGAAGACCTGGCAGGTACTGGTGGCAGGAGATCATATGTATGCCTGAAAGAAAGCAAAAATGCTTCTTCTCCTCGTGCAATCTGGTGTTAAGCCCCTTCCCATCCTCTCCATAGTTCTCAGGTTGAAAAAGTTTTGCAGTCCCTGGGCTGTCTTTGCATTTCACTTTTAAGTTGTTTTGCTTGGTTAGAAAGAGAAAGCCAATGATGAAGTCTCAGAGTCTAGCTCGCGGAAGTTGAAAAAATAAAAGCCAAGACATCCTTTGCCTGTCTTCCCTCCCCAAACCTGTCCTCCTCCTCTGACTATTTTTAAACAAGAGGAGAGGCAGGCCAACCTTGACAAGTCGTTATTGATCATGGGTCTGCAAAAGGACCGCCCACTTGCCTCGCTACATTTATGGCTGTGCGCCTAAAAAAAAAAAGCCAATTATATGAGAGCTGGAACATCTTGAGCACTGAATTCTGGCAACTCTTGCTCTCTCTGTCTCTGTAATGACCACGCCTGGGGCACTGGAGAGAGATTGGAGAGCACTTGCAGGGAAAGACATTCCTGTTCCTGCACAGGTCATGGTGCCTCGTGACAGTTTCAGGCAGGAGAAAACAGAGGAGCTAATAACCGTCTGGTGGCGTTGGTCCTCCAGGTAAGAGCGCCAGGAGGCTCCTTGCTTCCCATGGCTTATTTGCACTGGTGGTAGGGAACTGCTGCCTTGGCTGATGTGTTCTGATGACCACTCCTCGCTGCCTCTTCTGCGGCCTAAAGGGGTTGGATTTGGAAATTAGCAACCACCTTTTGGATGTGTGTCCGAGGGAAAAGACAATAACATTTTAGTCCAGTGTATGGGGGCCTTCTGAAAGCTGTGTTTGGATTTCAAAGTTTTTGCAAAAAGGTTAATGAAGTGGGTATTTAGGGTTGGGAGGGTCCTGATTGGTTAAAAAGTCCATCTCAGAGTACCAGGGTTTGAAACCCACTCCCGAATCCTGACTCCAGCTTCCAGCTAGTGCAGGCCTTGAGAGGCGACGGCCATGGCTAAAGTCATTGAGTTCGTACTACCTGCGTTGGGTTCCCAGCTCCCAGGCATCTGGGAAGTGAACTTACAGGTGGGATCACTTGCTTTCTCTCTCTCTCTCTCTCTCTCTCCACACCTCTCAAATAAATAAATAAACATGAAGATTAATATTATCTTTTCCACAATGTTTTTGAATAATTCACATTTGGAATACAACTATGGGGTGGCTATTTGGCACAGCGGTTAGCAGGGATGCGTGGGTCTCACCCTGGGGCACCCCGTTAGGGTCTTGCCTTTGCCTGCACCCCAGCTTCCTGCTCCCCTGCCCCTGGAAGGCAGCAGGTGGCAGCTGAGGTTCTTAGCTTCACCCGCTTTTGTCTGTTGTGAACATTTGGGGAATAAGCCAGCAGAAGGAAGCGCTCTCTCTGTTTTATCTGTCTCTCAAATAAGATAGAAATCACCTAAAGTCTTTTTCAATAAAAATAATAATAATAAAATTGAGACCCTCTCTCCATTGGCAAAATTATCTGTCATTATCTGTATTTCTTAAGGTTCATAGTAGGCCAGGATTTTCCTTGAAGATAAGGGTGATATATTGGGAGGAAGAGGCAAACCTGAAACTCAGGCCTGACTCAAAGTTCCTGTGCAAGCCCCTTGAATCCTGTTGGGGTCCATTTTGTTTTCTGTAATGTGAGCAAAGAGATCTTGAGCATTTTGAAGTTATTTTTGTATTTTGTATGAAGATAGAGGACAGCAAGAAAACAGAAGAGACAGACTTTCTGTTTGCTGGTTCACTGCCCCCAGGCCAGCAGCAAGAGCCCAGAGCTCAATCTGGGTCTGTCATGTGGGTGACAGAAACCCAGACCCCGGAGCCAGCACTTGCTGCCTGCTAGGATGGGGATTCGGGAAGCTGGAGGCAGGCATGGAGGCGGGGCTACAGCCCCGGCACTCCAACAGGAGAGAAGGACATCACAGCCACGAGCCAAGTATCCCTCCCCCTCCGAATGTTCTGATAACAAAGATGAATCAGGTCACACGAGATGATGGGGAATAACACTCCAACAGGAAGCACAGGGCACAGTGTGCTCCCTGGGGTCCTAGGCAGGCGGCCCTGGGGTTAGAACTCCTGGAGGAGATTGGACCCTGTGCTTCCTTCCTGGGGCCAGGTGGCTCGGTGCCTTCTATCAGACGGTGAAATTTTGCCCTGGTTGTTCTTTAATATTGGCAGAACCGGAAAATAATTTAAATTACCTGAAGAATAGGGACTGACATGGCAAGGTGAGTTAAACCACTGCTGATATCCTTTTTTTCTTTTTTTCAAGATTTATTTTAATTAGAAAGGTATGCAGTGCTGGTTCACTCTCCAAGTGGCTGCAATGGCTGGAGCTGAGCTGATCCGAAACCAGAAGCCAGCAGCTTCTTCCGGGTCTCCTGTGTGGGTGCAGGGTCCCAAGGCTTTGGGCTGTCTTCTACTGCTCTCCTAGGCCACTGGCAGGGAGCTGGATGGGAAGTGGAGCAGGTGGAACATGACCCGATGTTTATATGGGATCCCGGTGCATGCAAGACAAGGACTTTAGCCACTAGGCTGTTTGCACTGGCCCAGCTCTCTTTCTTTTCATTTCATCTCATTTCTTCTCTTTTTTCTTTTAAGACTTGTTTATTTTCATTGGAAAGGCAGATATACAGAGAGGAGGAAAAACAGAGAGGAAGATCTTCCATCCAATGGTTCACTGCTTAAGTAAGCTTCTCCCAGGTCTCCCATGCAGGTGCAGGGTGCCAGGGGTTTCAGCTGTCCTCAACTGCTTTCCCAAGCCACAAGCAGGGAGCTTGATAGGAAGCGGGGCTGCTGGGATTAGAACTAGTGCCCAATTGGGATCCTGGCAGGTACAAGCCAGGTCTTTAGCTGCTAGGCTACCGTACTGGGCCCAATTGCTCCCTTTCTTAACCAGCTGCTAAAAGATTTCTCTATCTCTCTGTAAATCTGCCTTTCCAATAAAAACAAACAGATAAATATTTTTTTAAATGGCACTGGTAGTCAGTTTTTGTTAGGTGTTTTGTTTTGTTTTGTTTTGTTTTGTTTTTACAATGACTTAACCAGAAAATAATTTCTTTTTTAAAAAGACTTATTTATTTGAAAGGCAGAGTTACATAGAGAGAAGGGGATCTTCCACCTGCTGGTTCACTTCTCAAATGACTACACTGGCTAGAACCAAAGTAGTTCCAATCCAGGAGCAAGGTTGCCTCCTCCTGGTCTGTCACACGGTGCATGGATCCAAGCAATGGGTCATTCTCGGATGCTTTTCCAGCTATGTTAGCTGGGAGTTAGCTCCAATGTGTCACAGCTGGACTTGAACTAGCACCTTTATGAGATGTTGGTGGGTGGTGCCACAGGTGGCAACTTAATTTGCTATGCCATAGCACTGGCCCCCACGCCACTCCTTTAATTATTACCAGAGGGATCCAAGCCTCCAGCACAGTAAAGCTTGGGAGCAAACCATATGTAAACCTATATAAATCCAACTCCGTGTACCCTCCAAATGGCTGCATCAACTGGAGCTGAGCCAATCTGAAACCAGGAGCTTCTTCTGAGTCTCCTATGCAGGTGTGTAGGGTCCCAAGGTTATGGGTTGTCCTCACAGCTTTCCCAAGCCACAAGCCAGGAGCTGGATGGGAAGTGGAGCAGCCAGCACACGAACCGATGCCCACATGGATGCCATCACTTGCAGGTAGGTGCAGGATTAGCCAATTGAACCATTGCGCTGGACCCCACAGTGACATTTTTTTTAAAGCATGTAGTGCAGTTGTGTTGTTACTCATGTTGGTGGTAGCCAATCTTACAACATTCGCCTCTTGCGAAACTGAGACTCTATTCTCAATAAATAACAGCATGCATGTGAAGTTCCTGTCTCCCAGACTCTGGCTGACACCATCTGCTTTTGACTTTTCTGTGTCTGATAACTTGGGCACACCTCTACTAAGCGAAGTCCTGTAACATTCTGCCCTTCTGCAACCCATTTACTCCACTTAACATAATGGCCCGGTGGGGATGGAAGGGGGACTTGTCACCCTTGCCGAGCATGTGACCTGATTTTTTTTTTAAATGTTTCTTTCACCTCGAGCTTGGTCATTTGAAACTTGAAGACAAGTGACAAGTGGAAGGAGTGTACTGAGTGACCAAGCACCAGAACCCAGTGAGGAGGGCAAGCGTGCCTTCCCCTTCGTGCCCTCCTACCTGGGCCCTGACGGCACCTCCGCTGTCAGAGGATGGCTGGTTTGTGAGTGGTATCTCAGATTTACTTCCACAAGCTGGCAGGCAAATCCAGAACATGGGTATGAACTTGATGCGAATACAAAGGTAGTTCTCTTGACATTTTAGTGTTTGACCCCCTCGTAGGCCAGAGGAAGCTGCTGTCAAAACCAGAAAGCTTCAGAAGAGCTTGTAGTCCAGGCGGTCACCCAAGGCCACTGGGAACCTTCAAGCTGCAACGGAGTTCAGTCCCTTCGTTTGCACATTCACTGAAGTATTTTGCTCAACACCTCTGATCGAAAATCTCCCCTGACCCTTGCCTCCACAGCGATCTGTCCTCGGACACCTTACCTTAAAACACTTTTAACCAGCTTCCCCGCTTTATCCTAGATGGGTTGGCAGGGTAGGAATCGTACATTGAGTCTCTTTCATATCCCTTTGTAATGTTCAGATGCAAATACTTTTTACTGTTTCAATGAATGAATAGTAAACGTGAAGGGTGAAATGCCTCGCTATTAGAAAAATATTGATCCACTAAGATGAAAATGTTGCTTTTCTGTGATTTGGCATCTGAGAAAGATGACTTAATGCCTTACTCAAAATGCCATCATTTAAGTAAATAGGAGAGCCAGTTCTTTATTTTCACGATCACCTATTTACCCAAGCCTGTACTTTCTCAAAGCCTCATTTCCTCAATCATTGCTTACTGAGTACATACGATAGGGCAAAGAGCAGGACATTAGCTTTGCAAATGTGAGGTCAGACGAGGTGCATTGAGATATGATGTAAAAATTCAGGTGGCACAAGAAAGGTAGACCCAAAATGGGATTGGGAGATCAGAAGGGCTTGTGAATGTGCTAGCATGTAGGAGGGACTCTAAAAATGAGGGTGAGTGAGGTGTGGCAAGGGCGGCAACAAGGGAATCCAGGCTCTGTAACAAATGCAAAAGCAAAGCCACACCCTGCTAGAGTAAATGCCACTTGTGCGAAGGGGAGACACTGGGAGCGAAGGTGGGAGGAAGGCCAGGCCCGACTGGGAAGTGGGGTGGCTGGACTTGCCCCACTGGCATGCTAGTGCTAGCCTGGCATACAATTTATGGGCACAGTTGACGGATTCAGACAGTTGTGTCTCTGAGTCCAGGCTCTCAGTGAGCAGCTGAGAGCATGTTCTCTGTGAGCCTTAGTTCCTCATTTACATGATAAAAATAATAATGTCTGCGGCTAGAGGTTGCAAGAGTTAAATGAGATAATGTAGGCAAAGCCTTTAAAACAGAGGCCCCCACCTTAGGGTTGGTGCCTTGGCATAGTAAGTTAACCCCAGCCTGTAGTGCCAGCATTCTGTATGTCACCAGTTCACATCTTAGCTGCTCCACTTCTGGGGCAGCTTTCTGCTTACACATTAGAAGAGTAACAGAGGATGCCCAAGTCCTCAGGTCCCTGAACTCACGTGGGAGACTGGAAGGAAATTCCTGGCTTCCGACTTCATATCTGCCCAGCTCTGGCCATTGGGGCCATTTGGGTAGTGAGCCAGTTGACAGAAGATCTCTCTCCTTCTCTCTGTCTCTGCTTCTCCTCTGTAAAATATATCTTTTAGGGGGCACAGTGTGATAGCATAGTGGTTAAAGTCCTCGCCTTGAACGCGAGCTGGGATCCCATATGGGCACAGGTTCTAATCCCAGCAGATCCCCTTCCCATCCAGCTCCCTGCTTGTGGCCTGATGAAAAGCAGTCGAGGACAGCCCAAAGTTTTGGGACCCTGCACCCATGCTGGAGACCCGGAAAGAAGTTCCTGGTCCTGGCTTTGGATTGGCTCAGCTCCAGCCATTGCAGCCACTTTGGGAGTGAACCATCGGACAGAAGATCTTCCTCTCTGTCTCTCCTCCTCTCTGTATATCTGCCTTTTCAATAATTTTTTTTAAATCTCTAAAAAAATGTCTTTTAAATAAAAATAAATATATATATATATATATTTTTAAAATCTAGAGTCCCTCTCACTTCCAGAAATACTGAGCACAGGAGCTTGTGGTGTACTCTGTAAAGCTGCTACTTCAGGTGGCATGCTGCTCTGAGTCCTGGCTACTGCACTTCCAAACCAGCTCCCTGCTTAATGCACCTAGGACAGCAGCAGAGGACGGGCCCAGTGCTCGGGCACCTGTAACCACACGGTGGAGCTGGAAGAAGCTCCTGGGCTCCCAGCTTCCGATCACTACCGTGGTCTTTTGAAGAGTGAATCAGCAGATGCAAGTTCTCTCTCACTCTCTCTCTCCTTTTCAAATAAATAAATGTTTGGGGTGGGGAACCCACAAAACCATCAGAGCCCAACACATTGGGAATGCTCAGTAGCAAAGAATGGCTTCCATCATCACCGTTGCAAATGATGGGAGCATTACCAACCAGTGCATGATTCAAGGATGGAAGAAGCAAAAGAAGGGAGTAGGGACAAACTCCAAGAAGTTGGGACTTCCATGCTCACATTTCCTAACTAGAGTATGTGTTAACTTTCTATTTCTGTCCACGAATGATTCCCAAGTGTAGCTGAAAACAATGCAAACTTACTGCATCATGGGTTTTCATGGTCAGCAATCTAGAAGCAACACAAGTGTCTCTGACCAGGAGGCCTTCCTGGGGATGCCCTCTGGATGTCATGGTGCTGTTGTCTCAGGGCTCGGCAGAAGGACGAGGCACTTGCGGCTCACTCACACACGTGGCTGGCAGGCCTCTGACGTCCCTCTTCCAAGCTGATTCTGAGGCCTGCCTTCTGACACGGCAGTTGATTTGTCCCCAAAGATTAAGAGACAGAGAGAGACTACCCAAGTAGGAAGCCAGTTTTGTTTTTTTTTTTAACCTATAGCATATATGAGATCCTATGATTTCTAGCCACTAGAAGTGATTCCATCGTACATTTGAGGGGTGAGAATCCAACAAACGCACAAATTATGGGAGGCAGAGATTGCTGAGTCTGCTTAGAGCCTGCCTACTCAGACTTCTTTGTCTCAGCTAGGGATTTTAATATGCATGATATTAGATTCATAATAAATGAAAGAAAATTAGGCTCAGGAACAGTTAAGTGACATATCTAAGATCATGCTTAATTGTTTTGCAGATCAGCACAAATAAAAATGCAATTATAGCATTTCTGTGGAAATGTCTGTATGAGAAAGTCGAGCTTCTGGTCATTCTTTCCGTGACTGTATAATTCATGAAATGCACATGATTTCATATTTACTGTGTGATATGTACCTTGCGTGATCTTATTTTACAGCTATAAACTCAATGTTTGTGTCCCTCTTAAAATTTGTGTTTTGGGGCCCAGCGTGATGGCGCAAGTGGTTAAGGTCCTCGCCTTGCACGCCCGGGATCCCATACGGGCGCCGGTTCTAATCCCGGCGGCTCCACTTCCCATCCAGCTCCCTGCCTGTGGCCTGGGAAAGAAGTCAGGGACGGCCCAAAGCTTTGGGACCCTGCACCCGCGTGGGAGACCCGGAAGAGGCTCCTGGCTTCGGATCGGCATAGCATCGGCCGTTGTGCTCACTTGGGGAGTGAATCATCGGATGGAAGATCTTCCTCTCTGTCTCTCCTCTCTGTATATCTGCCTTTCCAATAAAAATAAAATAAATCTTTAAAAAAGAAAAAAAAATGTGTTTTGAAATCTAATCCCCAACATGTTAGTGCTTGGAGGTAGGTCTTTGGGCAGAGTCCTTGCATTCTTAGGAAGAGAGTGAGAGAGAGAAATAGAGAGAGATACACGCTGAGCTGAGACCCAAGCCAGGCATCTCAGTCTTGGTACCCCCACATGGTTCCTCCCGTGGCAGGAACCCCTACTGGAGCTGGTACCTGCTTCCGGAGTCTACATGAGCATGAAGCTAGAACCAGAAACCAGAGCCAGATATTAAGCCCAGGTAGTCCATATGGAACAGAAATACATATTTTTTTTAAAGATTTATTTTTATTATTTTTTTATTGGAAAGGCGGATATACAGAGAGGAGAGACAGAGAGGAAGATCTTCCATCCGATGATTCACTCCCCAAGTGAGCGCAACGGGCCGATACTATGCCGATCCGAAGCCAGGAGCCTCTTCTGGGTCTCCCACGCGGGTGCAGGGTCCCAAAGCTTTGGGCCGTCCTCGACTGCTTTCCCAGGCCACAGGCAGGGAGCTGGAAGGGAAGCGGGGCTGCCGGGATTAGAACCGGCGCCCATATGGGATCCCGGGCGTGCAAGGCGAGGACCTTTAACCACTTGAGCCACCGCGCCGGGCCCCCAGAAATACATATGTTTTAAAGAATTTATTCATTCAATTTATTTGAAAGGCAAAAAGACAACTATCTTCCATCTGCTGGTTCACTCGCTCCCGAAGGGCCTGTATAACAGGCAGGCGAAAGGCAGGAGCCTGGGTCTCAGTCTGCATCTCCCACATGGGCACCTGGGACTCAGCTACTTGAGCTGTCACCTCCTGGCTCCACTGGTCCATATCAGCAAGAATCTGGACTGCAGAATGGAGCTGAGACTCAGGCCAGGCACTCTGACACAGCAGGTGAGTTGCACCCTAACACGTGTGGCAGTGTCCTAACTGCTGCCTCAAACACCTGCTCCGTCAGGGGCCCTGCTAGGCCAAACACTCACCCTGACTTTTTTTGTTGTTTTGTTTTGTTATGTTTTGTTTTTAAGGACAAATAGCATCCAGTGCTTCCCCTTGTTACAGACAGGCTGAGGAGTTACCCCTGATGAGAGGCACTGAGAGAAGATTCATGCAAGAGACAAGAATGGAGTTGTCATCGCACGAATTAGGGGCACGAAAGCTTTCCTAGCAGAGAGGCTTCACAGCATGGGCAGTCAATGTGATGGGAATTCAAAAATTCTCCCTAGCAGATTTAATAACTCCATGCAGGAAAAAGCCCCCTCTCTCAGGAGCAGCCAGCCTTCGGAATAAAGGAGCGGGAGGAGCGGAGCCGTGGCAGCTCTGACTTGTGAGTCTCCTGAACAGTCTGCAGCGATCACTTATTTGCCGCTTGCTCTGCTCTCAAACATCTGCTATCCTCCCTCCAAACCTACCGGAAGTTCCCTTTCCAGGGTAGCATGATAATGTGGGATGGAGGCAAGGATTCACCTTCAGAATCAGGGAGTGTGCATTCTCATTATTATTCTATGATCATTTGCAAGCCCTTTTACTTCTGTAGGTCTCAATTTACTCATCTGTAAATTGGGACTGATACAGCCCAAACGATTGCAATGATACTCCAATGAGAGAGTGCACGTGAAGAACCTGGCTCTTAGACGCGCATTCAGCGCGTGGTTGCCTGTGACAGGGGTAGGAGTATGCCACTCTGCCAGAATCATTTTGAGCTAAATGTAGTTGAGTTCTAACAGTTGAAGGAAGAATTTTCTTTTCTTTTTTTTCCCTTCTTCCTTTCTTTCTTTCATTATTTTTTTAAAAAAAGATCTATTTACTTTTAGTGGAGAGTAAGATATATACAGAGAGGAGACAGAGAAGGAAGATCTTCCGTCCAATGATTCACTTCCCAAGTGACAGCAATAGCCGGTTCTGAACCAGTCTGAAGCCAGGAGCTTCTTCCGGGTCTCCCACGCGGGTGCAGGGTCCCAAGACTTTGGACCGTCCTCGACTGCTTTCCCGGGCCACAAGCAGGGAACTGGATGGGAAGTGGAGCTGCTGGGATTAGAACCGGCGACCGTATGGGATCCCAGCATGTTCAAGGAGAGGACTTTAACCACTAGGCCACCACGCCGGGCCCCATGATTTATTTTTTGTTGGAAAGTCAGATACACAGAGAGGAGAGACATAGAGAGAGATCTTCCATCCGTTGTTTCATTCCCCAAAGGCAACAATGGATATAGCTGAGCTGAGCTGAAGCCAGGAACTTCCTCTATGTCTGCCACTTGAGTGCGGGGTACCAAAGTTTTGACCCATCCTCTACTGCTTTCCCAGGCCATTAACAGGGAGCTGAATGGGAAGTGGAGCACCTGGGACATAAACTGATATTTGCAAGGTAAGGATTGAGCCACTGAGCCAAGGTGCCAGGCCCTTTCTACCAAGGTACCAGGTAGAAAGGAAGAGCTTTCTACCTATCTCTTCTTCATCCAGAAACAATCATCAACTCCCCTTCTCCTTTTAGCAGGAAGAGGAGAGTGAGTCTAACAATTGGAGAGTAGAGAATGTGGGCTGAGATGAGGCTGCCTAAAACCTTCCTGAAACAACCCTTGCCTTCTGCTGGTTCCCATAGATCCACTGTCACTGCTTCGCAACTTAATGTGCCTTTCCGTTGTGAAAGGAAACGTGGTTTATAAGCCTCTGAATCCTGCCATTCCTTTGAGTTTCATTTCTTTCCCATGAATTCCCATGCAATAAATATTAATAAAAATCATGCACTTTTTCTCCCATTAATCTGTTTTTGTTTGTTTGTTTGTTTAATTTTGCAAGTCCTAAGTTATAAATATGAAAGAATAGGGGGAAATGTTTCTTCCTTGACTTTCCCATCGCTTGCTGGTTCCGAGAACAATGCCCTGTAGCCACGTGTCTTCTCCGGTGTCTGGGACCACAAAGGCAGCTTAAATAAAACAGTAGGCGGTAGCTCATTAGGACAGGCTCTCGCGTGAACACACGGAGATCTAGCACAGGCTGGTCCCACTTTGAGCAGTGTCAGTATGCAAGATTGCAATTTGCTAAAGACCAATTAGCCAGTCGTGAGCTCGCTTTTAGGCATTTTTGCACTTTCCTAATGGATTAACAAGGACAGAAGGGCCTAGTGTCTGTCAGCATTTAAGTGTCGGTACTGCAGCTGAGTGCTGACGGACGCTGAGGCTGACATGGCATTAAAGTTTAATTAGAGATGAAGATGAAGCATCTCTGGAATGATTGGTTATCATTGGATGTCTTGTCTTAAGCATGAAAAATCCGATTCTATTTACAGATCTCGAATCAGCTCGCCTGCCCACCCCCCTCCATCTAACCCATCCTACACATCGCTGCCGATTCATCCTCCTCCCTGCCCCCCCTCCCCCTCTGTTCAGACAGGGTACGCGGCCTCCCTCCTCACCACAGCTAATATTATCAACATGGCACGTTACCAGCTTCTCAATTTAGCTCACGCCATTTCTCCTGCCAGCTCCCGTCGTTCCTGGGCTCCAATTATCTGTCATCAAATCCTTCGACGTTCAGTTTGCTCTCTCACCCTCTGCGTGGTGCTTCCGGCAGGTGGCGCCTGAGGGGAACCGGATTCCCCCCAAGAACCCGCTTTAAAATGTGGAGGTTATGGCTACAATCACGTGCATCTTCAGTGACTTGTGGGGGGGGGGGGGGAATATGTTGCTGACAATATTCATAAGCAAATTTTTTAAGGATCTCATCTAGTGCCTAAATTTTGTTTTATGATTTATTTTTTTAATTGGAAAGATAGATTTACAGAGAGAAAGACTTCCATCCACTGGTTCACTCCCCAAATGGCCACAAAGGCCAGAGCTGAGCCGAACCAAAGCCAGGAGCCAGGAGCTTCTTCTAGGTCTCCCACATGGATGCAGGGTCCCAAGGCTTTGGGCCATCCTGCACTGCTTTCCCAGGCCACAACAAGCAAGGAGCTTGGTGGGAAGTGGGGGGCCACAGGGATATAAACTCAACCCCCTTATGGGATTCCAGTGAACCCAAGATGAGGACTTTAGCTGCTAGGCTACAGCACTGGGCCTGCCTAAATATTTTTAAAGATATATTATTTTACTTTATTTTTATTTGAAAGGTAGCTACAGAGAAAAGGAGAGACAGAGAGAGGGAAATATTCCATCAAGTGGTTCATTTCCCAAATGGCCACATGGTTGGAGCTGAACTGATCTGAAGTCAGGAGCCAGAAGACTTTTGCAGGTCTCCCACATGGGTGCAGGGACCCAAAGACATGAGCCATCTTCTGCGGCTTTCCCAGGTCATAAGCAGGGAGCTAGATGGGATATGGAGCAGCTGGGAATCAAACTAGTGCCACATGGATGCCAGTGCCACAGACAGAAGCTTAGCCTCCCTGTGCCGCAGTGCTGGCCCCTAGTGCCTGAATTAAGTTCCACATATACTGACACATGAAGATGGGGGTTCAGGGAGCGTGGCATCAAAAAAGGATGATCATGATGAGAGTTTAGATGTAGCATTTGATCAATGACCAGAGGCCTGATGAGGGTCTGCTGTTATCTCTTTCGTCAGGATCCTTCTGCTGCGGTGTAGTGCATAAGGACCTTGTAATAGCACAGTTTTAAATAGACCCTGTGCCTCCAAGGGCTTTCTGCCAGTCCCTGTCCTTGGGAGAGCACCTGCTGCCTATTCTACTGGTTAGTCTGGAGTGGCTTCTCTCAAGCCCTCACATGCTCTGGTTTCTATCTTCTATCTTGGCCTACATCCCCATGGTCTCACCTCACTATCACCAGAGGGGTAGGGTACAATTAGATTTTTTTCTCTCTTTTTGCAAGAAGAGTCACTTCCAGCTTGGAACACCCACTGAAAACGACTTTCCAGGTTGATGCATTCTTATCCTTGCTGCTTCCAAGCCCTCTCTTCCTTAGTCCCCATGAACTGTGCACTCAATCCATTATCTTTTTAAAAAAAAAAGATTTATTTTTATTATTTTTTTATTGGAAAGGCGGATATACAGAGGAGAGACAGAGAGGAAGATCTTCCGTCCAATGATTCACTCCCCAAGTGACCGCAACAGCTGATGCTATGCCGATCTGAAGCCAGGAGCCTCTTCCGGGTCTCCCACGTGGGTGCAGGGTCCCAAAGCCTTGGGCCGTCCTCAACTGCTTTCCCGGGCCCACAGGCAGGGAGCTGGATGGGAAGTGGGGCTGCCAGGATAGAACCGACGCCCATATGGGATCCCGGGCGTGCAAGGCGAGGACCTTAACCACTGTGCCACCGCGCCAGGCCCATCAATCCATTATCTTGACTGTAGCAGGTCAGCGCAATGGTTGTTCTCCGTGTCTGTGATGGCACCAAGCACAGAACGGAGATACACATGTTCTACAGAGACACAACAGCAACAGAAACACAGGTAACATGAAGGGGAAATTATTATTTAGTTTGTTCTGTTATGGTTATTGAAAAGTCCTCCATGGCGTGTCTGCAGGTTGGAGATCATGGAATGCTGGACTTGTGGCTCAGGGGCGGTGTGAAGGCTGTAGAACCAGGGAACTGAATCAGATAGCCCCAAGTTCAAGGTCAAAATCCTGAGAGCCAGCAAAAGGGGTCATTTGATTAAATCCTGGAACCCAAAAGCTAGCAACCGACTTTCAACTTGGGAATCCACCACGTCCCAGTTCTCGGAGACCAGTATCGCTCCTGTGTGAAATAGTCCCACCTAAATGCCTTCCAGACTTTTACATCGTCCTTGATCTAATCACGATGACAGGACGAAATTAACCACAGCACAGGAAACTCACAAGGAAAGCAAATAAATGCTAAACTTTCCAGCCTAAACTCTGCAGCAGCAGAGAGGAAATAAGAGAAATTTGTGCTAGCTAAAGTAACAGGAAAACATTTTAAAAAGTAGTGGGCTTGGGAACTAATTCCAAAGACATGTTGGCAAAACTGTGAAAAGACACACTTTGTGCAGTGCTGAGGACTGCAAACAGTGCGGCAGCCATAGGGGATTGGTTGGGCAGCCTGCGTGAGCTCAGCAGAAAGGAAAAGCAAGGAGCTGTTAGAAAGAGGCTACCTCTGTATTTAACTTTGGAAAATTTCCAGGGAAAAGTGCTAATTTTAAAAGACACTGTTCAGAAGCATAAACATGTGTACACCTTTACTAAGAAAGGGAAAATAATGAAATGGCCCCATATTTACTGATATTTAAAATTAAAAAGCAATAGAAAGACTAGCAAAGAAAAAATTGATTGACTTTAGGGGGATGGAGGAGGCAGCATTATCTAGATTTTTCTGCATTATCTATTGTTGATTACCCCAAAACTGTGGCTTAAAAAAATAGTAATATTGGGGTCTAGTGCCACAGCCTAGTGGCTAAAGCCCTGGCCTTACATCTGCCAGGATTTCATATGAGCACCGGTTCCTGTCCTGGCTGCTCTACTTCCCATTCAGCTCCCTGCTTGTGTCCTGTGAAAGCAGTCGAAGATGGCTCAAAGCCTTGGGACCCTGCACCTGTGTGGGACCCAGAAGAGGTTCCTGGCTCCTGGCTTCGGATCAGTGCAGCTCCTGTTACAGTCATTTGGGGGAGTGAACTAGCAGATGGAAGATCTTTCTTTCTCTCTGTAAATCTGACTTTCCAATAAAAATAAATAAATCTTAAAAAAAAAAACCAGTACTATCACCCCATACATATTCTGAGGGTCAGGACTGGGCTGAGCTAGGCGGCCTTGGTTAGGCTGCTCCTTGAGATTGGGTTAAGATGCTGATCTGAGTTTCGGTCATCAGGTTTGAGTGGGGCTGTTGAAGCGCAGGGTTTACCGTGGCTCTGGCAGGAGCCTCAGCTTCTCCCTGCGTGGCCCTCTCTCTCCAAGGGCTGCATAAGCATCCTCACGGCGTGGCAGCTGGAGTCCTCTCCAGCGTGGAATCACAGCACCTGCCATAGCCTGCTCTTAAAACCCACGTGTTGTCCCGTCTTGTCTTCTTTGTTGTCAGTGAGATACCACAGGTCTGACTCAGACTTTGGGGGAGAGGAATTAGGCTCTACTTTTTAAAAACGTGTATTGTAGCTGAGACCATCCGAGCCTGCTAAAATCTTGGCCACATCTTCAAGTGAATGGCACAAGCTTTGCCCAACCATTTCCAAGCTAGTTGAGAGATCACCAATGGGAACATTTTCCCCACAGGTTCCCATCCCAGCAGGGGTCAGCGGCCTGCTTAACATCCCAAGAAGCTTCTGGAAACCTTTGGCCTCTCTTCCTCTCTCCTCTGGAGAGGCACCCCACCCCCCGGCTGTCTCCTGGAAGGTGCTTTCCCCTTCGCACTCAAAGTCCACCTGGTTACTTCGCAAATAAAACTTCTCTTTCCGCAACAGATTCTCTGCTTTTTGTTTCTATACTAAGCTAAGGAAAGAACCCACTGAGCTTTTTCTGGTAGCTGAATGGGTCAGTGCCACAGCATAGTGGACTAAATATCAGCTTACTGCATCAGCATCACATATGGCTGTCAGTTCATGTCCCACCTGCTCAGCTTTTGACCTAGCTTCCTGCTATGACCTGGGAAAGCAAGAGAGGATGGCCCAAGTCCGTGGGCCCCTGGAGACCTTGAGAAAATTCCTGAATCCTCACTTCAGATCAGCTCAGCTCCATTGTATCCATTTGGGGAAATGAACCAGAGAATCAAAGACCTCTCTGTCACTCCTTCTCTCTGTGACTCCACTTTTCAAATAAAAATAAAATGGATCTGCGCCTGGCATGGTAGCCTAGTGGCTAAAGTCCTTGGCTCTCATGTGCCAGGATCCCATATGGGTGCTGGTTCATATCCTGGCTGCTCCACTTCCCATCCAGCTCCCTGATTGTGGCCTAGGAAAGCAGCTGAGGGCAGCAAAGCCTTGGGACCCTGCACCTGCATGGGAGAACCTGAAGAAGCTCCTGGCTTCCGATGACTCAGCTCTGGCTCTTGCAGCTACTTGGGAAGTGAACCATCAGATGGAAGATCTTCTTCTCTGTCTCTCCTCTTTGTAAATCTGCCTTTGCAATAAAAATAAATAAATCATTTAAAAATAAATAAATAATATATCTTAAAAAAATAAAAGTGTATTTAAAAAAAGTGTATAAAGTGGACACACATTAACCCCTACAGAATCTAATTTTGTAAATTCACATTTTGGACCACAGTAATACTTAATGTAATTATAAAAATCAAATTTAAAAAAGGGAAATCCTTAACCACAAAAAGCAAAAGGAAAGAAAGAAATGTATGCATGGATCAGATTGACAGTTTTGCAACTGAAAGCACTTATTTAACCGTTTTGGTTTTTTATCTCATTTTATTTTGGTAGGAGTACTTAGCATGGGATCCGTACTCTGTGTGCAGTTTGGAGCAGCTTTGGGAACCTGCACCCTGTGGGAGACCCGGAAGAGGCTCCTGGCTTCAGATCGGCATAGCATTGGCCGGTGCGCTCACTTGGGGAGTGAATCATCGGACGGAAGATCTTCCTCTCTGTCTCTCCTCTCTGTATATCTGCCTTTGCAATAAAAAAAAATAATAAATCTTAAAAAAGAAGAAAGTTTATGTGGCGAAGACGAAGAGGGTGGGTGCCCGTGCCTCCAGCTGTGACACAAGAGAAAGTGCATAACACGAAATAGCCTTACCAGGAAATCAAGTGTGAGTCTGGTCTATCCTCAGGCTCCAACCACCAGTGTATCTTAGAGGAAGCATGAGAAACAAAGTATTCACCTCCGCACTATCAACCCCAATCTAAAGGGTAGACCACAATCCAACCCGGCTCCTAGGCCAAAGAAGTTGCCAGGAGAACAACAGGAGCACAGAAAACTTGCACTGAAGGGATTTGCAATACATGTCAGCCAAAAATCAATGGGTGAAACTTGTTTCAAACAGACCAACTTCAATGTAAACAGGAATCCGTACGCATATATACCAATACACATGAATGAGTATGTGTGTGTGTGATCGGTGTGATTCTGTGAGCACCTATTTGATATTAAGGAGCTATTATTTAGTTTTTATGACATATTTTAGTTAGTATTGTGGCTTTTTTTTCAAAGTTCCGATTTTTTTTTTGGTCAGATTTTCCTCAAAATAACCAGGGGACAGATGAAAGGGTCCAGGGACCAGGTCGTTCCTGCATCAATAATCACTG
This sequence comes from Ochotona curzoniae, assembly GCF_017591425.1. Taxonomy (NCBI): domain Eukaryota; kingdom Metazoa; phylum Chordata; class Mammalia; order Lagomorpha; family Ochotonidae; genus Ochotona; species Ochotona curzoniae. Next base: position 2,516,087 of record NW_024465573.1, on the reverse strand, counting down.
AATTTGGAAGACCGCTGCCTGGGAGTTTACTAGGCAGTTATACTAGTTATACTAGTTATACTAGTTTTCCTTCCTCTTAAATGTGTTTTTTTTTAATAAAAAGAAAAGAAAAAATGCAATCACTGGAGGATGAAAGAGAGTATGTCGACCAGGAAAATGGTGACATTCACACTGGAGGTCAGGAAATAGAGTGAGGCCATTCGGGCACATCCTTACGTGGTCCCGAGCACCTGCACACATGCGCACGACAGCACGGCAGCTGTGTCTTCCGGCTGACACCGAGTTAGGCCGCTCAGGCAGGAAGCTGTAGATGACAAACACGGATGGTCAGGACCCTTGCAGTCGCCAGCCGGTGGTCCAGCGGGTGTGAGATCGCAGGTCTGTTCTTCAGAAGGCCACGCGGCCCAAAGGCCAGGACTGCAGGAAGACTGCCTGGCGAGAGAGCAGCCGCCGTGCAGCAAGACAGTTGTGAATACAGCTGCTTACAAAGCGGCACCAAATTAGGAAAAAGTTTACAAAGCAAAGAGGCAAGTTTAGACTGGCATCAAGGAGAGGCAACCGTTTTCTATCCACCCTTCTCCCTTCCCGACACTCAAATAACTGTAGAAAACAACTCCTTTTTTTTTTTTCCATTGAGAGAATACAACAGTCTCAATTCTCCTGCTTCGAAAAGAAATGGATAGTACCATTTTATTGAAAAAAGTCCTTAACACAGAAACCCATTTCAATGGTGTATTTTGGTCAAGAAAGAACAGGAGAAATGAAGGCCAGAGAGAGAGAGGTAGAAAGGGAGATTATAGAAAGAGATATTAAAAAAATATATTTTGAGTAGAGGATTAGTGATGATAAACTGTCCTCATTTTATTACTGCTATTCACTTGGGCCCCAGGCTTCAAAATGGCTTTCTGCCTGTTATGCCTGTCCTTTGAAACTGTGCAGAGCTGATGATGCTGTTGGTTCTTAGGAGCCCAGATCCCCAGTAGGAGACAAGAACAGCGTGTGGCTGGCTGGCTGCAGGGCAGAGCGCAAAGGGAGCCTTGAAGAAGAGGAGCTCAGATCATTGCCTGCAAACCCAGTGCTCCCCGGAGTCAGCCTCCCCTGCAGCAGTGTCCTGGAGATGACCTGTCCCCTGGGGCAGAAAGCCAGGGTCCTAGGGCCCCCTACCCTTCATCTGTGTCCTCCGTGGCTCGGTATCTTAAGCTTTGACTTGGCTTTCTTTTCTTTTAACTTTTAATGTATTTTTAATATTGTTCACATAGTTGGGAGGGATGCATGCCATGTGGACCTGAGATTAGAGTGGGAAGGGTTGAGGTGTGGAGGAAGGTAGGTGGAATAAATGTTTCGGTTCTTTTCTTTTTTCTCTTCTATGTCTGAAGAAGAGGAGGGAGCTAGTCCTTGCTGTCAGACTGTGATAGCACCAGGGAGTGGAGGACAATCCTTAGAGAAGAAGATCTTCCGTCCATTGATTCACTTGCCAAGCGGCTGAGAGCTGAGCCAATCTAAAGCCAGGAGCCTGGAGCTTCTTTGAGATGTGCCACATGGGTGGAGGGTGCCAAGGCTTTGGGTCATCTTTGACTGCTTCCCCAGGCCACAAGCAGGGAGCTGGATGGGAAGCGGGGCCACTGGAACGTGAACCAGTGCCCATATGGGATCCTGGCGCATGCCAGGCGAAGATTTTAGCTGCTACGTTATCGTGCCACGATCCTTTGATGATGATTTAGAAACCCGGATGTGGCGAAGAATGAGGGTGTTGCTTGAGTGGTCTTGATAGAGCTGAGATGTTGTCAGCTTTATTGCATCAGGGTTAAGGAAATCTTTCCAAGGTCTATTGGTTGACCAAGTCCACCTTAGTATATCCACAGACCTAGACACTTGCTGCAAAGCTTGACCAGGAGAGTGATCCAGCTGATTCTACTTTCCATCATCTGATGGGGCACTCAATATCTCCACTGGTCTAGACGAGCGGCTCTCATGTCCCCTGTGTGCCTCTGGGTATATTGCCCACTGCAAGGACATCAGCAACTGACTCCCACAGCATGTTCTCCAAGGTCAGACCGCATGTCCTGTGATTTTCCCTGTGGCCAGGGCCTGAGTCCCGCAATCTACTTGGGGAATCCTCTAAGAAACCTCATCTAGTGTGAGCTCAGACTTGATTTTTATGTGTGCAGCTAGTGCAGGGTCAAGTTTGGTCTGTCACCTGCACCAGCCAAGGCATGTACAGGTGGATGCAGCTGCCTTGTCAGTTCTGCCTTCAGCCCCATTTCATGTGACTCAAGGGTGCTGAAGCCTAGCCCAGCCTAGCCAGCCTGTTATAGGCCCAGTCCTCCTGCACGCCCTGGCTTAGGCCAGGTCTCCCCCATTAACCCCTAACAGGCCTGCCTCCAGCCCCAATTTTTGTGCATGTCAGCATATGCTGCAAACTAGCCTGGCCTGTCCTGCATCTTATCCAGCTCTCATGGACACCTATGGGTTTCTTAGCATGGCTCAACTCATCCTCGGACCCTGCCCACATGTATGCTGGCAGAGGTTGCCACCTTATTCAGTCTGACCCGCCCCTAGCCCTGGCTCTTGTGCTCACCAGCAGGAGTTGCAACCTAATGCAGGAGTGCCCAGAGTTCCCCTACCAGGCCTGCTCCCAGACCTGGATATTGTACTTGCCAGGAGTACTGTGGTCCTGCCCAACACGACTCACATCCAATCCTGGCACTTGCTAGCTGCATCTCATGCTTGCTGGCTGGTGGGAGGTTTGGTCCAGCCTGGCATGGACTGCCCCCAGCCTCAGCTCTTGTCAGCAGGTGTTGCAGACTAGCCTCTTCAGGCACAGCTCCCACCCATCCTGGCTCTGGCACATGCCAGTAGGTGCTACAACCTTGCCCAGCCCAGTCTACCACCAGCCCCGGCTTTTACACTCCCCCATGGGAGTTGTAGCCCAACAGGGACATTCCCCAAGTTTCCCTATCAAGCCTACTCTCAGCCCTGGATTTCACTTGTGCCAGTAAATGTGGCCTTGCTTGGCAGGTCTGCTCTCAGTCCCGGCCCTTGCATGTGCCAGTAGGTGCTGCATCCCAACCTAGGCCAGATTCCTCCCAGCCCTGGCTCCCGTGAGTGTTGGTGAGTCACTGCCAGCTTTCATGCAAACTGGAGGGTGCTGCAGTGCTTCCAGAAAATCTCCCAGAATTGTCCCTGGGTTCGGTTTTCTTGCATTCTGATGGACGCTGCGGCCTAGCCTGACATGGCCCACTCACAGCTCCTACACTTACAGGTGGGTGCTGCAGTCTGGACCAGGCATGCCAACACCCAACGGGCAGTGGGTGATGCTACTCAGTCCAGCCTAGATTTCCTACCTGGGCAAATGCCTGACTCAGACATTCCCTTTGGTCTCCTCCCTCTAAACCACCCAGTCTCAACTCCCTTGCCTACCTACAAGTGCATATCCCTGTCTGTGGGAGCCCCCAAAGTCACTCCTCACCGATCGGACATGCCCTCAGCAGCTCCCACTCCAACACATCCCCAGACTTCCTTCCCTGGGCAATCTGCAGCCCCCCACCATGGCAGGGCAGCATGCCGGGGGGGCCAGGGTGGCCCAGTGTCACCTTCCCCGCATATCTTAGAAAAAAAAAAAAGAGTTGGTAACTATGCTACACCCTGGTATGGCTATCATAGAATGGACATTAACCAGTTCCAGAATGCCCACCAGCGATTGGCTGCTCTTCTCTCAGCAGTGTAACACTTGCCTACGTACAAGGCAGCCTAGGTAATTGCCTATAGCTGGGGTTGACTTAGCTTTCCCTGGAAAGCTGGTACACAGTCTGAGTACCACCACTTTATGAATCACTGGATCTAGAAAACAACCATCTTGTGTTTCAGGTATAATTCCTATATTTTTAATGCCTTTTCTGGTATGAAGAGTATGCATGCTGCCTTAATGGCACAATGCGATCAGCACCGATTTTTGGAGTCCTTAAACACTTTAGACATTATCTCTTCATTTCCAAGAGTTTGGTGGAATACACATTCTTGTATTCTGAAACATCAAAAGTTTGACATGTTGAAACTAAAAACCATTGAATGCCTAGAAGGATCTGTGCGTTATTTTATTGCCTGGGATGGAGAAACAATGAGAAGCAACAACATGTCCCCTGCTTGATCAACTGACCATCCCTGGCGGTCCACAAGTTCACCTTCCTCATAATGTCCTTCTGAGGCAGGGAAGGAGCAGGGATGATTCTGCAGCTTCAGATTGTCTGTTTTATTTTGCTGTTAAGGGACAATTAATCACTCTATTTATGATGTTTCTATTCATGTGCACATTACACTTTGTAACAGACAAAAAACCCAATCACATGATGAGTCAAGGATATGAAATTAAGTTAGTGATGATGTAGGAACCATCCTCTGCTTTGTATGTATTGATCAGAGGATCAGAACTCTTTCCATTCACCCACGTGCTTATTTAGGAACCCACTGTGAATATTAGGAAGTCTTCTGGGGACACAAAGTCTTGGAAGAGGCAGAGAAGTAAGCAAATGGTTTGATGTCTCATCCTGTGAGGCCTCTGCCACTGTTCTCCCTGTTTCTGCGTCAGGTAAGAGTAAGGCTGGAGGAGAACATGGCAGGTGGAGATGAGAGGCTGAGAGCAGGTGTCTGGGAGGGATGCGGTTAGCCAGAGTCCACTTCCTAACAGAGCAGCTTAAAAGAGCTCTCTACCTTTTAAGAGTTATTTATTTTTATTGGAAAGTCAGATTTACAGAAATAAGAAGAAACAGAAAGATCTTGCATCTGCTGGGTTCCTCCCCAAATGGCAGCAGCAGTTGGAGCTGAGCTGATCCAAAGCCAGGAGTCAGGAGCTTCAGGAGGCAGGGAGCTGGATGGGAAATGGAGCACCTGGAATGCCAACTTGCACCCATATAGGATCCTGGAACATGCAAGGCAACGATTGAGTCACTGAGCCATGGTGCGGGGCCCTGACAAAGCAGCTTAAAAAGTCAGCGCAGGGAGCTGACGCTGAACTGTGCGCTCATGAAACCACCCTGCGTGTTTTAAACACAATTTCAGGGAATGGACCAAGATAACTCTCATCAAAAGGATCTAGGAACTCAGACCAAAGCTAAAACCAGAGCGTCTATCTGCATTGCAGACTGGCTGTCATCCTGCAAGCAGGCAGGAGACACACGGGCATCTGTGCTGGTGTCTATGACCTTGACCCAAGTAGAGGCTCAAGCCTTGCACGTGAGCCATCCAGCCAACATTCTGGTCCATCTCACTTCTTGTGCTGAAAATGGAAGAGCTGGGCCCGGCACAGTAGCCTAGTGGCTAAAGCCCTCACCTTGCATGCCTGGGATCCCATATGAGTGCCAGTTCGTATCCTGTTAGCTCCACTCCCATCTAGCTCCTTGCCTGGGGGTCAAGGAAAGCAGCCAAGGAAGGTCCAAAGCCTTGGGACCCTGCACCTGCATGGGAGACCTCCTGGCTTCAGATGGGCTCTGAATTTGCAGCCACCAGGGCATGGAAGATTTTTTTTTCTCTGTCTCCCCTTCTGTCTGTGAATCTGCCTTTGCAATAAAAATAAATAAATCTTTTTAGAGAAATGGCATTTTTTAAAAAAAGAAGAAAACGTAAGCGCTTCCAGTTCTATCACCATTTACCCTGCTCCAGTATTTGTCCCCGGCTGCCTGATTCCCTCCCACCCAGTGAGTGAAGGCGGTGTCTCCTACAGATTTTCATAAGCAGAGAGGTTGTACTGACTACTGAACTGATCGGCAGCCAGATAGCAATGATAAGTTTGACTGTAAATGGACACATTGTCATTGAGGTTCATCTGTCTCCTTGTGAATCCGAGAGGTCTGAGTTACACGAGCTCAGAGCAGTCAGACACACCGCCAGCTCTGCACAGAGCAGGAGAGGACTGGGACTTTCCAAAGCAGGGGCAACTTCCTTGACCATCCTAGTGACATCACCAGGAACACTGTCCACTGTTTAGCTAAGTACTCCCTGGTACTACCATTGTTATTATTACAAAAAGCAGTCTAATCTATCTCTGCTAATTCATATTTGTGGCCAAGGAATTTTTTTTTTAATTGCATTGCATTATGTGACACAGTGTTATGGGCACTGGGATTCCCCCCACCCCTCCCCAAAACCTCTCCCCATGGTGGATTTCTCCACCTTGTTGCATTACCACAGTTCAAATTCAGTTGAGGTTCTTTCATTGAAAGTATTTACCAAGCATAAAGTCCAGCGTCTTATTATCCTAGTGGGTTCAACGATTTCTTGGTGAGACCATCTCTGGTCTGAAGGTAAAGCTGGCAAAGTATCATCCCATTCAATTAAAAGCCCCAACATAACATCAACAACAATTTACAACATTATGGCATTAATTGACATGGTATTGATTAACCAATATGTTAATAGAAAAATGCAGGTTCTTAAGTACATCCTGTGACTTCTTCATAGACATTTCAATTCCGGGTTCTATACACCTCAAAATGGCTATAGATTACTATTCAGCTGTCTTGTGTCTATTTTCATTTTAGTATTTAGCTGTCTATAGTGTTGAAGCATGATTTTGCTGAACTTGGTTATTTTTTGGATGGTCTGAACGGCCAAGGAATTTTTTTAAAATGTATTTGCTTGAGACACAGAGAGGAAAGAGAGCTCCCCTCTGCATGATCGGCGCAGCTGCAGCCGTTGTGGCCGCTTGGGGAGGCAATCAATGGATGAACGACCTTCTGTCTTTTTCTCTTCCTCTCTGTATGTCTCACCTCCCAATACAAATAAATAAATCTTAGGGGGAAACAAAGGAAGACCTCGTTCCCCACACTCCCCGAAAAGGGGTCTGACTACACAAGGCCCTGCACCTGCTGCCATGCCACCCTGCAGCTGAGCAGCCTAGGAGCCACTGCGGGGGCTGTGGAGGCTACAAGCGAGAGCACCAGTTCGTCCTGTTCTTATCCCTGCTTCCCTTCGCATTTTCCAGCTGAGGTGCCAACCTGTTGTCTTTCCCCATCATTCTCTTAAGCAGACAGTTCAAACCCTACCCCCCCAAGATCCTGTAGAGCTGAGCCCCCTGGGCACCACCCATGCACAACCTATCCCTTCCCTGGCTCTCCTCCCCATCACAGCCTACATGATTGTGCCCTATATCCCCAGCGGGAGGGATGGAGAGGGACCGCTAGCAGGATGTTATGGTAGGGTCATCGTCAGGACCACTCGATCACCTATGGGAGCAGGGGATTGTCTTCACTTGGAGGAAGTGTCTCCCCTTTCTCCTTCTCCACTGCGGAAACAAACTGCAAGCCAACCAAGCAAAGCTGGAGGAGTATCCCTGGGAGGATAAGCCACAGACCCAAGCTTGGGACCCAGCCTCACTCTCTATCATCTGGAGCCAGGATCCTGTCTGCAAAATGGGGGTATCCCCAGTGATTCACGTCCGCATCGCACAGAATCATGAGGCATAAGGAAAAAAAAAATTCTGCATTTAATCTGCATGTGTGTGGCAGTGAAGGGAGCAAACCTGTTTTACTCTCCTTTTCATCTTTAGTTTCTTGAAGATGCCTTTGATAATGGTTCACTTAATAAATTAATAATGTGGGCCCGGCATGGTGGCCTAGCGGCTAAAGTCCTTGCCTTGAACATGCCAGGATCCCATATGGACGCCGGTTCTAATCCCAGCAGCTCTACTTCCCATCCAGCTCCCTGCCTGTGGCCTGGGAAAGCAGTAGAGCACAGCCCAAAGCCTTGGGACCCTGCACCCACGTAGGAGACCTGGAAAGAAGTTCCTGGGTCCTGGCTTAGGATCGGCGCAGCACTGGCCGTTGAGGTCACTTGGGGAGTGAATCATCGGACGGAAGATCTTCCTCTCTGTCTCTTGTCCTCTGTGTATATCTGACGTTCCAATGAAAATAAATTAATTTTTTTAAAAATATTTATTAAAAGATAAATTAATAATGTGTGTGCATTGGGATCTCTCAAGAGACTCGTGGAAGCACAGGCTGCCAGCACCCACTCCAAAAGGTCTGAGTTCAGTAAGTCTAGGGTGGAACCTGGAAATCTGCATCTAACCAAAGTCTCCAGGTGATGCTGCCCCATCCAGGCAGGGAGGAACCCAGTCGCTGGCTGCATGCAGAGGAAAGGCCAGCAGATGGCGCCGCCACCGAACTCAGGGCTCCCCTGGGAGCAGCAGGAAGCGGGTTAGTGCCAAGCTCCACCTACAGAAAACGCAGGTTGTCCCCCGCGAGGGGCGGAGGTGGTGGTCTCGCCGGCTGCTCAGTTGAATGCAGAGCGAAGGAACGGGGAACAGACGGTGCCAGGGAGGAACTGGGAGTCTTTCACCACTCAGTCCTATTTTGCTGCTGGTTGCCTAAATCTCTCTCTTTCCCTCCCCACACCCCTCCCTCCTGCCACACATTTTTGCTGTGCCAGCTACCAGAAGCAATGGCCTCCGTCACAGCCAAATATGAATTCTGTCAGCTTGCAAAATATTCTTTGAGCTGCTTTTCCACTGGTCTCATTTGGAGACTGAACACTTAGAAGCTAGAAAATCGTTTCTGGAACCAGTGTTTGACACAGGAACAACCTGCCATGTCCACACCCAATTTCTGAAGCTTGGGTTCGAGTCCCAGCTCCGACTGAGACACACCCTGGGAGGCTTGAGGTCCCTGCCACCCACATGGGAGACGTGGTTCAGCTGGTTCAACCCTAGCTGTTGAAGGCCAGCTGACGGGTGTGGGCTCTCTCTCCTTCTCTCTCTGCCTTTCAATACATTCAGTGAATTAAAAAAAAAAAAAAAAAAAAAAAAAACCCTACTAAAATGGAATGAAAACGTGAAACCGTGCATCCTTGTCTCTCAGAGCTGGCTCGTGTTGCCAGTATGTGGCTCAGCAGCAAAGTCGTGTGCCAGGTACACTGGCTGCTGATCTGTGGGCTCCTGCTGTGGGCAGGGAGGGAAACACAACCCTTTCCTGATCCACACAGGGACTGCATGAACCCCAAGGAGGTATAAGCAGGGGACGGGAGGGCCTGGGGAACCAGAGACGCCATCTCTCAGGAGAACTCAGCTCAGCTACAGGGCTGCCCAGTTGCAGGTTCCATTGTTCATCCAGTTTGGCAGCCACTAGTCCTAGAAGATAGAAGAGCACTCGCAATACACCAGCAAGACTAAAGAGTTTTAGGGCTTGGTGAATTAAGGGAACAGTTCAACAGAGTACTTCAACACGAGCCCCCAGCTCTCGGCTAACCCCGACCTGGGGAGGGAGCAATGAGGGTCCAAGTTAATGGGTCCTTGTTCACAGAGGTGACCCCAGCTGGGTTGCCAGCTCTCAACTTTGGCTCAGCCCAGCCCTGCTGGCTTCTGGGATAGCGCATCTGCGGGCGACCGTTCTCCCTCTGTCGGCCTCTCTGCCTCTTGAATATATAGAAACTAAAAATTGTCCAGCAGAATTGAGTCTCCAATTTTGTTTCATTTTAATCAGATTTAAGTATCAGCGCAGGTCTTGCTGGCTAGGTTTTCAGGTCCCCTGGACCTCAGAGCGTTGCTGGGAGGAAGTAAGATGAAATTTTCTGTCTAAAAATGTGTGGGCATTTTAGCGGGGGATGTGTCATTTGCGAGGGAAGCAAAGGAGAGGGAGTGAAGGGGCAGGGTCGAAGAGATGTGGCACGGGCTGATGACTTGGCAAAAACCCTCTCATTGCGGAAACAGCTCAGGGGGGTGTTGAACTGGGAAAGCTGGGACAGGTTGCAGTCATTTCCTGAGCTGCGCACAGCAGCCTCGCTTCCTTCCACCCCTCCACCCCCCACCAGACCCTGGTGTTTCACACAGAGCCTGGAGGTGGCGGCAATTAAAGATGAGGCAGGGAAGGGATGAGGAGCTCCGGAAGCGTCCCTGAGGGGGTGGGATTTGTTCAGGAGAGGCTGGACGCTCAGCACCGGCAGGACTCCAGGGGCGGAGAGGCCTGCCATTGCCGGGATGCAGGCTTTTCTGCCACAGAGGGACTGGAGAGGTTTGACCAGATTTTAATGAAATGTGATAGGCAATGACAGCTCCACCGAGTGGGAGGACTAGAGCATCCAGACCACAGTCCTGGAGCATTTCCACTCCAGGATAGATGCCTCCTGACACAGGGAGTGCGGGGGGAGCAGTCCTCTCTCTGAGGGGCCCTGCAGCCCGGTGTGCACGTCTCAGGTGTGACAGGCAAAGGCGGCAGGAGGGCTTGGAGCGGGGGCCATGGCTGGTGGATAGCGAGTGGAGACACCAGGGGAATGTTCAAGTCTGTGAAGTGTAACATCGTATGTCTTACTGACCTCGGCTGGCTCTTGGGTGCTCGGCTATAATGACCCATGATCCACCTGTGCTAAATTTCTGTAGTCAAGTGGTGTGTGTGTGTGTGTGTTACAGAGAGAGAATGAATGCAAAGTGAGATACGGCTCGGATGCTGGGCTCTCTTCTATGCTGAACTCCCCAAATATGATCTCTCTCACAGTCTCAGAAGATGACCCCAGAGCGTTACAAATGTGGACTGTCCATCCTTTTGCAAGTAACTGCCCCGCCAAGTCCTAGCTGCTCGTTGCCTGCCAGCAATCCGGTGGTGAATTTAAAACAACTGCTCACAGCCACCTGCAACCCAGAACCACTTGCAGCTGCTTGTGTGGTCAGCAAGACTGCCAGAGAGCAAGGCCAAGGGCAGGATGCCAGCTTCCCAAGAGAAAGTGCCAGATCTTGCCTGGTCCCTCAGTTGACCCCAAGCGAGGCCTGTTCCCAGGCCCTGCCTGCAGTACTGTATCTGCCCACAGCTCCTTGCAGCATTCCTCACCTTCTCAAGGTCTTCCACCCGAATCCCCTAGATCTCTGCCCTTTGCTCCTGCCAGCACTTAAGCTTCCCTCAGCTCAGTTGCTCCAGGCAACTCCCCATGGAGGTGGAGCAAGCAGTGAGCACCAGTGCGATTGGAGAAGAGCACATTCTTTCCCAAAAGCTCCTAATCAGATCTTTACCTGACCTGGGGAGGGGGTGGGGGCAGGAGGAGAGGGGAGTGGCAGTTATCAGCAGCAAACTGGCCCGCATCATCCCATCAGTTTGATCAGATGCATGTTGCTGGTATTGAGGAACCTCTGTTTTCTGCTTTTGTGATTTCTGCCTTACTTGCTGGCTGGGAGCTGTGTGAACTCCAGGCCTGACAGTGTGCGTGACACCCAGCAGGACACCTGGCAGACCACTCCTCAGGAAGCAGATCCCTGATGTCAGATAAGACTTGCTCACTACCATAGTTTGTACTATCTGAAAGTTGCTTGCTTCAAACCTACCAATAGAAGCCTGCCAACTTGCTCTTTTTGAAAGGTAACAGTTAAAACTGACTAATCATGACTGTATAAATATATGGAATTGTCCCAAAATGTGTAAGAACCCTGTGCTGTCCAACCTCGCCCCTGTTGCTGCAGCTGTGGCGGCCGTGGCCATAGTGTCCCACTGGGCTGGGGTGGTGGCTGGGAGCCAGGCTAGTCTGAATAAACCACCCTTAGGCGTTTGCATAGACTTCAGACTCGTGATGATTTCTGGGGAGCTCAAAATCTGGGCACAACAGCATAGGAGCAGAAGCCGCATCCTGAGAGGACGTGGAGAAAGAATGTAATTTAGAGGATGAAGGAGAAGGTGGGGGAGAGAAACAGGGAGGGGAAGAGGAGAATGCAAAAGAGAAAGGACTCGCTTTGCATGAGGAAGGGAGGGGAATGAGTCTGAATTTTAAACATCAGATCAATGTGAATTTAAACCTCGGCTCCAGCATGATCGATCGGCAAGACCCCTTGGGAGCAGGTGGATGTGAGGACGAGAGCTGCTGGGTGCCAGGAGCACACACATCAGTTTTGCTTGTGATTGACCACCATCACAGCCACAGAGGGAAGCAGCGTCCCACCAAAGGCCAAATCATCGTGGTCAGCATGTGCAATCATTACAAATGGTGACTGTCCGCGTGTAGCACCTTTGGGGTGGCCGTCTCCGGACTACGCTCAGTACTGCAGTGATCCGGCACGGTAGTCTGCTCTGGATTGGCGTCCCCAACTCCTGCAGATGCTGAATCCCGGAGTTGTCAACTGACGGTGTTCACAAGGCAGCACCCAAGCCCACTGTGGCATCAGAGGATAAGCCTTTGGGCAGCGTGAGGCGATTGGGTTCAGTTGCTAGGGTACAGCCTCTTGGTTGTGCCATGATGGCTTCAGAAGGAGGAACTCCAGGGATGAGAGTACTGCCCTGTGCCCGGCCTCCTGTCCTGCCACCCTCATCAGACAAACGGTGCAATAGGCCTACCCGGCTTTGCCCTGTGAACTTTGGACCCCATCTTCTTTGGAAGTAGCTTCTCTCAAGTATTTCAATGTTACTGAGGAAAAGCTGACTCACAATGTTATGCCAGATTTTCAAATACCCAGAAAATTGAGTCTGAAGTCAGTGCTAACACATAAGGGTGGTTTATTCAGGTTAGCCTAGGTGTCCCAACCACCTCCCCTATTCCAGCAGGAACAGCAGGGCAGAAAAAAAAAAAGAAGAGCAAGGTGGAACAGCATAGGGTTCTTACACGTTTTGGGACAATTCCATATAACTATACAGTCATGATTGGTGTTTTAACTGTTACCTTTCAAAAAGAGCAAGTTGGCAGGCTTCTATTGGTAGGTTTGAAGCAAGCAACTTTCAGATAGTACAAGGAGCTATAGAGCAGTGAATCTTATCTGACATCAGGGATCTGCTTCTTGAGGAGTGGTCTGCCAGGTGTCCTGCTGGGTGTCACGCGCACTGTCAGGCCTGGAGTTCACACAGCTCCCAGCCAGCAAGTAAGGCAGAAATCACAAAAGCAGAAAACATCTATGTTCTTCAGCACCACTGAGCCAGAATCTCTGAACCTGGTTGGTGAAGACAGACTCTTCTGAAAGTCCACGCCCCACCTTCAGCCCCAGCACGTTTAGTGCAGCTCATTAGTTGGGCAGAGAATAACGCATGCTCATCTGAAAGACAATGATGGGGCCCGCTAATTAGGAACTTGTTTGGGTATGTGGTATCTGCTGTGCATCTCAAAAGGAACTGGAGAAAATAAACCTTTGATGCTGCTGTTTTCCTGCTGTGCCAAGGCAGCCAAACTGTGCACGCGTGGTTGAGGGCCTCCAGGTCCTGTTGGTCTGATGGAGACCCGGTAACCTCAAACACTCAGATGAAGCCGTGTGCACATTTGGGTTTCAATCTGGGTATAAACTGAGCCCTCATTAAGAAGAGAGCATCAGGTGCTGTCAAAGCAAAAGCTGTCCCAGCAATAGAACATCCTTACTAAGTATCACCACCTGTTACCACAACTAATAACCCCCATTAATGAACAAGTACCATGTGCCAGGCATCATGCTGAATGCTTTCCAAGTTGGAAATTCCAGGATTCCCCCCTGAAGCCTCAATATCTTCATTCACCCCGGCAGGTCCCTGATGTGTTTAGAATAAGTTGCAGGGAAACATAAAAATAGATCTTGAAGTTGTGGATAAAAATGACATTTCTCACCACAAGAGCCCTTATATAAAAGGAGGACTATGAAACACAAGAGAAGCTCTCAGTGGGGTTTATGCCAGATGAAATGAGGTGTGTTTAGAGAGGAGAGGAATGGATGGTCCTGGGGTGGGACCAAGAGGTAGGGTGAGGGGACCCAGAGGTAGAGGCACCCGCAGAGTTTCAGGACACAACCTTGTCCCGGGCAGCCTTGCAAATAATTACAGCTCCTAGAAAGATCAATGGCAAGCATTTACTGCACCCTGGGGGCACAGTGGCAACAGGAACTAAAAAGTCAGGTCCCTGTGCAAGGAGAAAGCACTGCACTGCAGAGACGAAAATAGCAAGCTTGAAACAATTAGAGGGCAATTAATGTCAAACTGGTTCCAAGTCAAGTACAACAGGACTCTAGGGTGAAAAGAAAGTGTGATGAGCCAGGCTACTCTGCCAGGCAGTGGCAGGAGAGCTTTCTGGAGCCTCAAGGTCTTGGGCATCAAATGCTTTGAGGGAGATGGTCCAGTTGTGTAGGAGGCTCTGCCCAACCACCTACAGTCTGAGCGCTCCGGAAACCGGCAGTTAGCAAATGAACTCAGAACCCCATGGACAACAGCTTTGCCGGAGGAAGGAAGAAACCAACAAGTGATTGAAGTTCTGGGATTTTGTAGAGAAGAAATAGGGGCACAGAATAGCCTGAGGGCAGAGAGATGGCTTAGTCTACTGCACACTCTTTGAGGGCAGACTGTATTTTCATTTCCTATTTAGTAAACCTTCATCGTTTCAGAAATACTGCACTAGTTCAGGAGATGGGAGGTCAGGAGATGAATCAGACTTAGTCTACTGTTTTCTCAACAGCTCATAGCAGAACTTCTTTTGGAACTTGGAGCCCAATTATTACATCATGCCTCGGAGGACTATTCTTTCCCTAAAGGTACATCTACTAAGTCAATCATTCATGCAGCAGTTTCCACCTACTGTGTGCTAGGTGATGTCATAGACACTGGAGAGGAGCATTGGGAGGGGAATTTTTTTCCTAAATAGAATTTTTTGTCAAGTGGACAGAGTCAAATACATTTAGCATAGAGTGGAACAGCCTCCCTGGTAGACAAAGATTGTTTAAGCTTTCCAGGGCAGTGAGGTTGGCCTCACAGAGCAATAAGCATTTGCTTGGGCTGTGGAATGGGCTCTGCCAGGGGTGGGTGTGGAACATGGGAGCAACATAGGTGACAGGTGGAAAGGAAGGTACGAGACTTGAAAGCCTGTGAGGCTAGGAGAATGACACGTCCTAACAGCTTTAGGTAGTTGTGAAGAACCAGAGCCCAAGGTTCTCAAGGGACAGATGCAGGAGCTGGCTGTGGGCAGATGAGCAGGAGCCCCTCAAAAACAGCACGGTACCACGCCAGTGACATGTAGCCTGCTCAGTACCAAGGAGACACAGAAGACAGCTTCTTTCTATAGCTTTTAATATTTCATTTTGTTTCGAAGGCAGAGAGCTCAGAGACACACAGACAAATCTCCTGTCCATGGTCCACTTTTCGGACGCTCACAACAGCTGCAGCAGGGCCAGGCAGAAGCCAGGAGCCCAGAACTCCATCAGAGCCTTCCCACCAGCAGGAAGCCAATGCTTGAGCCATCACCTGCTACCTGCCAGGCGCATGTTAGCAGAAAGATGAAATCAGAAGTAGAGCAAGGACACAAAGCCAGATGTTCTGAAATAGGCTGCAGGCATACCAAGCAGTGTTGTAAAAAAAAAAGATGTGTTTACCTAGTTTTTCAAAAGAGGGAGAGAGACTTCAACCTCTGCTTCACCTCCCAAATGTCAACAACAGCTGAGTTGGGCCCTGCCGAAGTCAGGAGCTAGGAATTCCATCTAGGTCTCCCACATGGGTGACAGAGATCTAAGCACAGGGGCCATGAAGTGCTGTTTTTCCAGGCACATTAGCAGGAAGCTATATCAGAAACTGAGTAACCAGGACTTGAACGGGCACTCTGTTATGAAATGCTGGCCTAGCAAGCAGCAGCTTAACGTGCAGCACCATAAAGCCTGACCTTTAGGCAGTGTCTCAGCTGCTGTGCCACATGCCCATCCCCGTTGAGGAATGTTGAGGCTTGGAATGAACAGCCCAGAGGCAGGCATCCTGCACAGTGAGCTAGAAGAACCTTGCTTTTTAAGCAGGTTCCCTCCCAGAAGCTCCTACTACAGAGTCATTAGATGTAATACCTCACTACGACGGAGGCTGGGACACACAGCCTGTTGTCTTAGTCCACTTTCTGATGCTATATCAGAGCACCCAAGGCAGGTAATTTACAACAGAGAGAAGTTTATTTGGCACAGAGTTTTGGAGACTGCAAGTCCAAACTCAGGTGAGGGCCTCAAACTGTGCTGCACCATGGTGGGAGGTGGAAAGAAAGGGATGAGAGATGGAAAGGGGGTGTGGCAGTGTGCAAAACACACAGCACAGAGGCTGCTGTCTCATGGTTTCTAACCCAGTCCTGAGAAATTGACATGAATCATTTTTGGTGATCCAATCACCTCTTTTTATATATATATACATTTTTACATATAAATAAAAGGAGTCGATTGTTGATCTCTTTAAAGATTTCCTTACTTTTTATTTGAAAGGTAGAGTTACAGAGAGAGGAAAGACAAAGAGAGATCTTCAATCTGCTATTCCATTCCCCAAACAGTTGCAATTACTTGCAGCTACAGCTGAGCTGCCCCAAAGCCTTCTTCCAGGTCTCCCACATGCATGCAGGGTCCCAAGGCCTTAAGCCATCCTCTGCTGCTTTCTCAGACCATAAGCAGAAAGCTGGATTGGAAGGGAAGCAGCTGGGACTCAAAGTGGTACCCATTTGGGATACTGGCAATGCAGGTGCCATTGTGTATTAGAATATGAAGCAGTTGGAACCATTTTGCCCCTGCATTCTGATCACCTCTTGAAATTCTCTTCATTTCTCAGTACAATCACAATGATTCATTTTGAACTGAGCCTCTGTGGGCATAAACCATGCCCACACCCTTGCCATGCAAGGCATCTTGCCTTTCCGTGTCTGCCTGCTTTTACAGCCTGCTGCACCCTGCTTCCTGCTGCACCCTGCTTCGTGCCTTTGTCCTCTGTGAGCTTCCTGAACAAGCTCCATGCATCTCAACCTCCATGCTTTGAAATTCCTTGCCCCAGCAAACACCCTTCCTTTATCTTTCCCCAAATGGTTCCAGGCATCCTTATCTGGCAGCCTAGTCTTCTGTGAAAGGCCCTAGGCTTTCTCCCATTCTTCCCCGATGACTCTCTCTGGCCCAGCAGAAGGAATCCCCCACCCCTCCCCTGGGCTCTGTCAGAGCACTGTTCCTGCCACCCAGGGAGCCCGCAGTAGTCCAACATCATGATGGACACCCACAGGCCCACGTCCCTGGAGGACTAGTTGCTCTGTGAGAACAGCCATTACACAGCTGTGACACTGGGGTGATCCACTTGGACCTTGTAGACTGATCATTTCTTGTAATAGAAAGATGAGTTTTGGGGTCCAGTGTAGTAGCCTAGCACCTTGTACCACTAGGCTCTCATATGGACGCTGATTCATATCCACTTCCCTTCCAACTCTGCTGTGGCCTGGGAAGCAGTCAAGGATGGTCCAAAACTTTGGGACCCAGCACCTGCTTGGGAGACCTGAAAGAAGCTCCTGGCTCCTGGTTTCTGATCAGTTCAGCTCCGGCCTTTGCGGCCGCTTGGGGAGTAAACTGATGGATGGAAGATCTTTATGTCTCTCCTCCTCTCTGTGTATCTGCCTTTCCAATAAAAATAAATCTTTTTTTTTTAAAAAAAGACGAGTTTTGTTGGGATTTTATAGATTTAGGTTACAGAAGAAAGACCATCGGAGTCATGATCCTATTTGATTTTGGTATCTCAGCCTCAGTTTTCTTATGTGTGAAATGGGGGTGATGATAACTACCCTGGAATGTTATCATGGAAATTAAATACGATGAAAAATGTAAAGGTTCTGATATGATGGATTTCACAAAGAAAATATTGATTTTCCTTTCTCTCTTGCAACTGTTGATCTGTCTGTTAGCAGTCTTCTGTGGCCACTCTCGCCCCTGGCACCCCCTGGCACCCCTTTAGGCTCTAGACCCTTTTTTGGAGTTACCAGGATTCTCCCTGGGTGGTTGCTAAGATTAGGGCCAGTAGCACTGCTCGGCATAAATGCTATTGGGCGAACACCTAGCATTTGGTGAGTCAGGGCCTGCATGGAGCCCGTCACAGCCTCTGTTCTCTCTGCCCCTATGATGGAGGTATTACCTCCAGCTCAAAAAACGGGAAATGAAAGCTCAGAGCACTAAAGAGACTTGCTGATTACTGGAGCCCAGAGCCCGGGCACAGTCCACGTGTGCTCAGTAGAAAATTCTTGTCCTGAACAGCTACAGGAATCTCCCTCTCCTTAGTCCTCCTAGAGCCACTGAGGCTGTCCCAGAGGGACCGGAAGCAGCTCGAAGGGCAGGTCGTGGACCGTGAGTTAGGTGCATGGGATGACCCCTTGGACATTGGGTTTGGGCATTCCCACAGAGCACATGTCAAGCCCATCAGCCCCAGCCGACTTCCCCAGAAGCAAACGAGAACCCACGCTCCCTTCTCCCTCCTACTTGAAACAAGCACCTGTGGCAACAAGCACATCCATCCCAGGGTTCCAACGCCAGTAGCTGCTGTGTGATCAGGTGATCAATCTCAGAAATAAAGAAACGCAAAGGAGGACAGGACTTCCCAAGAGCCGGCGACAGTGGTGTTCAGGGAGGCACTGAAGCTCTCGGACCATGCTTCCTCCCAGCCCTGCCAATTGTGGAGAACATTTAGTACCAACAGCTCTGCCAAGTACCACACTCAGGGGTTGGCCCAGTTTCACAGCCTTCCTTCTCCAGCGGCCCTGCTGTCAGTTTATTTCCTTGTCACTGTCCCTAACACCGTGCCTGAGCAGCCTTTTGGCTCCCGCTGTCCCTTTTCCCTAGTCTCTTGTCACTCTGCTCTCCGCCCCTTCCTCCTTTCAAGCTGTTCCGGTGCCAGCAGTTCACAGCATGAGTTTACTGCAGTGTGGAATCTCCTCCTGTTACTCTGCATGCCTGCTTCTCCCTGTCCCATCCCATGTTGTTCTTGCAAGAGGCTCACAGTGGCCTGGTATCCCATAGCCTCCTCACTACCACATTGCCCCATTTCTATCAAGGCATTCCCAGGGCCTAAAATTATATTTATTTCTTACTTTACGTTTTTATCATGGTTCTTGCCCCAGTAGAATGTTCAATTCCCTAAGGGTACTTTTCTTTCTTGTCTGGTGCTGTATTCCTTGTCCTTAAAACAGAGGCAGGCATGTGGCAGGCTCTGAGTCTGTGTCTGCTGTATCAGAACACGTGATTGATGCAATGATTGCTGGGCCAGCGATTCAAACATGTAGACAAAGCAAGACAACAATAACGGGAGCTGTTGTTGATCCAGGTAGAGCTCTACAAACATTGTCCTAAGGGGTTGATGAGTGTTATCTCAATTAAGTAGCTCATTAATCTTATTATTATATTCATTGGAACAAAAGAGAACATTGGAATTTAGAAAGATTTAAACATTTTATTCTTGATAAATAGTTGTCTTATTATCCTGCATGACAGAGTTGATCCACCCTCAGGACTTGGTCACAAAGTCAAATGCTTTTAACTACTTTGTTTAAGAAATTACTAAGTTCAAGAAAATACTCAGGCTCCGTATTGTGACCCAGTAGGTTCAGTCACCACGTGTGATACCAGCATCCCACACTGGAGTGCTAAGTTCTAATCCAGCTTCCTGCAAAGGTATATAGGAAGAGCAGCAGATGACAGCCCAAGAACTTGGGTTCCTGCCACCCGGGCAGGAAATCCAAATGGAGTTTCTCACTTTGGCCTGATCCAGCTGTTGTGGCCATTTGGGAGCGAACCAACAGATTCAACATTTCTTCCTCTCTTTCTCCCCCACCTTCTGTCTATGATGCTCTGCCCTCCAAGAAAATAAACACACATTTTTTAAAAAGAAATTCCTGGGCCCGGCGTGGTAACCTAGTGGCTAAATCCTCGCCTTGCATGTGCCTGGATTCCACATGGATGCCGGTTCATATCTCAGCTACTCCACTTTCCTTCCAGCTTCACTGCTGTAGCCTGGGAAAGCAGTGGAGGATGGACCAAAGCCTTGGGACCCTGCACTCTGGTGGGAGACCCAGAGGAATCTTCTGGCTCTTGACTTCAGATCAGCTCAGCCCCAGCCATTACGGCTGCTGGGGAGTAAACCAGTAGATGGAAACTTTTACTCTCTGTCTCTCCTTCTCTCTGCAAATCTGACTTTGTAATAAAAATAAATAGATCTTAAGGGAAAATGGAAGGAAAGAAATAAAGGAGGGAAGGAAGGAAGGAAGGAAGGAAGGAAGGAAGGAAGGAAGGAAAGAAAGAAAGAAAGAAAGAAAGAAAGAAAGAAAGAAAGAAAGAAAGAAAGAAAGAAAGAAAGAAAGAAAGGAAGGAAGGAAGAAAGAAAGAAAGGAAGGAAGGAAGGAAGGAAGGAAGGAAGGAAGGAAGGAAGGAAGGAAGGAAGGAAGGAAAGAAGGAAGGAAGGAAGGAAGAAAGAAAGAAAGAAAGAAAGAAAGACACCCCTTCCCCCAGTGACTGGGGGATCTGAGGAGTGCCAAGGTAGTATAACAATGGGTGTTTATCAGGATGTGAAGATATTGGGACCCTTACACACTCCTTGATGGGAGTGGAAAATGGAGCAGCAACTTCGGAAAACAGATTGATACTTATTCACAGAGCTTAAGCATAAAATTATCATATGACAAAGCAATTTACTCCTAGGTAAACAATCAAGTGGAATCAAAATACACGTGCACGCAAAAACTTGTATACAAATGTTGGTAGCAGTTGGGACTGGCACTGGGGCATAACATGCCGAACCTTTGAATGTGGTGCTGGCATCCATGTGAGTGCCAGTTCAAGTCCTGGCTGCTTTACTTCCAATGCAGTGCCCTGTTTATGGCCTAGGAAAATAATGGAGGATGTCCCAAGTCCTTGGAACCCTGCACCCACGTGAGAGACCTGGAAAAATCTCCTGGATCCTGGCTTTGGATCAGCTCCATTCTGGCCATTGCTGCCATTTGAAGAGTGAACTAGCAGATGGAAGATCTTTCTCTCTGTCTCCTTTTCTCTCTGTGAATCTGCTTTTCAAATAAAAATAAATCTTTTTTTTAAAGAATATCTGTAGCAGCATTATTCTTGATGTCCCCAAAGCTTGAACAACCCATATATACATCAAATGACGAATGGATAAATCAAGTGTGGTTTATCCACAGAATGGAATATTTTTAGCTATGAAAAGTAGAAAAATGATTGCCAGGACTTAGAAGGAGGGTGAAATAGATTGCTACTACATTTGGAAGTGATGAAATTGTTCTGGAACTAGACAGTGCTGGTGGTTGTACAACTGAATTAGGGCAGAAGGTTGAGTGTGCCAGGACTTGGCTTTTCCAGATTCATCCAGCTGTGCCTACCTCAGTGCATCCTTACTAGGATTGGTCAAGCCAAGAGGGGTGGAGCTGAGCACAAAAGAAATGAAATCTATAGTGCAGCCAGGGATGGCCGACAAACAGGCTTTGTCTGATCCACTTTTCATGTTTTGGTACTAGGAAGACAGCCCTGAAGAAGTTCATTGGGCTCCAATCACACAGCTGAACATGAAGAAGCTCTGATTGGAGCTCAGATTGCCCGACTCTACATATCTTATATGGATGAGCACACAGTGTACTGACCAGCACTATGGACCAGGAAGCAGGCCTGCCTGAGTTTACAGCCTATCACTGTGTGACTTAAAATGGGAATGGATGGCAGAGTTCATCGGATGTGGTGAGGATTAAATGACTCAACACACAGCAATTCATTAGTGCAAAGTTCAGAACTGACCTTCATTCATAGTTTGCTTTACCATGGACAGAGCAACCATAATTTCTTCCATAAACTGATAATTAAACTAGCAAATTAAAATCTTCTGGGGTAGTAAAGAGAAAATGGTTGATACATTCAGCTCCTAAACAGGGGTGTCTCCGGCCAGCCAAGCATGGTTGCCATACAGTTGAATATGTTAGATTTATCTGCTGTCAAGAGACATTGTTTAACACTCACAGAGCCTCTCACAGAGGGCCTCCTGCCCATCAGCTAGTCACCCGTCACCATCTTTCTTGAAAGCGATCCATGTCATTGTCACTCTTTGCTATCCATGATGTCTTCTCCATCATTCATTGCCTGGTTCCAAAGTAACCACAAATTCTCCTCCCCAAGTTGAAGTCAACCACTCTTTCTCTGTACTCTGTCTGCACTTTCTGCTTCTATTCTAGTGAATGGCCGTATGAAATTGTGGTTTTCTTGTGTTCTGAACAGGGCTCCTGCTTGATGTCCTATTTTTTAAATTTAATTTTAATATTATTTACATAGTTG
Source organism: Ochotona curzoniae (assembly GCF_017591425.1). Lineage (NCBI taxonomy): Eukaryota > Metazoa > Chordata > Mammalia > Lagomorpha > Ochotonidae > Ochotona > Ochotona curzoniae. Next base: position 2,494,102 of record NW_024465573.1, on the reverse strand, counting down.
AGAGGGATGTATGCCGATGTAGCCTCTGATTATGATGGAGAGGAATGAGGTGTAGAGGAAGGTAGGTAGAATAAATGTTTCAGTTCTGTTTTTCTTCTTTGCCTGCAGAGGAGGAAGAAAGGGGGCCACTCCTTGCTATCAAACTCTGTGAGCCCCCAGGAATGGGAAATGGTCCTTTGATGACATCTTAGAGACCCGGGGGGGGGGGAGTATTTGAGGGTGTTAACTGAGTGATTTCGGTAGTTCTGAGAAGTTGCTGGTTTCATTACTCCAAGGCTGAAAATATCTTTCCAAGGTCTGTCGGTTGACAAAGTCCACCTGAATGTGTCCACAGACCCAGACACTTGCTGCAAAGCTTGGCCAGGACAGTAGTTCAACCTGTTCTGTCTTCTAGCCTCTAACAAGAGTCTCAATGTCCTGTGCTGACCTAGTTGAGCTGGCTCTCATGACCCCTATGTGCATCTGATATACTGTCCAGTGGGAGGGCATTCGCAACTGAGGAAGTCCAGTCCCACTGCATGCTGTCCACGTTGGACCATATGTCTTGTGATTTTCCCTGTGATTAGGGTTTGATTTCATTAGGGGAATCTCCCAAGAAATTTTGCCTGGGGTGACTTCAGACTTGACTCTTGTGTGCACCAGCCAGTACAGGATCAGGTTCAGTCTTTCACCTGTACCAGCCAATGCACATACAGGTGGATGCAACTGCCTGGTCAGTTCTGCCTCCAGTTTCATTTCTCATGTGAACCAGGAGTGCTGCAGCCTGGCCCAGCCCAGCTTACCACAGGCCTGGCCTTCATGCACACTGGTTGGTACGTTGGCAGTCAACCAGGACTAGCCTGGCCTGCCCCCAGTCCCAGATATTTTACTCACCATTGTGAGCTGCAGCCTAGCAGGGGCTTACAAGGCCTGTTCCCAGCTCTGGATCTCACACACAATGGCTGGTGCTAAGACCCAGACTGACATGTCATGTCCCCAGTCCTCACATTCATCAGTAAGTACTGTAGCCTAGTCTGATTGGCTCACACCCTTCTGGCTCTCACCATCTAGTGATACAGCCTAACTCAGCCTGGCTCACTCCAGACCCAGCTTTCGTATGCATGCTGCAGCATAGCCTAATCCATCCCGATCTGGGTTTTTTGAGCACTGGCAGTTGCTGCCATCTAGCACAGTTTGGCCTGCCTCCAGACTTAGCTTACAAGCATGCTGATGGATGCTGCAGCCATGTCTAGCTTGGTCTGACCCAGCCCTAACACTTGTGTTCACCAGTGGGAGCTGCAGCCTAGCAGGAGCGTCCCCATATTACCCCCATCCAATCTTGCATATGCTAGAGAGTGCTTCGACCCAGCCTGGTATGTTCTACTTTGAGTTTCAGCAGTTGACAGAGAATGCTGCAGCCTGGCTCAGCCCTGCCCATCTACAGTTCCAGCTTTCACTGATGCTAAAGCCTAGCCTGGTAGGGCCTATGCCCTATTCTGGCTCCCACACATGCCAAAAGATGCTGTGACTTGGCCCACCCTGGCCTGCTCGCAAACCCAACTCGCACGCATGCTGACTGGTACAACAGCTTGCCTTGGTTTGGCTTGGTCTGCCCCCAACCCTGGTTCTTATGCTCCCCAGCAGGAGCTGTGTCTTAACAAAAGAGTCCCCTAAGTTACCCCAGCAGGCCTGCTCCCAGCCCCAGATCTCATGAGAGTCAGTGGGTGCTGTGGTCCTGCTTAGCATGATCTACCTCCAGTCCCAGCCTCTGCATGTACCAGCAGGTGCGATAGCCTGGCCCAGCCTAACCTCTTGCCAGCTCCAGCTCCTGTGAGTGCCAAGTGTTTGGCTTGGCATTGGTGATTTAAGGTGGGCAAAAGTAAAGATAGCCTCTCTTTGAGCTTGGGGTCTGCCCAGTGCAGGAAATTGTGCCCAATCCAAGAGTCATGTGATGGGCCATGTACTTACCAACTCAGGGGAGGCCTTTGTTTGGAGGGAACTGACTAGGCTTGGGTAGGGTGGAGAGAAAATCCCAGGAGGACTTCACTGAGGAAATGACAATTGCATTATTGAAATTAAAACTTTAGATAAATGAAATTTAACAGAATTCCAGAGTGATTCATCGACGGGGCAGTCCTCAGGACCAGCAGAGGTTCAGAGAGCTCCACAGCAATGCCGGCAGCATTTATAGACACAAAACAGAGGAATGTCCAAGTTGGGTATTAATGTCATTTGATCATGATCTGATGAGATGATTGATTGAGGCTCAGCTGTTTATTACAAGATATATTCCTGAATTGGGCCTTTAGTTTAGGGACTAAGTTAAGGCTTTAGTTTAGGTAACAAAATAAGTTGCATTAATAGTACTTGAGGACTCAAAGTACAGCAGCATCTTCAGGCCAAATTTAGTTTAATTTAATAGCACTGAGAGCTAAAGAAGTAATACAAATTAAACAGGCAGAGGCGGTGGGGGCGGGAAGGGTAGCACCATGCACTCGGCCTGTGCTGCGAACTCACACACTCCAGAAACCCAGGACCCACAGCCCCTGGCTGGAGTTCAGAACACACACAGCAGGTGCTTTCAGCTGAAGCTCTGGTGTTTAGGCAGGAACCAGACCATCCGAGGACCAAGTGGGCCAAGTTCAGAGGTTTTGTCTTTGTCCTTCACAATGGGGAGTCATTGAACGCTTTGAGTCAGGGAACAAGGGCATCAGTCTGATTGTCCAGAAAATTAGTCTGGCTGGGGTGGGAGATGGCAGGGGAGGGTTTGGGGGATGGTCAAGAAAGAAAGGAGGCCAGTTGGCAGGTGACTGCAAATAAGATGCCTCGTGGCAACGGCTTGAATCAGGGAGGTAGCAATGAAGGCGAAGAAGGTTAAAGCCATCCCAAAGGCAAAAAGCAATGGCATTTCCCCAGGGCTTGTCTTTACCACAGCTAGGCACAGGGCGTCTCTGAACCAGCCACTATGGAGATTCCAACAGAATGGCTGCCTTCCAGGTATTTCTACTGAAAGACCACACTCAGCATAGCATGTAAAAGACAAGCCAGCTCTCACGTGCTGCGTGCAGACAGCCTGTGACTGGGAACCGAATGGGTGGAGACAGATCTCTAGGCCCCTCAAAGTCACAGATTGGGTTGAACTTTGATATTTTCCTGAAGATTGAGGATCACCAATCAATGTTTTGGTTTTTCAGGAGATGTGAAGCCCTCGTGCTAACCAAAAATAAATTTTAATGCATTAATTTGCTGATATATTTATTCACTTTTCACCTGACTTTTATTATACATAATGGACGTGTAGGATGCTTAAATGAGTATCGGTGATGAAAGGAGGCTCTAGGGGTAGGGTTAAAAAGGTATCTGGAATCTACAGATTTGTGTTTAAAGTTCAACATGTTAGTTGCAGTTTGTTCTTTCTTTTATTATGATAGCAAAATATCTATAATATACATACCTAATATACATACCATAAAATCTATTATTTTAACCTTTTAAAAGTTCCCAATTCTCTGGCACTCAGCCCATCCACATTATTGCGCAATAATCACCATCAGTTTGCTCAACTGAAACTGTGTCCGTAAGGACTAGTTGCTCTGGCCGCTGCCGCTCTACTCTCTGGTGTTGTGGATCAGACTTGGGACCTCACCAGAGGAGTCACACAGTATTTCTCCTTCTGTGTCTGACTTATTTCATTGAACACAGTGTCATCACATTTCCTTCCTGTGGTAGCCTGTGTCGGACTTCCTTTTAAAGGCTGTGTAATATTCCACTGCATGTATATAACACCTTTTATTTATCCGCTCATCTGTCAAAAGATAATTGGTTTGCATCTATGCCTACATGGATGCTCAAATATCTCTGAGTTTCTGTTCTCATTTATGGGGATATATAGCCAGAGGAGAAATTGCTGGCCCCTCTAGTAAGGCAATACTTGAGTTTTTGAGGACTCACCATGAAATTTTCTACAGTGACTGAGCATCTTACATTCCTACCAGCAGTGTGCAAGGGCACAAGTTATGTTTATAGCCGTGTCTGTTGTGGTTTTCGGTAATAAGTTTCCTATCAGGCATTATATAGTCCTGATTCACATTTTTCTAATAACTAGTGATGTTGAAAATCTTTTCATATGCTTGTTGGTCAATTATACATCTTCTTTGAAGAAACATCTATTCAAGTCCCTTTCCCTCCATTTAGATCACATTGCTCTGTTGTTGAGTAGTTGGGTTTCTTTTTAATCCAACTTCAACAACTCTTGTATTCCATTCAGGCTGCTATAAAAAACATCGTGGCTTATAAGCAACAGAAATCTATTTCTCACATTATTGGAGGCTAGGAAATCTAAGCTTATTCAGTTTCTGGTTCATAGATGGCATTTTCTTACTGAATCTCACATCGTACAAGATGCAAGGAAGCTCTCTGGGGGCCCGTTTATGTAAGGGTGCTAATCCTAGTCAAGGAGGCTTTCCTCCAATGACTCAGTCACCTCTGGCTACGGCTTGGGCAGGGTTGCAGTGTGCTCCACAGGGGTTAATGCTAGGAGGCTTGGTCTTCAGGGTGGTGAGGCCTTTAGTAGTGGGCCTGGTGGGAAGTCACTGGGTCTAAATGAAGGCACTGTTCTCAGAAGAGATTAAAGCAGTCCTCATGGGGCGCTGAGAATGCTCTTGTGAGAGGCCTACATAAAAAGAGCAAGCGTGGCTCCTCCACACACTCTGGCTTCCTGTCTTGTCATGTGATCTTTCCCACTCACAGGCCTGAGGCTATCTTCCTCACCAGAGGCACGGGCAATGCCACAGTCATGCCCCGATCCTGTAGAAACGGGAGAAAAACAAAACTCTTTTCTTTACACATTGGCCAGTGTCAGGGGTTTTGTAATAGTAACAGAAAATGGACCAATCTGTCTCTCAGAGTCCCTGCCTCCTGAGACCATCACACTGATGGCTACAAGTTTAATATACAGATTTGGGAAAGGGGACACAAACATTCAGATTGTAGCAGAAACCAAAATCAGTCTAGTGTACGGGGAAGAATAGACAGGAGTATGAGTTGTTTCATGTCACTGAAAATTGAAGGCATATTTTAGGATCCAGATTTTAAAAAAGGTAAGAGGAATATTTCCCTCCCTTCCCCATGCATCTGTTTTCTTCTATGTGGTTTGTTGCCTGCAGGGCTTACCCTGTCAAGAGAAGATGTGTAGGAATTATTCATTCATTCATTCATTCACACAGGAATCATGGAGCCATTCCCCTTTCCCAGACTTGGTTCCAACACCCAGGAGAAGTGGCAATGAGTTCAACAGAAGGATCTCTTCCCTCATAGGGCTTATATTCTCCTGGGCAGACATAGGGATAAAGCTGTGTATGTTCTGAATGCAAGTTCAATGGGGGAATAAAGACACAGGAAATGGGGCAGGGAGTGTGGAGGCGGGTCATCTGGGAAAGCACTTGCCTCCTCTCCTACAGAACAGTATGCATGAGGAAGGAGGAGTGACTTGGGCTCCCTGTCCTGTCTGGGATATTGATGCAAGCAGAATAATAGACACACTGAGGTAAGTGTTGGTGGCCTCCAGGCACATGGTGGGCCAGCGCGTGTTGGAAGGGAAAGAGGCTGGAAAGTCTTTCTAGGAGAAAACAGGGTTTTGGCCCACCTTTTTAAGCTTGTCAGGAGTGTTCTGGAAGCCAAGGATGCAATGGTCTTTTTATAGCGCTGGAGTGGTCCTAGACTTTGCCCCTGAAAACCTGTAGGGGACACTAGGCTTACCCAAGAACTCCAGTTAGCCTAGGCCAACTCAACCCAAGAAGTGAGTGCCTCAGCACAACTCCCAGGAGAGAGGTACTGGGTAACTCTAATTGGTCCAGCTTGGGTCAGTTGCCCATGCCTATATCCATTTCTAAGATTGGTACAATTAGAACTCCCGTTTGACAGGATGAGTCGCATTTCTACGAGATCAACCTTACCTAAGTTACACAGACTGAGGTGGAAGGGGCTGACTCCCTAAAGGAAAGTTCTGGTATCCAGGAAATCAAAATGGCAAGTGCCTTCCACACCCAGCTCAATTAGTGGCTGGCTAACTTTTGGCAAATTCCACCCTGTATGAATTCAATTGTCACATATGATTGAAAAACCTAAACTGAAGTGAGAAAATGCGGTGATATCTACACTAAATTACTGAACAATAAATGTGACCATGCACAGGGACCTGATTTGGGAGGCATAAAATACTAAGCAAGCATTTCTTCTTTTTTTTTTTTTAAGTATTCATTTTTATTTTAAAGGTAAGTTTAGAGAGAGGAGACAAAGATATTCCACCAATTGATTCACTTACCAAATGGCCCCAGTGGCCGAAGCTGAGCTGATCCAAAGCCAGAAGCCAGGAGCTTCTTCCAGGTCCCAAGACTTTGGGCCATCCTCTGTTACTTTTCCTAGGCCACAAGCAGTGAGCCGGATGGGAAGTGGAACAACCAGAATATGAACCAATGCCTATATGCAATGCTGGTGTTTCAGGATGGAGGATTAGCTTATTGAGCCACAGCACCTTGTCCCAGCAGGTATCACTTTGATGAATGTTTTCTGAAACTTTGTAACTGCCCTTCATAAGTTGTAATATGCATAGAGATAGGACTGACAGGCAAGCAGTTGCCATCCACAACAAGTTTGTGTAGCTTTCCAGCGCCTTTACACAGGCAGGAGTAGCAGATGCACTTGCCTGTGTTGGCTAGGCTCATGCAAATGCAGAAATGGGATTGAGCTTTCTCCACACTAAGCAGCCTGGAGCCCACAGTGTTATTAAGGAGAGCAGCAGCTGCATGGCACCAGGAGTTCATGATGGGCTCAAATGTAAGCCCAGTGTGGTCAGACAGTTTTCTTTGAGAGAAACTGGTGTGATTTAAAAAAAAAAAAATGATGGCAGCTTCTTCAAATGTTTCTTGAAAACACTTTGGGAACCAAGCAAAACACGTATGCTGGCCGCATTCACCCTATGAGCTCCAGCCTGCCCATTCTCTGTCAATTAGTATACTCTGATGGAAGTTGTTCTTCTGAGAGCTTAACACCATAGGCTTTCTACTTTATTCACCACCATCATCCTTTCTGCACCCTGGAATTTAAGCTTATCATACATGCAGTAGGCTGGGCCAGGCACCACCTATTGTATCATTGCAAGGAGAGGGTCCAACTCCAGCCATGAGTGCTTGGTCTCAATGCTCCATTCACCTGTTGAATGTTTCTCTACATCTGTAAATGAGCAGTAGGAAATTAAATCATCACTTAATTTCCTACCAGCTCTGTCACTTCATGACCTGGAGTTTTGAGAATACAAGGGACAAAAACCCAAGGAAAATCCTTGTTCAAGGAGTGCAAAGTCCATTTCTGGTTGGATGACCAGCAAAGGCTCCCTTGCTTGGATGGTCTTGAAGACAGCATGGCACTTGGGCAGGCGGGGACTGTCAGAGGGTGGGAGAAACAGAGCAGGCAGATTACGTAATTATCATATTTGGAACACTCACCATATTCCTGGCATCATACTAATCTTTTTATATACATTATTTGCTTTAATCTTCCCAACCCTGAGATATAAATTGTGGTTTTCATGTAACAGTGAAGAAACAGTTTGCAATGTAGAAACATTTATAGAAAAATTAAGTTTCTGACTGAAGTTTGCCAAGTTTGCTGGCAGTGCAGGCTGCAAGCCTAGGCATGCCTGATTCCAAAACCTGTGCCCTGACCATCGAGTGCAAAAAAGGAAAGGAGTAAGAGGAATGTAAGTGGAGTAGGTTGCAAGCACCTGTTTCCTCTTAGTAGGCTTTGGATCCATTGGTTCCAATGTCTTGACTTACAGAAGAAAAAACCACACTTGGTTCCTCCCACTATACACCCATAGTTCAGATGATGTCTGTGACTCCCTGGTGTGGGGATGACTCCTTCCCGGAAAGCAAGCACTCAGCTCTGTAGCAGACACCAGCCAGGTGTCCTGGAGTCCAATTCACTTCTGACACAGCCTTCCTGGGGACAGGAGCAGAGCCCACAAGTTAATATCTCCAAGATTGCCCTGCCTCTCCTTATCTAGAGGCCCGTCACAAGCCCTAAGTTGTTTCACTCATGCTTCTAATCAGCTGACTAGAACCCAGGGTCCCCAAGACTCATTCCTCAGCTGTGATTCATTTGCTCCAGTGGATCATGGAACTCAGGGAAACACATTTACTGCTTACTCAAATGAATCTTACGCAGGATACCGAGGGAGAGACACACAGGTTGAGGTGTAGCAGAAGGGGCAGGGCTCCATGCCTTGTTGGTATGCTTCATTCTCCAGGAATCTCCACAGGTTTAACTATCCAGAAGCTGCCCAAGGCCTGTCCTGCTGAGTTTTATGGACATTCCATCAAGTAGGCATGACTGATAAAATCATTGACGTTTGGTGGCTGACTTAACCTTTTGTGTCTCTACTCTCCCTGGAAATTGCGGCATGGATCGGAAATCCCTGAGCCTCTAATCCTGCCTTCCTCACATCCCACAGCTCCCTACCACTGCCAGCCCTCACTCAATTCATTAGCACATGAAAGATGCCATTACTTCAAGATGCCAAGGATTTTAGGAGCTCCATGACAGGAAACAGTGTTAAATACCAAATACGTATTTTCACATTATCACCTGTATGTTTTCTATGTCTTAGCTATTGTGTTAGATGCTATAAGGAATACAAAATAAATGCAAAAAGGGGTTTAACTTCAGGGAGATAATCTATTGGGAATAAACCAGATGGATATAAAAATCACCACGGTAGATTGCTTGCAATGATGACATCCTACATGCCCTTTCAAGTATGACTGACATTCTGTCAACAGGTGGAGCCTCTTTCCTTTTCCTTCCTGGTAGACTGGTGCTGGGACTTGCTTAGACCAACACACTGTGGTAGTGCTGATGTGTGACTTCTAGGACTAAGATTTGAGGAGTCTTGACAATTCTGGTTTTCCTTTTCTAGGAGCCAGCCACCAAAGCAACAAGTGCAGTAACCCCACTTGAGGGTGAGCCAGCTCTTACCATCGCAGCCTCCCCTACTAAGGTGCCACATGTCATGCAACTAGTTCCTGTCCTCTGGTATTGGTAAAGCTGTCCCAGCCAACACTACAAGGAATAGAAACAAGCTCTCCCTCTTGCTGCTCAAACTGCTGAATCATAAGTTCAAAAGAAATGGTTGTAAGCCTTTGATTTGTGATGCTTGTTATACTATGCCTTATATGTAAGCATATGTGGGTCAAAATCTGGGAACTAGGAAGGTCAGAGGAAAGCAGGATTGTAATGTGGGTCAAAGGTGAGGGGGCATAGGCAGGAATCAGCAACCAAGTCAAGTTCCAAAGGGTGTCCTTCAGACAAGCTCATCACAGAAACTCTGACCATGGCTCTGCTGGAAGTAAGCCCTGTTCTCACAGAGGAGAAACCCTGTACTATGTTGTCCCATTTTTGTTCAACTGGTTTTTGACTTTGACCTGGCCTGACCTGGCATTCTGGCTCTGAGATTTGCCCTTGGCTGTGGGTTCTGTGGTCATCGGGGGAGCTATGGATCAGCAGTTAAGTGGCATTGAACCCACAGGAACTCTGAACCTGAATTTGTTCATCCAATAAAAGATGATATTCCCTACTTCATAGGGTTGTTGGAAAGATTAGTCAAGGTGGTGGATCCGCCTGAGCTCAAGCTCTAGCACTCCCGTCTTGTTGGCCGTCAACAAAGTCAGAACCTGTCTGTTAGCTCTGCCAGCTGAGAATGAAATTGGCTTATCCTTTGGACTTTCCTTGCATCCCTAGATCTGCCTTTTAACAATCAACCATGACCACACGGTAACTGAGGTTGGCTTTTACTTTCCAAATCTACCTTTGCCTCTAAGATGTACTTGAATTCTACTTGCTACTCTTCAACCAGTGAATTCTCAAAGTTTTTTACTCATTAAAACAGAATGCTTCTAAAGAAAAGTGAAGTCTGAGTTAGTTTTTGAAAGATAAGATTTTTGTCTGGGGGAATCAATATAGAGAAAGTTCAGCAGTAGGGAAAAATAGATACCCTTTACGAATGGGCAAAGGAAGAGTGAGTCATGGTTTGATATGACTGAATGCTAGATCAAGACTTTGAGACTTTATTCAATAGACAACCACTGAATATTTCAAATAGGGGAATAATAACGTCATCATCTTTTGTGATTTATTGGTGGCAGTGTGAATGCTCCAGAGCAAGTGAGACAGTGGAGGCAGATCAAACAGGAAGCTCTTGCAAAAACATAGGTGACAGCTGATAAGAACTTGTTAAAGGGAGGGGCAGAACCGGAAAAGACATGTCAGATTTGAGAAGCATTTACAGAGGAAAGTGGACAGGACTAGGTGGCTACTTGGATATAGAAAATGAGAATGAAGAAAAAAAATAAAAGAACATTTGGGACTGAAAAGGTCTGAATGTGTCTTGGACTGTATAGAGTAGGGGGATTAAGACCTGGGGGATGGCGGAAAGATGACTTCAGTGAGGACATTTGGCGTCTGTGATATTTATCAAATCCTCCCCCCCACCCCCGCCACCTCTCTTTTTCTTGCTTCCTCTAGTTTCTTGAGCTCAGAGGAAACGTGAACTTGCAGGTGACTAATCCAGCAGGACACGCTCCCATATATCCTGAATACTAACTACCCACTGCACCTGGGAGCCTGAACAAGCCTTTCCGCCAACCAAGCTCTCTCATCAAAGAGAGGAAGACAAGAGAGGATCCAAAAGTGTCTCAAAGCTTCATCCGGGGCTGCTGTCTGCAGGGAACATGGAAGTGTTCCTGGTGATTTCCCACGATGAGTCAGCGCTCCCGACACCATCTCCCTCCTCTGAGGGCCCTGAGAGTGTCTCTGCTGACAGCCTGCCTCTTCCTCCACTTTGTCTTTCTCCTTCCATGAATCTGGATCAGTGTCAAGGATGCAGAGCACTATCTGGTCTCCAGAAAGGAGATCCTGTACTTCTCTGCTATTGAGTTTCTGCTCTACTTAATCAGTTGACCAATCATCAATCAATCAACACACTTTCATAACTACTTTTCATTTCTGTCATTCAACAAGTATTTCTTGAATGTTTTCTCTGTGCCAGGTGCTGTTCCAGAGTCTAGCAACACTGCGGCGAATAAGCTAAAGAACATGTTACGTCATGGCACATGTTTTCCCAGGAATGAGTAACTACTCATATGTTGGTCAGCGTTTTGTTACTACAGTGACATAAATTGCTGCAACTTTCAAAAAAGAGAAGTGTATTTGGCTCATGGCTTTGTAGGTTTACATCCAAACTCCTGTGGCCTCACTGGTTTGGCCTCAGGTTGGGTGGCAGGTAGCAATGGTGGAGCAGGTGCAGAAGGATCCCATAGGGAGCCAGAAAGCAGACAGCGTGCAGTCTTTAATGCAAATCCAGGGGTCACACAAGAATTACCTATTGTTAGGTTTTACCTATTAGAATTAGCTATTATTCTTGCCAATGAAATGTGGTTCTTTTCCTTTAGCTTTATTTTTGAATGGGAACCAGCTTAAGGGCACAACCCCAGTGACCTAAAGTGCTCTTGCTAGGTCCCATCTCCTAAAGGTTCTACCAACTCCCATAGCACAGCTCAGGGGTGGCAAGCTTTCAACACATGGAGTTGTTTCAAGGCACCAAAACCAATGATGAAACAGTACCAATGCAAGTACATTATGGGGAAAGATATGAGGCAAAGGACCAGGGTGCTCTTGTGTCATGGAATATAAGATGCTCTGTCAGCTTTTGAGGCCTACAACATTGAAGGAAACAGGAGATCAGTTCAAGCTGGAATATCATAAGAGGGCACCAGAGGCAAGGTGGTATTTGAGTTATATCTTAGGAAAGAAAGGGGGGCAGTACTGTGGCACAGCAGTTAAGTTACCATCTGCAATGTGGGCATCCCATATGCTACTGGTTCAAGCCCCTGCTACTCCACTTCCAAAACTCCCTGCTAATCTGCCTGGGAAAGCAGCAAAAGATGGCCCAAGTCCTTAGTCCTTGCCACCTACATGGGAAACCAGAAGAAGCTCCTGGTTCCTGGCTTCAGTTTGTCCCAGCCTGGGTCATTGCTGCCATTTGAGGGAATGAACAGGTGGATGGAAGATCTCTCTCTGTGTAACTCTGCCTTTCAAACAGATAAATTAACCTTTAAAAAAAAATAAAAGAGAGGGAATTTAGATGGAAGAGCATTTTAGACAGAGAAACATCTTAAGGGAGTGTGCAGACCTGGCAGTAGAGACAAGAAGGGCTGGAGGTATGTTGGTACAATCAGATGTACTCCAGGATTGGACCTATGCTACAGGGGAACACACAATGAAGCCAAGTGAATCCGGTAAGACAACCACTTTTTTTTAAAGTCCTAAAAACCAAACAGGCTCTGCTTTTTCCCTGCCATGTGCTAGCAAAATATGGGGTATCCCAGAATCACACCACATGCTGCATGCTTTGAATGTAAAGATAATAATAGCTTTGTAATAAAATTAGAGCTATTATTCTTGCCAGTAAAATGTGGTTCTTTTAGTTTAGTTTTATTTTTGGATGGGAACCAAATTTTTATAGGCAAGGGAAGAGAAGTAAGACAGAGAGTAAATTTTAATGTGGTTCTAAGTGATTTTACCACATTTTTTATTAGCTCTCTAGGGGAAAGATAAAAACTTAATTGGATCACTTAAGAAGGGGCTCATAGAAAGCGATTTTCTTAACTAATGATTAGGAAGTGCAGCTCAACTGCTGAGTTTCCTCTTAAGTAGTGCGATAAGCACTATTATTATGGGAAATTCTGGCTATTATTGAGACCTTTCTGTAATATGCCCTTAGCTGGGAAAATGCTTCTTATTATCAGAGATATCACACTTGGGGTGACTTATTTATCAAATATGTATTGTCCCTACACTGTCATTCACATACCAGATATGACACAGATGAGGTAAAGACATCCAGAAGTTTCTTTAGTGAGTGACGCATATCAAAATTCCCTACTTTGTCCCCAGCCACTAATTTCTGGACCTTCTCTAGCTGGACTGGATGTTCATTCTAACAGGTCATCAATGACAAGTTAACAGTGAAATCCAGGGACTTTCCCCCCTCTGTCCCCAATTGTTTTGCTCTATCTGTAGCATCTTATACAACCATCCTTTTTGAAAAATCTGCACTTACTGGTTCTAAGTAAGAAACAGACACACACACACACACACACACACACACACACACACACACACACGAGAGAGAGAGAGAGAGAGAGAGAGAGAGAGAGAGAGAGAGAGACTGACTTTCTATTTGCTGGTTTACTCAGCAAATAGCCACCAGGCTGAAACTGGAAGCAAACAACTCGATGTAGGTCATACATGCAGGCGACAAGAATCCGACCACGTGGAGCATTTCTGCTGCCTCCCGGGCAGGGTCTGCATCAGCAGGAGTCTGGAGTCAAGAGCTGGAGCTGAGAACTCTACCCAAGTACTTTGACAGCGGGGCGTTAACATTGTTTTCTAGCTGCTAGGCCAAACACCCGTCCTTCCTGAATCTCAGTGTTTATTTGGCTTTTGGGTTGCTTTATTCTTCTCCTATGCCTGCTGCTTCTCTGGACGGCCTTTCCTCTTCTCCTGTGCCCTGTGCTGTGTTTGACCACCTCTGCTCCCATTTGCTGTCCATATCTTCCCCCAACACACCAGTGTAGATGGTTTCCTGCGGCATCCCAGCCAAGCACATACACCTCATGCATAGCAGGAGCCAGAACACTTCATAAACTCTTATGTCCACAAAGGCAGCACCAATTTCTTTTTATTTCAGACCTGTAATTATCTCTGCTCATTGAAACCTGGATATTTTCATTCAAATTTTTGAAGTCGAATTAATTGAAAAAGCTCAGCTGTCAGAGAGCCGCAGTCCTTGTAATTAGCTTTTAGTGAAGAGAAACTTCCGATTCGCTCTTTGCTTCTGCTCTTCTTTGCAGTTTCAGACTGACGTCTGACTCACCCGGCCTGTCCTTGGTTGCTTCCCCAGCCCTGTGCATCTCCCTTTCATTTTTCTTCAATCCTTTCAATGCCGTCATTGTCCTAACCCAAGAGTCTATGTACGAAGGCTGGGGTGATGAATACTAGTCTCCCAAGAGGTATTCTACCTAGAAGGACAATTAAAGAAGAAAAGTTCCTCCCCAGCACCAACCTATCTGGCTCAACATTTCTACAATGATATTCCTGTAACTGTCTGTGTTCCTGATAAGCACAAATCCTCAAAAATCGCATTGGTTCTCCTTGCCAACAGCTTCTGATTCAAACATCGGACGTATTCCAAGCCAGCAGTGTCCAGCTTTTCATTTTCCTCCCACTACACCTCTCTACCTCCACTCTAACCAGGGCCAGCTCATCATAATCCTCTTTAATACTTTGTTCTTTGTGGATATTTGCTCCCCAGCTGAGCTATGAACTCATTCCGGGCTGGTACTAAGACTTTCCATATTTTGATTCATCCAAGAATGACTAGCAGGTTGCTGTGCAAATAGCCTTGCTGGGAACAGTTTTCCTTTTCCTTGGATTTTACTAATTTGCAGATTCTAACGAATTCCAGGAATCTGGGGATTATGTCTTCTGTTGCCAGGTTACTGATGTGGGAGTGAAAGACCCACTCAACTAAAAAAGAGTCACATCACAGTGTGCTTCCCTGGGGAATTTTTTTGAAGATTTATTTATTTTTATTGGAAAGGCAGATATACAGAGAAAAGGAGAGACAGAGGAAGATCTTTTGTAGCATGGTTCACTTCCCTAGTGGCTGCAATGGCTGGACCTGAGCCAATCTGAAGTCAAGAACCAGGAGCCTCTTCTGGGTCTCCCACGTGGGTGAGGGTCCCAAGGCTTTGGGCCGTCCTCGACTGCTTTCCCAGGCCACAACCACGAAGCTGGATCGGAAGCGGGGCTGGTGGGATTAGAGCCAGCACCCATATGGGATGCCAGGCATGCAAAGCAAGCACTTTAGCCACTAGGCTATAGCACAGGGCCCACTCTGGGGAATTTCTAAGAGGAGCATACCATGGCGATCTTTCTGTTGGACCTCAATGTCAGTGGTGCACCAAGCATCTGGCCTGCCACTCCAGCGTCATAACTGACCACCCTGTCGCTAACTCCAACAGATACTTTTTAGCTTCTGTCATACTAGGCCTTTGGTGGTACTATCATCACTACTTTATTTCCCTTTTTAAAGGTTTATTTATTTATTTGCAAGAGTTTCAGAGAGAGAGCAGGAGAGAAAAGGAGAGATCATCAATCCACCGGTTCATTTCCCAGATGGTATAGCCAGGGCTGGGCGGAGCCGAAGCAAAGAGCCAGGAACTTCCTGTAGGTCTTCCACAAGGGCACACGGGCCCCAGTGCTGGGCCATCTTTTGCTGCATTTCTCAGGTCATTAGCAAGCAGCTGGCTCCGAAGTGGAGTAACGGAGATACAACGTGGCATCCATACGGGGTGTCAGCATTGCAGGTGGCTTTTCCCACTACACTAAAACGCCAGCTTCACTACTTGACTCTTAAAACGGTTGTGTTCATTTTCTTCTTCTCACTTACTTCCTGCCTCTCTCGTCTCTCACTGTTTCCTTTGCCATTGGTTTTTTGCCCATTCCTGACTGCTCCTTCTCTCCATTGCCATTCTCCCTTTTGGTGATCCCAAATCTCTCTCTGATCCGACTAGTCTCTATGTATATGGCATCTCTAGTCCAACCCCCTCTGCTGAACTTCAATTACCTAAAAGACATATTGACTCTATGTCTTATAGGAGCGTCAAAACTGGCCCAGCTAGAACGGAGCAGTGTATGCAACCTGTCCAGCTCTGTGACACACCTGTTCCTCTTCGATTCTGCTTAGCTGGCTCCTTCAAGCCACTGGTAATGAACAGGCTCTCATTCACATACCCTAAAATAATTTGGAAATACTATAGATGCATAATTTATATTCTTAAGTCGACAAAGACTGAATTCAGTAAACTATCAATTAATAATTTGACACTCAAATCACTCATTCAAACTATGTGAACAGGTTATTATTTTATTGAAAAATGAGGCATGGTGTTTTGGTATGCATATTGAATGATTACTACAAACAAAATATTGTCTTGCATAGTTTTGTATCTTTCTGTTTCTTTTTGATTATTTTTGACAAAAGTAACTAAAAACCTGTTCTGCCAGCAAATGTCCAGAATTCAGTACAATATCGTTGCTCACAATTCTCCCTCTATAGTGTTATATCTCTAAAAAGCTCTTCTTACTGATTAAAAAGTTTACATTTTTTCCTTTGAACCTATTATGCCCCTTTAGCTTTCACTATGTTAATGCTTTGGAGTCTTTTATTGACAGCACTTGATTCTTCTCTGCAGCAGAATGGATGGGGGCTGGCATGTGCCACTGTGGCTCAAGCTGCTGTTTGCAATACTAAATCCTATAACAGAGTGTCATTGGGGTTCTGGCTGCTCCACTTCCCATTCAGCTTCCTGGGAAGGCTGCAGATAATGGCCCAAGTACTTGGGTCTCTGAGATCCATGTGGGAGACCAAGATGGAGCTTCCAGATCCAGAGCTGGCTGTTGAGGGCATTTAGGGAGCGAACCAGGTGGAAGATATCTCCCTTCCTGTTTTCCCATCTCTTTTTGCCCCCTAGTTTTAAAATGAATAAATAATATTTATATATCTATCAATTAAAGCTAAAATGTTTATTTTTATATCACAAATATCTAAGTATTCTAAGTGAGTTATCATAACAATTATGATATTGACTTTATAATGATTAAATGTAAAAATTACCTTTTCTCAAAGATCTATCACTTAATGAGATAGATGGGGTTTCACCTTTTTCTCATTTTATATATTTGTGGTTGAATAAAACATTATTCAAATAGAACAGAGTTTAGTATTAAATCTATTCGTATTTTGTCAAAACAACATATTGAGTTATCATTTAAAAATTGTAAAAGTGTATATTACCTTGTCATAATTATTCACTTTCTGAATATCGATCATAATATTTTAAGTATCCCCTCGCCCTTTTCAGCAGGCCAGATCATTTTATTTTGGGACAAAATTCTGCAGAATAGTTGAGAGGGGTGAGTCCTGTGTCTATCTTTGGCAAAGTCAGAAAATGATGACTTAGAAAGAGGTTAATAGAAAGGATCTAGTGAGAGGCCTTGACCAGGGACGTGTCCTCAAGTCAATTTTTGGAAAAAGATGTCCAGAATTTTATTTCCCCAAATTCGTCCTGCCTAAAACAATCCCGCTGTAATTTATCGCACACTTGGCCCAGACTGCCCATTTCCTCATTCATAACGAAGCTGTGATTCCATTTAGGAATCTTACCCACAGAAGGTACAGAAAGATTTCCCCAGCCCAGAAATAGAGCAGGACCCCGAAGCATTCAAGTTGATCAACAGGTGCTCCACCCCGCACCCCACCCCTGCCAACCCCAGCAAGACTTACTCATCTGTGTTGTCCGAGTCAACCAATCAACTGACAGAGCATGAACAGGGAGCCACACAGGACTGCTGGCCACCATCCCGCGTCTAGCTGCGTTAGGACACCTGCAGACACCCGAGGCTGCTGCTGAGCCATCGGTCCCTTAGCCCTAAGCCTGCCTCGACTCTGCACTTGCTCTTATGTGTGCTAATAAATATTGTTATTCAACAAAGACCTGTGTTGACTCACTGTGCGAGGGAGAAAATAAACAGGGAGCTTCAGAAGTCCTCTTACTTAAACTTCTGTCATAGTTTCCTCATCTGATCTTCCTGTTTTCAATCTTTCCTTTGTTCTGTTCATTCTACACAGCCCCTAGACTGGTTTCCCTAAAACCTCTGCTTTAAAGTCCTTCAAGGAGAGGTGGGCAGTGAGAAGCACCCATTAAACTGCTGCTAGGTTTGCCCCCATTCCACATCTGAGTGCTGAGGGCTGACATTAAGCCCTGGATTCCCTACTTCTGATCCAGCTTCCTGCTCACGCTCCCGGAAGGCAACAGGGGATGGCTCAAGTACTTGTGTGCCTGACACCCATGTGGTGTCAGATGGGGTTCCTGGATTCTGACTTTGGACTGGCCCAGTCCTAACTGTGGCAAGCGTTTGGGGGAGTGAACTGGTGAATGCAAGATCTTTTTCTGCCTCTTTACCTTGCACATAAAAATAAAAACAAAGTGATGAATAAATAAACAAAAATTTAAAACTCCTTCAGTAAATAAACAAAAATTTAAAACTCCTTCATCTTTATTGGTATAGTAAATTTTGACCTCCCTGACTTTGGTCGGCCCTGATGAACTTTGCTCCTGGCTTATGCTTCCAGTCATCTGATGCTCCCCAAGTCAGAGACAGTAGTGGGATACGACGTTAAATAAGAGCACATGCTTTGGGAGGGAAGAACCCTAAGTCAAAAGCATGAACTTCCCACAGACCACCTGTGTGATGTTAGGCAAGTTGGCTGACTTCTCAGAACCTTATTTATCTTTAGGTAATTCTACTTACCTCAGAGAGCCATTGTGCAGATTATATGTACAGGTAAAAACAAAGAAAGTATTGAGCTTAGAAGTCACTTCGAAGATTGTTGTAGTTGTTATTGTTCTTTCTTACATATTAGCAATTTCTAGGATAGTGGTGTTCGTGTAAACACAAATCGGTCACAACTGGCATCAATTTTCATTCCTCATTTAATTTTAATGTCCAGGAAACTTCTATTTTTCACTTTTTAGGATTTCTGTATTTGAGGATGATGCTGTGGCACAGAACATAAAGCTGGCACCATTGGTGCCAGCATCTTCTATGGGCAGCAGTTCAAATCCTGGCTGCTCCATTTCCAATCCAACTCCCTGCTAATGTGCTTGGACAAACAGGAGAAGATGGTACCAGTGCTTGGGCCAAGAGGAAGCCCCAGGTTCCTAGCTTCAGCCATTGCGGCAACTTAGGAAGTGAATTGGTGGATGGAAGATCTCATTCTCTCTTTCTGGCCACCCTCCATCCTACCCCCATCCCATCCCTCTGCCCTTTGCTTTTCAAATGATTTTTTTTAAAAATATTTATATACAGGCCTGGAGCAGTAACCTAGTAGCTAAACCCTCACCTTGCATGTGCCAGGATCCCATTTGGGTGCCAGTTCATGTCCAGCTGTTCCACTTCCCACCCAGCTCCCTGCTTGTGGCCTGGGAAAGCAGTAGAGCATGACCCAAAGCTTTGGGACCGTGCACCCATGTAGGAGACCTGAAAGAAGCTCCTGGTTCCTGGCTCCTGGCTTTGGATCAGTTCAGCTCAGCTCCAGCTGTTGTGGCCACTTGGGGAGTGAATCGGCAGATGGAAGATCTTTATCTCCTTTATCTCTTTCTCTCTGTAGCCCTGCCTTTCCAACAAGGCAAGTTAATCTTAAAAAAATATATATGCATTTATATATTTGAAAGGCAGAGGGACCCAGAGAGAAATTTTTCATCTGCGGGGCTATTTTTAAAACACCTGTACGTGCTAGGGCTGGCCCAGGCCACGGTGAGATTCAGGAATTCCATCTAGGTCTCTACAGGAGGCAGGGACCCACATCCTTGAGTTTTCATCTGCTGTCTTCCAGGAACATTAGCAGGACGCTGGATCAGAAGCAGAATCAGCAAGACTCGATCTCAGGCACTCCGGTTCGGGTGTGGGCATCCCAAGCAGCTGCCTCACCTGATGTGCCAGAATGCCTTCCCCAGACTTCAGCTCTGAATTCAGAGCTCTCTATTCATCTCCACTGGCCAGGGCATTCTGCCGGGTGCCTCCAGAGTACTTTGCATTTATATAAGCCTGCTGTGTTGTGCCAACACACACCACCAGATACTATCCAGTGGAGTTCCTCAGGATCTATGTTTTAGTTTTATCTCATTCATTTGAAAGATAGAGCGACAGGGTGGGGAAAGATGTCCCATTTGCTGACTGACTGCCTGGGCCAGCCCAAAATCGGGAGTCAGGAACTTGGTCCAGGTCACCCATGTAAGCAGAGAGGGCTAAAACGCATTAGCTTTCCACCACTGCCTCCCAGGATACATTAGCAAGAAGCTGGACTCGAGAGTAGCCCAGGACTCCAGGCTATGATACGGGATGCACTTGAAGTCCTAAGCTGAAGCTAAACCCACTGCATGGCAGTGCCTGCCCCTGAGTTATAGGATTTCATCTGTTTTAAAAAAAAAAAAGTGTGTGTGGTGGGGAGACGTTTGCTTAACTGTCTTGGGTCCTGAAAAAGTTTTTGAGGTGATATCTAAGCCAACATTCGGCTTTAAGAACTTTTAACTAGAAAAAAAAATGAAGAAAGAAAAATAAAAATCTTGAACTAGACAGTAGCTGTGATGGGGTAGGAGGAACCAATGTGTTTGAAGTATTCCTGTTGGCAGTAACATTCTGTGATTTTAGGCGGAGGCTGATAGAAGATTAAAAAAAATACGACCTTATGGAAAGGAGGATATAGCATGGAAGGAGAAAAGCATTTTAACTCCCGCAAAGTGCTCTTCATTGTCATTTGCCCAAATCTGGCTCCAGAAATTTTGTGAGCGATGAAAATGCAGGACCAGTCTACCGACTCTGAGATAAAACAGAGGTGACTCTTTCCTTCCAAAAATTCCTATTATAGAAAGAGAACAAATTGACTTGATCAGGTTGATCAAAGAGGATGCCTGCTTCC
Organism: Ochotona curzoniae; assembly: GCF_017591425.1. NCBI lineage: Eukaryota > Metazoa > Chordata > Mammalia > Lagomorpha > Ochotonidae > Ochotona > Ochotona curzoniae. Next base: position 2,473,464 of record NW_024465573.1, on the reverse strand, counting down.
ATCCCCCACAGACCTTGTCACTTTCAGGTTCAAAGAGAAGTCAGAGAAAAATAGGTTTTGAAATCTGCTTTTCAGAGTGGCCTCTATTGCAGTTTAATTTAATTTGTTAGCATTTCACCTCTGCCTTTGGTAGATTGATTAGAAGAAAGAAAATCCTGTCTGGGGGAGCGAGGTTACAAAGCTGGTTTAATCCTCCCTCCTGACGGCGCCTGTGGACGCCATGGACTGTCTGTCCTCGGGGAACTTCCCAGATGGCTTCCTCCAGACACAGATTCTGCGATTGTGTTTCTGATTTATAAATAGACCCAGAGCTTTCCTAATAGCGGAGCTAGCCTGCCTGCCAGAGCGCTCTTGCACTGTGTACATTTGGAGCAGCAGAGATCAGTTTGTTCATCTTCAGCCTTTGCAGCTGGTCTTTCGCATCATAAAATTGTCCAAACTACGCACCCTTGTGACACCTGAGAGAGTATAGTCCTCCCAATACTTGTTGACCTAGCTGACCTTGTCCAGGCTCCTTCCTCATGCAGGAATCCTCTGCAAGTTCTTTGAGTGGCAGTTCAGCTTCTATGTCACGCTGGCAAGGGACAACATGAGAGCAGCTGTTTACTCTTTCGTAGATCGAAATTGCTTCCCTTCTGCCCTATTCATCTCAGGTCCGGATATCAAGAACAGTGCTTTGAAATGATCACTCCCATTGGCACACTGTCAGCTCCAATTGACAAATTTTTTTTTTTTTTAATTATGTGGTACAATTTTGTATAGGCTGGGATTCCTCCCCAAACTCCCACTGCCCAGACAGATTTTCCCCATTTTATTACAGTGACACCTGTTGTTTATAGCCTGTCTGGTCCTTCTACTCCCACTGTCTGTTACACAGCTTGGTTCTCCTTTAGGGTACTGAGTCCTACTCCCAAATCTTGCAGGATCCAGGGTAAGAGTCCCCATAACATCTACCTAAATTTTATAAATTGAGTAAGCAAATTGTTATGTAAAATATGCTCTATGCTCAGCCTCACGCAATGGCTCAATGGCTAAGTCCTCACCTTGTACGCACCAGGATCCCATAAGGGCAGTAGTTCATGTCCTGGCTGCTCCACTTCCCATCCAGCTCCCTGTTTGTGGCCTGGGAAAGTAGTGGAGGACGGCCCGAAGCCTTGGGTCCTTGCACCTTTGCGGGAGACCCAGAGGAAGTTCCAGGATTCCGGCTTCAAATCAGCTCAGCTACAACCAATGTGGCCACTTGGGGAATGAACTAGTGGACAGAGAATCTATCTCTTCTCTGCAAAGAGCTGTTTTTCTAATAAAAATAAACAAAACATTTTAAAATAATTTAAAAAAACCCACTCTATGCTTTACTTTCAGCATATCAAAAAATCTAAAAATATCCAGAAGCTGTGGTTTTTTTATATGATTAAAAATCAGCAAAATGGGACTGGTACCCGGTTAAGCTACCATCTGCAACATCAATGTCCCATATGAGTGTCTGTTCCTGGCTGTTCCACTTGTGATCTAGTTCCGTGCTAATGAGCCTGAGAAGGTTTCAGAAACTGGGCAAAGTACTTGGACCCCAGTCACCCACATGGAACACCAGGAGGAGTTCTAGACCCCTAGACTTAGCCTGGCCTAACCTGACCTAACCCCAGCCATGGTGGTTACAAAAAGCGACCCAGCAGATGGAAAATTTCTTTCTCTCTGTCTCTCCCCTTATCTCTATCACTTTATCTTGGACAAATGCAATAACATTTTTAAAAGAAAGGAAAATCTCATATAGTTGAATGCAATTGTTTTTATACATGCCCAGATGTGATATTGATGGACTGCTAGTGTTTAACTGCTTGGTGAGAAGCACATTGTCTATTTATTGTCTATTTATAAACAAACAAACAAATAAATAAATCATTGTCTATTTATTTCAAAAACTGCATTTGCCTGGTTTTCATCTTAATACAGTCACTGATTATGTTGTTATAACTAATATTTTCATATAACTTGCATTGTATTGACTTATCAAAAGCCTAGGTCAGCACATTTTTTCTTAAATCGGCATTTTAGTCTCGCCTATGATCTCTGACCAATTACTGTACTCTGCCATGGTAGTGTGGAAGCAGTTCTAGGGAAGACACAAATGAACTGACATAACTGTGTGCTGGTAAAAACACACAGTCACTTTGCATAAGTTGCCAACAACCCCTGACCTAAAATTAAAAAAATGAAATAGAAATGTAGTAAACCTATATAAAATGCAAATCCATAGCAACAAAATACATAAGAATATAAAATCATTTGTATGTACAGAGTACTTTAAAGAGCTTGTAGAAGAGGTTGACACAGTGGCACAGTGCGGTAAGCTGGCATTCAAAGAAGCCCTGGCTGAGTCCCCGCTGTTCCACTGTGGACTCAGCTCTCTGGGAGTGTACTCAGCAGTGCAGTGAAAGTGGCCCTGGTACTCGGGACCCTGCAACCTCGTGAGAGACCCGGATGGCATTTCCGGCTCACGGCTTCTGCTTGGCTCAGTGCTTGGCCATTGGGGCCATTTAGGGAGCGAGACAGAGAATAAAAGAATTTCTCTCTCTTTTTCTGTCTCTGTCTTTCTGTGTCACTTTACCTTTAAATTAAAAAAAAAAAAACACGATTGTGGGCCTGGTACGATGGTTCACTGGCTAAATCCTCACTTGCACACGCTGAGATCCTGTATGGGCATGGATTTGTATCCCAGCTACAGCACTTCCCTTCCAGCTCCCTGCTTGTGGTGTGGGAGAGCTGAACAGCATGTCCCAAAGCCTTGGGATCCTGCACCCATAGAGGAGGTGATCTTTGACCAACTACTGTACTAGAAAGAAGCTTCTGGGTTTGGATCAAATCAGCTCTGGCTATTGCAGCCACTTGGAGAGTGAACCACAGGACACAAGATCTTTCTCTTTGTCTCTCTTTCTTTCTGTAAATCTCCCTTTCCAATAAAAAGAAATCAACTTAAAAAAAAAAAACTCAGAAAAAATCCCACAAAGATTGTGCAAAAAAAGAAAACTAAAGATAAGTTTAGGGGCAGGTGTTATAACACAGTGTGTTGAGTACGCTTGGGACCACCACGTCCCATATTGTAGTTGCTGATTTGTGCTCAGCCCACTCCCTTTTCAATTCAGTTTCCTGAGAAAGTGTTTAGCAGATAGTGGATAGCAGTCCAGTGCTTGGGCCTCGCCAGCCGGCGGCACATCCAGACAGACCTCCAGGCTCCTCTGCAACCTGACCTTACTCGTGGCTATCTCAGGCATCTGCTCAGTGAACCGGCAGATGGAAGGTTTGTCTTTCTGTCTCACCTTCACTTTCTGCTGCTTTGCCATTCAAGTAGATGAAAATAAATAAATAAATATTTTAATGCTTGCCTCGGCAGCTCAAATACTAAATAATTAAATAAATATTTTAATCACATAAGTTTACTTGATGTATAATTTGTCATTATATACATTTTCTGTTGACTTTTTGAAGACTCCTGAAAGTTTATAAAAAATGTTAATTCTTCCTCTATAGTACTAAAAGTCATTTAAAATGAAAAGGGAAAACAGAAGTCCTAATTCTTCATATATTTTTTAAGCAAAATTAAAATTTTAATTTTGCAGGGTAATGTACATGTATATAATTTTAGTATTCTTTTTGCAAATTAGAAATATTACAATTCTAGTGTCCAATGACCACCCAGCGGCCCATGTGAGGAATCAGATTGTACCTTATGCATAGGTGTTTATATTATATGTAGGTATGATTAAGTACTTAGGGGTAATATGAATCATCTAACACTATAGAATATTTCTCAGGAGCCAACAAACACAACGGCTTAACTAGCTAATCCTCCACATTTAAGTGCCAGGAAACCAGATGGGTGCTGGTTCAGATCCCAGCTGTTCCACTTCCCATCCAGCTCCCTGCTTGTGGCCTGGGAAGCAGTTGAGGATGGCCCCAAACCTTAGCACAGCCTGCATTCACATGGGAGACAGGGAAGAAGTTCAGGTCTCTTGGCTTCAGATCGCTTAGCTTTGGCCTTCGCAGCCTCTTGGGGAGTTAACCATCAGATGGAAGATCTTTTTCTCTGTATCTCCTTCTCTATGTAAATCTAACTTTCTGATAAAAATAAATGTTTAGAAAAAAATGAAATACAAAAGATACAGAATTACCTTATTTGCTTCTCCAGTAAATTCCCAATTGTACTCCAAAAAGCTTTCTGTTTCCAGTGAGGCAGCAGCATAAACCACAGAACTCTATTTTGGGACCTAGTGGCTAAATTCCTCACCTTGAAAGCACTGCAATCTCATATCGGCTCCAGTTCTAATCCCAGCAGCCCCGCTTCCCATCCAGCTCCCTGCTTGTGGCCTGGAAAAGCATTCAAGGACGACCCAAAATTTTGGAACCCTGCACCCTCATGGGATACCTGGAAGAAGCTCCTGGCTCCTGTCTTCGGATTGGCTCAGTTCCAGCCGTTGCAGCCATTTGGGAAGTGAACCATCGGACGGAAGATCTTTCTTCTCTGTCTCTCCTCCTCTCTGTAGCCCTGCCTTTCCAATGAAAAAAATAATAATAAATTAAAAAAAAAAAAACCCTGTGTCTTGGTGCAGTTAGTCTTATTGCCATAAAGCCACAGGACAAGCTATGTGAGAAGTATTTCCCTTGGGCTCGACTGGTGTTAGCGTTGGGTTCACAGGGTGTACTGTGCACGGTTGATTCCTTGGTGATAGATGAGTTTATAAATAAGTGTGTGGCGTGCATGTGTGTTTGTAATATGCTGGATTCCTAAATCTGAGTCCAACACATACTCCATTCACTTGAATCAAGGAATAGATTCATAATAGGAGGTGATGGTAGGTGGAACAACAAGATTACTTGTAGTTTGTCAGAATTACTGGGAAAATAAGGCTTTTCTCTCATGAAGTTACTAACATGGAGGCTTTAAGCTGAGAGCTTCTGGCAGTCATTCTTTGGAGAGAGTCTGTCTAACAACGAAGATATAAGAGGAATTCTTAGCCAAGACACATGGAACCATAGATTAAAAATGTCATTATTTCAGGTTTTAGAACTGGCTGCCATTCTAGACTTTGTAGTTGTAGGAACTATAAAAAAGTTTTCTTTCTGCTTAAACTTGGATTTCTAGCACTTGCAACTAAAAGCGTTCCAATTAATATATGACCCTGGCAACCCACAGACATTTTGCTTTCATTAAATTCACTTCATGCTTTTATCATCCTGTGCTTTTCTCAGCCTTCCTGTTAGACTACAAACTCCAATTTCATCCATTTCGTTTCCTTTTCATACTCTCAAGGCTTGTGATCAACAAGTGTAACTGAATTAGAGACAGAACAGCAAGGGAGGTGTTTAGTGCAGCAACTCCGATGGTGCTGGGCAGGCAGGCCGGCATCTCCCAGCAGCCCAGGGGCTGGGCTGGGGTATCAATTCCATGTCAGATTGTAGTTCCTGCTGAAGTGCATCTGGCTTGCAACAGCTTGTGATTGATTCAGTGCCTCCCACCCATATACAGGTGAACGTTTTAGCTCCTGCATATTTGGAGAGTGAGCCAGCCAATAGAAGCGCAACCTCTCTCTCTTATTCTGTCTCTCAAATAATTAAGGAGGCTTTCATTAATTAAACAAATAAACCATGTTTGCAAGTCATTATTCCTTTTAGTATCATGTCTGTTGTACAGAGCAAAGATTAGTGGTTCAGTTGGGGTGAACGTATGGCACTACTGTTAAGCTACTGCTTCGGATACCTGCATCTCGTGTCAGGGAGTCTGGTGTGAGTCCTCGCTCCTCTGTTTTTGGTTCAGCTTCCTGCAGTCACACACCCTGGGAAGCAGCATGTAGTAAGTCAGACACCCAGACTGCTGCTAGCCACCTGAGAGACAGGACTGGTTTCAGGATCCTGGCTTCTGCTGGCCATGTCCTACCTGTCACAGGCACTGTGGAATGCATCAGCAGATGGAAGATCTTTATCCATCTGTTCTGTTTCAGTCTCTGTGTGTTTCTCTCCCAAACAAAATAAAAATAAATTAAGTCATAGAAAAAAAATAGTTCAATTGAACAAATGTGCGATTATTTGGGCTTTCCTGCAAAGTCCTTTTTCTGTATGGCAAAGGGAGCTGGTCCTCTTGGGTTCAGAGAAAGCTAGAAAGAAAATGGACTTTGGGTGTAAGAGACTTGGGAAACTCAGAGAGGGAGAGCACTTTGATTTTGGTGTGAGAGAACAATGTCTGTGCTGGGAGCAGACACCAACAGCATACTAAATGCTATTCACAAAGCCAGGGTCAGACATGTGGGCTTTGACACCTGTAAGCAAAGATGCTTCAGCAGTATGCCCAAGGAATCTTGTTATCACTGCCTTTATTATTAAGCAGCTGCTGCTCCAGAGAGGCTCCAAGCTTTGACTGCCTTTGTGTTCCTTCAACAGGGGTATTTATTATTGCTGTCTCCTCCCATTTGTCTGCTGGGATTATTATTCCGTGCAACTTCAAGTCTCCAGAGTAAACTGCTCCTTCAGGGCGTATGAAGTATGTCACATCTGCAGCCACAGAAATTGGTTCCTACTGGAGACTCAGTAATTTGTACTTCAGTAGAAGTAGGAATTAGTCTTTTGGCATAAACATGGCCATTTCTATAAGCTTCAGATTTCCTCAAAGTTTTTCTAATGCTTTCATTCACAGGCATGTTGAAAATGAAAGAAGCCTCTACAATGTTCTGGAAGTCCCCATTTTCCCACTACAGTGACAGGCTCTATTCTGAGTGGTCCTAGTGTCAGCAACTTTTTTAAATTTTTATTTCTTTTTTTTTCAAGATTTGTTTATTTTTATTGCACAGGCATATATACACAGAGGAGGAGAGACAGAGAGGAAGATCTTCTGTCCACTGATTCACTTTCCAAGTGACCCTAATGGTCAGAGATGCACCAATCTGAAGCCAGGAGCTTCTTCCTGGTGTCCCACACGGGTGCAGGGTCCCAAAGCTTTGGGCCGTCCTCCACTGCTTTCCCAGGCCACAGGCAGGGAGCTGGATGGGAAGTGGGACTGCTGGGATTAGAACCAGCACCCATATGGGGTCCTGGCACATGCAAGGCAAGGGTTTTAGCCACCAAGCTACCATGTCAGGCCTGTTAGTTACACTTGTGTGGTCACATATGAATCTTTCACGTGACCACGTTACTTTAGTGGATGGAGTAAGAAAAACATCTTGTGTGAAAGCAATTCACAGTGTAGGAAGACACAGGTCAGCTAGTATGGCTGGACATGATTTGAGTGTGTCGATAACAGTTCATATGCTGGAGGCTTGGCTCCTAGCATGTTGATGCAATGAAGACGTGCTGAGTGCGGACATTTCTAGCTTACTGGTGGCATGTCATCTGAATTAATTAAGGTGGTTTTGCTGGGACCCTCTGGATCTCACAGAGAGTAACTTTTATAGGAAAACCATGTCTGGAACCTGGCACCATGGCTCAGTGGATAAATGTTTGCCATGCATGCACTGGAATCCCATATGGGTACCACTTCTTGTTCTGGGTATCCTACTTCCCATCCAGCTCCCTGCTTGTGGCCTGAGAAACAGTGAATGATGGCCCAAAGCTTTGGTACCCTGCACCAGTGTGGGAAGAAGCTTTTGGTTCTTGGCTTCGGATTAGCTCAGTTCCAGGCATTGTGGCCACTCGCGAGTGGACCAATGGATGGAGAATCTTTTTCTCTGTCTCTCCTTCTCCCTGTAAATGTGCCTTTCCAATAAAAATAAGTAAATCTTGGGCCCAGGGCGGTGGCCTAGCACCTAAAGTCTTCTCCTTGAACATGTGGGCACCGGTTCTAATCCAGGCAGCCCCACTTCCCATCTAGCTCCCTGCTTGTGGTCTGGGAAAGCAGTTGAGGACGGCCCAAAGCCTTGGGATGCTGCACCATGTGGAAGACCCAGGAGAAGCTTCTGGTTCCTGACTTCAGCTCATGGTGGAAAACAGAAGAGAAGGGGGCCTGTTTGAAAAGAATCAAGAGAAAGTTGAAGAAGCCAGTCTTGTGCAACTAATCTACACTCAGAAGCGTAAGAACTCACTCCTGGGGCTCTTCTGCTGTGATCCAAACTTCATCCATTAGGCCTAACTACCACATCACCACAATAGCAAGCCAATCTCAATGTGAATTTCAGGGGAGACACATTGCATTCAAAACAAGAGCAAGCACTGTCATGCTTGCTCCACTATTTGGATCTTTGTGCTTGCTATTTCCTCCTGCTGGAATCATGTTTTCTCTTGGATCTTTGCAAGTTTGGCTCCTTTTCACTCTTCTGGTCTTGGCTCAAATTCCCTTCAGAAGCTTCCCCAACTTGTTGGCTCAACAAGCCCCTCACTCACCATCATTCCCCAGCCCATTGTTTTGCTTGTTTCCCTCTTAACGTTGACCTCATGGGAAATTTTGTTTGATTACATACTTCGTCATTCTTCCCAGTAAGAAAAAATGAGGGAAAACATTTTAAATTATTTTGTGAATGAACATAACCCTCATCAAAGATTTTTTACTAAGTTTGTTGATGAATGAAAAATGTGCATAAGTATTTAATAAGTGCATATTGATTCCCACAGGAAGTTGGCCTATATTGGCATGGCTTGCATCTAGGAGCTCTCGGGGGATTCCACACTGACAGACTTAAGTTATACATGTAAACATCTCTCCTGGTGCTTTGCTAAAATTCTCCAAACTACTTTTCTGGAACCTACAGTTGAGCTCAGGACTTTGGTCCTCCACTTCCCTGTGATATCTCAGAACTGCAGACAATGGTTCTGGGACAGCTTTGGATGTGTTGTGTCAGCACCCTGAGACGACACTGTCTGGGCCTGGACACTTGAGCTATTTTGGAGTGACCGGCAGCTCTCCTTAAATGCTCTTCAATGAATTGGAATTTTGCTTCCTGATTCTTACTGTGTGCCTTCCTGTCTGTAATGTCTTCTTTTAGGACTCAAGGGAGAAGCTCTTCTAATGGTAACTGATGGTCTGTTGGTAAATATTTTTTCTACAATTGGCTCAATAAAAGTTTTCAGATTCCTTTTAGGCTCCTAAATTCCCCCAACATGTAGATCTTGTCTAGTTTTAGGAGGAAGCAAAGCAGTAGGTAACCAGGGTCTGGAATCTGGCTCCTTGAGTTGGCAGCCAAGCTCTGGCACATGCTGGTGATGTGCCTCTTCATCTAGAAGCAGCTCTGACTTTAAAGGTTGCTCCACACACAGCTCCTCTGGGACAGGAGCCCTGTCCGCTCTCACGAGTGCTATCAGGAATAGGCACCAGAGGCTGGACTCCTGCTCAGCTCTCCCTGTGGCCAACTGCACGTCCCATCATTGTCCCTGTTGTACTCTGCTTTCAGAGCATCTCGGGTCTGGACCTTGGATCACTGCCTAGCGCCTGTCATTATCATGTCCAAACGTCACGTGCCATGCCTGGATGGACTCTTTCGCATTACCTGTTACTGTGTGCCCAAACACAGTTCTTATCCACAGTGGCAGACTTAACTCTGGAGTCTGAGACCCTTTGTTTGGAATGTCCTGCCACCAATCTCCTGTTTTGATAACAGCCAACATTAAGTGGAGCATCTGGTGGCTGGGAATGAGAAGCAGGTCTCTGACAAGGCACAGGGCATGTCATCATCAGCCATCACTACTAACAGTTTCCATGGATGGCTTGCTGGCATGTGGTACTCAGTATAGCACAAAACCACTTCAGCAGCCTCCCCCAAATTGATCAGATATAACCTATGATACCTTATTGGCTTCCTGGGTCTTTCTCCTTGCATGATCTGACCTAGTTTTTTTTCAGCCTCATCCTCACGCAGGCTTGAGGAAATTGGAGCCGCAAAAGGCCTTCGACAAACAAAGCATCTTAGTAGTCACTGCCCCTCATGCCTGATGGATTTTATCCATGAGACAATTTCATGTTGTAAAGCTTATTAGTCATATTCCTGATTAGGTAATTGCCTGACACTCAAAAAGCTTTCTTTAATTTTTTTCTCATATGAATCAAGAGGAGGCAAAGGTAGAAGGCAAAAAGAGACCTAGACCCAAAATTTGCAGCAAAACAAGCTCAAACCGAAAGCATCTGTAAATCTGAAACATGAAGCATCTTAGCATCTGCAGAGCTGCTCTGAGAGAAGTGGGAGCTCCAGAGTCTCCCGTCCAAGGTCAAAGACTTCAGGACAGCAACCTGCACACATGATGTCCTGCCAGATGTCACGAAGCCCTGGAGAATGGGAATTTTGTACACAGAGTCACTAGATGTCACGCGAGGGGTGAAGAGGGGACATCAAGCCATCTTAGGCTCTTTCCCCATCCCCTCTTTGGAGAAGTGCCCATGGAGGAGCCCTTCCCATTCATGCAATATGGAAGGGACCTCATGGGTCCCAGCTAATCCTACTCTCCTATAGAGCAGGACCTTGAGGCCCCAAGCGAGGGAAGCCATTTCCCCAGGTCATATTGCTGGTTCCCAGAGGACCTGGCACTCTAGACTCGTAATACCCAGCACTCCAAGTTGTCCCTTCCAGATCCCCCATATTTCCACCTGTATTCTTCATTTTCTATTTTATCCACAATCAGCCACAACACTCAAGAGAGAGAAGGGGAGGACTCCTACTCCTCTCTGCCTGAGCTCTTACCAGAACCTCCCTTCATAACCCATGGTTGACCCGGCAGGGTTGGGCTGAAGCCCATTCTCTTCCCTTGAAAGTAGGCTTTTCAAAGCACAAACCAGTTGGTGCTACAGGACAGATGGGTGTTGCAAGAAGAAGGGGGCAGGGAAGAGAGATTCCCTGCTTGGCAAGAGGGACTGAGCAGGCACTATCATCCCTTGCCCAGCAATCTGGCCTCCCTGTGTGCCAGGCTGACAAGTGGCAGCTGGCAACAGTGTCAGGGAAAGAGGGAACTGGCCAAATGTCAGGTGCAAAATCCAGCTTGGGGGATGGGGGGAAGGCTGAGGGCTCCAAAGCACCCTACTCTTAGACCCAGGAGCTCATCTCAGTAGCCCTTTCGCATTTGGACTCTGACGTCAGACTGTCTGGATTAAAGTCTTTTCTAGCTATTCCACCTTGGACACATCACTGCACCTCACTTCCTCATGCAGAAGGTGGAGCTATAATAGTACCTGCTTCCTAGCATGACTCAAAAGTAAATGAATAAATGTACTGTACAGCACGTCTGAGCACCTTCTATGTGTAAGAACTCTTATGAGTATGCTATTATGATGATGATGTTTTTACTGTTCTTCTCCACGCACATAAACACTGAACATTTGGTCTGAAGCTTTGTGAGAGACATAGGCAGAGGGACTGTGGCTTCTGAAAAGTCAGTGCAGTGGCTGGAAATCCCAGGGACTTCTCTGGCCTTTCTGGGGCTTCTCCCCTAGCAGTTGACCTTTTGAATGATTGTCTTGGCCATGGGAATTTATCAGCAGTGTTCTTTAGGGAGTGAGGTGTTCTCTGATTCTCGAGGGCATACATACAGCTCTTAAAATCTATGAAGTAACTAATTTGCAATAGTCATGGGTGGCAGAACCCATAAATCCAAAACCCAATTCTCACTGTCTGTCTGTTGGGCTGTTGAAATTAATTTTTCTTTCTTTTTTTAAAAAATAGGATCTATCTATCTATATTTGAAATGGAGATTTACACAGAAAAGAGCAACAGAGAGAGAGAGAGAGATTTTCATTCACTGGTTCACTCCACAAATAGTCACAACAGCCAGATCTGTGTTGGTTTGAAGCTCAGATCCTGGAGCATCTTCTGGGTCTCCCATGTGGGTGCAGGGGCCCAATGACCTGGGCCATTTTTTGGTATTTTCACAGGTGCATTAGTAGGAAGCTGTATCAGAACCAGCTGGGGCAGTTTGAACTTGAGCCACGGCCCAAATGGGATGCTGACCCTGTAGGAGAAGGCTAAATCTATTATATCATGGTGTCAGCCCCATTGCTTCTCCTTTCTGAACCTCCGTTTCTGCTTGTACGAAATGAGAGAGGTATCTGTTTTATTCTAAAAGATCATCAGGTGCTTGAAATGCTGCATTTCAACCATAACAGTTGGGATTATTTTTGTCACAAATAAAGGATTACAGGCCTCCATCCTACATTTAATAACTTGGTGGCTTTGAGCCAGTTATTCAGTTTTTTTTTTTTTATTAAAACTCTGCACTCTTTTTTTTTTTTTTTAACAAAGTGAGGATAATCAGCCTTACAGGATTATTGTAGAATTACAGGAACTCTTATGCTGATAGCACTCAGTACAATAGCTCATATTGTGGTAATTGAATTGTAAAAAAAATTGCTGCTGTTTACCCACTCCGATTCCTTGATAAACTCATATATACCCACACATGTACACAACGGATATTACTGACAAAGTGAAACCCAGTGGAATCCTCTTTCAGGAGAATGTGGACATTCCAGTGTTTTTGTCCCATCTTCAATCTCAGATGTACAGCTGTCATTTTTATTGCAGAAGCTTCTTGTTATATTTTGCCTGGGGAAATAACAAAGCTTTGCACTTCTTTTCCTATTTGCCTTTCCCCTCTTATTAGCTTGGTTTTTCTCCAAATCTCCTTGATAAAAATAGCCTGGTTCTGCTTTGTGTTGGAGTTGGAGTCAGCCAGGGCTGCCTACAGGGGTCTAACCTTCTAGAAGGGGCAAAGTCAGCCCCTTACTTCTCTTAAGGATACCACTCCAGGTCACTGGGTGTTTTGACTCAGCTCCCTTGAGAAGAGACCAGAAAGCATAGGTAGCCATTGATTTTGGACACACAGTCTTGAAGGAGTCATATTTCTACTCCAGATGTGGCTTCTTTTCTGGAAATGAAAGATGAGGACATGTGGAGAAATCCAAAAGGGAATTTGGATGCTATAGGAGCAGGGGAGGCATTAATTCACGGTCTTGAGTCCACATTCCTGGACTCCTAGCAGGAGGAAGAAAGTTGTGTCTTTGTTTTTCTGTTTATGACTGACATTACATTTCCTTCCAGTGGGCTGAGGGAATCTTGCAACTTTCATATTATTTAGGCTAACAGGCCTGGGGCCCAGTGAGAGGACCTTGAGGGAAACAGGTGAGAAAGTAATTGTTTTGGAGACAATAGTGCTGTGTTTCAGAAGGCTTAGCCTCCCTCTGCAGTGCCAGCATCTCTAAGCCTCCCTCTGTAGTGCCAGCATCTCGTATAAGCGCCAGTTCAAGTCCCAGATTCCCCACTTTTAATCCAGCTCCCTGCTGGGGAAAGTAGCAAAGGATGTTTCAAATCCTTGGGCCCTTGCACCCATTTGGGAGATCCTAAACAAGCTCTTGGCTCTTGGCTTTGGACCTACACAGCTCCAGCTGTTGAAACCATCTGGGGAGTGAGTCATACATACGATGGACAATCACTCTCTCTCTCTGTCTCTTCTCCGTGTAACTCTACCTTCCAAATAAAAAAATAAACTTAGAAAAAAAAAAGTAATTGTCTCCTCTTTCTTACTTGGCCATTAACTAACATCTACTTCAGAATTGCCCCCCCCCAACCCCAGAAAGGCAGAAATGTTCTCAGATTTCAGCCTTTCTCAAGAAGCGTGGTGAAGGGCCTGGCACAGTAGCTTAGTGGCTAAAATCCTCACCTGGCATGCGCCAGGATCCCATATGGGCGCCAGTTCTAATCCCAGTGCCCCCGCTTCCCATCCAGCTCCCTGCTTTGGCCTGGGAAAGCAGTTAAGGATGGCCCAAAGCCTTGGGATCCTGCACCCACGTGGGAGACCTGTAAGAAGCCTCTGGCTCCTGGCTTCCGATTGGCTCAGCTCTGGCTCTGCAGCCACTTGGGGAGGGAATCATTGGACAGAGAAGCTTCTTCTCTGTCTCTCCTCTTCTCTGTATATCTGATTTTGCAATAAAAATAAATACATCTTAAAAAGAAAAGAAAAAAAAAGGGAAGCAAAAAATGTCTGCCCACAATTGGTATGAGTCTGCCGTACAGGGTCCCTATAATGAAGCGTATCTTGCCAAGCAAGGAGCTTGGGGATGAACCAAGTGTACTGTTTCACTCTAATCTGAAGATGCATTAGCTGGACAGGATCCTAGATGTGGAAGCAGGGCTGAGCAAGAGCTGAGGATGATTAGGCCCTGTCTCCTCTCCAGGAGTCATGCTAACTGAGAGGCCACACTGCTTGGCTGAGTTTTCGGCACAGCACAGCTGACTTTAAATTTGCATATCAGACCACTAGTTTTCCAACCTGCTCTATGAGAAAGGATTTCCTGACTGTCCTCTCTTGAAATATCATGATGCTTGCAGAAGCCCAATAAAAGTTGCCAGTAGTCTTGCAATAAAAAGCAAGCAAACACACACATAACCTCAAATGAAATTTATGCGATTCACTTTGCTCAACTTATTCTGTCCCGAATCTTTTGTTGGAGTGCCACCTATTAATATTGCAGGGAACTCATGTTGCATGGAGCAGATGTCAAGGAATGTTTTCACAGTTGAAAGAACACTGGTGAAGGAGGCAAGAGATCGCGCAGTCCCAGCTTTGTGGAGTGTATTATAGGTCAGCTATCCTCTTTGGGCTGTAAAATGAGAAGGTTGACCGATGAAATCTCCCTGCCTCCTTCTAGTTCAATGAATCTCTGACTATGGCAGCATCTGAAGAACATAATAGAAGGCTAAAACCCATGGAAAACACATGCCTAGATGCTAGGGATCTGAAACTAGATAGAAGGAATTTATGTGTGTTAGAACAGTCTGGTAGCGCATAATAAGTGTTTGATGAAGTTTTGTCCAATAAAGAGGGGGATGTGGAAAAGGTGTAAATAAATACAAATGAAACAAACTGGTGTAACAGGATCTTAAGTAAAGGACAAAAGCGATGTGCTGGGAATGCTTCCAGGCACAGATAAATTTTGAGAGGCTTAGAAAGGGTAGGAAGGCAAATGACATTTACATATATGCATATACATATATATTTATTTATTATGTGCCAGATACTTCAGAGATATTACGTTACCCTTGCAATGCTATGAGGATTAGAGAAGTAACCTCTTCCACGTCACACTTCTGGTCACTGCAGATGAATAGCCTGAAATTAATACATCTGGAAGTGCTTTAATTTCAAAATCCCAGAATCTGGGCATGCGTTTTCCATGTGTTTAAATCTTTCATCGTGTACTCTATTTGTAGCCAGGGTCATTGAGTCATTGATCTAGAAAGGGGCCTGGGGATTATATAGGTCAGCATTCTTTTCAGCTCAGAGTTCCAGCTCTGACTCAGCAACTTCAAAGGCCACATGTACCAAAGCAAGTCTTCTTGGTTTACTGTAGTACAACACTGGAGAGGATTCACCAGCTCCCCTCTGCCCCCTCTCCACATTTACTTATTTAGTTGAAAGGCAGTTATAGAGAGAATGAGGGGCAGACAGAGAAAGATATCTTCCATTGCCTGGTTCACTCCAATAGCCAAGATTGCGCCAAGCCTAAACCAGGAGCCTGGAATTTCAACCAACTCTCCCATACAGATGGTAGAGATGAAGCACTTGGGTCACCGTCTGCTTTTCCAGTTGCACCAGCAGAGCTGGGACGGGGCAAAGCGGCTGGGATAGGATGCTGCTGTTGTGTGTGCTGGCTAAACCTACAGAGGATTTCACAATCTCTTGTTTGACTTTCCCAAAGAACACCTAAGAGAGCGTGTAGAACCAAGGAAAGCACCCAGCAGGCAGGAGCTAGAGAAGGTGTGGGATACCATGGGCTGGGGAGTCCAGTGGAGTACCCAATGGGAGGGTTATCTGAGAGCGAAAAGAGTCTGTTGGGAATGCTAACTTCTGGGAAAGGGGAATTAATTCTGCCACCCTACCAGCAGTCTTCCAGGAAGATTTTCTCATTTACAAGCTGACCTGCCAGGTAGCATTTTAGCTCAGGCGTTAGAAGCACAGAGATGAGGTGTTCGGTTTTGAGGGTGATATGAAAATATCTGTGTCAATCATTGGTCAGAATGTGGTGAGGCCTGCAGAGGGGGTGGAAACAAAGTGCACAAGAGGCCTCTTAAAAGCAGATCTCCTCAGCTGGGGTTCTGGAAGACAGTAGCCAAAGGGGTCCTGTCCTCTCCCCCCTCCTCAGTCTGGGAAAGGTGGTTCGCACCCCAGCACCAAGATGCTGCGGTGTTTCTGTCTTCACCCTCTTCCTGGAAGAAGCCAAGGTGGATGTACTGGTTGTGACAGCGGAGAGTACTAACCTGCCACAATGCAGGCCACCACCTCCCAAGCACTGGGTACACCTGGCTTGGAGACTCACAACTCCATCCCCTAAGCCACTGGCCAGCCAGCCCCAGGTAAACCCGGTGCCCTGACAATGGGTTCAATTCATTACCCCAAAGAGCTAAAGTGATCCTGGCTGGCAGATGAACCTCTGCGCGCTGCATTTTTTTTTTTTTCTACAGAAAATGAGCGCTTTGAACTTGGTGCTCCTTGGTGCCATGCAGCTCTGCTGAGCCTCCATGTGAACAGTGCACAGCCTAGAAGCCACCCCTCGCAGAAGACCCCGCGGGTTACCTGTGTGTGGCCTGGGGCTCCTTCCTGTTATTTGCTACAACCCCACATCCCCCTTCCAGAGCTCGGAAAGCTGGGTTCCGGGACGGGCGGATACCTCCCCACGCATGGCCGCAAGGCAACGGCGCTAGCGGCGTGGCTTTCTCCACAAAACTTGCTGGTTTGATTTGACAGAAACGCCCTGGTGTGTGTCCGCGAGTACACCGCAGTGCTAAGTGTTGGCGGAGCGACTCTGGCGGGGAGAATCCAGGCAGCCAGCGGGCTAAACCGAGGGGGAGGGGAAGCGGAGGCGGGCAGGGGGCGGGGAAAGGGACCGAGGCTTGCGAGCGGGAGGAACGAGCGAGCGGAAACCACAGACATAGAGTCTGGGACCACGCTGAGGAACGCAGCCGCACAGGGAAGGGGCAGTGCACAGACAGCGAGGACGAGGGACGCGCTGCAGTGGCGCCTAGCCCCGGAGCCTGGAGCGTCGGAGCCCTAGGAGCGCGGGGGAGTTCCGCTTCCTCCATCC
The DNA here is from genome assembly GCF_017591425.1 of Ochotona curzoniae. Taxonomy (NCBI): domain Eukaryota; kingdom Metazoa; phylum Chordata; class Mammalia; order Lagomorpha; family Ochotonidae; genus Ochotona; species Ochotona curzoniae. The sequence goes on along the minus strand of NW_024465573.1, from coordinate 2,456,429 downwards.
CGGGCGTCCCGGCCCCGCGTGCGCCCTGCGCCCTGCGCCCCGCGCGGTACCCCCACCTCGCTGCCGCTCCTCGGCGCGGGCTCTCCCTGCCCTGCTCCGAATGGGACTGCCTCTCCCCTTTGCAAAGCCAGGCGGGAGCTGTGCTGAGCAGTAGCCAGCTGCTGGTGCGCCCCGGACGCCACCGACCCCAGCGCGCTGTGTGCTCCTGACCTGTGTGCTCCATGAGCGTTTCTCCCAGCAGACCCAGGTAAGAAGTTCCCGAGTCCTAGGAAGGACACGCCTGGATGACAGGGTGATGATGAGGAATCCCGGCGAAACTGGAAGCTGTGGAAAGCTGGGGGTTGGATGGGGTTGCGTGGGAGGGGGGCTGCTGTTTGTTCTCACCTCAATTTTCTTAGGACAAGAGCAAAGTTAGCAGAGGACACAGTAAAGCTATTAACATGGATGTGACTTGGCTGAGGTGTCTGACACCTGAAAGTTGGTGTCCTTGCAAATCACAGAGATAGGCTACCTTCTGGGTGGATTCCGGAGGGGAAGGCCGAGCTGGCTTCTTTACTCTGTCAGCTCTGGAGGTGTGGACAGGACAAGTGAAGGCAGGGAGCTGGTGTCGGCTTCACTCCACCTTTCTGACAAAAGGCTGTAGGAGGATGGGGTGGGGGAGGGCTGGCTCCCATCACCCTACCTGGCTGTCTGCACCAGTGTTTTCCACGGATTCCCCTGGCCTGGTCGACGCCCGAGATTTGGCAGAAAGGCCAAGTGCACCTGGTGGGGTTTGTCTGAAGGTATCCAGCAGGAGCCGTCTGGAAGAATCTGCAGGTTGCAATTTCCTTTTGGAATGAAGGAGAAAGGTTTGGCGATGCAAGGGCCTCCTGGTCTGGAACTGGGAATGCATGGATTTCCTTTCCAGGGGACTCGGAGTTAGCTTGTGGAGTAGAGGAAATGGGGAGAAGGTGCAGCCATTAGAAAAGTTCGTAGAGGCAAAACAACTTGTTTGCACGGGTGAGCCAAGCTCAGGCCTGGAGAAACCTCATTCTTCCCAAACAGCCTTAGCAGGGTGTGTGTGTTCCCCAGGAAGCCTAAGGACATATGTTTCAAGATGTGCACCCAGCCAGGTGCCACGCTTTCTGGGGGACCCAGAGCAATTGTGAGGGACCATTCCACCCACACTCAGAAGATCCCTAGTGTTTCCCTCCCCCAAAGGAAATAATAATCTTTGCAAAAAAAATTAATGAAATATTTTCATGACAGCAGCAGATGTAAAACTCCCACCATTCCCAGGGAAGACAAAGTCATTCTTGAAGGGGGCTGAGCTGGCTCCCCATGACGCCTACAGGGACACATCCCCTCCTGGGGACCTTGCAGGAGGGCCGCCTCACAGCCGGGCTTCTCTCTGGGAATTGGGGCAACCAAGTATGGGAAACAAGTTGAGCATGCATTGCTGTTCCCATCCCCCCACTCGCAGGTCCCACTTGGCGCCTCTCTACTGTAGAGGCTCAGCTGTTGAACAGGAATAGTCAGAGAAGTACTTGAACATTCTAGTGCAAAATCCCCGCCTTCGTTTCATAGCATTTGGGAGGTTAGAGCACATGGCAGGAACACGTGGCATTTGGGCTGTAGCGTGAGCAATTCAGCCTTGTTCTTTTGGTGAGGTGAGCACTTACTCCCTTTGTTCAACCGTGCCTCCCACCTCTGTTCCTTCCCTGAAGATCGCGTCTCTTGCTCATAGCGGACGTCCCTATCCATGTCACTGCTGGTTGATGGTGAGGCCACCTCTGATCGTTTGCTTGGGTGCCCTCTTACTTGCCTTATTTATTGTCTAACTTGCTCAGAAGGTCTCATCTTGAGACTGCAACTTGGGTTGAGAGCTCTGTTGGGCTTCACTGGTGTTTTCCAGATTCTAGGGTCTCTGAAGAACAAGTGAATATTCCATTTTATTATTTTTTTTCTCTGTCCACACCTAAAAGCTGTGTGGTTTGGAGACTTCGGGCTGGCCTTCGGTGTTCGTGTTGAGAAGACACCATTGTAAGAGATCAGCAGCTAGGCAAACTCGGTGCTGTTTTAGAGTCTCCAGTTGATGTCGCCACTAAACGTGAGTGCTTATTTGGTTGCTCATTCAGAGGTATTCAAGGGTCATATTCCTTGAATGAAATCACATCTTTAGAAAGAAGTGGCATCGGTGCCAGCCACTGTCTGCCAACCTTTGCTTTCAGAGAACAGCGGTCATTTGATGCTTTGGTAGATTAGCTCGCTGCTGACTCCCATCGCACACATCTGCAGGAGCATGGAGGATTATAAACGGAGGTCCCCAGCCTTGCTGCAGTCCAGCGGGTGTTCCCGCTGCTCTGCGCCTGTGCGCCCTCTCCTCTGCCCACAGCTGCTGCTTCTGCACAGGTGGCATGTAGTCTTCAGCTGTTTGTGGCTTTGAGCTGCTATGTTCAATTCTGCTACAGATTATCCCACCTTCCACTTGCCGGACTGAAGACATTGCTATCTCTTGAGGGGTGCCTGCTGCATTTTACACTTTGGTTTGGGTTTTTCATAAATCTTTTATCTTGCACAGGATCTTTTCCTTCTTGCTCTTCCTCTTCCTCTTTGCACCTGTGGATTGACACTCTAGAAACCATGCTTTTTTTCTCTGCCTGTACATAGTCATTCTTCAAATAGTAATATGTGCCTAAATTCCTTGACTTGATAAAGCAGGAACACTGCATGCATTTTTAAGCTACTGGGGTTCCAGATTTCCTTTATTTTGGAGGAAACAAGGTCTAGTCTTGGACAGCATGACTCAGGATTAGCCCTGCTACATACTTGGTGGATATATGCATACGGAATAATCTGCATCTTGAATGAGCATTGCCAGAGAAAGGAGGTGTGCAAACAGTGTTGAGGAAAAGACAAGGGAGAAAAAAGTGTTTTCAATAAGGGCCTGGTGCAGCGGTGTAGTGGCTAAATTCCTCACCTTGAATGCGCCAGGATTCCATATGGGCGCCGGCTCTACTCCCGGCAGCTCCACTTTCCATCCAGCTTGCTGCTTGTGACCTGGGAAAGCAGTGGAGGATGGCCCAAAGCCTTGGGACCCTGCACCCGTGTGGGAGACCTGGAAGAAGTTCCTGGCTCCTGGCTTCGGATTGGCTCAGCTGCAGCTGTTGTGGTCACTTGGGAAGTGAATCATCGGAGGGAAGATCTTCCTCTCTGTCTTTCCTCTTCTGTGTGTATTTGACTTAACAATAAAAAAGAAAGAAAGGAAGGAAGGAAGGAAGGAAGGAAGGAAGGAAGGAAGGAAGGAAAGAAGGAAGGAAGGAAAGAAGGAAGGAAGGAAAGAAGCAAGGAAAGTGTTTCAGCAAATGGGTTCCTGAGCAGGCCTATCTTCTTAGGAGAGTCTTAGGAGAGTCACATCAATTTCTTAAAGTCTTACTGGGGTGTGTGCAAATAAGTTGCATTAGGTGGGGAGGCACTTGGCAGGAAACCCAAGTGTGATTCTGGAAGACAGTGATACATACAGAGATTTCAGTCTTTTTTTTTTTTTTTAAGTGAGTCAATGTTGATGAATCTGGGTTATTTTCTGAGATTTTCCTTAAATCAATACTGAGTATTCTCTTCAATGAGAGCCTCTCTAGTGCTCCATAGCAGTGAACAAGGATGTCTCCCAGTGTTCACGGGCATCACAGTCCAGGGGCTCATTCGAGGAATAGTCACACCAATAGATACAGAGAAATAGAGAGACATCTTATCTCCCATCTGTTGCTTCACTCTCCAAATGCTCCAATAGCTGTGGCTGGGCCATGCTGAGACCAGGACCTGGAACTCAACCCAAGTCTACCGGAAGCTAGAATCAGAAGCAGAGCCAGGAATTGAACTCAGGCACTTTGAAATGTGATATGGTTATCCAAAGCAGCATCCTTTTTCTCTTTTTAAAAATATTTTATTTATTTATTCGAAAGGTGGAGTTCCAGAGAGAGAGACAGAAAATCTTTGACCCACTGGTTCACTCCCCAAATGGCCACAGTGGTTGCAATTAGACCAAACGGAAGCCAGGAGCCTGGAGTTCCTTTCAGGTCTCCTACATGGGTGACAAGGGCCCAAAGAATTGGAGCATTTTCTCGTGCTTCCCCAGGTGCATCAGCAAACAGCTGTATCAGAAGTAGAGCAGCTGGGACTAGAACCTGTGCTTCTCAGGTAGCCTCTTAACCAAACTACTGCCATATGAACGGGCTTGAAACAACCAGCGTCCTCTGGTTAGAAACTAGGTTCAGTCTCAGGACCTTCTTGGGACCTTAACAGGTGGGCAGCATCGCTCTCCTTTCTGGATATCTCTAGAACTACTGTGAAAAATTTTTCCTTTGTGAACCAAGATTATGATAGGATTATTTTGGGGTGGCCATAGGCTTCAGGATCGAAATTGGACAAAATAACTTGAAGATACATTTGTATGAATTCATGGCAAAAAAACCTGTTTTGTCCAAAACACAAAGCCCATGATTGGAAGCCTGCCTGCCCTGCCAAGAGTTGCTGGGCCCAGTAGCTGCTTGGCATTGTCAGCTGGGTGAGGGAGTGTGGAGAAGACAACCCTGTAGTGTGATCTAATTGGTCTGTGACATTACATCTTTCTAGCTGTGTCTGTGTCAGAGACGTGGGGAAGGAGTGGGCATAGAGGTAAGTGGTGGGAGTAGAGGAAGAGCCATTCCTGGGAAACTTTGCGAGACCTGGTGCACCTACATCCGGGTAGATGGAAGGCTGTTAGCTCTGGTGAGGGTGCCGGAGGCATGGGAGCAGAATCGGTCCCTAGGAGGGAGAAAAAAGAACCAGCAACAGGGAGTGAGAAATAATGGAGGGGAGGGCAGGGCAGCTGAGAGAGCAAGGGAGCCCAATTGGGAAGAGGGAGAGGAAACAGATGGCAGGAGAGGAAGGTGCCGCGTAGTGCTGAGTGCGCGTGAGCAAAGGCCAAAGATGGGGTGGTGAGAGGCAGGAAGAGCAGGGAAGGGAAAGCGGCGTGTTGCTTCCAGGTCTCCAGTCTTCCCCTTTTCTTTGGCAGAGAGAAAAGGCTGGCGAGCCAGAGGAATGGTGTGGTCTGTGTGCTCTGGAGGCTTCTCATTGAAGCTGTCAAGCTCAACCCCTCACGGCGGCGTGTTCTATTTTTACATTTTGCAGAATTGAAATTAAACAAATGACCTCGTGTTGGCGTTTTCATGAAGATTTTATCCAGCACACCCACACAGCCAATGCAAGGGAGTAGGGAGGAGGGGGCGCACTCTGAACGTTTAGCATAATATTCTAACTGATCAGATAAGAAGGCATCCTCCAGAGCGTGGCATGCAAGCTGTCTGGGCTTTGATAATCGCCGGTGGAGCATTGCTTTGATGAGGGTGGGCTCAAGTCAGAAAGAAACTTTATTCTCTGGCCTGGTTGGCAGGATGAACTCCAGTTAGCTGGATTCTGCAGGAACTTAGCTTTCTCCTCCCAGGCTTTTTATTTATGCATTTATTTATTTTTGGCACAGAGTTTGATTCCAGCCATTGTGAGTCTTCTTGGTCCAGTTCTCTTGGAGAGCTCATTGGTTGGGGGGAGGGGGAAGGGGGCTTACTTGGGCTGAAGTTGGCTTTAGTGGAAACGCTGCTCAGAGTCTGGGCGTTTACTCACTTTGCTGTCCTGGGCAGGGAAGCTGATGGCTAGTTGGCTAGTGTGGCAGTGCTTCAACAGCAGGTGCAAGGAGGTGATTGTACGTCTGGTGCCTGGTGAGAACACAGGCATGTTTCACTGGTTTAGACCCAGTCTAAACACATGCTTAAATACCAGGAGGTTGAGTAGCAGTGAAACGATGTCAGGATTGACCGGACAATGAGAAGATGCTTACTGGAGAAATGATTTTATTAAACTACGTTACAGCCATCATCCATGCTTTTAGGATGATGCAGCTTGTCTAAGAACATACAGACTTTTATGTCCCACAAAGCCGGGTTGACAAAGCTCTTGTTAGAAAGGCCAGGATATTCAAGCTTTTGTTAATCACTATCTTGAGTGAAACTGAGATTCTATAGGGTTGGCTTTCCTATGTGAATGATTGAAGAAAGCCAAAAAGAAAGAGTAACTAAGCCACCTTGAACGAAGGGCAGGAGGAGACAGCCTTGGGGTTGGGGGTCTTCTTCCTGTCATTTGCAACCGGCAGGGAGATGGGAAGGAGAGATAGCATTAGGATTTGGTTGCTCCAAGTGGCCAGGTGCTCTTGGCCTGTGATAAGCTTCTAGGCCACTGGACACTCTCAGCTCCTTCAAGTAGCAATGAAATGCACACCCCTTTGCACTTAGCCATTCTTTGGGAGAAGGAAAAACTACAATGCATGTTAAAGGGATCAATTAATCAGACTAGATTTGTTGGGTAGATGTAAAAACATGAGCTTATTTGGAAGGTTTGTCATTGCCCTGCACATGTACTTAACTGAGTGTTTGACTGTGGAAGGCTTATATGTGTCCCCTGCTATTTGACCTCTAGGATGCAGTTTTGGTGAGTGCTGTATCTACACTGGATAGCAATGAAGACTGCTGTTGAATCAATTCTGACTTCAAAGGGAGCAACAGATAGGACAGTTGGACTCAGACAGGGACTCTTATTCTTGCGGGCTAGCCTTGTGGAGGCTGATCTTTCCCTCCGAAACTAAACAGGCTTTACTAGCCAGCCAGTGTTCCCCGTGGTGATTGTAAAAAGGTACCTTGGTGTCTGAAGCAGGGAGCGATTGAGAGCATTGACATGAGCCATATGGATGTGTGTTCAAAGACCCGCAGAAATGAGGCCCTGATGGTCCATTAAGGGGAGAGCAGAAGCCAATTTGCTTCTCCCCCTTTCATCATCCATCCATGTGCCTTTTCTCTCTGTAGTCTTTCTTCTTGGCTATCTGGCTCAGGCAGTTGGTCTGGTACGGCTTTGAAGCCAAGGAACCTTTTCATGCATCTCAGGGAGAAGGAGAAAAAGATAAACCCAGGTCAGGATTTCTTTTACGACCAATAAAGTCAAAGTCTGAACTCTCAGATGTGGAGTTTCCTGTGTCTCTTGCTCAGTTGGGCTTAGACCTGAGCATGATTCCACAGTGGGAATCCTACAAGCCCTGCACATCTTGGCTCCACTGCTGCCTGATTCCACTGTTTGCTTCTTCGTGCTCAAGGTGTTTAATTTTTTTTAAAGATTTATTTATTTTTATTACAAAATCAGACATACAAAGAGGAGGAGAGATAGAGAGGAAGATCTTCCCTCTGATGATTCACTCCCCAAGTAAGTGCAACGGCTGGTGCTGTGCTGATCAGGAGTCAGGACCTTCCTCCAGGTTTCCCACGTGAGTACAGGGTCCCAAAGCTTTGGAACATCCTCGACTGCTTTCCCAGGCCACAAACAGGGAGCTGAATGGGAAGTGGAGCTGCTGGGATTAAAACCAGCGCCCATATGGGATCCTGGCGCGTTCAAGGCAAGGACTTCAACTGCTGCACTATTGCGCCGGGCCTGCTCAAGGTGTTTAAACAACAGGTTGGCAAGATGAGTTCCTTAGCTTGTCTGGAAGTAGACAGCTTTTACAAAGTGCAAGTCCATAATAAAGTGTCTTGGGGATGGAACCAAGTCTTAGCAGGAAGTTCGTTGGTTTCTACGTACCTTGTGCACATATCGTGGAGATCATTTTAAACAGTGTTTTTAGTGCACGAATGTTTTGACTGCAGCACATCACATGAGGTCAGATGTGGAAATCCCCACTTGATGCTTGCACTCCAAATGGTGTGGATTTTGATAAGATTTTTCAGACTAGAGATGTTCAATCTGTACTAAAAGGGCATTTGCATCAAGGGTTGTGTCTCTTAGCCAGAATAACTGGTTAATATCCTTGTTTTGTAGTCATTGAAAGTGAGAAGTATCTTCCTCCAATGAAGATTTTTGACACCAGTTCAGGTTTTTGCCTAAATTCCCAGTGTCGTATTTTCCTCATAGCTTTTCTCAGTGTCCATGATTAGTGCTATTTCAATTTTTTTTTTTTTAATTTCTGCAGGTAGGGATATAGTACCGCCTCTTTGCAGTTGGTACACAAAGGATTCTCTGATGTAGGGATACATATGCAAACTGAATTAAGAACATTTAGAACGGGGAAGTAAACCATTTCCTTTTCTTTGAGACCTACTGGTCTTACTTTTTAGAATTTGGCATGTTAGTCGTTGCCAAGTTGTCTTGACATTTAAGTCAAAGAAAATGCTGAAAGTTGGCATTACACCTGGTCTTTAGACTGTGAATGACTCCTTTTTCTTGTGGGTAATCCTGACAGGTGAGTTCTGCTCTAGCTGGAACAGAGCTGAGATTTCTGTATGGCAAAGGAATTGCAGCAGAATTTACAAAACCACTTCTGAAAGAGCTCAGGCCAGTTCCTCAGGACTCAGATCTCTAGAAATCAGCCTTTTGAGGTCTGTCTTCATCTTGGCTGGGGCCATCCTCTCCTTTAACTCAGTTGGCAACAGTCAATAGAGAATGTTAATTGCTCATCCTGCCTGGTCTTTTTGCATGCATGAACTCCCTGCTGTTTTGTCTAAGAAAGTACAATCCCAGGTAAATAGGGCTGTGTGGAAGGCTTTCTTTAGCAGTTGAGTAATATATTTTGGCTTGTCAAAAAGCAGGAATAAGGAGTAATGGCAGGGCTATTTTCTTGGTGTGTTGAAACTCGAGAGCTTAGAAAAAGGGTTTAAAAATAATTTTACCTATTTCTTTTGTTTTTCTCGAAGTGTGATAATTCTGAAGACAGTTGTTGCCTCATGGACCTGAGTGCATGATGCTAGGGCAAGGTTTTTGACTCTCCTGGCTGAAGCCTGATGTTTCTTAGCAACAGCTAAATTCTTTTCATGCACTGGAACTTTGGTCTGTAGTATTCATCTGCATCTAAGTGATGGTGTTGTGATCCAGTTGGGGTACCTCTGGGTTGTGGAGACGATGTGGTGCTATGAGAAGAGCCCAAGCATTTGCATTTTTAATCGATTTTATTCCTGTGTGGGCAATGGAAAGAAAGGTGTTGCAGGGTGCAAGAGATCATGCCAGACAAGTCTGGGATGTATTAAGGAGTCTTTATTAACTAAGCTTGGTGATGGCAGGGCCCGATAGATATTAACAAGTGACAAGTCCACATGGCAATCCAATCTGAATCGAACCCTGAGAGGGACAAATGGTCACTACCATGTGGACCATTGGACTGAAGACCTATGTCCCAGCTTCCCCAATAATATAAATTACCGTAAGAGACACAGAGTGAGCAACCTGGACATACTTACAAAGCTGCAGACATTCACCTTTCTCTGGCTTCTCTGCCCACATTCCATTACTGCTAGACCTCTCCTCTCCTAGAACTCTTGAAAGTACACCAATTAGAAATACAAAGCATCTTGGGCCCGGTGCAGTAACCTACTAAGTGGTTAAGGTCCTTGCCTTGAATGTGCTGGGATCCCCTATGGGCACCGGTCCCAATCCTGGGTGGCCCCACTTCTCATCCAGCTCTCTGCTTGTGGCCTGGGAAAGCAGTCGAGGACAGCCCAAAGCTTTCCTGCACCTGTGTGGGAAACCCAAAAGAGCTTCTAGCTCCTGGCTTCAGATTGGCTCAGCTCCAGCCATTGTGGCTGCTTGGGGAGTGAGCCAGTGGACAAAAGATCTTCCTCTTTGTCTCTTTTCTCTGTATATCTGCCTTTCCAATGAAAATAAAATAAGTCTTTAAAAAAAAAAAAGAAATACAAAGCATCTTAACATTAGCATCTTCACTGACCCGCCCAAGCATTGAAGAGAGGGTGAGGAATACAGACATACAGGGTCATGCTCAGGGGCTACTGTACAGACATATAGGGCCATGATCAAGTGCTGCCTGTCCTTGGAGTCTGTCCGTGGGAGGCCAGAGAGCAAACAGGCACAGTGGAAGGTGGGAAGATGCTGCGAGTCTGAGTGCAAGAATGATGAGAGTAGGGCCCGGCGCGATGGCGCAGTGGTTAAGGTCCTCGCCTTGCACGCCCGGAATCCCATATGGGTGCTGGTTCTAATCCCGGCGGCCCTGCTTCCCATCCAGCTCCCTGCCTGTAGCTCGGGAAAGCAGTTGAGGACGGCCCAAAGCCTTGGGACCCTGCACCCGCGTGGGAGACCCGGAAGAGGCTCCTGGCTTCAGATCGGCATAGCATCGGCCATTGCGCTACTTGGGGACTGAATCATCGGACGGAAGATCTTCCTCTCTGTCTCTCCTCTCTGTATATCCGCCTTTCCAATAAAAATAATAATTAAAAAAAATCTTAAAAAAAAAAAAAGAGTAATGGGAGCAAGGACCAAGAGAGAAAGAGCCTTTTGCCTATCATGGGTCATTATGGGGGCTTGTGAGGGGAGTAATTATGCAATAATGCAATACTGCCCCTTTCAAATTCTAGGTGTTGATTAGGTGAGAGTCACAGGTGGGAAGATAAGACCACATAGGTGGGGGAGGCATGTTCTAAGCCTGTGACCCTGAACTAGCTGCTTAATACCATAACAAAGGGACTGATGGATTGGAATCTAGGTTTTTCAGAGTGCTGGTGAAGTGCCCTTTGTCTCCTATTTTGTATTGGAGTATCTTATCTCTACGCATTGTGGCAGCATGTAGTGTGTTCTTAGCCTCATTTTATGCTGTACTTGTTTATTTCTATCGTATTTTTACAATAGACATCTGTGAAGCAATAAATAAGGTAGATTTTGGAGATACAGAGTTACAGAAGTTAGGTAAACATAAAGCAGAAGAATCAGACACCTGGTTAGTGACTATAAAGAGGCGAGAATGAAGAGTGCTAGGAATATGGGATCCAAGGCAGGGAGCAGAATGATCCTGGTGAATCTGAGAAGGGTTTTCTCAAAAGACAACATGTTTGAGCTGTTTTTTTTTTTTTTTAAGATTTATTTTATTTTTATTGGAAAGGCAGATATACAGAGAGGAAGATCTTCCATCCGATGATTCATTCCCCAAGTGAGCACAACGGCCAATGCTATGCCGATCTGAAGCCAGGAGCCTCTTCCGGGTCTCTCATGCGGGTGCTGGGTCCCAAGGCTTTGGGTTGTCCTAGATTGCTTTCCCAGGCCACAGGCAGGGAGCTGGATGGGAAGCGGGGCTGCCGGGATTAGAACCGGCACCCATATGGGATCCCGGGCGTGCAAGGCGAGGACCTTAACCACTGTGCCATCGCGCCGGGCCCCAGAGCTGGGTTTTAAAAGGTGAGTAGGCAAGTACCAGATGAAAATGGGTGAAATCATATCTCAGGCACAGGGAATAGTGCGTGCATAAAAACGTAGAAGTGAGGAAGTTTGTTGACGGCATGATGGCTCTATTTGGTAATCTCGGCCGGCAAGTGCCACTGTCCCATAAGGTTCCTGTGCAGGCTGTTCCATTTGCCATTCCACTCCCTGCTTGTGGTCTGGGAAAGTAGTGGAGGACGGCCCTGCACCTGCATGGAACACCTAGATGGCGTCTCCTGGCACCTGACTTCAGAGAAACTGAGCTCTGGCCATTGCAGCTGCTTAGGGAGTTAACCAGCTGATGGAAGATGTTTTTCTCTGTCTGTTCTTCTCTCCGTAAATTTACCTTTCCCATAAAAATAAACAAATCTTAGAGAGAATGATGAGGCTTGAGCCTGGGAGTCAGCTCATGTACAGCTTATGTTTAACTGAGGCAGTAGCCACTCAGCAGACGGGTTTTTAGAACGGCAGCTCTGGCAGCAGTATGGAGGATGAACAGAAACGAGCGTGTGAAGCAGCAGAGGGTACCATCAAGAGGGCTGGTGAGCATCACAGGTGAGGTTAGGTAGGACTTGTACTCTGTTGGAAATAAATAAGTGTGTTGGAAAGCACCATCCAAATGTGAGAGTTGAGCAGGGTCGTGGAAGTTTGGTTGTTGGGAGTATGATGAGGGCTAGTAGAAGGAAGAAAAGGGAGCAGAGATTGTGTTGATGCTCCCGGCTGCTGCTCTCCAGGCAAGGTCAACACCCATTCCTCCAGAGATGGAGTAGCCAAAACAAGAAGCTCTGAGGGACTGACATAAACATCTGAACAGGATGAGGACTGAAAAGAGGCCGATGTTTTGAGATGTAGATGTTCATTGTGAGGACCCTGCACCATTTCCTGCTTCCCCTTCCCTATAGTTTGCGAAATTCACACCATTCCCATTCCGATTATGCACCAATCAGATGTAATCTGGTGCCTCACCTGAGAATCCCACTCCCCAATCTCTGGCCCCTCCCCCTAGTCTCCACCCATCTACCTGTGGCTCAGATAATTTCAGTCACCAGACCTGGGGGCCAGCACACAGTCCTTCCCTTCTCCTTTCCCTTCCCTCCTCCCTTCCCTTCTTACCTGGCTCTTCCTGGTCCTCCTCCGTCTTGTCCCTTCCTCTGCCCTGGCAGCCCTCATCCTGCCACCATGGCAGAAGATGTGTCCCTTCCAGTTTTCTTCCCCTCCACCCCTGCTCTCATGCCTACCCTGCTGGAATAAAGGACCTACTAAGCGCCTTGCTGTGCCTGGGATTTTGGCTTGTGGTAAACTAATCGTGAAAAGAGGGCTTGGCTGCAGGAATTAGCTGCATGCAAGAACTTTAAGAATCGTAAGTGCGCTTAAAACCTAACATTCATTGGTAAACATGGCAGCAGTAGCTTCAGTGCAGTTGTGGGAGAAGCTGAGTCAGGAGCATGGAAATAGTACTGAGCAGAAATTAGAAGTAGAAGGCAGCAGAAAGGTTGGGTTACAGCTCTTAAAACTGGAAAGAAAGGAAGGAGATGGAATGATAAAGTATAAGGGCAGGAGGAACGAATGATAGACTTTTCAGAAAAGGAGAATCATTTGACTGTCTTAGAAAGAGGAAAGAACTAGATAGAAAGGATGAGGTGGAGGAGACTCAAGAGGAGCCAAGTGGATCCACTATTTGTGACCTATGAAGCATTGTCCTAAGTGTTTGACATTTATTGGGTTATTCAGTATTCATTAACACTTTAGCTGGGAACAGAAGGAATGTTCCCTTCCTGGAGGAAGTGAGTTAGGAGGGCAGGGTGAATCCTGCTGTCAGAGGGGAGGGCAGCGAGCACCCAGAAGTCACCTGGAGAGGTAACTGCAAAGCTGAGGTGAGGTCACTGCCAGAGGCGTGCTGAGGGCAGTGGGGAGTTCAAAGTCACAGGTGTTGTCTGTGACAAGCAAATGATTTCCCCCATAGAGCTGATAGCTGTCGCATGTTCTATTGTAACATGACACTTGACCTTGACCTGTGTTTGTGAGCAGGGCAGAAAGGGCAGCTGAATGGGTCCTTGTCAGAGAGATCTATTGGCAAAGTGTGGGAGAGTCCGAGTATGTTGGGAGTACCAAAAGACTATTGTACTGAACTGAGGGGACAGGAAAGCCGGCAGGTGAGTGATAAGCTAGAAAAATGGGGAGATGGAAGAAGTGGTTTAAGAGGGAAATAGGTTGAGAACTTTGAACGGATTGAAGATGGAAAATCTAACAGATCTCAGCAGTTCCTTGAGATGCTTGACTGGTAACTAACTGACTGAAAGGTTGCTTCAACAGGATGTCATTGATCACCTTCCTTCAACGGGCATTTGTCTCATTTGCATTAGCAGAAGTTGGAGCTGTTTATTCATTTTTTAAAATTTTTATCGGAAAGTCGGATTTACATAGAAAAGAAGGAGAGACAGAGAGAAAAATCTTCATCTGCGGATTCACTCCCCAAATGGCCACAATGGCCGGAGCCGAGCTGATCCAAAGCCAGGAGCCTGGAGCTTCTTTCCGGTTTCCCATGCAGATGCAGGGTCCCCAAAGTTTGGCCAGTCCTCTGCTGCTTTCCCAGACCACAAGCAGGGAGCTGGAAAGAAAGTGGAGCAGCCGGGAAACGAACCTGCTTCTAATGGGATCCTGGCTCATGCAAGGCAAAGACTTTAGCCACTAGGCTAACCGCTCTGGACCCTTGAGCTGCTTATTCTTAAATGGGTGGTCAAGAAAGGCTGTGAAAGTCAGCATTAAGCAGTGTCCATCCATCTTGGTTAGTTGGATATGGGCCTCTCTGAAAATAGAATGTTTTGCAAGGTAGTGTTTCATGGTCTGTCTGCCCCAGGTCCTGAAATTGTGTATAGGTACAGAGCCCAATTGACAGACTTTCTGAACATTTTCTAAAACATTTGATTGCAAGTCATTTTTCTTTTGGCTTTTTGAAAGACCAAGGCACAGAATTATTATTTTTTTTATTTTTGAAAAAGTGGGTTGTATTATTATCTTTTCTTTTCTTTCACAGTGTCTTAAGACGCATTTGCCCTTCCAGAGATCAGTTCCTATCTCTTACGTCATGAAATTTCAGGTCGGTGAAATGAATTTTCTAGGTCGGTCCCCATGCCTCCACTCCAGCCAGGTAGCACAATGCTTGCCATTTTCATCCATTCTGGTGTATTGTGTGGGGCTGATCACCTCAAAGCCACGTGCTTCCTGCAGGTGGTGTCACCAGAAGCCAGCCGAGGGATGGTCCTGCTGAGGTAGACAAAGCGTCTTTCTGTTGTTCAGGGAACAGCACCTGCAGCTGAGCCCCCTGCTTGGCTCGTCTGGCCCTTTCTCACTGTTTGGCTACAGTTCTCCACAGTTCGTCTTGCCTGACTGTCCCCACCCCAGGTTCAGTCTCCTGTCTCTGGGTGCTGTTTTCTCTGTAACATTCCATATTTTGGTGTAATCAGTGTCTCTATGCTACATGCAAATACCCAAAGAAGCAGGATTCTAGGTTTCTGTGAACAATTAACATCATCCAGAAAGACTTTCCAAAGCAGATAAAAGAACATCTGAGCTGTGTTTTATCTGTTCACCTCCAGTGCAGAATGCTGTAACGGGATTCCAAGAGATGTGTGAATGCAGATCTTCCTTGCAGGTAGTTTGGGTTTCTTCCTCCATTATTATGCTCAGAAACCTATTGTCTTCATGCATGGATTTGATTTAGATGCAAATACAGTTACACAGGAAACAACCCGTTAGAGTCTCTGTGATGATTTCATTGTTGCTTGGTTTTATGGTGAATTCTGAGTAAGAAATCACAAAAATTAGGATCTCTGTTGCCCTTTGTGGCTTTGCCTTTGCGTGTCTCTGGTTATTTAAAAGCCTAGAAGCAGCTCATCTCACTATTTCCAGAGGATGAGAAGGAAGCCAAGAGACAAAAAGCCACTCATTAAAGTTCATGGTCGTATTGGGACCCCATCTCATGATACAGAACTCAGTACGGTACCGGGCTGACCCGGGAGGAGCCCCGCCCTTCACTGGAGGTGCTTAGAGGGGCTGTAGATACTGTTCCTACTTAGGTGACAGCTTAGAGGGTGACGTGAAGGTATTGTGGTCCTCAGGTTGCTCTGTATGTACATTTTCCCTCGCAGCACCTGTTGAGTCTATTGCTGCTGCTCAGTATCTGGTGGGCGTGTGCCTCAGTAAGAGTAATTCGAACGAGAGGATTTTGTCGAACCACCATTTTACAAATCTTCTGCATATCTGGAACAAAAATGAATTCTTTGCTGATCTATAGTATGTCACTCTCTGTTCAGAGATTTGCGTTGATGCTTGGGATCCAAAGGCTTTCTAAAACATCCGTGTTTTCTCATACAGCAGAAAGGTTAGAGCCAGGTAGAGTGGCGATGGAGTGTTCCTGGGCTTCTAGCTGGAAGGTTTTGGGGGTATGGGAGAGCTTTAGATAGCATGGGTATGAATTTGATTGTCATTTGTCTCTTTTCCCGTTTCTGGCCTGCAAAGGCTTGGCACAGACCCTGTGACCTGCCCCAGTGTGGGAATTGGAATCTCTGCTACTGCTGTTAAAACAAGCTTCCCCTTTCAGAAAAGGTGAACGTTCTCCCAGATCCCTGCTCGGGCGTTGTGAGTCGGTCTGGTGGAGCAGGTGCTTATTGCTACAGAAGCAGGCTCAATGCAGATGCCCCGGACTTTTGAATCTTTGCCACTGTTATGCCGGTTTTTGAAATCCCCAGATAATCATCAAGTCTGAAGTCGGTGCTAAGGCAAAAAGGTGGTTTATTCAGGTTAGCCTAGGTAACCCAGCGACCTCCCCCAGCCCAGCATGGCTGGGCGGAGGAGGGGCAGCAGCAGCCGAGGCTGCAAGGATCCACAAGGAAGACAAAAGAAGCGAAGAAGAGCCAGAAGAGCCAGGGGAGCCCAAGCCCCCCAGTTCTTATGCATTTCAGGCTATTAATTATACAGTCATGACTTAGCAGGCTTCTATTGGTGGGTTTGAAACAAGCAACTTTCAAAAAGTACAAATTGATAAGCTATTGGGCTGTGAATCTTATCAAACACCAGGTACCTCCTTCCTGAGGAGTGGTCTGCCTACGTGTCCTGCTGGGTGTCACGTAGACTATCAGGCCTGGAGTTCACACAGCCCCCAGCCAAGCCATTAAGGCGGAATCACAAAAGGCAGAAAACCGCCTAGGTTCTTCACCACCCCACCTTAAGGGTATCTGGGAAAAGGATAAAATGTGATTATAGAGAAGGAATTCTCCAAGGGCATCTTTTCCATAGCATGCTTGTGCATGGGTGGGATGAGGAAATTTACAGGAATCAATTCAGGTGCTCCTAAGGAAGTTAGGGAAGTCCTCTGAGGAACTTTGCCTGCATCCTACCTCTGCTGGCTAGAACATGTCCCTAAAAGATTAGGTGCCCAAAACTCATGGTCACATATCAGAGAATTGTTTCCTAGTTTGGGTGATTATTTTGTGCTCTGACTTTGCTTTCCCCAGGGAGAATCCCATCTGGACAAACTGTCATTTAACAGCCGTGTAGTCATCCATGTTAATAGCTTTACTGAGTGTGTTCAGACATGCTAGTCATGCAGCCTAAAAGGAGAGGTGGTAGGTATTTCAATCAGTGGCGTCCATGCCTTGACTCTTACCTGGTCTGTTCAAATGCTATGAACTGCTTCCAAAATGTTATAAATGACGTATTTGTAGTCTGGAGTGTGTCTCTTGTTATCTGTGTTATTGTTTCTGTCTGTTCTTAAAAAAGTCATCAAATGATTTGATGTTTTGTCTGTCCAGTTCTCCCCTCACCCAATCCAAGTGCGTCTGGTTTTCCAGGATAGAGCATTTTCCCGTTGAGTCTTGGAGATGGAAAACTGTGATGTCAAATGAACATTCTCTACTGCTTCCTGCCCCTTTCCTCTCAGTGCACCACTGTCTCTGCTGAACTTTCGACTGAAACCGCAGTCCACAGTTGCAAGGAGCTATCTCTCCAGCACGGGTATCATTAAGGTCTAGAGATTTCTAACCACAGATTGACTATCTTTAGAGTAAAAGACTGAGAAGTAGCCTAGCTCACCTCTCATGCAGGAAGGGCAAGTTAAAAACAGTCCTGACAGCCTGGAGATGGCTGACCCTACAGGCATTACAGCCTGCAGGTTTTATTTAGGTTAACGGTGCCCTGGTTACAATTACTGCAAAGTAGCAGACAGTGATTTTTCTGCTTTTATTTCTAGATTGCCTCAGTGTAGGGCTAATGGCCTGTGACTCGTGGGAGAGTGTTTTTGGTCATGCGATGGCAGATGTGGCAGAAGCAGTCCTAGGGATGAACTGTATTAGAACAGCAGTTAAGGCTGCATTGCTGGGTGGCTGTCGCTCAGGTACAGCATGAGCGCATCTATCTTCCCCAGTGTCACATACAGCAAAGTAGACAGAGAGTTTCAATAAAAGATATTCATTGACCTTGGCATGGATCTAGGTCTAACATATACTTCCTTATGAGGAATCATTATCATTCACTCTCAGTAATGATTTTATATTGCAACTTTAATTGTGCACTCTGGGCTTTGCTAAGCACTGCATTTTCATGATCTCACTTAGTTCTCAACATCACTCACACCTTCACAATTCCACAGATTTAAGAAGCTAGGGTTTGGGAGACTAGAGGGCCTTCTCAAGGTTATTTTACTAACCAGTCAGAAACCAGTAGAAATTATTCATCAGACGTTTCCTCTGTGTAAAGCATTATAGTAGGTTCATGGGAATGCACATATGAGGAAGGACAGGTTACTTCCCATCCCCAAATGTTACTGGGCAAGAAAACATGTAAGATAATGAATAATATACAAAATAATAGGTTTTGTGTTAATAAGGAGAAGGTCTTGGAGAATGTAAGATGCCCATTGGATTTTGAACAGTGGAAAAGATTTATAACAATGGGAAATAAATAAGAAAAGCGTTTCTAACAAGGAAGATAATGTGAACAAACCCTAAAAATGAACAAATACAAGTCATATTATGTTGTGGAAGAATGAAGAAGGGTTGAAAATGAATTGTTAAGTTATCCTAAAATGAAGTGTTTGTATACTCAACTGTTTGGTCAGCAGAATTTTACTGAGTGTTTAATATACAGAGATGTTTTCTAAGGTAAAAATGAGAGAGAAAGCTGAAAAGGTCAGTTTGCACCTAACTGAATATCAAGTCCAGGATTGAGAACTTCTTGTGGGTTTCATGTTCACACTTGGTAGCCTAGGAATCAGACAAGGACTTCAGACCATTCCCTGGGAAATCTGCAGCCTGGGTGTCTGGCATGTATACCTTCCTAGGGTTTGTTGTGACTTCCTTTGGAGAGGGGCATTCCTCTGGCAAGGACTTCCTTCTATTTACTGGGGAAAGAAGGAAAGCCTACCAAGCAGTTAAAGGAGGATTAACTGGGAAGTTAGGCTACTGCTTCCCCATCGAATCTCAGAACAAGAGAGTCTAAAGGTGGTGTGGAGTAAGGGGTTTAGGGAGATGGATGGGGTTTAGCGATGTAAAAAAGAGAAAGCGATCACAGACTGGGAGAAGAAGGTTGAATTTGATGATTGGGCCATCAGTGGTCTTGGAGGGTCTTGATGGGAACAGTGGTCCTGTTGGCGGAGACAAAGAAGCAAACACAGCACATTGCTCAGCTCACAAGTTCTGTGGCCAAAGAAAGGAGAAAATTAAAGTCTTTATAGGGAAACAGAATTGGTCACAGATAATCTTTCTCAAGATGTACAAAACAAGTACAGGTGGAGGGTACAAACAGAAAAAAACTAAAGAAATTTGAAACAAAATATAAAAAGGAGGGAAAAGTGCCTCTTCTTTGGTTCTATACCTTATATCCTAATGGTAACCAAAGAAGCATGACCTTTGAAAGCTGATGGTCCCATTGGCACAGATGTTATATCCTTTGCATCCCCCACACTGCACGCAGTCCTCTGTAGTTAATTTGGAGACCACATCATCCTTGCTCTCATCTGCCCTGGGTAGTGATCACTAATTACTTGGTAATGAAGAGGGTGGAGCCATCTCTTTTCTCAAGCAGGTGTTTCTTGTTAAATGTGTTTCAAACCTCTTAAGGAAATAAATCTCTTTGGCTGTTTCTCCAGCTCCCTTTCCCTGTGACTTAGGACTTGTAGATTTCTGAACTTTTTGTCTTTGGTTAAAAAAAAAAAGGTGAATCTGTGTTTGACACCAAGATTCATTCACCCAGGAATATGTGTGTGTGTGTGTGTGTGTGTGTGAGAGAGAGAGAGAGAGAGAGAGAGAGAGAGAGAGAGATGCACGCATACATCTAAAACCAAGTCTGTGGACACAGTCACGTTGTGACCAGCTACAGTGCGCCAGACATAGTATTAGATTTTCTGGTTGTGATGGAGAAGAAAGAGGCCTTGCTGTCAGAGGCATTCATCACTTAGGGAGGAAATCAGGAGTCACAAACAGATGCTCTCCCATTAACTTGGTTAGTGTGCCAAGGATGATGTGTGTCCCAGGGCTGGAGGGGAAGTTCCAGGAGAACGTAATGCTTAAGCACTTACCTTTTGAAGGAGAGTGAGCACAAAGAGGAGAAGGATCTTAAACAGAGCAAACAACATTTGTAAAGTCATAGGGAGCGAAGAATGTGTGTGTGTGTGTGTGTGTGAGTGATTTACAGAAAATGTTGCTTTGGAACAGTTATATGAAAAGTGTGCAGGATGAAGAGGGGATGAGTCTGAGTAAGTGCACTGGGAAAGGTTAGCTTGTACTTTATGCCTACAGCCAAGATCCTTTGATATGGTTCTAAAAGACAATAAAGATTAAGGAATTTAAGCAGATTAATTGTCTGAAGTTATGGATATCTTTGGCTTAAATTACTGAAAACCCAACTAACAGCAGGTTAAGCAAATGCGGGATGATATTTTTCATGTGATAAGAAGTCCTCAGAAAGCCAGTTTCTGGCATTGGTGTAGACCCCCCTGACAGTACAACCCAGCGTGGGGCTTCCATGTCTCCCCACTACATCATCCTCACCATGTTTGCTTTCAGTCTTCCTGCAGTCACTGCGTAGTTACAGGAAAAGCTGTTGCTGCTCACGTGTCGAGTTCCTGTTCCAGACTGGGAAGCAGGGGAATGTGGTGGTGGTACCAGGGTTGTCCCTTCTCCAGGAAAGCTCAGACTGCCCCAGAAGCTTCCTTGTGTGCTGTTCTTTGTGTCTCATTGTTCAGATCTAGAAGGAGCCACCATTAGCTGCCCAGGAAGCTTGAACAAAATATTTTTGCAGCTTTCATAATAAAGGAGGGCAAAGAAAAGAATATGTTTGACATGATTGCTCAGTTAGTCATAGCGATTTTCTTGTATCAGAGGCTTGAAGATTGGGCTGCTTGCCAGTAAATAGCCTCCCACACCAGTCAGTAGAGGTGGCCAAGGATGTGACTTTAGAAAAGAGAAGGAAGGACCTTGGAGCCTGTGTGCCCATATAGCAGGTGTAGGTTGGGTTCTGTAAGGACCTTCTTCCCGCTGAGGCCATGTCCATCTGGACGTTGTTAAAGATTGACAGCATTCAGCTTCCTGCCATGGAGCTGAATTCTCCCCATCTTCTTTTACATGCTTGGCTGGGCTTCCACAGTTACTTGTTCCAATGCTAGAACTGTGTGAGGCACTGTTGCAGGACAAGCAGGGTGGAAGGAAGGAGGTAGAAAATAGAAGATGAAAAAATCTTCCAGTAGCTTCTACTCCATCAGAAAGAATTGAAAAAGAGCTTAATACCAGTGCAAGTGCTTGCTTAAGGCTGGTTGTACACCAAGTGTCAACTCCTCAGTCTTGGGCCGCAGATTTCCCAGCTGTGATGGGAGAGCGCATGTCACCCCTGTGGCTTTCTCAGTGCTGCCTGGCAGAACTACAGGTCAGGAATCAGTGTTTGGTTAGCCATCCTGTGTTGCCTTCACATATGCGTACTCACACACACAGTGTGCTTTATACCCAACCTATGCTCCCTGGCCAATGTGTAAGAAGGAGAAAGTATATTCCAGTGTATCAGTCTTACTGATAAAATTTTTTTTATTTTATTTTTTTTTTATTAATAAAATTTATTTTGATATTCTTTACATACTTAGTTAGAGTAAGAAGGTTCAAGGGCTACAGGAAAGTGGATAATACTAGTATGTTTTCCATATTGTTACCTTCATGTTTAAAAGGGGGGTATTAAGGGAGAAGGCCCACCCAATTTCCCACCCTCCCCAAGTCCCGGGTGTAGGGCATGCTCTGAGCAAATGCGGTATTTCTTATGTGTGAACATAGGCATGATTCTTTTTGGCTTCTGTTTACCTAAATTTTGCCCTGTTGTCATTCATCTGATCAAGGAACAGGGGCTATCTTGGTTAAAAGGCATGGAGGAGCTTGGACCAAGTCCTTGAAATCTGAATACCCTCCTCCTGTAGGGACTGCATCTGCATTGCTATTCCTACCCATTCTGTGATGCAAGAACTTGCTGTTTTAGAATTGTTGTGGGATTTTGGAAACTCGTGACTGCTAGTTAACTAATGTGACACGTGGAATTGGCTTCACAGTTCAATTCTACAAGTCTTCAAGTACGTGGAATTCCACCTATATGAACCATATTCACTGCATTATCATTCTCTCACATCCATTTGTACCTTTTTGAATGATCCACAGCAAGGATTCTGAAAGAATACACATGTCTATTTTGACAAGCAAACAACATCTCTGTTCATACATTCCTCTACTCTGCTCGTGGATTCTTCTGACAGCATAAATAATAGTTGCAATAAGAGAATATTACAGCGTTTCCTTTGGGCTGATTTATCTCTGGAAGCACTTCCTCTGTCTTCTCTGCACACCTTGCCCGAGGATGATAGCTTCTACACAGATGGAAAGAAAAATGTCTGAAAACCTCAGCAGCCATGTCTCTCTCTCCTGTGTCTTAAATCATCAGTCTCAGGAGATGTGCTGGATGTGATCGGATGCTCCTGCTGGACCAAGCGTTGGGCTAAGAGGGCATGATGTGTGGGGATGCCAGAGAGGAAGATATTCCCTTGGAGGAATGGAGTCATGCAGTCTCCAGAGCATGACACTGCTGCACCAACATCAAGAAAGAGGAGAAGGGGGCCATGTTGCATAAAAAACCAGAGTCAGGTGAAGAGGTAAGGAAGCAAGCTGTAAGGGTATGGTGGTGGTGGTGACTCATGGCCAGGATTTGTGTATCTTCTCCTGGATTTTAGAAAACACCCACAACGACAAGTCTCTGAGCTGGACATGGTACTGACCCTCTGCCATTCAGAACACCTGCAGGATGGTAGCTACTTGGAAGTTCCTGTGACTCCCTGTTATTCTCTGTATAGACAGCTTTGAACTGGGAACTTGAAGAGCAAGGTTGGATATCTGAAGAGAAGACTTAGAAAAAGTATTGAATGGAATGGATTGCCTTCCATAGCCTTGTGCTTCCGGCTCAAAAAGAGCATCTGTGTGTGTGGCTGCTGCCCTGCCCCTTTCTCAGCAGCTCCAGACCGAGGATAGAGAAGTGTGTGGCACATACCAGATACTCAGTGTTTGTTCCTTCTTTTTCCCCTTCCTCAGCATATATATGTATTTCTTTCCTCACATGTGCAAGGCTTAGACCTTTGTGCTGTGGTCGGAGTGGTCCAAGTGCTGATAATGACTAAATGCTGTTCTGAGCGTTTTCTGTGTCAGGGAATGGTTGAAGGCACTGTATGTCCTGTTTACTTGTGAAGATGCAGAGCCTGGAAACCACTGATGAATTCGGGAACTCTGTGTGTGTGTGTGTGTGTGTGTGTGTGTGTGTGTGTGTGTGTGTGTGTGAAACTCTCAGAGATGCTCTGGCTTCCAAGGGCTAGGATAGGGATTCTGATTCCAGGGTCTAATACCTCCTAGTAGTATATTTCTTAAAAAAAAAAAAAACACATATTTTTTATTTTTTTATTGGAAATGCGGATAGACAGAGGAGGAGAGAGAGAGAAAGGAAGATCCTCCATCCGATGATTCACTCCCCAAGTGAGCGCAACAGCCAGTGCTGCACTTATCTGAAGCCAGGAGCCGAGAACTTCCTCCAGGTCTCCCATACAGGTGCAGGGTCCCAAGGCCTTGGACTGTCCTCAGCTCCTTTCCCAGGCCACAAGCAGGGAGCTGGATGGGAAATGGGGCACTGGGATTAGAACCGACGCCCATATAGAATCCGGGCGCGTTCAAGGCGATGACCTCAGCTGCTAGGCCACTGTGCCGGGCCCAGCAGTGTATTTCATCCCTGCAGTCCTCAGTTTACCTGTGAAGGGGAGGTGTGTTACTTAACTTTCCATTACTATAATTAGGCTGCTTTAAAAAACAAAATATTTTATTATTGCTTATGATTCTGGAGGGTCAAGGAGAAAATGACATGGTTTATCCTCTTTTCAGGGCCCTGTGGCAGAGGAGTATTTTTGAGTCTCTGTCTAGATAGATCCTTGGTTGCCAGGTTTATCTGCCTTCCATGCATCTATCCATCCATGCTTCTAACATTTGATCTATCTGTATCTAACTATATCTAGCTTCCCTCTGAAGCCACCAGGATTTAATCATGGGAGCTTCACTTAAATGACCTAATATAATATTTTATTACTTTTTAAAGGTCCACCTCTGGGTTAATTTTCCTCATACCACTAACTTAGAACGTTAGGATTTAAACTCCTGTGTGAGATCAAGAGTCAAATCATATTCATGGCTTAGCAAGGGTTTGTGACAGGTGTTTTTTTTTTTTTCTTTTTTAATAAGGCTTTTTTATTTTTCACATGAAAGAGTTATAGACACGTAAGGAGAGACAGATCTTCCATCTGCTGTTTGACTGTTGAAATGGCTGCCCCAGTCTGAATAGGGCTTGTCCAAAGCTGGGAGCCAGGAGCTTCTTTTGGGTCTCCCACATGGCTGTAGGGACCCAAGAGCTTAGGTCATCCTCTGCTGATTCTCCAGGTCATTGGCCTGCAGCTGGATTGTAAACAAAGCAGCTGAGACGCAAGCCAGCACCCACATGAGATATCGGTGCCACAGGCCAAAATTTACCCTGCTACGTCTCAGGGTCAGCCCTGATGAGTGTTCTCTGATATCTCCACCAGTTCTCCGAGCACTCATGCTTTGTCTTACACATGAGTTTTCTGGAATATCCTGTCTGGAATACACGGACTAAGGGTAAGAGAAAGTCTCTATTCATTTAGTTACTAAATGAATGTTGACTGCCACCGAGGGGGTACAGCAGACAACAAAGGGACCATTGTCTGGCCTTTAAAACTTAGCAGTAAAAGCAGGAAAACAAATGCTGTGTTGGGAGCACCGAGGTGCTGTTCTTCAGGAAGATTGCAATGTATGTATGTAGACGCTTCTGAGGCATGTGAGCACAGGGCAGCCAGTTCAGTGAACACCTGCGTGTGTCCCAGGGCAAGCCAGTGACAGGAATGTCACATCAGAACCTCACACATAATATGCTACCTGCGTCAGTCTTCTTTCCTATCATTCTTTTCCTTTTACCGAGGCTTCTCACATGCCCCAGTTTTATGGTGGGGTTATGGGAAGGGCATGAAGAGTTGTACTGTGTCAGCTTGAAGAGGTGTAAGGGGATATAGGGACAAGGAAGGAGGAAGAACGGAGGCTCCAGGGCCAGGAGTTCAAGGGTTGGAGTGAAATAATAAGAAAGCACTGCATTAAAAACTCCTTCCAAGGAACCACTCGGCAGTAGCAGAGGGTGTGTGAAAGGCTGCAAGGGAGAGAAGAAAAGACACAGATTCACCTGACATCGTCTCCTTACTTACATCCCATCTGTGGCATGCATGTGAGCTTTTCCCTTTGCCGGTTTTCATTAAAGGGCAGCTGGCTGCCAGGTAAGGCATGGAGTGTGGGACTGCTTGGGCTCGGCCCAGGAACCTTTCTTTTCATTGATTTATTTATTTTTAAAATAACTTTATTGTTGTTCTTCATCTCTGTCCTTCTGCAATGCAGAGTTGATTCAGTTTCTGTTTTTCCTTTCTTGTCTCCATTTCTCCTTCCATTTTTTTTTGACTCTTCAACTACTTAGAAATAGTAATGAATTTTCTTGCAGTGTCACAATTGTAGGCCAAATTCTTGTCCCCAGCCTGGCTGTGCTGCTCCAGGAACTCCTCCTTGGTTATTGCCCCTCACAGGTGGAGATTCTAGAACTGAGCACAGAGATCCTGGGCTGTGAGTCTGTGAGAGGGTAGAGCAGATGGAACCCAAGATCAATTTAGACTTTTTAATAGCCACTTTCCCTGTTTATATATATATATATATATATATATATATATAGAGAGAGAGAGAGAGAGAGAGAGAGAGAGAGAGAGGCAGATACTAATATAGGTAAATATTATGTATCTCAATATATAGCATGAAAGTGGTCTCAGGTAGCTGCAATTCCTCCTAATACAGAGTCGTTTGCCTGCATGTTTTTATTCCATCTACAGGGATTCAAATTACTGCTTTATGCATTGCTGAAGTCTGGAGTTACCCTGCGCCTAACGGTTTCCTAATCTATTATTGTAATCTAGCAACTATGTTCAAAAAAAGGCTAGGAGATTGATTTTTGTTTTGCTTTTCAAATGTTTCATGAAACCACATTGTGAAATCATGCGCTGTTAGAATTCTGCTGGAGTCGTTTCGTGCTCACCGGTTTACACGTTGTAGAGGTGTTTGCTTCTCACTTGTGGAAGATTGGGATGGTCTCACTTGCAGTTTTAACCTTGCTTATTCTTCCTGATCACACACATACACACACGTGCACCGGAAGCCAGTGGGGAAAAATGTGTATGACGAGGAGCAAAGTGGCGTTAGGAGGATGTGGTGAGGGATACAGTTGGGAATTCTGAGTGAAAGGAGAGGAGAAGAAAGCAAAGGAAGGTGGGAAGAAGCGGCCGACAGCTCCGTCTGGGATTTGGATACGAGGGCTTTGTTATCACAGTCAATTTCAGGGCCAGGACTAGACTAGGGAGCAGAAATTCAGGTGCCGAAGATTCAGTAATCAGGGAAAATAATGCATAAATACAGAAGAATATTAAAAATAAAATTGATAATAAAAATCCATGCTGAAAAAAAAATCCAGAATTTTAAACAAAGGCAGGTTCAGTAAGTTACAGTTTTTCATGGCATATTTTTCTTAACTAAAGCTTTACTGAGCTCTTAATTCACAAGTCATTAATTAGAGTGTAGAATCTAGTGATTTTTAATATTCACACACTTGTGCAGCCATCACCACAATCAATATTCAAATAATTTACACCCCTAAGCAAGTCCTGGACTCATTCATAATCATTCTGTATTTCTCTCCAGTCCGCTACAGTTCTGCTATAGGCAGTCATCAGCCTACTTTTCTGTTTCCATGGATTTGATTTTTCTGGACATTTCTTACTAATGCAGTCATAAAATACGTGGTCTTTTGTGCCTGGCTTCTTTCACTTAGCATAATATTTATGCGATTTGTCCAGATTACAGCACGGTTAGTACTTCATGCCTTTTTTGTTTGAGTAATACTTCATTGTATGGATAGACCTTCTTTGAGCCATCCAGGCATCAGCTCACGGACATTTGGGCTCTTTGTACTTTTTTTGGCTATTAAAAATAACGCTGCTGTGAGTATTCATGCACAAGTTTTGGCATGGATGTAGGTTCATGTTTCTCTTGGATGTATACCTGCAATGGAATTGCTGAGTCTCATGGTGAGTATGTTTAACCTCCTGTGGAACATAGAGAAGCAGCTACGTGGTTTTCCGAAGCACTTGCGCCATCCCATGTTCCTACCAGCAGTGTGCAAGGGTTCCAGTTTCTCCATTTCCTCATCAGCACTTGTTGTTATCTTTCTGTATTACAGCCATCCTGGGGGGCGGGGGAGGACGGCGTTGAACTGTGTTTCATTGTGGTTTTGATTTGTATTTCCCTGATGGCAAATGATTAATATTTTTAAAAAATATTTATTTATTTTTATTACGAAGTCAGATACATAGAGAGGAGGAGAGACAGAGAAGAAGATCCTCCGTCCGATGATTCACTCTCCGACTGACTGTAACAGCCAGAGCTGCGCCAGTCCAAAGCCAGGAGCCAGGAACTTCCTCTAGGTTTCCCACTTGGGGTTCAAGGTCCCAAGGTGTTGGGCCGTTTTTGACTGCTTTCCCAGGCCACAAGCAGGGAGCTGGATGGGAAGTGGAGCAGTTGGAACATGAACTGGCACCCATGTGGGATCCTGGTGCATTCAAGGCTAGGACTTTAGCCACTAGGCCATGGTGCCGGGACCATGATCTGTTTTTTAACTCAGCATAACTAGTATTTTATTTTTAAGACATCTACAGAAGTTCTTGGAAATATTTTAATCCAGTATAATTATGAATTGTCTTTTTTCACTTAGATAGTTTTCTTTCTTAGTAAATTCATTATAGTTATCAAACCTAGGGGTAGTAATAAATATTTATTTTTTAAAAGAATCATTTATTTGGAAAACAGTTTTACAGAGAGCGAGGAGGAGAGACAGAAAGAGAGATCTTATTTGCTGGCTTAGTCCTTAGCAGGCCACGATGGCCAGGATTGGATCAGACCGAAGCCAGGAGCCAGGAGCTCCTTCCGGGTCTGCCTGTAGGTACAGGGGCCGAGGTGCTTGGGTTATGCTCTGCTGCTTTTCCAGGCACATTAATAGGGAACTAGATCGGAAGTGGAGCAGCTGAGACTTGAACTGGTGTCAATATAAAATACTAGAGTCCCAGGTAGAGGCTTGATATATCGTAATACCAGCCCCAGTTTATTTTCTTTTTGCTGTAGCATTTATTTTCATAATTTTAAAGAAATTAATATGTGGTTATGTTTCATTGACATGCAATAATTGCATCCACTTAAGGGATATTGTGTGAGATTT
Organism: Ochotona curzoniae; assembly: GCF_017591425.1. NCBI lineage: Eukaryota > Metazoa > Chordata > Mammalia > Lagomorpha > Ochotonidae > Ochotona > Ochotona curzoniae. The sequence goes on along the minus strand of NW_024465573.1, from coordinate 2,428,265 downwards.
TGGCACATATTTTTACAACATATATACCAGCATGTACTGGTCAGATTCTATTTCTTTATTGTTTCTTTTTTTATCAGGATTCTTGGAGCGCCTGTCTTCTATAAAATGTATCTCAAGGTCTATTTTTAAAAAACAAATTACATGACATTTAAACCACAGGTAGTCATGTCTGGTTCAAACCTCATGTAAAGTCAAGAGTAAGAGGAAGAGTTTTTCCTTGCAGGTGACCCAATGTGTTGCAGTCTTAAAAGACAAAGATGAGCCGAACAGCTTGAGTGTGTTATCAATGCAAGCCTTGCTGTTGTTAAGTGCCTCTGACAGACGTGTGGGTGATGGACACGTGCTGGAACATACACGCTTGCTGTGCTTCCTTCTTGACTGGCCTTCCTCCTCTGCCTCTCCTGGCCTGAGGTTCTTTCAGGCTGTGACTCTTGTCCCCATTTGCCCTCCTAGTTGCTTGCACATGCTGATGCATTCCCATAGCCTCAGACCTGCCTGTCCACCCCATCACCCTCCTAATTCCCTGGCTGAAGACAGCTTGCCTTTCAGAGGCTCTGTTTTAAATATCAGATAATAATTAGCTCTCTTCCTTCCGTTGTGAGCCCCACTCCCTCCTCCGCTGGCTGCCTTCTTGGAGCTAAAATGATACATACCTCAGGATGCTCCTTATTTTTAATGGCTTTGTCTTCCTATAGATAGAACCTAGAGGTTTCCATGGAAACCCTTGGCCAGAGGTAGGGGACTCCTGCACAGAGGTGAGGTGAGCAAGCTTTGCTCATATCTGAGCGTGTCTCCCTCACTCCTTGACTCTCCACCCCTTTCCCTTCTGCTTAGGAGCCCCAGAAACTTGTGTCCCAGGGTTGAACAGATAGATGGTGGTACAGTGGCCCTATGTAGTGCAGCTCAAGGCCAGAGCTGCTGCTGGGTAGGATGTCTGGCAGCTCCAAGAGAACTCAAATCTTGTGGGTTTCACAAGAAGAGGGCAGTTCTTGGTGGCAACCCCGTTATGCCCATTGTGTCATGGAGAAGTCCTGATGAGACGACTTATTTTCCAGGTTATTCTCATTTGGGCCAGTGTTGGATACCCTGGTTAAGATGACACTTGGGGAAGCCTGGAGCAGCGATAACCTAGTGGCTAAAACCTTGCCCTGCAATCACCAGGATCCCATATGGGCACATATTTGTGTCCCAGCTGCTCCACTTCCCTTTCAGCTCCAGGCTTGTGGCCTGGGAAAGCAGTAGAGAATGGCCCAGAGTCTTGGGATCCTGCACCCTGGATCAGCTCAGTTCCGATGGTTGCAGCTATGTAAGGAGTGTACCAGCGGATGGAAGATCTTTTTCTCTGTAAAATCTGACTTTCTAATTAAAAAAAAAAATTAACAAAAGCAACAACAAAAAGATGACACTTGGATTACCAGTATCTCATATCAGATTGCATGGCTTTGAGTCCCAGCTCTGCGTCTGATTCTGGTTTTTTGCACCCCTGAAGCAGCAGGTGACAGATGAAGTATTGAGTCCACATGGTTGGGAGACCTGGACTGAGTTTGCTAGTATGTTGTTGACTGTTGTGGCCATTTGGAAAGGGAACAAGCAGATGGCAGATCTCTCTCTTTGTCTCTCTCTAGCTCTACCTTTCCAATATAAGTAAATAAATAAATAAATAAATAAATAAGGTGGGTGTTGTGGCTCAGCACATTGAGCTGCTGCTTAAGACTTCCACGTCCCATACTAGAGCCTGATTTTTTTGTAGCTTCTTAATAATTTTTAGTTTTGGTGATTTTTACCTAGTTAAATTAGGGTGATTAGGGTCAAGGGCTACAAGAAGGTATGTGACATCACCATTTCCACATTCTCCTTTTTTCCTTTTCTGTTTCTGAGGGAAGGAGGGAGATAAAGGGACAAACAACACCCAGCCACTCAAAGGCCTCTGCACCCTGGGATGGAGGACAGCCACCCAACACCACTCCAGGGTCAGGTTTCGATAGTTCCTGATTTGAGTCCCTGCTACTCAACGCTTACCATTCGGTTTCCTTGTGATATGCTTAGCAGGCAAGGGACGATGACTTAAGTACTTACATTTTTGCCACTCACATGGGAAACCTGCATAGTTTCTGGCCTAGGTTTGGTCTGGCTCACCTCTGATTGTTATGGCATTTTGGGGAGAATCTCTTTGTCTCTTTCTTCATCTCTTCCTCTTTGTCTTTCAAAAGAAAGAAAGAAAGAAAACAAAAAAAAATCACCATCAATAGTGTAATCTTACTGGGCAGATGCAAAGACCTTTTGAGAGTTATCACAGCCATGCTCTACCTCTTAATAATATTTTACTTAATCTTACATGTTAAATAGTTCAGATGCCTTCTGTAGGTGAGGATGGTGGACAGTCTCTAACACTGAAGGCAGAGCCAGGTACTTGGATCAGCAGTAAAGATACCAGAGTCCCACGTCAGAGTGCCTGGGTCATCCCCAGCTCCAGCTCCTGACGGGTTTTCTGCTGATGCTCCTTGGAAAGGAAGACTGATAGTTCCTACCACTCTTGTGGGAGACCTGGATTGAATCCCAAGCTTGCAATTTCTGCTTGAGCCACTGAGGGCGTTTGGAGAGTGAAGTACTGGCTGGGAGTTCTTGTCTCTATGCCTCTCAAATAAAATTTTCAGACATTCATAAAGCCAAGAAACCAGTCAGGATTTGGAGATGACATCTATGTGGATGATACTCTGAACTGTGATTAAGAATTGAACTCCATACTACAAGGATGTTTTGGAACTAAGAATTATTTTGAGTGAGCCAGTTAGTTGCTCTTCAATGTCTCCTGCATCAGAAATTCAGATATCAACTTCGATTAGGTCTGGCTGTTAATGGGGCCTTTTTTTTTTTTTTTTAAGATTTATATATTTTTATTGTGAAGTCATAGATACAGAGAGGAAGATCTTCTGTCCGATGATTCAGTCCCCAAGTGACTGCAACGGCTAGAGCTGAGCCAGTCCGAAGCCAGGAGCCAGGAATTTCCTCCAGTATCCCACATGGGTGCAGGGTCCCAAGGCTTTGGGCCATCCTTGACTCTTTTCCCAGGCCACAAATGGGGAGCTGGATGGGAAATGGAGCTGCTGGGATTAGAACTGGCACCCATATGGGATTCCAGCGCATTCAACGTGAGGACTTTAGCCCCTAGGCCATGGTGCTGGGCCCTGTTAATGGGGCTTTATACCACCAAGATATTCGGTCATTTGCTGTGGTAGTCTGGATCATGCTAAGGATGGGAAGACATTAAGAATCTTGTATGCAATTGTCCTTATATCAATGGTAGATATCAGGCATCCAAATAAAACATCAGCATACAGAAACTGGAAGTATTGAAGAATCCCGTTGGCCTGTGAAGTTAGAGCAGAAATTGCAAGAAGTTGTGTGTGCTGAGTGTACTGCCTGTAGGCCAGAGTGTTGACGCATCCACTGTCTCTTGGAGCTGTTTTTTTTTAAGATTTGTTTTACTTGTTTGTATAATTTTATTGATTTATTTTATTTTATTTTATTTTTATTTTTTTTTTTATTTTTTTTTTATTGTCCAGATAAATTTATTTATTTATTTATTTAGTTATTTTTTATTACATTGCATCATGAGACACAGTTTTACAGGCACTGGGATTCCCCCCTCCCCTCCCCAAAACCCGCTCCCCCCCCCCATGGTGGATTCTTCCATCTTGTTTAGAGCCTTACAATTTTACAATTCTTTGATGTAGATCAGAAGCAGTCTACTCATATCGATTATTGATTCCTTGATTACTTCACAATATCTTATTGCATGAGATACAGGTTGTTTGGGGTTGAAATAATATTACTGTTTCAGATTGACATCAATTTATAACAACCACATCAACAACAACACTAACAACATCGACAACAAAGTATATCACCCTGAAAAAAAGTAACACCACTGAATAGCCAACACATGCATGACAAAAAGAAAACACAGAAGTCTCTCGGGAAAAATGGTACCATCATATACTTCATAAGCACATGATGAATTCTACTAGAGAATGAAGATTATTTGGAAGCAACCAAACTGAAGTAAAAACATCAAAAAAACCAGCATAGATTGGACTGTTGGAGTTACCCTTTCCATGTTGGCTTCCTTATATGAGAGAGAATATATGGTATTTGTTCTTTTGTGATTGACTCATTTCACTCAGCATAATGGTTTCTAGTTGGGACCACCTGGTTGTAAATAGAATAATTTTGTTTTTCTTAATAGCTGCATAATATTCCATGGAGTAGATATACCACAGTTTCTTTAACCACTCTTCCTTGGACGCACATCTGGTTTGCTTCCACGTCTTTGCTATTGTAGATTGTGCTGCTATAAATATAGAATTACAGATCCCCTTCTCACAGGCAGATTTCACACCTTTTGGGTATATTCCTAGGAGCGGGATAGCTGGGTCATATGGCAGGTTTATTTGCAATTTTCCCAGCACTCTCCATACTAATTTCCATAGTGGTTGTACTAGCCTACACTCCCACCAGCAGTGAAGGAGGGTACCTTTCTCCCCACATCCACGCCAGCAGGTGTTGTTATTCGAGTTCTGGGTGTAGGCCAGCCTCACTGGAGTTAGGTGGTACCTCAACGTGGTTTTCATTTGTATCTCTCTGATGGCTAGGGAGCCTGAGCATCTTTTCATATGCCTGTTAGCCATTTGAACCTGTTCTTCTGAGAAATGTCTGTTCATTTCTTTTGCCCATTTTGTTACAGGGTTGTTGGTTCTGCTGTCCCTGGGTTTCTGAAGCTCTTTGTAGATCTTGGATATTAGTCCCCTATCACTTGTGTAGTATGCAAAAATTTTCTCCCATTCTGTTGGTTGCTTCTTCACTTTATTAATTGTTTCCTTTGCTGTACAGAAGCTTTTTAGTTTGATGTAGTCCCATTTGTTCATTTTGGATTTAATTGCCTTTGCTTTGGGTGTCTTTTCTAAGAAGTCTTTCCCTGTTCCAATATCTTGGAGTGTGTTTCCTATATTTTCCTTTAATAGTTTGATGGTTTCTGTGTGTAAATTTAGGTCCTTGAGCCAGTTAGAGCTGATTTTTGTATAATGCGACAGGTGTGGGTCTTGCTTCTTTATTCTGCAAGCTGCTATCCAGTTGTCCCAACAGCATTTGTTGAATACACCAGGTATTTTACCTGGATTATTTTCAGTTTTCTTGTCAAAGATTAGGTGAGTATACATGTGTGGATTCCCTCCTGGCGTTTCTATTCTGTTCCACTGATCTTCTTCTCTGTTCCTGTACCAGTACCAGACTGTTTTGATAACCACTGCTCTGTAGTATGTCTTGAGGTCTGGAATTGTGAGTCCTCCAGTTTGATTTCTATTTTTCAGGATAGCTTTAGCTATTCGTGGTCTTTTGTGATTCCAAATGAACTTTTGTATCATCTTTTCTATTTCCGAGAAGAATGTTGTTGGGATTTTGATTGGGATTGCATTGAATCTGTATATTGCTTTTGGTAATATGGTCATTTTGATAATGTTGATCCTGCCAATCCAAGAACATGGTAATGTTCTCCATTTTTCAAGGTCTGCTTCTATTTCCTTCTTAAATGATTTATAGTTTTCATCATACAGGTCTTTCACATCTTTAGTTAGCTTAATTCCTAGGTATTTAAGATTCCTCTCCTCTATTTTAAAGGGGACAGTACTTACAATTTCCTGCTCAGCCGTGGAATTATTTGCGTACACTAGCGCCATCGATTTGTGTTCATTAATTTTGTATCCTGCCACTCTGCCAAAGTCTCTTATGAGTTCCAATAGTCTCTTGACTGAGTCTTTTGGCTCCCCTATGTAGAGAATCATGTCATCTGCGAATAGTGATAATTTCAATTCTTCATTTCCAATTTCTATACCTTTAATTGCTTTGTCTTGCCTAATAGCTCTGGCTAGGACTTCCAAAACTATATTGAAGAGTAGCGGTGACAGTGGACATCCCTGTCTAGTTCCAGAATCTAGCGGAAAAGCTTCCAATCTTTCCCCATTTAGTATGATGCTGGCATTGGGTTTTTCGTAAATTGCTTCGATTATGTTGTAGAATGTTCCTTCTATGCCTATCTTGCTTAGGGTTTTTAACATGAAGTGGTGTTGGATTTTATCAAATGCCTTCTCTGCATCTATAGAGAGGATCATATGGTTTTTATTTTTCAATTTATTGATGTGGTGTATCACATTTATTGTTTTGCGAATGTTGAACCATCCCTGCATGCCTGGGATGAATCCCACCTGGTCCGGGTGAATGATCTGCCTGATGTGTTGTTGGATCCTATTGGCTAGTATTTTATTAAGGATCTTTGCATCTATGTTCATCAAGGATATTGGTCTGTAGTTCTCTTTTTCTGTTGTTTCTCTCTCTGGCTTTGGTATTAAGGTGATATTAGCTTCATAGAAAGAGCTTGGGAGGATTGCCTCTTTTTCTATTGCTTGAAAAAGCTTGTGTAAGATCGGGGTAAGTTCCTCTTGAAATGTTTGGTAGAATTCAGCTGTGAAGCCATCTGGTCCAGGACTTTTCTTGGTTGGGAGGGCTTTAATTACTGATTCAATCTCAGTGCATGTTATTGGGCTGTTTAGATTGTTAATTGCTTCTTGATTCAATTTTGCTGGATTGTATGTGTTCAAGAATCTATCCATCTCCTCTAGGTTTTCTGATTTGTTTGCATATAGTTGCTTGTAATAGGTCCTGATGATTCTTTGTATTTCTGAGGTATCTGTTGTTATATCTCCTTTCTCATCTCTGATACTATTGATGCATATTTTCTCCCTCCTTTTTTTGATTAGTTGAGCTAGTGGAGAGTCTATTTTGTTGATTTTCTCAAAGAACCAGCTTTTTGATTGATTGATCTTATGTATAGTTCTCTTGGTCTCTATTTGGTTTATTTCCTCCCGTATTTTGACAATTTCGTTTTTCCTACTAATCTTGGGACTCCTTTGTTGTTGAGTTTCTAGTTCTTTCAGTTGTAGGGTTAGCTGATTTACTTGGTGCTTTTCTAGTTTCTTGACATAAGCACTGATTGAAATGAACTTTCCCCTCAGCACTGCCTTGATTGTGTCCCATAAGTTTTGATAAGTTGTGTCGATGCCTTCATTTGTTTCAAGCAATTTTTTAATTTCTCCTCTGATTTCCTCTCTAACCCATTGCTCATTTAGTAACATATTATTCAGTCTCCACATGTTTGTAATTCTTCCTTGGTGTTTTGACTGCTTGGTCTCAAGCTTCACTCCTTGGTGGTCTGAGAAGATGCATGGTATGATTTCAACTTTTTTAAATTTGCTGAGGCTTATTTTATGGCCTATAACATGATCAATTCTGGAGAAAGTTCCATGCACTGATGAAAAAAATGTGTATTCTCTGTCTGTAGGATGAAAGGTTCGATAGATGTCAACTAAATCCATTTGCTCTAGAGTTTGGGTGAGTTCTATTGTTTCTTTGCTGAGTTTCTGGCTTTTTGATCTGTCCATTTGTGTTAATGGGGTATTCAGGTCTCCCACTATGATCGTATTGGAGTTTATTTCTCCCTTTAAGTCCGTTAATATTTGTTTCATGTAGCTAGATGCTTTGGCATTTGGAGCGTAAACATTTAGTATGCTGATCTCTTCTTGCTGAAGGCATCCTTTGATCATTATGTGGTATCCTTCTTCATCTCTTCTGACGCTCTTTACGTCAAAGTCTATGTCATCTGATATAAGAATTGCTACACCTGCTCGTCTTTCCTTACCATTTGCTTGGAATATCTTTTTCCATCCTTTCACTTTCAATTTTTTCTGATCTTTGTAGGTGAGATGTGTCTCCTGTAAGCAGCAGATAGTAGGGTTTTGTTTTTTGATCCAGTCCTCCAATCTATGGCGTTTGACTGATGAGTTTAAGCCGTTTACATTCAGAGTTATTATGGATAAGGGGCAGTTTGGTCCTGTCATTATGGCGATGTGTTGTTCTATAATTGAGTCGTTTGTTAGCCTTTTAGTGGGATGTTCTCCACATTTGCCTTTGTTGCTGGTGGTTGTTATTTCTTTTTTCTTTCATGGGAAGATCCTTGAATATCATTTGTAAGGCAGGTTTAGATGAGGCAAAATCTTGAAATTTTTCTTTACTGTGGAAGAATTTTATTTCATTTTCAAAGACAAAGGAGAGCTTTGCAGGGTAAGTTATTCTGGGCTGAAAATTTTTCTTTTTTAGGATCTGGAATACGTCACTCCATTCTCTTCTGGCCTGTAGTGTTTCCTCTGAAAGGTCAGCTGTGAGTTTGATTGGAGCTCCCCTATAGGACACTTGATTTTTTTCCCGTGCCCATTTAAGGATTTTTTCTTTTTGTTCAACTGAAGAGAACTTGATTATCATGTGTCGCGGTGAAGTTCGGTTTTGGTCAACTCTGTTTGGAGTTCTGTATCCCTCCTGTATATAATTTTCCAATTCTTTGCTCAGATTAGGGAAGTTTTCCTTTATTATTTCACTGAATACTCCTCTAATGCCAACTTCTCTTTCTGCACCCTCTGGAACTCCCATAACTCTTATGTTGGACCTTTTAATCATATCTTTTAATTCTTGGATACTTTTTTTAGCTTGACCTAGCTCTGCTTCCAGCTTTTTGCTTGTTGCTTCATGGTGACAGGAAATATCTTCTAATTCTGATATTCTTTCTTCTGCTTCATTCATTCTGTTGTTGAGACTCTCCACTGTATTTTTAATTTGCTCTACTGTGTTTTTAATTTCTGATATATCAGCCTTAATTTGATGTATTACTGCTATTTCTTCTTTGAACTCTTGTTTGTACTTCTCATTGTAGACCATCAGCTTTGCAACGAGTTTTCTGAGTTCTTTGTCCCCCATTTTCTCAATGTCTTCCTCAGTTAACTCTGAGAGTGGGCGGAGCTTTTGCTCTTTTGTTGGAGAGTCTTCAGTAACATTCACAGTACTTTTGTCTTGTCTTTTACCTTTTGTAGTTGCCGCTCTGTTTGACGAAATCATCTCTATGGTATATTACCTACAGGTCTATAAGTTGATTTTTATGTGCAATCAGTGCCCCGGATGTGGGAAACACAGCTGTCCTGACAATTGCTTTGTCTGTGGTACTGATTTTGTAGGCAGCACTGAGCTTGTCGCCCGCTGCTGGCCGATAAGTCAGAGTACCTCCTGGGGGTATTTTGGGTGGAGTTGGTGGCGTGCCTTGTATGGGCTGTTTTCTCTGCAGCTGTGCAGTGCTCTAAGATGGTGGTATTTTTGTCCCCAGGTCAGTACTTGGGTGACTCAGCTGTTCTCCCTTCAGTGTAACACTGTCTGGTCCCGTGACACTGTTATCTGAGAGCTGCCGAATTAGCACATGCGCAGATTACCACTCCTCCTCTTGCAGCTTATCAGTGGTTGGAGCACTTGCCACAGTGTCCAAGATGGCGCCCGTAGGGGCACCAGCAAAGGTCGGGAGGTGGGGGGGCTGTCCGCCGTCAGCTCCAGGGACCACACCAACCCTGCAGGGAGCGAAGCTGGCGTTTCCCTCCCCACGTAGATCAGTCCCGGGTAAACAGTCAGAAAGGAGCTGCTGTGCGGCTCTGTCAACTCCCCGTTCTGTCTCTCCGCACAAGATGGCGCCCTGAGTCCCCTGCTCCCTCCGCCTATTGCTGGTTCCAGTCACTCAGCTTGATTGTCAGCGCCCAGACTATATTAACTTTCCTATTCCCCACGCGGACCCAGGCTCTCACCTGGCGGTCACAAGAGCTGTGTGGAGGCCGCTGCTGGATGTTTGGCTGGCGCTGGAAACGGATCGCTAGAGCCTGGATCACTGGGATCTGAGTTGCTACTCGCCAACTGCTGGTGGGTTCTTCGGTCCACTACAACACTGCTGTCTCGTTTCCGCAGCTTCCCTGTGTCCAGGGGAGTTCCAGGTGCCCCCTGCTTACTGCCTGAGCCCTATTTTTTCCCTGAAATCTACTTATTGTACCTCTCCTTGCCTAAAGACTCTCCATTCCACCAAACACGTCTGCACTCTACGCCGCCATCTTAGAAAACTCCGATTTATTTTATTTTTACTTTAAAAAATTATTACCATCATTCTATGATATAATTCCATAGGCCCTAGGATTTCCCCTGCCCCTTCCCTAAATCCCCTCTCCACCGAATTCCCCTATATTTTACTATAGCATAGCTCTTCATAAACAGTCAATGTTCGTCATCTCAGGCACAATGGCAGGACAAAACACATTTCAGGACAATGGCAGAGAGTCCAGCCTCCTATTGCCAGGATACAGCGATACAGCTAATAGTTTCATTAGCAGCCCATCTTTGATCTGGAAGTAGAGGTGCACACTGCACTATATCCTCACATCTGGACACAATAGTCTCTATTACACAGTCACCACGCATCGCTCAAGTGAAAAGCCACAATACAAAATCAAGAACAGAAAGAAAAATACAAATTTACAATGCCACGGATTTCTCAAAAGGTTTTGATAGTTAAGCAGTCCTGAATTGCTGCCAATCCCACCACTCCTGTCATAATGAAATCTCTCCCGAATCCACTGGCTGCTATAGTCTACCTTAGTGTCTCCATCTGCCCAGACCTTCAGTGCCAATGCTTGACTGGGGTAGTTGATCAATTTGTTCTGTCCTCTATCCTCTGCCATGGTACCAGGTATCTTCTGGAGGCTCCAATGTACTGCCATATCCTCTCTGTGCATTTGGATATGCTGTCCACTGCTCAGTCTGAGCAACCAAGGAGGGCCAACTCTGATACATGCACTCCATGGTCAGACCATGGAAGCTGCAGTTCTCTCCATGGTTAGGGTTCTGAGTCCAGTGGTTCAGGTGGTAGGGAATCACCAAAGAAACCTTATTTGAGGTCATCCCAGACCTGATTCTTGTGTGTGTTTGCCAATACAGGGTTCAGCACAGTCTGTAACCCAAATCAGTCTACACACACACTGGTTGTTGCAATTGCTGGGTCAGTTCTGTCTCGAGCCCTGTGTTTTACGAAGCCTGATGGTGTTGGAACCTAGCCCGATCCTGCCCACCACATACTCAGCCTTCATGCAAATCAGTGGGAGCTGCAGTCTAGTCAGAGTGACCCATAAAACCACCCACCAGGCCCTCCCCCTGCCCTGGTTCCCGTGCTTGCCAGTACATACAACAAACTGGTCCAGACTGTCCCACATCTCATTTGGCTCTCATACATGTTGATGGGCATTGAAGTACAGTTCGTCCCAACCAGCCCCTCTATCCAGTCCACACTGGTGCCAGTGGGTCCCACCATCTGTCTAAGCCATGCCTGCACCTGACAGAATTTGGCTCCTGTGCTAGCATCTGCCAGCTGAAGCTGTGGCAAAGCCCAATCAATCCACACCTCCCACTGGCTTATGCATGTACCAGAAAATACAGTCAGCCCAGGCTAGCATTTTCCCCTGATCCAGTTCACGTGTAGGCCATCAGATGTTGTGGCCATGCCCGTCCTGGCCCTCCCCCCATCCCAGCTCTCATGCTCACTAGTAGGAGTGGTGGCCCAGGACTGGGACCCTAGCAGCACCCCCTCATTGGGGCCATCCCCAACACCCCCTGGTTTTCACATGTGTTGGTTGGGTGCTGCGGCCATCTGGCACAGCCTGCATCACCTTGGCATTTGCTGGTGGGTGCTGTAACCTGGCCTGGCCAGGCCAGTGGTTGCTCTGACCCAGCCTTGCCAGCCTCCAGTCCCAGCTCTCATATAGACTGGCTGATATTGCACCCTGACCTGGCCTGACCATTCGGGCACTCAGATTCACCAGTTGGTGATATGGACTTACCCAGCCTGGCCTGCCCCCGAGCTGTGCCAAATGTATGCCGGTGGGTGCCATAATTTGGCTTGGTTTGGGCTGCTCCCTGTCTTAGTTCTTGAACTCACTTGCAGGGAGTGTATCTCGACAGAGGAGTTACCCAAGCTCCTCTGTTAGGATCTCTCCCAGTGCTATATCTTGTGCATACCGGTAGGTCCTTGGGCCACCCCTACTTAGTCTACCTCCTGTACTAGCAGGAACAGTGGCCTTTCCTCAACAGCTCTCACCCATTCTGGTTCTGGTTGTTGGGTGTTACAGCTCAGCCAAGCCTGTTCCGCACCCAGACACAGCTCATGCATGGCTCAGCAGGGGCAGAGACCCAATGTAGCCCCTCTTATACCTACCCTTGTTCTCCCAAGCACCAGTGGGTGCTGAATTCTAGCCCAGTCCAGTGCATCCCATACCCAGCCCACATATATGCCAAAGGATTGTGCAGCTATATCCAGACCAGACTGCATCCCCACCCTCGCTTTCTCCAATGGGGATCACAACCTGTCCAGGGCATCCCAACCTGCCTGTATTTTATTTATGATAGAGGAAGAGGAGAGAGAGATCTTCATCCACGAAATCATTTCCCAAATGGCTGCAGTGGCAATAGCTTGACCGAACCAAAACCAAAAGCCAACATGGGTAGCAGGGGCCCTATTACTTTGACTATCTTCTTCTAGTACCAGACACTTTAGCAGGGATCTGGATTAGAAACAGGATGGGATGCTGGTCTTGTGAGTGGTGGCCGGGTTAACCTGCACAACACCAGTCCTACCACTTTTTATGATCAAAACAGTAAGGTGGTGACGGATCTGAAGTCGCACGATCAGGACTGGAGCCTCTGGAGGGCATCAGTATCAGCAGCCACTACTGTACTCAGTCTCACACAGAAAGATGCTGTCCCAGGGCAAAGCAGCCTTCCTCTGAGCAGCACTAACAGGGCTAGCTCAGAGCCTGGGAAACAAGCTACACATCGAAAGTAAAACTTAGGTGGTTTCACCTTCCTGGAATAAGTGAGTGACATCAATCAGAACTTAGAGAAGGGAGGACAGGAAGTGGCAGTTCTGAGGTCATCCATTTCTTTCACTGTCCTTTTGAAAAGCAAATTAATATTTTAAATTAAGTTCCTATCATAGGGGATGAATCAGAACGGAAAGATTGGCTAGCTTCCCTTTCAAGACCAGAGCTGGGAAGAGCTTTGAACTGGGACCTAATTGTAGCTTCAGATCTAGTGTATTTCTCCCCACTTTTTTTTTTTTATTATTATTTTATTTGAAACAGAGTTTTTTGTTGTTGTTCTTTTTTTTTTTATGGTACAACTCCATAGGGCCTGGAATTTCTTCCCTCCTCAGCACTTCTGAGCCTAGATCAGTAAAATATAGCAGTTGTTTTATTAGGGGATTTAAGAAAAGTTGAGAATAGTAGGGCCTGTGATTAAGCATTTCTTAAATTGTTTGGTGTATGAAGTTTGAAGTGGCGTTTAACTCCAAGGTTCATTTTAGCACTCTTGCATGCAGCAGAAAATGCCCCAGTGCTTCCATTCTGAAGATCTTGAAGTTGGTCTGTGAGGGTCCTGAGTGTGGTATTTAAGCATGTGGCAAAATGAGTGATTGCAATGTGACTGTGTTATGTGTTAGAAGAAAACATCCTGGCGTGTGCAGGACCCTGTGGCTTGTCAGGGCTTGCTGGACACAAGCGGCAGCTTTGGACAGGCTGAAGGACAGTTTCCTAAAAGGACTCTGCAGAGACATGTGCGGACTAAGGCACATCCACCAGGGATGCCTGAAGGACCCGGGTGTTGGAGTCAGAGACCACGGCAGCTCCAAGAGAGGGGTGCCGGAACTGAGCTGTGGCCTTTGGTACAAAAAGGCAGTCTATTCCAGGGGTTGTGGCAGTGAGGGAACTGAGGGTCAAAGCCCCACCATATCCTTTTCCCCCTCTTGTCTGCAACCAGAGTGTCTCAGGGCAGGATCCAATAGGAAGCCAAGGAGCGAGAGTTGGTTATGTTGTGTAGGAGGATCAGCCTCCTGGGTATCAGCAAGATGGAGACACATGGAGAGTAGGATGGAGTGTGGGGGTTGGGAACGATGGCGACATCCTGATTTAGGGCTGAGTGAGTCCTCGTGAACGAGGTGTATCTGTTCTCTAAGAACACTCAGGTGTTGGGGCTTGCACGCCCGGGATCCCATATGGGCGCCGGTTCTATCCCTGCAGCCCCGTTTCCCTTCCAGCTCCCTGCCTGTGGCCTGGGAAAGCAGTCCAGGACAGCCCAAAGCTTTGGGACCCTGCACCCGTGTGGGAGACCCGGAAGAGGCTCCTGGCTTCGGATTGGCATAGTATCGGCCGTTGCGCTCACTTGGGGAGTGAATCATTGGACGGAAGATCTTCCTCTCTGTCTCTCCTGTCTGTGTATCCGCCTTTCCAATAAAAAAAAATAATAAAAATAAACCTTTAAAAAAAAAGAACACTCAGGTGTTAACCTGGCCTCGCCTGGATTTGCACTTTGCATGTGTGTTTTCTTAAGAATGGATCTCTCTCTCTCTCACTCATTCTGTTTCTTTTTTCCTATAATATTGTATATACATTTTTTAAAGATTTTAAAGATTTATTTATTGGGCCTAGAGTGATGGTTTAATGGCTAAAGCCTTACCTTACAAGTGCTGGGATCCCATGTGGGTGCTGGTTTGTGTTCCAGCTGCTCCACTTCCCATCCAGTTCCATGCTTGTGGCCTGGGAAAGCAGTAGAGGACAGTAGAGGACCTTGCAGCTGCGTGGGAGACCCGAAAGAAGGTCCTGGCTCCTGGCTTCAGATCAGCTGTGCTCTGGCTGTGGTAGTCATTTAGGGAGTGAACCAATAGATGGGAGAGCTTTGTCCTTCTCTCTGTAAGTCTGATCTGCCTTTCCAATAAAATGACATAAATGTTTTTAAAAATTTGTTTATTTTCTGAACTACAGAATGACAGTGGAGAGAGAGAGAGAAGCACCAATCTGGAAACCAGAGCCAGGAGCGTGGAACTCCATGTGGATCTTGGATTTGTGTGGCAGTACTCAAGTACTTGGCCATCTTCTGCATTCCTAGGAGCTCATGCAAGGAGCTGTATTGGAAGCAGAGGACTGAGATTTGAATCAGCAATATGATACTTTGGGCATTGCAGGTGGTGGCTGCAGACCTGCCCTGTAAAGTGTGGCATCCTGATTAAATGAAAAGTGCATGTGCTCTGGGATTAAATAGTATTCATTTGAAAGGCCCCCTCTGTTACTTACTTAACGGCAGGCCTTGGGCAGATCTCTATGTTTGCAAATTCTAGTTCCTCACCTGTAAAATGTAAGTGCTGTTACATCCCTTTCCCATGGTTGATGTGAATATTCGGCTCTCTCTGCACATTTGTATTGGTATCTTTCCTACTATGATGCTTAGCTCAGGCTAAGTTTATAATAAATGCTGGCTGTTTTTCTTATAAATGCTCTACGTGTGTTCTGAGTTGTACTGCTGCACTTCAGCTTACACTTCCTGCATTATATTTTCTTTCTTAGATCCCAAATCTTATTCCCTAGTAAGTTCTATGTTCTGTTCATAAACATATGCCTCCCATTGGTTTTAACGAAAGCACTCTCTCAATTCCTCTTTTCTCTGCTGTATCTCCCTGTCTTCCATCATAAATCTATCAAAAATATATTTCCCTCTCTCCATATTTCTGTAAAAATACTCATTATTCCAGGTCCCTCACAGCCTTGTAAATTTCTCAATCCTGTGCAGGCTGGTTTATCTTTACCAGTGGACCAGAACTGATGTCAGAAGTCTAATTAAATGCCAGATCCAATGACCTTTTATGAAACGTCATCTGACTTTGATATTCTTAATCATCTTTCTTTTTCAAATGGATGTGCATCTGTCTTGATTTTTGGTTAGTTAGTATCAGTGTTTCTGTCCAGGTTCACACCCCCGACCAACTCCTTCACTCACTTCTCTTTCCTTTCTCACATACAAAATGCAGATGTTGCTATAATGGTTGTTTTCTCCTGTGACACCTACTGTAGGCTCAGGAGAGCAAGGGCCTTGTCTGGTTTCTTGTTGGATGCCCATCCCTTGACCCAGTATTCTAGAGCGTGACGGTGAGGAAGTGTTCAGCAATTGCCAGTTTTATGAAGAGTTGATTAAAACTCTCCTCCAAGACAGTTTTCTCAGCCATCTTGTCAGTTATATTCTCCGCAGAGAGATGTTTCCGACTTGCACACCAGGCTTTGCTTCTAGAATTGAATCACTTCTTTAGCCCACAGAACCCTTTCTGGGGGGGTCATGAGATGAGTTTCATTGGTTGGTGGAGATCAGAGGTCTTGTCCCCACCTTGTGCGAGTGTCTGTGCAGTGGCATTTCTGTGTTTATTTATTCCATTATACGTTTTATTTGATGTATTTATTTAATTTTGTGATACAGTTCCTTAAGCACTGCTGTGCCTCTCCTATTTCACTGTTACATGTTGTCAAGTGGCCCAACAAAATATGGAAAAAGACTGTATGCTCTTCATTGCCTACCTTCTGCAGGCTTTGCCATTTGACAAATCTCAGTTAGTTTTCCTTTTTGTTTTGTTTATTTGAAGATTTATTTATTTTTATTTGAAAGAGTGAGTGTGAAAGAGAGAGATCTTCTATCCCCTGATTCACCCCTCAAATGGCTGCAACAGGTAGAGCTGGCCCGGTCCACAGCCAGGAGCCCGAAGCTTGCTCCTTAGGGTCTCATGTGGGTGTAGAGGCCCAAGGACTTAGGCTAGCTTCTGCCGCATTCCTAGGCCATTAGCAGAGAACTGGGCAGGAACTGGAGCAGCTGGGGCTCAAACTGGTGTTCATATAGGATGTTGGGGGCCTCATATGAAGCCTTAGCTTGGCATGCGACAATACCAGTCCTGGCTTCCTGGCTTTTAACCTGGCTTTGAAATTTTCGTTTTCAGTGTAGTTGTTGGCCTTGAGCAGCTTACTAAATTTCTCTGTATTTAACTTTTCCTATCTGTTAAGTAGGGTGCTAATCTCAGCCTTAATTTGTTGTTGGAGGATCAAATACTACATGCTTATTTTTGCCTTCCTTATCTGCCCTGCTTCTGCCATATTTTCTCCACTAGTTTTGCCAATTGGGTCTGGTTTGCAGAGCTGGCTTCTAGTGTTTGGTCCCAGGGGGAATTCCTTTCCGTGGGCTTTCAGTGCGTCAGCCTCCTCCTCTAGCCCCAGATTCTTAAAATTCCACTTGAGTATGACTCATCCATACTTTTGTCCTAAGAATGTGAGAGCTGCCCAGTCCCTTCCGGCTGCTCTGCGTGGGCAGTAGCGGGAGGCAGCCAGAGCCCACTCAGCAGGTGAGCTCTTTTCACTGGCTGTGGGGTGCGGATTGCACCCTAGTGGAGGGAGGTGATGTCGGCTCCCGCCTTAAGCTTGCATGAAGGAAGCGCAAAGGAATTCCGAGTGTACCTCACTGCCTTGAGCAAATTCAGCGCAGTTGATGGATGTCCAGTGGACCATGAAACTGTCCTTTGGGATTCTTCTTTGGCCAAGGAGTTTTGTGTTTGGGTTCCATTCACAAAGCAGGAAGAATGAAAAACGTAGAAGTGGCTTCTAAACCTGCAAGATGCTGGCATTTTAAGAAGCATCCGTTGGCTTTGTGAGGAATGGTTTTGGAAATGAGCTATCCCTAGGAAAATTTTTCAGCAAAGGACTAATTTGGCACAGTCCTTTTGCAGAGTTTCAGCTTAGTACATTGCCACACGCTGCTGAAAGTAGAGTGTTTGCTGACACAGGCCTACGCACATGGACCGGAGGCCCCGTGTGTGTCATCACAGACTGACTATTTGGCAGGGAAACAAGAAAGGGGGAAAAAAGAAAAGAAGAGAAACTTCCCCAAAAGTCACCAAAGTGGCAGTTTGGGGATGGCAAATAGAAGATGGTCATCCTGTGTGTGTATGTGTGCTCCTGTGCCAGGTGATGAAGAAGTTGTAAAGGTTTGTCCAAGGACAGAGCCCTCACCCCCAGTCTCTGCTCTGTGCCTTACAACCCCTAGGATGCAGCTAATTTCCTCACTTCCTGGATTCAGGCTCTGTCGTCAGAGTTCTGTGTGTGGCCCTTAGTGTGTGTCCAGGCAGACATCTGTCTTGTGCCCCCAAGTACCCTGTTAGACTCCAGAACACGCAAATTATTTTGTTTCAAGCATGAAACCAGCTGAGGGACATTGTACAAGATACTTGACCAATTCTGAAGATCCCTTCAAAATTGTCAGTCTTCAAAATCAAGAAAAATCTAAGAGGACATTTAAGAGGAGACATAATGAAAAACTGTAATGAGGTATCCTGCATAGGATTCTGATGTAAAAAAGGGACATTAAGGAGACCTGAATGAAGGATTGTGGGTTTTTAAGAATCACTTAAAAATATTTAAAATGTGTTTGCAAGGCAGAAAACCAGAGAGAAAGAGACTGACAACTAGACCTCCCATTCACTGCATCACTCCTCAGATGCCTGCAGAGGAGTTAGGCCTTGGCTAGGGCTGGGGCCAGGAGCTGGAAACACAACCCAGGTCCTCCTTGTGTGGTGGCAGGGGCCCAGTAGCCTGAGACATCACTGCTGTCGCCTAGGTCTGTGTTAGCAGGTAGGTAGGATCAGAAACCTGAGCTGGGAGTCGAACCCAGGCATTTCAACGTGGGATGTGTTGACCATTAGACCAAACACCTTCTCCAAGTATGGCATTTTTAAAATGTATTAATAGTGGTCCAATTACTATGACAAACATACCAGACTAAGACAGGATGTTAACATTAGGAAACAACAGATGTAGAGTATGTACAAACTCTATGTACTAATGTTACAATTTTTCTGTGAATTTTAGAACTTTTTAGAAGTTAGGAAAAAATGTTTATTTTAAATTAGCTGCAGTATGAGGTCAGTGCCATGGTGTATTGGCTAAGCTTCCACCTGTAATGTCAGTATCCTGTTGGGGCGTAGGCAGCTAGTTCAGGATCAGGAGTTTGGAAGTCATTTCTCCCTATCCCTTACCCATGTGGTCCCTTTGCCCACCTGTGATGCTCACCTATCATCACCTAGAACCTGAGATGAGGTGGAATTGGGTTGTTGCATAACCTCTCTGCTCGCAAGCCCCCATAAAGGCTCATGTAGAGAGTGGCTCTCTCTTGCTTTGTCGCCCTATCACTCCGACTCTTGGCCTCCCCAGTTCCTGTGTGCTTTCTGGCTTCCCACAGACAGCCTCCTAGGACAGGTATCCCCTGCGCGTGCCCCTGTGGGTCTGTATTCCTCACCCTCTATTCACTGCTTGGGCTGGACAGTAAAGATAGCAATGCTAAGATGCTTTGTATTTCTAATGTTTGTACTTTCCTGGGTTCCAGGAGAGGTTAGGTCTAGCAGTAATGGAATGTAGGCAGAGAAGCCAGGGGAAGGTGAATGTCTGCAGCTTTGTAAGTCTGTACTGATTATTCATTGCATGTCTCTTAGGGTAGTTTATATTGCTGGTGAAGCTGCGACATAGTCTTCAGTTTAATAAATGGACTTCATGGTAATGACCATTTGTTCCTCTCAGGGTTTCAATTCAAATTGGATTGCTATGCAGTCATTTATTAATTGCTATTGTCATTTACTAATTTCTAGTAGGCACTGTTACCACCAAGCTTGGTTAATAAAGACTCCTTATTATAACCTAGAAATTTTTGGTGTGATCTTGCTCACACCTCTGCAACAATCCCATATGGGCCCTGGCTCATGTCCCGACTGCTCTACTTCCCTTCCAGCTCCCTGCTTATGGTCTGGGAAAGCAGTGGAAGATGGCCCAAAGCCCTTGGTCCCTGAACCCAATTGGGAGACCCAAAAGAAGTTCTTGGCTTCTGGCTTCAGATGGGCTCAACTCTGCCCATTACATCCGTTTGGGGAGTGAACCAGAGGATAGAAGACCGGTCTCTCCATCTCTCCTCTCTGTAATTCTGCCTTACAAATAAAGCATTAATTAACCAATTAAAGAAAAATAGCTACAGTATGTTCAAATTAATTAAAAAAAAAAAAAAGGCCCTCTGACTTAGAGAGAATCTTAAGAATCACCTAGTCCAGGGGTGTTTAAAAGATTCAAGTGCAACAATACTTGGCAGGAGCCCAGTTATATAAGTTAAATAAATGTAGATTTACTGTGGCTAATGTGGGGGAAGGGCCCTTTCCTCATCTGCCACCTGTGTCTGAGGAAGGCCTGGTGGCCTGGAGGTACCACCCGCCCCTCCCATGATGCCTCAGTCTGAACTTGAACATCCCTAAACAATGGTGTCCCTCTGTTTATGAATTTTTGTTGCTGCTATGAATCTTTTTTTAAAAGTTGGGTCAAGTCTATTGATAATTTCTATTGATTGGCTTTAGGTTCATGTAAACTGAGTGTCAGATACAGGTATTCCGTGATAATATTTATGAAAACAAATTTTTTTTCCTTATTCTTACCTTCGTTTTCTCTGCAGAGAGGTCCCCCACTATGCTGGCTCTGTGGGTAGGCCTGGCTCATGACAGCTCTGCAGGACTCCATGTGTAGCCTCCCTCTTCCCTTCCCTTCTGGCCCACACCACTTGATGTCACAATCCTTCACTTCGCTGATTTCTTCCCGTTACTCTGAACACGCGTGCTCTTTGTCCTTTTGTTGGGTTCACTCTGCAAGGAGTCTTAGATCCCTGTGCTGGCTACCAACATGCTTGCTGTTTCTGGGGCTGTCGCTGTGGTGTAGCTGGTTAAATTGCCGCTGGGGACACTGGCATTCCATGTGGGTGCTGGTTGTTGTCGTGGCTCCTCTACTTTCTGTCACACTCCTGAAGTGCTTAGACCCCTGCATCCAGGTGGGAGACCACAGAAGAAACTCTTAGTTCCTGTGTTTGTCCTTGACCATTGTGGCTATTTGCAGAGTAATCTAGAGACTGGAAGATCTCTCTGTCTCCCTCTCTGTAATGCTGGTTTTCAAAATAAATAAATCTTTTAGGGGCAAGCACTGTGACATAGTAGGCTAAGCCTCTGCTTGCTAGCACTGGCAATATACTATGGGGCCTGGTTCGTGTCTGTGCTGCTCTACTTCTGATCTAGCTTCATCTTGTGACTTGAGAAAGCAGTGCAAGATGGCTAATATCCTTGGGACAAGGGGCCCAAGGACTTCTGGGAGACCGAGAAGAGGATCCTAGCTCCCAGCTTTGAATCAACTCAGCTCCAGCTTTTGCAGCCTTTTGGAAAGTGAACCAGTGACTCTCCTTTCTCTCTGCGAACTGTCTTTCAAATAAAAAGAATAATAATAAAAAATGTGAAGCCTGTGATTTCTGAGCTATCCTTGATCCTCCTTTGTTATACATCAATCTTCTTGCCGCACACCGAATCTCCAGTACCCCGCTTTCTTCAAGCCCACGATCACATCACACTTGCCCTGTTTCATTTCAGTTGAGAAGACCTTTATCTTGTTAAAAATTAGGTTGAAATCCCAAGATGGGGGTCCTTCTTCTCCTTAACCCCATACTTAGGAGGTCTCCTGCAGTTTCCCCCATCATTTTCTCTCACCAGGAGTGTTGTGGATCTCATTCCCCATTCTTTGTGTTCTTTTTTAGATTTTGTTTAATCTATTGGCCTTGCATTCATGATTTTAATATATCAACTATTTAGTAGGTAGAAAGAGAGAATCCCAACCACTGTTGGACTCCCCTAAATGCCTGAAATGGCCGGGGCTCGTCCAGGTCACAGTCAGCAGCTGGAAATTCAATCCAGGTCTCCGACGTGGGTGTTAGGGATTCAGTCACTTCCGCCATCACAGCTGCCTCCTGGGATCTGCACTGACCAGAAGCTGGACTCATGAGTCAGAGCCAGGAATGAAGAACTGGAGCTAGGAATTGACCCCAGTGCTTTGGTGTGGATCTCTGGCCACTCCAGAGTTCCAGTTACCCAGATAAACATCTGCTTCTACAGCTGACGTTCTGTCTTTGTCACAACTGCTAAAGCCCCACTTGGTACCCTGATTTTATTTAATCAGTTCTCTCATTGAGTATTTGAGCACTTATATTGAACCTGACATGGTACTGTGCAGTGAAAGAAGACAGGTGAAAAATCACTGCTCTTACAAGTCATAGCATGTGGGCCCAGTGAGGTAGCCTAATGACCACCTTAGACACACTGGGATCCCACATGGGTGCCGGTTTGTAGCCTGGCTGCTTTATTTCCCTTCCAGCTCCCTGCCTGTGGCCTGGGAAGGCAGTCAAGGGTGGCCCAAAGCCTTGGGACCCTGTACCCACGTGGAAGACCCAGGAGAAGCTCCTGGCTCCTGGCTTCAGATCAACTCAGATCTGGCCATTATGGCCACCTGGGGAGTGAATAATCAGACAGACGATCTTTCTGTCTGTATATCTGCCTTTCCAATAAAAATAAATACATCTTAAAAAAAAAAAACAAAAGCAAGGCACAGCATGTGTATATGGGGCAAGGAAAATGAGTAAAGGAGCAAGTACATTTATAAACTGTCCAGGCATTAGTGATAAATGCTGAAAAGAGAAATGAATCAGGATAAGAGAAATGAATCAGGTGGACAGTGATGTCCTTTCTCAGTATTTGAGGTGAGGTCCAAACCAAGTGAGGGACTGGACCACTCGTGGGTCTAGAGGCCAAGCATGCCAATCCCCAGATAAGCAAAGATAATGGCCTGCAGTCAAGGGGGAGTATGGTATATGTTAGGCACAACCAGATGACCCATGTGGTTGGATCTGAGCAAGTTTGAAGAGGTCAAAGAGAAGATTGAAAAGAGAGACTAGAAGCCTTTGAAACACACTGCCGCTTCAACCTTGACGTTTTTATTTTGCTTCTCATGATGCTCCTTCTCGTCCCCCTTTGCAGTCTCTTCTTGCTCTGCTTGTCCTTTATGCAGTGGTGCTCGGCAAGATGCCTTTCTGAGGTGTTCTCTTCTCCCTGGACATCCCATTTCTGGAAAGGGCCCAGGGAAACCATTCAATGAAGGATAGTTGACTTCAACTATTTTTAGTTTCATATCAAACTCAAACCAAACTCGGGTTTGTCTGTAAAGCTAGGACATTGTGGCCTGGTAGACAAATATGGGCTGATCAAGGGAAAAGAAAAATTAGATTCTCTACTCCCTTAACTCTAGGTTCAAGCATTTCAATAATGTGGCCCAAGTATACATCTTAGTCATCAGCCCTAATGCTTAGTGCACTTCTTGGGTGATTGTTGAATAAATTCATGAAGCTAATAAATCAAAGACAAGAAATCAAATTCGTTGGCAATTATTAGTTATGCTCATAGTCATACCATTGACCATTATTACAGCTATCATACTCTTGGGTTTCAAAGATGGATTTTTATAACTTCATAGGCCGATTATGAGTATTCCGTTTATCCTTCTTATATTTGGCTCACTGGTTCAGGATTTTGAAACCTGGAGACATTTTGCTTCAGTCTTTCTGATAGCTTTCTTTCTGAGTTTCATGTCATCTTTGATTTGGACAAGGATGCCTTTTGCATCTTCAGCTCAGTTATTGATAATATTATTTGAACAAGATAAGGCCAGAGACACGGAGAGCCCTCCAGATAATATGGTAATTCCTAAATCCTGCTCTGTGACTAATGTGTGCTTTTAAAATAATGGAATCATGTAATCTGGTTGCTAGAAGGACATGAAGATCATCAGTCAAGCTTGTGTATTTTTAAGCTGAGGCAATCAAAACAAAAGACATTAAGTATTTTACCCAAGTGATATACAGTAGCATTGAGGAGAAACCTGGAGGAAAACCTAAGATTTCAGAAGCAGCTTGATTTCCCCTCACTTTTCTAGCTTGGGGTCTCTCCTGGGACTGTGACAGTGTCACCTGCAGTCATCCAAATGCGTTACCAGTATGGCTGCCTCGTGAACCTGGCACATCTGTGTTGGCAATGACGAGTCTTCATACTTTGACACAGAGTCCTTGCACAGGCTGTTTGAGGGTCCTGATAACATGGCAGTGGATTCTTGTCTTTGATTTATTGGATTCATGAGCTTATTCAACCATCACACAAGTCCTGGACTCAGCATCAGGACTGTTAGGCCACATTGATTGAATGACTGGAGTTGAGGAAGGGGAGGATTTCATTTTCATTTTCCATTAGACTGCATTTGAATACAATAAGCCCACAGTGCTAAAGCTTTATAGAGCAACTGGAGTTTCTCTTAGACCGAGTGATCATAGAGATAAAGAGAAAGAGAAAGGAATCAGAAGAGAGAGGAATCAGAAACTGATACTCATACTCAGAGCTCATACTCCCTCATTTCGTTAATGTTCTGTTGGTTGGGTATGTTGGCCTTCAATATACATATGAGTTCAATGCCAGCAGGCGGGGAACTCTGGCTGTCTTCCTACCTACCTATATTTGGCCAGCACCTTCATCTTAGGCTTTTATATTTGCTTAGAATAACCCTATAACCTGTGGATGACCTTCTCATCTCCACCCATTTCTGTCCCTTTGTAGTATAGAGCCCACACCACTGCTTGATGAGCCTTGTTAAAGCAGCTCTCTGAAGATTATCCTTATTCCACCCTTTTGCCCTTGGAGTTTTTTTTTAGAAAGAACTTAAAGGTTTCTTGTTGCTGTGATGATCATGTAATTTATTATCCAAAACCAGAACAATTTTGAGAACGGAACAGGATGTTGTTAGCAATTATGCATGAACCAGAGATGTAAATTACTAGTATTGTGAGAAAACGAGGAATTATGCTTTGCTGCCAATTAAGAATAAGGACATTGCTCTGTTTGTTTTTTTTGTTTAATACTGATAATGTTTTTTCTTTATACTTTTCTCTCCTACTATCAGTTTTGGTATTTCTTCTACTCCATCTGGAGCTGCCATTTTGCGTTTTTCAAACGTGGCCTTCTTGTATACTGCTGTTTCATGTTTACTGTTCCTCCACTCTGTAGGGTCACTCCCCTTCATGCCATGCAGCCTTCTCTCCCAAGGATGCGACTGTAACATGGTGCGATCTTTTATCTTGAGCCCTGTAATATTTCTTAGCTTTCCTACCCTCCACTCTCCCTACCTCTCTTCTTTCCTTTCGTGTTCTTTTCTCCAATACTCTTTGAGCATCTTCTGTCTGCTGGTACTATTATTTTTAATGCCAGCGTTATATGTTTTATTTTTTATCAAATAATTCTTTATAAGCCACAAAATATCCATAATTGATAGAATAAGACAATAAGGATGAAATGAGAGGATACACTCCATGGTCCACAGAAAGGCGATAGTGCCATAGACTGCTGAGGTGACTGTGCACTAGTGAGATGCCACTTCACACATCTGCTCCCCTTTCTTGTTCTTTAAAAAAACACAGCTCAATTTAAAAAAAAAATTTTTTTTTTTTACTTGTAAACAGCACAAGTAAAAAATGGACAATGAGGTAATTAAATACTGCACAGGATAATTTTAAAACACTAGATAAAATATCATGTTAAAGACGTAGAAATCAGGGTTCACTCTGGTCTCTAGTACGGTTAGAGCTGTTAATACCAAAAAGCAACGCAGACTGATGAACGCAAGCTTGATGGTGGTGCCGCTGGCTGATGTGGTTCCATGGTAGTCAACACTACAGTTTGCAAGCTGATGACCCTCAAGTGTTAAGCCTCATGTGCAGTATCATATTTTCTTACAGTACAGTACTTTACCATATCTTTGCAGCTTCATTCCAAATACAGAAGTTTTAAACAAGGAGTACTTAGGTCAACCTCTTTCTCTAACTGAACAACAGACCACAGATGACATAACAAGCACATCTGTAAGAGGCTGCTGACCATTATGGAAGACAGAATTTGGTGCTTTTGACATGTTGCTCTCTAAAGCAAACAAATCTCATTAAGACATCTAGAAAATTCACATCAGTGCAGCTGAGCTTGTATATACTTTCCCAAGTTTTATAACTAAAGTGAAAATACACATTTTTATGATAAATATTTCTTAGAGAATGTAGATAAAATAATTTAAATTAACTTTAAGACTTAATGAAGTTTCCCATGTCCTGTATGAGTATTACGTTTGTTAACACTTATGGGCTTCTATTCATAAACTAAATGCAAGCAACAATAACTTGGGGCCACACTGGTGCAAAACAAAACTGAGCCAGAACATACACATAAGAATATTGCCCAGAAAACATCCTGTATTTGGAGTTGGATTGATGCTAATAGAACGGTATTTCTCGAGCTTCCTTCCATTGCATGCTAAACATCCAAGTTATAGGCAGGTAAAAAAATCTTTCAATTGTGAAAAATATATCCAAAATCTTCTAAAAGATTATAAATGCAAGTATAAAAATGTTTGCATTATAATCTGCCACATAGAGAATGAACAGCTCATAGGGCTAAGAGCCTGGTAGTGCATCTTTCCTTAATAAGAATTACATTTATGCCAACATGATGGTGGGATGGTGGGATCAAGAAACAACTTAATTCACATCCCTGCTGCCCCTCAACAAGTGATCCCTGAACAATACTGCCTCACACAAACCCTTTCCTCTCCGCTGGCTGGGAATGGCGTTGCACTTCAAGTTTACTCTTGGCAAACCAGTGCTAATTTGTGCACGGCAATATATTGCTGCAATACACTTGATTTCAGGATGGCAAAGTCATGTAAATGAAGGAACTTGACATCTTTGGTAATGGTTCCCTAGCATGAACACACTCACACTGGGCTGGGCACCATTCTAAGTAGACTCATGCACTTAGTGTCAACTCTTTCTTATTTGTGTGTCTGTCTTATCCCTTCATCAGAGCCCTTTTTTCAAGATTTCAGACTTTTACAAATTATGTTAATCTGAATATTCAGATACACATCCTTGGAGGCCTTCAAACGTGTCTTTCTTGGTATATAGCCAAATGATGCCTGTCCTCAATTCTCAACCAGGCGGTGAAGTTGTGAAGTTTATTTCTTTTCTCCGTTTACCTGTCTCCCCCACAAAGGCAAAACAAATAAAGAACTTCTCTGGGTGACGCATGGGTTTTACTTGCCATCCAAGGAGTCAAGTATGCCCAAGAATGGTTTTCAATCTTGGCTGTGTATTAGAACTGCTAGAAGAGTGTTTGGAAACTCCAAGAACACTTATAAAACTGTATCATTAAAATGTTGATGATGATGATAAGAACAAAAAACTCCAATGTCGAGGCTGCATCCCAGATCAAGTACATTAGGTGGGTGAGATCCAGGCATCAGTGGTTTTTGAAGGTCTTCTCTTGAGTGACATCTTATATTCTCAATCAACAAACAGCCCTTATCTAAAGGGAGCCAAGCTGCTCAGTTACCTCCAGTAACTTTGTTTAGCTTCTCTGGCTCTGTGTCCAACAATGGAAGATGATTGGTCATTCAGATATTTTTCCTGTCCTGCTGAACTGTTGGGAACCAAATGAAGTAGAGAAAAGAAGCCACTAAAAATAGAAACTTTGGACGCCTGGTCTCCCAGCTGACTTTGCTGCTAGTTCTCGGTAGTAATAACTTGGTTGTGCTTTGGAAAAGTGGGACTGCAACTGATGACAGACTTGATTTTTGAGGAGAGGGAAGCTTGTCTCTGCCTTCGCATCCTGCCTGTTTTCCTCACGAAACTTCCTCATTCTCTGGGGAAGTCAGCTTGCAGCTTCTCCTTTCTTTATGTCCTTTTTTTTTTTTTATGACTTAGAAGTGCTGTGCCCTGTGTCCTACTAGCCTGTTGCCTGCCAAGTGTGAAAGATCCAGAAACACCTGCCTTGCCTTGACCCCAGGGGTGATGTTCCAGGTTCCCAAGAATACCTCAGTGCCTCAAGCAAGGATGTGGCTGCAGAGGGTGTCTTCGCAGTTTCCTGCTGGAGGAGTTTGTGCATTTTTCTCTCCTGTAGATAGGAAAAATAAAAGAGAAATTTTGTTCATTATCTGACATTATGGGGACACTATTAGCTGATTTGCATTGAAGATTTGCTGTGAGAAAAGGGGTTTATTTGCATCATCTTATTGAGCAGCCTGAACATTCTTTTCTATTTAAATCATCTTAATTGAGATATGATTTGGATAAAATGCAGTTTGATGAATGTATACGTTTTCACAAATGAATAAATTGTATCGACATTATTAAAATAAGAATGTAGAATATTGTCATTACATTAAAAGTCCTTTTGTGACCGTCTGCATTCGGCTTATAAGCAAATAAAAACTAAACTGACACGGGCAACTGTTGATCTGCTGTCATTGTAGATTAACTATCTGTTCTAGAATTTCATGTAGTGTCAAGTGTATTCAACAACTATTTTCATGTCTGATCTTCTATCCTTAGTCTATTTAATGTTTTGAGATTCCTTCAGTTGCTGCAAATTCTTTCCTTTTTATTATTGATAAATCACATTGTTTGGGGCATGATTTGTCTTGTCACTTGTCAATTGACTTTTGGATTTCTTTCAAAATGTCACACTTTTACAAATTATGTTGCTCTGAATATTCAGATACAAATCTTTGATGGACCTGGTTTTACCTCTCCGGGGCAAATTCCTAAGAGTGAATTTTTTTCAATCAGGAGCCGGTACAGTGGCATAGCTAGCTAATCACTTGCCCGTAGTGCAGGCATCCATATTAATGACGGTTCATGTAACGGCTGCGTCACCTGCAGCACAGCTACATGCTTATTACCTGGGGAAGCAGTGGAGAATGGCTGAAGTCCTTGGACACCTGCACTCACAAGGGAGACCTGGAAGAGTCTCCTGACTACTGACTTCACATAGGCTCAGCTCTGGCCATTGTGACCATTTGGGGAGTGAATGAGAGGATAGAAGATTCCCCCTTTCTGTGTTTTTTCTATAAATCTGCCTTTCAAATAAAAATAAATCTAAGAAGATGAAATTTCTCACCTATGAAGTAAATATATGCTTAAAAAAACTGTCAACTCTCCAATTTATATTTCCATCGGTAATGTATGAGAATTTCACGTGTTCCATTTCCTTCTCAGCGTTTTTTATTGTCAGGCTTTTCCATTTTAATATTTTAAGAATTCAATAGCTGTTTTAATAATCTAATAGCTGTGTAATAGCATCTCATTGTGATTTAGTTTGCATTTCCCTGATGACTCAGGTCATTAAACTTCTTTCACATATTTACTGGCCACTGGTATGTTTTCTTCTTTTACTTGAATTTATTTTTTTAAGAGTAATTTGCTTCATTTCAGAGTTACAGAAAGAGAGGAAGGGACAGAGAAAAAGATCTTTTTTCCTCTGGTTCACTCCAAATGTCTGGAGTGCCCAGGGCTGGGCCAGGCAGAAGCCAGGAACCAGGGGCTTCATCTGTTCTCCTATGTAGCTGCAGGAGCCTGAGGACCTGGAACGTCTTCTGTTGCTTTTTGAGGCACATAAGCAGGGAGCTGGATCAGAAGTAGAACAACTGATGCTCAGATAGGTGCCCAGGTGGGATGCCAACGTTGCTGGTGGTGGCTTTACTCACCTGCCACACTGCAGTGTCAGCACCCTACTTGAATTTAATTTTTTATTTTATGTTTAATATTGTTTACATAGTTGAGAGGGATGTATACCCATGTGGGCTTCAGATTAGGTTGTGAAGGATGGAGGTGTGGAGTAAAGTAGTTGGAACAAATGTTTCTGTTTTTTTGTTTTTTTCTTGTATCTGCAAGGGGCAGGGAAAGCAGAGAGGGTTACTCCTTGCTATCAAAGTACATAGGCATGTGGGATGGCGAATGGTGTTTGATGATGTCTTAGAGACCCTGATGTGGGGGAGCGTGTTCTGGGAGTATTTCTGGAGTGGATTTGAGTAGTTCTGAGAGGCTGTCAGTTTCTCTCTCTGTCTCTCTCTTTTTTAAAGATGTATTTATTTTTGTAGGAAAGGCAGATCGGATTTACAGAAAGAAGGAGAGACAGAGAGAAAGATCTTTCATCTGCTGGTTCACTCCCCAAATGGTTGAAATTGTCAGAACTGAGCTTATCCAAAGCCAGGAGCCAGGAGCCAGGAGCTTCTTCCAGGTCTCCCATGAGAGAGCAGGGTCCCAAGACTTTTGTGCATCCTCTACTGCTTTTTCAGGTCACAAGCAGGGGCTGGATGGGAATTGGAGCAACCAAGGTACGAATGAGCATTCATATGGGATCCTGCACTTACAAGGTGAAAATTTAGCTGTTGAGCCATCGTGCCCAGTCCAGTTGTCCATCTTAATACATCCACTGGCCCTGCAAAACTTAGTCAGGAGTGCTGTCCATTTTGTTCCACTTTCTGTCCTCTGATGAGGCATTTGGTATTCTCTACTGGCCTAGATGAGCTGGTTGCTGAGTTTTCCTTGTGCATTTGTGTATGCTCTCCACTATAGCTAAGGAGGTCCAGAACTGATATGTGTCCTCCAAAGTTGGACCACATATCTTTTGATTTTTACTGTGGCTGGAGTTTGAATCAAGAGGTCTAGATAGGGTTATGCTTTCCTGGGATAACCTCAGACCTGACTCTTCTGTGTACCAGCTAGGGCAGGGTCAGGTTTAGTCTATCACCTACACCAGCCAACACACATTCCATTGGATGCAGTTCTTCCCCCAGCCCTGTCTCTTAGATGAACTGTTAGGTGCTGCGATTTAGCCCAGCCCAGCCCAGCCCATCGTGAGTCCAATCCTCACACGTACCTTTGGGTGCCATGGCCTAGTCAGGGTGATACTAAATAAGCCTTACCAGTCCTGTCCCCACTTCCAGTTTTTGTGTGTTGTAACAAGTGCTGCAGTCTAACCCTATCTGTCCTGCATTCCATCCAGCTCTTGTACACAGCCATGATTGCTGCAGCTTAGCTCAGCCTGATTTGTTCCCAGACCTTACCCATGCGTAAACCAGTGGGTACTCCTGCCTTGTCCAGCCTGTTCTACTTCCAGCCCTGGCTGTCATGCTCACCACCAGGAGCTGCAGCACAGCAAGGGAGTGCCCACAGTTCCACCCCCAGGCCTGAATCCTGCACTTGCCAGGAGTATTGCTGTCCAGCCTGACATGACTTTCATCCAGTCCTGGCTCTTGCCAGTGAATGCTGTAGTAAAGCCTAACTGACCCACAGTTGTTCTGACTCTGGTGTGTTCCAGCAAGTATGTTGACCTAGTGCAGGCTGACCCTACCCCAGATCCAGCCCACAAGCAGGCTGACAGGTGTTGTAACCCTGCTGGCCCAGTCTGCCTTAGCTCAGGCTCTCACACTCACCAGTGGGAGCAGCATCCAACCAGGGAAGTCTCTGAAGTTCCCCTGTCAGGCCCACTCCTAGCTCCACACCATCTCAGCATATGCCAGTGGGTACTAGATCCTGATTATGCCTGGCCTGCCCCCAGTCTCAGCTCACACTGGTGGGTGTTGCAGCCTTGCCCATCCTGTACAGCCTCGAGTCCTAGCCCTCATGTAAATTGGTGGGTGTTGTTACCTCACCCAGCCTGAGCTGCACCCTATCCTATCTCTTGCACGCGCCGGTGGATTCTATAGACTGGTCCAACCTGGCCTGCCACAAGACCCACCCCACACATATACTGAGGGGTATTCTAGCCAGGCTTGGCCTGAACTGTTCTCATCCCCAGCTCTCATGCTCATCAGTAGGAGCTATGACCTAACAAGGGCATTCCCCAAGTACCTGTGGTGTCACAGATCTTGCATTCACTGATAGATGCTCAGCTCAGCCTGACATGGCTTACCCCAGTCCTGCCTTTCACAGCAGGTATTTCATTGTATGTATATATACATTTAAAAATGTCTGTTCATCAATGGGCATATAGTTTGCCTTCCTGTCTTGACTGTTGTGAATAATACTGCAGTGAACAGGAATGCACAGTCTCTTTGAACTCCTAATTTTGGATAAATACCCAGTAGGTGGGATCATATGACAGTTCTATTTTTAACTTTTGAAAGACTTCCATAATTTTTCTCACAGAGATTGCACTGATTTGCAGCCCTGCTGTGTACAAGGGCGCCCTTTCACATCCTCCCCAGGGCTTGGTATCTCTTCCGTGTTTCCTTAATAAGCCACCATGCCTGATGATCTCAATGTGGTTTTGATTTGTATCACCTTGATGATTAGTTCTATTGAGCATCTTTTCATTTGTATGTCTTCTTTGGAGAAATGTCTATTTGAATTTTTTGCTCACTTATTATTATCCTAGTTGTTATTTTCTATTGAGACCGAGACCTTCCTTATGTAGGTTGGATGCTATTGGATATCTAATGTCTTTGTTCAGACTATTGTAACAGCGTATCATAGACCGGGTGGCTTATACACAGTAGAAATGCATTGCTTGTCTTCTGCAAGTTGGAATATCTAAGATCAAGTCAACCAGCAGGTTTAGGGAGTGCTGTGAGGTCTGTGTCCTGGTTCCTAGATGGCCATCTTTCACTGTGTCCTCGCATGGTGCCCGTGGGTTGGGAGCTCCCTGGGCTCTCTAGGGCAAGAGCACTAATGTCTCTCATGAGAGCTCTGCCCTGTGACCTGAAAGATGCCCTCCTCCATACAAGCATGTATTGGGGTCAGGGATTCAGCATGAGTTATGCGGAGACAGACATTCTGTCTATATCATATGATTTGTCTGTTTTTCTTCCTTTTCGTGTGTTATTTTTTCTTTTTGTTAACTTTTTTTTTTTTGCTGTGCAGAAGTTTGGATACTACTATTGCCCTCAATTTATAGATAAAAATGTAAGAGATTTAGAGGGGTGAAAAATTTATTTAAGAACTTGAACTGGGCGCGGCGTGGTAGCCTAGTGGTTGAATGTACCAGAATCCCATATAGGTGCCGATTTTAATTCTGGTGGGCCCACTTCCTATCCAGCTCCATGCTTGTGGCCTGGGAAAGCAGTTGAGGATGGCCCAAAGCCTTGGGACCCTGCACCTGCATGTGAGACCTAGAAGAAGCTCCTGACTCCTGGGTTTGGATTGGCTCAGCTTCAGCTGTTGTGGCAACTTAAGGAGTGACTCATTGGATGAAAGATCTTCTTCTCTGTCTCTTCTCTCTGTCAATCTGACCTTCCAATTAAAAAATAATTAAGTCTCAAAAAAAAAAACCCAA
The DNA here is from genome assembly GCF_017591425.1 of Ochotona curzoniae. NCBI lineage: Eukaryota > Metazoa > Chordata > Mammalia > Lagomorpha > Ochotonidae > Ochotona > Ochotona curzoniae. Next base: position 2,395,414 of record NW_024465573.1, on the reverse strand, counting down.
AAAACTTGAACTCTATAAGTTTGCAGTCTTCCTCTCCAGAAAACAAAATGTGGGTCATTCATGAAAGCAATTTCTATTTTTAAATTCATTTGCCCCTCCTCCAAAATCATCTGTAGTAGGTTCATCTTACCCTTCTTTTTAGATGAAGAAAGAAACGCACATTAAGGTTTAGTAGCTCTTAGATCATCACACAGGATAATGGAATCATTGATCTTGAAAGAGGACTGAAATAGTTGAAACCCCCAACTGGCATTAGATTCTCCCGCGTTGCCCTCTCCCTCCCAAGAAGCTGAAGAAAGAAAGACAGGTGCTGGTTGGCCATTTTGCCATAGAAATCACAGGAATGCAGTGTGAGCTTCCTAGATTCCAAAGTCTGTTGTGTCCCCTCTGGACTTGATGCTCACAGTCACACCAGGAGGCAGGTGGAGCTCTGCAGAGTTCACACTGTGAACCTTGGACTCTCCTGCCCCGCACAGGCACTCCCTTGATGGCTTCCCTTACCCAGAATGGTTCCAGTGCTTGGTGGAAGTAACAGGTGGTGCCCTCAGAATCTCCCAACTGGGACAGGCAGGCCACCGGATTAATTTGATCAGACTGGTTTTTGACGAGAGTAGTTGAAGATAGAGGTCAGGTTTATTGATTAATGGGGAGGAAGAGGAATGCACTGAGAAGGCCACGTGTCCAGTGGGCGTCACACTGGGGAGAACCAGCCTGAAGCCTTGTGAAATGACACCCGACAACCACCTCATCGACCCAATAAGGCCGTGCTCTCATATGTCCTCGAATGGAAGAAAACTGCCTCTGGTCCTCCTGTGATGGGGGGTGACCTAGTAACCCAAGAATAAGAGTAAGAATAAGAATAAGGATAAGAATAACAATAACAATAACAATACCTATTAAGGCCAGACAACCTGAATTGAATATTGTGTGTCAGGTACTACAGTTTGACTTTCAACAAGTTGTCTCATTCAGATGTCAAAATCACAAGGCAGGGACTGCTGTTTTCTCTAAGGGGAAAATGATGGGCTATGAGTTAGATAACTTTCCCAGTATCACAGAGTCAAGATTGTTGGCCTGATCTGCCTAGCTCTATATCCAGAACGTCCTAGGCTTTTAGCTCTCCCACCTCCTGCTTGTCTCATGGTTGATCTCAGGATTACAACCCTGGGAGCTTTCCGGATTTAGAATCCTCTAATCCCTATGTTCTAATGCTTTGAGGGAAAAAATGATGATTATTTTCTCATTAAAAAGAAAATCATGTTATTATAAAATAAAGCACAGATACAGGAAGTGATAGACATGAAATAGAGCTCTGCCATCATCGCAGAAGCCCTTGAATGCACCTGCTGCCAGCACAGATTCTTCCCTTCCCAGAAGTAATTGCTCTCCTGACTCTTACAGCCATCATTTCCTTGTGCTTTCTTCATTTTATCCTCCAACTGGGACTCTTGGCAGCCTCGTCTAGTTTTCCTCATTTAACAAAACTGATGTGTCTTGTAAATCTCCATTCTACAGTTTCTACTTGTATTTCTTACTCTTTGGTAAGCTTTATTTTTTTTTGCAGAACCCAAGATACTTGACATGTAGAACCTGTCACACTTTGGATTTGGCTCATTGCACATGTGCTGTGTGATTCAACAGGTTCTTTGTTCCCTTTATCCAGAAGTTTGATTTGACTGGCAAGGTTGTGGGTGCTGTTACACTTTCTCTTCAGGAACTACAAAGATGGTCGGATGTCTGTGATATGAGGAGTCATTTTTTTTTAAAGATTTATTTATTTATTGGAAAGTTAGATATACAGACAGGAGAAGAGACAGAGATGAAGATCTTCCGTCCGATGATTCACTCCCCAAGTGAGCACAACGGCCGATGCTATGCTGATCTGAAGCCAGGATCCAGGAACTTCTTCCGGGTCTCCCACACGGGTGCAGGGTGCAAAAGCTTTGGGTCGTCCTTGACTGCTTTTCCAGGCCACAAGCAGGGAGCTGGATGGGAAGTAGAGCTGCCAGGAGTAGAACTGGCGCCCATACGGGATCCCGCCGCGTTCAGTGTGAGGACTTTAGCCGCTAGGCCACGCCACCAGGCCCCAGGAGTCGTTTATTGTCAGTGTCTAGATTCTCCATTTCATTGGATGTCACAAAAAGAATGACATCCCAGTGTTTTTTTTCATTTATGTGTTGGTCTTATTTTAGGAGGAGGTTCTTCACTTCCACAAATGCCTGATCACATTGTGTTGAAGGTGATGTAGGAAAGCAAAGGTAACGGTGTAGTTAATTTTCTTTCTTTGAGAGTTTCCAGGATAGATAATCAGTTCCTCCGAACTGTTGAAAATAACTGCTTTTTATTTTAGCGCCCGACATGATAGCCTAGTGGCTAAATCCCTGCCTTGCATCTACTGGGATCTTATGTGTGCGCTGGTTCATAACTCAGCTGCTCCACTTCCCGTCCAGCTCCCTGTCTGTGGCCTGGGACAGCAGTCGAGGACAACCCAAAGCCTTGGAACCCTGCATCCGCGGGGGAGACCAGGAAGAGGCTTCGGATTGACTCTTTGGCTGTTGTGGCCACTTGGGGAGTGAACCAGAGGATGGAAGATCTTTCTCTGTGTATCTCCTTCTCTCTGTATATCTGTCTTTCCAGTAAAAAAGTAAAAAGTCTTAAAAATAGTTTTATTTTAACATTTCAAACAATATGGAACAATATAAAGATGAATCCAATGAGCACACATGCATTTAGCAGTTTTTTTTAGCAGTTTTTTTTTATATTGTCACATTTGCTTCATATGTAAATTTTGTGTAAACTTATACACATTGCTTTTTTTGAAAACAGGAAAATTAATCTATAGTATGGATTCATGTAAAGGATTGAAAAATGGGGAACATTATTGTATGTAAGGTAGGTAATTCATTGAAGATAACACATATAAGTAACTGCCAAATGACATGGCAGCCACACATTTTTGAGCTGTGTGTATTAGGTTCCATAGATAAGAGGAAACATGGAGTGTGTCTCTCTATGTCTGACTTATTTCATAGTGTGGTGATCTCTAGTTCTGGCCATTTTGTTGTGAATTGTCAGCATTTCATTCTTTTCATGGCTGTGTAATATTCCATTGTGTATATTTACTACATTTTCTTTTTCCAGTCATCAGTTGATGATCCTCTAAGTTGACTCCATATCTTTGCGATTGTGTACAGGGCTGCAATCAGCCTGGAAGTCCCAGGATGAGTGGGACACACGGAAGCTGTGGCTGGCAGACCTGGGAACCCTCTAGAGCCTGGGCACACTCACTGAGGTGCGTGTCGACCCGCTGCAGTGTCACCTACTGTACTGGGAGCTCTATGCTAGTGTGTGTGCACCCCGAGTCCAGGTTGAAGTCGCCAGCAGCAACCCACAACACTTGTAGGTCGGGGTAGGGGAGGTCGTGGGGAAGGGAAAGTGGCAGACAGGCCTGCCTACTTCTCTAGTCCTGGGTGCTGACGCTCCAAGTTCTACATTATTACTGTTATCTTCTTCTGTATTTGGGGTAAGGGAGAATAAAGGGAGAAACCCTACTCAGTCTCCTACCCATCCCAGGTCCCCGATGTGGGGCATGCTCTGAGGGTCCTGCTCAAATGGTTTTGATAGTTCAACGTTTCTGAATTGCTGCCAATGTTGCCATTCCAAGCAAGATGAAATCTTTCCAGAATTCACCAGTTGACATAGTACACCGTAGAATATCTGTTTGCCTAGGTATTCACTGCCAACTCCTTGCTGGGGTAGTTGATTTGTTCTGTCCTCTATCCTCTGTTGTGGTATCAGGTGTCCTCTGCAGGCTCCAGTGCACTGCCATATCCTCCATGTGCATCTGGATATGCTGTCCACTGCTCATTCTGAGCCTCTGAGGAGGCTCAGCTTTGACACACATTCCATAGTCAGACCATGGAACCTGCAATTCTCTTCGTGGTTGGGGTTCTGAGATCAGCAGTTAGTTGGAGGGATTCCCAAAGAAACTTCATCTGAGACCATCCCGGATCAGATTCTTGTGTGTGCATGCCAGTACAGGGTCAAGCTTAGTCCCTCATCCCAATCAGCCTATGCATATGCTGGTGGTTGCAGTTGCTCAGTCAGTTCTGCCTCCAGCCCCATCTTCTACACAAACCAATGGATATTGCAGAACAGCCTGCTTCTTCTGCCCAGGACACACTTGGCCCTCACACAAACCAGTGAGAGCTGCAGCTTAGTCAGAATGACCCGCAATAACCCCCACCAGGCCTGCCCCCTTCCCTGGTTCCCATGCTTGCCAGTATGTACAGCAGACTTGTCTAGTCTGTCCCACATCCCATTCAACTCTCATACATGTTGATGGGCATGAAGCCTAATTCAACCCAACCAGCCCCACTATCCAGCCACTCACATGCTGGCGGGTGCCACCATCTGTTTAGCCACCGCTTCCCCAGTCCTGGTTTTCATGCTCTCCAGTGGGAGTGAACCTCAGAGGGAGGTGCCCACTATTTCCCTACTGGACCCACTCCCACGTCATGCACTCTCCAGGTGGTTCTGCAGTTTAACTTGACAGATGGGTTCAGTCTTTTCAGGAATGCCCGTGGAACCCCCTGGGAGGGGGAGAATTGCAAGAGTGTCTGTCTCCCCTCGTGGAATGGTTTGTGTCGGCACAGATGGTGCCTCCAGGCTGCTGCCCTGGCACCGAGGGCTCGGGATAGGGGGTAGCACGATTTTCCCAGGGACAGCTCAGGGGATTGCATTCTGTGAAGGGTTCTGGGTTGTCAGGTGCTCCTGCAAAGGGGCTGTTCTGGGTGGCTTCTGCTTACCTGGCTCCCCTGCAACAGAGGATGCCCTGGCTCGGGGCTGGGATTGAGTTACCTCTGTGCTTGTCCTTGTTCCTCTCTGCGTTGCTGTGCCTTGTCTTAGCATCTGATTGTGTTCCCACTGTTCCCCATACTGCGCTGAGGTGCTCTTCCTCGACACTCAGGTGTTGCTGCCTTGGTTCTTGTCCATGGCATAGGAGACTGCATGGGAGACCTGGAAGACTCTCCTGGCTTGGAGTTGGCTCAGCTCTGACTGTTGCAGCCATTTGGGGAGTGAACCAGTGAATGGAAGATCTCTCTGTCTTTCCTCCTCTCTGTAAATCTGACCTGCCTTTGAAAAAAAAAAAAAAAAGTAAATACATGTTTAAAAAAGAGAAAAAGTGAGGGGGCTGAGAAGTAGAGAGGTTAAGTGACTGACCCAAGCTCACACAACACATTGGTAGACTACATTACGCTGCCTCCTAGATTTCTTCTGCTTTTTATCTTTCAGAAACAGACCTCAAACCCTGGAACCCTAATCTCAAACACTGCTCTTGAGAAAATCTGAAATGGAGAATCCGTATTCCAGGTCTTCATTTCCCACCTGCTTTCCTGGCTTGTGGACTTCCCCATTGAGCCTGTGGTCAGGTTAGGGCCCGTTGGCACAGGAGATGGGGGTGGGCAGCCTGTGGCTTTCACACTGTTCCTGGGAGGGGATGAGTTGCCAGCCCTGGAAACTGTGCCTGCCACAGAACCGTGGGAATGTGCCCAGGTTACTGTGGGGGAGTCCTGAGCACTGGCTCCTGCGAAGTGGCCACTTACCAAATCCTATCTTGGTGATTTGCAGCAGGAAGATGGGAAGTCAGAGGAGAAAGCTCCATCCTGTCAGTTCTAAGGGAAAATGGCTGAGAAGTTGTCTCCTCCACCGTGCCATCTCAACACGAGATAGTGAGTGAATGGATCAGCCAGGAGAGGTCGGTGAGGTCAGGGGATGAGATGGTGGATCAAACAGGATTAGAATGATGGAAGAGTATATTGTAGCCCTGTGAGAGGAGGTGGGGGCTGCCTGTCACCCTGATACTGTCCAGCAGTGCGTCTGTTCACACTCACTTATGTGGCTGATGACCTTCGCGGACCCATCCAGTGTCCTGCTCTGACCCTTCTCTGCTTCCAGCTGCCATCATGCTCCCCTCTTCCTGGCTTCTGTTCGCAGGGGGCGGGGAAGAGTGACAGCCGCAGAGAGCAGTCAGTGGGAGACAAGGACATGCTCAAATCTCCACCACCTTGTGAGTTAGAGAGCTGGCAAGGCGGGGCGAGACTGCTGCTGACTGTGGTCTGTGTTGGAGACACACTGTTGTGGCAACCCTGGCTGCAAAGGAAGGCTGCTTGGACCAAATTCACAGGAGGAATTTGACAGTGGGAAATGCCGCCTGTACCAAGTCGCGAAATTAGGATCTGTCTTGGCCAAGAGGTCCCAAGAAGCTCATCGTTCTAGTTCTTTTTGTAGCCAGAAGATTCTGCAGGACGTTAGCCTGGTACGAGAGAAGAGGGTGTCGTAGTCCAGGTGCTGTGGTAGAGCACTTTTACTTTTTAAATTTGTGAGTTTTGACCAAAGCATCATAAATAATGAACTCGAATAGGATACGTAACAGTGCAGAGTACTTTGCATGAGAGCATTGTTTCGTCAAACTCTTCTTGGCATTGTGCGTGTCTGTGAGTGTGCAGTGTACAAAATCACAGCCAACAACCCTGGGCACGTCTTGGACAGCGCTAGGGGAGAAGGCTCCGGGAGCTTCATTTTCCTTCTCTGTTTAGTTAAGGGTTGAAGCTACTGAAAAGATCAGACTGGTAATTTCTGAGATTCTGCTTGTTTTTAAAGATTTGTTTTTTTTAAAAGATTTATTAATCTTTATTGGAAAGACAGGTAACAGAGAGATAGAAAGATCTTCCATCTGCTGGTTCTCTCCCCAAGTGGCCACAGTGGCTGGAGCTGAGCTGATCTGAAGCCAGGAGCTTCTTCTGGGTCTCCCACATGGGTGCAGGGTCTCAAGGCTTTGGGCTGTGCTTGGCGGCTTTCCCAGGCCACAAGCATGGAGCTGGATGGGAAGTGGGGCTGCTGGGAATAGAACCGATGCCCATATGGTATCCTGGTGCGTGCAAGATGAGGACTTTAGCCCCTAGGCTACCGGCATTTCACTTTTAAAGGTTCGGTTTCTAGTTTGTGCCGTCCTCATCTGCTGTCAGGAAAAGGAGAAGATCTTGGGAATGAGGTGGCAGCTTTCGGATCAAAAATGGCATTATCCCAAGGAAGGGATGGGTTACAAGAAAGTGCTGATTTGCTGGGCCTCTTGGCTGCTTTAATTGAAAATCTTAGGAGGGTGCAGGGGACTTTGCCCTCTGAAACCTTCCTGGCCACGAGGGGGCATTAAAAACCTGTTGTTCCACAGCACCAGCTGACTTGCCCTTCCTGCTTGCTGGACTTTGCTTGAAGAATTTTAAAAAGGGTGGGTTTATTGACCTTTTCAAGCATGCTGGGCTGACTCAGGGTCTGCCAGGACAAAAAGTAAGTCATCGGCCTTACGCACATCTCTCCCTTGTCCCAGGGTTAAATATGCAGGTGCATTCACTGCTTCAGTGGAATGCGTTTCTTGGTTCTGCACGTTCTACATGGTGGTGAATCCAGCATGATGATGCTGTTTATCTGCAGTGACATTCAGGCCCAAGGGATTAAGATCAGAGTCTTGATCATTTCAAGTGAGAGTTTGTAGATCTCTGTGAGTGGGACTCAGAAAGGTGGACCCTTGGCTGCCTTTCATAGTACGCGGTAGAGTTTAGAGCTTTCAGTGCAGGGCTGAGTGCATGGCCCAGAGTGAGTGATTGCTATCTAAGCCTGGAGACGCTGTTCTGTGTAATGAGAGGAATTATTTAGTGTTTCATGATGCAGATTTTTCCAGCTGCTTTGAAAATGTTATATAATAGAAAACACAGGGAAATGGAAGGAAATTCCCATATGGGCTGTTGTACTGGTACAGAAAACCATTTGAGGTACTGCCATCCACTTTGTCCTGTCTTTCCAGCTGGTGGTTTGCTTGCAGAATTGAGAGCCCCACCCTCTCTTTCATCTTATGTTGACACATAGTCCAGGTTTTGTTAAAATTAGTGTTGGACCACAGAAGTGAATAATTGTCCAGTCAAGGGATCAGAATTCTCTTTTGCATTTTCAGTGACCTGAATAAGTTGAGTACAAAAAAAAAAAAATGGACAATGCTTTCTTTCATTTCATGTTTGTTTTTTTTAAGATGTATTTATTTTCATTGGAAAGGCAGAGAGATCTGTCCACTGGCTCACTTCCCAAATGACCGCAGTATCCGAAAGAGCTGATCTGAATGTAGGAGCCAGGAGCTTCTTCTGAGTCTCCCACACGGGTGCAGAGTCCTAAGGCTTTAGGCTGACCTCCACTGCTTTCTCAGGCCACAAGCAGGGAGCTGGATGGGAAGTAGAGCAGCTATAGCACAAACTGGGCCCATGTGGGAGACCTGAGCTTGGAGGGGGAGGATTAGCCACTTGAGGCCATGCACGGTGTCCTCCACACTCCACGCCCCCACAAGTGCTTTCTAAAAAGCAGAATGACCCAAGGCAAAAAAATTGGGGTGTGTCCATACCCCTCCCTAGAGCCTCTAAGCTAGAGGGTGTCCCGTTTGGGGCAGGCCAGAAAATGTGGCGAACCAGCCAAGGTGCTGATGGTGACGAGCCCTGAGAACTAAGTGGGCTCCACCCGGATGCTCAGGAACTCTGGCAAGGTGATTCCGGCTGTTTTTAAACTGTATGGAGATGGAATTCTTCTAGGATAACCCTGCCTCCTAAACACTAGTGCTTATCCAATCTGTCCAAGGTTGGCTCCTTGGATTTTCCTAAGTGAGGCATCTGAAGACCAAGCCCCACCCTGCGTCTCAAAGCCTATTAGGTTTCAGAAAAGGTGCAGGACTGACTGTTTTTGGAAAACTGTATATAAGGTGCAAAGACTGAGTTTGTTTATCATGCTTGCCCTCCTTGATTTCATTGGTTCATGCCCAGAGGCAGCAGGTTAGAGCAATTCTACCCAGAGCCAGAGGAAAAGAAATCTGATTACAGTTTGTTTACCTAGGCATTTTTTTTCCCTAGGTCTAGAAAAATGACCTTTGAACTAGAATTAAAAAGATCTGAGTTCTGAACGCTGTGATTGTCTTACCACAGGACTGCTGGGCAAGTGCTTGCCATAATTAGGGTGATTTGGGAAGGGCACACCTGGCTGGAAATCCTACCCTTGCCTCTTACTCTGGTACTCAAGCCAAGTTGCCTGCTTTCTCTGATTCCGTGTTCTCAAGACCCGCCACACTCTCCTACAGCCCTGGTTGGAGGGCTGTAAAAACCATGTTGTTAGTGGGCCCGGCGCGGTGGTGCAAGTGGTTAAGGTCCTCGCCTTGCACACCCGGGATCCCATATGGGCGCCGGTTCTAATCCCGGCAGCCCCACTTCCCGTCCAGCTCCCTGCCTGTGGCCTGGTAAAGCAGTCCAGGACAGCCCAAAGCTTTGGGAACCTGCACCCGCGTGGGAGACCCGGAAGAGGCTCCTGGCTTCGGATCGGCATAGCATCGGCCGTTGCACTCACTTGGGGAGTGAATCATCGGACGAAAGATCTTCCTCTCTGTCTCTCCTCTCTGTATATCTGCCTTTCCAATGAAAAAATAATAAAAATAAATCTTAAAAAAAAAAATCATGTTGTTAGCGCGCAGTCACATGCTGTTTCCAGGGGGCGTTGATTTTGGTAGCTTCACCTCAGTCATCCCATCTGATCCTGGAATTCCCTGTTCTTGCCCCCGTGACACTGGTGAGCACCTGCCTATCTCTGATGGAGCACTCCGCATTTTATCTCTTTTTGCATGTCTTTCCTTGACTGACACCTGGGTGGGAGTTTCCACAAATGAGACTGCTGTTGTCAGTTGGTCATCTTTGGCTTTTCCATTGCCGGGACTGCTGGTAGCCAGGCACCCTGCCTATGCCTGACTAATGACCTGATAGTAGACATCCAAGAGGAGCTGGGTCTTGACTTGTAGTTGTTAGCATGCCTTCTCACAAAAGTCCTTTAAGAAATAGGGCCCGGCACGGTGGCACAGTGGTTAAGGTCCTTGCCTTGCACGCCTGGGATCCCATATGGGCGCCGGTTCTATCCCCGGCAGCCCTGCTTTCCTTCCAGCTCCCTGCCTGTGGCCCAGAAAAGCAGTCCAGGACGGCCCAAAGCTTTGGGACCCTGCACCCGCGTGGGAGACCCGGAAGAGGCTCCTGGCTTCGGATCGGCATAGCATCAGCCGTTGCGGTCACTTGGGGAGTGAATCATCGGACGGAAGATCTTCCTCTCTGTCTCTCCTCTCTGTATATCCGCCTTTCCAATAAAAATAAAAAAGAAAAAGAAATAAGGCTTTATTTCTGCTTTCAAAGTTGGTGACTTCAGTGTCTGAAAATGTCATTTACCAAGAACAAAACAAAACAAACAAACGAAAAAAAAAAAAAACAGACTAGCAACGATTATGAAACCAACTGGGTCCGAATGATGCAGGTAATGAATGTTTCTCACAGAGGTAGTCTAAGTGGAGACTGATGGAAATAGGAACAGTGTTCATTTGGTGGTGAGGGTGAGTGTGGACTGCCTGACACAGAGATATATCCAGTGGGAATGGGCCAAAGAATTGCCCATAAACTAGAGAAAGGAAAAAAAAAGCTATCAGTGGGGCCTATAATTGGGAATGTCTGTGAGAACCCTCCTACGGAAGAAAATACATGAGAGCAGAACGTCCTAGAATATTCCATGAGGAAAGAGTGAGAACAGCAGTAGTAGGTAAGAAGGGTATATCTAGGACCTGTGTAATGGCTCAGTTGTGTAATGGCTCAGCCCTGGCATCGCAACTGAATACTGAGTGCCAGTTTGTGCCTAGCTGCTCCACTTCCCATATAGCTCCCTGTTTGTGGCTTAGAAAAGCAGCAGAGGATGGCCCTAATTTCTGGGATCTTGCGCCTTAGTGGAAGACCCAAAAGAATCTCCTGGCTCCTGGCTTTGGATTGACTTAGCTCCTGCCATTGCAGTCATTTGGGGAGTGAACCAGAGAATAGAAGATCCTTCTATCTCTCCTTCTCTCTGTAAGTCTTTCTTTTAAATAAAAATAAATAAAGTACTTAAAAAAAAAAGAGGGTACATCTAAACAGGGTCTATAGCAGAAATGAGGGCTCTCTCACTCTTCCACCTCTTTTTAACAAGGGGTGATACTCCAGTTGGATCTGCCAGTGGGTCGAGGTCTTAGCCAGCACGTTGGCTTCCAAATGGAACAGGTGCCCCTTGGGAAGATGAGCACGGCAGCTGTTAAAGAGACAGCGTTGTTTCACAGAAATATGTGAGTCCTAGCTTTAAATTGCTGCTTACTTATCTACGTCACGGTCACGAACAAGAGCTTTACAACGGGCACATTTCCTTGCCACGATGGCAGTAAACATTATCTTCACAGTGGACTTTTGGGCTGAGAATTGATCTGTGCTTTACTCGTACTGCGTTCCAATTGTTGAGTCACAAGATGAGATTTTAGACATAGGTTCTGCACTTCCATGCCATAGTTCTGGCTTCCTCATCTGCTACTAAATACGTCTGATTTTTCCGTCCCTTTGGGAGTTAGGATTTACAGGGATGAAGAGACAGAGAGAGATTCTGCATCCACTGGCTCACTCTCCAAACAGCCGCAACAGCCAGAGCTGAGCTGATAAAAAGCTGGGAGCCAGGAGCTTCCTCCAGGTCTCTCACATGGAAACAGGAACCCAAGGACATGAACCATCCTCCGCTGCTTTCCAAGGCCATAGGCAGGAAGTGGAGTAGTGGGGACACAAACCACTGCCTATATGGAATGCTGGCACTAGCAAGTGGAGGATTAACTTGCCACGCCACTGAGCCAGGCCCCAACATATCTAATGCTAATCTGCTTGAACACACCAAATATTTGGTAGGCTGATGGGGTTATAATTACAAGACCTGGAGACCCAGAGGACAGCAAGTTTGGGGAAAAGAAGAAAGGCATTTATAGAACAGAAAAAGTGACGGGATAAAAAGAGAGTTGGAGAAATGTCACTGAGAAGAGGAAGAAATGGAGGAGGAACAGGGAGTGGGTGCATCAGAATGAGGCAGAAGGGGGGACAGCAGGAGAAAGCTTCTTTGCCTCACCTCTTCCCTAGTGAGACAGCGCAGAAGTAAGCATTCCTGGACCAGAGCAGCTGTTCCAGATGCTGCTTCGGGGGGCTCTGATACTGCCAGCAGAGAAGCCTGCAGCTGCAGCACCTGACCGTGAGGCTAGGTTGGGAGTGCCCACCGGGAGTCCCTGCTCCAGCTGGAAAGGGCAGCCTGCAGCCCCAAGCACCTCCTCCTCTAGAGAGCTTGCACTGGCTGTGAGGTAGGGGCCAGGAAGACCTAGAAAGAAGCTCCTGGCAAAGAAAACTTCCACATCCTCTGTTTAGGGAAAAGCTGTGATAGAACAAGGAAAGCAGAGCAGGTGTCAGTGGAAAATGTGAGCCCAAGTCCCAGCCCACCTCCACTCCCATACATTTGAATAATCTGTGAGACTCACCTCTGTCTTCAGGCCCATCTCCTGGCTTAGTGAGAAAACAGCAAAACACCCGAGGCACTTTGTGCACTTGTGGGCCTTTCCCAGATACATTTCAAGGGTTTATTTTCTTGAGTAGGTTTTATACTTATTCAAGGTCCAACGGTGACAAATTTAACGTGGGGCATGGCACGTAGACAGGACAGCACATTTCTGCAGTGGATTTCTCATGATGTAATTCACGAGGAAGACGATGGCTTAGAGTAGTCTTGGTAGGTAGCTCTCTAGAAATCATGTCAGCTCCAGCACCAATCTGCTGTTGGTTAGGTTTGTTGTGGCAAGGGTGGGCTTGATGTTACAGCTGAAGTTATATTCTCTAAGAGATCAGAAATATCCTGGGACCATTCGCACATCCTGCATCCTGAATACTTTTTATTTTCAATTAAGGAATGAATGTAATGTAGACATTTCTAGATTAATTTTGAACTTGTGATATATGTGCTACTTAGTGAAGAATATTATTTGCTGTATTTATAGGTATATAAATGTTTTATATATCCATATGATGTGTATGTTACATACATACACAGATACACAGTGTCCATACAATATATTTAATTTTTCTAAATTTATGCTAGTTTATACAAAAGTAACCAGAAACTGCTTAAATACAGAGTAAATGTATGCTAATATTTATTTTTAAAGATTTTTAAATTTTTATCTGGAAGGCAGATTTGCAGAACAAGGAGAGACAGAGAGAGTGGGCATTTATGATCTGGTTTACTTTCCAAATGTCCTCAATGGTCAGAGCTGAGCTGATCCATAGCCAGGAGCCAGGAGCTTCTTTCAGGTCTCCCGTGTGGGTGCAGGGACCCAAGGACCTGAGCCATTCAGTACTTTAATAATCATAGAGCTGGATCAAAAGCGAAGTAGCTGGGACTTGAACTGATACCCACATGGGGGTACCAGATTGCAGGCATAAGATTAGCTTGTTAATCCACTGTACTGGATCTTGTTTATAGTTTTAAATACCGGCATTTTCTCCTTTGAATGGAATTGCGGTGATTTCCCTAATGACTTTGCTGTTTGTTATTTTGTTTAATTATGCCTTTTCACAGTTGGACATTCTCTCTTACATAATAAACAATAATTGTTGCTAAAGAAAAGCTAAAGCAGTGAAGGGCTTACTATGGGCATTTCATGGGGAGGGTGCATTAATTTCAGAGCCCATGAAGTATGGGTTGTGTTTCTGTTTTCGCCCAGAAGGAGATGGAGCCTAGAAGAGTCAGTCGGTTGCATATGTCACCGGCAGTGTGTACAGAGCCAGGCTTAGCTCCCCCAGGAGCCCCTGCTCCCGCAGACCAAGCCCTCCTTAGGAGCAGGGTCGGAAGACCTGGTGGTGCTGCCAGCTGTACAGTTGTTTTTTAAAAAATTTATTTTTATTGGACAGGCAGATTTACAGAGACGAAAAGGACAGAGAGGAAGATCTTCTGACTGCTGATTCACTCCCCGAGTAGCCATAATGGCCAGAGCCGAGCCAATCGGAAGCCAGGGAGCCAGGAGCTTCTTCAGGTCTCCCACGTGAGTGCAGGGTCCCAAGGCTTTGGGTTGTCCTCGACTGCTTTCCCGGGCCACAATTTAGGGATCTGGATGGGAAGTAGGGTTGCTAGGATTGGAATTGGTGCTCATATGGGATCTCAGCACATGCAAGGCAAAGACATTAGCCACTGGGCTGCCATGTTGGGCCCCAGCTGTACCGTTCTGTCTTTTTCCATGTTGCCTTCCACAATCTGTGTATCTAGAAAGCCCAGCTCCTCCAGCATACTGTTTTCTCATGGTTTTGCTTGACTTGATTCTTTGAAGCTAAGGTGCACACACATACACTCTGTTGCCTCACAGTCGTTTCTGGAGCCGAATCCTTCTTAAACTTGAGTATTACCGCACTGGACTAGCATCTTGATTGTGTCACAGTTTGCCCTGAGCTCACCAAGTCCTAGGTGCACACCTGAATGTGGGATACCCGAGATTTACTGCTCATCTCGGCAGTAATGGAGAGAAATATCTTTACTCACCTGCCTCTGTATCATTCTCTTCCTGTCTGAAGAATGTGGCGAAGCATATTATTTCCAAATGTGGAATTAGGGGAATGGGTTCCTTTCATCATCTTTCCCATTTCTGTCATTGCCTTAATGACAGTCTGGGTAAGGTGCGTAGGACACATAACCCGCCATGATCAGTAATGAGAGAGGAAAGAGGTGCAATGGGAAACTTCCACAAGAGCTCAGGGAGCACTTCCTGATTCCTTGTCTTCCTTTTGAAATGAACGCATGGTTTTCATATCCTATTGAGAAAATGAAAAGGGATCAGTGAGATGACGCGGGGTCCCCTTTGTCCCTCTGTGAAGAGCTGCAGAGCATGCAGAGTGAATGAGTATAATTGCGATTCTTCAGCCTGTCCATCTTCAAGTGCAGAAGAGGCCGGTCCTGCAGACATTAACACTCAGAGGTCACCCAGCACCCTGGCGCCACTGCACCCCAGCTTCCAGGAAGAGAGGCTGCACCCAGTGAGTGTGCTGATGAAAGCACCTCTCGGACCTCTGACTCAGTGCTGTGCGTTTGTGCCTTTGGTATTCTTTGTGTGCAAATAAGCGTGGGTGGCCAGTACACAGATAGCACTGTGGCTGCACAACCTTGTCCCAAAGAAGTGATTATTCAAGAAGATGGCTCATCTTCAGAGTCATTTGATTAAACAAACAAACAAACAAAAAACATCTAAGAGGCACAACACAGTTTCTGCAGTGGATGGCCTTAGCAGGCTTGGAAGAAGCTGTCAGTGGTACTGGAAATCTAGCACTATCACCATCGCCTTTGTCCATATTATTATAACTAGCATTGATTGGATGCCTACTGGATGCCTGTTATTCTCAGCACCATCTCTCACTTAATTCTTTGACAATCTTCTGAGATAGTACTAGCATTATTTATTACATTTGGGCTGCTCATTCAAAGGATACTCTTTTGTTAAAAAAGACTTACTTAGTTTATTATTTATATTGCAAAGAGAGATTTATATAGAGAAAGACAGAGAGAAAGATCTTCTACCCACTGGCTCACTCCCCAGACGGTTGCATCAGCTGGAGTTGAGCTGATTCAAAGCCAGCAGCCAGGAGCTTCTGCCAGATCTCCCACATGGGTGCAGGGTCCCAAGGCTTTGAGCCATCCCTTCATTGCCTTGCCGTGCCATAATCAGGGAGATGGAGCAGAAGCGGAGCAGCTGGGACACGAATTGGTGCCCATATGGGATGTCGGTGCTGCAAGGAGAATTAGCTTATAGAGCCATTGTGCTTGGTCCTCAGAGGATATTCTCTTCCATGTGCACACAACCTTCTAAAGTTGCTCTGTTCACTCAAAACCCATTGATCATTTGCTAGAGTCTCAAGGAGTGTGTTTGGATGAAAAGTACCCAAGGATGCCCAGTTTGGGAACACCATTGTTTGGAGGTTCCATAGGCTGTGGGGTCTCCTGCCTACCTCTGCTGTCTTCTGAGGCAGGGTGTAGAAGAGCCAGGACCTGCCAGGGCGGGGGTTGCAGCCCTGTGTTGGTGTCATGCAGAGCCGAGTGGGTCTTGGTCCTTTTATCTTTCAAGTCTTTGCTGTCTGGATGGGATGTACTTCTCTGGCCATTTATTCTTTTGTCAGGATTCTTTTGGGGTGAATAAACATCATGAGATTCTCAGACACTGTACTAAGCCTATCATTTCTTCTTTCTATACTTCTCTGTACAATTAAAGAGGTTTAGTGGCTTTTCAGTTAATAAGTGTTCAATTGACTAACTTTTGCTATTATTATGCTTCCTTGGAAAAATAATAACTTTGAAGCTTGCTTTCCATGTTTACTTTCAAAATAGTTCCTTTGGCCCCAGTGTGATAGCCTAGCAGCTAGTCCTTGCCTTCACATGTTGGGATCCCATATGACCGCTGGTTTGTGTCCTGGTGGCCCTACTTTCCATTTATCTCCCGGCTCAAAACCTGAGAAAGCAGTCAAGAATGATCCAAAACCTTGGGACCCTGCATTTGGGGAATGAGCCATCAGATGGAAGATCTTCCTCTTTGTCTCTCCTCCTCTCTGTATATCTGCCTTTCCAATAAAAATAAATAAATCTTAAAAAAAAAAAGAATTCAAGATTACACACACACAAGAACAATGCATGTACATGAGTACTGCCTGATGTTGATTTTGTTTTGTGGCTCTTCATTTAAGGGGATGTATAGTAGCTGTGTAATGGAGACTGTCATATCTAGTAACATGTTATTCAACTTCATGGCATTGTAAATTTCTATTTTTCTTTTTATTGTTGATTTTGTATTATGACTTTTCATTTGAGGGGATGTACAGTAGCTTTGAAATGGAAACTAACAGATCCAGATGTGAGGATACAATGTAGTATGTATTTCTACTTCCAGAAAAAGATGCACTTACAATGAAGTTGTTTACTATATCTTGACAATAGGAGGCTGGACTCTCTGCCATTGTCCATGCCTGCAATGATGGACATACGACTGTGTATGAAGAACTATATTTTAGTAATGATATAGAGGAACTAGGAGGGGGGAAATTGGGGCTGGGATAAGGGAAATGCCAGGAGCCTATGGAACTGTATCATAAAATGCTAATAATAATAATAATAATAATAAAATGCAAATTTTTTTAATTTTAAAAGGAAAAAATGAAAAAAAAAAGGCTTCAAGATTGCATACACATACGCACATACCACACAAACGCATGTACATGAGTACTTCCTAAAATTTGGGTGAGATTAAATAGAAATATGTTTTTATTTTGTTGGCAAAAAAATGAAACTGATGCATTTTTAAAACAAAAACAACACATATTTTCTATGAAATTTTGAAAACCCCCTGTGTATAATGTTTGCACAAGACCCTGACTTCGCCAAAGATTCCATTGATCTCTTACCATTGAGGCCTGTTGCTTTGTTCTATTGGGTTAGGCTCTTAGAAGTTTTGGAAATAAATACAAATGGTTTAGTTCTGGTTCAAAGAAGATTTTCTTGTGGAGCTGATTTTACTGTAATATATAGCTTAATACAAAACCTGGCGTACTGAATACAGTTAGTCTTCAAAGTGGATTAAGGTTGTTGTGCTTTGAGCATTTCCGAGGCATTAGTTACAGTACATTGCATTAGCTTTACCAGTTGCTGCTTCTGTAATGAAAGGCATAGAGAGATCACCCGTTTCAACAGAAGGCCAAACTGCATCTTTTAACTTCTATTGAGTGTGATGGAGATGATGTTGAATGGCTAGACCAGTCCCTTTGTGAGGGGGCAGTGAAGCATTCTCTGGTTCCTTTGGAAAAGGCAAGGACGGAAATCTGAGATTCTGACAAGCCGAGGTTCTATTCATGCTGGTGATAATCATGATAACGATCGTCATTGTACCAGTTGTGGCATTTTTTTTTTCATCTTTATCTTTTCCACAAGACCTAAAATAAACAAACTTGTACTTCAAACTACTAAGTTAGCCTCAGGCTTTCCGCGTTGGTTTTTGTGAGTGGGGGAACACTTTCGTATATGCAGGCTGTGGGGTACTGTGTAGAAGAGGTGAGATACATTTGTTTATATGTGTATGTGCCTATATCTGGAGTGATCCTGCTGTGGGTGTCTCCTGTAACTGGGCATACCTTGATGACACACAAAACAACAATATTTCAAAAAATCTTGGGAAAAGGAAATTAAAGGATGATCTTATTTTATTTTTGCTTGAAAGGCAAAATTACAGAGGGAAAGAAACAGAGAGAGTGATCTTCTATCCACCGGTGCATTCCCCAAATGACAACTATAGCCAGAGCTGAGCCAACCTGCAGCCAGAAGCCTGGGGCTTCTTCTAGGACTCCCACATAAGTACAGGGGCCCAAAGACTTGAACCCTCCCCTCCCCGCCTGCTGCCCTTTCAGGCCATAAGCAGAAAGTAGAACCGCCAGAATATGAACTGGTATTCATGTGGGATGCTGACATGACAGGTGCAAGCTTAGCCTACTACATCTTAGTGCTGGCCTCCTAAAAGACTTATTTTGAAAGCTAGAGTTGCAGAGACGGGAGAGACAAAGAAAGATGTTCCATCCCAGCTAGCCGAACCCAGTTGCCCATATGGGGTGTCGCACCACAGCAGGATACCAGTCCCAAGAGGATTTTGATGCAAAATCTTCTGTAATCTATGTAGTTTTTTTTTTTTTTTAATAACAAGCATTTCCATGAACTTTTTGAAGTCCCTTGGATAAATTTTCTTATCTCTCACAAGAAATCCTTGAGACAGTTACTATTATTATGCATTTAATTTTCCACATGGGATAACTGAGGCACTAAGAAATATTTGCTAATAAGTAGTGGGTTCAGGATGTGAACTTGGATGTTCTAGCTATTGAATTCTTACTAGTCAACTTGTGTGCCATCAAATAAATGTAGTATAAGTGTAATATAAATGGAAAATGTGATGAAAGTGTTCAAGAAATGGCAACATGTGTGGTGCCCTTGAAAATTCAGGTGTTCAAGATGCATATTAGGGATCTGTGTGTGTGTGTTACATATGTATATAAGTTATACATACACGCCTATATATTTGCATTTACTTTAAACAAGCTGTGATGGACTTTAAAACGTCACATGGTTGAGTTTGAGTAGTATTGCTCATAGACAGAGTCTCTCAATGGAAGACCCAAATCCCATGTTTTTACTTCTGTTGAATGTGATAGAAATGATCATTGCATGGGAAAACCACTCTTGTAAGAGGAGTCATAAAGTCAGATACCAATCTGGGGCTGTGATGTTGATGTTAAATTCCGGATCACCCCAGCTGAAGGAGACTGGGTCTCCTGCCCAGTTGAGCCCCGGCCTACTTCTCATGAGCCATTTGTCTTCCCAAGCCTCATTTTTCTTCCTTTGAAAATGGGAATAGCACTGGGTTTGTTGAAGATGAGTTGAGATGATACCTGATTGATAGTAAATGTCAGCTAGTCTCAGACTGTTTATCATTTAATTTAGGAAAACTTATCTTCTCACCCTCCCCTTAGGAACTTTGTACATGTTCTTCTATGTGATATTTCCCTTCAGAAAACAAACAGATTGTTCCTGGAATCTGGGCCAAATGCTTACCTATTATAGGCAAAACAAAGTAAAAAAAAAAAAAAAATTGAAGTTGTGCTGTAGCCCTGGGTTAGGACATGGTAAAAAAAAAAAAAAATTGAAGTTGTGCTGTAGCCCTGGGTTAGGACATGAGAGACGTGTTTTATTAATGAAACTGTAGCAGGAAGGATGAAACAATCTGGCTCATGATAACTTCCATACACCTGAAATTGTTTTAAAATGGACCTAAAAAATATGACCTGATTGGGCCCAGCACAACTGCTCAGTGGTTCAGTGCGCACCTTGCAACCGGCAGGATCCCACATGAGTGCCTGCTCATGTTCTGGCTGCTCCACTTCCCTTCCAGCTGCCTGCTTGTGGCCTGGGAAAGCAATACAGTATGGCTCAAGTCCTTGGGACCCTGCATCTGGGTGTGGAGACCTAACAGCTCCAGCTGTTGTGGCCTTTTTGGTGAGTGAACCAGCCAGTAGATAGAAAACTTTTGCCTCTCTCTCCCCTTCTCTATAAGTCTGTAATTAAAAAAAAAAAAAAAAAAAGAAGAAAAAGAAGAAGAAGACCTGGTGGGAGACCTGCACTATGGCTTAACAGGTTAATCCTCCACCACCAGGTACCTGCATCCCATATGGACACAGGTTTGTGTCCACGATGCTCCACTTCTCATTTAGCTCCCTGCTTGTGGCCTGGGAAAGCAGCAGAGAATGGCCCAATTCCTTGGGACCCTGCACCCACATGGAAGACCCAGAAGGAGCTTGTGGGTCCTGGCTTTATGTTTGCTCAGCTCTGGCCATTTCAGGCATTTGGAGAGTGGACCAGTGGATGAAAGATCTCTCTGTCTTTCCTTGGTTTTGTAAAATCTGTTCCAATAAAAACAAACAAATATTTAAAAATATATATTTATTTCTATAGGAAAGTCAGATTGACAGAGAGGAGGAGAGACAGAGAAGATCTGTGTGTGCTGGTTCACTCCCTAAATAGCTTCAATGGCCAGAGCTTAGCCAGTCCAAAGCTAGGAGCCTCTTCTGGGTCTCCCATGTGGGTGCAGGGTTCCAGGCATTGTCCATCCTTGACTGCTTTTCAAGGCCACACACAGGGAGCTGGAAGGGAAATGAAGCAGTCGGGGTACGAACCAGCACCCATATGGGATCCTAGCGCATGTAAGGTGAGGACTTCAGCCGCTAGGCTACTGCACTTGGACCGAAATATGTCTGTTTTAAAAATCTGGTTATTCTTTTGTAATTAATGGTAAACATAGTCACAAAGGTAGCCCTAATTTGGCACTCCCTACCATTTTTCAACTGCTTCATAGAAAGCAGAGATTGCTCCTTCGGAGATGTTTTTCTGTTTTGCAATTCAAACAGCGGGAAGAGGCATTTAGGAGTGCCTACCAGCGCCTTGGCACTGGCGCTGGGTGGCTCTAGCATTCGTGTCTTTCGATTCCCAGGTGGAAGTTGGGAGGCCTGCCTATCTGGAAATGTTTGGAGAGGCAGGTGCTGTTTCCTTCCTGCAGAATGGTCAAGCTGAGGGCCTTACATTAAGACAGAGTTGATTAAACCCCAGTGTGGGATATTTTCTTGGGAGCCGAAGGATAAGTTACTGTTCCCAAGTGCATGTTCATTTCCTCCTGCCGTGGACCCTCAGATGTCTATGTGAGCACCACGGCCTAAGAAACCCTAGCACTCAGTTCACGAGGAAGCAGTGTTGGTAACCTGAGCACGGTGGTCCCAGGTGGCTTCTTCTGAGCCTTCCTGTGTGGTGGGGCTGAATGGGAGGGGCTGGCGCATGGTAATGGGCTGGTTGCTGGAGCTGCCCCTGGGGAAACTGCAGGGCCGGATGGATGGACTGCTTGAGGTTTTATGTCTCCAGAGCAGACAGACCGTGCCCTGGAGTCGGAGGCCGGGAAACAAACTGCACAGGGTATCCCATGGGCTGTTGTGGCTCTCCCAACCCTGTGCTCTCATCGCCCACGCCTCCTGCCTCCTCCGCCTTTGTCCATGCGGAACATTTACTTAGCATAGCTTTGAGAGCTCCGTTCAGTGATGACAGCGATGAATGGGGTGTAAATCCTCCCTTGGCGGCAGTTACAGTCTGAGGGGAGGTGGAACATGCACATCAATAATGGTACAAGGCGGGAAGAGGTGTGTTTGAAGAGAGCTGTGCGTGA
The DNA here is from genome assembly GCF_017591425.1 of Ochotona curzoniae. Lineage (NCBI taxonomy): Eukaryota > Metazoa > Chordata > Mammalia > Lagomorpha > Ochotonidae > Ochotona > Ochotona curzoniae. The sequence goes on along the minus strand of NW_024465573.1, from coordinate 2,373,702 downwards.
TTTTTCCCAAGATTTTCTTCAGTGACTATTGAGGACGCTCTCAAAGGACAAAAGAAAGTGGAGATCTCAGGAAGGACAGCTGGAGAAGCACAAGCACGAGTGTGTTTTCTACCAGAATTGGAAAATACATGTGTTTGTTTTATTTGGGCCTGCGTAATTCCCTGATCCTCTCCCTGCAAGTGCTGGGAACCCATTATGGGGACTGGTTCTAATTCTGGCAGCTCCACTTTGCATCCAGCTCCCTGCTTGTGGCCTGGGAAAGCAGTCAAGCACGGCCCAAAGCCTTGGGACCCTGCAACCACATGGGAGACTTGGAACAAGTTCCTGACTCCTGGCTTTGGATCAGTTCAACTTTAGTTGTTGCAGCCATTTGGAGAGTGAACCGTGAATGGAAGATCTTTCTCTCTGTATCTCCTCTTTGTATATTTGTGTTTCCAGCTAAAAAATAATAATAAAATAAATCTTTTTAAAAAGAAGTATTTATTTTATTTGAAAGAGTTACACAGAGAGGGAAAGAAACAGAGAGATCTTCCATCCACTAGTTTACTCTCCAAATGGCTGCAACAGCCAAAGCTGAGCCCAGCTGAAGTTGGAGACAGGAGTATCACCTATGTCTCTCTCCCAAGTGGGTGCAGGGTCCAAAGCCTTGGACCATCTGGTGCTTTCCTAGGCACATCTGCAGAGAGCTGTATTGGAAGTGGAACAGCCAGGGTTCCAAGCAGTGCCCATACAGGATGCTGGCACTGTAGGCTTTGGCTTAACATGTTGTACCACAACACTGCCCCCATACTATTAGGACTTTGGAGCCTGTGAAGTGCAGAGGCTGTCTGCTGCCTTCCTCTTCCACCGCCAGTGAGATTGTCCCCACCAGGTTTACTCTATGCAGAACTGCCACTGGGGATGGCAACTTGCGATTTATTTCTAGATTCCGGTTGTCTGTTCCTAAGGGAATAAGGGAATTTTCGAGAGTGAGAGCTAAAAAAGGGAGAACAGAGAAGTAGCCTGGATTTTCGTTGTCCTAGTGGCTCTCTGATTGAAGGACAACCAGGACTGTTGAGTGCCACCTGGTTGTTTTTGTGTCAAGCTGGGGAGATTTTATTGTGGTAGGGTTCCAAGGTCCAAGAACCTGCTAGGGGTGGGGGATGACTTGCACAGGAGGAGGTCTTGTGAGCAGATCTTCAAGGAGTGAGACTTTGCCCTGGCCAGCCAGATTTAAGCCATTGCCTAGTTATATCTGGAACCAAGGCAGATTGTCCCATGGAAGCTAACGGAGAACCTTGAGACTGCAGGGAAACTTGTTTGTAAGGTTTACCAGTTGCAGCCGAGGATGACAAGCCTCCTGTTAAGCAAGTCAACTTAGCCTTGGGCTGCACTGGGGTGTCCTGCCGTGTTCTCCTTGCTATGTGTGAAGTCGGCTTGGAGCTGTGTGTCTGCAACCCTTGGTAACAGGAGCCTGGAAGAGGTCACCGAGTCACTTCAGATCTGCAGGTAGACATTTTACAGGTAAGAGGTTGTGGAGACACAAGGGTAAAAAATACGAATTGGTGCTACGGCTTACATTATTAATGATAAAGCAAAACTGCATGTGTGGGCCCGGCACGGTGGCCTTAGTGGCTGAAGTCCTTGCCTTGAACGCGCCGGGATCCCATATGGGCGCTGGTTCTAATCCCGGCGACCCACTTCCCATCCAGCTCCCTGCTTGTGGCCTGGGAAGGCAGTGGAGGATGGCCCAAAGCCTTGGGACCCTGTACTCGCGTGGGAGACCTGGAACAGCTCCTGGCTCCCTGGCTTCGGATTGGCGTAGCATCGGCCGTTGAGCTCACTTGGGGAGTGAATCATCGGATGGAAGATTTTCCTCTTTGTCTTTCCTCCTGTTTGTATATCTGACTTTTGCAATAAAAAATAAATAAATAAAACTAAAAAATTAAAAATAAAAACCCTGTATGTGTGATCAAAACCTGTGGGCATTACTAATGTTTGTTGCTAGTCTTTCTGGAATTCTGTCAAATACTTGGGATACTGTCGCTGATAAAAATATTTTAAATTCAGTAGGATCTCTCAAAGAAATCGATGTAAACTTTGTGGTATGTTTTAGTTAGAGTACAAACAGAAACTGATCAAATTAAATAGGAACACAAAGGATATCTATTTGCGGAACCATCCCCAATACTAATTTTGTCAAATTGAAAATCAAATGAAAGTCTTTATAAAAAATGGCAAAGTTAATCAGTGAATGGAAATTAAAATGATAACTGATAGAAAGTTGAAATAAACTAGTAGTGCAGTAGAGAGAATGCCTCAGTTTGGGTCACATTTTGACATCTAAAATTTGTCATTTCTCTGAGTCTTGGTGTCTTTGTAAAATGGGCCAATGGGAGTGACATTTCATGCATAGGATTATGAGATTTAAGTAAGAAAATGCAGATGCTGGGCCCGGCGCGGTGGCGCAAGTGGTTAAAGTCCTCGCCTTGCACGACCAGGATCCCATATGGGCGCCGGTTCTAATCCCAGCAGCCCCGCTTCCCTTCCAGCTCCCTGTCTGTGGCCCAGGAAAGCAGTCGAGGATGGCCCAAGGCTTTGGGACCCTGCACACCCGTGTGGGAGACCCGGAAGAGGCTCCTGGCTTCGGATTGGCATAGCATCGGCCGTTGTGCTCACTTGGGGAGTGAATCATCGGACGGAAGATCTTCCTCTCTGTCTCTCCTGTCTGTATATCCGCCTTTCCAATAAGAAAATAATAAAAATAAATCTTTTAAAAAAAAGAAAGAAAGAAAATGCAGATGCTTTACCCAAAATCTGAGGTGAATCTGAAAATGTTTAGAACAGAGAAACATTCTCTTTCTCTCTCTCTCTCTCTCCCTCCCTCTTCCTCTCTCTTGCTTTTAAAGATTTATTTATTTTACCTGAAAGAGTTACAAAGAAAGAAAAGTGAGAGAATAACATAGATGGATAGAGACATCTTCCATGTGCTGGTTTACTCTCCCAGTGATTATAACTGCTAAAGATGGGCTGATTCACAGCTGGAAAGCAAGAGCTCCTTCCAGGTCTCCCACATGGGTGCAAGAGCGCCAGGACTTGGGCCATCCTCCACTGCCTTCCCAGGCTATAAAGAAGGATCAGCCAGGACTTGGAACCAGGTACACATAAGGGATGCTGGTGCCATATGCAGATAATTGGCCTGCTATACCACCGTGCTAGCCCCACCATTTCTAGTCTATAGCTGATTGGAGTAGATTCTTCATTTGACTAAGTCCTAGTTATCCTATGTTTGCTTTTAAGCTAAAGGGGATAAGACTAAAGTTGATCATTCATAGATGAATTGTAACTGAGTAATGGCATGCTTGTAAAACTGTGTGTCAATCATGTGAACTCTCAAATGCTTTGGGGGGATTCCTCATACAAAGAATTCTGTTTATGTAAAACAGAAAGGCTCCTTTGAAAGCAAATAACGATGGCATTATCTTGTGCAAGTCTCCTTCTTCTCATCTTGGGTTCATTCTAGGAAGATATTTATGTGTGATAAACGTCCTGCCCTGTGGGGCCTAGGGGAACATCAGGTGCTCAAGAATGTGTATCTACCAAATCTGAATGTGTTGATTCCTTGGTGCAATTTCTATAAAGTGTTTATAATATGTTCTTTGAAAGGCAGAGAAACAAACGGACAGAGCTTTCAGTTGCTGGTTTAATTCCAAATGTCTGCAATAACTATGGCTGAGCCAAGCTGAAACCAGGAGCCCACAATTCCATCAGGGTCTCCCCTGGGAGTAGCAGGGGCCCACGCACCTGAGCCATCGTCTGCTGCCTTCCAGGATGCATCATTCGGAAGCTGCTGGATCAAAAGCAGAGTAGCTGAGCTTCCAACTAGCTCTCTGATGTGGAATACAGTCTTGCCAAGCAGCTGCTTACCTGCTGTTTTTTTTTTTTAATAATCCTCCAAAATAATACCAGGAAGTCATGAGGGTGGAATTTGAAAGCTGCTTGATTAACATAAAGCAATTTCAGCTCCGACTCTGTGAGTTTGGCCCAGGATCTGTGTCACCAGTACCTCAGTTTCTCTTCTGTAATTCTGGATGAGTCATGGTGGAAGATGAATGGGCAGTGAACGAAATCTCTGTTTCTCCCAGGTCTATGATTGTATTACCTATGGAAGCTCCATTTCTCATAAGAATTTCCAACTGTCAGACAGAATAAATACATTCTCCACAGGTACCTACTCCTTTCCAGGGAGGGACTGTGGTCCCAGGGAACGGAATTGTTTCTTTTCCTGGAAATAGAAAGAAGCAAGGTCACTGTGCACCCTGTGACATATTTATTTCATGGCTGTTTAGGCACTCCAGGTTATTCAACAGATGGCTTCCTTGTAAACTGTGCCTGATTTAAGTTTATTAATGCAACAAACATTTCATATATGCAGAGACACTATTTCACCAAATCCCTTCTGTGAGATGAATAATTTGTGTTATATAAAGCATTATTTCAGACGCATATATTTTTAAAATTGGTATTTGCATTCTTTAGGGTTGCTTGAAGTGAAGTAGACATTTCTAGTTCCTAGACTCTGAGCATGACGAGAGAATGTAAGGATCATCTAGTGTCACCGATTCCCAAGTCTTGATTTCAAGGTATTTAAAATATGGTGCAGTCATTGAACTGAAGCTAACTGGGAACGCAGTGAGCCTGGGTGCAGCCCAGGTGGAGGCATCGTGGATTCTTCCTGAAAGGTGGGGACATCCTCCCGATTGACTTTCACTGGGGCAGGAACTCATACCCAGTGCGCTGTATGGAAATGAATTATTGACTGTCACTCTTCCCAAATGAATGATAAAGGAACGCAGCAGGATGCTTGTTCACAGCCAGCAGAGGCCAGCATTATAAACTTCTTTCTGTATCATCACAGAGCTATTCTGGTTTTTATTTCATTTACATATTTTGGGCTTGACATAAAGACTAGTATCCCCATGGGTGCCTGGCACATGTACTGCTGTATCCCATTAGAACAAGCCAGGCAGCTGAGACTGGTATAATCTTGCTGCTTTCTGCATCATGGCTCAGGGTACTAAGTGATCCAAGTTAAGTGTTGGGGTAGTTCCCACCGTGCAAACACCTCCTGGCTCTCTGCAGTGCTTGTCTCCAGAAGCAGGGGAAGGGTCTGAGAGCCTGTCAGGAAGTAAAGCCCATGCAGTCACTTTGACGTTTAAGAGAAATCTGTGTTCTAGACCTGGAGAGCCCTTCTCTGAGTGAGCTAAACTTCCCACTTGTTCTGTCTTGGTCTCTGCTGCACAGTTCTTCATAAACTGGGAAGCTTTTTCTTTTTGGCAAGTCATTTCCTTGCGCTTGAGTTTTCTGACCTGTAAGAAGTCTGTGTCCCACCGTTCTGGGATTGTGATCATTAAGAGAGAGGAAAAAAAAATCCATCCAGGGCCCAGATTTACCTTGCTGAACCCATGTTTTCTGGCAGCTGGAACAATGTGTTCTCCATAAACATGTGGGCGAATGAAGGAAGGTTAATTGTGGACAGAATCTCCTCTGTTCACCCCTCACCCACCTGAAGTTCTTTGTACTCCATCCAGGCAGACCATTGATTCTGTAATCCTAATACCACTCCATGCTTCGGTGCCTTTGCACATGTGCCTGCTTCACTGGAAACAAGCCTGTTGATCTCCCTGGAAAACTCCTCTGTCAGCCTTAACATCTGCATTAGGAACAGGAGTCTCCTGTGTGGCGTGCTCTGGGTCAGGAGCTTCCCCTGCTGTGTTCACAGTGCATTCCATACTTGCTTCTATGGGAGTGAATTTCATGCCCACTTGCCGTCCTTGGATTGGTTTTCTGCTCCTTCCTCCCCTCTCTTCAGTTTGAAACAGCTGAGACCAGAGCCATCTTTGATAGGCATTCAAAAATATTTTTAGGAAGAAATGAATCGTTTTGCATAAATTTTTCAGGAACTCTTCACGGTACCCAGTAGGATGGTGTACTTGGAGTCTGGGAATATTAAATACTTTTTGATTGATTTGCTAGATTACCAAGTACACCACCAAGCTTCAATTTTCTTAGCAGATATAAGTAGAACTTCATTTTAAATTGGCATAATCATGCAGTCACATTTTGTGCTTCAGAAATCTAACAGCCACCGATAATAAAGCACAGAAAGTGAAGGAGAAAACCCATCCTTTCATCCCCCAGACGTTCCCTCGACTGAACTAGCCTTTGCGTCCTTTTCCCCTTTCCCTTTCCTTTCTCTAGCCTTCCTCCCTACTCCCACTCCTTCTTCTACCTCTTTCTCCTCTTCCCATCCCCTTCCCTTGTTCCTCCTTCCTGACTCCCCCATCTTTTTCCCCTGCTTGTCAGATTCTCACAACTCAAAGCCAGACTCTGGGAGAGTGCTTAGCACCTACTGGGTGCACAAAACTTTGAGAAGGTTTAGATACCCTTCACTGTTATTGCCTCATCATTTCTGCAAAGGGCAACCTGACACTGTGCCTACACATTTGCACTCCCTGCCTAGCCTTCAGCCTATTGCAGTCTCATTTCTTCTCTTGCCATTCCAACTTTGGTGTCTCAAAGGTTACGAATGACCTAATTACAAAATCTAATGGAATTATCTCAGTCTTCCTCCTGCCCAGCTTCATTGTAGTAGTTGGCATCATTTATTTTTTAGAAATGTGATCTAATTGAATGAAGCATGTTTTAAAGTAGTGAGACCCTATTTCAATTTGTGTTCACCTTTCACTGACTAATTATGTGAACTTGGACAAGTCACCTTGTAAAAAGTCTCTCCTAAGATATTAGGGGCTTTTGATGTGTGTTTCTTAGAAGTGTCACAAAGCTCAAATGGGATTTTGAGGGTGAAGTCCTGATCACAATGTCTGACACGCCATGGCCATGCAATCATTGTTGGCTCGTTTCTTCCCTTGATTCCCAGGCCATTATTCAATCTCAGAGTCCTCCATGACTTTGAACAGACCTGTTGAGGACTCTCCTTTTTCTTGCCTCTCCACTCTCAGTCCATGTTTTTCTGCTGTCCTGCTTTAGATTTTTTCCATCTCTTACAGAATAATTTGCCATTCACACGGTCAGCATCCCAAAAGTATTGATGGACTCTGCGTAACAGTCTCTTGATTAGCCTATGTACTTCCTGGCTTTGGCTTCTTCATGATGTTTCACACTGGCACAGAGTTGATGTTCCTCAAGCACAGATCAATAATGTCGCCTCCCCTGCAAGGAACCTCCCAACCAATTTGAATGCTTTTCTTTAAGAAGAAACTGTAAGCTTCGATAATACCATGAGCTGATGCTCAAGCTTATCTGGTCCCAGTTTCTTGTATGTCCTTCCAGTGCCCTGACTTAGCTTCAGAAATTCTCCTTTCTCAGTGTCTTTTTATACATTGTTGATGCCTTATTCTTCTGTGCTATTAAAATGTAGATTTTAGTTCTAAAATATCAGCTGCTCTGTAGGGCCTGGCTAGACCTCCTCTTTCTGTCTTGTTAAAATTCATTAACACGAGTGTACTAAAGAGTCCACGTGGCAGCCATTTATCTTTGCCACAGCCCTGTTCCACAGTTGAGTGCTTGGGGTAAAATTCTGGCTTGCTTGCAACTTCAACTTCCCCCTAGAGGCAGCACATGATGGTGCAAGTGTTTGGAACCCTGCCACCCATGTGGGAGACCCAGATGGAGTTCCTGGCTCCTTGCTTTGTCCTGACCAAGACACCAGAGAATGGGAGCTCTCTCCCTGCCTCACTTTCTGGCACTCTGACTTTTGAATGAAATAAGTAAATTATTGCTATAAGAGGTCCCTGGAGAAATGGAATTAGAAGGTAAGTTTGTTTTGGTGTAAAATAAAAAAAGATTTGAAATCTACTTTTTTCAGTAGTATACTAAACTTTTTGAAGACCTCTTATATGCACGAATTTCAAAGTTGGGAGTTCCAAAACTAAATTTATCTTTTTTTGTTTCCATCAACTTTTTGAAGTGCCCTTGTTTTCTACTCATTCACACTTATATTTTATACTTAATTCTTTTTGCTGGGTGGTATTCTCAGATGCATAGATCTTACTTATTTTGCTGTAGCCCCAGTGCTTACTTAGTAGGCCTCCACAGTTTTGTAGCTTAACACTACTGGTAGAATCAAGTTTCAACTGAAAATCCACATGAAAGGGCCCATCTCTTGACAAAGGCGCTAGAAAGGAAATGTAATTAGATCTAACAAAGTTTACTGTTTATACTTACTTTGTGCCAAGTCAGTTTTCTGTGCCCAATGCTAATGCTCACAGTTACCCTGGGAGGGAGATGCTGGTTATTCCTGGTCTTCTTAGAGAAGTCAAATGACTTATCTGAAATCAAACCAATAGAAAGTAGTCGGAAAGGGTCTGGAGTTCAGACAGTGTGACTGTGGCCCGTGACTGAATCACTTTTTGAAGGTCACTGGGGGTTCATGATGTTTCTGAGAACAGCTGCTCAATACTCAGAGCACGCACCTGCCTTCCTTGGGATGGAGATCTAAATGGGTGACCTCAAGAAGTCTGCCAAGCCTGGTTTGCATAAATACCGTCCTTGTGACGTGCAGAGGGCAGGAGAGGATGTCTTTGGTCCGTGCTTTGGTATCTGCGTGTCAAGAACAGGGGCAACCAAATGTTGTAGAAACATTCATTGACTCCTAAGCCTTTTGAGAGCGATGAAATCAGGCAGGCTTATCTGGCGACAGCCCTTCTGCTGGGTGACGTCATGGCTCACCCTGGCCCCTGCACAGGCTAGCAGGAGCAAGTCTCTGCCGACCTTGTGCATTCCCCAGGGCTGAGAGCACTTGCCCAGCACTCCGTTCTTGGGAACTGACTCGCCATCAGTCTCCAAGCGTTTTCCTCCTGTTGGTCAGAAGGAGACACTGGGCGTGCTGGCTGGTCAGCTGTGGTTATATGTTGATTGTGTTCAGCCAGCATGGGTCTTGCTCCACCTGTTTTCCTCTAACCACACAGATTCTGTGCAGTGTCCTCTGATCCTGAAGTAGCTAGCTCTTCCTGCCTGGGGGAAGTGAAGAGAGGATTACTGAAAGAAACCAAAGCAGGTATCGTGGGAGACAGTAAGTTCTGATTCTTTTGCTAGTCTTCAGGTCCCCACCCCTGGTTGACTCTTTGGTCTTTGTATTTCTTGCTGATTTGTATTCTCTGATTGGTGTTGAGCATTGATTGATGTTGAGCATTCAGTGATTAAAAAATGCCTACAGCCAATAATGACTTAATGTAAATGGACTTTGAGGCAGAAGCAAAATCCTTTTTATTTGAAAGATAGAGTCATAGTGGTAAGTGAGGACTGGGCCTTTAAGAGATCATCCCTTTCCTGCTGCTGCCTCTGACTAAGCTCCAGTTACCTTTAAAGATCCAGGAGAAAGCCACCCTTGGACTCCTGTCCCTACCCACCCTTACCCTAGGTAAAAGTATACCAGGTGCCCTGAACCCTCCACACCGTGCTGGTGACAGGAAGAGTTGGAGGGTCCTAGTGAGCCACTGCTCTCACAGCACCTTCCACGCTCCCTTCCTCATTCCCAGCTTTCCTGAGCTCCACATGCTCCACTTCACATGTGTCCAGTGTGGGGTTTTTGTTTCGTTTTGTTGGGCCACGTACATGGCTCATTGGGGTTGGCCTTCCTGAGTACTTTGTGCAGGGAGAGGGACTCCATGTTTCAGCCTTGAAGGTGTGGGTTGTCTCTGGCAGCAACAGTGCAAGAGTCCTGTGTTCTCAAGAGTTGCCTGCCCTTGATATCCTGGGGCAGAGAAGGGTGAGAATTGGTGGGTCTGTAGATGCCTGCGTCTCCCACCTTGCGCTCATGGGTGTGCACCCAGGAGAAATTTAACTGCGAAGCTGTCCTTTCCCCCTGGTGTTCCCTCCTGGAAGTTGTGGCTGAATAATGGAACGGGCAGTTTCTGGGGCTCCAGAAGCAATAGAAAGGTGTTGGGTGTCTTGGGTCTGTAGGAAAGGAGATCCTGCCCGGGCAACAGCGAACAACAGTTGCTTGGTAATCGGAGCTCCTTTCATTTAAAGTTAGAGGCCTGGCTGCAGTGGGCTGGGGGAAGGGGCAGGGGATTCTTGCCACCACCTGTTTGTAGGGGGAGGGGAAAGAAGGGATGTGGAGGGGTGAAGTCAGTTTTCCTGAGAGAAGTGGAGTCACTGAGATCCTGGCATGGGAGAGAGGAAAGTGGGGAAGGGGCAGATTTGGGAAATGGATGCCTTGACTCGGTGTTTCTAAAGGGGCTTGTGGAATCTCGGGGCCTGACAGCCCAACGCCAGCTGCTTTAGGAAACTGTTTCTACACATGGTGCTTCCATTTCCCTGCCTGTGAAACAGCAGGTGGAGTTAAATATTTCCTTGTAATTTCAGGATGGCTCCAACACAAACCAGGGCTGGTAACATTCTCGAGCTACAGTGGGTCCTGCTTTCCAGAGTGGACACATTTGGAGAGACTTGAGTAGTCTTGAACCCGGTTGCAGAAGGCTGGGCTTCAAGGTCTGACCTTGCCATCTGTTAGTCACCATTTTATCTACGACCTTAGATAAATGAGCATATCTCTCGGTTATGCTTTCATCAATTGTAGCATGAGCGTAATAACCTGTGCTCCACCTGTGGAAAGCCCTTTTAAAATGTGTAAAGGGCATACTTACAGCAAAGGACCATAAATAAATGAGAAGTACAGGATACGGGAGGGATCAGAGGGAGGAGGAACTTGGTTCTTCACTCAGCAAGCTAGTGCTGTTAAGAGCAGTCAGACTCACAGCTGTCTGGTGTTACAGCCTTAAAGCAGAGCCTCATTATTTGGGTACTTACGGTACTATGGGGACCCAGAAGCTGTAGGAGGGGGCTTTTGAGCAGGGTTTTAATGGTTGAAAAAATAAAGCGTGCAGGAAAGAAGGCAGTCCAGGTGGCTGTGAGGGAGGACAGTATGAAGACGCAAGGTGCTCTGGCTATGTGCTTTTGAACCACGTGAAGCCATTTCAGATTTAGCTAGGAGGGGATTGGTCTTCAGACCAGGTGGTGAAGCAGTAGGCAGGCACTCACATCCCCTGCCCTGCCCTGTCCTGCCTCAGGGTTGCATTGCATCTCCTGGGATTTCAGTTCCTGAATCTATTGCCAGTGGAAAAGCGGCTGAAGTGTGGATCTGGAGGGTAATAGGTTTTCTCCTTTTTGAGAAGCATACCTTTAACTTTAGGATGTTCAGGATAAAGTGGGCTGCCCTGTTGATGCTTTCTCCATATTACTTATTTTTAAGGCTCTGGACCCTAACTATGGACATTTCATTTTGTTGCCCTCCCAGCTTCCTTTCTTTATGGAAAAACCCAAGACCCCAGTCTCTTACTCCAACAGCACCCCTCCCCCACTGGACAGCTGGGTTCCTTGTACTCTGAAGTTCTCAGATGCCACAGCAAAGTGCTCATCCTTGAAGGGGATCCAAGGCAGAGATCAGTGCCCAGGGAACCTTGACTTTGCTCCCCACTTTTGGAGTTTGGAGTGACCGCCCCCCTCCCTGTTGGCATCCAAGAGCTGGAGCCGGAAGGGGTGCCCTTCCCCTCCACCCCAGTCTTCACACCTAGTGGGGAGGGATTCTCCCTTCAGTGCCACATCCTTCCGTGAGTTAAAATAGACTGATACCAAATCACTCCAAAGAGAACCAGTGCCGGATGCGAGGAGCCACAGATTGGGGTCAGTGTTCCGGAGAGTCACTGATGAGCGGGCCTGGCCCTGGCTCTTCTGACACAAGCTCTCCCTCGGCCTCGGGCCTCTCGGAGGTTAGGCAATCTCAGGATGCCTCAAGCTCTTCCACATGCGTCATTGCAGGGCACAGTGGTGCCAGGTTGTCAACATTGTTGTCTTGCTGAAGTGCAAGGGTATATTTTTCTCAACGTGAATTCTTATGGTTTGGGGGAGATGTGATCTTTTCCCCCCATCTCTTGGGACTCATGAAATGTGAACCTTCATTCTGGCATGGAGGTTTGGCATCAGCTCTCAAATGCAAACTAGATGCCCGGAGAGGGATAGAGAAGAGCCAGGGGCTCAGACTGAGGACTTCATGGTGTATTCACGGGGGCGCTCCTCTCTCTGTCCTTGGTCGTGGCTTAGTGAAGGGATAGATGCTCTAAGCTGGGGAAAGGCAGTGTGCAGGCCAACACTGCTGTGGAAATCATGCTGCTTAGACCTGGCCCCAGGGCCAGCAGAGCACACAGCAGGGTGCAGTAGATCCAGGGCTGCTTTCTAATGCAGGGCCAGGACCTCGAGCTAGAGAGCCAGTGGCTCAGCACATCCTACAACTCTATCAGGCGTGACCCAGACTGTCTAGGATCTGTAACCTGGGGACTGACTTGACTGTGTGACCCAGTCCATGCTCCTAGCAGGATGAAGCAGAGTTAAAATCTTTCCCAGGATCAGAAAGGGATCTCTTCAGCTCCCTGGGTGCCCAACTGGAGGCACTGTTTTGCAGGTGCTCATCTGCTTCTCCTATCCTTCCTTGCTTGGGAGCAACTAAGGTATTGGCCAGGGGCCTGCCAGACCCTCTTCCTTCCTGGTCCTTTGTGTCCTGTGTCTCTCAGCACCCATCGTGTATCTCTCCTTGGTGTGTCGTGTCTGGTGTCTTCAGGTCATGCCACACAGCTGTCCTCTCATCTCAGCTTGTCATTTTGGAAGCAGCCTCCAGACACCTAGCCTCTCCATTTGAGTGTACCCAGGTCTCCTTCACCCCCACATCATCCAAAGAGAGCCTCTTTCTCGGGAAAAGCTAGTGCGCCGCAACCCCTGCCCCCCCCCCCCTTCCTCACTGTTGTATCCTGGCGGGTTCGAATTCATTGCTTCTCTTCCCTTCCTTTACCCGGCTGGCTACCCCTACCCCTCTCCCCGCCCCGCTCCCAGGGGAAAAAAAAATAAGGCAGAGAATTGGGCTAATGAGAGCAGACGACCAATCGCTGCTTTGAGAAAGTTTGGTGTGTGCTGCTCTGTCCCTGGGCTGATTGGAGCAGCTCGGCTGGAGGCTGAGCCCCTCCCCAGGGACTCCGCGTACAGTTACACCGCTGTCGCTGCCCGTGCGTGCCCTTTCGGGATAGGCACCCCCTGCTTTTCCTCCTGTTTGGTTTTTATCCTGTGTCTCGCTTCCTCTCTCTCTCTCTCTCTTTCCTACCACTGCCTCTTCCTCCTCCTCTCTGCCCGCCTGCAGCGCCAAGCCGGCTCCCCGACCTGATCTGCTGAACGCAAACCACTGAGAGTTTGTTTCGCCGTCCCCTGGGCCCCGGGGCTGCCGAGTCCCGCTCAGGCAAAGACGCAAGCTAGCGCAGCGGAAGAAAAACAAACGGGCGCGCAAGGGGAGCCCCAGGAGGGCGGCCGTGTGCTGGCTGGCAGGCGGCTGCCTCTGCTGTTCCTGGGTCGCCTCGCTTTGGCCACGGACAGCCGGGAGGAAGGGCGCTCCGAAAAGTTAGACTCCTATCGGCCGTGCGCCGCGTCCACTCACGTCCCTTCCTCGCACGGCGCTCCAGAAAAAAAGAACTTGTTCTTCTCGCCGCTCCAGCCGCGAGCGATTGCTGCGGTGAGCGGGGACCGAGTGCCACCGCGGGCCAAGGGGTGGAGAGCCGCGAGCCGGAGAGCGAGAGAGTGCGGCAGCTGGCCCAGGGCACGCGGAGGTGCCGGGTCCCCATGCCGGCAGCCAACATGATGGAGAACCTGCAGCTGCCCGCCCTGCAGGTGCCCGAATCCCAAGGCGCGCCCGAAGGCAGCCCGGTCTGGTCCAGCTCGTCGACCCCTACGCTTCGTCGCCGGCGCTTCAAGATGCGCCGCATGAAGAACGTGCAGGAGCAGAGCCTGGAGGCCGGGCTGACCCAAGACCTACCCAGCGTTTTGGCCCCTGGCAAGGAGTTCTTGCAGCTGCCGTCCATCGAGATCACGCCCTCCAGCGACGAGGACACCCCGTGGTCCAACTGTTCCACACCCAGCGCTTCTCCACGCCGCAAACGCTTCCTCCTCCGCAAGTGGCTGAGGGTCAGGGAGAGGAAGGAGTGCAGTGAAAGCAGGTAGGTTCCTGTTCGCCTTGGCCGTCTTCCCTTGGCCTCCGGCCCCTCCCCAGAGCTGCCAGGGCCCCAGGGCATCCTGATGGAAACTTCCCAGAACGCTGTGCACGTTGTCTGGATTAGTGATTTCTTTCCTTCCCCACCTGCCACTTCCCTGTGCGGCCTCGGGTTAGATGGCAGGAGACCTGGGCTTCAGGCAGCATACCATCTGGCTTGAACCTCCCAGTCAAGCAAACGGTAACAGTAATGGCAGCTAGTATTTATTCTTTATGTGGGTAGCTATGTGGAGTGCTCCAGATGCGTCTTCCCAGCACCAGCACTCCGAGGTAGATACTACAGTCATTGCCACCTTACAGGTACAGCTAGCCAGAGAGGAGACGGCGGGGGTTAAGAGGTGTTACCACTTGGACTTGGATTTCTGAGTTTCAGTTTTTATTATTTTATGTTTGACTGCACTAGGTTGTCTGAAGCGGCCCATACCGGTAGAGGTGGAGTGTTCATGTTGAATGAGTCACACTTCCACACCACTGTGGCTTGTGCCAGCTCCTTTTTTGTTAGGTAAATGTGACATCTGAATAGAGGGAAAGTTCAGACTTTCCTGGGGTAGAGTACCTGGAGGCTGTGCTGTGCAGCCTTGCTCAGGAGAGGTACTTCCAGGAGTTGTGTTGGAGTCAGGCTGGTGGCTGCTGGGAGTTCTCATGTGTCCATTGATGCCCTCTACTATATGTGCTTGCTAATTTATTTGTTTGTTTAAGAGAGAGGTAGATTGGAAGTTTAAGGGTGGGAGACATTGCATGGTATGCAGGTATTTTAAATTAAAAAAAAATTATTTGGGGACTGGTGCCCTGGCTGCACAGGCTGATTCTCCACCTTGTGGTGCCCGCGTCCTATATGGGCACTGATTCATGTCATAAGTGCTCCACTTCCAATCCAGCTCTCTGATTATGGTCTGGGAAAACAGCAGAGAATGGCCCTGTCGTTGGGACCTGCACCTACATAGGAGACCTCAGAAAAGGTTCCTGGCTCCTGGCTTCAGATCAGCTCAACACTGGCCGTTGCAGTCATTTGGGGAGTGAACCAGCAGGTGAAAGACCTCTCTCTATCTCTCCTTCTCTCTATAAATCTGCCTCTCCAATACAAATGAATAAATCTTTCAAAAATATTTTTCCATGTTTTTAAATTTTAAAGGCAGTATTAGAGGATAGGAGAGGCAGACAAAGAGAAAGAGATCTTTCTCAGTTTCAAGAGCATGATCTTTCATCTGCTGATTCACTCCCCAGATGCCTGGAATGGCCAGAGCTGGGCTGGTTGGAAGCTGGGAACCAGGAGCTTGTTCTGGGTCTCCTATGTGAGTATACAGGAACCATAGAACTTGGGCCATCCTCTGCTGCCTTTCCAGATCATTTGTAGAGAGCTGGATCGGAAGTAGAGCAACTGGGACTCGAACCAGAGTCCATTTTAAATACTGGTGCTGCAATTGGAAGCATAAGGTGCTCCCCCATGGCACTGCTCCCTGTTATTTTTAAATTTGAAACAGAGAACGAGAGAGAGAGACAGAGAATTCCCATTTATTGGAACACTCCCCAGATGTCTACAGTGATTGGAACAGTGAAGTGTCAAGTTGGAATTCAATACAGGTTTCCCACATGAGCCATCATTTGAGCCATCACTGCTTCCCAAAGGATGCTAGAGTTAGGAGCTAGCAGCAGGAATCAATTGCATCCAAGTACTTTTTAATTTATTTAAAATTTTTATTTGTTTATTTTATTTTTTAAGATTTATGGAGTTACAGGGCTTGGTGCAGTAGCTTAGTGGCTAAAGTCCTAGTATTGCAACCGGGATCTCATATGGACACTGATTTGTGTCCCAGTCACCCCGCTTCCCTTCTAGCTTCCTGCCTGTGGCCTGGGAAAGCAGTCAAGGATGAACAAAGGCCTTGGGACCCTGCACCCATGTGGGAGACCTAGAAGAGGCTTCTGGTTCCTGGCTTCAGATTGACTCAGCTCTGGCTATTGTGGCCACTAGGGGAGTGAATCAGTGGATGCAAGATCTTCCTCTCTGTCTCTCCTCCTCTCTGTATATCTGACTTTGTAATAAAAATAAATAAATCTTTAAAAAAAAAGATTTATGGAGTTACAAACAGAGGGAAGAGGAGAGAGAGAGAGAGGTCTTTCATGCACTAGCTACTTCCCAAAGAGCCAGGCGTCAGGAACCTCTTGCAACTCTACCACATAGATAGCAGGGGCCGAGTGACTGGGTCATCTTTTGCTGACTTGCCCAGGCCATTAGCAGGGAGTTTGAACCCAAGTTCTTTGACATGAAATGCTGGTGTCCTAACCAGTGTCTTTGTCACTAGGCTAAATGCCTGCCTCTGCCAACCCTCGCTTTTAGTCATGGAGCCCTATCTTTTCACTTGGGGATTGTGGCCTTGTGTGGGGTCACTGAATCACCAACCACTTTCCTGGAGACTCCTCACAGTCGGCTCAGTTTCATTTATTTCAGTGAATAAGTTTTTATTGGAGGCTCTTGTGAACTCAGTCTGTGGCCAGCTAGTGGAGATGATGAGGATGTAGCAGAGCAGCTGCATAGTGGGATAGCGTGTGGCAGAGGTCTGCGGATGGGGGAAGGGGGGAAGCGAGGACATGGGACATTTGTATAAGAAATGGAGGCATGTAAACCTCGCTCATGTTGAGTGGGGTGCCACTGGAAGACATATGTTATTCCTACATAGTTGAGAAAAAGGAGAACCTGGGAGAAGTAGATGCAGAAAGAGGCTCAAACCACAACAATACAGCTAGGTGGTATAAGTTAGGAAGACTGTGAGGTCAGGTGCGTAAGACCAATCAAGAGGAAAAACGTGGGGGACGGTGAAAGATACAGGCTGCCACATGTCTCTGAGGGGATTTGGAGACCCAGGGAAGGGTTAGGCGCAAGAGGGACAGTCTGAGCCTTCCACGGTATGTGTGTGTGTGGCAGCTTCTCATGGTCTTTCTCCTTAGGAGAGGTTACTCGGGAAGACTTATAGTTTGGGAGATTTACAGTTGGAGACTGGAGGTCCCCGTTGGGCCGGTGAGGATATGGGCTGGCAATGGCACTGTGTGTGTGGAAGGAGGATCACATGGCGAGCTGGGAAGTGGAGACTGGGGCAGGCTGGGTCCTCCGTGTGGCCTACCATGATTCACAACCCGATCGCTTTCCAGGATTCCCAACTTCAGATCTTACCCTTCAGTTGAGTCCTCTCCTTAATCCATTAATGTAAAACTGGAAATCAGACCCTTAAAAACTACGCTTTTCGAGGATTCCAAACTCGCAGCAAATCCTCACACTGTGCTCCTTGTCCCGGAAGGCTCAGATCCACATCCCGGGGTTTTTCTTTTCTGTTTTCAGGCTGGATGTGGTGCTCCCTGTGGATCCAGGGAAAATGTCTGTGCACATTCAGTTCAGGTGTAATTTTTTTTTCCTAAGTCTTTTTTGGAGCTGTACAGCCCATGGCTATGGATACAGATTGTGTGGACAGAAAAAGGATTGCATACACAGAGTTCAAACCCAATTGTTTTTGACTGAAATCTCTATTCTCAACTGTTGTTCTGTTGGGAGCTATGTGCATTGTCTAAAACAAAGACAATTTTTTAAGCCCTTGAAAATGGAAGGTATACTGGAAAGAGAACTAAGTCAGGTGAAGCAGATGCTTATGGATACCTGTGGGGATTGTCTGGGAAGGAATTTGCATTTACAGGCAACACAGGGCGAAGAACGGCAGGCTTCAGGTCAGGAGACCTGGCTTTGCATTTCAGCTCTGTCACTGGTTAACTTGGACACCTCTTAGCCTCTGAGCGTTCGCTTTCAGCATCGGTGAAGATGGTGCTCCCTGTGGGTTGAAAGGGGCAACGTGTGTGATGATGCTGTTTGTGAACTTGCTCTTCCTGCTGCTGGGTGAAAGCTTATTGGCAACATCCTGTGGATGTGTGTGCTTGGGCCCCTGGGAGGTCACAGGCTCACCTGTCCTGGAGCCGTACCTGGTCTTCTTCCACTTGTACGTGCCTTGGACATAATGATTGGATGTGACTCTGCTCCGGTTTGGATTAGGGAGGATTAGCATACCAGGCCCAGTATGGAGCCTTTCATAGTTGAATTTCCCACGCCAAATCTGCTTTCTGTAAGAAAAAGCACACCATTCAGGTTTGCCATGGAATCCAATGGAAAGGCCGTGAGGGTGTTAATTCTTAGACTTTGTACAAAGTTGAACACAGAAAGCGGGTGTGAAAGCCCTTTCATGTTCTCAAGCCCAGGGAAGGAAGAAATGGAGAAAGTGGTAGAGTTAGCAGGGTTTGGGGATCCAGAGAACCAGAGGTACAGTGCAAGGACTCACCACATCCACTGTGATACACCTTACATCCTCACTGCCCACCACTGAACGGTACCTTGCCTCTCAAAGGGGTGCACAGGTGTTCGTTGCTGAATCAGTTGTGAGGGAATGGATGTTTCCTTTTTTGGTACTGTTTGAAGTGGAATTTTCCTCATTCATGAGTCTAGAGAAATTTCCTGGAGGTAACTCCAGAACTAAGCTTTTAAGAACAGCAGTAATTTAGAGGAAATTTACATATCCTATAATGTACATATTTAAAGTATAAGATTCACTGTTGTTTTTACTATCTTCTCTGATACGTACACTCATACCCTAGTCAATTTTATTTTTAAAATTTATTTATTTTTGTTTGAAAGGCAGATTTTTACAGAGTGAGATTTCCTAGCTGCTAGATGACTTCCCAGATAGCCACAATGGCTAGAGCTGAACCTTTCCCGGATCATAAGCAGGGAGCTGGATGGGTAGTGGAGCAGCTGGGATACGAACCGTGGTCCCTGTGGGATGTGATGCAGAGAATTAGCCTGTTACATCCCCATGCTAGCCCCACTACGGTCAATTTTAAAAGACTTTTGTGACCCACAAACAAGCTGTGTGCCCTTTCACTAGCACCTTCAGTCCCTACATTTCCTATTCCCCAGTCTTAGGCTACTACCGTTAACCTACTTGCCAGGGAGAGCTAAGTGCCAGAGGGAGACCAACGCCTCTTGGTGGAAGCAGTCTATCTAGGTGTGGCTAACTTGGAATGGGCATTTACTGAGGCGTCCCTTGTGAAGGCTGTGCAGCCCAGCAACACAGTCCTTGCGTCTTTTGCGTCTGCTGAGGGCCTTGTCACCTCCTTGTTACATGGTGGAGTACATCTTGAGGTAGAGCAAGCAGCTGTGCTGACTTGGGTCTCTCTTGCTCCTGCAAGCCCACTGATGCCACCATGGGGGTCTCATGCTCCAGACCTCTGTTGATTCCATCTCCCAAAGGTCCCAGCTCCAAAAGCCACCAGCATATAAATTGGGGGTTAGAATAATCTACCCTAGAGCTTGACAAACATGGGCAGTGGGGATGGAGAGGGGTTGGATAGTGGACACCAAAACCCAATTAGGAGGAGTAAGTTTCTAGCACAGTAAGGTGATATGTTTCATAGTGACCTTTATATATTTGATAAAGAACTGAAAGAGAAAAGTGGGAATGCTGCAAATGTAAAGAAAAGATGTGGAGGGCCAAATGTGATTGCTTAGTAACTAAATCCTCGCCTTGCATGCACTAGGATCCAATATGGATACCGGTTCATATCGCAGCTGTTCCATTTCCCATCCAGCTCCCTGCTTGTGCCGTAAGAAAGTAGTAGAGGACGCCCAAAGTAGTAGAGGACCCTGTACCCACATTGGAGACCGGGAAGAAGCTCCTGGCTCCTGGCTTCAGGTTGGCTTAACTCTGTTGTGACCCCTTGAGGAGTGAGCCAGCAGACAGAAGATGTTTCTCTCTGTCTTTCCTTCTTTCTGTAAATCTGCCTTTCCAATAAGAAGAAATAAATCTTTAAAAGAAAAAACAGAATTTCATAAATTATCAGTCTGATTTTTTCAGTGGCTGGTGGACCGGGCCTAGGGATCACACATGTGCTAGGGTTCCAGGTAGGCGGAGGGGTAAGGTTCTAGGCTGGCACATGTGCCAGAGAACTGGGTCTGGCGACATGTGCATGAGCTTGGGTTCTGGGTTCTACCACGCTGCTGGCAGACCGGGACTGGGGGAGCCAATGTGCTCCCTGTGCCTGGATTGTTCACAGAAGGTATAGGAATATATGGGAGGGGGGACCACTGAGAGAGTACATCGTAGATGAGGAATTGCTTCTGGGGGTCTTCTACTGACAAGCCACTGTACTTGCAGGTAAGCAAGGGGGCTGAGACTGAGCATTTTCGAGGAGGGAAGCTGCAGGACTGTTCTGGGTCAGACCAATGCACTCATTCACATGGGAGACCTGAACTGGGCTAGTGAGCATTGACCACTGCTGGCCACCACCCACCAGTGCACACTAAAACTGTATACTGAGGCCTACCTGGCAGGGTTAGATCACAGTACCCGCCAGTGAGTGTCAGAACAGGGAATGGGTCACGTTAGGCTGGGCCATGACACTAACCAACATACGAGAGAACTGGATCTGAGGGCAAGTTCTGTGGGGGAGTATGTGGGATCACCCCTGTGGGACTACAATGTCTGCTGATTTGCTTAAGAACTGGAAGGTGATGATGGTAAACCAGGCATGACCATGGAACTCGCCAGCATGCATGGGTACTGGAGTTGGGAACAGGCTGGGCTGGTCCAAGCTGCAACAGCCACAGGCGCATCCGAGAATTTGGTGTGAGGCAGGCCGGGCTACAATATTCGGCAGCACACACAAGGGTTGAAACTGGGGGGCAGACTGTGCCAGGTGAGGGCCTAGCACTCGCTGGTGCGCATGAGATTGGGGTCTGGGCATGGGCCTGATGGGGGAGCTTGAGGAACTCTCCTGGTGGGCTATAGCTCGCACTGATGCACATATGAGTCAGGGCTAGGTGTTGGCCAGATTGGGCAATGCTGCTGCGCTTGTGGGCAGGCGTGTGGGTTGGCTCTGGGGGACAGATCAGGTGGGGCAGCTCAAGCTGCAGCACACTGGCATGCACTGGAGCTAGGATGGGATGTGGGCACTGCCGAGCTAGGTTATCATACCTACCAGTTTGCATGAAAGCCAGGGATGGGGGCAGGCTCTGCAGGAATAACCTGCGGCACCTACCAGTGAGAGTCTGGGCTGGGGCAGGCCAGGCTAAGCCAGGCTGCAACATCTGGGGGATGGGCTATGTCGGGCTGGATCAGAGCAAGCGTTGAGACATGAGGATCTGTGGCAGGGAGTGGGCCTAGTTGGGGAGTTATGGGTATGCCTCGGCTGGGCTGCAGTTCTTACTGCTGAGTGAGAGAGCAGGAGTGGGGGTGTCAAAGTGGGCTGCATGTGGCTGCAGTATGGATTGGGTCTGGGATGTGCCAGATTAAGTTAGGTCCCAGCCCCTAGGGGTGCTTGCAAGAGCCAGAGTGGGTATAGGACAGGCTGGGTTAGTTTACAGCGCTGCTGAACCACTTAGGAGCTGGATGTGGGAGTGGGTCAGGTGGGACTGTAGTGTACCCAACAGTAAGAGCAGGATTGGGCAAAGCCACTGTACCTACCAGGACAAAAGGTGGGCCGAGTCAGGCTGGTCCAGGAACTCACTGGTGTGTGAGAGATCTGCCACTGGGAGGGGACTTGAAAGAGGAATTTGGGGAACTTCTCTGTTAGAATGTACTCCTATTCTCTATAAATCTGTCTTTCCAATAAAAATGAATAAATTTGAGAAGAGAGAGAAATCTTTTCACCTGCTTGTTCACTCCCCAAATGCCTGCAGGGGCTCGAGCTGTGTCATGCTGGATCCAGGAGCCTAGGACTCCATCTGAGTCTCCTCTTTAGATGGTAGGGTCTCAAGTACTTGGGCAGGTGAGTGCAAGAACCAGGACTGGGAGTAACTGAGATGAGGCCAGGTTACAGTACCTGCTAGCATACATGTAGCTCAGGTCTGGGTCCAGGCCAGTCAGGTCCAGTTCATAACATCCACTGGCAGATGTGAGAACCATGATTGCAGGACAAGCTGGGTCAGGTGCTGTCAGGTTGAACCTGGTACCACCTGGAAAGTGCAAGATCCAGGGCTGGGAATGGCCTAACAAGGAACTGTGGGCACTCCTCTGATTGGCTGTAGCTCCCACTGGTAAACATGGGAGTCATGGCTGGGGGCAGGCATCATGGCTGGACAGGTGGTAGCACTGGCCAGTGTACTATCCAGTGTGGGCTGGATAGTAGGGTTGGTTGGGCTGAGCTAGACTGCAGCACCCATTGGTGTGTATAATAATCCAGTGGGATACAGGATGGACTAGACCAGTCTACTGCACATACTGGCATGTGCAGGAACCAGGGCTGGGGGTGAAACTGGTGGGTGTTTGGAGGATTGATCTGATTTGGCTGTAGTTCCTGCTGGTATGCGTGAGGGCCAAGTCTGTGGTAGGCAGGGTTGGGTTGGGCCACAGCATCTGTTGGTTTATGTATAAGGTGGAGCTGGGGACACAACTGTTGGGCCACTGTAACCACCAGTGTGTGTGTAGGCTGAGGCAGGCGGCCGAGCCACACCCCATACTGGCTGACACACAGGCGTCAGGTCTGGGGTCAGCTCAGGTAAGGTTTCTTGGGAAATCCCTTTCACAATTGGATCACTGGACTCAAAACAGAAGAGTACAGCCAGACCCTGTCTTACCCCCAAGGGATGCCTTCCCAGACCCTCAGAGAATGGAAGTCGACTGTGGTTCTGCAGCATACATGTGCTGTGTTCTTCTCTATCTATTCATAAACACAGACCTTTAATAAAGTTTAATTTGTGGAGACAAACAATGCGTAATAATAAAACAGCTATTACAAGATGGTAAAAACAGATACAGTTGCTCTCTCCTTCTGTGAAAATATCTTACTGTACTGCATACACCCTTTGTATTGACCCCAAGTGACTGTAAATAACTATGGGAAATGAAACCATGAATAAAGGAAGGTGACGGAATTTCCACCCTGCTATCTCAGGGCTTCTCCTTGGTTCCACATTTGTCCATTGGTAGTACTTTTTCCTGAGTCTTCCCAGCCTGCTGAGGCTAGCCATTAATGAGTGCACATCATAAGCATATGCGTTTTTTTCTTTAAGATTTATTTATTTTTAATGGAAAGTCAGGATTATGGAGAGAAAGGGCAGAAAGATCTTCCATCCACTGGTTCAATCTCCAGATGACCACAACAGCTGGAGCCGAGCT
Organism: Ochotona curzoniae; assembly: GCF_017591425.1. Taxonomy (NCBI): domain Eukaryota; kingdom Metazoa; phylum Chordata; class Mammalia; order Lagomorpha; family Ochotonidae; genus Ochotona; species Ochotona curzoniae. Next base: position 2,350,470 of record NW_024465573.1, on the reverse strand, counting down.
GATCCGAAGCCAGGAGCCAGGAGCTTCTTCTGAGTCTCCCGTGTGAGTGCAGGATCCCAAGGCTTTGGACCGTCCTCCACTGCTTTCCCAGGCCATAAGCAGAGAGCTGCATGGGAAGTGGAATAACCAAGATTTGAACCAGCGCTCATATGAGATGCTATTGCTTGTAGGTGGAAGATTAACTAGTTGAGCCATCCCACTAGCCCCAAGTATGTGACTTGAATCTCCGCCCTTTTCCTGTAATTGTTGGAGGGAAACTTGTTTCTAATGCATGTACAAGAGGAAAGGGTGATTTTGTGTATCCAAATGTTATGTTCATCATCCAGTCACTATTTGGACACCAGATTGAAGAGGTTATTGGAATACGGGAGAGGGAAAGCTTTTGACTTTAAGCATATATATTTGAGGGCACAGTGCGACAGCCTAGTGACTAAATCCTCATCTTGCATTCCTGGGATCCCATATGGATGGCAGTTCAAGTCCTGGCTACTCCACTTCCCATCCAGCTCCCTGCTTGTGTCCTGGGAAAGCAGTAGAGGATAACCCAAAGTCTTGGAACCCTGCACCTATGTGGAAGATCCAGAAGAAGATCCTGGCTCCTGGCTTCGGGTTGGCCAAGCTCTGGTGGTTGCGGCCATTTGGAGAGTAAACCAGCAATGGAAGCTGTTTGTCTCTCCTATTCTTTATAAATCTGTCTGTCCAATAAAAATGAGTAAATTTGAGGGGGGGGAGGAGAGAGAGAGAGAGAGAGAGAGAGAGAGAGAGCTCTTTCACCTGCTTATTCACTCCCCAAGTGGCTGCAAGGGCTGGGGCTGTGTCAAGCTGAATCCTGGAGCCTAGGACTCCATCTGAGTCTCGCCTGTGGGTGACAGGTCTCAGGTGCTTGGGCCATGTTCTGCTGCCTCTCTGAGCACGTTAGTGGGGGGCTGGCTGGGAAGTGGAGCGGCCAGGACTCACACTGGCACTCTGATCTGGGGTGCAGCCATTGCCAATCGCTGCACAGTGCTGACCCCTGTGTTCTCAACACGAAGCAACAAAATCCAGAGGGAACGTGTGATGTAGCAGCAGATTAGAAAAGTGATCAGTGCTGGATCACGTCAACCAGTAAATCCACGAGGAGGCCCACCGTTCCTTAAAGGCAGAGACTAAGTCTTACTTTGTACCAGGTTTTCTGCTTAAGCATTTTAACTACTTTGTCATATTTAATTCTTACAACAAATCCCCAAGTTTACAACAAATCCCCAAGTTTGACCTCTAGGGAGCCTGGAGTTTGGAGATAGATTTACTTCTGATTTAACAGAAGCAAGGCTGAGATTTGAACCGCGTTCTTCTTATCTCAAATCTTGGGTGAGCTTTTTGCAGTTCCACTGCTCTGGCTCCCTGGGGAACCTGAGAGCAGGCAGCCCTGACATGACACTCTTGAAATGGGAAGATTGCCAAGTGGAGACACGGACTTGTGGGATGCACGGTGTGTGTGTGGATGATGCTGATGGCACAGGGGGGCTGTCCCCCCAGGGAGTAGTAGTCGCCTTTGGCTGGTATGGTTTTCAAATTGAAAACAATTTATGGAAACTGAGATGGTGGAGATGGAGGCCTGTGGACTGATTCACGCTTGGCAGATTCCTCTGTGGGAGTGGGTATTTTGAGAGTTTCCGTGGTGGTTATATACTCTCCCAGGGGTGCCAGTGATGTATCAGGCAAGAGAATGAACGTGGGACAGGTGAGCGGGTGATAATCTGCCCTCCTAGGTCCCGTGTGCTTCTCCAGCTGCTGCTGCTGGTCACTGATAGCCGCTTCTAGGGCCACTCACTTTTCATTAAGTCATCTGAGAGGCTAAGCAGCCTGTGGGGAATTATCTTTCTGACCTCAAAGGGCGAGCTGCCAGCCCCAGAGCAGGTGTCTGGACCCATAGCCCAGGCCTGTGAGAGCTTGATGGAAGGGCTTTGGGCTGAGGGCTTTGCCTGGGGTTTTGTTGTTGTTGTTGTTGTTGTTGCTTATTTTTTTTGCGGGCGGGGGGGGGGGAAGGGATTCTTATCTCTAAGATCTACATCAGTGTGGTGACTTGTTGAGGGGTGTAGGATGCAGTGACAAGGAAGACACTTCTGTGAGCTCTTCCTTGGTGACCTTGGAGCCTGGAGGAAAATGCCTTCTCTCAAAGGTCAAGCTTCTATCAGAGAACAGATCTGGAAAATCCCATCGGAATGTGTTTGGAGGACAGGGAAGACTGGATGGAGATGCTTTGAGCTGCTGAGAAGAGACGTGAAGCTGTGACTGGCACCCGCACACCTCTGTAGGCATCTGCCTGTCACTCCCACAAGTGGTCTTGATCCCAGAAAGTCTCTTTTCAGACCATTTGTCTGGGTTTTCAATTCAGCAAATGCAAGTGTAGTTTAAGGAAGATACAGCTCTGTTTTAACTATGGTGAAAGTGGAGAGGGGTAAGAAAAACCGTTTCCAATTGAGACTGACAGCAGTTTGAGGGAGGTGGGGGTGAATCACTTTCATGGGCTGAAACGCTGATCTGTAGATGAGATGAAGGCACAGGTGGCCGCGCATGTCCCGTTCGCAGAGCTGGGTTACAGGCTGGCATTCAGACCTCTAACCTACAGTCTTGGCCTGTTCTCACTAGCCTAGCACGCTTCTGCAGCCTTCTCATTCGTCGTCAGTTGTCTCCATCTCAGTCTAGTGCCTGTGCCTCCACGGTTTGACCACAGAGGTTTGGTCTTGATGCTTCCGGTTGGTGACTTTGGCCAGGAAATGATGGGGCTGGGGGAAGGAATAGAAAATCAGTTAAAAACTGCCTTGGTTTTCCCCCTCGCTTTTGCAACTAAAGAAAAAAAAAACCCCAATTGCCTCAGGGCCCAATTTCCACATATAACCTTTGCAATATTTACATGGTAGTTAAACAGATGTGGAAGGCAACTGGAAAGAGGTGCAGGAGGGAAGTCCACTGTGATGGCTTAGTTGAGTAATCCTCCTGCTTGCTAGCACCAGGATTCCACATGGGCACTGGTTTGGGTCCCAGTTAACTCCACTTCTCACTTATTTGTGGCCTGGAAAAGCAGTGGATCCTACACACCCATATAGGAGACCTGGAAGAAGCTCCCAGCTCCTGGCTTCAGATCAGCTAAGTTCTCGCCATTGTGGCCACTTGGGGAGTGAACCAGTAGATGGAAGATCTTTCTCCCTGTCTCTCCTTCTCTTTGTAAATCTTGACTTTCCAATAAAAACAAATAAAGCTAAAGGAAAGCAAGAAAGGAGGGTGAATCTAGTAAGATATTTAGAAACCCTTCAAACTCTGAGATGTGTCTTAAAATAAGTCATTTTATGTGTAAGTCAATGAATATTGCATGTCTAATACAAGAGCTAGATAATTGTAAATTTTGGGGGTATTAGGGAAGAGGAAATAATATAATTTTACCATGGTAATTTGTTTATTATTGACATTGGGGTGTTATCTTCCAATAGTTTTTCTCATTTGAATTTCCTTTCTAGCTGAAAAGCTTCTTTTCTATCTATTCATCTGTACCTTGTAGCTATAGAATGTGAAACAGAACATTTATCCATTGCTTAAGGGTAGGGAAATCTGCAAAAAGAATAAACTTTTTTCCCTGTTCTCGAATACTCAACATGCACCACTCCTGGGACAAAACACATGGGAGCTTTTCCTATGTCCACGCATTTTTCCGTTGACACAGATGCATATACTATAATTCAGCTTAATATTGACCCCATTTGCCTCAAGGTAGTGTCAGATCCCACAGATTGAGGAATCAACCCCACAGGACTGCTCCCACATCAATCAGCACTCAGAGTTCTGGGCTACCTGTATTTCTGAACCACCCATCCAGCGACCAGTTCTGATCCTAATTCCCTACTTGGGTTTAACTTACTCACCAGGGTGGCTCTCTCAGGAAAACACTTGTTGCTTAGAGGGGAACAGATGAATGGCCAGGTGGAGGAGAATACACACTAGGATGTAGAAGGGAAAGGGGGCCATCCGTGTTCTTTTGGGACTCCCTGCCCTTGCAGCACTGTCAGGAGTCAGCAACCTAGAAGCTCAGCATATCTCCTTGTCCAGGAATTTTTTGAGTTGGGTCTCAAGCCACCCCCACCTGGCACTCTTATCCGCCTTCCTGGAGGCTGGAGGCTGGAGGCTGGAGGCTGGTGGGTGGGGCTTCCTGGGAACTGGCTGTCCTCCTGATGCAGTCCTCATTAGTGTAAATCCAGGTGTCGCCAAGAGACCTGTTAGGAAAACACATGGAAATTTCTAACGGTTTGGGAACTCGATGTTAAAGGGATAAAGGCCATATATTCCGTATTATACCACAGGTCAGTCCCTCATCTTGGATCCAGGATCCCTTACAACATCTAACAGGGCCTGGTGCGATGGCCCAAATGTCTAATTTGCATACACCCACCTTTCAGAAGTGCTGGGATCCCACAAGGACTCTGGTTCGTATCCGGCACTTCCACTTCCCATCCAGCTCCCTGCAAGTGGCCTGGGTAAGCAGCAGAGGATGATCTGAAGCTTTGGGACCCTCCACCCACATGGGAGACCCGGAAGAAGCTCCTGACTCCTAGCTTCAGTTTAGCTCAGCTCCAACCTTTGTGGCCATTTGGGGATTCAGCCAGCAGATGGAAGGGCTTTCTTTCTCTCCTCTGTAAATGTATTTTTTCCAGCAATACAATTTTTTACAGGGATCTAACAATTGCAGGATACTGGCATATTATAGAATCCCATTCAGCATCGTTGTTAGTCTTGTCTGTTATAGTATCATATGAAAATATCTCCCAGACCCAGCACCATGGCCTAGTGGCTAAATCCTCGCCTTGCACTTGCTGGGATCCCATATGGGTACCAGTTCATGTCTTGGCTGTTCTTCTTCCCATCCAGCTCCCTGTTTGTGGCCTGGGAAAGCAGTGGAGGAAAGCCCAAAGCCTTGGAATCCTGCACCTGCATGGGAGACCCAGAAAGGTTCCTGGCTTCTGACTTTGGATCAGCTTAGCGCCAGTCATTGTGGCCATTAGGGGCATGAACCAGCGATGGACGATCTTTGTCTCTCTTTCTCTCTGTAAATCTGCCTTTCCAATAAAAACAAATGAATATTTTAAAAAAATAAAAAGAAAAAATAACAGGATTCTTCCAGTGTGATACCACTCCAGTTTATAGCTTTTTTTTCCCCATTTGATCTTGTCTTGCAGTAGGGCAAGGCAGTGTTTGGCCTAGTGGCTAAGAGGCTGTTTAGGATGCTTGCATCCCGTATCAGAGCAACTGAACTTGATGCCTTGTTCCCATTCCTGTCCGTGCAGACCTCAGGAGGCAGCAACAGGTGAGTCCCTGCCACCTACCTTGGGACCTGGATTAAGTCCCTAGTTACTGGCTCAAGCTTTTGTGGGTGTTTGAGTGAACCAATAGATAAAAGCTTTCTCTCTTTCTGTCTTTCTCAGTCTTCCTGTCTGTCTTAATCTCTGTCTCTCAAGTGAATGAATAACTAGTTTAAAAAAATAATAAAGCAGTAGTGGCCTTAGCACTTTAAGACCTCACTTTTTTTTCTTCTTGATTTATTTATTTTGATTGGAAATTCAGATATACAGAGAAGAGAAGAGACAGAGAGGAAGATCTTCTATCCAATGGTTCACTCTCTAAATGGCCACAACAGCTGGAGCTGAGCCAATCTGAAGCCAGGAGCCAGGAGCCAGGAGCCAGGAGCTTCCTCCAGGTCTCACATGCAGTTGCAGGGTCCCAAGGTTTTGGGTCATCCTTGACTGCTTTCCTAGGCCTCGAGCAGGGAGCTGGATGGGAAACAGGGCCACCAAGACATAAACCGGTGCCCATATAGGATCCCAGATCCCAACGCATGCAAGGTGAGAACTTTAGCTGCTAAGCTGTCACTCCGGGTCCCAAACCGCATGTTTTTGAGTGTTAGGTGAAGCTGAGGTCTCTTTTAGGGTGCTGATGTAAATTGGATTCCTTTCATCACATTACACTATTTTGTTTACCTTTCATTACTCTTCCTTCTTCTCCATATATGTCTAAACTTTGTTACTTTTGGAAGGAATATTTTATGCTTATCCATTATGCTGGTCTGAGTTGTAGGCAGCAGTACTGGCCCAGAAAGGCGTTCCCCCTTGGTCCCCTTCCATCTGTCCAGGATAGGCTGCTGTAGATAAAGAACCCGTGGGCTGTCTGGACCAGTAGGCTGGTTACATTTTTTTTTTTTAATCTTTTCATTTATTTGAGAAACAGATAAACAGTTATTAACCATGATCTCATTCTCCAAATGCCTACAACACCTGGAACTAGGTCAAGCTGAAACTGGGAGTCAGGAACTCAGTCCCAGCCTCCCATGTGGTGGCAAAGACCCCACCCACCTTGCACCATCATCACTGCCTGCCAGGCTCTGTATTAGGAAGCTGGGGACAGAGGTCAGGACTGAGCATCAAGCCCAGGCACACTGAGATGAGACACACAGGTGTTAGCTGGTATCTTGACGACTACAGCAGATACCTGGCTCCAAGCTGCATTTATTCTTTTTTGTTTTTAAGATTTATTTATTTTTACTTGAAAGTAAGATTTGCAGAGAAAAAGAGAAATAAAGAAAGAAAGATCTTCCATCTGCTGGTTCAGTTGCCAAACCTGAGCTGATCTGAGGCCAGGAGCCAGGAGTTTCAGGTTTCCCACGTGGATGCTGGGTCCCCGGGCCTAGGGCCGTCCTTGACTGCTTTCCCAGGCCACAGGCAGGGAGCTGGATGGGAAGTGGAGCAGCTGGGACAAGAACTGGCACCATATGGGCTTCTGGTGCTTGTAGGTGTGGGATTGATCCTGTTGATCCACTGAATTGGCCCCTGCATTTACTCCTAACCCTAGTTTTGCTGGATGCAAGGAGGAATTTTGACACATGGGCTTAAGAAATGCAGTCATAGTCTTTTGCTTAGGAATCGTCCCTGTTTCTTGCACTTGTTGCAGCTCAGGTCCTGTGATTACTGTATCAAATAAGAAAAATGAAAATGGTGGTGATGCGGGGAAGAAAGAAATGCAAAAACAGTGTAGTCATCTGCTGTGGTTCACATTGTATCCTGCGCAAAGTTCAGATGCCTGATAGCTAAGCCCCACATTCTTGTGTTCGTGGTGTTTGGAGATTGGAGCATTAGATGAGATGGTGAGGGAGTTGTCCATGGTGGCAGCAGTGACTCTATAAGAAGGGATAGAAACATCTGAGTGAGTGCACTTGCTCCTTCTGTCTGTGTGATGCCCTTTACCATCCTAAGATGCAGCAAAAGACCCCGATTAGATACTGTTCCCATGCTGTTATACGTCCCTCCTGCACCCCCAGGACTTTGAGTTTAAAAAACAAAATGCTACTCTGATAAGTCACCTGGTGTTGCATTTTGCTTTGGCAACAGGAGGCAGACTAAAATGATTCTCCTGAAAGCATCCTTTCCTACACTGTCTTCCCAAGATCTTCCAGAAAAACAGGCTACGGCATGCGCTTGTATGAACAGGATAGTACACACTTCTGATCCCATTTCTCTATCCAACTCTAACTCTAAGTGAGAGGACTCTGAGCTCAATGTGAGAAGGTGGGGACCATGAAGTGAGTTCCTTGCTCTGAGGAAATGATGGTTGAATGCCAAAATCGGTGCAGTATCTTGTGTACCAGTTCTGTTCCAGCCTTCTGAGCCTTGCGTCTTTCAGTGGGTAAGCTGTCCAGAGAAACTGTCTCCTCCTGTCGAGACTCATTTCTGACTTTCCAGAAGCAGCCACCTCAGTCTATGAGCCAGCTCTGTGCAGGGTGTGCCCCCTGGGGGAAATCTGCCACAGAGCACTGTACAGTTCCATCTGTTGTTGGCAGAAACAGTTCTTATTGTTACTGTATGCCTCACAGATGCAAGAAACTGTCCTGATTCATTCCAGCACACCATGCTGCAGCCAGCTTCGTGTTCACTCCCTTGCTACATGCAGCTGGCCACTTTTAGTGAGTTCACGGGGCTGTCTGCTTGTTGATTGCAGACACCTCTAAACCCAGAAAGGATTTCTTTGTAAGAATTATTTCTTATTTATTGGAAAGTCAGATAAGAGGAAGAGAGACAGAGAGGAAGATCTTCGTCCAATGATTCATTCACTCCCCAAGTGGCTGTGACAGCTGGAGCTGAGCCGATCTGAAGCCAGGAGCCAGGAGCTTCTTCCAGGTCTCCCATGTGGATTGCAGGGTCCCCAGGCCTTGGGCCATCCTCGACTGCTTTCCCAGACCACAAGCAGGGAGCTGGAAGGGAGGCAGAACTGCCGGGATTAGAACCAGTGCCCTATGGGATTCCAGTGCATGCAAGGCAAGAACTTTAGCCTATGCTACCGTGCCAGGCTGAAAGGAGTTCCTCTGATGGGCATTGACACGTCCCACTTTAAGTACCAGTGATTTCCACAGTTTCTGTGGCCTTTTGCCTGACCATGTGTCCAGGCTACTGATTCCTGCCCATGAGTCAGTAAAAAAACCAAGCCGGAGCTTTCAGTGCTGTTCAGTTCTTCTGTCACTAAAACAGAGTGTGGGTTAGCCCACTGCACTGATTTGATTTAACCTTCTGCTGTCAGAGTGGCGTCCTTCCAAGCAGGATATTTTTTGTTCTCTTTGGAGTTGTCATTTATACAGCAAGCAGTTCTTTGCCAGCCAGTGGATAGCTGTTTGTGTAGGGTACCGTCCAGGAGATGAGGAAATCCAGCACGCCTTCACACAGTTCCCCTTCAGTTCTGGGGGAGAGAGGCTTGTACTGTAAGTGTCTGCTGCTTGCATTCCCCAGGCAGGATGGCCTGTGGAAACCATGTTCATCTTCTAGCCCGTAGTCGCCCCAGTAGCCATTGCAGGAGCTGCTGGCAGGCTTTTGGTTCCACACAGGACTGCCTCAAAGAGAACTTCTCCCTGCCATCACCACAACCCTGAGCTGTACTGAGAACTTCGGGAGGCTTGTAGGTTCCCACACTGGGTACCCAATTTGTGTCACTTGAGGGATAGATTTACATGCCTTCTGTTATAGCACTAGGCACAGGCAACATTTTCCCAGGCAGAGTCCATCTCCATAACACCACCAGGGATAAAAAATGGCAGCCACTTCACCTTAAGCCTACCTAAACATTGTCATTATCCTTTGGTTTTTTTTTTTGGTCACTTTAAATAAATATTTAATGGCTGCAGTTTGGGTTAGGACCTAAAAGGTGGGTGGCCCAGGCCACAGAAAGGAAAGTGGAGTGCTGAGTTATCCTCTAGATTTAATCTTCATTTCTTTAACCCTTGCTTCCTAACTGTAGCCTGCATTAGATTCCTAGCAAGTTCTGGGTTTATAGGAGGTAGGGAATGTGTGCCCCAACCTGACATAATCCCCATCAGACATGTGAAGGAGATACAGCTTTGCATAATTTACTATTTATTTGAAAGTCAGAGTTACAGAGAGAATGTGTGATCTTGCACCTGCTGGTTCACTCTCCAGATGGCCACATTGACAACTGGGTTTGGGTTCGGGCCAGGCTGAAGCCAAGAACCAGTAGCATTTTCTAGGTTTCCCACAGGGGTGGCATGGTCAGAAGCACTTAGATCATCTTCTTTTTTTTTTTTTAATTATTTTTTTAAAGATGTATTTATTTATTGGAAACTCAGATATACAGAGAGGAGGAGAGACAGAGAGGAAGAGCTTCCGTCCGATGATTCAGTCCCCAAGTGAGCGCAATGGCCGATGCTGTGCTGATCCGAAGCCAGGATCCAGGAACTTCTTCCGGATGCAGGGTCCCAAGACTTTGGGCTGTCCTTGACTGCTTTCTCAGGCCACAAGCAGGGAGCTGGATGTGAAGTGAAGCTGCTGGGATTAGAACCGGTGCCCATATGGGATCCCGGCACGTTCAAGGCAAGGTCTTTAGCCGCTAGGCCACGCCACTGGGCCCTTAGATCATCTTCTGCTTTTCCCAGGCCAAAATTAGGGACGTGGATCAGGAGTAAGGCAATATTTCAACTGACACCTATATCGAATGCCAGCATCTCGGGTTGCAACTTTACTGCTGTTTCAAAATGTTGGCCCCATAGAGCATATTTAAACATCCCAGCTTGCATAGTGTTATCTACCTGCACACATATAAGTGCTTTCAGTCTAATTGTGGCTCATGTCCAGACCTTATCCATGAGTTTTGTCCCACAGTACCTGTGGATCCTTATGGCCTTTTCCCACCTTCTGACCTTTCCAGCAGGAGATGGTGCCAAGAGATCCCTGCCCGTTTCTTAGTCTTTGTCTTGATTGATCTACCTATTGCCTTCATTATTTTGAGATCAGTTTCCCCATTATAACTGTTGTCTCCTGACTTTTGTGCATGTGTGTATGTTGAAGCAGCGGTGGACCATGTCAGGCTGGGCTGCAGTACTCCTCATAATGCAAGAGAACTGGATCTAGGGGAAGATTCTGTAGGAAACTTTTTGGCTCACCTCTGTGGGACTGCAGCACCTGCAGGTTTGTGTGGAGAGTTTCGGTGATAATGGACTGAGCCAAGTTGCACTAAGGAACTCACCTGACATTCATGGGAGTCCGGACTGGGAGAAGGCCATATTGGATCAGTCTTCAACACCCACTTGTGAGCATGAGATCAGGGAAATGAGATTAGGGAAACTTGGGGAACTCCCTTAATGGACTGCAGCTCCCGCTGGTGAGTACGAGAGCCAGGGCTGGGAGCAGACCAGGTTGAGCAAGGATGCAGTACCCACTAGCATGCCTATGGATTGGGTTTGGGGGCAGCCGGACTGGGCTAGGCTCTAACACCTGCTGGTGCTCACAAGAGCCAGAAGGGGTGTGAGACAGGCCAGGCTACACTACAGCACCTGTTGGTTCACATATATGTGAGCAGGGTCTGGGGGTAGGTCAGGCAGGACCAGTCCACAGTACATACTAGTGTGCAGTACCCTCCAGTTCACACAAGGGTTGGTGCTAGGTGTGAGCCTGACTGGGTCAGGTTGCTGCATCTACTAATGAGAGCTAGAACTGGGGGCAGGCCAGGATGAGCCAGGCTGTAGCACCTGCTGGCAAATGCCAAGATTGGGGGGCAGGACATCTCAAACTGGGCAGAAGCACCCACTGGCATGCACAAAGCCTGGGGGTGGGACTCCCGCACAGGGCTTCTGCTTCCATTGTTGAATATGAGAGCTGGGATTGGGGGTGGGCCAGGATGGGTTAGGCTGCTGTACTCACTGGCAAGTGCTGGGACTGGGAGGGAGTCATGTCAAGCTGAACTGCAGTATTCTTTGGAAGGTGCAAGATCCAGAGTTGGGAGCTGGTCTGATATGGGAACTGTGAGCACTCCCATACTGGGCTGCAGTACCTGCTGCTGAACATGACAGCCAGGGCTGGAGCCAGGCCAGGTTGGACAAGGCAGCAGCACCCACTGGCATACATGTGGTCTGGGTCTTGGAGTGGGTTGGGCTGAGCTAAGCCACAGCACCCTTGGGTATCCACGAGAGCCAGGTGGGATGCAGGACTAGAGGCAGGCCTGGTGGGTGGTTATTGGAGGTCACCCCGACTAGACCAAGGCACGTGCTGATGTGCATGAGGGCCAGGCCTGTGGCAACCTGGGTGCTTGGCTGGGCTAGGCCAAAGCACATGTCAGTTCACATGAGATATGTGGCTGAGGGCAAAATGGATCAGACATTTGGACCTACCGGTATGGGGTGCAGGTGTCAAACCGAACTTAATCTAGCACTGGCTGACGCACCTAAGAATCAAGTCTGTGGTCACCCCAGACGAGGCTTTTTGGGGGAACTCCCTAGCTACATGGCTAGACTCAATGTCTGGTCACAAGGAAAATCACAAGATAGGTATCTGTCCTTGGAGTGCATTTATCAGGACTGGGTCTCCTCAGTTGCTGGTGCCTGTGCAGTGGACAGCATGTCCAGATACTACAGAGGACAAGACAGTCAGTTCATCTAAGCCAGCAGAGGATGACAAGTACCTTGTGAGAGTATGGAAAGCAGAAGAGATAGGATCACTCTCCTGACCAAACATTGTAGCAGGTGTCTAGGCCTATATTTTATTTTGTGGATACAGTAAGGTGGACTCAGACAGCCAATGGACCTTAGAAAGACTTTCTCAACCCAAGTGCAACGAAGCTGACAATGTCTCAGAACTATCAAAACCACTCAAATAACACCCTTGGAATGTTCTTCCCAATGCTGGGGTCTCTAAGGATCATCGCATGACTTCCCCCCATCCCCAGGTGCTGATGTAGTTTGACAGCAAGGAGTGGTCATCCCCGCTTCCCCTTTATTCTACATGGAATAAAATATTATATTACAGAAGAAAAAATATTATCCACCTTCCTCTATGCCTCGACCTTCTCCACCCTAATTAGAGACCTACGTCTGTGTTCATCTGTCTCAGCTATTAAACAATATGAAAAATACAACAAAGAATAAAAAATAGAATTACTTATTTTTATTGGAAAGACAGATTTATAGAGAGAAGAGACAAAGAGGAAAAGTTCTTTCATCTGCTGGTTTACTTCCCAAATGGCCACAATGGCTGAAGCTGAACCAGTCTGAAGCCAGGATCCAGGAGCTTCTTCCAGGTCTCCTACACAGGGACAGCATCTCAATGACTTGGGCTACTATTTGCTGCTTTCCAAAGCCACAAGCAGGAACTGGATGGGAAGTGGAGCAGCCGGGACACAAACTGGTGCCTATATGGGATCCTGGCACCTGCAGGTGGAGGATTAGCCAGTTGAGCCATTGTGCCAGGCCCTGTCTCCTGATTTAAAAAAAAAAGCAAATAAATAATATATTTTATTATATAATTATAATTATATAATATATGTTACATATAATATAATTATAATTATATTTTATAATATAATTTATTTGAAAGGCAGAATAGGAGAGAGAGATTGAAAAAATCTCTCATCTGCTGGTTCACTCTCCAAAAAGCCACAACAGATGGGACTGAACCAGGGCAAAACCAGAAGCCTGGAAGTCCATCTGAGTCTCCCACCTGAGGGGCAGACACCCACACATTTGGGCCATCTTCTGTTGCTTTCCCAGAAATAGCAGCCGGGGAGTTAAATAAGAACTGGAACAGACACGACTTGAATTGGCCGCTCTGACATGGGGTGCCAGTGTCATCAGTGGCAGCAATGTGCCGCAATGCTGTTGCAAGCTGAATGGTTCTATCCTAAGAATGCAGGCAGGCTCTTAGAAGCTTAGGAGTCCATCCAATGGCCAACAGACATGCTGTGGAAAAAGGAAAGAGGGGAGTAGAATCACATGTTCAATATCAGGGGTTTTTGAGCTCTGGGAAGTGTAAATAACTATCCAGTCAGCGAAGCTGATATTGGCACTTGTGCCGAGGGCTATCCAATCAGCTAAGCTAATAACGGCGCAGGCAGAAAGGCTTTCCAATCAGCCGAAGTGGAGGGCAGTTCGATTCATGTTTACAGAAGCAAACTGCTGCGTTAGTAAGGCTGAGAATCCAAAGAAAACCTCCTCCCTTTTTTGTATGTTTGTCACAATGCTAGACCCTTGTCTTTTAATTTTTTGTTTTTTTCCAAGCCCCAGTGCAATGGCTCAGCGCTAAATCCTTGCTTTAACTGCGCCAGACATCAATTCTTGTCCCAGCTGCTCCACTTCCCATTCAGCTCCCCTGCTTGTGGCCTGAGAAAGCAGTCAAGGACAGCCCAAAGCCTTGGGACCCTGCACCCATGTGGAAGACCTAGAAGAAGCTCCTGACTCCTGGCTTCAGATTGGCTTTGCTTTGGGCACTGTGGCTATTTAGGGAGTGAACCAGCAAAAGAAAGATAACTCTCTCTGTCTCACCTTCTTTTTGTAAATCTGCATTTCTAATTAAAAAAAAAATAACTCTTAATTTTTTTTCTCCAACTGCAGATAATGCAGCAGACAGTTTTGGAGCCCTGTAATGTTGGGAGACTTAGCAGGGGCTTTCTTAGACCCACTGGACCCTTGAGGGTTTTATGTTAAGATTTGCTTTAATCCCATCCATGTCCATTTGACTTAACCCATTTTAAAATACGTTTCTAAAGATTTCCACCCTGTTGGGATAGTTCCTAGGACTCTACTTTCTTTTGTGCCTTTGTTTCTCTTAGTTCACTTTCTTTCTTTAAACAATTCTACCTAGTTAAGAAATCCTTTAACCCACTGCCTTACCTGTTGGTGGACTGACCTGTTTTTATTAGCATCTGCAAGATCCATAAGGGAAAGCTGAAGCAGCCAATCCTGTAAGGCTGCTTGGACTGTTGCTTGGTTGTGGAGACTGGGGTTACAGGGAGTTAGAGAAGCCTCCTTGACCGCACCGCAGGCATCCAGTGAGCCGGGAGTGGGCAGCCTGCAGCTGAGGCCATCTCCAGTACCATTGGTAATGTTCACCTAATCCTAGCACAAGTGCTGTTATACACCACTAATGACCATGCAGATACCCAGGAATCAGAGCTGCCTTGTTCCCTGCCTTTCCACGCTTCTCTTCCCCAACCAGATTCTTCTGTCCCTTAGGGCCATTCTAACAACTCCCTATTCTGACTCCAATACTGAATGGAGTGAACTGTTTTTTCACTCGACTCACACAAGTCAATCCAGGACATATGTGCTGCCAGCTGTGTGGTCACATGCATAGAGTAGTATCCAGCTGGGCATACTGTAATTCAGTTCAGTTCTGAAGCTGTCTGTCTTGAGACTGTCAGATTCAAAGGTTAAAAGCTCTGCTGCACAAAGAAGCTCCACGTCAGATACCAGTTGCAATCTCAGGCACCTGTACTTCTGACTGATTGCCTACAAGCCAGGATGCCTGACCCCCATGTTGGCCTTAAGTTAGTTTTGCAGACCGGTCCCCGGCACTTGGGCTTCCTGGCTTATTGTGAAGAATGTACTTGGTCAGCCAGATGGCGAGGTACATGGATTAGGAAAGGATTGATGGGTGGTCATCTTCCACAGTCCCTTTCTCTTTACCTTTCCAGCACTTGTATGAGTTCAGCAAACCAGGAACTCAGCAAATTCTGTGGTCTGCTAGTTTTTGCAATTTGATCTCCGGGCCCTACTCCTCCCACTTCCGTTTTCTTGGAGGCTGGTGAGTGGGGCTGACATTTTTAACTCTGTTCTTTAGTCCTGGGTCCTTTGGGTGACTGGCCCCATCCTAAGGCATTCAAGGTGCTAGACTAAACACCTGGCAACAGCAATAACTCAAGTACCATCAGAGGGGCTGAGTAAAGACATTCTGATCACTTAAAAAAATTCCCAGAGTTTTCACAACTCTGGTTCCAGAATCAAGGACCAAGACCAAATACACTTTGTATGATACCACAGGAAATAAGGAAGAACCAGATTTCTGAAGCACTATTTCTGGAGAAGTGGCCAAGATGAGATCCTTTTCCTGCTGTCACAGGGAGCTTTGCTTTCTGGCTGGTTCACTTTACTCCGAAGCTCTTCCTGACCTTTTTGTGGAGTCTGAGGGGGCTGGCCTGTGCGGGGACAGTAAAGCTTACTGGGAATTGGTTGGGACCTTGCCTGAAACAGTTTTCATTCGTGTGGGGGACAGCCTGAACCCGGTCTTCCTGACTAGAGCAAATCTCATTAAAAGCAAAACTAAAAGCAAAACCTAGTCAATAGGATTGTTTGGCCTGTCTTGATCATTTCTTTCTGTGTCTGCAAGCCACACTGGGGTTGTTTTTTTTTTTTAAACTTTTTATTTTATTTTATTCATTTTTATAAATTTTATTTTTGATACTTTTTACATATTTGATTAGGTGCGAAGGGTCAAGGGCTATAGGAGAGTGGGTAAGACCATTGTTTCCACATTCTCTTTTTTTCCTTCCTCTATCTGGGGGTAGGAGAGAGATAAAGGGAGAAGTCACACCCAGCCACCCAACCATCCCAGATCCCCGATGTGGGGCATGCTCTGAGGGTCCTGCTCAAATGGTTTTGACAGTTCAACAGTTTTGAATTGCTGCCGATCTTGCCATTCCAAGCAAGATGAAATCTTTCCAGAATCCACCAGCTGACATAGCACACCTTAGAGTATCTCTTTGCCTAGGTATTCAGTGCCAACTCTTTGCTGGGGTAATTGATCGATTTGTTCTGTTCTCCATCCTCTGTCATGGCACCAGGTGTCCTCTGCAGGCTCCAGTGTACTGCCAAATCCTCCATTTGCATCTGGATATGCTGTCCACTGCTCCATTGAAGCCACTGAGGATACCCAGCTATGACCCATGCATTCCATAGTTAGACCATGGAACCTGAAATTCTCTCCATGGATGGAGTTCTGAGCCTAGCAGTTCAGTTGGAGATATTCCCAAAGAAACTTCACCTGAGGTCATCCCAGATCTGATTCTTGTGTGTGCATGCCAATACAGGATCCGGCACAGTCTGTCACTCAGATTGACCTACGCGCACACTGCTAGTTGCAATTGCTGGGTCAGTTGTCTCTAGCTCTGTCTTCTACACCAACCAATGGGTGTCCAGCCTGATCCTGCCCACCACACATTCAGCCCCCATGCAAACCAGTGGGAGCTGTAGCCTAGTCAGAATGACCTACAATAGCCCCCACCAGGCCCGCCTCCTGCCCTGGTCCCAGTGCTTGCCAGTATGTACAGCATGTACAGCAGACTGGTCCTGTCTGTCCCACATCCTTTTCAGCTCTCATTCGTGTTAGTGGACATTGAAGCCTAGTTCAACCCAACCAGCCCACTATTGAGATAATTGTGGCTAAACTCTCACGGAAATCCCCACGGTACAATTCAGACTCATTTTCTCTTGTTTTATCCTTGCTGAAGATGGTAGATAATGATTTTATCACTGTCTTTTTTTCTTTCATATATATATGTATATATGTATATGTATGCATGTGCATATATATGTGATTCATTTTTATGTATTTGAGAGGCAGAAATACAGAGGGTGTGAGATCTGCTAATTCATTCCCCAAATGGCTCAGTCTGGGCCAGGCTAAAACTGGGAACTGTCAGCATCATCTGAGTGTTGCACATGGTTGCAGATTCCCAAGCCTTTGGGCTATCTTCCCTTGCTTTTCTAGGCACATCAACAGAGAGTGGGATCAGAAGTGGAGCATCTGGGACTCAAATTGGTGCCCCTAGCAGACGCCAGTGTCTCAGGTCTCTGGTAGGGACTGTGGCTCCTGCAGACTTTGGAGGAACTTTCCAGCTGTGATAAGCCATGAGTGTGAGGAGACTGAACAGTCTGACAGGTGAGCCAAGTGGAAAGTGGCACACACATTTAGGAAGTCCTTAGGAATCCTAAAGACAGCGCTGTCTAGCTCTCTCCTCCTCCACGTGCCTCCTCCATGCCTGGATTGCTCCTTATTGCGTTCCAGAATGCTTCTATTGGAGACCATGACACCTTTTGTTTTACTGTGAGAGAGATTCAGCTGAAATCAAGAATAATTTGGGAGGTAATTTTTCCAGTCTGGGATGCGTACTATATCCTTGGGTTAGAAACCTGGATCTTCAGGCTGGAGCAATGGCTCAATTGGCTAAGCCTCCCCTGGAAGCACGTGGTCCTGGGTGCCTGTCCTGGCTGCTCTACTTCCCATCCAGCTCCCTCCTTCTCTCTGTAAAGCTGCCTTTCCAATCAAATTAAATAAGTCTTAAAAAAATAGGAAGGAAGGAAAGAAGGAATGAAAGAAGGAAGGAAAGAAGAAAGGAAAGGAGGGATGCCTGGATGCACACAGCCCTTCCATTGAGATGCTCACAGGAGATGAACATGTGAAAGATCGTTTCAGCGGACTCAGGCGTCCAGAGCACAGTGCGAAAGCAATAGGTGTGCAGAAAGTATTTGTAGGTGGGAGGAAGGGGGAGGTTCCCAGAGCCTGGCTTTACCACACAGCCTGATCTCACCCTCAGTGCCACCTGGCAGAGGATTACATTTCCCCGCAGGACAGACCTTGGGGGTCATTTCAACTTCCTGAAGCAGGTCAGTGGCATGTGTGGATCTGGAAAGCAGATCTCCATTAACCTAAGTGTGCCATTCTCTCTTGCTCAGGGATCCCATCTTTTCCCTGGACACAGAGACACATCTTCCTTCATGTGTGTTGTCTGTCTCTACAGGAGGGGTGGTGGTTTTTTCTGGGACAGAAGCCCCATGGTTGCCCCTCCCTTCCTAGAAAACAGCAGAGGAAGTACAGAGCGGAAGCCCTGATGGTGAAGATGGTCTGACTCTGTGGTCCCGGGCAGGTGACTCAGTCTCTCTGGGTCTCGGGGAGATTGATTATAAAATGGAAAGTATGCATTTCCTGTTGCGTCTAGTGATAGAAAATTAAGTTCATGTGCTTGAGGAGTTGATGCTCATATTTCTATTAGTTTATAAAAGGGAAGAAATGTGTGGTGTCTGTGATGCTTCTTGGGGTTTGCCCCTCTCATAGCGGCAAGCTGAGGCAGTGGCTTGTGGCTTGTTTGATGTTTTTTCTTTTTGTGAGATGACATTTTTGAGTTCTGTTGATGGGTGCTGAACAGCTGCACATAAACCTTCCTGATGTTTTAATGATTTTCTGGCTGCCGCTTTTGCCATTGGATGCCTGAAGGTTGACTCCTGGCTCATTGATTCCCCCTTTGCCGTCTTCCTTTCCCTGCCCTGTTCCTTATGACTGCACACCATATTCGGACTATTTTGTCCACTCTCTTGCCTGTCATTATTCCTATATCTCAGACCTCCTCTTGTTGTTGAGCCTTAGTCTCGTGCTTGCAGTTAACTAGTGGGCATCTTTGTTGGGATGTTTTTCAGAAATTAGTGAGTCTACCCATAACCAAGCTCCTCCTCTTTCCCTCCAGACTGATTCCTCCCAGAATGTCCTTCCACCGCAGATAGGCACCGCTCCTTTCTCAAGGTTGTTCTCCTGTGGAAGAGGATTGGTTTTTAAAGTTTTGTTTATTTATTTATTTGATTGACAGTTATGGAGAAGGAGAGAGACAAAGAGATAGACAGAGAGATTAGTCTTCCATCTGCTGATTCATTCCCAACATGGCGACAGTGGCCAGGGCTGGAGACTGAAGCCAGGAGCCAGAAACTGCATGCAGATTCTCCACGTGGGTACCAGGGCCCAAGCAGTTGGATCATCTTCCTTTGCTTTCCTAGGTGTGTCAGCAGGGAGCTGGATCTGAAGCAGAGCAGCTGGGATTCAAACCGGTGTTCATATGGGATTCTGTGTCATAGGCTGCAGCTTGACCCGATGCACTAACAATAGTAGCCCAAGCATGTCCTTTACACTTCTGTCATCATCTCCCCACGTAATCCTTAAGTTTCCTCCCAATATTGACACAGTTAACTCCCCATTGTTGAGCCTGAGAGGTCTTCCTCAGCACTTCCTTTTCTCCCTGCTGCTCCTTGTACTCTCTGCCTCCAGCTAGTGGGACCCCCTCAGTCCCTTGAATGGGCTGTGCTCTCATTTCCAGCTCTTTGTTGATGTGGTTCCTGCAAAGAAGCTTTCTCTTTCGTAGCATTGACTCACTTTGCAGGTCTAAGGCCTTAGAACTCTTTGGCTTGTGCTCTAGGAGTGTTTCTTGTCTTTCCTGGGTATTTATTATTCCGTATTCCTGGAGCATTCTGCATGGAAGTGTGAGTGTGAGCTTACTGGCTGTCCTTTATTACATCCTGCAATGTGAAGGCAGAGCTTCTTGTTTTCCTTTCTGGTTTGCTAAGCTGTTCACAGGGACATACTTGGAGCTCAGTAAGCATGGAGTTAGGGAATGACTACACAATTTAATGATGAAAACTGGAGGGAAGTTTGATTTCTGAGAAGTCATTGTAAATCCTTTTGCAAAGTGAGAAGTCCCCTGGATGCGGGGTAATGACCCCCTCTCCTGCCACCATGTGCTGTTCATGTAAGTCTGGATTGCTGTTGGTTTGTTTGCTGTAAGCCTTTGAGTTTTGTTTCTCTGTTTTTCGTTTGCCCTTTGTATCCTCATCACACTGTAAGGGGACAGAGATGGCTGTCCTTCTCTGGGTGGCCTCTAACCAAGGAAGCCAGATTTGGCAAAGTTAAGTGGAAAGGAATTGACCTTTTCCAAAAAGAGGCTCCAGGCGAATAAGAGCACATTGGGCAATGTTTTGTCTGATGTTGACCCAGGGCCCTGGTATGATGTGCAAATCCTGGTTAAGTTTTCCCCTACCAAAGTCCTGTGACAGCTTTGAAGCCTGTTGCCATGGTAGCATCATCATTTCTCCTCTTGGGCTTCTAGGTCAGGACAACGGTTGTTCCTCATGCAAAAGAGGATTTTGAAATAGATATATCCTTTCTATGTCTCCTTCCTCCCACCCCAATTAATCTAACAAATAATGATTCAAAGGCTGGTGCTGTGGTGCTGGGGGTTAAACTGCTTCCTCTGCCTCCAGCATCACATATTAGGGGCGAAGGTTGGAGTTCTGGCTGCCCCACTGCTGATCCAACTCTTTCTAGTGTGCCTGGAAAGGCAGCAGAAGATGACCCGAATGCTTTGGGCCTCTGCTGCTGGTGTGAGTGACTCAGATGGAGTTCTTGATTCCTGCCTTTGGCCTGGCCCAAGCTGGCCAAACCTATTGTAGTGAACCAGTGGATGGAAAATCTCTTTGTCTTGCCTTCTTTCTCTCTCTGTTATTCTGCCTTTTAAATGAATAAAATAAATGTTTAAGTACCCTTTTATTCAATACAAACTACATGGCAGATACTGTTCTTGACACCAGAAACAATAGTGAGCCAAACAGATTCTGCCCTAATTGAAGATTTAGCTTTTGTACAACTTACCCCCTACTAAATGTGATGTCACTAGAGAGATGTCAAGAAATGAACAGTGCAACACTGCTCCCTGTTTGCTTAAAAGCAAATGAGTTGTGAATATTTCTAAAAGCAGGTTTGTTCTCTAAAATTCAGAAATCAGGGTTTTGAAAGTCATGTCTTCCAACCTGCTTTGAAGAGAGCCTGGACAGCAGGAGAAGCTGGCAGCTGCCTCTCCTTGCATTGGTAGGGCAGCTGAATTTGAATTACCATGGGCATTGTGGAATGCAGACACATTTGTTGCACTGACATTGTCCAAGACTTTGGGTGGTGATGGGCTTAAACTGGCTGCCTCTCTGCAGCTGTCATATGCCAAAAGCAGTTGCTCTCCTGGTGTGTGTGTGAAAGCCTGCTGGCCCTGTGAAGCCAACAGTAAAGGGCTGCCAGTAGAAATGCTTTTCATTATCCAACAACAGCCCTACAGGCAGGCAGTGAATGAAATGTGTTGAGCCATCATGGAGTGTGGAGCCCTGAACTGGGCTTCCCGGGAAGAGACAGACTCCTGCTGTTGGGCTCTTCCTGTCGGCGCGAAGGATGGTACCTGCATGGACACAAATGTAAGCACCGTGGACACAATCAATGGGCCATAATCTCTTGATTTGGGAGGCATTTTATTGTTTTCAAAGGAGTTTACCAGGCCGAGGGTTCCAGAAAAGTAAGAGCTGAATGTAATTACCCTTTGAGTTTGCTCCAGTGTGTAACCAACAATGCTGGTACACATCAGACCTTATGGTCTGACAAGCCATGGCCTCATATACTCTCCTTCCTATGTGCTAGATGCAATGTGTATGCCGAACTTGGCATTTAAGGAAAATTTATATATATATATATATTTATATATATAGATATAAAATCAAATTTATATATCTATATTTGAAAGGGAAAGTTGGGAGATGAGAAGGAGGAGGAAAAAGATTACCTTCATTTGCTGATTGACCTTTCAAATGGCTTCAACAGCCAGGCTGGGCCAGATCAAAGCCAGAGTCCTGGAGCTTCTCTCAGGTCTCCCGTGTGGTTTCAGTGACCAAGGATTTGGGACATCTTATATTGTTTCCCTATTAGTATGGTGCTGGATTGGAAGTGGAGCAGCCAGGACTTAAACTGCTGCACATAGGAGATGCCAACACTGCAGATGGGGGGAGGCCTAATTTGCCACTACACCACAAATTCAGCCCCTCTTAAGCAAATTGGAGTTGTAAAAATGTCTACCTCCATGAAGTAATGATAGAAACCAGGCTCAAAAAGAGTTAATGTCAGATCACTTCTAATTTGGTCTTTTTATTTTCTTCCTTTTCTCTTCATTTTCCTCTTCTTCTCCTTTTTTAAAAGATTTATTTGAGAGAGAGAGAGAGAGACAGAGAAAGAGAGAGAGAGAATTTCCTTTCCATCTACTGATTTGTTCTTCAAAGTCTGCAATCTGCAATGATTGGGCCAGGCTGAAGCCAGGAGCTGGCTTGGACTTGAACTGGACTCATATAGCATTGCAGGTAGCAGCTTAATTCACTGTGCCACATCACTGAACATTTTGTCTATAGTGTATAATACATGTATGGATCTGACCTTATACAGTGGCTCACATATACAATGGGACAGTGAAAATCTGGAGAAAATGGAGTGTAAGGACTCAACTTCATACTCAGATGCTTCCCAGCGCCTAGAAACTCCTAAGCTGCAGTTTCTGGGAAAATTTTTGGTTGAATATTGGCTGCTCCAGAGTACCCTGCAGGCGTTAGGAGAGATTTATTAAATATCCAGTCTGTCAGGGAGAGGAGAGTCCAACTTCCACCAACACTTGTTGCCTGGCTGCTGTGAACTGGCTGCCAAGCTTTGGCTGCCTCTGCTCTTGAAGGATTTAGTTTAGTTTGTTTATTATTCATTCACTCATCTGTTCAACAGTAGATTTTTGTCAAGCACCTGTTAAGTACTCAGTGCAAAGCATTCTGAAGCAATGGGGCTTTTTAAAATGTGACAGGTGACGCCTCTGAGGACAGCAGCAACTGTTACACTGGTGGAAGACCTACCCTAGACAGAAGACTTGGATGGAGGTTTGGGCTCAGTCTGGGCATGGCACCTGTTCATTCATTTCACAGTATGGGCAAAGATGGCTGGGGAGCCCTGGCCATTGATGAAAGCTAACAAGATTGGGCAGCACGATGACTCAAATGACTAATCCTCCAGCTACAAGTCCCAGCATCCCATACAGGCAACCCGTTTGTGTTGGAGCTGCTCCACTTCCCATCCAGGTTTTTGTTGTGGACTGGGAAAGCAGTGGAGGACAGCCCAAAGCCTTGGGACCCTGCACCTGTGTGGGAGACCTGGAAGAAGCTCCTGGCTCCTGGCTTTGGATCAGCTCAGCTCTGGCCATTCTAGCCATTTGGGCAATGAACCTGTAGGTGGAGTGTCTTTCTGTCTGTCTCTCCTCTCTTTAAATCTGCCTTCCTAATTAAAAATTTTAAAAAATAATAAGGGCCTGGAATGGTAGCCTAGTGGCTAAAGTCCTTGCCTTGCAAATGCTAGGATCTCACATGGGTGCTGGTTCTTTTTTTTTTTTAAGATTTTATTTATTTTTATTGGGAAGTCAGATATACAGAGAGGAGGAGAGACAGAGAGGAAGATCTTCCGTCTGAGGAGTCACCCCCCAAGTGGTTGCAACAGCTGGAGCTGAGCCTATCTGAAGCCAAGAGCCAGGAGCTTCTTTTATGTCTCCCATTTGGGTACAGGATCCCAAAGCTTTGGGCCATTCTCTGCTGCTTTCCCAGGCCACAAGCAGGGAGCTGGATGGGAAGCGGGGCTGCCGGGTTTAGAACTTGCGCCCATAAGGAATCCCGGTGCGTGCAAGGTGAGAATTTCAGCTGACAGGCTACCAAGTCGGGCTCATAGGTATACACTTTTCAAAACTGGAACTTGCTTAGGTCAGCCTTGGCACCCTAGGTGGTTTTGGGTCATAGAGCAGTGACTCGAACCCTTATTAGCCATAAATTTTAATTTGTCTATTGGATATAATCCTTGTCTTGGTGAAACCAGTTGGCTTCTACCCATCTACCTCCGGGAGGTTTATTGATCATGCCTGCTTTATTGCAAGTGAACTCAGCTGAACCCAAATGGGATTCACAATGGGGAACATCTAAGGTGATCAGTTGCTCCTAATGATGAACTTGAGAGTGAGAACTGCTTAGGTTGTTTGTGTTTCTTCCTAGGCCCTTCATCTTTGCTTAGAACCGTTGATAATGACCCATGATCACACCATTACTGACTCCAGTGAGGCCACTAGAGATGACGTCTCTGCAACTACAGAGACTTCTGGTGCTGTGACAGCTTCCAGCCTGCTTTGATGGAACACGATTCCAGCTAGGAACAGAGTGTATTCCCTCAGGCTGTTTGCATCGTGTACATAGGATATCATACCTACTTCATGGATGAGCGGGAAGGTGGGGTGGGAAAGGGAGGCCTCCCGGCTGCTGTCATGGCAATGCTCACTTTCTCCTTCCTGTTCTCTTTAACTTCAGAATGGGCGATGTTTTCAGAAAGGTGTCATTCCGGCCCCATTTGAGCCGAAGGACAGGCCTGTGCCCTGAGGTTGTTTGTCATTGCTGGGCACTTGTGCTGTTGTCTGGGGTTGTTAGACCTGGTGGAAGTGACAGTCCAAAGGTTGGGTAGGGCTGCAAAATGTTTGCTGGAGCACTTCCGGAACCTGATTCCTACTTAAGGATTAAAGGGTGGGGACAAGGAAGGTAGCCATGGAGACACTGTGTGTTTGTGTCCTCTTGCCTGGTGCTGAATTTCCTGTAGCAGAGCTTCATGAATGCTTGGTGTCAGCGTAAGCAGTTTTGGTGTTAGCTGTGCAATTAAGACTGTGCCGAGGACCCTCAATAAATGAGTTTGGAATGAGTGGGATATTCTTGGAAGTGGATGAAGTATAACAGGGGGAGAAGTTCTTCATGGTAGGGAGAGGATGAAGAATGAAATCTTTTAGGAAAATGTGGAGAAGTTGTCAAAAACAACCAAGGTAAAGGTTAAAACTCGTGTTTAAGAGATAGCCGTGATGTATTTGTGAAATGGGAATGGGTTTTGTGTGGCCCTAGAATGTTTATGCCTTCTTTTCTGAGACTGTTTATTGGAGGAGGCACTTGTCACTTGAAAGTCCTTGAGAAACACCTTAATCCCATGTGTCTGATTGATTGCGTGTGAGCACCCAGTCTTTCACTAGCTTTGTGGTCTGTTTTATCCTCATTACCATCACCAATAACTATAATGTGTAACAGCTCTGTGTAACATTTAGGGAAACCAGAAAGCAATCGTTGAAGTCCAGTTTTCTCCCAGTAGTTGGTGACATGGAACAGAGAGGGGAAAATACTAGATTAAACTATCATCTCTGCTGAAGTAACATCACAACAGGCTTCTCTATGATCAGCCTCTGGATTCACTTCCCAGCCACAGCAGCCTGAGAACCCTGCTGGTGACAGGCATCCTCCTGCAGTCACTCTATATACATGCTGTGTCGGCTTTGTAAATCGTTGCGCTAGGCCAGCAGTGCTGAGTTCTTTGCCAAGCTCTCTGTAAGGAATGATCTGCATGCTTCAAAAGTTCTGGGCTTTTTTTTTTTAATTGGCATGACCTGTTTTGTTTCTTTGAGACTCCCACCCCTACCTCCCTCTATGGCTCCTGTTTTACTGTCTTCATAACTGTCTAGTTGGTTTTGGTTTTGTGTGTGTGTGTGTGTGTGTGTACGCGCGTGTGTATGATCTTCACACAGTTGATTAAGGCTCAAAGGGTCAAGGGCTACAGGAAAGTAGGTAAGACAATTGTTACCACATTCTCTTTCTTCCTTCCTCTATCTGGGGGAAGGGAAGAGACAAAGGGGGAAGACATACCCACCTTCCCAAGCATCCCAGAGTTGTGGGGCATGCTCTGAGGGCAGTGCTCAAGTGATTTCGATAATTCAACTGTTCTGAATTGCTGCCAGTCTTGCCATTCCAAACACAACGAATCTCCAGAATCCCCCAGCTGACATAGTCCACCTTAGCGTCTCCTCTTGTCCAGATTTTCACTGCCAACACTTAGCTGGAGTAGTTGATCAGTTTGTTCTGCCCTCTGTTTTGGTGCCAGGTGTCTTCTGCAGGTCCCAACGGGCTGCCATATCCTCCATGTACACCTGGATGTGCTGTCCACAGCTCGGTCTGAGCCACTGAGGAGGCTCAGCTTTGACAGATGCATTCCATGGTTAGACCATGGAACTTGCAATTTTCTTCATGGTTAGGGTTCTGAGTCCGGCATTTGATTTGGGGGAATCCCCAAAGAAACTTTGTCTGAAGTGATCCCAAACCTGATTCTTGTGTGTGCTTGGGGTCCGGCACAGTCAATTGCCCGAATCAGCCCATGCATATGCTGGAGGTTACTATGCAGTTGCTGGGTCAGGTCTGCCTCCAGCCCCATCTGCTACACAAACCAACGGGTGTTGGAGCCCATCCTAGTCCTGCCCACCAAAGACTTGGCCACATAAACCAGTGGCAGCTGCAACCTAGTTGGGCGACTCCCAATAACCCTCACCAGGCCCACTTACTGCCCTGGTTCCCACGCTTGCCAGTATGAACATCAGACTGGTCCAGTCTGTCCCACATCCCATCAGCTCATATACATGTCAATGGGCATTGAAACCTGTTTCATCCCAACCAGTACCCACTATCCATCCCACTCACCTGCCTGCGGGTGCCGCTTTCTGTCTAGCCATGCTTACCACAGTCCTGGTTCTCATGCTCACCAGGCAGAGTGGCGACCCAAGAGGGAGGTGCCCACTTGTTTCCCTAATGGGCCCACTCCCATTCCCAGATCAGGCACTCTCCAGGTAGTTCTGTGGTTTGACTTGACACAATTGGCCCCCTGTGCCAGCATCTGCTAGCTGATGCTATGAAAGAGTTCAGCTAACCCACACCCACTCTGACTTATACTTGCACCAGTAGGAACAATCAACCTAGCCTGCCTTTTCCCTGGGCCAGCTCACATGAGGCCAATAGGTGTTGTAGCTCTGCCAGGTTTGGTCTGCCCCCATCCCAACTCATTCCCTCCAGTGGGAAAGGTGATCCAGCAGGGGGAGCCTTCCACATTCCGCCTACCAGCTGTGCCCCCTCCCTCCCAGGTCTTGCATGTGCTGGTGTGGTGCTGTGGCTTGATCTGGCATGGCCTGCCTCACCTCGGCTTTTGCCAGTGGGTGTGTAGCCTGGCGTGGCCTGGCCTGGCCTGGCCTGACCCACCCCCAATTCCAGCTCACACAGGTGGGGTCTTATAGCCTATCCCAGCCCAGCTGGCACCCAGATCAAGTCCTCTTGTGTAGTAGTGTGTGTTGCAACTGAATTTGGCCCGAACCACACTCCATTCTGGTGCTCAGATTCACCAGCGGGTGATGTGAACTGGCCCTGCCTGTTTTGCCCCCAAACTGGCCCATATGTATGCCGGTGGGTACCATTCCCTGGCCTGGTCTGGGGTGCTCTCTATTGTGGTTCTTGCGCTCACCTGCATGGATTGCGTCCTGACAGAGAAGTTTCCCAAGCTGCTTCTTCAGAACCTCCCCCAATGCCAGATCTCGCACACATGGGTGGGTTCGTGGGCCAGGCCTACTCAGTCCACCTCCTGACCTACCAGGAACAATGGCCTTTCCTGACTGGCCTTCAACCCATTCCGTTTATTATTGTTGGTGTTACAGCCCAGGCTAGCCTGGTCCACACGCAGACACAGCTCTCACCTGGCTCAGCAAGGACGAAAACCTAACCTAGCTTGTCCTACACCTACCCTGGACCTCCAGAGCACCAGTGGTTACTGGGGTCTAGCCCAGTCTGGTGCACTCAGCCCCAGTCCACATTTGTCCCCAGGGTATGCTGCAGCCGTATCCAAACCAGAACATCCCTCCCATTCCAGCCCTGTGCTTACCAGTGGGAACCACAGCCTAGACAGGGTGTCCCCTTATCTCCCCAACCAGGTCTGTTCTCAGCTGTAGATCTTGCACCTAGAAGTGGTTGCTCTGACCCAGCTTGGGCTGGTCCCTCACCTGTCTTGGTATTTGCTTTTGGATGCAGTAGCCTGACCTGACCCAGCCTACACCAAGTCCCACCACTTGCCTGGTAGATGCTGGAACCTGTTCTGACTGCTCATATCCCAGGCTCATGCAAACTGGTAGGTGTGACAGCCTAGTTGGGCCTGACCTGTGCTTCAGCCTGATCTCTGCACTTGCTAGTGAGGTAAGGTTTGCTTGGCCCTGTGTCGTCCACCCCCATCCAAAACCAACCCACACATTAACCTGCTCAGGCTGCCCAACACCCAGGCCTGGAACACAGCTCACCAGCGGGAGTTGTGTCCCCCAATAGTGGAGTTTCCCCACTTGGCCTCATCTCTGACTCAGATGTCACATGCTTCAGCTAGGTGCTAGGCCCGTGCCCAGCATAGTCTGTCACTCCATCTTAGCCTTTGTATGAGCTGGAGGATGTTGAAGCCCAGCCTACCTCACATCCTATTTTAGGATGCACATGTGGATGCTGCAGCCTGGACCTGCTTAGCCTGTTTCCAACCCCAGCACCCCTGAGTGTTTGGGTTCTGTGGTTACTCGTAGCTCAACCCTCCACCACCCCAACTCTTAAGCTAACCAGCAGGACTTGTATTTCCACAGGGTTGGGTCCACTTATGCCCCGCAGAATCTACCACCAGACCTGGTTCTCTGATGTGCTGGTTAGTGTCATGACCCTACCTAATGTGACCCATCCCCTGTTTTGACACTCAGTCAGGTACTGGGATTTACCCCTGCCAGACAGGCCCCCAGCCATAGCTTTCATGTGGGCTGGTGTGGGGCAGTCAGCTATGTTCTGCGCTAACAGCCCATCTTGGGTTCCCATGTAGGCTAGTAAGTCAGTCTGACCCAAACATATCTTATGGACTGTCCCCTCCACACCACCAGGTCTCAATTCCCACACTTCCCTGCAATTTCAGTGACCCCGTCGCTGGGAATCAAACATGATTCATTCCTCACCTACATGCACGTTGGCCTTATCCGTGGATTTCCCTTAACAGCAATTACATATCCCCAATACGCTAAAGCTCGTCTTTAGGCAGTGGTGCCCCTGGCCACAGTCCTAAGCACTGAGTCCAACCTGGCTCAAGTATCCCCCACGGTCTCCACACTACTGAGGACTCCTGCCACCACTTTTTTTTTAAGATTTATTATTTTTTTTTTATTGGAAAGGCGGATATACAGAGAGGAGAGACAGAGAGGAAGATCTTCTGTCCGATGATTCACTCCCCAAGTGAGTGCAACAGCCGATGCTATGCCGATCTGAAGCCGGGAGCCAGGAGCTCTTCCGGGTCTCCCATGCGAGTGCAGGGTCCTAAGGCTTTGGGCCGTCCTCGACTGCTCTCCTGGGCTACAGGCAGGGAGCTGGAAGGGAAGCGGGGCTGCCCATATGGGATCCCGGGCGTGCAAGGTGAGGACCTTAACCACTTGCGCCACCGTGCCGGGCCCCACCACTTTTTTAAAAAGACTTATTTTTATTGGAAAGGCTGGTTAGAGAGAGAAAGATCTTCCATCTGCTGGTTCATTCCCCAAATGGCCACTACAGCTGAGGCTGAGTCCATCTTCCAAGTCTCCCAGGTCCCAGGGCTTTGGGTCTTTCTCTACTGCTTTCCTAGGCCACGAGCAGGGAGCTGGATGGGAAGTGGAACAGCTGGGATACAAACTGGTGCCCATATAGGATCCCAGCAGGTGCGAGGCAAGGATTTTACCTACTAGGCTACTGTGCTGGACCCCACAACTATCTTCTTTATGTTGCTGAAAAGCAGCCTGATTTAGGAAAAAACACAACACAAAACAAAAACAGCCTGGTATAAACAGCTCATGCCACATTAATTTGTGGTAACAAATACTTATTAAAATTTACTCTCATTCTGAGCAGTAGCACCAAGGGGCGTAAGAAAAACGTTTAAGAGCCCGGTGAATTAGCCTAGTGGATAAAGTCCTCGCCTTGCACGCCTGGGATCTCTTAGGGTGCCAGCTCTAATTGTAGTTGCTCTGCTTTCCTGCTTGTGGCCTGGGAAAGCAGTGGAAGACAGCCCAAGGCCTTGGGACCCTGCATCTGCGTGGGAGACCCCTGGAGGAAGCTCCTCATTCCTGACTTCAGATCGGCTCAGCTCCAGACCTTGGGACTACTGGAGGATTGGAGCAGTGGATGGAAGATCTTTCTCTGTCTCTTCTTCTCTCTGTGTATCTGCCTTTCCAAGTATTTAAAAAGAAAAAGTTTAAGATCCTTTCTCTTCCCTCTGGGACTTTCATTCTTGCATCCCCATGGCCGCATGGCCATGTGGGAAAAGCCTTGAGTCAGCAGGTTGAGTTAGATTCTTCCCAGTGCCGTGAAAACCCTCTGTCTCCTCACATCTGTGACCATTGACTTCTTGTTTGGAAATGGCGAGCATTAGGTGAGGTCATCCTTCGAGCCCCTTCCTGCTGGTGAGTGTTGGTCTGTGATTCCATTAATTCAATGATAGTTATAGAATGATACATTGGATACAGAATAAGTTTTAAAGGAAATGGGAATTAAATAACAGTTTATAGAAAGATCCAGAAAGTCACATTTCCATGTCTCTTGCCTGGGCATTGCTTTCCTAGGTGTCTTAATTCTCAGATTGCCATTCTCAGCTCCCCACTGCTCTCCTGTTGTGTCCTTGTCTCCTGGGTCAGCTCACACACACACATCATGGGCAACTGGCAAGTTCCTTCCCTACCCATCTGTGGGCCTTCCACAGCTTGCAAACTGACTTCCTGAAAGACTGTTTAGCTTCCTGGCATTTTGAAGGCTGGGTGGGGCTTGTGTGCTATCTAGCACACTTTGTTTATAGGTGAGCACGCTGGGGTCGGAATGCTGGTGCCACTTGCTCCAAGTTCTGTGGAATCAGAGCTGGGCCCAGGCTCCTGAGCCCGACCCCTTGTGATTGCTCTGCCATGCTTGTGTGATTGTTAACAGGTTAACAGGCTATTTCATGACTGCAATGTGAGTATATATGTGTACTACAAAGAACTCACTTGGAGTCCCTTGGAATGTTTTCATAACCCACTTTACCTTCCCTTACCCCAAGGTTCTCCGCTCCCTGAAGATTTTCAGTGAACTTACCTAGCAGGCAGTGATGAAGATGGTACTAACTGATCTGCAGGTATTTCTTGCTTGTATAGCATTTGCTTTGTCCTGTGAAATTATGGTGTGAATGCCAAAGAAGATGGAACTGCTTTCAGAAGCTGGCAAGCAAAGGAAAACAGGACCCTGAGCTTTCTGCCTCACCATCTCCCATCCCCTATCCTGAATGTGTCCAGTTGTTCCTCTCCATCCTCATGGTACCCTCTTCACCTGGGCCTGCATCCGCTCTGCTTTGTGCGGGCTGCCCCACAGGCCTGCCTCTTCCCTGTGTCATCCCTTCTGACAGGCAGGTCACTACCCTGAATTCCTCAGCTCTTTTGTGCTGTCCCAGGGATGAACTTGAGTCGTGTCTCTGAGGCCCCTCGTGATCACAGATGTTGCATAATTGTCTGTATTCACTTCCACTCCAGCGATAGGGAGCTGGTGGCTACCAGCTGCACCTAAACCATTCTTTCTAGCTTCTGTGTTTTGCCCTGTGCATGGTTCTCTGTTGGTATGTGGTTTACCTCATAAAATTCTACTCTTTTTCATATAACAGTTCAAGTGCTCCCCTTTTTGTGAAGTTCTGTCTGATTTCCTATGTGTCTCCAACTGTTCCTTATGCTTTATGAGCGCTGTAGGTTGAATGGAAAGTGGTCCCTTGAAGGGGCAGGTGCTGTGGCTGAACATGCTAATCCTTCATCTGCTAGAGCCAGCATTCCATATGGGTACTGGTTCATGTCCCGGCAGCTCCATTTTCAATCTAACTCCTTATTTATGGCCTACCAAAGCAGCCGAGGATGGCTCAGGTCCTTGGGCCTCTGAAACCTACATGGGAGACCAAGAAGAAGGTGCAGGCTACTGGCTTCAGATTTCCTTGGTTCCAGCCACTCAGGCCATTTGGGGAGTGAACAGAAGATAGAAGAGTATATCTTTCTGCTTCTCTCTGTAAATCTAACTTCCCAAAATAAATAAGGAAGGAAGGAAGAAAAAAAAAAAAGAGTGGCTAGTGTTGTGGCGCCTCAGGGTAAACTGCTGCTTGGTACGGGAGCATCCCATATGCGAGTGCCAGCTCATGTCTCAACTGTGCTGCTTCCGATCCAGCTTCCTGCTAATGTGCTTGGAAGAGCAGCAGCTGATGGCCTAAGTGCCTTGACACCTGCCACATGTGTGGGAGATCCAGTGGAAGTTCCAGGCCCCTGGCTCTGGCCTGCTGAGCCCCAGCATTGGAGCCTCTTAGGGAGAGAATGAGCAAATGGAAGATCAACCCTTCCACTTCCCCCAATTCTCTCTCACTCTGTCTTTTAAGTAACTAACTGCCGTTTTTTTAAAAAAAAAAAAATGTTGATTTTCCATGTCCACAGGGAATTAGTAGAAAGATACTGGCAGCATACTGACATCTAAGGATGCTGAAGCCCCTTAAATAAACTTTACAGGTAATCTATGTACATCCTGTCTCGAGGTGTGAGAAAGATCATGCCAGATGGGACTAGATTGTATTAAGGAGTCTTTATTAACCAAGCTTGGTGATAACAGGGCCCACTAGAACGTAGCAAATGAGATGTCCATGTAGCAATTCAGTCTCTGGCTTCTCTGCCCACATTCCTTTACTGCTATGCCTCACCTTTCTCAGAACTCTTAAAAGTACACAAATTAGAAATACAAAGCATCTTAACATTAACATCTGTCCCTCCCAAGCAGTGAACAGAGGTTGAGGAATACAGACACACAGGGGTCATGTGCAGGGCTCTCTGTACTCAGAGTCTGTCTGCAGAAAGCCAGAGAACAAGCAGTTACTGGGGAGGCCAAGAGTTGGAATGCTAGAGCGACAGAAACAGGGGATCGAGAGAGAACATCTTTCTATCATGGACCTTTATGGCAGCTTGTGAGGGGGATGTTTATGGAACAGCATAATACTGTTGCTCTGAGGTTCCAGGTGATGACAGGTGAACGTAACAGGTGGACAAAGAGAATTATGTGGGTGGGGAAGGCATGACTTGAAAGCCCTTGACCCTGAGCTAGCTGCTCAAGATCACAACATTCCTCCTATATATTTAAAATCTCTAGATGCCTGCTACCTAAAATAATGTAGGTGCTGGCTCCAGCTCTGGCCCTGGTGCTGACTTTAAGTTGTCTCACTGTATTATTTAGAGTCATGGCAAAGGAAGCAAGTCTGTATATGTTGGGTACCAATGCAGATGTCCTGGACCGTTTATGCCGCGTGTTGGCTTGATGCACAGGTGTGATGGGTTGCAGGAAGCAGCTGAGTTGCTCTGTGTAATACCCTCCTTCCCAGACATGGCTCTTCCCTTGAGAGTTACTTCCTTGAGGGCAGAATGTCTCTTATTCTCCCTGTTAACATATTTGTGTTCCCTCAAATGGAGCTTGGCATACAGTAAGTGCCGCATACATGCTTGTTGTGTTTTCCTTAAGGAGTTCTGCAAAGGAAGCCTAGGGCGGAACACTTTTTTTTTTCCCTCAAGAAGGAAGGGCTGAAGAAATGTGGAAAAGAGTGAGATAGACAAAAGGCCACGAGGCCATCTGCTCTGGCAGGTCAGTGCCTTGAGTGAAGCACTGCATGGATGGTGGGAGCTGAAAGGCAGTGGCCACAGCTGGGGACCCTGGGCTTCCCTCTGAGGCAGTGACAGGAAGTTCAAAACAGTGTTCACTGGAAGTATGATGGAACCAAACCTAGTATGAGCCCATGTAGGGTGAACACTTCCTCTTTTGGGGTCCCCTGAGAAGAGAAGACAACTTGTCTCATCTATGTGACATTCTCCCCCGACTTGTATATGGAGCCCACCCATCACAATGTCCTTCATCATCTTGCTAAAATTACCCTGAAAAGAGAGCAGACCGAGGGAAGAGTTTGAAGCAAATGGCTTAGGGGTTTTTCTTTTTAACCAAATTTTAAATTGATTTTTAAAGATTGATTCTACTTACTGGCCAGACAGAATGACAGAGGGAGAGTAGAGAAAATCTTGCACCTGCTGGTTCACTTTCTTTCTTTCTTTCTTTTTTTTTTTTTTTTTTTTTTTGTTTTGAGATTTGTTTATTTTTATTGGAAAGTCAGATTTACAGACACAGGAGAGGCAGAGAGAAAGATCTTCCATCCACTGATTCACTTGGTACATTTTTCAAATACTGTAGCAGCTGGGGCTAAAGCCCAGGAGCCTGAAATTTTTTGTTTTAAGATTTATTTATTTATTTATTGCAAAGGCAGATATACAGAGAGGAAGATCCTCCACCCGCTGATTCACTCCCCAAGTGACCACAAGGCCCAAGGAGGAGCCAATCCAAGAGCTAGGAACCTCCTCCAGGTCTCCCACATGAGTGCAGGGTTCCAAGGCCTTGGGCAGTTCCTGACTGCCTTCCCAGGCCACAAGCAGGGAACTGGATGGGAAGTGGGGCCTCCAGGATTAGAACTGATGCTCATATGGGATCCCGGCATGTTCAAGGTGAGGACTTTAGCTGCTAGACCATGGCACAGGGCCCAGGAGCCTGAAATTTTATCCAGGTCTTTCACATGTGCAGCAATAGTAAAAGAACTTGGGCTTTGCTGGGTGCAATGGCTCAGTGGCTAAATCCTCGATAGAATCTCATATGGGCTCTGATCCATGACCTGACTGCTCCACTTCCCATCCAGCTCGCAGCTTGTGGCCTGGGAAAGCAGTAGAGAGGATGGTCCAAAGCCTTGGGATCCTGCACCTCCGTGGGAGACCCAAGGAAATTCCTGGATTTGGATCTACTCAATCTGGCGTTGAGACCATTTGAGGAAGCCTTGGAACCTTGTACCCCACAGGAGACCCAGAGGGATCTCCTGGATTTGATCAGTTCAGTTCTAGCCTTGGTGTCCGTTTGGGGAGTGAACTGGTGGTTGGAAGATCTTTCTCTCTGTCTCTCCTTCTCTCTGTAAATCTGATCTGCCTTTCCAATAAAAATAAACAAATCTTTATAAAAACAAAAAGCCATCAGAAGAGTGTGATGATAACTTTTTCCATTCTCCTGATGGAACTAGAAACTGAATGGGTAGGAATGTACTTTTCTCATGTTGAAAGACCCTTCTTGTCTAAAGTAAACATCCTGTACACTTCAAAAAAAAAAGTTCTGGGCCTTGTGCAGTAGTAGCCTGGTGGCTGGAGTCCTTGCCTTGCATGTGCTGGGATCGCATTTGGGCTCCAGTTCATGTCTTGGCTGCTCTGCTTCCCTTCCAGCTCCCTGTTTGTGGCCTGGGAAAGCAGTCAAGGACAGCCTGGAGTCTTAGGACCCTGCTTCCACATGGAACACCCGAAAGAGACTCCTGGCTTCGGATTGGCTCAGCTCCGGTTGTAGCGGCCACTTAGGGAGTGGACCAGCAGATGGAAGATCTTTCTCTCTGTCTGTCCTTCTCTCTCTAAATCTGAATTTTCAATTAAAAATAAGTAAATCTTTAAAAAATGAAAAATTTAAAAAACCATTGTATTGGAAAGGTGGAGTTGGGTTTTGTTTTTGTTTTTGTTTTTTTGTTTTTCTGTCTTGTGATTCACTCCCCAAGTGACCGCAATGGCCGGTGCTATGGTGATCCGAAGCCAGGAGCCAGGAACTTCTTCCAGGTCTCCCACATGGCTACAGAGTCCCAAGGCTTTGGGCTGTCCTCGACTGCTTTCCCAGGCCACAAGTGGGAAGCTGGATGGGAAGTGGGGCCGCTGGGATTAGAACCGGCACCCATATGGGATCCCAGTGAGTTCAAGGCAAGGACTTTAGCCACTAGGCCACCGTGCTGGCTCCTGGAAAGGCAGAGTTACAGAGAGTGAGGGAAAGATTTTTCATCTACTGGTTCGTTCCCCAAATGGCTGCCGTGACCAGAGCTGAACTGATGCAAAGTCAGGAGCCAGGAGCTTCTTCTGTGCCTTCCATATGAGTGCAAGGACCCCAGGACTTGAGCCATCCACTGCTGCTTTCTCAGGCCATTAGCAGGGACCTGGATCAGAAGTGGAGTAGCCAAAATGCAAACCGGTGCCCATATGAAATGCTGATGGTGTAGGCAGAAGCTTACCACAGTGCTGTCCCAAACGTCTTGTATGTATTCCAACCAACCTCCCCCTTTTTTCATTCCAACATAGATATGACTCTAAGTACCTGCTTGCCCACCTAACTCCTTACACAGGTTGGATACTCTGCAGGTGGGTAGTTCCTTTAGGTGATGGCATCGGGACAGCAGGGTGTGTGTGTGTGGGGGGGGGCAGTTCTTCCGGGCTTGTGCCTGGTGCCTCTGTGATTTTCATCTGATTGGGAGAGCTGCTGGGCCGGTGTCAGTCACTCAATACGACCTGCACAGCAGCATTAACATGAAGTATTCAAACAACAGCTTCTGGAGGTTGGGCAACACCAATGTTGTTGCCTGCCTTCTCATGAATTTGGAAAAACATTCTAGGAGCTGCCTTAGGGGAGGGTGTGTTGTTCAGGAGGAACAGCACATCATGGATGATTTGTAGTTATAACGATGAGCCCTTGGAGTCAGTGAAGATTGGGTGACCGAGAAACGTGGGACACTCCTATCCTTGTTATAAAGAAATCGCAAAGAGCAGAATAAAGCTTGAGAGAAACAGAAAAAGAGTGGGGAAGATATTTGGCCTAGAGATTGGGATTGTCACACCGCCTATCCGAGGACCCGGGTTGGCCTGCCGGTTCTGGCTGCTGACTGCAGTGTCCTGCTCGTGAACAGCCTGGGAGACAGTGCCGACGGCTCAGCGACAGGGTGGCTGCTGCTGCCCACCAGGGAGACTGGCTCGAGCCGTGACGCCTAGCCTGTCTCTACCAGGCACTGTTGCAGACACTTGGGAAGCAGATTGGAGGGTGGGAGCTCTCTGTCTCAGTATCTGTTGTTTCTCTTTGAAATACATTCAGTAAATTTAAAGAAGTTAAAGACAGAAAATGCTGATAAGGGTTACTGGGACGTTAGTTACCATATAAACAAAAATAAAGCATCTAGTGTGTTTTGTGTCTGTCCCCTTTCTAGCTCATGTCTGGGCCTACCTCAGATTGGCTTTGCATGTTTTCCATGTTACAGGTGGGCAGTCAATAAGTGTGTGTGGGTTAAAAACAAAAACAAAAACAGAAAAACGAATTAATGATCTACTTTGTGGATCATCAAAATCCCTTCTATGTCCTTGTCTGTCTCGATGGGTCCCAGAACTGAACTTGAAGGTTAATTGGAAGTAGCATAGGACTGTATGTGTGCGTGTGTTATTAAATCTCAAACATCCTAAAACATTGTGTTTTCAACTACTGTTTTCTGTTGTACAATATTCTGAGTTACCCAGTTCTTTGCTGCCTTCATAGCAACAAAATGTGAGTATATGTGATATACAGACTTCATGGGAATGCTGCCCAATGAATGAATGAATGAATGCTGCCCAATGCTCTGCTGTTTGGCAGAGAACACAGAGTTTAATTCCATGTAGAAAATGGTCTTGTGACATAGATTGGATATTATCCTTGCATACCCGGCCCACTCCGGTCACCGCTGTTGTTTCTCCCAGCCCCCCGAGGGCCTCTCTGTGAGTTTAGATGACAAGAATTCTTGGGTAGGAGTGTTTTTATTTCTTCCAATTGGAAAAACAACAAGATAATAGTTTGACCATAAGCCAGTTTTTCCTGGGGCTAAGGGAAAATGACATGGGATGGGGGTAGGGCCGGGGATGGGAGTGGGGCCTGCTAAGGGGATGCTGGAAGCTGAGCAGATTCTTTCTGGAAAACAGCACAGCCTCCAGCCCCTTTGTCCTTGAACTCCATGGTCACTGGTGCAGTTCCCTGTGGTAGGGTTTCTGCATGAAGCTGCCACTCCCTTTTCTCTTATGCTTTAGAACCCCAACATTCATCCTTTTCCAGTGGGCTCAGCATTTGCTCTTTTTGGGTGCCTGCCTGCTTGACCCCCGCCGTCAGCAAAACGTAAGGCTGCCTGTGTCTTTCCGGCAGACTTCTCAGGACTTGTGAACGGAGGACAGCAAAGGGCTCATAGGAAATGGAACAAAAAGAGTCTGGAGGCTGGCATTGCGGTGGAGCCCCTGATGCCTGCCTGTGGAGGCTGGCATCCCACATGGGTGCATGATCAAAACCCTGTTGCTCCACCTGACTCAGCTCCCTGCTGATGCACCTTGGATTGCAGTGGAAGACAATACCACGTTTAGGCTCCTGCCCCCACCGAGGAGACCTGGCTGAAACTCTTGTCTCTAGGCTTCAGCCTGGCCCCGCCCTGGCTTTTGTGAGTGAAGCAGCAAGTGGCTCTATGTGTGTGTGTCTCCCTTTCTCTTTTTGTAACTCTGCATTTCAAATAAAAAATTTTAAAACAAAAAATAGTATGAACTTTCCATTAAGCCCCCTCACCTTTTCAGCCATTTTATTACAAATTTTATTGATGTATTTGAGAGGCATACCACCCCCCCCCCCCCACACACACACAAACACATATACACAGGGAAGGAAAGCTCCCACTCATGGGTTCACGTGCTTCTCCCAGGTCTGCAATAGCAGAAGCTGGAGATGTTTTCAGCTTTGTGAGAGATTTGATTCCTGTTAATTAGAGGGAAAGAAGCAGGTGGTTATAAAATTAATTACCAGTTGGGAAAACATAGTCATGAGAGTCTTGAAAACGTGTTTGTTCCGAATAGAATTTGATTTTAATCAGTTGTGCATGGGTCAGCGTTCCTTTTACTTGGGCTTCCAGAATGTTCTTGTTGGAGTTTGGTGGCTGCTTCTGGGGTCTCTGCTCTGGTTTCCTCCAGGTTAGCTGCTGAGCCAGGCAACCATGTCGTGGCTGTGGGAGGACTCTCCCCGCCCTGCTGCTGGGCACAGTCCTTGGTGCGCTAGCCTTTCTGCTCGGGGGCTGGCTGAGCCTGAGTCCAGCCTCCCATGTGACATGAAGGTGCTGACCTCTCTGGTCCCCACGCACTGACCCTGGGCTGCAGGGTGGTTGCCCTGATGGTGGCCCAGGAGGTTGTTGTGCCCTCTGTCCTGGTACAGGGGGCCACCTGAGTTGGCTTGCCTGTGTTTTTTTTGTGCTGGCTGTTGTTTTGGATCTCAGATGTAGATTTTTTTTTTTTTTAAGATTTATTTTATTTTTATTGGAAAGGCGGATATACAAAGAGGAGAGACAGAGAGGAAGATCTTCCATCTGATGATTCACTCCCCAGGTGGCCGCAATGGCCGATGCTATGCCGATCCAAAGCCGGGAGACTCTTCTGGGCTTTGGGCTGTCCTCGACTGCCTTCCTAAGCCACAGGCAGGGAGCTGGATGGGAAGCGGGGCTGCCGGGATTAGAACCGGCGCCCATGTGGGATCCCAGGTGTGCAAGGCGAGGACTTTAACCACTGCTCCACCGCGCCAGGCACAGATGTAGATTGTTTTTTTCAGGTGTGGTTAGTAACTTGCTTATAATACAGGAGATGACGTAAGTCTCAGCTATTTGAGCACTTTAATCCAAACAGGGCTATCAGACCCAATCATACAATTTATATAAATAATATGCATGATAAAATCAAAAGAAAGTATTGAAGACATCCCTATATGCCCTGTCTTCGCATATGGTTGATACTGCAACTTGCAAAACCATGAAGAAAAGCAGGCAAGCCTTTGCCATAGTTAAGGAACTGGGATCATCCACAAATTCTTTGAGACGGCTGCAAGGGTTTCTATTTTATGGCCAACCAATTTGAATCCAGTATGCGAAAAACACATTTTGATAGGACATCTAAAATGGGTGGCACTTTTGCCCAGCCCAACGCCATAGCAGTTTGTACGCTGATTGCGTACAAACACATGATTTTTACTGTACAACACAGCCCGAAATGTTGTTTGTTTGGCTTGAATTGTGTGGTAGACACAGACACAAATTCACTAGGAGACAAGTAATGCATAGTCAGTTGTAACTTCTTTTGTTTTTAATATTTATTTTTATTGGACAGTCAGATATACAGAGAGGTGGAAAGAGAGAGCAAGATCTTCCCTCCAATGATTCACTGCCCAGTGGCTGCAACAGCTGGAGCTGAGCCAATCCAAAGCCAGGAGCCAGGAGCTCTTCCAGGTCTCCCACACGGATGCAGGGTCCTGAAGCTTTTGGCTGTCCTCGACTGCTTTCCACAAGCAGAGAGCTGGATAGGAAGTGGGGCTGCCGGGACTAGAACCAGCACCCATATGGGGGATACCGGTGTGTGCGAGGCAAGGACTTTGCAGCTAGGCTGTTGTGCTGGGCATCAGTTGTATCTTCTG
The DNA here is from genome assembly GCF_017591425.1 of Ochotona curzoniae. NCBI lineage: Eukaryota > Metazoa > Chordata > Mammalia > Lagomorpha > Ochotonidae > Ochotona > Ochotona curzoniae. The sequence goes on along the minus strand of NW_024465573.1, from coordinate 2,310,302 downwards.
AAGCATGACAGCTGGGGATTTAGTTCAGTGGAGAGGATGTTGGGATGTTGTGAGAAAACAGAAGTATTGGGCCCAGCGCGGTGGCCTACCAGCTAAAGTCCTCGCCTTTAACGCCCCAGGATCCCATATGGGTGCTGGTTCTAATCTTGGCAGCTCCACTTCCCATCCAGCTCCCTGCTTGTGGCCTGGGAAAGCAGTCGAGGACGGCCCAAAGCTTTGGGACTCTGCACTCACGTGGGAGACCTAGAGGAAGTTCCCGGCTCCTGGCTTCGGATGTTGCAGCACTGGCTGTTGCATTCACTTGGGGAGTGAATCAATGGACAGATCTTCCTTTCTGTCTCTCCTCCTCTCTGTACATCTGACTTTGCAATAATGACGTCCGGGCGCCCTCGTGGGAAGGATCCAGTGGATGGAGAAGGAACTTGAACCTCTTATCTTGAGGAGTTCAGCCGATCCATCACATTGTCCAATAGGGTGTGGAGGTATCTGTGCATCAAGTGCCTTCTGGCTTGCTGGTGGTTTGATATTTTTGTTTTAATTTTCATTCATTCAGAAAAGTTTTTTTTTTCCCTTATTTATTTCCTCACTGACTCATAGGTCACGCAGTGGCATCATTTACTTTAAGGTTTTTTACTTTCTTTTTCATTTCTTCAGTGACACGTTAGTCATTCAGTGGCATGTTGCTTAGCTTCATGTTGTCAATTTTCTATTTTTTCTTCCTGTTGTTGACTTTATTTTGTGGCTTCTCATTTAAGGGGATATATAGTAACTGTATAATGTCAGGATACACTTAAATAGCAGAGTGATGGATTTATGACTGATTACAAAGGACTATGCTATTGTAATGATATAGGGGAAATCATTGGGGGCCCTTGGGGGGGTGCTCGGGAAATCCCAGAGCCTATGGAATTGTATCATAAAATGATAAACTAAATAGATTAAATTAAAAAAATTCTCTAGTAAGCACTGCCTTTTTTTCCCCCACTCCAGTGTGACTCTCTGGGTTGGGAAGCAAAGGATTTTCTGATTGTGGGGCTGGGGCGGGGGGTCTGTGAACAAAGGAAAGGGTGGCATGGGCCGAGGGAGTCCAGGGCTGATCATGAGACTCCACGGTCCAGGCTGGCCATGAGACTCCACAGTCCAGGCTGACCATGAGACTCCACGGTCCAGGCTGGCCTTGAGACTCCACGGTCCAGGCTGGCCATGAGACTCCACGGTCCAGGCTGGCCATGAGACTCCACGGTCCAGGCTGGCCTTGAGATTCCACGGTCCAGGCTGGCCATGAAACTCCACGGTCCAGGCTGGCCTCGAGACTCCACGGTCCAGGCTGGCCTTGAGACTCCACGGTTCAGGCTAGCCATGAGACTCCACGGTCCAGGCTGGCCATGAGACTCCACGGTCCAGGCTGGCCTCGAGACTCCATGGTCCAGGCTGGCCTCGAGACTCCACAGTCCAGGCTGGCCTTGAGACTCCACGGTTCAGGCTGGCCTTGAGACTCCACGGTCCAGGCTGGCCATGAGACTCCACGGTCCAGGCTGGCCTTGAGACTCCACGGTTCAGGCTGGCCTTGAGACTCCACGGTCCAGGCTGGCCTTGAGGCTGCACAGTCCAGGCTTTTGACAGTCACAGCCGTGTGCTGCTTTTTCTACTTTCATCAGCAGTGTTTGTTGGCAGAGCCACAGTCTTTGCAGGCTGCTTTGTGATGGAGGCTCCGATGAGCAGCAGACGGAGCTTCCCCAAGCTGAGTTGCTAGAGTCGGGCCACAACGTCGGCGCAGCGCTGGGGAGGAAAGTGCTGCTATTTGCAAGAGACCGGTGGGTTGTGTTACACCGCCTTCTTCATTTCAAAAGTCTCCATTTGCCTACTCCTAATAGATGTCTCCAAAGCTGAGCACTAATGCCTGTGAACACAGTCATTGAAAACCTATGTGGATGAGTGCCACATCAGGAATTTCAACTGAACAGTGGACATCTTGACACTCCGGACTCTGTCCCTGACCTTAAGTTCCACAGAGAATGCCCAGGGGAAGAGAATAAGACAAGACAGGGATAGATATCTAATGCATTTACCACACAACAGATTGGGGCACTGGACTTTGAGAGAAGTAACAAATGTTTTTTATTTTTGTTTTTGTTTAATAATTGGTAGAAGGTATAGGGAAGGTTCCGGTGTGATAGCTTCGTGGCTAGCCCTTGTCTTGCACATGCTGAAATTTTATGTAGTCTCCAGTCCTATTCCCAATGGCTCCGCTCCCCATCCAGTTCCCTGCTTGTGACCTGGGAAAGCAGTCGAGGACAGCCCAAAGCCTTGGGACCCTGCATCCATGTGGGAGACCCAGAGGAAGCTCCTGGCTTTGGATTGGCTCAGCTCAAGCCGTTACAGCCACTTGGGGAGTGAACCAGCAGATGGAAGATCTTCCTTTCTGTCTCTCCTCCTCTCTGTGTAATGCACATCCTGGGAGGCAGCTGATTGGTAGCTCAAGTACTTGGGTCGCTCTGCCTACCGGGAGCACCAAGATTGAGTTCCAGCCTCCTGGCTCTGGCTGCCCCATTCCTGCCTATAATGGGCATTTGAGGAGTGAACCAATGGAGAGCAGAGCTCTCTGCCTTTCAAATAAAATGAAAATAAATCAATACTCCTGGGCAGGTTCAGCCTCGGTGTAAGTCTGGGGAAACCTCAAGGAATCTGCATAGCAAAGCTCCTGCGTTTGTTGTGATTAAAAAAAAAATTACTTATTTGAAAGGCAAAGTTACACACTGAGGGGAAGAGAAAGAGAGTTTTCATTTGCTGGTTTACTCCGCAAATGACTAAATGGTCAGGGCTTGGGCAGGCTAAAGCCAGGAGCCCAGAACTCTACCCAAGTTGCCCGTGTTGGTGGTGGGGGCCCAAGCATCTTCTCTGCTTTTCCAGCACGTAAGCGGGGAACTGGGTTGGAGTTGACGTGTCCAGGGCTTGAATAGGTGTTCTATGGGATGCAGCTTTTGCCAGCAGTGGCTTAATAATCCACTCCACCATAACTCCAGTTCCTAATGTGTTGTTGTTTTGATGTCAGTCGGACAATCACCAGGTATTATATCGTTTAAATGAAATGGCTACGAGGAGAAAGAAATATAGGAGTTGAGTTTTTGAGACAGACACAAGCATGCTGAGAGGTGAAAGAACTGTTAGGGAAGAGTTTGTGAGTTGTGGTGAGCTAGCTGTTCAGCTGGATTGCGAATCCTTGGGCATTTGAGCAGCTCCCGGTTCCCTTCGGGTTCCCATGGGAGCCATTAAGCAGAAGCAGTCTGGCTAACTCGGTGGATAAATTACTGATTTTCACCCAGAATGTGTTGTTTCTGAGTGGTGTTTGAGAATGTTAAGGTATGTTGTGTAAGAAGTGGGCAGGCGTTCCCTGTGCCCCAATCACATCTGTTTACTTAAGTTCTATTCTTAGACTTTCCCACACCTGCTTGCCAGGTGAAAAACAAACTGTTCCCCTTCCTTCCCCACTGCTTTGTGACCTGCCTCCTCTCCCCTCGACGCACGTCTCCTACTCCATCTGAAACTAAATGTCACAATGCTAGTATCCGTGGGAGCACTTCAACTAGAAAACGCAGCTGTCTGTCTGAGATGTGTGGCCCTACTTTCTAGGGCAGTAGTTCTCAACATTTTCACCATGGAACGTCTGTTCTGTGATCCATCTCCCAAACTAAAATGTAACTGTTGAGTAGAGTTGGCGCTTATGTGGTTCACATGCCAAGGGTCGAACATTGCCCTGGATGATTGGTAGTATGGCTTCTGTTTCAAATTCTCTTGCATGTCTTGTAAAACATTACACGTTCATCAGAAGCTTAGAATTCCAAGCGAAATGATTTGTCCAGTGTCCCCATGCGAAGTACAGAGACAGGCCTAGAATACTGGGGCTGGTGTTGTGGATGTAGCAGGCTGAGCTGCCCACCGGAGACATTAGCATCTCGTCTAGGTACATCGGATTGAGTCACAGCTGCTTTTGATTCCGATTCGCCTCTCAGCTAGTATGTCTGAGAAGGCAGCAAAAGGTGGCCCAAGTCCTTGAGCTGCCACCACCCATGTGGGCGACCCAAATGAAGTGCCAGGCTCCTGGTATCAGGCTGGTCCAACTGCAAAGTAAACCAGCAGAAGGAAAATCTCTTTCTGTATCCTTTTGCCTTAAAAGAAATTACTTTGACGTGGATCTGAAAGGCAGAGTTACAGAGAGGAGAAACGGAGATCTTTCATCCACTGTTTTACTCCCCAAAGGCTACATAGCCAGAGCTGAGCTGATCCAAAGCTAGGAGCCAGGAGCTTCCTTATGGCCTCCCACATGGATGGCAGGATCCCAAAGCTTTGAGCCATCCTCTGCTGCATTCCCCAGCCACAAGCAGAGAGCTGGATAGGAAATGGAGCAACTGGAACATGAACCAGTGCCCATATGGGATGCTGACACAGCAGGTTGAAGCTTAGAGCACTATGCCATGGTGTCAACCCCTTACTCTGCCTTTCAAGTAAGTAAGTAAATAAATAAATAAATCTCGTTTTTAAATATGAAAATGACTAGAACTTGGATATTGTGAGTGGGTTACTCACAACTTCCTTCTCAACATAGATCTGTAGTTGCAGATGAAGCTGAGTTATCACTGAATTCTTACTTTTCAAGGAAACGGACTAGGAGAAAATTAATTATTGCCAAGGATGCGTGGCCATCAGAAACAAACCCACGGAGGTCTTCATGCTATCTTTACTAAATCCACCACCTAAAAGAATTTTATCTCCTCATTTTTGTTGATCGAAGGCATCTACTGCTACCAAGAGCCCTTTGAAGTTTCCAATTCTCATGAGATAATTGGTCCTGTTACACTACATTGCTCAAAGCCAAAGAGACGCTGTATGAGAATTTGTGTGGCCTCAGTGTGGGTAAATGTGCCATTTCGATCAAGCTCTAGAAATGATTAAATTCTGTCTTACACAAACCTGTGATTATTTGGGGGCACCTGCATCTCTCAAAACCTCTTCTAGGCTTAGAGGCTGTGACCCCTGAGTGTAACATGGCAAAGAGCCAGTTCTGCTACAGGGGCTAGAGCAATGGTTCAATTGGCTAATCCTCTGTTTGCAAGTGCTGGCATCCCATATGGGCACCAGTTCATGTCCTGGCTGCTCCACTTATCATCCAGTTTTCTGCTTGCAACCTGGGAAAGCGGCATAGGATGATTCAAGCCTTAGGACCATACAGCTGCATGGGACACCTTGATGGGGCTTCTGGCTCCGGATCCCACCAGAATAGGAGCTCTTTGCTGGAGAGACCCAGCGACAGTCAGCTCCATCCAGTGTAACAGTGCCTGGTGCGGGAAAAGTGGTGCCTTCCCTTCTCATTTTGCTTCTTTTGAATCTCAGTTTTAAGTACTAGAGCTGAATCTTTTTCTTTGAAAAAAAAAAAAGATTTATGTATTTTTATTAGGAAGGCAGATATACAGAGAGGAGATACAGGGAGAAAGATCTTAAATCCACTGGTTCACTCTCCAGGGAGCTGCAATGGCCAGAACTGTGCTGATCTGAAACCAGGAGCCAGGAACTTCCTCCAAGTCTCCCACGCAAGTGCAGGGTCCCAAGGTTTTGGGCTGTGTTTGACTGCTTTCCCAGGCCACAAGCAGGGAGCTGGATAGGAAGCAGTGCTGCTGGGATTAAAACTGGCACCCATAGGGGATCTTGGCGTGTGCAAGGTGAAGAAGTTAGCTACTAGGCTAACGAGCTGGGCCCAAGAGTGATTGTTACCATCTGTCTCCATTTCTTCAGTAAGGACAGTCCCAGGAGCTAACCTGCTCCAGGTCACATAGATGGGATGTGGAGGAGCCTACATATAATCCCAAGCAGCACATACCCAGGCTGTAACTCCTTCACTATTGCAGATGCCTCTTCCTGGAGTATGTGCACAGAGAGCATTATGCAAGTACTTGTCAAATGCATGCTGATTGGTGTTTCTTCATGGTTTGGGGGGGAAAAAAAGACCATATGAAGGTAACGTAATGTTGCTGTAGTTTCCTTTATCAGAACTGCTTTCTAAGCCATGGTGAAGACTAAAGAGGGATGAAAATTGGCTTTAATTCTGTTTACTTGATTGGTTAGCCTGCTTGTGTTTCTTGTTTGGAAGTCAATATTGCCATCTAGTGGATGATTTGCTAATACCTAGTCAGGATATTTGAGGCTCCTGTACTATGGCAGTTCTAGGGATCTCCCCTAGTAGCTTACTTTTTAAAAACTGCTTACTTACTTGAAAGGCAGAGATCTAGAGAAGAACAGAAAGATAAAACTCCCATCCCAAGCCTCACATTCCAAATGTCTGCTGTGACCAGGGCCAGGGCAGGCCCAAATCCAGAAGCAGATGCAATACAGATGTCTTACGTGGGTGACAGGATTCCCACCACGTGAGCCGCCAATCCCATCTTCCTGCATTGGCAGAAAGTTGGAGTTAGGAGCAGGAACTGGGTATTGAACCCAACACTTTCATGGGGAGTATGGGGATTTTCACCTCTAGGCTACATGCCTGCTCCTGGTGGCTTAATTTTCTGATTATCAGGAGGAGGGCAAGGGGAATAGGAAGAACCAGTGTATGAGGTCAAGTTTGACCTCTTCCTTGAAGGGACAGTAAAGCTGCTTGGGACTTTGGGCTGGTTGACTCATGTCTCCTAGCCCAGGTGTTGGGGCCTGCCTGTGTGGTGGGTGGCAGGTTCTTGATCCCTGGGGGCGCGTGATCCAGCGATGCTAGGGATGACTGGTCTGGGTCCTTGGACTCGCCTGCAGGAACATGTCCTACTCAATGAAAAAGGTGGAGCGATAGACACAGGCCCTATTGTAAAAGAAGAATGTGGCATCTCATTCGGGGCAGCAAAAGAACAGAACTAACTGGACAACTACCCCAAACAAACAGTCACCTCAAGAAATCCTGGTGAATGGAGCCAAAGGACATTGGGAGGGTGACATCATCCTTGGATCGATGAAAACAGCAGCATTTCAGAACTATCCAAACCACTGGGACAGAACCCTCAGAGTATTCACACATTGAAACTCTGGGTTGATATGAGGTGGTAGTTCCTCATCCCTGAGTACTGGGATGTGTGGAAAGTCATTAGCGGTTTCCTTCTGTCTCTCCTCTTCCTCTAGAAACAAGAAGAAAAGCAAATTTGGAAACAATGAGTACACCCAATTTTCCCCAAACCTCTATCCTTCCCACCCTGATCCACCATGTAATCGTTATACATATATAAAAAAATTATAAAAAAAAGAAAGTCTGGGCTCTGGATGTCCTACCATCTTGTCTGCTTCCTTTGCTCAGGTGTGCTCTCCATGGCTTAGAGCATCTGCTTGGAGTTCTCTTCTCTAGATGCATCTGCTTGGAGTTCGAATTCCACCTGTCTGTGGGATATCCACTGTGGAACAGCACTCATCCTGGTTTGGTGGTACTTGATACTAAGTCCCATGATAGAATCCCATGGCTGATGACATTATAGCAAAATATAGCGGTGAAAAGTTTTCAGTGCACCAGAGCTGGTGAAATGGAAGTGAGGATGAGCTGTAACACAGTGCTTTGTGTCAAGCAGAGTGTAAGGGATTGGGTGTACACAGTTCTGCCAGGCGGTGGGAGCTGTGTGTGTGTGTGTGGGAGGGGGTGTTGTTCCTGTTTCTAACGGGTATATGTGTGGCTTCCTTGGTGTGTGTGTGTGAAGACTGGATGTCTGCTTCTAAAGTCATTTACTTGCTGCTGGTAGGACAAAATGTCAAAGGCATGGTTAGGAGTGTAACTGCAGAAAGCCACATGTTCTTTGGATTGAGAGTGTACACACCCAGGAGCAAGCACCTGCTGTACTGGGCCACTCAGCGTTTCGAGTTGTGTATCCTAGTCTGGTCCAGGAAAGTGTCTAGAGTCTATAGAGATAAATACGCCAGAGCAAAGACACAGTTCTATTTATATTGTTGCCTTGGTTACAGTGAAATTTGTGACAATAGAAACTCCTTTTTTGCCTTTTTTTTTCTCTTCTCTTCTCTTTTTTCTTCCTTCCTTCTTTCCTTCCTTCCTTCTTTCCTTCCTTCCTTCTTTCCTTCCTTCCTTCCTTCCTTCCTTCCTTCCTTCCTTCCTTCCTTCCTTCCTTCCTTCCCTCCCTCCCTCCCTCTTTATTTTTTTTAAAGGTGTATTTGGCAGGCAGAGTTACACACTGAGAGACAGAGAGATCTTCTGTCTGTTGGTTGACTCCTGAAATGGCCTCACTAGGCAGGGCTAGGCCAAGCCAAAGCCAGGAGCCAGAAGCTTCCTCAAGTTCTCCCACAGGGGTGCAGGGACTGAATCACTTGAGCCGACTTCCTCTTTCTTGGGCACATTAGCAGGGAGTTGGATAAGAAGTGGAGCTGCGAATCTTGAAACTGCGCCCATAGGGATGCTTTCAGGCAGGGGCTAAACCTGTTTCACAACTCCCAGTCCCTGTGGCTCAGGGTCCTGACTCCGTTTTCCACTCCAACTTGCTGTTAAGGGTGATGCCTCAGGTGGCTGAGTCTCTGCCACCATGTATGGCGGCAGAGTTGGGAAGCAGAGCAGCCAGAACACAAACTGGAACCCATATGGGATGCTGGTGCCACAGGCGGAGGATTAGCTTGTTATGCCAGCCCTGGAAATGTATTATTAAGGCCTGTTTAGAGCAGAAGTTGACTAGCATTTTCTGCCAAGGGCCAGGTAGTGAACATCGTAGGCTCAGTGGTGCCACTACTGCACTAAGCCACTCAACTCTGCCTTCTTCACCCAGCTCTCACCTTGTGGACATGACTGAAAATAACATGTAGACAATGGGTGTAATTGAGTTTTAAAAACTCGCTTGTGGCTACTGAAATTTGTATCCCACATCAGATGGAATCTATGACTCTGCAAAAAGCCTTTGGATGTGTTGGAATTCCCCACCTGCCATACCCTTCCAGACCCTTCCTTCTCCAAGTCTTTACCACTTCCTAGAGACCCTCCCCCAGGAGAGTGAGGGAAAATGGGATTTTTGTTCTAACAGAATGGGCTGGGACGGGTGGGACGGGTGGGGGGTGGGTGTGGAGATGGCTGGAGGCTCTGCTTACAGAGGCAGGTGGGAGTGTATTTAGCCAGGAAGGGGCAGAGTCACCAGACGGGTCTTCCATTCTGGCTAACAGCAGACAGATCCTAAGCATGATGAAAGGAGTTCTCGCCAGGTTTGTACCTTGTGTCTGATCCGTTGGCTTTGGCCCTCTGTCCACACCAAATGTGTGTGGGGGAACTTGCGTCTTTAAAATGTTGTAATCCCATTGCATTGTCTTAATTGGAGTCTAAATATCCTTCCCCCTCTGGGTTGAGAAATGAGTGAACGTTAATGGCTCCCATCCTCTGTCTTTCCTCAGCAGCCAGCAGAGTAGCCTGCAGAGCAGCCACGAGGAGGATGCAAGCAGATTCCTGAGCCCTCCAACACGGGAAGAAAGGTAAGGTCAGACTGAAGGAGGGGAGGGAGCAGGGGCTGCAGGGGACCATGTGGAGCGCTCCAACGATACCGGCAACTGATAGCCTGGGTGAACTGGCTATACACAACTAGAAATGGTGAAGCTAACAAGCCAGACCTCTGGGTTGGAAGACAGATTAGAAAGGTGTCAGGGGCTTGTTCTTTGGGCTTTTGGTGCTCAGCAATGGGGAGAAGTTAATGTGTGGCAAAATGTGTCTCGGGTCCAGTCTCTAGACTTGGGTCTGGGATGGGGCGGAGAGGGGTTCATAGTTAGTGCCAAAGGAAATTGTGTGGCCTGCAGTAACATGTGAAGCCATCAAGAGACAGCGGACCAAGAGCCTGGCTAGTTTGGAGTGGAGTATATGTGTTAGGAGATCAATGGCAAATGAGACCAAGTGGAGAGATCGCCTGTGGGAACGTGGTGACTATCAGGTGATGACCGCCAACTGCCCGCTGGTGGAATAATATCAGCAAGCTGTTCGTAGTTGTAACGGAAGCTTTATTGGAAAATCCGCTCCTGGGCCCCCTTCGCACAGAGTAGAAGGAAGATGGAGGCGAAAAGGAGCGGTTGAAATATGTATTAAGGACTCTTACACTCCTCTAGACACGTGGGCTGGCAAAGGGGCTGTCTATGCCCTAATTAGATAAGAAATGTCCGTTCAGGTATATCATTGGTCAGCTGGAATCCTGCAAGGCCAGTGGCTTAACTGGCTCCTGGAGCCCCTCCTGTTCCGGGCTGATTCCTGGAAGACATGCTGGGTCTGGAACAGATCCAGCCCCTTGCCTCCAGTGCCCTGGGTAGCCTTCTGTGACTTGTGCATACTTGGTGGTGGATTTGAGGTACAACTAATGGTTAAGCAGGGTTCTGCTCTTGGTGCTGCCAGGAATGGTGGAAAGATACTAGGTTAAATGCCTAAAGACAGTTGACTGTGTTGATGTTAACTGGGAGGAGGTCTCAGTCTTGTTTTATCTATCTCTCTGCCATTCTTATCAGTAAACTGCGTGAAATGTGAAAGAATCACATTTTTAAAAAAGATTTATTTATTTTTTTCTAGAAAGACAGACTTACAGAGAGAAGGAGAGACATAAACAGGTTCTATCAGCTGGCTCACTCTTGGCCACAACCTGCCACCCCGAGTGGAAAGTGTCGCACCTTGGCTCAAGGGATGAGTCACAGTGAAACAGACACACTAAAAATATTGTCTAAAATCACTTTCAGTCTGTGTGTGAGGTATACATGAGACAGAAGTGAACCTCGTGTTTAGACTTAGGTCCCATCCCAAACATACTTCACTGTGTATGTATGCATGTATTCAGGAATACAAAAAATAACAAATCTAGGTGTCAAATCTGTAACATTTACAGCCCAAATCAATCTGGATATTGAATTATGAGTGCTCAACCTGTATGTTCTTAATAAGCAGCTGTTAAACAAGAGGATTAAGTACTACTACTTTTCTTCATTGCCCTCTGCTTGCATGTCCCAGGGCTGCCATTGTGGTGCAGTGCCACAAGCATCTCATGAGCATTGGTCAGGGTCCTGGTTGCTCTACTTCCAAGCTGGCTTCCTGCTAGTATTTCTCCGAATCCAGCAGAAGATTCATCATGTGCTTGGGCCCCCTGCTACACATGTAGGAGAATCAGGTGGAATTCTCAGCTCCTTCCTTTGCCTGGCTCGTTCCTGACCATTGAGGCCACTTGGAGTAAATCAGCAAATGGAAGATCATGATTTGTCTGTATTTGTGTGTTCTTCCCTCTCTTTCACTCTGTATTGCAAGTAGAATAACTATTCTTGAAGATCTAGTCATTCATTTGAAAGACAGAGTTATAGTATAGATAGAGGGGGAGACAGAGAGAGATCTTCCATCCATTGGCTCACTCTGCTGATGGCCACAATAGCCAAAGCTAACCGGTTCGAAGCCAGGAACCTCTTCCAAATCTCCAGCGCGGGTGCAGGGTCCAAAGGACCGTGGGCATCCTCTATGCTTTCCCAGGTCACTAGCAGGGAGACAGATTGGAAGTGGAACAACTAGCACTCAAACCAGCACCCAAATGGGATGTCAACACTGCAGGCAGCAGCTTTGTCCACCACACTGTAGCACCGAACCTAAAATAAAACTTAAAAAAATATATATATATTCCGTATCTCTCACTGGGACCAAAGTGACTTCTTATAAGGGTTACGTGACAGTGATGTACCAACATGGAATGAATGCTTATATTCCACCCTGAAATTCATATGTTGAACTGTTTTTTTTAAGATTTATTTATGTATTTATTTCCAAGTCAGGTATATAGAGAGGAGGAGAGACAAAGAAGATCTTCTGTCCAATGATTCACTCCCCAAGCTGCTGTAACTTGCTGCAGCTGAGCCAATCCAAAGCCAGGAGCCTGGAGCCTCTTCCAGGTTTCCCACGTTGGTGCAGGGTCCCAAGGTTTTGGGCCGTCCTCAACTGCTTTCCCAGGCCACAGGCAGGGAGCTAGATAGGAAATGGGGCCACTGGGATTAGAACCAGCACCCATATGGGATCCTGACTCATTCAAGGCGAGGACTTCAGCCACTAGACCACATCGCCGGGCCGCCATATGTTGAATTTCTAATCCCCAGTTCAGTTGTCATAGGAGTTGGATTTGGGAGCTGAGGAAGTCATGAGGACATCCTTCCCAAGCATGGGATTCATGACCCTGGAGGGAGCTGAGGAGTTTTTGTTTTCACTACGGAAGGACACAGAAACAAGATGTCTGTCTATGGAGAAAACAGACCCTCACCACACTGCAAATCTGTCCACACCGTGATGTTCAGTTTCCTAGCCTCCAAAATGATGAGATCCTGATAGGCTACCCAGTATCTGATACCTACTACAGTTACCCGACCTAAAACACCCTTTCCCAAAATGTCTGCGGTTTCCTCCCATCAAGAAAGAACACCCTAACCGTGGCAGGATTTGGCACGACCAGGCATCTGCCCACTTGTCCCAAGCACAGATCCAGCCCCTTGCTGGCGTGCCCTTAGCCAGGACAGGATGCTGCAGCAACTCTGAGGTATTTGTGGCTCCTAAACAGGCCCGGCTTTCTCACGCCTCCGTGCTGATGCACAGCTTGTTCCTTGCCGGCAAAGCTGTGCCTGTGACAGACACCTACTCATCCGCCGGCTCTCAGCTCCTGCATGCTCTCCGGGGAGACTTTCTCAATGCCATCCCAGCTCTGTCCTCTCCACAAGCAGGGTGACTGTGTTACTGCTGGCCTCAACTGCACTGATTTTCAGCTCCCTCTTTGCCAAGATGGAGATTATAGCACCTGCTTGACTTAGAACTGTTGAGGGGATGATATTAACAATGTCAGCGACTGGCAGGCATTGTGGCTTAGCGCATTAAGCCAACACCCTCGATGCTGGCATCCCAGAGAACTGGTTCAAGTCTTGACTTCTATGCTTCCACGGCAGCTTCCCACTAATGCCAACGTGGAAGGCAGAAGATGGCCCAAGTGCGTAGGCCCTTGCTACCCAGGCGTAAGACTGGGTGGGATAGGGTTCCTGGCCCCTGGCAGTGGCCCAGCTCAAACCTGGATGTTATAGCCATTTGGGGATTCCACCAGCAGATGGAAAAGTTCACACACTCCTTTACTCTTTCAAATTAATCTTTTCAAGGAATGTCTGCAGGATTCCTTGAACATGCCTACACATATGATGTAACCTTCTTAGTAGTTTCATTTCCTTACAGATAGCTCCATAAGTCAATTATTATATTGCATCACTTTTCATCTGAAAGTGTATCTTACCGTGGGATGGCAGGATTCTTTTTTTTATTAATTAATTTATTTTTTTATTGATTACATTGCATTATGTGACAGAGTTTTACAGGCACTGGGATTCCCCCCTCCCTTCCCCAAAACCCGCTCCCTCCCATGGTGGATTCTTCCATCTTGTTGCATTACCACAGGTCAAATTCAGTTGAGGTTATTTCCTTACAAGCATCTACAAAGCATAAAGTCCAGCATCTTATTGTCCAGATAAGTTCAACAGTTTCATGGGAAGACCGTCTCTGGTCTGAAGGTAGAGCCAACCGAGTATCAGCCCAATCAATTAAAAGCCCCAACATTACATCAGTAACAATTTATAACATAATGGAATCAGTTGACATGGTATTGTGTAACCAGCATGTTAAAAGAGAGAGAGAGAGAGAGAAAGAGAGAGAGAGAGAGAAGAGTGCAAGTTCTGAACCACATCCTATGACTTCTACATTGACATTACAATTATTAGTTTATATACAGCTGGGTTCTATACACCTTAAAATGGCTATAGATTACTATTCAGCTGTCTCATGTCTATTTTAATTTTAATATTTAGCAGTTCATAGCGTTGAAGCATGATTTTGCAGAACCTGGCTGTTTTTCGGGTAGTCTAACTCTATAACTGTAGCAAGACATATGTCAACAGTTTCGGTGAACAGTTTTAGGAGGGGTGTGCAGAGAAATCTTCAATACCCTAGTGAGGAGTAACTAATCTTCGTGTCCTACCCAGTGAGTTATAAGTGCATCCCCACTGCCCGTTTCCTGTTTCTAAGCTTTCCTTGCTGTTCTCCATCTATTCTAGGTTTTTTTTGTTTGTTTATTTGTTTATTTGTTACCTGTATTTGTTTTGAGGGGTTTCTGGAGTGATCCTGATGGTCATTACGAGAGAGAGTGGGGACCCAAAGTTGGCACCAGGCAAGAACCAGAGAAAGCTCCTCTCCCTAGTCCCGAAGGAAGTTTACTCTTTGTTTCTGCGGACCGCTCAGTGCTCCTGGTTGTCGTTCCGATGACCTTGGATCCTACAAAGCGGGGTATGGGCTTCTTCCATCCAATGTGGGAGATCCAAATGGAGGTGGGTGACCTCAGAGTTCTCGGCCTCCGAAGGCACTCCTATTCCCCGTGGTCTCCTTGGCGGTTGGGATGTAGTCCTTGGAGCTCACACTATAGTCCTTGGTGAGGATCTAGGAGTCTTCAGGGTTGGGATACAAGCCTCTTCCTGTCTGCCTGGGATGGCAGGATTCTTGAAGGGAAATATCACATCTGTTTAACCTTAGTGTCTACATCTGACATCCCCAAATTCTCAACCTGCTATGGGTTATCTCTACCAATGCTTCATCAAGGATAGATTGTAGGCAATAGTTAAAATGGCCCTTGAAACTATTAAGCATCAGGCATCCCATATTTTACCTTATTTATTCCTTATGAAATATTGTGATGGATAAAACAGTTCAAATAAGATTTAAGGTTGAGGGCCTGGCGCATTAGCCTTGCAGCTAAACCCTCGCCTTGAACATGCCAGGATCCTACATGGGCACCAATTCTAACCCTGGCTTCCCCGCTTCCCATTCAGCTCCCTACTTGTGGCCTGGGAAGGCAGTCAAGGAAAGCCCAAAGCCTTGGGACCCTGCACCCATGTAGGCGACCCAGAAGAAGCTCCTGGCTCCTGGCTTTGGATCGCATCAGGTCCAGCCTTTGTGGCTGCTTGGGGAGTGAATCATTGGACGGAATATTTTCCTCTCTGTCTCTCCTCCTCTCTGTATTTCTGAGTTTCTAATAAAAGTAAATCTTTAAGAAAAGAAAAAGAATTAAGGTTGAGTAGAACTGGTAACTTGCAAAAAGAAAATAAAGTTCTGGTAACTTGCTTTAAAAATGCAGGTGGGGCATGCAGCCCCAGGAGCCAGCCGCCTGTATGGGAGATGAGGGTGGATTTCCAGTCTCCCTGCATGCCCTCTGGGCCAGCCCCAGCTGTTGCAGTCATTTAGGGAGTGAACCAGTGCATGAGAGCTCTCTGCCCATGTTTCTCATCTGCTGCCTCCTATCGACTCAAGTCTGTCTGGAAAACATTTGCTCTGACAGTGCAGTGTGCCCACCAGGAGGCAGCTGAGCCTGTTTTTCCCGTGACCAGAATCTGGCAGGCTTCCCTGCTCGCGTGAGGAATGAGACACGAGTGCACATCCAGGTCCCACCCACCGCAGCCCAGCCTCGGCATTCACATACGTAGATTCCGTCTCCTGGTCTCAACTTTCTTACCCCTAAAAGGCTTTCTGCTCCACAGGAGAAAACAGCCCAGTGTACACACCATAAAAGCGTTGGCTGCACCAGCCCGGGCTGGACCAGGCTGAGACCAAGAGCTAGGAACTCCACCCTGGTCTCTCACGTGGGCAGCAGGAACCATCTTCTGCTTTTTCAGGCACATTAGCAGGGAACTAGGTAGGAAGTGGAGGAGCTGGGACTCAACACCACACTCCAAAACGGGACGCTGGCATCGCAAGTGGTAGCTTAACCAGCTGCACCACAATGATGCCAGTAAAAAGGTACATTTTGATTCTAGCTCTTCCATGCACATTTTAAAGCACACTTGTATTAAAATGGAGTGTTTGGGGCCTGGCGCAGTGGCCTAGCAGCTAAAGTCCTAACCTTCAACATGCTGTGATCCCATATGGGTGCTGGTTCTAATCCTGGCAGCTCCATTTCCCATCCAGCTCCCTGCTTGTGGCCTGGGAAAGCAGTCGAGGACGGTCCGAAGCCTTGGGACCCTGCACCAACATGGGAGACCTGAAGGAGGGTCCTGGCTCCTGGCTTTGGATTGGCATAGCACCGGCTGTTGCGCTCACTTGGGGAGTGAACCATTGGGCAGAAGATCTTCCTCTCTGTCTCTCCTCCTCTCTGTATATCTGACTTTGCAATAAAGATAAATAAATTTAAAAATAAATAAGGTAGATATGATAGGAGCTAGTGCCATGGTATGGCAAGGTAATCCTCCTGCTACGGTGCTGGCTTCCCTGTAGGGGTTCTGATCATGGTGCTGGCTGCTCTACTTCGGATCCAGTGTCCTGCTTATAGCTTGGGAGAGTGGTGGAGGATGGCTTAAGGCCTTCAACCGCTACACTGACATGGGACCTGAAATAAGCTCCTGGCTCCCAACTTTGGATTTATCCAGCTGTAGCCACGGTGAGCAACTGGGTAGTGAACCAGCAGGTAGAAGGTCTCTCTGTAAATCTGGCTTTGAAATAAAAATTAATAAATCTTTTAAAAAGTTTAAGCTCTGGGGCCGGCACGATGGCGCAGGTGGTTAAGGTCCTCGCCTTGCACGCCCGGGATCCCATATAGCTGCCAGTTCTAATCCCGGCAGCCCCGCTTCCCATCCAGCTCCCTGCCTGTGGCCCGGGAAAGCAGTCGAGGACGGCCCAAAGCCTTGGGACCCTGCACCCGTGTGGGAGACCCAGAAGGGGCTCCTGGCTTCAGATCAGCTCAGCTCCAGCCCTTGTGGCTGCCTGGGGAGTGAATTATCAGATGGAAGATCTTCCTCTCTGTCTCTCCTCTCTGTATATCCGCCTTTCCAATAAAAATAAAAATAAATCTTTAAAACAAAAAGAATCTTCTTTTAAAAAAAAAGTATAAGCTCTATCTTAAAAGAACTAGAAAGGGCAGGTAGCCCCAGGGAGAGGAGAGCACACTCGTGAAGAGGAGACAGAGATGAGTGTGTGCAGGAGAACCGATAGGTGACAGTAGGCAGGCGAGAAGGTTAAGCAGCAGCTCAAGCTATTTTCCGAGTCATAGGAAGTGAGACCATTTCCCAAGATCCAGGAGAGAGGAATGGGAATGGTCTGAAGCTTGGATATAGTTAATTGGGGAAAAGTTTTGTTATGATTTTTTGTGAGAAAATGTCCATGCCTTACTTGACTGCAGTTTTATTTCTTCCAATGGGGGCGGGGGTTAGGTAGAGAGAGCAATCCTATCGTGTTTTTTGAAATGATTTTGAAAGGTAGAAAGAGTGAATCCGCCCCACCCCCTCCCCATCTTCTGGTTTATTCTGCAAATAACTGCAACAGCTAAAGGTGAGCTGGGCTAAAACCAGGAGCCCAAATCGCCAACCAGGTCTCTCACGGGGGCAGGGGGAACAGGGATGCAAATACGTGGGTCATCCCTGCTCCCTCCCAGGGTACATGTGGGCTGCACACTGGGATTTAGAGCAGAGCTGCGCCTGGAAGCGTGCCTGTGTTCTGGTTATTAGAGTGAACTGTCCTGCCACATTGTGGGGCTCCTTTGCTTCCTTTTTTTGTCGGTGTCTGGTGCTTGTGAGATTCAAGAAGGAGCAAACAGTGAAACCAAGGGAGTGGCGTGTGGAATGTAAAAGCAAGCCTCAGCAGCTGAAACCGGGCTAGACTCAAGGCGTTCTGGTTGGCTGTCGTCCAGCCCTTGGGATGTGAGAGGCCTTGTCGTGGCTGGTTGTTCTATCCCAGCAAGTGTCCCAAATAGCGCTCTAGCCCCATCTACCTGCCTGCCTGCTGAATTCCCCAAGGTCCATCCAGCAGGCACTCAGGTGATCCCGCTCTGCCAGGAAGGAGCCAGCAGCAAACCCTCTGGGAGCACTGCCCGCCAGCCCGCCCCCTGCCTCCAGAGCCAGCAGCTGACATCACATGCAGGTACAGCTCCATCCTCTCCGGTTCAGGACAAACGAGAGGAAGCTTCCCCCGTTCTCAGAGCGCTGCCAGATGTGGCAAGATGGAGGAGGACTCTGTTTGGAGCTGTGGCTTGGGCTGAAGGCAGAGGGGATCCTGGTGATTCGGAACAGCAGGCTCTCCCATCCCGGGCCCTGCACCTGCCTCTTGTGTGGAACAGCAACACGGCCAGAACTTCCAATCTGGAGGGCACTGTCGTTGACAGCTGGGGTAGCTGCAGAGGTTGCGAGTGCGTGCAGCCCTGGAAGGAGTCTCCAGCCCTTGAGGTGCCAGTTGCCATGTGGCCAGCCGTGGCCTGAACCCAGCATGGTGCAGAGTGTGCGCCCCGAGACTGTCTCATGCAGCACAGCTGTCAGGCAGGCGTGTCACTACCGCGTCTCCTCCCTGAGGAAGAAACTGGCCTTTCTACGAACCAAGTAGGTGGCAGAGGGCCCTGGAGAGCAAGTCTGGGATCATCCATGGGCTCTACCCCTGAGGCAGGTAGTAGTACTTTGCTTACAGGCATTCTAGGTCTTGTACCAAGTGACAGGAGCCCAAGACAGAGACGGAAATGGTGCAAGAGGCTCAAGGGAAGGGCGAAGAGGGCAGATGGGTGGGCTGTTGGCTGGGAGCCTGGGGCCACTGTGTGCCTCATAAAAGAGATGACTTGGCTGTCTGGGTCCTTCATCAGATCAGGCCAGGGGCTGTTGATGAAAAGAGCTGCAGAGAACAATGTGTCCCCAGGTTAGAGTCCCCAGCAGCATGGTGTCCCTCGGGTGTTGCTAGTTCCCACTGACAGATGCTCAAGAGAGGGATTTGGAGTGTTACCGTGGTGTGATTGATTGTTTCTGAGGGGCTCTGAGCTGTTGGGCAGACAGCCCCAACACAGGAGCACAGTGTGGCTGTAGAATGCCTTGCATGGGCCCCTCTCCCTGTGCCACTCTGGCTTCCTGCTGACTGCACTATGCCTGACTGCTATCAAGTAGAGGAGGGGGACTACTGGGAGGAGGGGGAGGAGGGGGGAGGAAGGGGAGGAGGGGGAAGAGTGTCCGGTGCCTAGGAGAGAGTTACATTCAGAAATATGGAGGCATGGAGAGGAGGTGGGGAGAACTGAATGAGAAGTGTTGTTTTGGGAATAAAGGGAAACACAACAGTAAGGAAAATGAAAGTTGGGGCTTGCGAAGTGGGGAGAGGAAAGAAGAAAGGTGGAAAGGGCCTACTGGATTTCAAAGGCAAGCGGGTGCTAGAGAGAACTTTGGCTCTCTCTGTCTCTCCCTCTGCCACACACACACACACACACAAGGTCACTGGCATAGCTGGCCATCATTCTGTTCCCATTGATTGAGGACAGGTCCCTGTCCAGGGGAGGCAGGACGTGGTGCCTGGGATGATACAGTTCTGGGTTGGCTGTGCTCATGTCACTGGTTAGACCTGAACCTGGAGCCAAAGGCTTTGCAGGGGTGCTTGACAGATAACGACAACATAGGAGTGTCTCTGTTCCTACGACACGATTCAGGCAGCGGGGACAAGATTTTCTCATCAGTGATTGTATGGGACTCAGGAATGCTTTAAAGACTGCAAGACCTTACACTCAATTATCTTTTTGTTTCTTACCGATAGTGGTACTTTTGCAAAATCATTTTTATTGTTTGAGTTTTACTTAGGGTTATTTTTGGCAGGCAGTAGACTCAGGCTAAGCCTGTGTGGTCTGTAAAAGGTAGATTTCGAGCCAGAACTTGGCGATTTGAGATAATTAGGAAATAAGTTTATATTAGTGCTGAGATCCATGCCGAGTTTTTCATAATATACATTTTCCATGAACTCTTTGAAGGTGCTTGGATGGGTAGATTTTAAAGACCCTTGACTGAATAAGGTCCAGAAATTCCTTGCACCAGAATCAGTGTATCTTTTCATCCCAGTTCCCATGAGCTTTCCATAGGAGCCCACAGTTAAGACCAGTTCCAGATGACCCTGGGAGGAGGTCGATCTTCTAGACTGCCAGACACTTCCTCCTTCGGGTGCACATTGCCCCCTTGAGAGGGGATGAGGTGCCCGGAGCAGCAGGCGTGTGGACTGGCCTCCCGACACAGTGGCCAGCTGGGGCCCTGTGGGACCCATAAAGGAACCATCTCAGCTAGCTGGTTTAGCAGACTCCCTTGTGCCAGGTGCCGCTAATCTCATGGCCTCCGTGAGTGTCTTCAGGGTGTCCCTGACATTCTTGTTTAGATCCCAGGAGGGGTAGTATGGGCTAGGAGAGAGCATGGGTGGAGAAGACTTGAGCTCTGCCTCCTCCCTCAGCTCCAGTTTCCTGGTGTGGGGACTGTGGCCTTCTCAGAGACCCTGCTGTCTTAGGCCTTTCTGAAAGTGTTATTATGAAAAAAGTAACTCAGGGTAGGGTAACTTTTTTAGAAAAGAACAAAGGTATATTTGGCTTGTCCTGTGGTGTAGTGAGTTAAGCTCTGTAGGTAACACCTGGCATCCCATATTGGTGCTGCTTCAGATCCTGGCTACTGCACTTCTTGATCCAGCTCCCTGCAGATGTGCCTCTGTAACCCATGTGAAAGACCTACAAGAACCTTTTTTGCTCCTGGCTTCAGACTGGTCCAGCTCAGGCTGTTGTGGCTGTTTGGTGAGTGAACCAACAGATATAAAAGATCCGTCTCTCCTCTTTTTCTGCCTTTCTAATAAATAAATAGATTCGGCTCACAGTTCTGGTTACTAGAGAGTCCAGACCGCTGTCAGCATCCTGGTGAGGGTACCTGGCTGTGGTACAATACAGCAGAGAAGCAGAAGGGACAACAGCCACATAAAGAGTGGGCCACGTGCAGGGGAGACTTCTCCGTACAAGAGCCTCCTCTATGGACAGCGGATTCATCCTCAAGACATGCTTCATCTCTTTTTGAGGATGGGGTGGTGCCACTAGACCTCACCTCTGAAAGCTTCTCTGGAGTCCAAGGTCAATGTTCATGAGCCCATGGACACACTCAGTCATCTGCAAACTGTAGTGGCTACCCTCTTAAGCACCCTCAAGTTTCTCTCTCTCCATCCCTCACATCACCACCCTGATTTATTTTCACATGTAGCTGCGACTTTGTTTTATTTGTTGGTTTCTCATTGCTTTTCCTGCTAGCTCCTAAACCTCTCAGAGCAAGGGCTATCTCTTGTTTTATTTCATGTGTATTCAACACTTAGTGTGGTGCCTGACACAGGACTAGTACTCAACAAATATTTGTTAAATGAATAACGGAACCAATGGAGAACCATCTAAAGCTTTCATGACCCTGACATTTTATGAACATGGGATTGTGCGACTGTGGCCCCAGGTGAGGGCTGAAGCCTCACCCTTGAACATCCATGGTGAACCACTGAGCAGAAATTCTCCTGGTCGCATAAGAAGTTGGGTCTGTGACTGGAGAGGACCTGCTGGGCTTTTTTCCCTTTTTCTGGTCCTCATGCTTAAGGCATCATGTGGCACAAGCGGCCTTTGGATAGAGAACAGAAGCCTGTCTGTCTAGATCTGGACAAGGCTCTGCCATTGGAGGACAGGGCAGAAAAGTAAGCGGGTGCTCCTGTCTCCCCGCATTCCCAGCCCTTCTCCGGTGCGGTGCGCCTGGCTGCTTCTGTTGCTGTCAGCAGAACTGTCTGCAGGTGGAACCGTCACCTGCTCGCTCTTTCTCCTACTCCAGCACTTCTGCTGTGCTGCCTGAGGAAGGAGGGGGACGTGTTAATTATAGCTCAGCAAACTCTTCTGTCCCTGCGAGTGAATGCCATACTGGGATTTAGGTTTGGACAACTGGCAGAGGGGTGGTAAATTTCCTACCCAAGCTTCCTTGCCTCCTGCTGGGAGGAAGCCCCTCCTCCCACCAGCCACAGCACAGAAGGAACCTGAGGGGGCGGGCTGGAGGCTGAGAAGGCTGACTCAGGTTTGCCCTGCTCTGTGCTGCTCGCTCGCTGGAAGGGACACAGCTTCAGGCTTCTCTTCTGCCACTCACTGATGAACAGTGTAAGTTCTTAGCACTTGGCACAGGGGACATGCCTCACATCACACTTAGGTATGGAGGAAGTAACTGGGGGGTCGATGCTGGCATTCTGTATGGGTGCAGGCTGGGACCCAGTTATTCCTCTTCTGATGCAACTTGCTGCTGGTGCGCCTGGGAAATGGTTCCAGTGCTTGAGCCCCTGTACCCACAGGGTGGACCTGGAGGAGGTTCCTGGTTTCAGTCTAGCTCAGCCCTGGCCGTTGTGGCCATTTGGAGAGTGAAGCAGCAGGAAAATAGCTCTTTCTTTGTAACTCTGCTTTTCAAACGAATAAAAAAAAATCAAACATATTAAAAACAAAAACAACAAAACTGTGTCATTGTCAGCAGATTGATCCTCCACTTGGTTATGAACAGCTACCAGTAAAAATTTTCTGAGTTTGTACCATTGACA
This sequence comes from Ochotona curzoniae, assembly GCF_017591425.1. Lineage (NCBI taxonomy): Eukaryota > Metazoa > Chordata > Mammalia > Lagomorpha > Ochotonidae > Ochotona > Ochotona curzoniae. The sequence goes on along the minus strand of NW_024465573.1, from coordinate 2,287,930 downwards.
CATATGTATGAGTTACACATAAGGATTTATGCACTAAATATTTTACATATAACAATGAAATTTAAAAGAATGAGATCAAAAGTAAATATATAACCTTTTTTTTGTCAGAGTTTCTATCTGCTGTTTTACTCACCAAATGATAACAGTGGTCAGAGCTGAGCTGAAGCCTGGAGCCAGGAGCTTCTTCCAGGTCTCCCGCATGGGCGCAGGGACCTAAGGACTTGAGCCAACCTCTGTTGCTTTCTTAGGCCATAAGCAGGGAGCTGATTTGGAAGTGGAGCATCCGGGGCATGAACCGACAGCCATTTTGGGGATGCTGGCACTAACAGGGAGAGGATTATCCTATTGAGCCACCTTGCCAGTCCCCAAATCTGTAATTTCTAATTTCACCTTGCTCTGTAAGAATTCATGTGCCCTTGATAATCAGCAATCATTTAGGAAGCCAGGAATCTAAGGCAAGGCTCCTTGGCCTTGTAAGGGCTAGCATTGTGGCATAGTGGATTGAGCTGCTATCAGATACGCACCAGTTCAAGTCCTAGCTGCTCCCATCCTGATAAGCTGCTTGCAGATGTGCCTGACAGAGGAGCAGAAGATGGTGTGTAAGTGGGCCCTTACACCCACGTGGAATACCTGATGGAGTTCCAGACTGCTGGCTTCAGCCTGTCCTAGCCCTGGCTATTGGAGCCATTTGGGGAATGAACCAAGCAGGTGGAAAATTTGTCCCTGTGTATCTGAAACTGAGTCAAAATCCAAGTAATACTGATGCAGGTTGTCTTGGGGCATCACTGAAAAACATGTGCTTGCACCCTCCCACAACTCCGGCCTTGACGCTGCTCTAGCTGGGGTCAATATGCAGTTTTACAGGGTGGACTGAGCCGTTTTACACACAGCCTAGGGACACAGCTTCTGTCTGCTTTCTCTTTAGCCCAACACTCACCTTTCTGTGGCAAGGAGAAAGGTGAGCATGGTGAGAGCTTGTAATTAACTTAATCATTGCATCTCATCTGTCACCAACTTTCAGGGTTACTCAATGCTTCTGTTCTTTTAATCCTCAAGGCATGTGAGCCGCAGGAATTTACTCTGGGCACTCTACTCTCTCTTTGACATTCCTTTTCAGTTTGAAGGTGAAATTCTTCCACAGAGATGCAGAGAAACCCCATTGCAACCCTTACGCAAAATAACCTGTGTGGGTAGGGAGAGGGGCTAGAAGGGGGGGTAGGTTTGTGGGCACTCCCTGCACCCTACTTCCACACGCTGGGGTAGCCCTGTCTGTGAGCAGGACTGGTGGGTTAATGACTTGCATTCAGGAAGGACTTGGGAAATCCCTAGTTTATTGATTAACTTTTGAAACGCCCTGATGTAATAACAGTGTCCCATCTGAGCACTGGTTCCGATGCTGGCTGCTCCATTTGCAACCCATCTTCCTGCTGATGTGCCTAGGAGATCAGCATAAGATGATCCAATTACTTGGGTCCCTTGCCATGTGGGAGACCTGGATGAAGTTCTGGGCTTCAGCCTGGCCGAGCTCTGGCCATTGTACCGTCGAGTCAGCTAGAACAATTTTGTGTGCTCAGCTTCTTTCCCTCTCAAAGTGAGACAGATCTTTAGCCTGCATTTTCTGGGTGTCTTAAATGCTGAGTGGATTCTCTGGTGAGAGTATGGATCTATAGAAGAAGACAAGACAAAACAAAGTGTCTGTGTGCCTGGTTCGAGAGAACAGAATGTAAATTCACAGGCCCTATTTGTTGTTGTTACAGTTGAGCTTCTCTAATGTGAAAGTCAGAAATGCATCTCCCTGTTTTGAAACTTTCTGAGAGCTAATACGCTGCTTGAACAGTTTCAGATTTAGGCCATCTCAGAATCTGAGCATCCAACCAGTACGTTAATGTAAAAATCCCCAAATCTGAAACACCATGATGCTCAAGTGCTTCAGGCAAGGGAGACTCCACCTGTGTCAGACTGAGAGATCTCCCGTTCTGAGGACTTGTTGGGTCCTCAGCACTGTGAGCTCTCAGGGTGCTGAAACAGCCGTATAAAGTCCTGTTACTAGTAATGCTCATTTTCTAGAAGACACTTAGCTTGTGCTCTGACTCAGCTTGTTGGTGGCAGAACTGGGATTCAATTTCAGAGTTATAGCTCTCCCTGCAACGTTATGACTTTTCCTTGAACAAAGTTGTGAGTGGAGCACTTGGGACCTTGTGTAGAATCTGCTTTTCCTTGAGCTTCCAGAATCTTCCTTTAAGAAAACTCACCGAGCTGGAGACAGGAAGCTCCATCTGCTGGTTCAGTCTTCCAGCTATGCATAACAGCTGGGACTAGGGCTGTACCTAAGCTGAACTGGGAGCCACAAACTTAGCCTGAGTCTCCCCTCGGCATGTTGGGGATCCAAGGACTTGGGCCATCACCTGCTGCCTACTAGCGGGTACTTTAACAGGAAGCTGGAACCTGGAACAGAGCCCAGAGTTGAACCCAGGCATTATGGGTTGTAGGTATTCCAGTGGTGCCAAGTGCCTGCCTCTGCTGGATCTTTGTTTACCAGCTTCCAGGGTGGTGGTGTTTACTGAGCAAGTCTTACCGAACTGCCGAAGGCCAGCTCCAGCTGAGGTTGGAACTCGCGAAGGGTGCATGGATGAGGCACTACAATTTCATGATCATAATGGACAATGCGGGAAAGCTGTCTGTTTTATTTATACAGAAGTGGTCAGACTCTGGCACAGACTTTTTACGTCATGGTCAAGTGGTTGTTTCCAAGGATAATTCTGACCTTTGTTTCACCTTAAAGCAGGATGTTATCCATCCTGACTCTGTGGTCAGGAAGTTCTCAATAGATGGTGCATATCAATCAGTAACACATTCCTACTACAATCCTCATTCTACAACTTAATGTTTAATTGGTTAAGGGAGGAAATGCATCACAGAAGGAGGGACCTAAAGATCAAGGATGGTCAATGGGGGCAGCAGAAACTGCATGAATTGTAAAAGGCCCTCTTACCAAGACATTATCAACAACATTAGCTTCCAAGCTCACATTGATAGTAAAGACCAACTCCGCAGTGGCAGCCAATGGCTAACTAGATTACAGAAATCCTAGCGGGATTGTCTGGTTTCCATGCAAAGGGAGGTGGAGCTGCATTCAGGTGATTGTAGAGACATCTGGGCCCTGCCCAGCAGTGGGAAATTCCTTGAGGCCCTGCCTGCAATGAAACAATACTCTTCACACTTTCCTGTCTTCCACACCCACCACACGGACCCCAGCACTGAAGGTTGTTCCTTAGAAACCAAATAGGACCACAAAAAACAAATAAGCACGAGAGAATAGACACCTCCAAGTGATTCTGAATGATCCAGTTGAATATGCCCCAGGACCAAATGGGTGATTTCTTTTTTCCTTTTTAATCTCTTTTGTGTATGTTTCACATACACTGTTTTTGAAAAATGCCGGAATCAGATATACCTAGGAAGTTCTGGCACTTCTTTTGGATGTTGTCTTTCTTTTTAGATTTATTTGAAAGATTAAGTGAGGGAGAGAGATTTTCCATCAGCTTGGTCATTCCCAAATGACCACAGCAGACAGGTCTGGGTAGGCTGCAGGAGTGCTGAAGAGTGGGTGGCTCCTGCACCCCATGCACTGGATGAAGGAAGTGTCAGTCGGCTGTTTCTTTAGCCCCTCCCCATGTGACCAATGGTCCGTTAATCCTGTGGTTTCTCGGATATTCTCCTTCAGAGCCCTGGTGAGACAGGTGCTGAAATCCTTTGTAGGTAAACATCAGTACAAGCACTGGCTCAAACCTCAGGGCAGGGGAGTGGTGGCCTTAAATGCATTATGGTCTTTTCCATTTTGGAAGCACTTGCACAAATGTGTCATCTCAATGTGCGGTGTGGGGACCAGATGCCTGCTGGAGGTGGTGTGATGGTGCCTGGAGACGGCAGGTAGGGGAAGTTGCACAACCACGGCTGGCTTTGTAGTAGCTCTGAGTGCTCATGGCTAACAGTTTTGGGGGAAATTGGGGAGAATGTACTCTTGCAGCCCCAAGTGCTGCTAAGATTGTAATCACAAGACATCATTCAGTTAACATTTCATGGGTGTATCTCTTGTGCATCAGACACCGGTGTCATTTTAATTTCAGCACTTTTTTTTTATGAAATATTAAGACTTGCATTTTACAGGTTAAGAAAGTGGAGTCATAGAGGTGTCTCCTAGCTTGCATAAGGCACACAGCTAAGAATTTAATAAATAACAGGTTAGACTTTGAGCCAGGCCATTGAACTCTTGGATTTTGATGCTTGTGCTAACTTTCCTTCCCAGTTGTAGAGGCCAGGGTCCACAGGCTGGTGCCTGTGGGGGTCCCAGGAGTTGCTAGCAGTTCAGGGTGGCAGGTCTCCTCTTTGTTAGGCTAGCTTTCCATTATTGTGAAATACCTGAGAGGAACATGTTAGGAGCGGTGGAGGTTTTGTTTTTTCTTTTGGCTTACAATTCGGGAAGTTCAGGTTTCAAGAATGGGCAGCTGTTAGTCTGGCACCTGATGGGCATAGGTGTGGAGAGAGGGTCACGCATGGAGGGACAGTCACACGGTGAGCCAGCAAGCCGACTCCAGGAAGACAAACACTTTATGAGGCCTGATCCTTGGGTCTACCCTGGCAACCTAATCCAGTTACTCCCAGAGGCCCTGCCTTGAAGCAGTGAGATATACCCCCTTAATCCACTAACTGTTCTGTAAAGATAGATTTATTTGAAAGTCATAGTTACACACACACACACACACACACACACACACACACACACACACACACAGAGGAAGAGACAATGAGAGAAATCTTCCATTTACTCATTCACTCCCCAGATGTCTACCATGGCCAGGGCTGGACCAGGTTGAAGCCAGAACTCAGAAACTGGTCTACCACATGGGTAGCAGGGGCGATCTTCCAATACTTTTCCCAGACCATGAAAGTGGAGCAGCCCGCACGCAGACCTGCACCCTGTGGGGTCTCAGCATTACAGGCGGTAGGCATTGCTTGCTACCCCCACAATGCTAGTCTAAATCCATCAACTGCTAATGGAGATTTGGGGGTTTAGGTGTCTGCGTGAGTTGGGGCATTAAGTCCTGTTGAGACCATCACCTATTGAGTTTGCAGCAAGTCAGGCGCTCTAAGCAGGTTGCTCCGAGGGACTGGGCTCCTCCTTCCTCTGACAGTCAGCTCTTCCCCTTGAACCGTTGCTCTTGCCATCTTCTTAATTGATGGAGACTCACCCCTGCCCCTGGGCCATTTCCTTTTCTACTAGAACTTTCTGTGCCCCTTCTGCCTTACCTTGAGCACTTCAGAAACTCACCTCACAACCCTGACTTTCTCCAGAGAACAGTTGAGCATTGCAAGGCCAGCTCGGCCTCTGTAGTTGCGCTCAGGCCTCAGCCCAGGGGCCTTCTGCAGCCCCTAGCTTCACCCTGCACTGACTGCTCCATTCTGACTCTTGGCTTGTCTGTTCTACTTCCTCCCCCCCCCCCCAGCCCCCCCTCCCCTCCTCAGGACACAGTCAGTTTCCCTGGTTTTCTTTATGCTGTTTCTTTCTCTTGGGTTCCACCCCATCCCTACACACCCCTCCCTCAGTTCCTGCCCCATTTAGTATTTCTGTAAAATCTCTCTCTCTCTCTCTCTCTCTCTCTTGGAAAGGCAGATTTACAGAGAGAAGGAGACACAGAAAGATCTTGGTTCACTCCCCAAGTGGCCACAATGGCCAGAGCTGAAATGATCTGAAGCTAGGAGCCAGGGGCTTCTTCTGTGTCTCCCATATGGGTGCAGGGTCCCAAGGTTTTGGGCTGTCCTCTGCTGCTTTCCCAGGCCATAAGCAGGGAGCTAGATGGGAAGCAGCGCAGTTGGGACACATGGGATCCTGGAGTTTGCAAGGGGAGGATTAGCCAGTGGATCCTTGCCAGGACCATATTTCTGCAAAGTTTCTCTCACTGTTCTGCCTGGTTCCTTTTCTGTCTTTTCCTCATTTTAGTGACCGTGTCTGTCTTGCGGTGACATTATACACCTGGACAGCAAGGTGGCTCATGTACTACCCAGTCCACGTCTACCATCAACAGCTCTGGTGATGGTGGGGGATGAAGGGCTTAAAACTTCTCCAGGGTCACTCACCCAGGAAAAGATAGAAGACACCAAAGGAAAAAAAATGAAATGTCCAACATCATTTACTGTCAGTCACAAATAACAGTCTGATAATGTGTATTATGATCCTTGTTTTGCAAATGAAGGCACAGAGAGGTTAAGTAACTTATCCAAGGCTAACCAGATGGTGAGTGTTGAGTCAGAATCTGAGCTGAAGCTCTCAGAGCAGCTGCCTTTTAAAAGAGTTGCTGGCTAAGGAGAGAACGAGAAACCACTCCCGCAGACACACACACTCGCAGCAAAGCACGTACAGTCCCTCTTCTTTCTCCCTCTCTCTCTTCATTTATTGGCCTCTTCCACGTCAGGGACAGTTACGTCCGTGACCTCTCAAGGTCTGCCTTAAGTTCCCTGTGATCTTGTGAACCATTTCCTGTTTCTCCACCTTCTTTTCTGTTATGCTCCACACCCAGACGTCAGAGAGAAATCAGTTCACCCTTTTGGCGGAGGCATCAGATGCGACTGTGTAGTCTCAGCCAAGGCAGAGCGCTTCAGATTAAACGCTGGGTAAGCACTGCGAACATGGCTGCATACCCGCAGCTTCTGCTGAGAACTACATCTCCCAGAGTGCAGCAGGACAAGTTGTTCTGACCAGAGCCTGAGAAAGCTCCACCTCCTCCCAAGAGGAGGCAGGTGCACGGTCCAGTTTAGGATCTGAGCTCATGGGACTGGGTGCCCTGTACGCTTACCCCTACTGCCTTGCCCAAATTGCTCAACCTCTTTTCAGAAGCAAAGTGTTTTTGTTGTTTTTCCTTCAAGTTAACTTAGTGCTTAAGCATAATGTTTGAGGAGTTGGCAAAGCAGTAACTATAAAGTAATCAGTACAAATAATTGCCCTGGAGGGAGATGATATTACAAGGGGGCATTTCTTACTTTTTCATTAAATAATAGGGAAAAAGGGCTGAAGTTACAGAAGAGGAAGAGTTCTGGTCTTTAGTTCAGAAATCAGAAAACAAATGTACTGAACCAGATGGGTTAACCATCTTAGGAGAAATTATTTAGATCCCATCCTTTCTGGTAAGCAGCAGAAGTGTAAATTCAGTGATTTAATTAAAGAACTCCTGCGTGGGGTTGCTTTATTTTCCCTTTTGGTATCTCTTTCTTTACCATTGCTCTTCCCCATTTTCGTATTATTCAGCACTGTCCTTCCTCTTCCCGACCTGGTCTCCCAGGTTGTTCTCCTACGTCGCACAGCACCCTCCCTGCTGTTTTGAGTTTAAGACAGATGACTTGCTTTGTAAGATACACACAGATGCTTCTGGCTGAGCAGCTGTCCTAAACATTGCTGGTGAGTGTTCGCCATCTAGGGCTGTATGGTGGCTCTTTAAGGACCCAGCAGGTTGGCCCAGTGGTCTAGTGGCTAAAGTCCTTGCCTTGCATATGCTGGGATCCCATACAGACTGCGGTTCTAATCCTGGCAGCCCTGCTTCCCATCCAGCTCCCTGCTTGTGGCCTGGGAAAGCAGTGAAGGACAGCCCAAAACCTTGGGACCCTGCACACATGTGGGAGACCCAGAAGAGGCTCCTGGCTCCTGGCTTTGGATCAGCTCAGCTCTGACCATTGCAGCCACTTGGGGAGTGAAAAGAAGAAGAACCTAGTAGGTCAGTGCTTGTGGTCATCTGGGGAGACTGACTGAACCCCTTAAATGAACATGGTCTGATTTCTGCATGATGTGGCGAAATGGAACATCCTCCTTCTTGGGTGCTTGCCTTCTGCTGTCCATCTGTTAGAACATTTGACAGTCAGCCCAGGAACAGGCAGGACCGCAGGCCACAGTTATGGCCAGAAGGAACAGCACAGGTTCTGGGCAGAGACGAAGGCTTGGGGGCAATGGCTCAGCCACAACACCATGGAAGCTGTGTGGTGTGTGGAAGGCCTCTTACCCCAGTACTCCATGCCCATAGCTTAGGGTTTATAAAAATCAGGCAGTGTTAAGGACAGCCATTCACTGACCTAAATTCTACTTCCGTTTCAGATTTCAGAGCATTTTTAGCTTTCATGTTCTCAGATTAGGTATGCTTCACTGGTAAAATCCATGCAGATATTCCCGAATCCAAAAGAATTGAAAAGCTGAAATGTATCTTATATCCTAAGCGCTTGGAACGAGAGAGATGCAGCCTGTACTCTTGTGTGTGCCCTTTTGATCGGCTTGAGATGGATTAGCAGAAGGAGAAGTTGTGACTTCTGTGTTTATGATGGCTTCAAAGATGACTCCTCAAATCTGGTGAGGTGTTGGGTCTACTTCTCTGCCCAGAGTGAATGTGAGCAAACTCTGCCTTGGAATCTGAAAGCAATTTTCACTGCATATAGATTTGTTCCATGTTATAACCCTTGAATATTCTAAGGTTTTTGTCCCTCAAATTTGATCATGCATTCTCTTATCAGTTGCCATTTTTTTTCTTAATACATTTTTTTTAAAGATCTATTTTTATTGGAAAGGTGGAAAGGCAGATTTACAGAGAGGAGGAGATACAGAGAGAAGGATCTTCATCTGCTGGTTCATTCTCCAAGTGGCCACAATGGAAGGGGCTGAGCCAATCCAAAGCCAGGAGCTTCCTATAGGTCTCAAGGCTTTGGGCTATCCACTACTGCTTTCCCAACATAAGCAGGGAGTTGATGGGAAGTGGAAGTAGAGACAGGACCCGGTACTCATATGGGATCCTGGAGCACCCAAGGGGAAGACTTAGCCCAGAGCCATTGGTTGGAGCCTCATTTACCATCTTACGTGCAGGGTCTCAAAGGAGGGGGACACTAAGGTTTTATGTTCCCAGGGTGCAAGAGTTGGGAGCAAATTGAGAAGAGTGATGATGAGTCATCTGGATTCAGTGTGAGGAAGAAGTTGAGTCCCTGTTGGTTCTGCTCACTTTGCGACCTTGAATAAGTCTCTGAATCCCAGTTTAATAATGTTTTAAGCGCAAGAAAACGAGATCTACCTATGAACATCCAAGGAGGGAATGAATTTGGAAGCAAGCAGTGAGCTACAGAGCCCTGGGCAGGTGGGGGAAGGGTGGCTGTGAAGACAGGTTTTGCAGAAGTTGGCTACCAGAATGCGGGAAGTGGGGGTGGGAATGGAGGAGCGGCCCCCAGATCCATGCTGCCTTCTTCGTGCTCTTCCTCTGTAATCTGAATTGAGCGTTTGCTTTGCTGGGTATCTTTGTGGGCCATGGGCTGGGTTGGAAAGGAGCACAGGGGAAGAGGAAAATGCAAAGGAGTCATTTCTTAAGTCTGTATGGAAACAGGTCCCAGGAGACAGTGTTCTTGCTTTTACCCTTTGGCTTTTTTTTGTGTTTAGTTTTCTCTTCTGGGGGGTGGGGAAACAACTGAATTAATCAGGTGCTGTCTACATTGCTCTAAAACCACAGGCAGGAAGGAATTCATGTTCTGACCAGTGAGCCCAGGTGGGTTTGTTGGAGGACTGGTGGAAACTGAGCTGCCAAAGAGAAGGTGTTGGGAGGTGGTCCTCAGTCCCGCAGGGGTGTGTTTTTCCCTTAGGTTATTCTGATTAGGAGGCATCTGTCTTTGTAGTTCATTTCCGTGTCAGGGAGAGATCAGCTGCTCCCAGAGCATGCAACTTTGTTTCCTTGCTGCTTTCTGTCTTGTATGTGTAAGTGCTGGCCTTGGCACCAGCAGGTGCACTCAGTGAATGCATGCAGTGTGACTGAAGGAGAATCCTCGTGCTTGCTCAGAAACTTGAACAGCTGTTCCCCTCTCCCCTGGAGAGTGGGGGGCACTCCCGTCCCCGTTTTCCTCCCAGGTCGCCTGAGTGGAGTGCGCCTGAGAGGAAGCTGTAGTCACGGCACGCCAAGCGGCCTGTCCCTGCTGGGCAGGAAACCTAGAGTGATGAATGGGGCTGGATGAAGTCATCCCGCTCCTCCAATCAGGCTGCTCGGAGCCAGCCAGGGGCCTCTGCAGATCAGGCAGGCTGCCGGCTGCTCTCATGTACCTTTAGACAGAGGCTGCGAGTCTCTGGGAGTGGAGTGGGAGGGTGTGAACCGCCCGCTCCCGGCTCCTGGGTAGGCCTCAGTCAGTCTGAATGTTACTGCAAGGTGAGTGGCTTCGCCGGGCGAATTCTTCTCCCTCTGCACCCTCCACCTGCCGTGCTGGCCTCTGGCATTTCCTCGCACAGCACCCTCCTGTTTCCGTTTGAGTACCTGTACCTTTGGGAGGTCCCCACACCTGCCCCCACGAGCCCTCAGCCGCCTCCCTCGCTGCTCCCCCCAGCTCTTGCCCAGCACCCATCAGCTGGCTATCACCCACAGCCTCCCCTCTCCCCGACCCCCTGGGTACCAGTTGGACAGTGATGGGAGGGCCGGATCCCATCTCTGTGCCCTGTCCCCAGCAGGGGGAGCCTGCTGTGACCCACACTTGCCTCTTGGGAAGAGGAGGAAGCAGCATATAGGGGGCCCCCCCTGACTCAGCCTCAAGGGCTTCTATGGAAATACAGGCAGCCCTCCCACCACGACTGTCCGGCTGCGCTGGGTACCCCCACACTCTTTCTTTCCCCTACCCAGGCCCCATGGGGCCAGAGAACAGAAGGAGGTCTCTGCGGCCTGGCCTTCAGCCTTCAGAGGGGCGGTTCGTGTTCTCTGGTGGATGTTTGTGACTCTTCTTTTTCTCTCTGGTGGTGCCGCTCCGTAGGCCAAGCAGAGACCATGGAGCCGGCTGATATGGCGACAGCAAAGGTAGGATGGAAATGCTGCCGGCCGCACTGTGCGTAAGTGGCTTCGCTTGCCAAGTTCTGCCTTTAGTTCACTTTGCTCCCCTCCCTCCTCCCCCTCAGCCATCACTGCTGAGCACCCAGGGGCTGGGTCCGAGTGGAGGGAAAAGCTTGGAGTATATAGAGACCTTGGAGAGGGGAGGAGGAGCCTGGCCCTGCAGCACACACCCTTGTGGGTTGGGCCTGGGGTCTGAGCAGTCAGGGCAGGGTAGGGTGGGGCAGAGGTGGCCTGAGTTTCCTCCGGACTCATTTTGGTGTTGTCTTTTTTCCTGTAAGTTGACCTTGTTTTTATTGAGCTTTATTCTGTGTCTCTTTAGCCAGCTCTCTCCTCTGCCCTCTGAATTCCCTCTCTGCTTGTGCCCTGCCTGATGAGGATGCTTCTTGAATCCATTGTTGTTATTGCCACACGTGTAACCTTCCCTGGGCTTCTCTGACCCTCTTCCTGTTGTTGTATAAGGAGGGGAAGGGGGCTGGGAGGGACGGCATTGGACAATCTCAAAGCAGTGCTGGTCTCATCCAGCAGCACGTGTGGGTCTAGGTGTGATGAGAAGTTGCTGTCTGAGTGGTAAATGCTGCTGCTGTCCCCTCTTAATGCCATCGGTGCCCCAGTGGCAGTGCGGATATGGGTACCTCAAGGTGCTGATGTCTGGGGGCTGGGGTGCACGAACCCTGTGAGCACACTAGAGGGCGTTCCTGAGGCAGCTTTCCGCTCTCCTGGATCTGACTTGCAGTTTGAAATTTGTTTTTCTGTGTTTTTCCAAGCAAGGAGGTTGAGCTCCTGGGAGTGTATGGAGGCTGAGCCTTTGCTACCCCAACCTCAGCCCCTGTGTGCAGGTCTCTACCTGTAATCAATCCAGAAAAATCTCAGCTCTTGTTTGGGGGGGCCTTGCTTCCTGACCAAATGGCAGGGTCTGCTTTCTCCCAGAGATGGAAGACTGGACCAGGTTCAGACGTCTGGAGCAGGTTGGGTGCCCTGTACTGTTGTAGGTGGCAAAGAGCATGAGCTAGGGGACCACGTAGCAGGCAGCAGTGTGGAACAGTGGTCAGGACTGGGCACTGTGCTGTAAGCTCCTTCATTCCACCCCCAGGTGCTAGGGAGAGCACAAGTGAGTGAGAACACATCTCCCTGGGCCTGCCTTCTTGTGTCTCCCTTTCTTCCTCTCTCTCCATTTCTTCCACAAACACCTTGGAACCTATCTTGAACCAGAGGTGGCGCGAGGTACAGTGACCCTTTGACAGAGTGAGGTGGCAGCTGTGGGAAAAGATACCTTCCACTGTGTTAGGATTCAGTTTGCTGCAAGTGGTTTGCTGTGGGGGCTGGAATGCTGTCGTGTGTGATGTCTTGTGCTAAGGCCTTGCAGTCCTGCTGGTAGGCTAGTTCTTGAAGCTCTAAGTGGTTTGTTCTGAGCCAGGCTCTCCGGGGTGCTGGTGGGGAGTGTTATGGGAAAGGTGTGGGCTAGAAGCACTGGGGAGCTATTTTGCAGTTAGTTTGAAAGCTGTGTTTATGCTTGCATTTGCATAAGAAGGCAAGAACACACTCGGATTCCTTTGCTATCCCTTAATCCAGATCCACTGGGTATCTAATCAGGTAGGGAATCTGACCTTGGGGCTCTGTCATTCCTGAGGTTAGAAGCTGCTTCCAGGACCTTGACTACAAGGCAGATGTAGTCAGCAAGAGATGCCAGCTAGCCCCAACACTATGATTTTTTTTAACCTGTTCTCATACAAACCACTGGAAGGAGCTTAGTTCCATTATTCCTGGATAGACACTGGGGAGGGTCCTGGGGCCTCCTCCATTGGCAAGCCGAATTTGCTTTTATCTGGGGAGAATATTTTGGCTGCCATCAGTTCTCTGGAAGGCTTACAACTCTTACTTGAACTGATTAAGATGCCGCGTACAAGAGAATCTATGTTTGAGCTGGTATACCAAATCCCTGATGATAAGAAAAAGCAGCTGAATCCTTGCATGATTTGGATACCTAACCACACACCCCTTATCATGCATTTCCTTTTCTATTTCCGAGAGGATGCTCCCAAATTTCCCCTTGGTCCCAGTGTTCTAGATTAAATTATCCTGGAGTGAGAGAGCATTGGATGGAGGCGTGGTAAGACCTGATGACAGCACTTCCTGTGCTTAGTTCCTGGAGGAGGGCTTTCGGCTGTGTGACTTCATTTCTTGAAATCTGCATTTGGAAGCTGTATTATTGCATATCCCTAGCACACCTCCCAGCCTCCTTCTTAAGGTTGAACTTTCAGTCTGGAGCTGTCTGATGCTCTCATCTGCCTGTGTTAAGATATGTGGATGACAAATTGTATGCTGAGCAGTTCCATCTCAAATTGAACTTAAGAGGATCAAAAACACTTATTAATCTATTCATTCAACAAATGTTTATTAAATGCCAATTTTATGCCAGTGGAGAGTTCAGAAGGGAGGCTCTAGAGGCGGATAACACACCATCGCAGTGAGCAGGTGCACACGGGTTCTTGGGTGAGACAGATGAATAAACAAATTAGAGCAGTGCCAGATAATAGGATCATAATAGAAATGCAAGTCACTAGGGATGCATAAAAGAATTATTTGAATAGGCAGGCCACACAGGGCTTTGTCAAGGAAGTGACATTGGATCTGATATTTTATGTGTGGGTGGGAATTCAGCAGGTGGACAAGAGCAAAGTGACCCAGCTATGATTCTGAATAAGGTGTGTACATTGAAATGCTCTGGCTCTGTGAACTCGAGTGAGTGAGCTTGACTTTCGTGGTCTTAATTTCCTGATTGATGAGTAAAGATACCACCAAAACTGCAGGGTTATGGCAAGCATTTTTTACATGGTCACTGAGTAGCTGCTAGTGGCAAGGGACAGCAGGAACAAGATGGAGTCGGGATCATGTGGCTGGTACTTAGGATACATGTGGACCACGGGAGGCAGATGAGACTAGAAGCATAGCTGCGGGTGGAAATCCCATGAAAGCTTTGTATGTGACTGAAATTAGTTAGATTCTGGGAAGTAATTGAAGGAATTTAATATATTACTATATTTGCTTAAAAAAAAAAAGTACTCTTTGGGTGCCAGCTTAACCAAACAAGTTAAGCCACTACCTGTAACACTGGCATTCCTAATGTTTGCCAGTTTGAGTCTTGGCTACTCTGCTTATGATTCAGCTTCCTGCTAATACACCTGGGAAAGCAGCAGAGGATGACCCGAATCTGTGGGACTCTGCATCCATGTGGGCAATCTTGACGAAGCTCCTGGTTTCAGCCTGGTGTAACCCAGCTTTTGGGGGTATCTGGAGAGTAAACCAGCAGATGGGAAATCTCTCTGTGTAACTCTGCCTTTCAAAAAGAAAAAATAACATGGATCTTAGGAAAAAGCAAAGAAAGATAAGGCATTTTCTGGGTCCAAGGAGGACAGTGGAGTTCATTTCCTCCTTTCACTCTGTCTTGGTAATTTTCTCATATGTTTGTGATTTTTGAACACGGGAGTTGTGTCTTTTTTAATCTGTGGGAATTTTGGCGAGCATCAAACATTTTATGTGGCATGTGTTAGATACTCAATAAATATCTGAATTAGCAAAGAAGAGAGGGTTGTACAACTGTGAATTGACAAATGACACTTGACAGGCAGATAATAGCAGAGATTAACTCTGTCATATCTCAAGAGCTACAATTGACCTGACTTAGAACCATGGAAGGGAAATCACTGAGGTCAGGTGATGTTTCAGTTTCTGGTCTCATTTGTTGATGGGTACAAGAGGTCAGAGTGAGAAGGACATGTGTAGGGTCAAGGAAGACAGTATTTATTCATGCTGGGAGGAGAAGTAGTTTAGTTGGACATTTATGTCTCTGGGTAAGGAAGTTGTAGTGAAGTTGTTAACACTGTGATAGATGCTCTTTTGTTTCTGGTGGACGTGTGTCTCAATAAACCCATCATAAGCTGAAGATGTTAGTGGAAAATGAATGTAATATGCATCGCCTGCTGAAGTCCTGGCATAGCAGCATACCATGGTGCACCATGTTGGTTGTCTCCCCTAGGTGACTGGGAACTGTTCAGATATCTGCAACTCCTGTAAAACTATCTGGGATCAAGTCCTAGTTCCCTTTCTGAGTCCAGCTCTTATGGGGAAGTGGAGAGGCAGCAGGTGATGGCCCAAGTACATGGGGTCCTTGCTATCCACAGAGTAGTATTGGTTTAGACCCGGCCCATTCCTGGCTATTGTGGGCAGTTGCAGTTGCCGGTGAACCAGCAGACACAAGGTCTCTGTTTCTTTTCCCTTCAGATTAGTGAACCTGGAAAATGAAAAGCTAGATGAGGGGGCTCTGTGTGCCAACAACCTAGCAACGGGGGCTGGTTGCCTCGGGAGCAGCAGAGTAGGAGGCTTCTCCCACAGTTGAATGCTGGGTGTCAGAACCGAGAAAGCTGCCCTCCTGGCGGGGGTCTGGACATCTGGATTTTGCGGAGAATCTGAAGAACGCTGGACTTGGCACAGAATTTTGCCAGGTATTTTGCCTAGAAGCAATCACCAAACTATACTGAGATATATAGCTGCACCGGTATTGTTTATATTAAAAAGTATTTTTTAGCACAAAATTTAAAAATATATGCTTTGATGTTAAAAAGTCCAATGTATTTGAACTTTTTAAAACTTAGCGTGTTGTCCTAATCTTTTGCAGTTCAGCATGGATCTATGTAGAAGTTTTGGGGTGCCCGTCAATGACAGGGTGCCTCTGGGTTGTCAAAGCTAATTAGTGTTTTTCTTTTTTGTTTTTCAAGATTTTTTTTTTTAAATTGGGAAGGCAAATTTACACAGAAGGAGAGACAGAAATAAAGATCTTCCATCCACGGTTCACTCCCCAAATGGCCACCATGGCCAGGGATGAGCAGATCCGAAGTCAGGAGCAGTGAGCTTCTTCTGGGTCTCCCACGTGGATGTATGATCCCAAGGCTTTGGGCTGTTCTCTGCTACTTTCCCAAACCATAAGCGGGAAACAGGATGGAAAGCAGAACAGCCAGGGCATGAACCTGCGCCCATGTGGGGTCCTGGAGCTTGCAAGGGGGATATAGCTGAATGAGCTATCACATTGGGCCCCCGGTTGTTTTATGTGGAAGGGCACAGGTGCATTTCCATGCAGTCCTAGTCACAGACAGATGGAAGCTGAACTCTGGTTTGCTCAATGTATATGAGGGCACTTCAAAAAGTTGTCGGAAATTTTTATTAAAGAACTTCCATGGGACTGGCGCAATGGCTCAGTGGCTGAATCCTTGCTTTGCACGTGCTGTAATCCCATATGGGTGCTGTTTCATGTCCAGGCTACTCCACTTCCCATCCAGTCCTCTCTGCGTGGCATGGGAAAGCAGTAGAGAATGGCCCTAAACCTTGGGACCTTGCATCTGCATAGGAGACCTGGAAGAGGCTCCTGGTTCCTGGCTTCAGATCAGCTCAGCTTCTGCTATTGTGGACATTGAGAAAATGAACCAGTGGATGCAAGGTCTTTCTGTTTCTCCGTCTCTCTGTAAATCTGATCTGCCTTTCCAATAAAAATAAATAAATCTCTAAAAAAAATATTAATTCTGGTAAAAAAAAATTGTGACATTTTTGCTTAGCTTTTTTCCCCCAATATATATTTCTTTCATCAGAAATAAATCTGCATGTGTTTGAGTCAATTTTTGTACCAAAAGAAATGTATTATAGCATTTTCATATCTGCTGTGAAATTAAAGCATTTTTAACCCCGAGCCTGAAGATACTGACGAGAAAATGCCCTGATGATAGGAAAGGAAACATTTCAAAATGCAGCCCATTAGATGCCGTCTGTTCCATCCGTATAAACCTGTGTTTCTTGGCAGCAATAACAGCAGTATGTTCTGAAGGCGCTATTTCTGGACACCTGTCATGCAAATAGGAAGTTCTTGTCTCCGTAAAAGATGATGACAAATCGGATCTTTTTCCTGGCCAGCTCTTGCACTAAGAACAGACTAATCAAGAAATAATTATCACAGACATACTTAGGTTAGTTGAGCATATTCACCAATATGAGTGGATGGATTTTTAAAAATGACACAATGGTTACCAACTTGTACTCATTTTTGGAAAACGGGTGGTATGTCCTGATTTGATATGTTCCCTTTTTTAAAAAAATGGGATTAATTACATTACACTTTATGTGATTTGATTATTTCACACCCGTGTCTTATATTCCTTATTGTTTTTTAAGATTCTAGCACAACAGATTTTTCTATGAAATGTGTTTTTTCTGGGTCATGAATATGATAGCCACAATAGTCGACTGGCCCACCAGGAATCTTGCATATGTAAGATGCAAATAGAAGCAGTGGGGGGCCCTGAGTGATAGCCTGGTAGCTAAAGTCCTCGCCTTGAATGCACCAGGATACCATATGGGCTCCACTTCCCATCCAGCTCCCTGCTTGTAGCCTGGGAAGGCAGTCAAGGAAAGCCCAAAACCTTGGGACCCTGCACCCACGTGGGATACCTGGAGGAAGTTCATGGTTCCTGGCTTTGGATCGGTGCAGCACCAGCTCTTGTGGTCACTTGGAGAGTGAATCATCAAACAGGAGATCTTCCTCTCTGTCTCTCCTCTTCTCTGTATATCCCTATTTTCCAGTAAAAATAATTTTTTAAGAATAAAAAAAAAAACCAATAAAATAAAATATTTTAAAAAAAGAATCAGTGGGACTTGCATTATGGCACAGTGAGTTAGGTCGTCACTTGTGATGCTGACATTCTTTGCAGGTGCTGTGTCTGGGATAGAGCAGAAGATGGCCCAAGAGCTTGGGCCCCTGCACCCACATGGGAGACCGGGACGAAGATCCAGGCTCCTGCCTTAGCCAGGCCTAACTCTGGTTGTTGTGGCTACTTGGAGGTGAATCAGTGAATGGAAGGTCTCTCTCTCTCTCTCTCTCTCTCTCCCTCCCTATTCCTGACTCTAAACACCCCCCCCCCCCCGTAACTCTTTCCTTCAAATAATAAATACTAGTACTAGTGAAATGGGAGGAAAATGAAGTGGAAGCCTTGTGTGCATGAAGGAGACAGGTGGATGGTGTTTATGTCGTGCAAGTGTCCCCAACGCTGGCTGGTTACAGCAGTGAGGACTTCCACGCTGCGTCACCTCGGACATCACTGCCTCCTCCCAGCATCCAGAGGCTGGTTCTCATCCCTGACTTTTTCCTAGAGGAAGGAGCTAAGGCTTAAGAGAAAGACATAATTTGCTCAGGGTTGCTGTTCAGTCTGTTTTTTGCACCTAAGTCTAATTCCAGTACCTCCACACTCAACCACAACACAGACCTCTGGGACTGATGTCAAGGCCAGGTCAGTGAAGAATGCGGTTTCTCTGCGCTTGTCATATCAGCAAGCAATTTCTCTGCCAACAGTAGATGCTTGTCATGCCCTTGGCCGGGAGATGGCCACTGTGAAATGAGCAACACTCAATTCATCTCTATCTTCCACTTCCCCATACACAATACTCATATGTCATAGTGTGGAAAAGGAGAAATCCCCATTGGGTGCAAGGAGAGCAAGAGGCGGTTGGCTATGGGGGAATGGGTGCCCTTCCCTGGCAGACTCTGAGCTTACAAGCAGCCGCTAGCACCATCACGCACCCTGAATTTCTCCCGAGACTAAACCAGGAGGGCCAGGGCGGTCATTAGAAATCTGCCTTGTTCCTCCCATCTGGCGCGAGAGGTGTTTCCTTTTCTGTGCTTGTAATTAGAACAATGAACGGAATCCACAGCGGGCTCCCTCCTGGCTGCTGGGGTTTTTCTGAGCTGTGTGTTATCTTTCTTGACAGTGGGGCTCTTGCCTCCTAGGGTCTGCCCTTCTGTCAACCAGCAAAGTCATGTGACCCTGCAGCATTCACTGAACAGGTCATGCAGTCCAACCCGCCCTGGGGTCAGGCAGTCAAGCGTTTTGGAAGCAAAGGGAATGGTGGTATAGAAAAGGGAGCTGCTTTGGGGATTATATTCACAGCCCTAGCGAGCGCGCTAAGGCGACTTGTCTGCAGATATCCTGGGCCCTACACACGGAGACAGTGGCTGCAGGAAGAGGGAGGGTCCCAGCTGAGAGATGAGGGGCTGGTGTGGCCCCAGCTGTGTGCTGTGTATTGTTTACATTTGTCAACTCTGGGTGTTAGGGGGGGTTTATTCCAGGGACCCCGTAAGTATCAGAGTCTATGGATGATCTAGTCCCTTCTGTACAACAGTACAGTACTTGCCATGGAACTTGGGCACATCCTCTCAAAACACAATTTTGGGGAGAGGTGGCCAGTATTGGTGGTACAGTGGGTTAAGCTACTCCTTGGCTCCAGCATCCTACATCAGAGTGCATGTTTGAGTCCCAGCTGCACTGCTTCCGATCCAGCTTTCTGAGAACCTACCTGGGGAGACCTGAAGACCTAGACCGAATAAATGCTTGATCTTCTTCCACCAGTGGGGGAGACCACAAGGGAGTTCCTGGCTCTGATTTGGGTGTTGGGGGCAAACCAGTACATGGTTATTCTGTCCCTCCTACCTCCTGCCTCTAGAACTCTGCATTTCAAATAAAATCAATAAATCTTAAAAAACAAAGGCAAAAACAAAACAGGTCTGCCAATGAATTAGAGCAGACAAAGAGGCAAATTCACAAAAAGGGAGCTTCCGTTCCCTGATTGACTTCACAGATGGCCTGGCACATAGCTGAGGGTCCAGAATTCCGGCCATTCTTCCCCCAAGGGTGGCCGGAGCCTGACCACCTGAGCCATCCCCACTGCCTGCCAGGAAGCTGAGATCAGGAGCGGAGTTGAGGCACTCTGCCGCAGGACTGGGGCACCTGCAGCAGAGTCGCAGTCACTGGGCCAGGTGCTTAGCCCAACTCTTGCACTGCAGGTACTTATAGAGGGAGCCATTGTTGAGCGTAGTGGATAAGTAGCTGGCTGCCATGCTGCGAGCACAGCAGAGAATGAGCCAAGTCCCTGGGCCCCTGCCACTCAGTGGGTGACCTAGCTGAAGCTCCCAGCTTTGCCTGCCCCAGCCCTGACCATTGTGGCTATTTCAGGAGTGAACCAGCGGCGGCACTCTCTTTTTCTCCCTGACTCTTTCTTTGTGTAATTCTGCCTTTCAAATAAATACCTGATACAGTTGTGTTATTTGGCACCCTGGACCTGTGACCTCCACATGGGTGGGCTGGACCAACTACAGATCAAAACTTTTTAAAATGACAACTATTGAGTAGCAACTTACATGACAGCAAGTGCCCAAGTGCTGGTTTGTCATATATAGGGAACAAACCACAGGAGTCCTGGAACCATTGTCCCTGTTACACGTGGTTTAATGCCTCAGCAGGGTGCCAGGTGCACTGCAGGACATCACATCCACGCAGCCACTTTCCAGAGTGCCTGGATCTGCACCCCATGGATGGACGCTTTGGCTGCCTGGGTCCTGCCCTCAGACCTCCCCTGGGGCAGGATGAAGCTGCCCAGAAGTGTGCTCTTGACTTGGTGCTTTGTGTTGTTGCCTGAAGGGCTTAGCAGATTGTGAGGGAGGAGTCAGGAAGGCTAGTGAAGGTGATTCTGTCCCTTTTTGTTTGTTTCATTTTCTCTTTGAGTGTCCTGGAGGCATTCTCGAAACAGTCTCTCTAGCTCTACCCACAGGCCTGTCAAACTCTGCCAGCCCTATGGCCGGACTCTGAGCCTCTTGTCACTTTGGCTGGTAGGGCTGGAGGAGAGGGGTGTGCGTGATGGTTGGAAGGACAGGAGGGGAGGGCTGTCTCTGGAGGCTGCAAGCTGGGAGCTGACACAGATGAGCAGACCAGAAGGCGAGGCCAATGCCTGCAGCCCACACTGTCACCCCAGAGCCAGTGACTAATAGTGGCAGAGGGTGGGGAGAGGAGCGTGCCCAGGGAGGAGGAAGGGAGGGAACAGGGAAGTGGTGGGGAGCACCTGACCGGTGCAGCCCTGGCCATCTGCCGGTCCTCTCACACTGGCTCTATTGAGTGCAATGGGGAGTTTGGAAGAGGCTCCTGGCTAGAGGAGGCCAGAGGCTTGTTGTTGAAATGGTGTTTATGGGAGGCTGCGCCCTCCCCCGCTGCTCTTCTCTCACTAGCTTCCTGACCTCCAAAAATGCTCCTTAAATATAACACTCTCAGCGCCTGATGACTCCCCTGCCTGAGCTTGGAGCTTTGATTCCCCAGCGTGTGACTGCAGCACTGCTCTGCCCCAGTTTTGCCAGCAACTAGAAACATGCAGTTTCACCCCCTTACTGCAGCTGCCCTCTGTTCCGGACGTGAGCTGCCAGGGGGTCTCCCATCATGCCGGTCTGTTTTCTGCTCCGATCAGGAGCCAGAGGGTTGGAGGGACTTAGGTGCCCTGAGTTGCTGGTGAAAAAGAGCACAGGCTTGTGGGGGGTGGCAGAGGTGGAAGATTCTGGAGTGCTGAGTTCCCTTGGGCTCTGCCCCTAGTTAACTGAAGCCTTACACGAGAGCTGACCTCAGGGTTCAAAGTTGGAGGGTTTCCGTCGGCCTGGGGGCTTTGAAGGTCTGCGGGCAAGGTCACCGGCTGCAGTCTCCAAGTAAAACAGTAACCTCCCCGCACCATTTCAGTCCCTATCTATGAATGGAGTGGAGAAAGCAGATGTTGCTTCTACTGGGTTAGCAGAGGAGTGATACCAGGATGGGTGAGGCCTGAGGTGACATGGATCAGCTGAAACAGACAACAACTCTGACTGGACCAAGCGTGGACTCTGTAAAGGTGCCAGTTCCGGTGAGGCTCTTGGAAGGCTGACAGCCCCTGGCCTGTTTGATGTGATTGTCTGTTTGAGGGCATGCTGACCTCGGTAACTTTCGCTTTGTTTGCTTGAGATGTTATAGGTCTTAGAATCAACAGATTGCTCCCAGTGACATCCTGTTGCCTTGCACATGGCAAAACTTTCTGTATGTTCACTTAACTGTGAAAATCCTGCTTTGCCTTCCCCTTGGTGCGCTGTCCTGTGCGAAAGCTGCCACCCTGCTCCGTAATAAATCATTTTCCTTGAAAGGTTGATGACTGCATTTTGATTTACAACATGAAGGTTTATAGGAGACCAAAAAAAAATTTTTTTTAATTGTAAAGGGATTTTCCCAACCTTTGTTCTAAGCTCAGTAAAGGCTGGAGCAGTTCAACCACGACAGCAAGTGGATTGGCTATTCTGCCAATGAGTCTGGAAAAGCCAGTTTTTTGATAACTTTTTTTTTATATAAACAGATAGTAGAAACATTGTCATGATCAGACCCCCAACACCTCCTCACCCCCCACCCCCCAAATTAAATTTGCTCATAAACCTAAGGGAGGTTGGTGGTGTTATTTTCTAATCACTGTTTATTTTATTTTAATTTTTAAAATTCTTAATGACTGTTTATTTTTAAATTGTTTCATCAAATACCGAACCTTTGCAAGATAATGTTTAAAAAGTTTGTGTGAAAGCCAGGCATGGTAGCCTAGCGGCTAAAGTCCTTGCCTCGCAAGTACCAGGATCCCATACGGATGCCAGTTCTAATCCCAGCAGCCCCACTTCCCATCCAGCTCCCTGCTTGTGACCTGGGAGACCGTCGAGGATGGCCCAAAGCCTTGGGACCCTGCACCTCTGTGGGAGACCTGGAAGAGGCTCCAGGCTCCTGGCTTCAGACTGGCTCAAATCCAGCCATTCTGGACACTTGGGGAGTGAATCAACGGACAGAAGATTTTCCTGTCTCTCCTCCTGTCTGTATATCTGACTGTCCAATAAAAATAAGTGTTAAAAAAAAGTTTGTATGAAATATAAAGAAGAAAGGACAGCTCTCTTAGTGGTTCTGCCGGCTTTATTAGCTTCCCGCCCTTCGGAGGAGGGTTGAATGTATCATTTCTTCACTTTTTAGTTTACAAATGTAGAATATTTGTGTTTTATTTGTGTATCATATATATATGGAATAATACTATCATGGTGTATGTGTTCATTACAAATATGTATATATATATATATTTTTTTTTCTTTTTAACTTGAAAGGTAGAGTGACAGAATGAACCAGAGGTTATCGCCCAGTCCCTGGATTCACCCTTCATTTGACCTCCTGGCAATGAAGCTGGAATTCCAGCTCAGTCTCCCACAGGAGTGGAAGGAGCCCAAGCACCACCTTCCCAGGTGTATTAGTGTAGCAACTGGGGCTTGAACTGCTGATCACTGGCAGATGCTGGTATTGCAAGCAGGAACTTCACCTACTGCACCCTAGTCCGTCCCCGCTTTGGGTCTGACATTGCATTTCTCAGGTTCATCCCCTCTGCGTGCAGCAGTTCGGCCTGTTGTACACTGTGTTACTTCACCACGGCCAGGAGCTTATCCTTTTGGTTAACATCTGTTTGGTTGTTTTGTAGCTTTTGTTTTTTTCATGCTATTGTATAGAACAGTGTGTGGCGATTGCTGTCCAAGCCTTCTCATGTGAGTTGCCATACTCATGGTGTGGCAACATCAAGTATTGGGGTGCACTTGTTCAATTTTATTGCATGATACCAAATAAATTTCCTAGGCAGTCAAATCTAGATAGCTTCTTTCCAACACTTGATGTTGTCAGACTTTTCAGTTTTTGCAAATCAGGTAGACAGGGAATGGCGTAACTTTGGAGTTCAAGTTTTTGGTTGTGGTTGTTGTTGTTGTTGTTATATAGTAAGAATGGGCATCTTTTAATATATTTACATATTGCTTCCTCGCTGAAAGTACTTGTTCAAATCATTGATCTGTTTTTCTAATTGTATTTTCCTTGCAGGGTTGTAACTTTTTTTTTTTTTTCAATCTTTTTATTTATTTTGTTGTGGGAATTTTGTATGATTTATTTATTTTTATTGGAAAGTCAGATACTCAGAAGGAGAGATAAAGAGGAAGACCTTCTGGCCAATGATTCACTCTCCAAGTGGCCACCATGGCTGGAGCTGAGCCCATTTGAAGCCAGGAGCCTGGTGCCTCTTCCGGATCTCTCACGTGGGTACAGGGTCCCAAGGCTTTGGGCCTTCCTTCACTGCTTTCCCAGGCCACAGGCAGGGAGCTGGATGGGAAGTGGAGCAGCTGGGATTAGAACTGGCACCCATGTGGGATCCTGGCGTGTTCAAGGTGAGGATTTTAGCTGCTAGGCCATGCGCCAGGCCCTCTTTATTTTTTTTTAAAGGTTTATTTATTTTTATTGGAAAGTCAGATATATAGAGGAGGAGAGACAGCGAGGAAGATATTCTATCTGCTGAGTCACTCCCCAAGTGGCTGAAATGGCTGCAGCTGAGCCAATCCAAAGCAAGTAGCCCAGAGCCACTTCCAGGCTTCCACGTAGCTGCAGGGTCCCAAGGCTTTGGGCCGTCCTTCACTGCTTTCCCAGACCACAAGCAGGGAGCAGGATGGGAAGCAGGGCTGCTGGGATTAGAACCAGTGCCCATATGGGATCCCAGTGCAATCAAGGCGAAGACATTAGCCACTAGGCCACTGTGCCAGGCCCCCATGAAGTAGACTACCAGTATTCTCTCCCAGAAGGCCTTGTCTTTCCCCTTGATGCAGGGGATCAGCCTTTTCTTTTCCTGTGGTAGATGTACCATTCCTTTTACTTTATGGCTGTCTGTGAATTGTTGCCGTGTAGTCTCAGGCTGCAGTAAGTGTGAGGGCCATTTGCCATGAAGATACTTTCTGAGATGGTTTTGTTCACTGTCAAGGCCTAGGAGGGCTGTTTTCCTTGAGTTCCTGGGCAGTGTTTGGCTCTCTCAAGTTTGCCCTTGTTCACTGATGTGAGACCCAGAGAGGCCCTTTTATGAGAGGAAGTCTTTGTCAACCACTTACCACGAGTGGGCTTTCGCATGCACCTGTGCCTCTGAGAGGCCCGGAAACCAAAACCCAGACTCATTGATTTCCGCCTCCGCTGCATTTTTGACCTCTAACTTTTTGGGTTTTTTTTTTTTTTTTTTTTCCTTTTTACTTTGTTCGTAGTTCATCAAGCGTTGAAACAGAACTTTGTGTCTTCTGTCTCACTGACACCCGGCCTGACTCAGGAGACGCTGGGATCTGGTCCTGCCAGGAAGGGCCCTTCTCTCCCTGACTCACTGCTGTCTGCACGGTGGATCACACAGATCCCGGCAGAGGCGGGAGAGTCTAGGGGGGTCGCTGCCACGGGTTGTGTCTGTGTCCACTGCTCAGGGAGTTTTTCAAACCACACACGTTGCTGTTCAGGAGCGGAAAAATTAAGATCCACAAAATGAGGATTTTTGTTTCACTATTTTGCTCAGAGAAAGATGGCCCCCGCAGACTGTGTTTCTTGAAAGCCATAGGTGAATGGTAGTTGATGAGTTTTTTTGAACTGTAAAAATGAAGTCCTCCTGTAAGAAGCAAAGTGCTTGGCACTGTGCTGCCACCCCCAGGCTCCCCTCTCTGTTCCAGCGTCACTCATTGTCACTGAAGCCAGCATGCATGGCAGGAGTAGAAGCAGTCACTGCATTTAGTCTCTCTCTCTCTTTTTAAAAGATATATTTGGTTTTTTTTATTGCAAAGTCAGATATACAGAAAAGAGGAGAGACAGAGAGGAAGATTTTCCGTCTGATGATTCACTCCCTAAATGACGGCAACCACCGGAGCTGAGCCGATCCAAAGCTAGCAGCTAGGAGCTTCTCCCAGGTCTCCCACACAGCTGTGAGATGCCCAAGACCTTGGGCCGTCCTCGACTGCTTTCCCAGGCCACAAGCAGGAAGATGGATGGGAAACAGGGCGGCTGGGATTAGAACCAGCGCCCAAATGGTATCCCGGCATGTTCAAGGTGAGGACTTTAGCCGCTAGGCCACCGTGCCGGGCCTTCTCTCTCTTTTTAAATCTATTACCTGGATACTCTTTATTCTAGGAGAATGTGAACTTTCTTTCTTTCTTTGGAAAGGTAGATATACAGAAAGAAGGAGACACAGAGAGAAAGATCTTTCCTGTGCTGGTTTGATCCCCAATTGGCAATCCCCAAGTGGCCAAGAGCCAGGAGCTTCTTCTCGGCCTCCCATGCAGGTGCAGGGTCCCAAGGCTTTTTTGTTATTCTCTGCTGCCCTCCCAGACCACAAGCAGAGAGCTGGATGGGACACAACCAGCACCCATATGGGATCTCATTGGATGCAAGGTGAGGATTTAGCCACTAGGCTGTTGCGTTGAGCCCTGAACTGTTGTTTTTAAATATGCATAATGATGAAAAGAATGGGCTGAATAGCTAACGTTGCCATCTAGAGGGTTAACGTGCTGCATGCTTGCCAGCTTCCATGTTGAATGTTGGTTTGAGTCCTCGTTGCTCCATTTCTGATCTAGCTCTCTGCTGATGTGCCATGGAGAGCAGTGGAATTTGGCCCAAGTACTACCCAAATGAGAGATAATACAGCATTCCAGGCTCCTCACCTGGACATTATGGTGCAAACCAGCAGGTGGAAGATCTGTCTGTGCCTTTGTCACTCTGCCTTTCAACGAAGTAATTTTTACAAATTTATTTGAGAGCCAGGTGCGTTAGCCTGTCAGCTAAAGTCCTTGCCTTGTACATGCCTGGATCCCATATAGATGCTGATTCTAATCCCGGCAGCCCTGCTTCCCATCCATTTCCCTGTTTGTGGCCTAGGAAGGCAGTGGAGGACGGCCCAAAGCCTTGGGATCCTGTACATGTGGGGGAGACCCGGAAGAGGCTCTGGGCTTCTGACTTTGGATTGGCTCATCTGTGGCTGTTGTGGCTGGTTGGGAGTGAATCATCGTATTGAAGATCTTTCTCTCTCTCTCCTCCTCTTTGTAAACAATAAATGAATAAAAACAAAAGATTATTTGAAAGGCACAGTTGCTAGAGAAAAGACAGGAGCTTCATATCTGTCTTCCACGGGGATGCTGGGGCCGAAGCACTTGGGCCTTCTTCCACTGCTTTCCCAGGAGCATTAGCTGAGAGCTGGAGCCGAAGTGGAGCATCTGTGACTTGAACTAACACCCATGTGCGGCACCACAACACTGGGCCAAATAAATCTTCAACTAAAAAAAAAAAAGTGAGAGAGACAGAATGGGTTTTGGAGTTTTACATGCGTCTGTTTAGACAAGAACTGCACTCTGTGTAATCTTTGGCTACGTTAACTGGGAAATCCAGTTTGGTACTGCTGTGTCATGGGGACGTCCGAATTAAATGAGAATGTGTGTGACATACTTAGTGTGATAACAGCTTTCAATGCATTCTTATTAATAGTTGTGGAGGAGTTTTGGGTAAAGAGAGTTTATAGAAATAGTTAAAATATCAACACCGGCGAGTTCTGACATTCACAGTAACCACTTGCGAAGCTTGCAGAGCTGTGGTCCAGGCTGTGTGTGCTGTCTGTGCTTGAGCTGTTGGTGAGCAGGATGAGCATGTTTACATCCAGCTGGGGGACAGTGACGTTTGTCCAGGGCAGAGGTGGACAACCTGAAAAATCATTTGTTGTGGCACTGCCAAAACAACAACAGGCAGTACTTGTAATTCAGTAAAATTATAGCAGGTGAATTTTTATGTTGATCATTTTGCATGTTGTAGGAATCATGTGTAAATACCCCCAATTAGATCCCGGCAGAATGAAGGACCCCTGTTGCCGGGCTAAGTGCTGACTTCTGGGACCTGGGTTTTGTACCCTAAGGGACCCCTCAGTGTGATTCTAGACTCTGTGCTCCATTTTGTACCTGTGCCTTCAGTATGGCCTGGGCACAGGTTCTAGAAGCTTTCCTTTTTGTGTTAAAGATTGGTTTACTGGGCCTGACGCAATGACGTGATTGGCAAACCCTCGACCCTTCAAAGTGCCAGGATTCCATATGGGTGCCAATTTGTGTTCCTGCTGTTCCACTTCTCATCTGGTGTCCTGCTTGTGACCTGAGAATGCAGTGGAGGATGACCTAAAGCCTTGGGACCCTGCACCCAAAGTGGGAATATGCAGCAGAAGATTCTCCTGGCTCCTGGCTTCAGATCAGCTCAGCTCTGGCTGTTGCAGCTGCTTGGGGAGTGAACCAATAGATGGAAGATCTTTTTCTCTCTTCTGTAAATTTGTCTCTCCAATTAAAAAAAAAAAATCAGTAAATCTTTAAAAAAACAGTTATTTTTTTTACTTGAAAGGCAGAGTTACAGAGAAAGAGGGAGAACCAAAGAAATCATCCATCTGCCGATTCACTCCCCAGAATGATCACAGTGGTCAGAAATGGGCCAGGCTGAAGCCAGGAGCCTCTTCCTGGTCTCTCACATGGGCGCAGGGACCAATGGACTTAGGTCATCTTGGACTGCTTTCCTGGGATCAGTAGAGGAATGAGCAGAAATTGGATCAGCACCTATATGGGCTGCTGGTTCTGCAGGCAGAGAAAATTAGCTCGCTGTGCCACCACGCTAGCCCCATTCAGGAACTTTAACGACATAACGGCAGGTGGGTTCAGAAGTCTTGGAAACATTGATGTGGGACTCTGCATGGAGCAAAATCCCGAATCTGAGGGTGGCTCTGGGAGGACTTCGGCAGCCACCTTAGTGAGTATTTGGACCATTTGGACACCCAAAGGGAGAGACTGCTCCTGCTTCAGCTGCACTTGAATCAGGGTACAGCAATTTTAAAACTTGATTATTACAGCACCCCTGCCCTGGGGAAGTCCTGCATGACAGGACCCAGACCTCAGGGTCTTAGCTCTCATGTCCTCTGGGAAGAGAAAGGCAGAGAGTGGAGCAGTAACAAGTCCGAGAGCCATGCTGCGCTCCAGGTGCCACCCGGGAGGGTCAAGTATACACAAGGTGCACACGATACATGGATGTCTCTCGGTTGTTTGGGGACCAGTTTCACTGTAAATGCTTATTATGGTTCAGTTGAAGGTTGCTATTTCATAATTAATCTCCTCTTTGTTCATCTTCACTCATCCGCGTTACTGACCCAGATAGTACTGCAGGGAAGGACAAAAGGAACCACATAACCCAGGAAGGGAAATCTTTAGTGCTGGGACCTTGGGTCTGCCCCCCAGGCCTGGTGGGAGGTGATGCAGGATCAGCCAACTTCAGTGTTGTAGAGATTTGTTATGCCCCTGATAAGGTTGAAAATCCCTGGGTTTCCTAACCTTCCTGTCTGTCCTGCTGGATAAGGTGGATTCCCACGGCACCCCCCTCTCTCCCAGCCAGGCCTTTGTTGCCCCTTAAAAGGATCCCAGCCCAGGTGACTGAAGGCGCCTTGAGCTACCCAAGTTGCCACCTCACTGCGCGCTCTGGTAGTCGGTAGTCGCAGCAATTTCCCCTGCAGGGGAAGGGAACTGAGCGTCCGGTGTGCAGTGAGGGGCCGGGGAGCTCACTGCCCGGCAGGCCCCGCCCCGCCGCGCGGGGAGCCCGTGAGGATCCTATTTAAGGTGGTCTGCAGGGGCACACCTGACTGGATACTTCCCGCGAGCCGCTCAGGGTCTCTCAGGTTAGGATTCCCAGACCTGCGACCAAGGCTTACCCCACTCCCCACGCTGACCACTGACGTCCCCCACCCCACGGCCCCCAGGGGTGGGGCGTTTCGTGGTGGGTGCCCAGGAAGTGCTCATCTTCAGAGATTTCCGCCGCTCTCCTCTTCCTTCCCCGGTGTCCCACACCTACCCTTTCCCTCCCTTCCCTCTCCCTGACATTCTGTCCCATCCTGGGACAAAACATGTGCTGTGTCTTTAAATGGGCGGAAGTGGCTGGCAGTGCTTTGCTTGGGTACTGCATTGATTAGGAGATTATATGGAGCTGCGGGAGCTGCCGCCTGGGGGAAGAGAGGTGCAGGTTCTGCTTGGCGTGCGCTCTCGTCCTCCCGGGCGCTGCTTGGTTTCCCTCCCCAAAGCTGCCTGGAGCGAGGTGAGGGTGGGTGGGTGGCCAGCCTGCCTGCCTGAGGACGGCAACTCCAGGACTTGCTGTGCGCAACCCCGCCAGCCTTACCCATCCTCATCAGAAACTGGCAGCGGCAGCGACAGCTCAGACGGGCGGCTCCAGCCCAGGGCTGGATCTGCAGGCGCTGCCCTTGGCCTTGGAGCCCTGCTCCCGGCTGGGAGAGGGGAAAAGAGGGGACCACTTGCAGCCCATCTCCCGGGTCCCTCTCCTTCTCTCTGTCCCTTTCTCTTTCTGTGTTCAAGTCACATTACATGGGATTTTGTTCTTTTGGGACTCCGTCATCTTTTCCAATATGTCCTGGGACCTGCGGAGCTGTCACAGGGATGCTAAGGACACAGTCGGTGGGCTGTCGTGACTGTACTAATGAAAGGATTCAAGCTCTCCTGGTAAGTGGAGGTGGGGGGGTTGAGTCTTTCCTCCTGTGTCTTTCAGCTGCCCCCGCATCCCACTGAAGTCTCCTCCAGGGAGGCCTTCCTTGCGAGCCTGGTATCAAGGGGCTCAGATGGGGGCTATACATTCTACAAAGTTGGGGTACTCTTTATGGCTCATCCAATGCTTGCTCTGCTGCAGTAGCCCATGGCAGCATCTTCTTCAGGGGCGGAGGTTGTGTGGAAGCTGGGGGATGTGGCAACTGCAACTGAGGCGAGTCTGCAACTTGGAGGGGCTTGAGGGCTGCTGTCCCTGGAACTTTGCAGAGAGCAGTAACTGTCAGCACTGGCGCCTCTGCGGGTGGCTGGGGGAGCGGCTGCTCTCCCTCACCCTTGGGTGACATCCTGGGCAGGGGACACCCACCCAGGCAGCTCTGATTTCCTAGAGGCTTTCCTAAGGACCAGGAGAATACACAGGCTCCTGGTGTCCAAATGAGTGAGCTGTGTTCCATGCCCTACACAAGCATGTATCCTTGAGTCCTGGCAAATGGCTCTCCTGAGTTTAATGTGGGTGCATGTGTGGCATCATTGTAGCTGTGTGCACTAATAGAATCCAAGCTTTTTCTCCTCTACTTTTCCCTAGATCTGCAGAGGATCCAATGGGTGGGTGGGTTGGCTTTGTTAACTGGTGGAAGGACTGCAGATTTTGCTTGCAAAACTTTGTCCTACCGGGGACCTGCTACTTCCGCAGCAGCTGCCTAGGAGGCCTTCTCAGAGGAGACAGGCTCCTGGGGTGCGGAAGGAGGTGTTTCTCCTTGCGGAGGGTGGAGAGTGGGAGGAGGAGGCTGAGCCTGCCTGGGAGAGCTCCCTGCAGGCTCACTGCGGTGGGCTAGGCTGGGCTGGGTTGGGCTGGAGCTGGTCATCATGGGGAATCTCAGTGGGTGGGAGTTTGGCTCTCTGAGGCCAGGCTGGGTGTTCATCTGTTTAAGGCATGATTCAAGGCCACGTCTGACTTTCCCAACCCTTAACTCTAGATTAAACCTGGACAAACTCTCCCAGTTCAGCCCTCCTCGCTCAGATAGGAAGAGCTTTTAACCGGTCATGAAAACGCACTTGAAGACTAGTTCTTGTGCAAGCTAAACTGGGGAGCCCCGGAGGGGAGCCAGGATCTGCCTTTTCATCCTCTGGCTTTGAGAGAGAGCTGCTGCAGCCGTCTTTGCCCTTGACCACTTGAGCCAGGTGCCCTGTCCTTCTGGGTTGCAAGCTGTTGGCCGAGCCTGTTGTCCACTGGGAACTGCTCCCTTTGTTCCTCCTTAGACCCAGGTCCGTAGCCAGGATGAGGCCTGCAAGGAGATGTCAGGGGCTGCTTGCAGAGCAGAGGTATTGAGCTCTTCATCAGAAACTACTTCAGCATCCTCCTGTGTCCCTGCTCTCAGCACACCCAGGAGTAGCTTGGCTGTCGCTCAGAACGAGACATCACCCTAACACAGAAGGCTTCTAGCCCTCAGCCCCTGGAGGTGGGGGTGGGCAGGGGGTCCTTCAGGGACTGCATAGATGCTAGCTATTTTGCCTTAAAAAAGCGTGCTCTGGGTATCTCTTAATGAATTTCAACAAAAATGGCAGTGTATAGATGGCAAACGTAATTGGGCTAACCTTGTCTCCTTCAGCCACACAAAATTGTGCGAGGTTAGGAACATTTCCCTGTTTATACCTCTTGGATCCTGCTGGAGCCTGTAAGCCATCCTCTTTTTAAATTCAGATCTGTTGGTCCGTGTTGGCCCAGGGACCAAACCTTCTGGTTGTGCCGTGGCTGTTTTGTTTTGTGAAGGACCTCTTGGTGGTCTCTCACATCAGGGCACTTCACATCCTTCCAACAGGCTTTCCAGAAGCAAAATAACTCTACCTGGGCCCGGCGCGGTGGCGCAAGTGGTTAAGGTTCTCACCTTGCACGCCCGGGATCCCATATGGGCGCCGGTTCTATCCCGGCAGCCCTGCTTCCCTTCCAGCTCCCTGCCTGTGGCCCGGGAAAGCAGTCAAGGACAGCCCAGAGGCTTGGGACCCTGCACCCGCGTGGGAGACCCGGAAGAGGCTCCTGGCTTTGGATTGGCATAGCATCGGCCGTTGCGCTCACTTGGGGAGTGAATCATCGGATGGAAGATCTTCCTCTCTGTCTCTCCTCTCTGTATATCCACCTTTCCAATAAAAAAACAAAAACAAAAACAAACAAAAAAATAACTCTACCTGTTGGCTCCCTTATTCTGGATAGGCTCTGTCTGCGTGCAGGAGAGGATGGCATTAATGGGCTATGGCTTGAGTCATTTCTAAAAGCCATTCTGAGGTGCCCACTGGATGTTCATCATATGATAATGCTCATCACAGAACAGCAGCAAACTAACATTTATTGATACTTACTGTGTGTTGAGTAACAGCTTAGTAAGAGGCTCCCACCGTTGTGATGAAGGTCCTTGTTTTACTTGCGGGGAAACTGACACATAGAAAAACTGATGTGAGCCGAGTCGGAGTTTGTAGCTGGTTCGCCCGGTCCTGGTTGCAGTGTGCTTTTGCCCGTAGATCAGGTTGTACTCTGTACTTGCTTTTCCCTTGCTCTGCCTTGTCTTTGTCTTACTCATTAGGTCAATTATCTAGACTTTTCTAAGAGTATAGAAATGCCATCTCTCATTTGGTTCTCACTCTTACATCGTGGCACGGCTGGCTTGTCCTCTTAGATAGCTACGGGTACAATGAGGTCAACATTAAATTTATCCAGGGTGCAAGCTCTTATTGCTCGGCAGTGATTTCAGGATGAGGACTACCACTACAACATTAAGGTGTGTCTGCGTCAGACCTGCTTTTCCCAAGAGTAGACTCATGGTCTGTACTTTACTCATCCGTTTCCCTTCCTCCTACAAAGGCCAATGAAGCATTTGACTAGCCCTTTGTGTAGGGCCATTGTGGAGATTGGAGAATATGAGGGCCATTGACTTGGACACCTGGGAGCTGGTAGTCTCACAGATGGAATGAGAATCCATAGCACATTTGCACAAGAGTCAGTTCAGTGCTGAGGTAAAGGCAGGTAGAGTAACCACAAACACTCTGGAAACTGATTTTGCTTGGCCTTGCAAAGAAGGCTTCTTAGGGAAATTGGTGCATGATGGGTTTAAAGGCTGGACAACAAAGGCTGTATTTTGCACAAAATTGTCATAGTGCCTTACTTACAGAGTAATGAAGTTTTGGTAGGGTTGCTTTTGGGTAAAGATGATTGGGAAGGATGTCTGTGACTGACAAAGGCTGGATTATGAGACAGAAATCTTCCCCCAAGCAACCCACTCCGTTGTTATGATAGGAGTTCTAAGCCATGCTAAAAGGTGCCTGTGTGTTCCGTCTGCTGGTAACTTGGTGAACAAGGTATAGGTGGTGATAGAGGAGGCTGAGGTATGGGAGGTAGCCTGGGCAATCAGGTCAGGTTGTGGCTGACGCAGAACTGTGGGTCACACAGCAATTTAGAAGCTGAGGGATTTTTCTGCAAGGCATCAATCTTTGTTCCCACATGGCTATTCTTTTTTCTTTTTGGTGGTACACAGCTATTACTCATTCATGCAGAGCTTCTGAATCTCAGCCACTCAGAAAGCTCTCCCATCCCTCCCTCTCTGGGCTGTATTGGCTCCTGTGGGACTTGGCAGCTGTCATGACATCTGCCTGGAGTCTTCTTGCCTCTTGTGTCCCTGGTTGCCACATTTGCTTGGTGGTGCAGTGTCCACAGCCTGGGGATGTGACAGACCTTCAGGAAAGCCAGTGTGCTGGAAGAATCTGATTCTTGAAAAGCAAGAACTCAGAGAGGGAGTAGCTTTTGACACGTAGCAGATGAAGCGTTTCTGTGGTGAGGTCTCAGACCTGCGATGAGAAAAGTTGGGAGCCTCTATCTGTGTGTCAGTGGGTGAAGTAAGGTCTGTGCTGCTTTCCCTCTGTTAATTTAGAAAGACTAGATCTATGCAATAAAACTTTTTCTTTTATTCTAAAAGTCTATAAGAAGACTGTGCATGGACTTTAAAACTTTTTAGACCAAAGTAAGCCTACCTTCCTTAAAAGTTGTATTCATTTTGTCTTTGTTTACTTAAAAATAATTTGTTTGTTTATTTGTTTTGAAAGGGAAAAATGGAGAGAGACAGAGGGAGTACGAGGAGTAATCTTCCATCTGTTGGTTCCCTCCCCAAATGCTCAGAACAGCTGGGGCTGGGCCGGCTGGAGCTAAGAGCCCAGAACTCAGACTGGGTCTCCCACATGGCTGGCAGACATCCAGATGTTGAAGCCATCGTCACTGCATCCCAGGGTGTTGGTTAACAGAAAGCTGGAAAGAGCTGAGACCCAAACCCGGGGCCTCTGCTGAGGGACGCGGATGTCCCATGTGACAGCTCGATCGGCTGCATCTCAATGCCATGCCTAAACTGATCTTTTCATTACATTTTCCCACAACTTTTAAAAACATATGTATTTTTTTTTCTTTCTTTTTTAAAAAAAAAAATTTATTGTAAAGTCAGATATATATAGAGGAGAAGAGACAGAGAGGAACATCTTCCATCTGATGATTCATTCCCCACGTGGCTGCAGCGGCTGGAACTGAGCCGATTCAAAGCCAGGAGCCCGAAGCCTCTTTTGGGTATCCAACATGGGTGCAGGGTCCCAAGGCTTTGGGCCGTCCTCAACAGTTTCCCAGGCCGCAAGCAGGGAGCAGGATGGGAAATGGGGTTAGAGTCGGCGGGTGCGAGGCGAGGGCTTTAACTGCTAGGCTGCTGCACTGGGCCCTTCCGCGACCTTTTTGACATGCCCTTGTGTAGGTAAAGAGGCTTGAAATTTATTCTGAAGGAAGAGGGAGCTGTGAATGTGGCCTCTGCATCCCTTCATCAGTGTCAGGCTTCCCAGTTTTCCGAGTGGGCTGCAGTAGGGTTGTGGAGAACTGTTACCTGAATGGGACTCTTGTAACCATTTTTTGGGCCTTGATAGGTGACTGCTGTTCCCTTTGGTTGCTGGTGGCTTTGAAAATGGGATTAAATAACAGTGCCAGGCAGGGCAATGGTTCTCTCAGCTTCCTTTGTGCCCAGGGTGTGTAAATGGCCAGAGCTAGTGGAGCACTTTGCTTTGGGTGTGATGTGGGCTGTTGGTGCCCTTCTTGAGCCAGCAGGGGACACTGAAAATAAACCTTCATCTGAAAATATGAAGTGTTCATTTACAAACAAGGCACAGCAGGCTCTCTCTCCTGTGAACAGCGCAGGGTTTACATTATCACTTGATGGGATGGGATTGGAGTTTTCCTATGGTCCAGGAAATGTCCCAGAAACCAGCAGAGCAGCTCAATGCAACAACCACATCTCTTTGCACCTCCAAGGAAACCCTTCCCTACCTCTCATCCAGGTATCCAACTTTGGGAAACTATACCTGGTTTTACTTGAGAAGCTGTGAACATCCTTTGCTTTGCTATCATCATCATCATCATTGTGGAAGAGAAAGGACGTTTACTCTCATACATTGCAGGCTTGGGGGGGAGAGGCGCAGACCCGTGTGAAATCTGGTTCTGCAGACCTGAGGTTCCTCAAGGCTGCTGGCTGGGACCCCTTGCTCCCAGCCTTCTCATCACCACCTTTATTGTTGGGAGGGATGATTTAGAGTTTCTCATGGGATTTGAAGACAGAAAGGTCCCTGGCTGAATTGCCCAGAAGCTGCACCTTTGCTCGCAGTTGCTTGGGAGGCAGGATGTGGCTCAACTAGACATTGCCAGGTATTGTTTGCCTTATTCATTGCTGAGGCCTTTGTTTGGTTTTTGTTTGCAGGAGGATGTTGGATGACGCTGGGTAGGCTAGGTTATGCCGTGATGAGCACCCCCTGTAGCTGGACTCCTCATAGAGGTGTTTTTAATGGCTCCAGGTTCTCTGAGGCTCTGGAAAACTTTCAGGGAACCCAGCCTTGAAAATTTTAGCTTTCAGTGGTAGCTCCAGGCTCCAGGCTGTGGCATCTCCTGGCCTCTTCGTCACAGTCCCTGGAACAGGAACAAGATCTCAAATCTGTTTCTTGAAGGTGAATACCTGGTCATTGACCAGAGCTAGTCATGTGGTCTTGTCTGACTAAGGGAGACTGGTTAATGGGGCTGCTGGTTGCAGGGGTAGGAACAGGAGCTGGTAACAGAGGGCTAATGTTTACATAACAATTTACGATTACAGGTAATGATCCCAAGTTCACTGTGTTAGATAATCAAACAGCATGTCACAAATGGGCAGTTCTTCTGCCTGTGTGAGGGATCACAGTTCAAACGCAGACACACTAAAGGTATTGTAGGAACTTCCCTTCAGGTGGTGTAATAAGATGTATGTGAGCATAAGTCAATTTTATGTTTACGTTTAGGTTCCATTCTTGACACAACTATATGTATAAGCAAATATTCTTAAGATCAAAAGAATTCTGAAATCTAAAACACTTCTGTACCCAAGGATTTCAGGAAAGGAATGATCAACTTCTATATGACAGATCTATTTTCAATGCTATATTCAGTGTTTTTTGTTCCCCAGTAGGGGACAAGCAAGTCTGGGTTACCTTGGTGTGTGGCCCGCTGGTTGAGACATGGACCTCCCACACTGGTTCAGTTCCCAGCTCTGCCAGCTGGCTTCAGCTCTCTGCTGGTGCACACTATGGGAGATGGGGTTGATGGCTCAAGGGATCGGACCCCCGCTACCCACATGCGAGAGCTGCACTGAGTTCCTGACTCTAGACTTAAGCCTCTGCACAGCTGGGGTTGTCGTGGGGTTTTGGAGTGACCCAATAGATGGGAGGTCTCTCTGCCTCTCAAGTTAAAACAAAGAAGAAAAAAAAAAGGGTCACATCACAGAAACGAAGGCCTTATGTAAGGAAAACAACTGGGCAACCAAAGGAGGGCTATGTGGGAATGCTGGGATAGAAGTTGAAAATGACAAAGCGGGACTTGCCTGCAGGGCTTGAAAAGCTAGTCCTAGGCCTGTGAACAAGCCTGCCGCAGTAGGAGAAGCCCTGAGGCTCAAGCTGACCAGAGGCATGACGTTGTCCTTGTTGGTTCAGTGGGCGAGGCGCTGGGGGCGAGGACTGGATGTGCGAAGCACACTGGTGAAGCAGAGCTTTAGGAAGAGCAAAAGCAGCAATGCTTCTGAGAGCGTCTCTCTGTAAACTTCATACAGCCCACCCACAACCCTACAGAAAGGTAGCTTTTCACTCATTTGACAGGTAAGGAAATAGAATCTTGAAAGAGATTTTAACTGACCCAAAAGCACATAGGAAATGGCAGGATTGGGATGGAAATGAACATATTGAGCCCTTCAGTTGGTGCCTTAACCCTCATCAGTCCTTGAAAGAGCAGGAATTGTACATATCTCCTCAAAATCTGGAACTTAAAAATGAACCAGCAGCACTCACTGTCCAGTTAAGGATGAGAACATGAGGTCCCTAACAAAGTCGTATTTTTATCTGTATATATATATATATTTTGAAGACAAGCCCTGGAACCTGCCATTCTTGGGAACTGAGCATCTCCTGGGCTCTCAGCGAGGGCTTGCAGGTGATGCTTGGTAGCCTGTGCCTCTGACACTGGTGTACAGGCCTGCTTCATTTCCTGGGCTCCCCTCTTTAGCTGTGGAATGAACCCCTGTGACAGTTCCACGGGGATCTACTGCTTACTAGTTGTATGACTGAGGGCAAGTTACTCAGTTTCCTCAAGCCTTGGTTCTCTCATCTATAAAATGGGAATGACTGACCTAGCCCAACTGATTGATATAAGGACTGTCAGGACTATGTGGTAATTAACACACGCAGGAGGGCTGGCATTACATGAACAAGTCAGAGCGCTTCATTTTGTATTGTTTTGTGCTGTAGCACTTTTCTTGGTCAGCTTTATCTTCCTTTCAAGTGTACACCCTCTGAAGTCATGTGTCCTTGTCTCGTGACTGGAACTGGTACATCCATCTCTTGTCCCAGGTCGCTTGACCGCTTGGCTGCAGGTTGGAGTTTGGCCTGTCACCCCCTAGGAGCTTGCCCTTGGCGTGGCGCTCAGACAGACAGGCTGGGGGTGGGAGGGCAGGCTTTTCTTTCTTTGTACCCCATGCGAAGTTCAGACTAAGCATCTGAACATCCTTAATATTCTTCTCAGGGTTCCATTGCATTCTTTCTGTTCTGTGTTGGATTCATTTGTTTATTCAAGGACCATCTCTTGGGTGCCTGCTTGTGTATGTGGTGGTGGTGGAGGGGGGAGATTGAGTCAGAAATGGGTCCTTGGTTTTAGGTAGGATCTTACAGGAAAATTCCACTTGATGGACTCATGCCTCTCCTGCTGTAGTGTTAATAGATTTATCTTTTGGTTCACATCTTTTTTTGGACCCTTTCTCTGGAGACTGCGAGCCTCTTTGTTTCATAATAGCTTCCCTGCAGCGACCTCAACTTTTTACCCTGAATGAATGGGTCATAGTTTACATTCTGGGCATTATGACCTGACAGGCAAAACTCCTTTGTTTTCCAGAATTTCAACTTGCCAAACCTCAGGATACAAATTTGAGGAACTGACCATTGACTGTACTCTGCCGTGCTGGTTGCACAGTGTTTCCCTCGTCCCTTTGATCCAAGATACACCTTTTAATGCATTAATTTTGCACCTGTTAACTATAGCATATGCAAATAATTCCTTTTAACCCTCTGATTTTATTAATCAACTGAAGGAAATGTGTACTGTAATGAGTTCCATTAGTAATTGGAGGCGGCCACTGCCATTTAGCTTCGGAGTAGTCTTTGCATAATTATCTTTATAGCAGCAGTTGACAGTATCCCCTCCCCCCCCCTTTTTTTTTTAGAAAAATCTGTACTTGGAGAAATAAATAGTCACTGATAGGAAATGCTGAGCGTGTTGTACGTGAAGCTTCTAGAAGTGGTTTGCTTGGCTTGCTGCACTCCTAATTTGTTTCTGTAACTAAATTTTCTTCAGTTTGTTTTTATGCCTACGTTATGACCGCTAGTGCTGAATGTAATGAATAATTGTCACCACCAGTCACAAGATACC
Organism: Ochotona curzoniae; assembly: GCF_017591425.1. NCBI lineage: Eukaryota > Metazoa > Chordata > Mammalia > Lagomorpha > Ochotonidae > Ochotona > Ochotona curzoniae. The sequence continues at coordinate 2,248,773 of NW_024465573.1, read as the reverse complement.
CTTAGCTACCATTGCCAGGAAAAGGACTATTGACTCCAAAAATGCAGCTCTTTTCTGTGTTTCTTCCTTGGACGTGCTAAAGCTCTCAAAGCCACTGCATGAAAAAAAAGTTTTAGTAGTGTCCCTGACAACCTTGACTTCTCAGTCACCTGCACGGGCATGTCTGCACCATTTTCCTTTTGCCTTCTTTTCTCCCCATGAGGTTGGTTCTCTGAGTGTCTGACCTGTCCTTCCTGTCCCGTGACTGTGACCATTGTCCTCCTAATTCATGGCCTTTAGATTCTTGCTTACCGTATGCAACAGCCACCTGACTGATTTTTATAAACTGCTTTTTTTTTTTTAAAGATTTATTTTTATTATTATTTTTTTTATTGGAAAGGCGGATATACAGAGAGGAGAGACAGAGAGGAAGATCTTCCGTCCGATGATTCACTCCCCAAGTGAGCGCAACGGGCCGATACTATGCCAATCCGAAGCCAGGAGCCTCTTCCGGGTCTCCCACGCGGGTGCAGGGTCCCAGAGCTTTGGGCTGTCCTCAACTGCTTTCCCAGGCCACAGGCAGGGAGCTGGAAGGGAAGCGGGGCTGCCGGGATTAGAACCGGTGCCCATATGGGATCCCGGGCGTACAAGGCGAGGACCTTTAACCACTTGCGCCACCGCGCCGGGCCCTAAACTGCTTTTTTGAAGTATAATTCACACACCCCACAATGTGCTTACTTAAAGTATATAATTTGGTGATTTTCTGTGCATGCAAAGAAGCTCGTATCACTCTATGCTTGCTAAGAATTCATTGTTGTGGATTTAAAGTCATTTTATCTTTCCTAGCATATTATATCTTCTCTGAGAGTGAGGAATTACCCTAATTTACGTTTTGTTACTGTAGTTTTGTTATTAATGATGTTTACATAGTTGGTCAGGGTGGGAAGGGTCGAGGATCAGGGGATAGTGGATGAGACCATTGTTTACACATTTTCTTCTTCCTGTGTATGGGGGAAGAAGGGGATACAAGAGGAGAAACCACACCCAGCCTCCCCACCGCCACATTACACGGGCGATGGGGAACTACCACAGTCATCCTGGGTTCCCCCTCATGGAGCATTTTCTGAGGGTTCTGTTCCCATGTTTCTGAGATGCTGCTGATAATGCTGCTCCAAGGGTGAGGAAATCCTCCCAAGGTCAATTGACGGTCATAATCTACCTCTGAGTCTCTATTGGCCTAGAAATTTTTTATCAAGCTTTTCACTGGGGTAGTTGATCGATTTGTTCTGTCCTCCATCTTTAGTAAACCAATGGATGCTGCAGCCCGTCCCAGCCCTGTCTAACATACTCACCATCCTCACGTACCATGAGGAGCTGCAGCCCAGTCAAAGCGACCTCCAATAGCCCCAGCTAGACCATCCCCCCACTCTCCCCCAGTCTGGTTCCTGTGTCTGCCACCAAGTGCAGTGGACTGGTCCGGTCTGCTCCATATCCCATTGAGAGTTTGTATACGTCATTTGGCATTGAAACCTAACTCAACCCAACCGACTCTCCCCTAGCACCCTCCATCAGGCCTCCAGGTGCCACCACCTGTCCAGCCAGCCAACCCCCACTCCTGGTTCTCATGCTCACCACTGGGAGTTGCAGCCAATTAGAGAGGAGCCCATAACCTCCCCGCTGGACCTACTCCCCGGCCCTGGATCTCGCTCTCTCCAGGTGGTTTTGCAGTCTAGCTTGACAGGACTTGCCCCTAGTCCCAGCACTTGCCAGCTGATGCTTTGAAAAGCCCAACCAGCCTGCCTTTCTTCTGGCTCATGCCTGCACCTGTGGATACAATTGGCTACCCCAGCTGGCTTTCCCCTTAACCCAGTTCACATGTAGGCCAATAGGTGTTGTAGCCCTGCCCAGCCTGGTCTGCCCCCAGTTCTAGCTCTCACGCTTACCGTCTTGATGTTATTATACTTTCTGTGAGACTTTATACTTATTTGGTGCTCAAAAAATATTTTCTGGATGATTAGTAACACTTTTACATTAGTATACTCATTTTTGTCCTCCACAATTATTTTGCATAGTTTATTTTTGAAAAATCAGAACTAAAGGAGATTTGGAAGCAAAAGTTACCAGTTTTTAAAAATTATTTTTGCAGCACAGTTTATCCAAGGATATAGAAAAGTTGAAATAGAGACTCAAAAAAATTAGTCATGATAACATCCCCTAGGGATACCTATCATTTTGTATTATGAACTATTTTTCTGTTTATGTTACAGATATGGTTATACATTTATAAATCATAACTCATTATTATAATCCATAATAATATTAATTTCATAATAAAAAACTTTCTGGTACCTGTCAAAAGTATTGGTTTTCCTGATTGATTTTAAGGATAGAACTTCAGCAATACATCACTTTTCAGTCTAATCTGCCAGGCTTTTACATTGAGATTATTTCTAACCTTTCAATTTAAAAATAAGATCATGAGTAGCATTCTTCTGATAGTAAGGTAAGGTTTCTGGACGAAGAGTCTTTGATTCCTGGTCCCAGCTGCCTTTTCCATGGCGGTTCCGATGGACAATGGACACCTGCAGCCAGTTCTGAGAGATGCTGCCCTCTCCCCTCGCCCTGGGTGGCCTTGGTGTTACCATTCCTTTCAGTTGGTGCCCATCTGATAGTCCAGAGTATCTCAGAGTTGCATTCATTTACATGACTTTGATCAATCAGGGTTAGTATGCTTTTAATTTCCTTGTTACCCATTTATTTTCCTAGTGCAAGTTGCCTATTTGTCCTTTGCTTACCTTCCTGTTGAGCTGTTTCCTGTTGGTCTATTTCAAATCTCAAAATGCTTTAAGATAATAAAATTACTAACCCGGGGTCCTGCAAGTAGTGTCTTGCCAGAGTTTCCTGTGTGCTTGATTTCAGGATGATTTTCAATCTGTAGTTTGAATCTGTCAGTCACTCCTTTCCTTTATGGGTTTTGTGTTTGGAATTATTCATGGAAAATTGCTTCTGAACCTTCACAGTATACGCATTCACCAGCCTGTCTTTGAGTCCTGTTATTTGGTTTTTAAAATTTAATACATTGGCCTAATTTGATATAAAATGCTTTTATAAAACTTCTGTGATAATCTTCGTTCATTTTCCTAGCATCAAGTACTGGTATGGGTGAATTAATATGTGGTTTCACCTTATCTACAGGGGAGTTCTGAGAACCACCTTCTCTCCCCAATGAATGCCTGAAACCATGCATAGTATTACATGCATATAACCTATGTGCGTTTTTTGTATACATATATACCTATGATAAAAGTGTTAATTAGCCACAGTAAGAGATGAGCAATAATAACTAGTAATAAAACAGAATAGTTAACAAAAATATATGGAAATTAAAATTAGTTTAAAATTTATAAGTTAACCCTGGAATTTTCCTTTCAGTGTTTTTGGGCTATGATTGACTGCAGCTAACGGAAGCCTTGGAAAGAGAAACTGTGGAGACGGGGGAGGGTTAGAGTACCAGCTAGCAGAACGTGGTGGTTAACCATCTCCAGTACCCCACCTCCTCTGCCAGTCTGGATTAAATCACCTCTTTGGTTGCCTTTGTGGTGCCTGTTATCTGCTGGGTGACTTGAGAATTAAGTGGGTTTGTAAATGAGATAGATGATCATCAACAGACCACTGCACGGCTCGTGAGCTTTCTGTGTCTGCTTGCTTGAATGACTAAGTGAATGAACCAATGGTGGCCTGATGGGTGATGGCAGGTCCCTGGGGATATTGTAAGACAGCAGCGGCTCTGGCTCTGAAGTAGGCCCTTGGACAGGCAGCAGTCTGTGGAGTGCACTTTGCTTACTCCAGGGCCCCAGAGGGAATATGGAAAAAATAAGATTGTTGGTGCGGGTGTTGAGATGGTCCCAGTCTAAGGGAATAGGACTGTCGGAGCCTGTAAGTGCTTCTGGCTCATACCCAGCGTTCAGGAGCAGGTGCACACTGTGCTGGAGAATGGCAAGGCGTTTTGGAGAGTTGGAGCTCTTGGAGCAGTGTTTGGGGGAGGTGGGGGAGCTGGGGTGGTTGAGTCCGTCAGGGAAGTCTCCTTGGGGAAGGTGCCCTGAGAGCAGATGCCTGGCGCAGAGCTGGGAACACAGAGCCGGGATGTGTGCAATGACATCATTCTCTGCGGAGACAGTGATGTAGGGAGGGAGTTGTTTTAAATGTTTGGAAGTGATTTTTTTTTTTCTTACTTCCCTTCCCACCTCCATTGCTTTTGCTGTCATTTTTGCCTCCCTCTCAGCTTTTTGTAGCCTTCCTGCTTCTTGTGCCGTTTCAAAATTATCAGGAGGAAAGTTGAGAGTACAGTTGAGAAAGTCTTTTTTCTCAGCGCTTTGTGCTGTTGAGTGGGAAAACACTGAGGCCTGGGGTGAAGCAAAGCCCTCCTGGAGAGACCTGACAGGTTCCCAGCAGCCACAGAAACCTTCCAGCTCCTCTCTGACCTTCCAGCTCTGTTCAAGGTGGAAGTCAAGTCTATTCTCTAAGATGTAACAGAAATGCTACATTTCAATGAATCGGTGAATAAGTAAAAAATAGGCTTGGGAACCTGGCACTGGGGGACAGGGTATGGGTGGGGGTGTGAAGTGGGGAGTGGACCTCTTGATGGGACGAGTGCTTCGAGGGGTGGCTCTTCAGCTGAAGGAAACCTTGACCCCTGGGTGTTCCAAAGAGCAAGGAAAAGAAATCCTTAGGGAAGCAAACTGTGGGCAGAGACGCTATAAAGAGAGCTTGAGGAAGTCACTGCTGTGGACTGGGGTCAGGTGGTCGTCATCCATGCCTTTTATCACATCTTCATCACTTGCCTCCATCAGTGCCATTCTCTGTTGCAGAGGGCAACACACTTGAACCTCCTGACAGTTTCTGTCCATTTTGCTGGGAGCAGCCTCATGTTCTCTTTTGCATGCTGCCTGCGGCTTCTAACAACAGAGTTCAGTAGTTAATGATACAGGCTGGATGGGATGCCTCAGCCTAAAGTACTTGCCGTCATCCGACCCTTTGTGGAACAGTGTACCCACTCCTACTTTGCATTATCAATAGATGCTTAGTTTTTGCATGAGAGCCAGGGATTGCCCCTTCTCAAGTTGTTTTCTTGTTGAGTGCCCCCTTCTTGGCCACTTGTATTTGCAAGATGACGTGCTGGAACCGGGAGGGTGGAGTCTGTGGATTAGGTCCCTTGAGGGCACACTCTGACCATCTGAGCCGCCTGCAAGACCCACACAGAGCAGCTCATACCCTAACAGCCGTGCCCTATAATTAGTTTTAATATTTACTTTCTGTTTACTGTACTGTGGCAAGGGTACTTTAAGAAATTTATGGGAAAATAAAATGAAAAAAAAAGTTCATTCTGATGAACGTTTTTGGAACCTCTGCATAATCTGTTGATGATATGCATTTTCTGTGCCCTGTCTGAAGACCCCCTCGTGTATGTTATAGGTTTAACCGAGCTCAGAGAAAGTTGGAAAGGTGCCCACAGACACACAAAGTGTCAGCGAACCACTCCACTGCATTTTTGCTGGGCTCTCAAGCCTCCTTTTTGTTCCCCACCCCCTCTTTGCAGTTTCTGGCTGAGTCACACTGGCGGCCTTAGCTCTTCAGATTGAAATGTGGTTCCCTGGAGCCTCCATTGCTTGACCACCTGTTCTCTGCACGCCAAGCCCCTCCTGCTGCAGATGTCCTCCGGGGCCCCTGTCCCTTGCTGGTGCTCCCTGGGAGGGTGGTTTGTTGGTCTCTTGGGTTCCTGATTGGTTCTCACTGCATTTGGAACAGCAGCTGCCACCTAGGTAGATGCTCAGCCTCCTGTAGAAGTCAGCAGATGCCCGTAGAACTCCCTGGAAGGAGAAACACAGTCCAGGCCCCCAGGGCTCCTACTTGGCCAAAAAGGCAGGCCAAGCTGGCATCTCTGACCTTTGTGGAGAGAAGGCGTTCTTAAAGGGACAGCAAGCTCTTTTCTTTCCTGGTGGCTGACTGCCAGTTCAGATGCCAAGGATTTGAAGAGCTTATTGTTCTGGCAGTGCAGACGGGGGCCCAGACCGCCCAGTCTCTCTCTCTCTTTTTTTTCTCAACTGTGTGTCCCCCTCTGATGTGCAGCAGATCAAGTGTGGAGGGCCGGTGAGCTGCCTTAAACTGCACACCCTTGCCTCCACTTGCACTTTTTGCAGGCAACTTTATCACCAAAGCCGAAGAACAGAACAGCCTTCATAGGCCACCGTCTCCTTTCCCCCAGTGTGTCTTCTCCATCAGGAGAGAGAGTGGTGTGTGCAGACTCCAGTGGGGGCCACTGCTTGGCCCAGGTGAATGGGTGAGGCAGGGGCTAGGGAGAAAGGTGTCGATTCTTCACTTGTCTCCTTTGTACCATCTGCTGTGTTAACCTCGGGTGCTTGTTCTGGTTCCAGAACTTGTGCGCCCCAGGAATCTGAATATCAATAAGCAAAGTCAAGTTTGAGAACTGCTGACTAAATGGTTCCATCATGAGACTCATGTGGGGACCTGGGAGTGGGTCAGAGTGTCTGTGAACTTGAGCAAAGCAACCTCTCTAGAATGGCTGAGAACAGGTGTCCCGTCTGGTCCCGGGATTTGAATGCTGGCCCCCCAGCAACCTTCCGTCTGATCTTGGGTAAGGCTCTCAACCCATTGATACCTTTGTGTACCCACCTGTGAAATAGGCATATAACCAACTGTGAGGTTTCACGCAGCTGGATGGATTTCTCAGGATCCTGACTGCTTGGGATTTGGAGGGATTTTGGAATAATTGCGTATTTATAATAGGATTTCTTGGGTGGAATCCAGGTTTAAGAACAAAATTATACATATGACCCAGAGGAAATTATATACATTATTTTTAGGGTGCTGTATTTTAACCAAGACCTGTCCCTTGAGGTCAGGTGGCATCATGTCAGTGTTCACAAATGGTGGATTTTGGAGTATGTTGGGTTCAGATCTCTAGGGTAACGATGCTGAGCCTGGACTTGTAAGGTTCTTAGACAGCGCTGGCACACCGCATATGATAGAAATGAAATCATCCAGATTTAGATTCAGATCATCCAGACTCAGAAATGAAATCATCCAGATTCAGATCACAATTTGAATCATCTTTGACCAGCAAGAGCTCCCAGGCTAAGCTGGCTTTGGTTGGGGAAGCTTTATATGCCTTAATAAATGACTGGCAGTTGTTTCACATGTGCGAGCCAGCCCTGAGGTCCATCAGTCCGTGTGACGTGTTCTGCGAAGGTGGCTCTTGCATTTCCTGCCCTGTCTCCTGGTCTGTAACGGAGAGGACAAGGTGCCGATCTGATTCCCACCTCCAGGAGCTGTGGCCAGCTTGGGGAAGGCTGTCCCAGGAATTCTCAGGAACCACATCTGTAAGGCTCACTGACCTCCTTGGGGGGAGCTGAAGCAGAGAAAGCAAGCTGCAGACCAGAAATAGCGAGGCATAAATACAAGGCATCATAATGACTGCCCACACCCAGCTCAATCCCCTGAGCTAAGTTTAGCCCTCCTCACAGTCTTGCCGACCTCAGGGGAGGGAGTTGGAGAGAAGTGTCCGAGGCGCTTGGGGCTGTGTAATGCTGGGGACCTGAGCGGCATTGCCCTCAGGGGTGCTAAGGTTCAGATTTCTATTATGTCTTGGTTTTGCTCAAGCATAACTTTTCTGAAAATGATCCTGTTGGATTACACTTTGCCGTGTCTGGCTGCCTCTCCCCCTCTCCCCCCATGCTCTCTGATTTCTCTTTGCATCCACAGCTCAGGAGTCACATTTGTCTAGCTGCCTGTGGGAGCAGCATGAGGTGGAGGAGGCTGGGAGAGACCGGGAAGCCTCGGAGGATGGGAATGCTTAGTTTTTGTACAGGCTGAGCATTGTAAATCCCCAACTCCTAAATCGGAGAGGTATGCCCTCAAGTGTGAGCGCTGGTGTGACACCACAAGTGGAACATTCCACACCTGACCTCATGTGATGGTTTGCGATCAAAACCCGCAAACTCTAGACTGTGTAGAAGACAGACTCATATTTATGAAACATAAACTTTGTGTTTGGATTTTATTCCCCAGATATTTAATTATGTACATGCAACTATTCCAATCTCCTCCTCCCCCTGAAAAATTCAAAACATGTTCTGTCCAAAGCATTTCTATAAAACACACTGACTTGTACTTTATAGAACCTGATAAAAGAGCTGTCAGTGGGAAAATGCTAGATTATTTAGAATAAGACCAACCAGTCATCCAGGGCATGCCTTGTAGATATTTTCCATCTTGATGACAAATGTCAGCATACAGGGATCCAGCAGTGGGCAGAGTTTTCTTAGCATCCACTCCCTCCCACTTGAACATATTTTACAAGACTTCCAGGAAGCTGCCCAGGGCCAGTTGTATTCTTGGGGAGAGAGTGGTAGGGAGTGGATAGCATTGGCCACCCTGAGACCCACAGGGATGAGAGAAGCAGAGCTTCAGTGCAGTGACACACTTTCTGTCTGCCTCCAGAAAGGTGTTTGGCTCCCTATTGCCACATTAGTTAGGAATATTGATTTTCCGACTTCAGAGGCTAATGGAAAAAGTCCCATGGTTTCTCTTTTCTGTTTCTTTCACTTTCTTTGGAGACAACTGCGGAAAAGAGAAATACATTGGGCCAAGCCAGATGGAAAGGCCTTTGTGTGCTAGAGACTCTGTGATTTTATGGATCAGCTCTTTTTTTTTTTTAAAGATGTATTTATTTATGTTGCAAAGGCAGATATACAGAGAGGAGGAGAGACAGAGAGGAAGATCTCCCATTCAGTGATTCACTCCCCAAGTGGCTGCAACGGCTGGAGCTGAGCCAATCTGGAGCCAGGAGCCAGGAGCTTCTTTCAGATCTCCCACGCGGGTGCAGGGTCCCAAGGCTTTGGGCTGTCCTTCACTGCTTTCCCAGGCCACAAGCAGGGAGCGGGATGGGAAGTGGAGCCGCTGGGATTAGAACTGGCGCCCATAAGGGATCCTGCTGCGTTCAAGGCGAGGACTTTACTGCTAGGTTATTGTGCAGAGCCCATTAATCAGCTCTTGACTTCTGAGTCTGGAGAGGAAGGGTCTACGACCAGAGCAGGTAAAGATGGTCGCTTTCAATGTGAAGACAGGCCCTCTGCTCATCGATTTCTGGAGCTGCCCCAGGTATCCCATGCTGGACTCTGATCAGCCACAGGTGATGCGATGGAGCGGGGGAGGGTGTGTAAGATTGACTGGACCAAGATGTGACACTAGTCCCTTACTCGAGATTCTGAAGTATGTGACTACCTACACTCTTAAAATGTTCCTTGTTTCAAATTTAACTCCCTCTGGAGAAATAAAAAACAGATTTCTTCCGTCGGTTGATGTTCTCTTGCTCCTTCTCTCAAATATTTGCTGTGTTGTTGATATGAAACCATCTCACAACCCTAGTTCCTTATACCTTTCTACAGGGCATTCTGTGAAGTCCCCAGACCCACACTGTCTGACCTTGAGAGTGTGACAACTTCCAGGACATTGTTTGTGGTGGAACGTTGAAGCTCTCTCCCGTGCTTCCGTTGCTGAAGTCCGAATATATTAGCCCTGTTGTTTTGGTCCACTTTGGAAACTTGACTCATTCATGGAAATCTCCTGCCACGTTTGTAGAAGAAAGGTCCTGCCAAGGGTCAGGGGTCTTTTCTGCAGGATCACTTGCTCCAGACAGATCATTAACATCTCACATGCAAGGCTGAAGCCCAGGGACTGTGCAAGGAGAATTTGATGTTGGTTAGAGCCCCATTGTTTGCTGTGAGAGGACATGGAATGGAGGCTGAGCTGCTAGCAGCTTGTCACAGCCCAGGGTGGTGGGTGAGTCAGTGTCCCCAGCTTGCCACTTGGTCTTTAGTCAGATCTCTTTCATCCCTACTTGTCCTCGTTAGGTTTTCACTGGAAGACTCAGGCTGAACCAAACCTTCTAATAAGGATTTGCTTAGTGTTTGCATAGAGAGAGGGCCACCCCAAGAACATTGTAACTGTTCTTTGCATAGAAAGGAAGAGAGAGGCAGACAGCTGGGAGTGAGGCAGGGTATGTTCAGCAGAGGAGGTGGAGCAGGGCAGGGCAGGGCAGGGCTCAACAGCTGTGTGGTCACCGGTCTCCTCTGCCTTGGTCAGCATCACTGCTTTTTTCTGCTTTTTGTTCTGTGGCCACAGAGCTCATCTTGACTGCTTCCTCTTTGACCTTGCAGTGAGACCAAGGATGATGTAGGGCACTTAGAATGGGGCATGACGTAAGGGGTCATCTCTACCAACCCCATCTTATATCTGAGGAGCACACAGAGGTCTAAAGGAAGGGTGAAATACATCAAATGTCACACACTCATATCTTCCAGGTGTCCGTGGCCCACAGCAGTGGGTGTTGCTTAAAATGTGAGATCTGGAATGTACGTGTCTGTGACCCCTCCCTCTGCCTGAACCTTCCTCCTTAAGTGACAAATATGTGTTGCATCTCTAGCTAAGAGGAGGCCTGCCTTTGAAATAACATGAGGAAGGTCATAAAAGCACAGAGCAAGAGGGGACACCAGAGTGGAACAGGAGGACAGGAGGAAGCTTATATCCTAGTCCCAGAAACCCCCAGTAGCCCCTCACAGAAGCAGTGGATACCTCATCACAGACTATCAGTACAGGCACCAAGGACCATATCCCAATTGTCAAGGAGATCACAGGGAATTGGAGGGAGTGCCCTCGTAGGCCAAGAACTCTGAGGTCACCCATTTCCTATTGGATCTCCAACACGGGATGGAAGAAACCCAGAACCCTCCTCACAGGATCCAATGTCATCGGAACAACAGCCAGGAGCCCGGAGCAGTCCTCAGAAGCAGAAGAATAGTAAACTTCCTTATAGACTCAGGAGAGGAACTTTCTCTGGTCCTTACTTAGTTCCAACTTTGGCTCCCCATCCTCTCTTGCAATGGCCATCAGGGTCAATCTGGAGCCCCCTCCCCCCAAATTAGATCAGATAGACAGAGACCAACCAATAAGAAAGCTTAGAACAGACAAGAAAAAGTCAGTTTGGACTCTCGTATACCTCACTAGGTAGGACACAAAGATCAGTTATTCCTTACTAAGTTATTGAAGATTTCTCTGCGCACCCTTCCTAAAACTGTCCTGCTCCTCAATTGTTAATATACAGCTTGTTAGAGTTACAGACCTGTTTGAATTATCCTAAAATTCACAAAGTTCAGTAAAATCTCGCTGGAATACTATAAGCTGCTAAATATAAAAATGAAAAAAAACATGGCACGAGAGAGCTGAATAGTACCCTACAACCAGGTTATAGCAATCAGTTATGTTTAAACTAAAATTGAGATGTCAGTGAAGAAGTTACAGGATGTGGTTATGAACCTGCATTTTCTAACACGTTGGTCATTCAGTAGCATATCAGTTAGCTTCATGCTGTTGTCAATTTCCATTTTTCTTCCTGTTTTTGAATTTGTACAGTGGCTTTTCTACTGTAACAATATGGAGGAAATCAGTATGGGGGAGGGCTTGGGGAGGGGTTAGGGGGAATCCCAGAGCCTATGGAATTGTGTCATAAAATGAAATTAAAATATATATATATAAAAAAAGAAATAACTTGAGGAGGCCAGGTCTAGGCCACGGGGAGGGGTGGCTGAGCTGTCACAGCTTGGTCATGAGTGGGGAAAATGACCTCCAAGAAAAGTGTCCGTAGTTAGGAAGATTTTACCTGATGGGTAAACCCAGCAGAGTCTGGCGGCCTCCTGCAGCAGCTTGAGTGCTGGAGGTGGGGGGATGCTTCCAGAGTTCCAGCCCTCTGCCATCACAGGGCTGGACAGAGAAATTGTGGAAGTCCTCTCAGTGACTGCATTAGGTGCCCTTTCCTTGCCCACTGCATTCAAGGGGAGCCGGACCGGGGCGCTTGAAACAGATCTGTCTCTGCTTTCCACCTGAGTCCTGCTTCCTGACTCCACTGACCAGCCACCTATGGTGTGGCCGGAAGGCAGCTGTAGTCTCTTTGGCACATAGTGGTTGTCCACTTGAGGATAGGGCCATTTCTTCGGCTTGCATTCCTTTGTAATAAGTTGACACGTATACACACACAGGCACAGCATGTTATTCACAGAAGTGCAGTGTAAAGACTTAACAATGATACTTTCATAACTGGCTGCTTCTCTCTAGTTCAAAATGAGAGTGGGCTTGGGGTAGAGGAGGCTGAGGTGGATGGTCGTGTAAGTCAAGTCTTGTTCCAGTAGCAGGTGGGATTCAGTGTCCGTTCCTAAGGACAGCATGTCAGCATCTTAACTGGGGCACCCAGCAAGCAGACTTTCCTCTTTAAGACCTTAATCCAGGATTAAGGAGGCCAGTCACCTCTGCAGAGAGGTGATTTGGAGAAGGGTTAGTCTCCCCAATATCCTGATTTGGACAGAAGGGCAGCAACCATTGCATGGTCAACTTGCGAGGATTGTCCAGAAATTCCATGAGCCTGAGAATTGGTCTTTTCCCTTCATTTCTAGCAGAGTGTTTTGTCTGCTCTTTATCCACACCCTTTTCATGATGATAATTAGTGAATGTGTTAAATTGGAAAGAGACCTTGGAAAAGGCTTGGAGACAGATTTTTCCCTGCAGGACACTTATTAGAAAGTTTTGTATTGACAAATAATCAGAATCTGGTTGGAGGGCCTGGTGTGATAGCCTAGTGGCTAAACCCTTGTCTTGTATGCACCAGGATATACCATATGGGTGCCAGTTCACGTCTCAGCTGCTCCACTTCCCTTCCAGCTCTCTGCTTGTTGCCTGGGAAAGCAGGAGAGGATGATCCAAAGCCTTGGTACCCTGCACCTGCATGGGAGGCCCAGAAAAAGCTCCTGGGTTCAGATAGGCTCAGCTCCACCCACTGAAGCGACTTGGGAGTGAACCAGTAGAAAAAAGATCTTTCTGTCTCTCCTCTCTGTAAATATGCCTTTCCAATAAAAATTTAAAAATCTTTTTAAAAAAATCTGGTTGGGAAAAAGAAATCAAAGTTAAAGTATATTTAACTGGTTAAGCTGAGGATTTAAACCCGGAAACAGCCAATCAGTGGCTGGAGTTGGCTGTTCCTTGAGGCAGATTTTGGTTTCAGGTTCTCTACTTTTCTTATAGGATGAGTATTGAGTTAGGTTTAAACACTACACATGTATGTGTAGTTACCTATCACATTGGCAATAGAAGAATATCTTTTTAAGTACAAATTTCTTTTTAAAGATTTATTTTGTTTTTATTGGAAAGCCAGATTTACAGAGAAAAGCAGAGACAAAGATCTTCCATCTGCTGGTTTACTCCCCTAGTGACCACAATGGCCAGAGCTTCCCCGATCCGTAGCCAGAAATCAGGAGCTCCTTCTGGGTCTCCCATGTAGTTGCAGAGTTCCAAGGATTCAGGCCATCCTCTACTACTTTCTCAGGTCACAGGCAGGGAGCTGGATGGGAAGTGGAGCAGCTGGAATATGAACAAGCGCCCATTTGGGATCCCAGCACATGCAAGGCAAGATTGTTAGTCACTAGGCTGCTGCGCCTGACCCAAAGACTATGTTCTAAATGAAAGAATTTTGTGAATGAAAGTGCAGAAGCACCTGTTGATAGTTACCTGACTTGATTGCTGGTTGGAAGAGCAGGATGTGCTGTATGCATGTCAGCTAGGTCTGTTATCTCTGTGCGGCAAGCGGCCCACCGCAAGGCCGTTCATCACATGCCCTCCATGGCTCTCATTTGAAAGCCATTTCTCATGGTATGTTAGATGTCTGCTTGCTCATGCTGAGCGTCACTGGCTGGTGCTCTTACCTGGGCATTAGCTGCAGGGAGGCTTCACAGTTTGGACAGCAGCTGACTTAAACTGAAGCCCACAGCTATTGGGGAGCAACTAACTTTGGACTGGGGAGATGTTAAACTTGGATGCACCTGAAAGAAGTCCCTGGATTCTAGCATGGTCCTGCAGGGCTGCAACCCTGCAAAAGGGTAGCTTTTTACATCCTGTCTAGGACTCCTCCTTGGATGTTTCCTATCCTCTGAGAGACAGGCATATTCTTTGGGGGATGCTGTGTGTGTTTGAGATGCATTTCCAAAGAGGAACTTGCTTGTGAGCCACCAGCAGCTATCCCTCCACAGGAGTTGTGGGAATAAGTGTCTCATTCCAGACAGAAGTAGCACGTTCCTGCGAAGCATTACACCATTCCTACACTGATCCAGGATGGTGTACTTTGCCTTGCACCCTTTCTTCCTTACAGTCCCCTCCTTATAAAGCAGGTGTCCTGTCTCCATGGCAACACAGATTCCTATTGAGGCAGGGCCATGTGTTGAATGTCACAGGTGGTGTCAGGAGACGTCCACAGCTTAGTGACTGTGTAGGTGGTGGAAAGAACATCGGACAGAGTTGTTTATATTATTATTTTACCACTTTCCATGTCAATTTGGCAGTGTGAGCAATTTTAAGTACTTCAATTTGGCTAATTATGCCTGGGGTTCAAATATCTGCAGCCATGTTTGTAGCCACTTCTAGCAGTATCTTGGGTCATGGCCATCCTGTTTCTGAAGTTTTAATTGATTGCAAGGAGAGCAACTGTCCTTTATGCATCTGCTAATGTGCAAGACTTTGAGACTGAACCTCTCGTTTCCAGTCCTGTCCATCGTCCTTCTCATCTTTTCTTTTTTCTTTAATTGATCATGGCCACTCTGCATCTCCTAAGCTCAATGTACATTCCTGCTGCCACGTGTTTCCTATAGAATCATGATCACAGGATGATTTAATTCCTCTCTGTTTCTCCCAGTCACATTTTTCACTTTCCAGGAATCTGCTTGAATTCCTTGTAGTACCTTTCAGTTGGAGGGCCTCATGTTCTGCCAAGTACGGAGCCCCATGCTTTCTATCTGATGCCGTAAGTGGATTCTTGCCTGTGGCCACTGAGCACCCACTCTAGTTTGAAGATCTTTTTCAAACAATTTCAGAACTTCATCAAATTAGCCTCAGAAATCTTTGAATAGAGTAGCCCTTCTACCCTTGGGAACGCAGGTGGAGTTCTTCTGGATACGGCCTTTCTCAGCCCTAGCCGTTGTAGCAATCTGGGAGTGAACCAGCAGATGAAAAATCTCTCTTTGTTTCTGTTTCTCTATCTTTTGCTTTCAAATAAAAAATTTTCTTTTTTTGAAAAGGAAAAAATATTTAAATATTAAAAATACTTTAAAAAATACCTCAAAGATTAGAGGTAGGCATTTGGTTGGCACAGTGATTTAAGACACCTGCTTCCTTGTATGCCATGCAGGTTTTGAATCCTATGTCTTTTTTTAAGATTTATTTAGTTTTATTTTTATTTATTTATTTTTGTTTTTATTGGATATACAGAGAGGAGGAGAGACAGAGAGGAAGATCTTCCTTCCAATGCTTCACTCCCCAAGTGGCTGCAAAGGCTGGAGCTGAGCCAGTTCAAAGACAGGAGCCAGGAGCTTCTTCCAGGTTTCCCACGCGGTTCAGGGTCCCAAGGCTTTGGGCCGTCCTCGACTGCTTTCCCAGGCCACAGGCAGGGAGCTGGATGGGAAGCTGGGCTGCCAGGATTAGAACCGGTGCCCATATGGGATCCTGGCGCGTTCAAGGCGAGGATTTTAGCTGCTACGCTGTCGTGCTGGGCCCTGAATCCTACTTCTACTCCTATTCCATCTTTCTGCTAATGTAAAGCCTGGGAGGCAAAAAAGTGATGGCTCAATACATGGTCCCTGCTACCTGTGTTGGAAGTTTCTATTCCTACCTTCAGTCTGGTCTACTTCTTGGATGTTGGATGTTGGAGTCATTTGTGGAATAAGTCAGCAGATGGAAACTCTTTTCTCTTCCTCTTTCCTCTCTCTCTCTCTTTCTGTTTCTGTTTCGCTGTCTCTTTCAAATAGAATGAGAAAAACCACTGAAGTCATGGGAAAGGTAACATGAAAGGATTTGACTTTTAAATTTGTTAAAGTCCCTAATCCCTGGTTGGTATCTTGGTGTGCTGAATAAGCTTACACATGTGCTCATAATCTTTAGACTCAATTTTCTCTTATATGAAATTGGAATAACAAGATTAAATGAGCTGTCATCCAATGTGCCCTTCATAAAGTATCTGGAATAAGTCTGATCTGCTAAGTTCTCAGTGAGTTTTATCTCATTAAATAGGAAGTTAGAGAGAGGAAAGAGAGGAAAAGTGTTTTGGGTTAAAGAAAAACCTCAGAAATGCAGATCACGGTGTCACTGTGCTTTATACAGTAATTCTGTATAATATTACTAGAGAATTAGGCTAAGATTGTATAAACCAATAACGCAATACCTTGCCACTGAATGCAGTCTCCTTAAGAAAGCCCCCACCACGCATGTGCCGGCTTCATTGGGTTGGGTGCAGTTTAGCACTGGGAGATGAAAACACTAAAAATGAAGCAGAATTTGAGAACCACTGGACTATTCAGTGGATTTGTGGTTGATCCTTGCTGAAAATCCAGAGTTCCTGGTTGGAAACACTTAGAAACAGTATTTGGATGCAGTTTCAAGAAAATTGTGAGAGTTGACAAGCTTGGTCACATGAGAATTAACTAATGTGTCCACAGAGCCCTGACTCTTGCATGCTAGGTCTCCAGTGGGCCAGGAGCTACACTTTTTCTTTCCTTGCTTAGCTGCATTTGACCTTAGAGGAAGCACTTAAACTTCCAGTTCTTTGCATATATAATAAATTTGGAACTAAAATGTGGGACTCTGATGGTGTGTCAGCGTGGCTGTGCAACAGGGTTCCACCGAAGCCGTCTGAATCCTCAGCTTCCTCTCCACCCTCTGTCCATTTCTTGCTTCAGGTTTTAATTATGTAGACATTACTGTTCCTCATGCAAGAGATGCAGTATTAATGAGAGGTCTTGAGTTACAGCTGGGTCAGAGGCAATCAATATACCCATTCGGACACCCCTGACTCAGCTTCCATGGATTGGAGAACTTAGGTGGCTGAGTAGAATCGACAGAACATTAGTTCTCTTGCATTAATGGTTCATAAAACATGGACAATATGCTAAGCATTAATTCAGGAAAGAGTTATTTAATAGGGTCTCCAGAGTACCTGACAGCCAGTGCACACCAGCTCTTTCACTCTGCAAGAATGGGCTCTAATAACCCCTTCGCATTTCTTGAATTCTTTGCACATATGTGGGCCCTCTGGCTAACTTAACATTTTCACCCTTGTAGACATTTCAAGGCTATCTTTATAGGCCCAACCTCTGCTGCCTTCCTCCATTTTGTTTTTGCAGCTGCTAATGGAAGAAACATTGCAAGAATGAATTCAAACAGACTCTGGAGTCAGAGAGCTGGGGGACAAATCCCACTGTGTCTTTTGTCTGTTATGATTCTATTTCCTAGGTGCCCATTTCATCATTCTAGGTATGATGTGAAGAGTAAATGAGGGAATCCATATTCAACACGCATGTATGTGTATGTATTGAACAAAATGGTCACAGTGCTCCGTGTGCTTTTAGCCATTTCAATTTCTTACTGACTAACTCACCGAGGTGGATCCTGTCTGACTCATCTATGCTTTCTTGCCTCATCTGCATAGTAGTGTATCAGTGAGAGTTCAGGCAGCAGATAGAAATGGCATCAATGATTTGATAAGGGAAAATTAAATATTAGGAATCATTAGTAAGTGAAAGCCTATAATGGTCTCAAAATAATGCAAGAATGATAGATCAAGTACACAGCTACTACCTGCTGGATTGAGACACATCATTCAGTCGGGGAAGTGAGGGGTGGGAGGGTGAGCAACTTGTAAGGCTGAGTCATAAGTACTTTAGTGAAGAAATGGCTGCTTGCCCAGGGTATGGCAGAGAAGGCTCTTGAGGTGCCTTGGGGTGGGGCACAAAAATTGGAGACCTCCCATTGTGGGTGCTATGGAGGCTGAGTCTCATGACCTTGTAAAGTACCAGGGCCAGGAGGGGAAAAGGGCCAGGAAGGCATAGCACCGGCTGTTGCTGTCATTTGGGGAGTGAGGATGGAAGAACTTCCTCTCTGTCTCTCCTCCTCTCTGTGTATCTACCTTTCCAATAAAAATAAATAAGTTCCAGTGCCTCTGCAGTGCCTTCTACTGATCAGATAGAACATTGTACTGACACAGCAAAAGAGAAATGTTTATAGGGTACAGCTGCAGTATGCCAGGTAGGACAAAGAAGGGTGATTTCTAGTAGGTCCTGATTAAATGCAGTAGTCTTTCCTGTGTCTTTTCCTTAGTAATTTTTAATTTCTGCAAATAGCGTGGTATGGCAACAACAAGGATCTTAGAAATAATTGTGATTTTGGAGTAAAGATTTATTTATTTTTATTGGAAAGTCAGATATACAGAGTTAAGCATAGGCTTTTCATACCCAGTTTTTTCCCGTAAGTTTTATTCTTTATAAACGAATAAGGAATGTGAAAGCACCTATTTTTGTTCTTATACCAGTAAGCGTCTCAATCAATACTAGTTCCTGTTTCTGTCCCTTTTTTGAC
This sequence comes from Ochotona curzoniae, assembly GCF_017591425.1. NCBI lineage: Eukaryota > Metazoa > Chordata > Mammalia > Lagomorpha > Ochotonidae > Ochotona > Ochotona curzoniae. The sequence goes on along the minus strand of NW_024465573.1, from coordinate 2,230,278 downwards.
GTGTACCAGTGTACCACAGTTTAGGTAAGTGGCTATGATCATATTAAGACAGTCAGTTTCACAGTTTGCCTGCCATTCACCATAATTCAGCAAAGTCCGTTTCAATTACAATGTTTGCAGGGCTTCCCCTGTGAAAATCCCTGTGTTTTAACTGTGTTACAAGAAAGATTCCAAGAAAAAGTAAGACCGTATCCCCTTTCTTGTCACCGTTTTTCATTCTTGTCAACAATTGTTAGGCACTTGGGGTGAATGGGAAACTGCATAGTTACTGCCCTTCTTTACATACGGTAGAACTGAACAGGGCTGCACTGGAGAGGACTGTTCATTCAGTCGGATTTGCAGAAGTACCGAACTTCTCTCCTCAGCACCCACCTTGCAATGCTCTCTGCAAGGTGCTTTTGATACCACACAGGACTCTCAGAAAACTCTTTACCTTCTAGAAGTAGAAGCCTATGTCAGTTTTCCATATCTCTAAAGGAAAGGCTTAGTTTAGAAAAAGGAACCTGCTTTCTCCCTAGTCTCCTCAGTTCATCTACAGAAAAGCAGATGAAGATTCAGGCACCCAAGATCTTAGTGTGAGAGTGTGGAGAGCAAGTTGCAGGAGCCTGGGGGTGAGTGGGCTCCTGTACTTCTTAGCAATTTGGGATTTAGCTGGAATTTGTGTGCCACGTTGAAGCGGGACCAGCAGTAAGTGGAGATGACACAATGCAGATGGATAAACATTGCCAGGAAAAGGCTTGAGCCCTCTTGATGACAGGCTGGTAGGATCCTCCTTTTCATATACAAAGCACTGGTTAAAAGGTGGATTCAAGTAAAGCACAACAGATTTCTTTGGGTGCTCTGCTGTTGAGTAAGCATACAGGGGACTCCAGACAGCTCATGAAAAATGCCAACAGTTTAGTTTGGTACAAAAAAAATATAAATAAATGCACGTATGCTTTTTGCAATAAATATTTTCATGAATGTCTCATGGCCCCTTATATTCTGTGCGGAAGTTATTGAATCTCTTATATCTGAGTTTCATCATCTGATAAATGAAGGGTTGTAAGTACCCGTTTTTATTGTTGTTCGGATTAAATGACATCACTTGTGGGTGGTATTTAGCTTACTGGATAAGACACACAGCATTAGACAGCATGCCTCATATCGGAGTGCCTGGATTTGATTCCTGATTCCAACTTGCCGTCAGTGCACACTGGAGGTGACAGGAGTGGTCCTCACCTGGGGGAGAGCTCGATTGAATTTCCAACTCTGGCTTCAAAGCCATCCGGAGCATTTGGAGTGGATAGGCGCTTTCTCCTCTCTCTCTCTGTCTCTTTGTTCGTCTCAATAACAACTGATATCAATATATATATATACATAATAAAAAATGTGTCAAAGACATAGCAGATTGCCTTGCACATAGAAAGTCCTCTTTTTCTACACTCAAGGTAAATTTGGTTTTATTGTAACTCAAGGGAGGAGCCTCTAACCATTTAAAGAAAGGCTCCCATTCTGTAACACAGTCCAGATTCTCCGATTTGTTCTTTCTGTCACTTTATTATTATTCCATGAGGTCCAACCTGGGATGGAACTAACAAAGAACATTTTTTAAAAAAAGATTTATTTATTTATTGGAAAGTCAGATATACAGAGAGGAGGAGAGACAGAGAGGAAGATCTTCCATCCAATGATTCACTCCCCAAGTGAGCGCAATGGCCGATGCTATGCTGATCCGAAGCCAGGAGTCAGGAACTTCTTCCAGGTCTCCCACACGGGTGCAGGGTCCCAAGGCTTTGGGCCGTCCTCGACTGCTTTCCCAGGCCACAAGCAGGGAGCTAGATGGGAAGTGGGGCCACCGGGATTAGAACTGGTGCCCATATGGGATCCTGGCGTGTTAAAGGTGAGGACTTTAACCGCTAGGTCATGCCGCCGGGCCCGCAAAGAACATTTTGGTGACAAAATACCAAACATATTCCTGAGGTGTTCTGAGGAAACGAGGGCTCTCTTCAACCCACTTTCCAAGGCTTCTCAATAATGGACTCCCCAGTAGAAGAGAACTTCCATTTTGTCTTTCCCCTCTAGCTACTGTCCCTTTTTTTTTTTTTAATTGGAAAGGTAAATACATAGAGAGAAACATCTTCTCTCCACTCCCCAAGTAGCCGCAACAGCCGGAGCTGAGCTGCTCTGAAGCCCGGAGCTTCCCCCAGGTCTCCCACACCGGTGCAGGATCCCAAGGCTTTGAACCATTTTCAGCTGCCTTCCCAGGCCACAAACAGGGAGCTAGAACCGAAGTGGAGCATCCGGGACATGAACCAGCACCCACATGGGATCTTGGGGGATGCAAGATGAGGACCCAGCCACTGGGCCTTCATGCTAGGCCCTAGCTACTGCTTTTGATCACATACATGCAAGCAACAGCCTGTGGTCTTCTTAGGGAGGCAGATCCAACAGAGGGAACAACAATTGCAGTCAGGTTCAGTATGCACCCTCTTAGAGCAGCAGCCTAGGGAGGTGCTCACCTTGACCCGGGTGCTTTCATATGCCTTTATCTTATCAGCCATCCAACAGTGGAGAGGAGGAAGTACATATAATAGAGTTCCTCCAGTGAAGCTTTCGAGTCTGAGATGGAGGTGGAGAGGGACCTTCTGAGAGTCATAGAGTGAGAAAGGAACAAAACTTAGTTTTGGATACAGATATGATTCAAGGCCAAAACAGTTTCTTGGAGTAAAAGAAGAAAGTGTGGTTGTCTAATGACTAAATCCTCACCTTGCAACCACCAGGATCCCATATGGATGCCTGTTCATGTCCCAGCTGCTCCACTTTCCATTGAGCTCTCTGCTTGTGGCCTGGGAAGGCAGTAAAAGACAGCGTAAAGCCTTGGGACGATGCACTAGGAAGAGGCTCCAGGCTCCTGGCTTCAGATCAGCTCAGCTCTGGCCTTTGCAACCACCTGGGGAGAGAAACAGCGGACTGAAGATGTACCTCTCCTTCTCTGTGTAAATCTGCCTTTGCAATTTTTAAAAAATATATATGTTAAGATAAAAGAGGCAGGTAGGTTCTTGTAAATGAGGAAGGCATTTCAGCAGAGGGGCTTGATCTCACAAGGACAATAGGTAGAGTGTGGAGTGTGTCCATCCAGCTTTGCTGGGAGTTGGGATTCCAGTAGATAACTGAGATGGAATCAGACAACCCAGTGGGATAGCAAGGCAGCTGCTCTGTTAGCAGGCTGCAGGGTGACGTCCTCTTGGAAAGACTTCATGGGGAGCTATAGGACTTGGCAGCAGTTGCCCAGGAACATTCCTCTTTCCCCTTGGGGTGGAGAGCAGGACACAGATGAAAGCCATGGAGGGGAGTTGTCGCCTGTAGTCACCTGAAGTGCATTTCCCGTGTGCCTGCAGCTGATGGACCAAACACTTCCTTCAGCAAAAGCCAAAAAGCAAGCAGGATGAGCTACTCAGTTGACCTACAAAGTTTCATTGTGCACATTCACTGGGAGTTTCTTAGATAAACTCTTGGGGTGATCTAAGCTACTGCATCACAAGTTACGGGTTAACAAGATTCTTGAGTGATCAAATGCGATAAATGTTGTGCCGGATTTGGAAATCCCCAGAAAATCATCAAGTCTGAAGTCAGTGCTGAGGCATGAAGGTGGTTTATTCAGGTTAGCCTAGGTCTCCCAGCCACCTCCCCCAGCCCAGCAGGGCCAGAGGGGAAGGGGCAGCCGCAGCCCGGGCTGCTGCAGGAACAGCAGGGAGGGCAAAAGAGAAGGAGAGCTAGCAAGCTAAACCCCCCCCCCCCCCCAGTTGAATAGCCCAGTGTTCTTATACATTTTAGGCTATTAATTATACAGTCATGATTTAGCAGGCTTCTATTGATGGGTTTGAAGCAAGCAACTTTTAAAAAGTATAAAACAATGAGCTATAGGGCAGTGGATCTTATCAGACACCAGGGACCTCCTTTCTGAGGAGTGGTCAGCCTACGCCACCTGCCAGGTGTCACGTAGACTATTCGGGCCTGGAGTTTACACAACCCCCAGCCAAGCCATTAAGGCAGAATCACAAAAGGCAGAAGACATCTAGGTTCTTCATAAGCACCAAGCATCCGATTGGTGATGGTTGCTGACTGTGGCTTCCATTCGGGTTTCTCCTACTCCTATCAACAGTGGACATTGGCCCTCCACATTCACACCTGGAGTGGGGCGGGGTGGGGTTGCAGGCATGGGTGGCATGCTGGGTGCTCTAGATCCCTTACCAGGATTTCCTATCTGTTGGATGGGCCAGAAAGAGGATGTTCAGAAGAGGATGCAAAGTCAAGTAGGCACAAGTGCTTTGTACCCATGCCATATATCAGAGAATGCACAGAAGAGGAGGAGAAAAAGTGCAGTGTGAGATTTGAAAATGCAGAACATCACTGCCGTTCTTTCCCTTAAATCTGTCCAGCTCAAGATGCCATGAGCATCACAGGAACCTTGGGCGGCACTGGCCTGACGAGGCCCTCAGCATTAGGTTATGGTCTCCAGAACTGCCTTTCTCTTCCTCTTGTTCCCAGGGCTCTGGCAGGGAGAGCAGCTGTCCTCACAAGGCTTCAAAGCTTAATTTAGAGCCAGGCGCCTGTGCCTGTATTTAGTGTCACCTCGGCAATACAGGTCTAGCTAATAGGCAGCACCTGGGACATAATTGGTGGCCACGGAGGGAGCACTGCCTCCCGGGTGAAGCATCTCGTGTTTTGTCAGATTGCTGGTGGGGGAGGGGGTGAAGAGGAAATAACGCCCGCAGCCCCCGCGGCTCCTTCTCTCCAAGCCGGCATGAATAATTGAGAGCTGGCAAGCTGGCTGCACCAGAGTTGCATTATGTAAACCGGCAGGCGGCGGCGACGGGCGAGCGCGGGTGTGCGCGCGCGCGCGTGTGTCTGCGCGCAGGAGGGTGCCTGTCTGAGTGTGTCGGTGCGCCTGTGCGCGTGCGTGCCTGAGCTCCGAGCAGCTGTCTGAGCGCGAGAAAAGGGAGCGAGCAAGGGCGAGGGGGCTGTATACGGCTGCACTGCACGACCACACCAAATCACAGCCACAGCGGGAGGTGGGGGGAGAAAATGATGGGAGGTCACGCTTAAAATTCCAGAGCGGTGGGACGCGGCACAGCGAGCCCTGCCTCCGTCCCCTCCCCCGATAGACCCAGGGCTTTGGGATGGGCATGGAGGTGAGTGGCCTCCAAGCTCCTCAGGGCCCCCTCTCCCCGCCCCCGCCCCCCCCACTGCCCAATGCATGAATGAATGAGTTCCTCTCTGCACTGCGCTCTGCTACCGTTCCCTAATGGCTTCCAGGTTAGTGCTAACTCGTGCTGACGCTGTGTGTGTGTGTGTGAGTCTATCTTTGTTTCTTCGTGGGATGTGTTTTTGGCAGGGGTGGGCATGTCCCCGGATTGGATTGGGTTGGGCCCCCCGGGTCTGGAACGTGGACCTGTCCTCTGATTGTGTGCTTTTTCCAGCTGGTGCGGGCTGCTAAGAACACAAACCTTTCAAGGCAGTCATTCCGGAGTCCATGTTGTTTGCTTCTGTTCTCTGTTCAGGGGATCTGGAAGCAGCCAGCGTGACATCACGCTGCAGAGATGCCACATTCTTTTGCCTCTCCAGCCTTTTTGCGCATCTCCTCAGCCCTCCTCTACCTCCTCCAGTAGCACTGCCAGAGCCCAGTTTGGAGCACTGAAGGGTGGGGTCCCTCTAAGACTGGGGTGGGCTGGAGAAGAGGAGCTCATGGGGTCTTCGTGCTCAGGACCCTCTGACCTGGAGAGCCCAGGGCTGAATTAGCAGTGCGTCACAGACAGGGGGCCGAGAACTCCTAGGGGAGGTGTGGACCAGCCATGTGTTCCCATCTGCCGGTGGCTTCGCTACGCTGTGCCCCTGTGGGCAGGAGGTGACCACAGCAATGGTCAGAAAGACAGGGATAGATCCCACTGCTTCCATAAGGCAAGGAGTTGTTGGGGGGCTGGGGCTGGCCAGCAGCCCGAGAGGCAGAGAGGGGAAGTCCATAACTAGCTCCCGAATCAGGAAAATAAAGGGGTTTGTTTATTCTTTGACTTGGCCTGCCCTTGGCTCAGAGAGTTGCCATGTGTTTTGAGAAAATAGACACCCAGTGACTGAGCCTTACTCCCCCACACCTCCTTACATTGTTAGTTATTTGCCTGAGTTGGGGAAGTGCACGGGTGGGGGAGGACTTGAACGCCTTGTCTCCCTGGGGCCTCAGCTTAACCAGGGCTGGGGGGAGTGATCTTTGCCTCTTCTGACATTTCCCAGTGAACTCTGCTATGTGGACACCTCTCTTGCCTCCTCACACCTCTCTCCGCAGCTGACCTTGTATGCTTAAGCACATTTTTAGCCTTTGATATGGACGACGCTCCACAGGTCAGAACAGTTTGCAGCTGAGATGGGGAAAGCAGGCCTTGGAAGGAAAGAACAGGCATGGGATGTTTGTCAGTTTCCTGGGAGCGGAAGAGTGACACTGTCAAGGACGGGACTAGAAAGCAAGTGCCTGACGGAGTGCGGGAGTGGCCCCGGGTGGTGAGGTCCTTGGTTGGCTGAACTTGTTAGGTATTTCAGCAACTTACAAACCATCGTTGAGGAGCCAGTGAAGGGCAAGATCTTTTATCATCATACCTTAAAAAAAGAAAAAAGAATTTCCTTTCCTGGTTTTTCAGGTTTGCTCTGCTGACGGGAGCTAGCTTCCACCTCGCTCCTCTGTTGAGTGTTGCTTGGGAATGCAAGTTCCATGTCTTAGGGTGCAGATTCTGTCCCCCTGACAGATCTGCACAGATGATCTTTGGAAGGGCAAACCCTATGAGGCCAGGGATCGCCAAACTTGTTCTGAAGGGCCAGATAGGACATCCTGTAGACTGCGGGCGATGCTCTGTCTGTCACTGGATGTCAGTACGAGAGACTGTGAAGAATTAATGAATGAATAAGCATGACTGTACTTACTTGCCAAAATTTACTTATAAACTCCAAATTGTGAATTTCACATATAACTTGCACCTGTCACGAGAGATTCTTTGGATTCTTCTTACCTTTCGAAAATGTGAAAAACATTTATGCATAAGTGTGTGTGTCCAGTTAAGACAACCTGATGTCTAGAGTGGTCTGCATCTGGCCGAGTTACCCCTTTTAGTGTTCAGAGCTGTGGTATAGCCACCTGAGCTGGGTCCAGAATTGGATGGATTTGTCAGCTTGCCCTCCCCCAGTCCCACCCTGAAACTCGGGCTTGTCCGATTGGAGGAAGTGTAGGTGTGCCCAGCAAGGACGCACGTGCACTCGTTGCACGTGCAGGCTAAGTCTGAAACTTGTACCCAAAGTCTCAGAACGATGAGTAATCCCAGATTCCCCCGAATCACAGGATGACTCCAAAAATATGTTTGCACCCTGCTTTCCAAGGCACGAGGGTGATCACCTGCGCCGCTCTGAGCTGGTCAGATGGCTTATCCTCCTGTATAATTACAGCCGTGCCTGGTTGTTTTCCTTTTTCTCTTGTCAAGGGTGGTGGTAGGCGTTGGGAATTACCTGGAATGTATACAAAAAGAATTATCCCTGTTCGTGGCCGTGTGAGGGACCTCCAGATCTGGGGCAGGTCACAGGACAGCCCTGGGTGATGCCAAGCAGAAAAGGAATCAGATTTGTCCTATAGCTCCCAAGGTGGCAGCGTAGGACCTTATGGTAGGAAGCAGCTTATGCCTACAACAAAAATCTACCGGGGTTGTCCAAAGGGAAAGTGAATTACGTAACAGTTATTGACTTCAAGTCCCTTGAGGTGTAAGAGCTCAAGTGAAACAAAGATTGGTTGGAGATGTTGGCGAGATGACTTTGACTTCTGAGATTAGGTTTAAAGGATTCACTTCATCCACCTGCAGAAGGGGAGAGAGGCAAAGGAAAGGGTTGTGGCTCTTGAACTAACCTGAAGCCTGGGACACCTGGAATAGAAGAGAATGGTGCTAATTGTCATGTAGCGGCTAAAAACAACAAAACCACCAAGCAGATGTTTGCAGTGGTTGCAGGAGACAATGAGAAGGACCACAAAAAGAAAATCCTGAATTTTGTGTCTCGCATTTACTTTCGATAAAGCTTCCGGTGGATGACGTGGGCATCTCCCTGAAGCTGGGGAGTCGCCCAACCGTCCTCCACACGGGTGCACTTCTGGGACTGAATCTGCCAGTCATTCTTTGGCCTGTGTTTATTTTATCTTTAGCAGAAAAACACGCCAGGACTGGGTTTGAATCGCAGGAGTCAAGAAGCGATTAGCCGCCCAGGTGGGCTCTGCCAGTGAGGCCAGCAGGGGGAGTGATATGAGGGTACTTCAGAGAGCTCATAGGAAGCTGGGTTAAAAAGGTAGGTTTATTTCAGCACCAAGCACTTTTGAAATACAAGTGTAGCTTTTTCATGGTACATGTTTCTATGAGCTTTTTCTTTTATTATTTTTTTTTTATATAAAGGAAAAGGCAGACTTTTACTGGTTTACTCCTCAAATGGCTGCAATGGCCAGAGATGAGCTGATCTGAAGCTGAGAGCCAGGAGCTTCTTCTGGGCCTCCCAATGGGTGCAGGGTCACGAGGCACTTGGCCCATCCTGCGCTGCTTTCTCACACCATAAGCGGAAAGCTGGAGCAGAAGTGGAATAGCTGGACACGAAGCAGTGCCCATGTGGGATGCAGGCAATTGCCAGTGGAGGATTAACGTGCGACAGCACTACACTGGCACCCTCCATGAGCTGTTTTCAAGACTCCTGCTAGGAGGGGAAGAGCTCACCTAACACTGTGACTCATTCCTGCACCTGTGCACTCCTTGGTCTGGCTTGAGCTGAGCTCCCTCACCTGAGAGTAGGTACCATAGTGCCTGAGGGGATGTGACCCTGAGCTGAAGCCTGGATCTTGTTTCTGGAATGTTTTGCCAAGCTCAAGACTGAGCCCTTCTGTCTCAGAGATCTTCCTGCGCTCAGTACTCCACAGTGAATGCTTGTTGATTTTTTTTTGCGGGGGGGGGGGGGAGTTATTTATTTGGAAGGCAGAGTGACGAGTGTGTATCGGGGGACAGTACCTTCCATTTGCTCTGCTTGCTAACTCTGCACATGCCTACACCAGCCGGGGCTGGGCCAGTCAGCCAGGTCCCCACAGGGCGACAGAGATCCGACAACTGTCCTCTTCTCGTGGCCCTGTGCCAGTCAGGTGGTGTCCGCGCTGATTCTTGCCTAACAGGAGCTGCAGCGCAGACAGGAGTGGAAGGAGGCTGAGTCTGCAAGGCAGGTTCTCCCTGGGCAGCTGTTCCTGCCTGCCTCACTCTATCTCCCTGGACGTGATCACTCCTGTCACATGGTGTTAATCACGTACCTGTCTCTTCCATTCATGATTTAGGCAGAGACTAGATCTCCTAACTTCTGCAGCATGACCTGGTATGGAATCTGGTCCTCATTAGCTGTTTGACCGGCGAGGAAGGGGTGGATCCTACACAGGATGTCTCTGAGATTTAGTCGCAACCTGCACCTTCATGAAGATGGGGGAGGGGCCCTCGGGTGGCATACCTCCACGGGCCCAGAAGTTCTATTCAGTTGAACTCCTCCTTGCCTTATTCTGGAGGTTTGTGGCCTTCCAATCGATTGGAAATCTCTTTCCAAGATGGGTTTCCTGGGATAGCTTAGCATCTTTTCTGTCTTACAGGGTCCCATCTCCCTGAGCACTGAGGCGGTAGGGTTGTATTTAAATCTGAATGAGTCCAGAAATATTGGGTCCCTCCCTACAGATAGCCCAATATCATGTCGCTTATTGTGTGATACAGAGAATGGTGGCCGTCTGATCGGGCCCTCAGGGAGAGAAACTGTCTGGCGAAGTTGAAGGTGCTTAGAAGTGCTTGTTAGTGACATTGACCACTAACCAGCTTAGCTAATCTCCAAAGGCTGTGTGTACTGCCCAGCTGAGCCCAGAAAGGGCTGGATAGATGATGGTCTCCAAGAGCCAAGGAGAAGGAAAGACTGTGGCATTTAAGTATCGCTTTTAGAGCTGTGTGCCCTGGCATGCAAACACCCCGTGGTGCCACATCAGTGGGAATCTGAAGGCATGGGGGTGCCAGTGGGAGGGCTCTGTGACTCCCAGAAGACCCCTTCCTCACCGCAGAGTATTGTGCATCGGCTCAGTCAACACCCAGCTGTCAAGACCAGCAAGACTGTCCTCCAGATGTTAGGTGCTGCGAACAGCCACAGAAACAGAAATTGTACAACACGAGTAAGTTGCCCTGCTTGACTCCAGTGCCTTCTGCTTCATCCCAGCCCTGAGCTCACAGGGACCAGCTGCAGATGCCAATCGTGATAGGCTATATTCCCATGGTCATAGCAAACAGGCAGCATCACTGGGGACAGGATTCACTTTTATCGGTGGGAACTGACATCCTACATCTAACCCATTTTTACGCCATGAGCAATTATCGGAAGCTCTTTTCTTCTGGGATTCACCGTCTAATTAGGTTTATTCTTTTTTAAGATTGTTGCTCTGGGAAGGTGGGTTGTGATCCTTCAGCAGCCTAGAACAGGCACTCAGAAAGAGAAAGTGATTCTCCTCAAGGGCACGGAATGCTTTCAGATCTTCAACTTGGGTTCTGTCTAGACAAAGTGACCAGGGCATGCAAGAGGCTGCCAGTGATGTCCTGTTAGAGTTGGAGTAAGGATTAATGGGCTGGTGTAATAAAGAAGGGAGATTTGGAGTCAGCTTAAGATAGATAAGTCTATTAGAGTGAGATGAAAGACTTTAAAAAGAGCTCATTGCTTTATTCAGGCAGTTATGCGTATCTCCACTTGCAGAGAGCTGTCAGTCATCTTGCCAGAGATACTGGGACACCACAGAACACATGCAGGCAGCCAAGAGTGTTCAGTCTTGTGATGAACAAGCACACAGCAGCAAAAAGCAAGATCTCAGCTTCTGTAAGTGCAGGGAGATGAGACACAAGGTGCCGTGGTGGAGATGGCTTGGGGAATGAGAAGCTGTCCGCAGGGTAGTGATAAGGGCTGTTCAGAGCAGGTGACATTGGAAGGCTGACAAGGAAGAAGCGGTCGAAACTTTAGAGGAAATGTTGATGGCAAAATGATCAGTAAGTCCAAATGTACTAGACCAGGGATGAACTTGATGTGATAAACACTGAGCGGAGGGCTGGGAGGGAATGAGGGAGGAAGTGGCGCAAGAAGTGCGGGAGATGGAGGAATCCAGGAGTGGTTCAGTGAGAGGCATGCAGCTTTCTCTCCTGAAGGGTAGGGCCCAGCGGCAGAACTGCCTCTGTGCAGCCTCGAAGCTCTTCCAGTAAGACAGTTCATGTTTGACTTTCTGCCAGTGGCCCCATGGCATCATCGGTGTCTTCAGAGGTGGCCCTGGTGTGTTCCTCTTCAAGCATTCCACAGAGGTTGATAACAGAAGCTCTGGCTTTTCCCTTAGCTCTGGCAGGACCCAAACAAACTTATTTTGTTTGTGTAGGAAAGGGGGAAAAAGTGGGTCAGGCTGTTTTGGCATTTTAGGCATGGAGTCCCAGTTCTATTGCGAGCCCTCGTCTCCATGGAAATGAAAAATAGTGTTTGTCATGCCTGTTCCTGGACTGAATTCCAAACTCTGCGCTGAACAGAAGCTGCGGGAAAGCCAGGCAGCAGGGGAGTGGGATGGATCGAGGCTCCAGCCACCGTGAAGAGCGAGCCCTTCTCCTTGACCTGAGCAGAAAAGGCCAACTTTGGCCCACTCCCAGCCCTCCGTCTCCTTATCACGTCTCTGGAGTGAGAACATCAGTGGAAGGGTAACTGAAGCTCTTTTTTCTACCTGGCCACTCCCCAGAGACCTTATGTTGTTGGCCAGTCTGTACGAAGAACCAAAGTGAGTGCTAGGCCCTACCCTCACAGCAAGTAATTCCTCCCAGGTTTATGTTGATGTCTAGATATTCAGATCGTAGGCTGGTTGCAAATGTTTTGGATGAACTCCTCCTCCTTTGAATCGCTTTGTAAATTTAAAAACATTTTCCTTAGATACTTAGGATAGCGAAAGAGCAACGGGTGAGTGGAGCTTGGTGCCTTGGCAGTGCCTGGAGTTGTCTGTCCCGACTCTACGTTGCTGGAGACCACAGAGGAATGGGGTGCAGGGAGACCAGGAGCTTGGGGAGTGAGGGATGTTTGCATGACTGATGGCTGGCTCGTTCCTTTGGATGCTGTTGCTGCAGCCAATGGTCTGGACCTAGCAGTAGCTCTTTGCTACCTTTAGTTCCGGATTTCCAACAGAGCCTTCCGTAAAAAGGACTGCAGAGAATCTCATCAGATTGCCCAGAGAAGTGGGAACAAAATAATGCTTCCTCTGTCCAAGTCATCCTGGAACCTTTGAGGGAGACCTGTGCTGGGTCAGCGCCTGCAGTGGGCACTTGTGAGCTTTGATGGGCCAAAGGCGCTGTCCCTTCCCACCCTTTGCTGAAGTGCAAAGTGCTGCTCAATCCAAGCCGAGTGTTGAGGCGCACTTGGCACTTGAGGTTGGAGGAGAGAATCTCAGAGCCTTGCCAGGCAGAGAACTCATTACTTTCACATATGTGGTCCCTTTCTTCAACCAGGTAATCCCTGTTTGACACACATGACATTTTGTTTGCTTCCTCACAGGGAAGTGGATCCCGTGGGAGAGTTAGCAAATGTAGATTCCACACATGGAGCAGGTTCCTTCCATGACCAAGGGAATCAGCAGTGCATTTAAATAATGAGTGGAATACAGGGAGGGGACAGAGGGAGAGAAAGGAGACGGATTATAGCATATGTATCATATTGAGAGGGAAAAAAATAAGTGACTCTATTATATACCATATTGTAATATGTATGTAGTATCTCTCTTTTTTAAAAAAAAATTTGTTCATTTATTTATTTTTGTTGGAAATACAGATATACAGAGAAGAGAGACAGAGAGGAAAATCTTCTACCCGATGTTTCACTCCCCAAATGACTGCAATGGTCGGTGTTGCGCCAATCCGAAGCCAGGAACTTCCTCCGTGTCTCCCACACGGGTGCAGGGTCCCAAAGTCTTGGCCCATCCTCGATTGCATTCCTAGGCCACAGGCAGGGAGCTGGATGGGAAGCGGGGCTTCCGGGATTAGAACTGGCGTCCATGTGGGATCTCGGCACTTTCAAGGCGAGGACCTTAATTGTTATGCTATCGTGCCGGGCCCTGTAGTATCTCTTTTTTAAGAAAAATATTTTTATTGGAATGGTAGATTTACAAAGAGGATAGAAAGATCTTCCATCCTTTGGTCAGCTTCCCAAATGTTGGCAATGGCCAGAGCTGAGCTGATCAGGAGCCAGGAGCTTCCTCCGGGTCTCCCAAGTGGATGCATGGTCCCAAGCCTTTGGACCATCCTCCAGTGCTTTGCTCAGGCCACAAGGAGGGAGCTGGATGGGAAGTGGGGCAGCCAAGACTCAATTCAGCACCAACATGGCATGCCAGCACTTGCAGGTGGAGGATTAGCCTACTGAACCACTGTGGAAGTCCCCCAGTCTTGTTTGTTTTGTTGTTTAAATTAGGAGTAAAGTAGTTGGAATATGTATTGCTGCCTGTTTGGGATCCTAGCACTTTCAGGGAGAGGATTAGCTAATTGAGCCATTCTGCTTGGGCCTATCCCATCTAGTATCTTAAACAGTATCTGTTACGGCAAAAGTTGAGCAGAAGTCTGGACATAAGACTTCTTGCTGTACAATCATCCCATTTCTCTATACCTCTGTTCTTCCTGCCTTTCAACTTGAAAGGTCCTTTGAACTCTTTATCTGAACCAGTTTTCTTCCTGCAGTTGTATTTTGGTAGGTGAAAAAGGTTGAGAACAGCAGCTGCGGGAGATAAGGACAAGGAGTGAAGCTGACCTGAGATTTTTTTTTTTAAGACTTATTTGTTTTTATTGGAAAATCAGATATACACAGAGGAGGAGAGACAGAGGAAGATCTCCCGTCCATTAATTTCACACCCCAAGTGGCTGCAATGACTGAAGCTGAGCTGAGCTGAAGTCAGGAGCCTGGAGCCTCTGCTGGGTCTCCCACACGAGTGCAGGGTCCCAAGGCTTTAGACCATCCTTGACTGCTTTCCCAGGCCACAAGCAGGGAGTTGGATGGAAAGCAGGGTTTTTGGGACATGAACCGGTGTCCATATAGTATCCTGGTGCATTTAAGGCGAGGATTTTAGCCGCTAGGCGATTGCCCCGGGCTCCCTGAGAAGGTATTTTTAAGTGAGTCGATATGTTGCTCTTTAAGGAAGAGGATTGGGGCCTCTGCTGGGATTTTTGTCATTGGGGTCTTTCCCCTCTGGGATACTCTAGTTTGGTTTTCCCTTATAACATACATATAAATGTCCTGCAGGTGTCATGCAAATGTGCCAGTGGCCTGTGGGAAAATTCAAAGGGAAGCTGGCTGCCTGGATATTTGCAGTCATGGTGAAAAGAATGGATGGGGATTATATTCCTAAAACGTGGGTGTCATTCTGCAGATAGGATCTGTGACAGTGGTCTGTCAGGAGTTATGGACCACCACATACGAGGGTCAGCTTTAGGCAAACGCTGGATCCGGGCAGAGAGGAAAGAGGTGCTTGTCATGTGGCCATGGGTGCTCAGGAGGCTCGAGCCCCTCTGCCCAAGGAGGGTGAGCGCCCAGTGGGCACTGCCGCCCTCAGCTCCGTCACCTCCCCTCGCTCCTCTCCAAAGGAGGGTGAGCGCCCAGTGGGCACTGCCGCCCTCAGCCCTGTCACCTCCCTCTCGGTCCTCTTCATTGGCACTTGCAGTGGTGAATTCAAATGATTCCACTCTTCCCCCGAGTCTCACTGAGCTTAGCCTGAACAGCTGCTTATACTCCACGGTCTCTGTCACCAGGGAGCTGCGTGGCTTCTTTCTTGAGGCTTGAGGAAGCGTTCCATGGACGCTCCTCAGAATCTGCGCAGCGGCTTTCCCCAGGCACACCGGCCTGTCAATGACTGGATGAGGATGGTGTGTGGGTGAGGGTGAGGTTTGGCTTCTGTGCTGTAAGAAAGCAGCTGAGTGGCCCTGGTCCCTCACTATGGAATTGCTTAGAATTGCTCCAAGAATTCCCAGATGGGCTGCTGAGGTTAGAGAGCATTTCTCATTTCCTAGATGGGAAGAGTAGCTGTTAAGATAATTGCTCAGAAAATATCCACTGAACAGTAAATTCTCAGAAGTATTATGGAGTATGGAGAATCAGGCACTGTGCTAGTTTACTTGTCTTCGTTTACTTAACACAATTGTCCTGTGAGATAGGTAAGAGAAATAGGGCCCAGCGCTGTGGCCTAGCCACTAAAGTCCTCTCCTTGCACGCACCAGGTTCGTGTCCCAGAAGCCCTGATTCCCATCCAGCTCCGTGCTTGTGGCCTGGGAAAGCAGTCAAGGATGGCCCAAAGCCTTGGGACCCCGCACTCAGGTCGGAGACCTGGAGGAAGAGCTCCTGGCTTCAGATCAACTTAGCTCTGGCTGTTGTGGTTGCTTGGGGTGTGAAATTAACAGACGGGAGATCTTCCTCTCTGTTTCTCCTCCTCTCTGTGTATCTGAGTTTCCAATAAAAATGAAACAAGTATTTAAAAAAGAAGAAGAAGGCTTAGAGGCCAGGGTCATACTGCCTGTGTGGACTCAGGCCTGGGTCTGGTGGCTCCGTAGACTCTGCCACGCACTGACCAGGCAGGCTCTTGGCATGAGAAGGTGTCTTGCATTTGATCTCTAATGAAATGCTCTTTCTGTTGGATGGGCATGCTCTGGAACGGACCAAGCAGTTTTTAAAAGGAATAAGATCTCAATGTGCCTGGCTCTGAGCTAGTTACAACTGTATGTTTGGTCATCCAGGTCACAATGGGGCTGGGCTCAGAAGAAGCAATGCAGGGAACATGCTGTGTCCAGGTGAGGGAAGGAGGGACCAGGGATTTGACTGGGACTGAGCCAGGGCTGTGGGGCCAGTGGAATGAGGATTTTGTGGCAAGAAGAAGCTGCGGTGGAAGCAGGTGCAGGCGCAGAGGGTCGGAGCGACAGGTACATGTTTTGCCTGATCTGTTGCCAAAAGGATTTTCTGTGAAGATGAAAACGTTTAACTAGAATGAGGTGCACTGGGACACCACGTAACTACTGTGCCAGGTTGCACGGGTGGCTGGTCAGGGAGTTGGCTTGCCGACAGGGTTATCCTGTGCCCGCAGAACCACACTGGAGACAAGGAGGGGCAGAGGGCCAGGCCGAGTGGTGCAGGGGCTGCTCTGCTGGCAGCAGGCGGGGAGCAGGCTGCAAAGGGAGTCACACGGGAAGGCAAGCCAAGCCTTTGTTCTCTTTCTGTGTTTCCGTTTCTTGGGGACTTGGGCCAGACCTAAGTGTAAGAAGTTAGGACCACAGCCTGCACAGCAGGAGATGAGCAGTCAGACTTTGTGTTGGCCGGGTGGTCAGGTAGGCAGGGGGGACAATGAAATGGTCTTTGTTGTGGTTCTGAAATATAGCCAGGTGGGAAATGAGTGAAAGACTTGGGGCCCTCTCGTGAGTACAGGTGCCTCCTGGGTGTCCTCATGTACCTCTTGCAGAGTCGGCGACTGTTGGAATCTCTTGGGTTTTCTGGTCGGCAGATTATGCTTCCGGGTCACAGTTTCCTGTGCAGGTCTGTTCTGTTCTGTTTTGTGCCTTCACGTGTTTGTTCTTGCTGGCACTTGAGGCTGTGGTTTGTTTGTTTTTCCTGGAACAGTGGCCTCTCTTTCCATGCTCGGAGCCTGCTTAAGGGTGGATTGATTTTGCTCCAGTTCTCACTACTGCTTGCTGGTATTGAAATGAGAGGGCTAGTGGTCTAGCTTTTCCTGCCTGTAAATCCACCCCCGAACCCCCCAAGCAGAAGTCTCATCAATTGAACTCAAGTGCCAGATAGCCAATCTTTGTAGAACTCTTGAGAAGCCACAAAGTCACATCCCGATGGCCAGGCACTTCCCACCCCCCTCCTTCTCGGGTCCCTTGCTTTAGTCCCATAAACCAGTTGTCATCCTGTTTTCCCTACAGCAAATCAAAGCTTTCGTTGGGCTCTAATATCCAAAGAGTTTTAAATATAATACAGGATCAGATCATTAGCACATCATAGAGTTTCTTTGAAAGGTAAAGTACTGTGTGGTTTTTGAGAATGGTCACACTGCTGGGAAAGTAAACAGTAGACTCCGTGGAGGCAGGCAGTTCATTTCTTTCTTCTTCGTTTTCACTCAGCTATGCATCCACCCACCCATCCATCCGTCCAACATTTTTCTGTCGGTCTTCCTTGGAAACAAACATCATGGAATGCATGCTTCTGCAAACACGCTCTATAATCAGGCCTATGTTTCCAATCTTGTCCCATCACTCACCTGGTTGACTTAGATCTCTCAGGAATTCAAGTTAATTACCTGAGGATAAGACTAGTAATTCACACTAGAATGGTTGAGGAAAGTAAATGAAGTAATGCTTAATACATCTTTAGCACTCGTCAGAAGTGTTCAACGCCTGGTAACTTTGAGCTATTTTTATGAATTCTTGCAGGTTGAAGGTTCAGCTTTGAGAACTGTGCTGTTAACGGGGGATTACTCAAAACCCTAGCAGGAAATCTGCACTAGAACGGAGGAGTTCCACTTAATAGCCATTCACTGAGTGTGTGCTGAATTCAGAGACCATGCTAGGCAGTGTGGGACGCCAGGAGCGTGTGGCTCTCAGTGCAAGCATATTCAATGCCTTAGTCCCTGCAAGTGAGAGAGTATTAGAGTAGCTGTTCTGGAGAGGTGGAGAGATGGGTCACAAAAAATACACCAAATTCCATTAGGTGGAAGAGGAGAAAAATGACACTCCAGTCATAAGTAATGAGTTATACATGGAAGCCTGGAGTCAGGGTGTACATTAAGAAAGCTGGGGAGAGGTCTGTAGAAATAGAATATGGAAACTCTTCAAGAAGATTTAAGGAATAGAAAGTTTTGAAATAGAGATGCATGTTATTTACTTTTGAGTATCTTAGATCCCGTTCTGTGGATTGTGGACGTTAGTATTGGGTTGCTAGTAGGGAGAGGTACTGAGCTTTATATAAAGATAGCTGCATTTTAGAAAAATCTAATGGCAAGAATGTGAATGAGGAGGAGATGAGGGATACCACTTAGTTTATTTTCTTGTGCTAAAGCACCATAAGGAATAATTCATGAATGATAGAACTGGTTTGACTCTGGAAGCTGGGGTTCTGGAAGGGCCATCTCATGGCAGGAGGTGGCAGCGCCAGTAAGCAGAAAGTTAGAGATGGGGCAGGAAAGGACTAAACCTACTCTGGACCCACTCGGGTGTTCGCCCATCCCTACCTGCTGCTCCCACCCTGCGCCATGTTGGTCCATTTATGAAGGCACTGATTAAGGTTTTGAAGATTTATTTATTTATTATCAGCAAGTTGGATTTACAAAGAGAAAGCTCTTTCACCCACGGGTTCACTCCCCAAGCAGCCACCATGGCCAGAGCTGAGCTGATCTGAAGGCAGGAGTTAGGAGCTTCTTCCAGGTTTCCCACGCGGTACAGGGTACCAAGGCCTTGGGCTGTCCTGCACTGCTTTCCCAGGCCACAAGCAGGGAGCTGGATGGGAAGTGAAGCAGCTGGGACATGAACTGGCACCCACATGGGATTTCGATGCATGCAAGGTTTGAGTTTTTAGCTGCTAGGCTACTGCGTCTGGGACCACTAATCATGTCTTATGGGTCACACCTCTTAACCCTGTACACTGGCCAATAGATTTTAATGTAAGTTTTGCCAGGGGTGTTTGAACCATAGCAAAGTCTCTTGGAATAACCCAGGTAAGAGACTCCAAGGACCTGAACCAGGAATCACTCATTTTCATGTAGAAGAGATGGGGCTGAGAGACTAGGAAATGATGGTGCTGCTAGTGATGGCAACAGTGGAGGTTGGGAGGAAAGGTGGCCTGGAGACAGCTCAGGAGGAGACACCCTGGCAGCAGGTGGGTGGGCCACAGGAGCAGCCTGGAAGCAGGCAGAGGACCTCTGACCAGAGGCCTGAGGCCAGGAACAGCAGGAGATGGACAGTGAGGTGAAGGTTTGTATAGCAAGGTAGGAAGCAGTGATGGAGATCGGAAATGGACTAGCAGAAAAACACTGGCGTGCCATCAGAGGGGAGGAAGAGGGGATTTTCAGGAATAATGCAGATGACCACCAGTATCTGAAGAGCAAAAGGAGCATGATATCTGGCTTAGGGATGTGGATGCTGGAGCAGCAGGGTCTATGGACGCACGGATGAGGAAATCCCATGGGTAGGTTGATCACTTAGAGTCAGAGCCATGTGACGTGGGATGCATTTCCTCCGGGTTGGGATGTTTGGCCTATGTTTTGGACTTTGGCGTGACTCCCTCCACAGCTGGTCTTCAGCTTGGAAGCACCATATGGCTTCACGTGCCAGCTGTTCCACTTTAATTCCGCTTCCTGCTGATGTGTCTGGGAAAAGCAGCAGAAGATGGTTCAAGTGCTCGGGTTCCCTGTATCCCTGTAGGCGACCCAGACGAAGCTCCTGTTTCCTGGCTTCAGCCTGTCCCAGACCTTGGCCGCTTTGGCCCTCTGCGGGATGGGTGAACCAGCCGATGTTAGATTGCTCTTTCTGTTTCTGTGTTGTTCTCAAACACATGAATGTATCCTTGAAAAGTATACTCAGAGAGTGCAGAAGTGGGGCAGGTTGTGGTCTGAAGACTGGGGAGCTGTGTTCTTACGAAGGTGAGGGGCAGAGGACGGTTACCATAGAAACTTCTCCCCGAAGTTGGGATTTCCCTCTTGGGAAGTGAATTGTCCGATTCTTAATCTTACCTGGGCTTTGGGCTGTGTTGCCTTTCCTGTTTTGTGGTCTGCTGGTTCTTTGGGAAACTTTTTGTTTACACAGGTGTTTCCCCAAAGATTTAACCTAAGTTAGTCATTTCTTAAGGATTTTTGTCTCAGATAAGCTGTCTTGGTGACAATGGATGGGATGTCTATTCACAGATGAACCCTGTGAATCTTACCCCTGGTAAGAACACAGGTAATTTTTAACTTTGGTATCTCAGGATGTAACCTTGTTGTGGGTTTCTTTCCCCCTCGTTGGGCAGCTTCTCAAAAGGCTGGAGAGAGAAGCAGATTTTCAACTTTTATCACTGGGACATCTTCTTTTGTCCTTGCCTGTCTCTTGGCAAGGCGTGGCTTCTCCTACAGAAGCAGGAACAGCCGACTTCCTTTCTCATGAGTTCCTGGAGGAGTAGGGTTGGAGAGAGAATGAACTTGAATGGCCTTTTTGGGGAGTTTCTTCTTGGGCTTTCTAAGATTGATCTGATATTGTTGGAGTGACCCTAGAACTCTGTCTTGTCCTTCCACGTGGCGCCACCTGCTGCTTGCCCAGGTGCGTCAGCCAGGGAGCTGGGTTGGAGGTAAAGCAGTAGGACTTTCGATCTGGTCCCCTTAGGAGATGCCAGTTCCACAGGCAGTGGCTTACCCTGGGCCCAGGTGGAAGATTTGGCTGAAAAGGCTGTGTTTTACATTGCAAATGGGTCTGTAGGGACAGATGACCTCCCTCCTGGCCTGACTCTCATGCAAATGATGCTGTCCCTTCCTGCATAGAGATGGGAGGTGGCCCTACAGGAAGCTTCCCACGCCAGCAGCCTGCAGGGTCCTCGCTTTGCATGCCCGCTGCCTCTTCCCCTTTTTGGCTTTTCCTATCCCTTGCCCTGCCTCTTGCAAGTGTAACCCTCCCTCTTGCGCATCTCCATTCTCTTGAAGCAATATGAACTCCCACTGGAGTTTAACTGCATTCAATTTCTCTTCCCCTTCTTTTCTTCATTTCCTACTCCATTGAAAACCCGAGCTCATATCAAGCAGAGATATTTTTGCAGCTCATAAGCCTTGGTGTAAGTAGATTAGGTACTGCGTACAAGGACACTCCAAATGCTTATGAAAAAATTGAATTAAAGAATGCATTTTTTTTTAAAGACTCATTTATAAGTCTTGAAAGATAGAGCAGGACACACAGTCTGAGTCTTCTGAGTTGGTTGCCCAGATGCCCTCCAAAGCCAAGGCTGAGTCAGGCTGTTGGAACTCACTTCAGTCCAAATGCATGGTCCATCTCCTGCTGCCTTCAGGATCCTTAGCAGGAAGCTGGGTTGGAAGCGGAGGAACTGGGACTCGAACCGGCACTGCTGTTTGGGATGCGTTCCAGAGCGTGTCTTAACTCTGCTGCTCCAAAACACTTGTCCCAAAAGTTTATTTTGGTGTCAGATTTAAAAAAAAAAAAGGAAGAAGAGTATAATCTACGCACATAAGAGATCTTCAAAAATTCTTGAAAAGTGCAACTAGGAAGAAAGCAGCCATGGATTTTAATTTTGGGGAGTGGAGGGCACTGAGTAAACCTGTTTTAAGATTCAACTTTCTAAGGGACCCTCAAGGCATTTGGATTAGGGAGATGTGAAGTATGGGTTGTCTGATCTGTTGATCTTTTTCCTCTGGGGCAGAAAAGCAGGACCAGCTGTAGCTGAACAGGTGATAATAGGCTGTGGGGAGGTACAGGTGCTGGGCTACACTTTTTTTGTGTGTGTGTGCTAAAGTCTTCACCATGAAAACACACCAGGATCCCATATGGTGGCCGGTTCTAATCCCGGCAGTTCCACTTCCCATCCAGCTCCCTGCCTGTGGCCTGGGAAAGCAGGAGAGGACTGCCAAAAGCCTTGGGACCCTGCACCCATGTGGGAGACCTAGGGGAGGTTCCTGGCTCCTGGCTTCAGATCAGCACAGCACCGGCTGTTGCGGTCACTTGGGGAGTGAATCATCAGACTGAAGATCTTCCTCTCTGTCTCTCTTCCACTCTGTATATCTGCCTTTCCAAAAAAAAAAAAAAAAAGATAAATAATACATCTTAGACCACATTAGTCCATTCATGCCTAGGAGGAAAGTGTTTTAAAAACATAGTGGAACCATGTTTGTGAATGCTTTCAAAAGATTATTGTTATTTTTGAGAACAAAAATATTCAGACTGAATGTGGAGGTTTTGATTTTACAGCTTGCGTAAAATGAGCCAGTAGTAATGGGTAAACTCCACTGAGACCTTTAGGTCATAAATTGTTTGCTATAGACCGTTTCTGATGTGTAGCAGATGCTAGTTGGATGGATTGACGAATGGATGGAAATTTAAATGTCTAACTGCCCTACTTGTCCAGTCCCTGGTCCTGTTCCTTTTGACATTGGCACCACTGCTGCCCTCTCCTGGCCAGCTGCAGTATTACGGTGCGGTACACCCATAGCAGGGCCCCTTTTTCCCGTGTGTCCCCAGGCCCTCATCCTAGCTCCCTGAGCTGGCTCCTTTGCACTGGTCTTTAGCCTCCAATCGCTGACTGCCTGCCTTTCCTCCTCCCCTTCCCACCCCACTCCCTCTCTCCATCTGCCCCTGCAGCACTGCCAGTAACTCAAACCGCAGCACGCCAGCCTGCTCCCCGATCCTCCGGAAGCGGTCCCGCTCGCCAACCCCACAGAACCAGGACGGAGACGCCATGGTGGAGAAGGGCTCGGACCACTCATCGGATAAGTCCCCGTCCACCCCGGAGCAGGGTGTGCAGCGTAGCTGCTCCTCCCAGTCCGGCCGCAGTGGGGGAAAGAATTCCAAGGTGAGCTGGGCCCGTCCAGGAAAGCTGGCTTGCAGAGGGGGTGGGAGGGGGAGGGATCAAGAGTAGCTTGCACCGTGCAGTGACCCCAGTGTGCCTGAGATGGTCATTGTCCCACGAGGCCAGGGTGGGGCAGGTGGTAGAGACCCCAACGATTCTGCAGCCACCTTGCTGTCTCCTCTTGGGGGTCTGGAGGCTCCAGATTCCTTCTGAGCTGGGAGATGATGCTTCGTGGTATGGGAGGTGGTCTTTTCTATCTGCTGCCATGCTCAGATTTGGTCCCTAGAACTCGGGTTGAAGGGACAACCAGAATGCTACTTTTAATCTCCCTGCTGCCTTACCATTGCACTAACCCACCTGGCACTCCCCAGGCAGAGGGGACAGTGGCAGGGCCGTTCCCTCCCTCCCAAGCTTGTTGGCATTTCCACCTGAGCAGCCCAGGGACGGGCGTGAAAGAAGCCCACACCCCACCCCACGCCAAGTGATGTGTCTTGGCCCCTCAGTCCTTGGGAAAGCAGGGTATTTCCTTGCCCAGACTGTGCTCAAAGGGTGTGGGAAAGGGCTGGGGCCCCTGGGGAGGCCCACCTGAACTTGTCTCCTGACTTCTTGTTCTTCCTCTTCTTCCCCACCACGTCCCAAACACCTCCTTTGCATGCATGGTCTTAGTGTCACAAGCGCCTCTCAAAAGTAAGCCATCTTTTGTCTCTTTGTATCTCCCCTCTAGTGTGGAACTGTCTGCAGTGCTCCGCATCCCCGCCCTCTGCCCCTGCCTATTCTACCCAGATGTCCTGCTTGGTCCCTCTCCCAGAAGGGCCGGTCCCACTGTCCCCGCCCCCCTGGCAGGCTGGCTTGGAAGTCCACTCAGGGACCATCGCCATGGCACCCCGTGTTGGGGAACAGACGCTAGCCCCTTGGCCCACTCCCGTGTCTGGCTGCTCCCCCTCACACTGCCTGATTCCCTCCTTATGTGGCGCCACGTGGAAGCGGTGTTGGTGTCACCGCCTGGGAGGTGGGAGGCCCCCCACCCCGGCCGACGGGAGGCCTCTCGCCCCTTTGCTCGGTGATTATTTTCTGGCAGTAGTGATTGGAGTAGTGAGGACAGCTGCATTGATGGAGGGGCAAGATGTGAGGTAGCAGGTACAACACCAGCAACATCAGCAGCTCTCCCTACAGGCCCCTTCCCTCTGTGTATGACTCCCCACCCAGAGCTGTGCAGACCCTGCTTCTCACAGCTGGGAGGCTCCATGGCGGCCCCTAGAGGTTGGTCAATGCTGGTGGCAACTCCTCACCGCTGCCAGATCCTGGGGGCAAAGAGACCAGGTCAGGGAGCGGTGTCACCTTCCGCACAGGACCACCCATCCTGACCCCCACATCCAGGCCTGATGGGAAGGGTCCACGATAGGGATTTTAGGGCTGGGGGCTCAGGGAATGAAACCCAAAGGGGAGGGAGGGGAATACAACATGAAGAAAAGCCGAGGGTGACTTAATGACAGTCCGAGTCTCTGACAGTGCCTGGGGAGCGAGCGGGAGGAGGAGGAACTGTTCTCTCTCCTGAGGGATGAACAAGGAGCTACACGGCTAATCCCGCAGGCTGTGACCTTCAGCCTCCCAGCACATCCTGCTGCCGAGGCTTTTAAAATAGCTGGAGCCAGCGCTGGACAGGGGCAGAGGAAGTGGCCTGGGGTGCGGAGGCAGCAGGAAGGTCTTTGAGGTTCAGGTGCTGGCATGTCTGTTGTCTGCCTTCCTTCTGAGCCCTCGTACCTTTGGCCTGGTTGGTGTGGGTGCTGGGAGAGGCACGCAGTCTTCATTGCCTTCTTCCTCCCGTGGCTGGAGTGGTTCCCACTAACTATCAGCCGCAGCTTGGGGTGTGTGTGCTCTGGTTAGCTCGGGGATGAGGCAGGTTTGGCTCTGCCGCAAGGAGGACTGCTTGTAGAATCCTGAGTGATGGGGTCTGTTTGGGGAAGCCAAGCACCTGCCCATCCTCCAGCCACGCCCCCCCAGGCAGTATAGTCTGTCCCATACATGATCTGTGAACCAATCCCGAGTAGTTGTGTGAATTCAGAGACCACAGGCACGTTGGTCCGTGAGAGTAGCCAGGCGCACTGCAAGCAGCAGGTGGACTTCTGATTTCCCATTCAGAAGAGGGAGAGGTCCTAGCACGCACAGGGAGCTGAGTGGGAACCGACAGCTCCTCGCAGCTCCCTCCATAAGCGGTCAAGAGGGGTGACGGAGCAGGCCTAGGTTTCCTTTGCCTTGGAGGCCCCCCAGAATCAGGTGGTACCTGTTTGCGTTAGTCACACCCTCCGGGTTCCCTGGCCTCAGGTGCCTCGCCCCCGTCTGATGTCTGTCATTTGCATCACCACTGACCCAACCACCAGCCTTGGAATGCAGTGAAAATCGGGCCGACTTGCACGAGGACGGGTCCCCAGTTGGTCGCAACTGGAGTACGCTGGTTTGGGGCGAAGATTTGAGAAGGAGGAAGCTGAGAACCAGTGTAGGATGAAGGTTCCACAGAGGCCAGGGTCTCAGGGCATGCTGCAGGGAGAAGGGCAAGCCAGGTACAAAGATGCCCTCGCTCATTGCATGCCTCTCAGCCTGACCACTGTATCCCTAGCGCAGTCAGCATAGCCGGGCCACCTCACCCCCAGTTTCCTGTCTACCTCTTAGAAGAGGTGAGCTTCCAAAGTTTTCCAGGTGAGTTGAAGGGTGCTTTGGCCCTTCGGTGAAATCAGGTTTGATGCGTGCATTGTGTCTGTTCCTTGCTCAGGGCCTCCTCGAAGTGTTGAGTTAGGTGATCTCTCGGGCACCCCTCCCCTGGGTCTGTGGGCTGCTGAGGATGACCCATGCTAAGTGCAGCCTTGCCCAGAGCAGAGCTACAAGGCGCAAATGTCGACTTCCCCTCTGAGACCTGGTCTGTGCCGCCTGTGTCCTCTTTGGTGGTAATGGCCTATGATGGCCACGAGAGGGAGCGTGGGGCCGTGTTCCTGCCTTCACCAGCTGCTGCCAGCGGGTAGTGCCTCCTAGAAGTGGCAGGTCAGCCTGCGCTTGCGCCCTGCCTCCTTCCCGCGTGCGCGGCATTCCCCTCGTGCGGTGGCCCTGGCACACGGTCGACGTTTTTCCCATCATGCCAATTCTAATTCATGATTTTCTTTCCAGTACAACAGACTTAACCTGATCAAAGTAAGACGTTGAGTTTTTCTCCCTTCCTATTGAGTGTAGTGCTGTTCTGGTGTGACTCGGCCTGCCCGTAGTCTCGTCTCCCAGTCTACCTGAGCTTTCGCTTGGGGAGATGTCCTGGGCATGGGGGCTTTAGTCTGTTTCCAGGGGGTCTTGTGTTCCTTCATATGCTTGCTCTCAAAGCCCCTTGTAGGAGAGGCAGTGGCAGCTAGGAACAGACTCTGCTTGGTCCTTGTTCCCCACACCTTCGTCTTTGTCCTGTGTCCACGTTCTTTAGCTAGATGCATCTGTAGGCTGTCAAAGGACTGCCCTGCTGTGCTCCCTAGTTCTGCGCTTGCTTCCCCGGCTCCATCCTCTGGCCAGGGGTGGCGTCACTGTGAAAAGGACAGATATCCTCTCTCTCATGTCAGGGGAGCCCTCTGGAATGTTCTCTTTCCCTGTGAGACTGGGACCCGCACCGAACCTGAACTCTGGCTTAGGAACACCTAGTCACAAGGACCAACATCACCCCTGCAAGGCTGCTGGGCTCCGTGGGGGCTGCGAGGGAGTTGGGAGACCCCAGAAGCACCCTCACTGTTGGCTGAGAAGCTTCCAGGGCTAGCTGGGGAGGAGCCAAACCTCCAAGGGCCTTGCTTTGCCTGGAGTGAGAATACCCACCCCTTACAAAAGAGCATCCTGGAGACACGATAGCCACGTCCTCGCAGAGCTGGTGCCAGGTAGGGTACAGCTTCCCTGCCTGCAGCTCTTGGTGGCCCCGAAGCTCTGTGTTGCAACCAGATTCAGAGAACACCGGGGTCCGTGTAGCAGGCCTCTAACAAGGAAGACCGAGGCCCAGGCCTGCCCGAGACAGGTGTGCCCAGGCTGTCAGCTGCAGATCCCACTGTCGCCCTTTTTGTGAGAGTCTGCCATGAAGGACAGGGCACTGAGATGAGGAGCCAGTGTCACAGGACCGGGACGCCACCTGGTTTGGGTTGCATGAAGCTCCAGGAAGCTGGCCAGATGAGGCTTACAGGGCCCAGAGCAGGAGTGTGTTTTGATGCTCATCAGCCAAGTCGGGTACCCTTAGGGCCAGAGGGTGCAGAGGGAGCCCGAGGCAGCTGGTTGTCCCATCCAGCCTGCTCCACACATGGGCGCCTTAGCCACATTGCTCGGGTATCCAGGGGTCTCTGGATTTGTGCTCTTCAGTTGCTGTGACCCACGGGATCGGAAGAGGGATTAAAACTGTATTGGGGGTCCTCGGCTGGAGTCTTGGCTGAGAATTGACCCTGGAGAGCTGCGGCCACAGGGGGGCTGGGAGTCTTGGCCTACCTTCTGGCCATCCTCCTCTTGGCCTGAGGATAGAGTCACTCAGAGGCAGCTCCCACGCAAGCCTCACTCCACTCCATCCCGAGTAGAGTGGAAGAGCCAGGGGAGGGGGCAGATCTCCAACCACCTGCTCAGCCGTACAGTCATTCCCCCCTGTGGACAGAGATACGTGACCCCAGCAGACATGTTGACCTGTCCTGAGCCTCAGGCCCCTTTCCACTAGGTACGGGGAGAGGATGCAGGGTGCCTGGTATGTGTGGGACTTACACTCCTGGATATACAGTTGAGGTGCTGACAGGCAAGTGATGTTCCCCTCTACCCAGTGATTCTCCTCCATGTCTATCTACCCCTTAGCAAACTTCTCACTGAAAATGCCCCAACCCCATTGCCGTCCACAGGGGAAGGCAGTAAGGACTGCACACAGGCCAGCCACCTGAGCCTTCCCCTACCCACTCTTTCCCATCCAGATCCCATTCTTCCAGGGACTGGGGTATTGGGGAGTGTCTGAATTCTCAGGCTGGGTTGGGGTCTGGGGTTGCTGAGATTAAACAGACCTCATGGGCTGGCTGGAGAGGCCCAACCGCTACCCCACAGCAGACCCCAAGCCACGCTCCAGCTGTTAAACTCAGCTGTCCCACCAGGCATTGGGACAGAAGCAGAAGCCATCTCGCCTGTTAACCAGCAGTTAACCTTGTCCAAGGTTTCAGGCATCACCACAGTGTCCCACACTGCTTAATCCAGAGGGGCTGACTTGGAAAGGAGGCTGTGCTGCCCTCCACTCACACCTTGCTTCTGATCAGGGTCTGTTCGGGGACAACTGGCTTTCAGGTGTCCACAGCACGTCCCTCACCCCCAGCGGATGACCCCTGTGATGGGGTTCCGACTGCCTCCTGGTTGAGCTCTGGCTGGTGCTGCCGCTGCCTGCCTCCCTGACCGCCCTGAGCACAGGGGGCTTCCAGCATGGGCTGCTCTCCCCGGGCCTCCTTTCTGGGCTGTCTTGAGAAAGGAGGCCCCTCCCGAGCAGCCACATGGGAAGTGTTGGGCTGCACTTGGGCTCCTTCTCCCTGCCCCCCACCCTCCGCTGTCTGTGTCCCCTCCCCCTGGAGCCAGGCGTCCTCTGGCCATTTCCAACATCCATTCCTCAACTAACTTTGCTTTCTCTTTTATTTTGTCCTTTTCAGAAAAGCCAGAGTTGGTATAATGTAAGTATTGCTTTCTCTTCTTTGGGGTGGCGTGAGAAGTGCAGGGAGGGTGAAGTGGAAGGGAGGTTTGTTCCTGCAGTGGTTTGTCCTCTGCAGCAGCCTGGGGGTGACTGTGCTGGGATGACATGGCTGTTCCCTTGGTAAAGGAGCAGGCTCTCAGGCTAGGGGGCGTGAGAGAGAGTGAAGTCCAAAGTCGGTTGCAACCCTGCCACTGGGGCAGCCTGGTGTGTGTGAGTGTGTCTGGGGGTGGGCCCTCCAGTTCACCAAGGCCATTGGCAAAAAAAAAAAACCAGATGACCTGGTGTCAATAGGGCAGCTGGCCCGTTTAAGGGATTTGGCATCTGTCCCTGGGTACCTTCTCTCACCCAGCAAATTCCTTCCAGAAAATAGCCGCTGCCCCGTGTGAAGCCCCAGAGGACCGATGCACAGGACACCCCGCGGGCACCTCACACCCACAGCATGTCCACTGGGGACAGCAGACCCTTCACAGGCCACTTGCGCTCATGTAGACTGGGTGGTGGGCCTTGGAGCGTCCTCCTTGGAGAGCAGCTGGATGGAGGCTCTCAGTGGACTCCAGGCCGCGGGGCCGGAGCACAGAAGAGGGCCTGCCCTGTTTGGGATTGGATCATAATCAGCTCCCTCCTCCTCTGACCCCAGATCCTGCTTGGGCAGGTGCCAGGGTTGTGGTACAAGTGCCAGGGAAGGTGGCAGCGCATGACAGAGCTGAGGAGGGCAGAGCAGGGCTGGGCAGTGGGTCCGGATCACCGGTATGGGCTGGGCTGGTCCCGCTAAATCCTGTCACTTCTGACCCCACTCTGATTCTCACAGCCACCCCCTGACCACCACCGTTTTCACTTCCTGTTCCTTTTCCCACACATGAGAGCTGGTGTCTGAGCCCACGGCCCACTGACGGCTGTAGAAAGAGGTGCTGCCTCTTGGGTGGAGGAGGAGGGGAGGCGCTCTGCCCTCTGGTGGCCCGGAGGTCAGGGCGTGAAATGACAGGCAAATGAGAATGACGGTGGAGCTGGGTATGGCTTAGGACCTGGGTTCCTGACTCCCTCTTCAGGAATCCTACCCCTCTCTCTTCTCTTTCCACAAGTACATCATGCACATGTGCCACCAATAGCCCGTGACATACAGCGCTGGTTCTCAAAGGCCCATTGCACAGGGCCGCTGGCTGGGAAGCCTCCAGTGGCTTTCCATGCTCTGGGGTTCATGTTGTTCTTGAAACCCCCCGGTGCTACACACCGTGAGCCACCTGCACAGGTTGGGGTTTCCTGGCAGCCCTGCTTGCTCTGTTGCTCCTGGTGTGTCTGCCCTCCACCATGGGCCTCATGGCTCAGGAGAGCCAACACAACAAGGACAGAAAGAGGAGGTAGAAGTGGCAGGTGGGCATGGTGAAGGAGAGAGAGAGGAGAGAGAGGCAGGTGGCCAGGGGCTTCTAGCTGCTGAGCAGCGGAAGTCAACAGCCTGGCCCTGGAGTGGTGTTGTCGACTGTCTATCATTTTATTCCTTTCTGTGTTTCCTTCATGTATTTTGCACACTCTGGGCAGCAGGTGCACAGGGTCAGCCAATGCACAGAGCTCAGTGGGGTTGTAGCACAGGGGACTGGGCAGCTTGGGAGGGGAGCCCCTGCCTCCTTGCTGAGGTTGGTTCAGATGATGCCAATGCTGGCACGTGTGCACAGAGTGAGACGGTGCCAGTGCACCTCCTCATGGGGACTGGCTTGCATTGGAAGCTGGGCGGGGGTGGTGGACTGTGTTCCTGGCTTTAGCAGGAAGCTGCCACCTGGGTGTTTATTCGAGACGAGACACCCACCTGAGTCAGTGCATGCAGCAGTGGGCCACGACTGCTGGTTTAGCGCCCAGCCCCTGGGGTGGCTGGGTTCTCTCCAGGAGGCCTCCCAGGTGTTGAACTAACTACACCCCTGGGCTCCCACAGGAATCCCCTTGTCTTGCCCCTGCTGCTGTGACCAAGCCTGCGCAGTCCCCCACCTTGGGCCTGAGTTGTCCTGGGTCCCTTTCTGGAGGATCCCTTCCGCCCCTCCTCCTCTCAGCTCAGGAGACATTGGGATAGTCCTCACTCTTGGTCTCCCTTGTGCTAGCTCAGCTCTCCAGCTCTTATGAGACATCACCATGGCACCAGAAGTCCTCTGGATAGGGACAGGTGAAGACTTTTTAATCCCAGTCTGGGAACAGTGAGAAACTCCCCGCCCACCTAAGAGTGTGAGGGCCTGCTGTTTCCCCTGACTCTGATGGGAGTAGAAACCCACCCATCATCTCCCCATGCCCCAGTCTCCTCCTCCATTTATGTGCCCCCACCCTTCGTCTGCTCAAGACAAGAGATCTTATTTTCACTTGGGTCGCCAAAGAGGAGTTGTTACGGTGTGATGACAAGCCACTCGGTCTAAAGAGTGGATCACATGGAGGGGACTCCAGTGTCGTGGGGGGAAGTTACAGAAAGGAGCTTTCAGGATTTGCTGGTCGTGGCATCTCCTGCTGCCCCGAGACTCCACCAGGCCTGGCCATGGCTATTTCCATCGACCCCTCCATTTCATTCTCCTGGGTCTGCAGTCCTGAAGCTGCAGCTCTGGTGCACCTGGAGCCAGAGCCTGGGGAGCGAGAGGGGCACATTCTTCCCCCGCCCCCACGGTGGCCATCTCCTGCCAACTTCCCCAGGGCTGGGCTCTGCCTCTCTGCCTCCCTCTATCTCTTCTCTACCTGTTTCTCTGGGAGTCTTTCCACCCGCCTACCCCGGCAGCCATCCCTTCCCCTGCAGATGTTAGCTCACAGCCAGCCCGGTGCTGACTGTTCCCTCTCCATCTGCACCTGGCTGTGCCCTACCTGTCTCGCTGTCTTTCTCACTTCCCTCATCTCCCCACTGCCCCCTGCCCCACATCGGTCTTGTGCCTACCCAGGCTGGGCTGGTGGGTTTGCAGATCATAATTGGTTTCTTCCTAGGTGGGGTTAATGCTCCAACAAAATCCATCTGTTTTTCTCCCGGGCTCCTCCACACCCTCTCCTTCCTGCTATGTCCGGGAAAGGGGTACCACTTGGTCCCAGCTCCCTGTGTTTGCGGTAGAGTTAATGTTTAGCCCAGGGCCAATTCCCGTGGCTCAGACTCTTGCCCCGCCCTACCCAGCCCTTGGTGAGGGGGTGGGAGAGGCTGGGGTTGGCACACACCGAGAGGCATCACTCTGGCCTTATCTTGGCAGGTGTGTCCTGCTTCTGTTTCACCCTAACTGTCCTCCTGCATGACTGCCCAGAGCTTTCCTGGAATCCCTGAGAGGTCCCAGAGCCTCCTGTACCTGTCTACTGCCTATGCATGACGCGCTGGTCACCCTGGAGAACGGGGCCACTGTGTTGGCCTCTGTGCTGCTAAGGACGGGGTTGTGCTGAGGCCGTATGGGCTGGGACTGGGCTCTGAAAACCGTGCGCAGATGTGTGTGCCTTCAAGGTGTCCATGACAGGGTGGCAAGGCAGATAAAGACATTGGAAATACCTCATGACTCGCTACTGTAGGAGATGGGATAACTGAGGCAGGCATAGATCATTTCTGGAGCAGGTGGTAGTCCAGTAGCATTAGCTACCTGTGTGATAGATGGAGGTGGGAGTTGCATCTGGGAGGGCAGAGGTCATTCGAAAGAGGGGACAAAGGGCTTGTTAGGAGAGGCTTGAGCCAGGAGTCCGACTCTTCTTTGTCCACTTTGGCTACAGTGGGCTGCCCTAAATTAGCATCCCTGGGTAGGGACCCTGGGAACTGACATTTCTTAATGTAGTCATCTGCTCATGTTGAAGGAAATCTCGAGTGTTGTTGAATCAGATCCCTAAGACTCACAGGCCCCCCGAGACCCTCCCAGCCAGGTGGCCCAGGTGGGCAAGGGGAGCTGGCCCATTTTTCTAAGGTCAGCAGTCCACATCTTCCCATGCCCTGTGGGCGCTGCTCTGTCTGCAGCCCTTATGCCTGCCCTTGGCCTGGCTCCCAAGGCCTTCTCTGGATTTGGCGGCTGCCTTCCGATGGACGGGGGTGTGGTGCATGTTCAGCTCCTAACCTTGCTACTTCACCCTCGACATGTGATTAGCTGTCTGGGAATCTAGCTGGCCTTGGGTCCCTTGTGTTGCTGCTGGGATGAGGGTGGGGGAGGGTCCTTGGACCAGGATGGAGTGTCTCATACAGACCCTGCAGCTGTCAAGCTTAGCTTCTCCGGGTGACCACTCAGCCTTTCCCCACCTGGCACGCATGAGGCCGAATCAGTGAACCTCCCAGGTTGGCTGCTGTTGGCCACTGGGGGCCAGGGTCTGGAGACAGTGTCTCCGAGAAGTCCCCGGGCTGTTGGAGTCGTTCAGATTTCATCATCATCACACAGTGCCCTTGGCACCTCCCTGTCCCTTCCCCCACCCAAAGCCCTGGCCAGCAACTTTCCATTGCAGGAAACATCTGGCTGGGGAGGCCTGGCTAGGCTGGGGGTTACTGGAGGACATTGGCCAGGACTGTCACCCAGATCCTGTAACTTGAAGCATGTGCAAGGCTCTCGGCCCTGCCCGCCCACCCGCCCTGCTTGCCTCCCTCCTTTCACGGGTGACTCTAACAAAGAGCTTGTTTGCTGGACAGCCCAATGGAGCACGTTCTGCAGGGATAAAGGGGTGTGTGTAGGGGTGGGGATGAGATCAGGCCCTGTTGGCCATGGCCAGGGCTGGCCCCTCCGCTTTGGGAGGGCTGTGAGTCATCGTGACCCTGTGCCCGCCCATTGAACATTGATTAAATGTGCCAGTGAGGGGACAGACTGCGACTGCAGAGCCGAGCATGCAGGTCCCTCTCCGGAGCTTTAGACTGACTACTCTGAATCACTCCACCGTGTGTGAGTAACCAGTGGGGCTCAGCCTTCGCCTCCTGCTGTGGGCCACCTCTTCTTGTGAAGTTTGCCTGTCCGCCCAGGGACCTGCCCCTGGAGCCCCCAGCCGGCCTTGTATACCTGCTGTGGCCTCTGAGTCCTCTGGCTCTGGCCCGACTCTGGGAGTGACTGCACTGACCAGGAGGGGGTACCTCAGGCACATGCCACCCTCCTGTCCCCAGGCCGCTGTCAGGCCGAAGATCAGCCGAGAAGGACGAAGCAGAGTCCGGCTGTGGGAGACTGGCCAGCCAGCCCCGCTCGAGAGCCATGCTGTGACCACACTCTCCAATTTGTGAGCCTTCGTGCTGGGAACATATCTGTAGGAGAGGAAAGAACCTCAGGCAGGGTCTCCAAGAAGTCAGGCCAAGTGAAGCCAATTGTTTTCATTCCTCCCTTGGGACAGTCAGGAGTTGGAGCGCAGGAGCTGGGTTCCCCTGGTTGGGGGGGCCATGGAATCTCTCACGGAATCTGGGGTCCTGTGGAGCCTCCTGTTGCAGCAGGAAAGCTGGGCGCTACGGGGGTACCTGAAGAGGCTTACTGACACCCCTGCCGGGGCTGAATACTGTTGCTGGCACGGATCTGAGGAAATCCCGGCTGTGAGTGTGTGACCCAGTTTCTCTGTCTGCGATGGTTCTCTATGCCTTTCCATGCCCTGGGCATCTGTGCTCGCCAAGGGCCTGGGAACTGATGAGTGACAATCCTTGAACCTGAGTCCTTGGATAGTTTTGAACTCAAATAGGGGAATGGTGCCTCACCTGGGGAGAGCAGGATTGCAGGGGTGAGAAGGAAGAGGGCCAGGGTTTCTGGTGTGGGGAGGTGCTGGGTGGCAAGTGGAGTGTGCTGACTTGTCTCTGCTTCTTGCCTGCTTCTTGCCACTGAGTGCTCTGCAGCCTGGAGGCGTCTGTGTGTGCCCCTGGCCTAGAGAGACTGTGGACATGAGGTTTGTCCTCCCCTGTCTTCAGTGCTACAACCTTGTCCCAAGCAGAGAAGTGACTGCCTCCTCTCCTCCATGTGGATGCAATAGCCAGACTCTCCTCGACGTCCCCACCACCTCTGTCTCTGCAGGTGTCTGAGGTCTCATGGGGTAAAAGAGAAGCTGGAGAGAAATGACCATGTAGACAGGATATTAGAAATAGGAAGCTTTTGGAGTTCCAGGTGATTGGAAGGCTAATGTCCAAGTTCACCTGCAAGGACTTGGGGCCACCTGGTCAACAGCGTCTCAGGTTGACAGAGGGCCAGGAATATATAGTGGGGGAGGTTTGGGTGTGTGTGTGTGGTGGGGGAGGTTTGGGGGTGTGTGTAGGGAGAGAGCCCAAAGCAGGTGAACATGCTCCAGCTTAGAACCACATGCCCTGGGTTTCCCTTCTGCTCTCCTGCTCGGTAGCCAGGCACTGTGAGTAAATCGGGTAGCTGCT
The DNA here is from genome assembly GCF_017591425.1 of Ochotona curzoniae. Taxonomy (NCBI): domain Eukaryota; kingdom Metazoa; phylum Chordata; class Mammalia; order Lagomorpha; family Ochotonidae; genus Ochotona; species Ochotona curzoniae. The sequence continues at coordinate 2,195,668 of NW_024465573.1, read as the reverse complement.
GTGTGCCTCAGTTTACTCGAACTTGGGACACTAAAAACAACCCTTCTGCCAGGTATAGAGATGAGTGGACATGATGGGTTTTGAACCGGTGGCTGGTACTTGGCAATAACTCATTCCACGGTTGATTACTGGCAGCTTTCATTGGCCAGTTAGACATGGTTATGAATTCACTGATAAACAAGGGTTTTAGGATGGACTGTGTTCCAAGGTGCCAGGGGGCCATCCACATTGATAATCTCAGGACTAGTCTGAAACTAGTAGTGTGGGTGTCTCCCAAGGTCTTATTTCATGATCTTTGCTTCATTTTGGGGGATTCTGTGACAGTCTTGCTTTGCAGAATGCGGAGGGGCAGCTACAATTGCAGGTGGAACTCCTGTAATAAGTACCTATCAAAGGCTGAAACCCCAGTTCTTAGCCGCAGACCCAGCGCTTGGAAGCACCTTTTGTCCTTTCCTTTGCCTTCCTGTTGCCTTCTCTATGAAACACTCTTCTTCCCTCCAACACAGAGACCCCCCAGGCCATAGCTCAGGTGGACACGCATACTGACCATGGCTTCAGCTTCCTTGTGGGCAGCTGGGCACCATGGACACCAAAACAATGAGAGGCTCAAGTCCGGCTCTGTCATCCCCATAACTGCATGCCAATTGATTTCCAGGGAGTGGGTGAGAAAGTATGTGTCACCTGCAACTGGGCAGTCTGTCCTCAGGCCTGCCTCTGGCCAAGGGTCAGCAGCTTTGTACACTGCAGAAATAGGTCAGCACACGGTACATATGCCTTTTGTCGCTGTATGAGGCTCTTCATGGGTTGTGTAGTTGTTCTTTGCATCTTCATTTGGTGTCTTCCTTCATCTGTGGTGCATATCTTCATGTTATTTATTTTGTCAAGGTATTTTTGGTGACATGTAGCAATTGCATATGTTTGTGCAGTATGGTGCAATAGTTATATCCATGTATGCTATGTGCAATGATACAATTAGGGGAGTTAGCATCACATTTCTTTCTGTTTTATTTGAAATGCAGAGAATCAGAGATGTACAGACATGCTCATCCACTGGTTCTCTTCCCCAAACATCCACAACAGCTGGAGCCAGCCAGGCAGACAACAGGAAGCAGAAGCTCAGCCTGAATCTCCCCTGTGGGTGGTAGAGAACCAACTCCTTGAGCCATCACCTGTTCCCTCAGAGGGTGTGCATGAGCAGGAAGCAGGATGCACGCACATCTTCACCACTGTATCAAGCACCCATTCTTTTGTTTTAAATTACTTACTTATTCTTATTTAAGATTTACTTATTTTTCTTGGAAAGACAAATTTACAGAGAGAAGGAGAGATAGGCAGAGAGAGCTTCCATCCATTGGTTCATTCCCCAAATGGGCACAATTGGCTGGAACAGAACCAATCTGAAGCCTGCAGCCAGGAGCTTTTACTGGGTCTCTAGGGGTGCAAGATCCCAAGGCTTTGGCTCTTACTCTTCTGCTTTTCCTGGCTGTAAGCAGAGAGCTGCATGGGAAATGAAGCAGCCGGGACACAAACTGGCACCCTTATAGGATCCCGGCACTTGCAAGGGGAGGATTAGCCAATTGAGCCATTGTGCTGGGCCCTTTTGTATTTTTTAAATCTCAAGTTTGTTAGCCTAGAAACTACAGGAATTCTGTTTTACAGCTGACAAAGTTTGCAAGGAGGAATTACCGAGGAAGTGTATGGAGAACCCTGTACGCTATGTGTGCAGAGGGGCCATCTGGTGGCACAGGTGGCGGTAGGGTGAGAGGCCAGGGCTGGGCATCAAGAGAAGGAGAGCACTCTGCATGCTCACCCCTTACCTGACCTGATCCCCGATGGCCTGTGGGACAGCATCACGCCAGGGACCTGTCTTTGGCCAGCTTTGGTTTTCCCATCAGTACAGTTAGGATTGCAATTGGAGCCTTTTGTGAGGCTGGGGAGGGAAATTTGGTGTGTTTATTCTTCGCTTATGTCTTATGTTTTATGGGTCTTCTAGAAGTATTTTATGATTTAAAAAAATCACGTCTTTCATGGTCGGCTAAATGCTCACTGTGTCATGGTGACAGCTTCTTCTGCGGGGTGCACTGGGCCCCAGCCCATCATGTGCCTGGCTGGATCCCATGCTTCACTGTTTTTTTTTTTTTTTTAAGATTTATTTATTTATTGGAAAGTCAGATATACAGAGAGGAGCAGAGACAGAGAGGAAGATCTTCCATCTAATGATTCACTCCCCAAATGAGCTCAACAGCCGATGCTATGCCAATCCAAAGCCAGGATCCAGGAACTTCTTCCGGGTATCCCACACGGGTGCAGGGTCCCAAAGCTTTGGGCCATCCTCGACTGCTTTCCCAGGCCACAAGCAGGGAGCTGGATGGGAAGTGGAGCTGCCAGGATTAGAACCAGCACCATATGGGATCTCAAGGCGAGGACTTTAGCTGCTAGGCCACGCCGCGGGGCCCCCATGCTTCACTGTTGGGATGGAGCTGCTGGCTTGCTGAAGGCTGCATTAAGCCTCCTTTTCTAACCTGGTCTCCTAGGATCAGTGATTGGTAGAGACTGGTCCTTGCCCTCTTACCATAGCAGCAAATGCTGCTCCTGTGCCTTATTTGCTAGCCCGGGTGAACCTGGCTCCATCCTGCTAACCTTGGCCATTGTCATGCAGGTGTTAAGTCCCACATATAAGCAGAGAAATGAAGACTTCAGAAAGCTCTTTAAGCAACTTCCAGACACGGAGCGCCTCATCGTTGGTGAGCTGGGTGACCTGGGAGGGAGCTGGCAGAAACCCTGGCTGCTCCCATCTAGAGGCTGTGGGCAGTCCACATAATCACATCTTCTGGAACAGGAAGAGGGGATGTTCTGAGCCCTCGCCCCAGCATCACACCTGCAGGAGGTCACCTGCGTCCTTAACCTCTCTGCAGGTGGCCAAGGGGTCATGGATGACGGAGGGAGGGAGTTAGTTGACTGTTGCTGGCTTTTGGCACTTGTCGCTCTTGGCTCCCTGGTGCTGCACCATTCATTCCTCTGCCTCTAGGCAGTAGCCTGTTTCACCTTCATGTTTCCTGATCAGGGTGTTTCCTGCTGCTATTTCATGTGGCTCGTGCACCTGGTCGTTGGGAGGCAGTGGGCTTCACTGGTGCTGGTGGGAGGGATGACATGTGGTTTGCTAAAACATGCTTCCTGTCTCTGCTCCTCTTCTTCATCCTGCTGCAGATTACTCATGTGCACTCCAAAGAGACATTCTTCTTCAGGGCCGACTCTACCTCTCTGAAAATTGGATTTGCTTCTACAGCAACATCTTCCGCTGGGAAACCCTGGTAAGGACCCTTGGTTATGACTGAGAAGCTGCTCTTTCTTCCTCTTGCTGGCATTGTTGTCTTCCTGGACCTTGGCAGAATTAACAGAAACAGGTGCATGAGTTGGCAAGGCTAGGTCACTTTGAATCCCGGTATGAAGATCTCTTGCACCACATCTCTTTCTCTCCTCCTCCCCTCGGGATGTGGAAGACAGGACTAAGCAAAGGCAGGTGAACCTTTGGACATTTAGCATAATACAATTAAAAGACTGTTAGTCTTGGAACTCATGAGCGGATTGTTCCCTCTCTGGGTTTTGCAGCAGAATAGCTGTGTGATTTTAGGCTACTTTCTGTCTTAGAGTCTGATTCCTCATCCTGAGAAGTGAACAGTGATTAACCAGTTGACATGTCAGGTCCTGTCTGATGCCATTATTCTGTATTTGTGACAAATAACGGCAGGACTTGGGCACACGTAACAGTGTGAAAGGTTCTTGGACCTAGAGCCAACCTACCCAAAGGCTCTGTCCCTCCCTGTGAAGGGCAGTGAGACTCAGAGTTCCCAAGGCCGCCCTTCCAAGGCTGTTCATGTGTCATCTCTGGTCTGGATTCCCTACCTGCACTTGTGCCATCTGAAACACTCTGTCTGGGTCCACTAATACCTCCTTTTACTTGTCTTTTCCTGTGCCTGTGGATTGTCAGCTGACAGTTCGTTTGAAAGACATTTGCTCCATGACTAAAGAAAAAACAGCTCGCCTCATTCCCAACGCCATCCAAGTTTGCACTGATTCAGAAAAGGTAAGTGGAGTCTAATTCAGAACTGGCTTTCTGCCTTCCTTTCTTTTAAAGATCTATTTATCTGGAAAATGTTAGAGAAGGAGAGACAGAATAATAGAGAGATCTTCTATTCACTGGTTCATTCCTCAAGTGGCTGAACAGCCAGGGCAGAGTCAGGCTGAAGCCAGGAGCCAGGAACTTCAATTTGTCTCTCCCACGTGGGTTGCAGGGTTCCAAGCACTTGTGTCGTCTTTCACTGCTTTTGCCAGGCTAAGAAATAGAGCGGGCAGAGAATGAAGTGCCAATATGGGTTGTCAGCACTGCAGGCGGCACTTTACACACAGTGACGTCCCCTGATTCTGACCAGAACCATGAATGGTGTGTTTCTGCCTTTAAATAGCATGAATGTGGAGGCCAATAGTACCTTGGTGAGAGGTGACGAGGGTGGCAACCTTTAGGGATGGCAAGCTGGCAGGAGATTGGAGTGGCAGACATTGGACTTGGGAGCCAGAACTCCGAGATGGAGTCCTGTGACTGCAGGCATCCTTTCTGAGCCCTAGTTTTTCTCAAATGTGGAAATGAAATGAGTTTTAAAATAACATCACCTATTTGAAAACATTATTGTGAAACACTCACTAGGCAAATAGAAGTACTCATCATTGTATATCAGAACATAGCTGATGATCTATCAAGAGGAGAAAGAGTCAGATAGGAAATGGAGCATCCTCTTCCATAGAGGAAACGTTGATAGGATTTAAGGCAAGTAGCCAGAGCCTGAAGGCTAACCTGGTCAAGGTCAGGGTGGGTGTCTACTGAAGATGTCAGTGCAAAAGTTTCCTTGGACTTGGGCAGTTCAGTGGTTGTATCCATGAACATTGGGGTTGATACTCTTGGCCTTGGATTCTGTTTCTGGTCCCAGCGAGTTTTGAGATGATGAAAGTTGCCCAAATCAAGGTCATGCTATTACTTGTTAACAATTTTGTGGAGTACCTAAGGCATTTGGGGTGGTCCACAATTTAAAAAGGGCGTGGCACGATAGCATAGTGGTTAAAGTCCTTGCCTTGCACTCCTGGGATCCCATATGGGCACCGGTTCTAATCCCGGCAGCCCTGCTTCCTATCTGGCTCCCTGCTTGTGGCCTGGGAAAGTAGTTGAAGACGGCCCAAATCTTTGGAACCCTGCACCCGCATGGGAGACCCAGAAGAGCTCCTGGCTCCTGGCTTTGAATTGGCTCAAGTCCAGCTGTTGCAGCCGCTTAGGGAGTGAACCATCGGAAGGAAGATCCTTCTTCTTTGTCTCTCCTCCTTTCTGTGTATCCACCTTTCCAATTAAAAAAAAAATTTTTAAGTTTTTAAAAAAGCTTTGAAGTAGTTAGTAGGTGCGTGGTGGTTTTCTGAATATTAGAAAGGATGCCAGTGGTAACTAAGCCCCGGAAGAGAGGATTCCTTTCCATGTTGTCCTTGTGGAGCCTTAGCATGTAGACTGATGGCCAGTGCAGGCTGATCTTAAAATACTTGTTGAATGAATGAAAAAAGCCAGGGCATTGGGGCATTTGTCTTGTCCTTCCTTTTGGGTCAGTTCGTAGCTTACCTCTGACCTAGTTCTGGTGTGTTGGGTGCAGGACATTTTTATGGAGGTGAAACTTTTATCTTTTTAAACACTTACCATTGTTTGTCTAAAAGGCATTAGTGAAAGAGAAAGAGAAATCTTTTATCTTCTGGATCATTTCCCATATGGCCCTAATAGCCTGGTCTGGTTCAGGCTGGAGCCAGGAATCTGAAACTCCACCTGAAACTCCACCTGAAACTTCCACATGGGTGGCAGGGGCCCAAGCACTTGGGTCGTCTTCCACTGCCTTCTCGGGCACGTTAACAGGAACCTGGACTGGAAGAACAGCCAGTGTTGTTGCAATGTGGGATGTCGGCAATGTAGGCTGAAATTTAATGTGCTGTACCACAGCACATTGCCACTGTAAGTGAAAACTTGAAACCAAAGAAAAAAGCCCTGAGACAAGTGTGGGTGTAAACCTAAAGGCACTCAGGAGTCCCCAGAGCCTGGACCCCTTGTGTCTGACCTCCGCAGCTCAAGTACCTAGGCTATGACCACAAGTGTCAGAGTCGTTGGTATTAGAGGATGAAGTCAGTATTATAAAGAAGTAAGGATCCTATCTCCAGTCATACTTTTCTAAGTCCTAACGCACATGCCTGTCTATTTTCTCCTGCCATCCAGCACTTTTTCACGTCTTTTGGAGCCCGGGATAGGACGTACATGATGATGTTCCGGCTGTGGCAGAATGCTCTCCTGGATAAGGTACGTTCTGCCGCCAGGTGAATGTCCACCTGTATGTCCTCTCCCCCTGACGTCCCGATGGGAGCTTGCTCCTTAGCCAGCTCCAAGACGTCCCAGTCTCTTGTGGTCCCAGAATTCCTCTAGGGTTGGGAGAATGGCACATGCTAGCACCAGCACTATTAACCTGAGTCCTTAGAAGCAGCCTGTCCTCTTTGGGAATGGCTTCCACGCTGCCCAGAGTAAAGCATTGAGGATTTTGGACCCGTCACAGGCCCATCATCAGTTCCACTACTGTAAATTGTCCCAGAAGTTGTTTTGTTTGGTGTGTTGACACAGAAATAACTGTCCTGGAAAGCAGAAGCTTTTTTATTCCAAGATCCTTAGTCATAGGGGGCCCAGACTCAGGGCCATAGGGGAGGCTTCAGGTTTGGGAGAGCACAGCCAGCACCTCTAGTGTGGTGTTTGCAGGAAGCCTTGGGTGCGATTTTAGGTCTGGCTGATTTTGATAAGTCAGCATGCTTAAAGGTATAGGGGTCATCTATGTTTGCCCGGCGTCTGACCTTGGAGCAGCTAGGGCAAGGGAGTGTGCTCCGTCCCTGGGTGGAGGGACTGTTCGCTGGTTGGTTGCATGTGAGTGAGTTGTTCTTGTTGCTAGGAATTAATGAACCTTGGTAGGTTGCTTCTGAACAGGATGCTAGATGCCAGAGCACCACTAATAGAAAAACGTGTAAATGCTCACTCGCATCTCCACTAGCCGACTGCTGAGTTGCACCGAGAGGGGCCACAATTCCTGCCCTGACTCAAATAGAGTTTCTGCTAGTCTGAGAGTCTGTATCCGTGGCATGAATCCTGGTCACTTATTTGCAGATCCTGTCCCTTTAATTGGCCACCTGTAATAACCAGGTGGCAGTAGTTGAGTCTTCATGGGCAGTTCTGAGTTTTCGGGTCATAGTTGTTTTTGATTCTAAGCTGTACACAGGGTTATCCATTGTCTTCCCCAGTGCTCTAGTAAAATGACTTCCAGGAGTTCTGTCCAGTGAGGAGGATTTGCTTGTTGTGCTTTTTTTTTAACCTGTGGTCAGATGGCAAAGGTTGAGTGGTGAGGCAGGCTGGGACATGGCTTAGAGAGAGACAGCTGTGTCCCAGGCAGGGTGAATGGTGTCCATAAAGGCCAGAGAAAGAACAGAGAGGTTCAAATCCAGAAGAAAGAGACTCCTTCTTTGGGCAGTGTGGCACAGGGAGCCCGCAGACCTTGCTACCCCATAGCGAGGTCCTGACTCCACCAATCTAGGCAGTTCTCCTTACTAGAACACTAAGGCTGAATTGCGGTATTCTGCTGGTTTCTTAAGCCATACCCTGAAAAGATGGTCTAAGGACAGCTTTAGTGTCCTGTAATGACTGGGACTTGGCTTCATTCAGGTCTCCCATGGAGTGCAGGGGCCCAAGCACTCAGGGCATCTTCCGCTGCTTCTCCAGGCTTATTAGCAGGAACCTAGATTGGAAATGGAGTAGTGGGAACTCTAACACACACCCATATGTGATTCAGGTGTTGTAGGAGTGGCCCACCTCAGCATGCCACAGTACCCACACTGGAATACTCTTGTCTAGGACTGTGCACGGCACAGGCACACATTGAAATTAAGCAAACAAAGCTGGACCTGATGGGTGTTGCAAGCTGCTTCTATTTAAGAAGAAAGAGTGTTCACTGGCATGGTGGCTCAGCAAGCTAATCTTCCACCTGCAAGTGCCAGCATCCCATACGGGCGCCAGTTTGTGTCCTGGCTGCTCTACTATATTAAGATAGTCAAGAGAAGGTTGAATGAGATGGCCTGTTAAACTCCAAGAATGTGAGACTATTTCTGACCACAGGAATTCTCCGTCTGTGGAATGGACCACGTTCGACATTGAGTTTCATTCTTGGAAGTGGCCCACTAGGAGATGTTTGCTGTGTGTGGGAGACAGGGTCTGGGATCTTATGAATGTTCAGCATCCGAAGGGCTCCCTAACCTTAGAGCACCACGAGTTTATGGCTGTTAATACTGGATCTCATCAGGAGGCACGTGGGTGGGGCAATTACCATACCCAAGTCGCCAGTTGGTTACATTCTGCACAGCCCTGTTGAAGAGAGTTCCTCTGGGCGGATTTGGAGGTTCGGAAGAACCAGTGTTCAGGCTTCTTGCCTTTCTCTCCTGCAGCCTCTGTGCCCCAAGGAACTCTGGCACTTTGTTCACCAGTGCTACGGGAACGAGCTGGGCCTGACCAGTGACGATGAGGACTATGTGCCCCCTGATGATGACTTCAACACGATGGGGTGAGGAGCTGGGGCTGGGCTGCTCTGGGAAACTGCGGGTGGATTGGCAGCAAAGCCTCCACTGGGCGAGTGGCATTGAAATTTAGCCCTAGTGAAAGTGAAGGAATGAATCTGAGGGGTCAGGGGAGACATACCTGGATGAACAGTCTTCCGGGTGGAGAAAACAGCAAAGCCAGGGCTGTGAAAGCACCCAAGGGCCTGTTGGCCCCAATGGCTGGGTTTTACCAAGAACGGAATGGAAACATTGTGAGTAGATCGTTGATAAGGTCTTGACTGAACAGGATCACTCTGGCTTCTAGACAGAAAACATACTGGAGGGGTTTTGGAAGAGCATAGGGAGAAACGGGGGAGACTAAGATGAATGAGAATCAATAGATGATTCAGATGAATGAGAACAGCGGCTCGGACCAGGAAAGTGGCTGTAGAATGGTGATAAGTGATCAGCTCCTGGATATATTTTCATGTTTATTGATGGATCCAAAAGGGAACCGTATGTAAGATTTTGTTGTTGTTGTTGATCTTGCCATCTGCATAGATGAAGTTGCTCCGGCCTGAGATGGACAGCATTGTAGGCAGAGCACATTTTAAGGGAAGAGCACAAGAGTGGCTTTAGACAGATGGCCATGTGGAACAATCCAGCAGGCCTTGAGGTGTGAGGGCGGAGGTCACAGGAAGTCTGGGGCCACATGCTCTAGAGTGGTAACTGGAGCTCCCTGAAACTGGCTGAGCCCTCCACCAACCAAATGGATGTAAGATGTAGTTCAAGGACTAGGCCTGAGAGCACTCGACAAGAGGAAGCGGCAGCAAAACATACCTTGGAAGAACACCCACAGATGTAGGAAGAACAACAGGGGCATTTTGTATCCTGGAAGGTAAGGAAAAGGAGTTAAGGAGAAGGGAGTCCCACTGTGTCACGTACTGTTGATAGGAAAAACAGAGGCTGCACACTCATAATACTGAGAGCAAGCTTGCATGAGACACAGATGGTAGGGGGAGAATAGGTGACAGTGTAAGAGGCTTGAAGAGTAGAAGGCAGGGGAAGAGCTTTGAACCAGGAGGACCTAGACCTGGGCTCAGGTGTAAGTATCAATATTGAATAGTGGTATTATTTAATCCCTGCGAGAACCCAGTCGGCGAGTGCTATAGTGCAGGTAATTGACTCGGAGTTGTCAGTCCTGATATGCAAAGAGTAAGCGAGATGTTGATGTTTGTGACGATTACAACAGTGATAACCGCAGCTCGAGGAGACTACAGTCCCTGAAATGTCCTTGGAAGGACATCACGTTCTCAAAGAGGTCTCTATTTAGGTTTAGGAAGAGAGGTTTACTAGTTAAGAGCTAGGGTTTGGGCGGTACCAGTGAAGGAACACTTTAGCTGGAGTCCTGTCTTAGTCACGGGGAAATGAAATTATGCTCAGAACCCGAACACTTGATTTAAGCAGTCAGAATGAATACCAGTGGAAAAAAGCATAGCTTAAAACCAGTAGTTACCATGTTTAGGTGAGAACAAATCTAAGGATGATGTCTAGAAAAAAGTGAGTTTGAGGCCAGAAATTGTAGGGAAGCAGCAAAGGGTAGGGTGTGGTAGGAAGGTATTTTAAGGAGAGTAATGGAGGTAGACTTTTGGTTAGGGAAGAAATGCATATCTCTGCCCTCAAAGAGGCAGGAAGGCCCATGGCTCTGGGTGGAGATGGACATGTTTGAGGTTCTTAAAACTTTCAGTGATCATAATCCCTGAGGTTAACCTGGGCTCACTGCTGTCTTCCTTCAGCTACTGCGAGGAGATCCCCGTAGAAGAGAATGAAGTTAATGACAGCTCCTCCAAAAGCAGCATAGAGACCAAGCCAGATGCAAGTCCTCAGCTGCCCAAGAAATCCATCACCAACAGCACTCTGACATCCACAGGGAGCAGTGAAGCCCCTGTCTCGGTATGGGCATGGACCCATAGTCCTTCCACCCAGGGGCTAGGCTCTTGTAGGGTAGTTAACGCCACAGGGACCCTGTTCTGGGGAGTAACGGGGGACAGGGTGGTTATACCGTGGTTGGGTTATTCAACAACACATCCTGGCAAGGGGGCTGTCTATATTCCAGTGATGTAGTTTCGGTTCTAGTTATGTGGGACTGCCTTCTGAGCAGATGGAAACCATTCCAAACCTATTGTGTGAGCTTGGCTCGTTGCTGGACTGCTCTGGACAAGCTGCATCTGGTGGAGAATTAATCCAGAACTGTACATTTGGTTAATATTTCTATATACACCGTAATTTAGTTTCTTACTATGGTAGCGTCTGTGGACAGCGTAAAGATAAGTATTCTCTGTTCTCGAGAGTTCAGATATCGAGGAGAAAGGATGGTGATGAAGGAAGGAGTTTGTGTGCTTGCTGGAAGGTGGGAGCAGTTCTCAGAAATGGGAGTCTTGCATTGCAGTGGGTTAAGAGCCAGGCCAACTCGCATTAGTATGAAAACATGCATTTGAGCATTAATCTCCTACTTCTAAGGGTGTTGTGAAGATATAAAGCATTGCATTGAGCCTCCAGGGCTGATGAGAGAAGGGAAAGCAAAAATGCTTTGGAGGCAGGCTGGCTTGGTCATAGCATGCTGAGGATGTGGCTCAGGAAAGGACTACTAACTCGCTCGTAGCTGAGCTGTGCATGGGAAGAACCCCAAGGCCAGGACGCTAACCTCTTTGGAAGACAGATGTCCCGAGCACATTACCTGTGGTGTGTGACTGCTGTCTCCACCGCAGTTCGATGGCTTGCCCTTGGAGGAAGAGGTGCTAGAGGGCGATGGGTCCCTGGAGAAGGAGCTCGCCATTGACAACATCATAGGGGAGAAGATGGACATCATCGCACCTGTAAACTCTCCATCGTTGGACTTCAATGACAATGAAGACATCCCCACGGAGCTCAGCGACTCTTCTGACACACACGATGAAGGTGGGCGTTTGAGAACAGCTAAAGTGACTCTGTAGAGACTGCGGTTGGTTGTCTCTAGGTTCCTCATGGAAGGGTTGTTTACAGAGCTGTGTGGAAAAAAATGGTACATTTCAGGGCCCACAATGTGTTTTAGCTGCTCAGGCTGCTACCTGTGATGCCAGCAATCCCATATGGGCACCAGTTTGTGTTCCTACTGCTCCACTTCCAATCCAGCTCCCTACTAATATCCTGGGAAAAGCAACAGCACATGGCCTGAGAGCTTGGGCCCTTGCCATCCGTGTGGGAGACCTGGGTGGCGTTCCTGGCTCCTGGCTTTGACCTGGCTCAGCCCTAGTCATGCTAGCTGCTTGGTAGATAAACCAGAGGATGGAAGACCTCTCTCTTTCTATCTCTCCCTCTTTCCCTGCAGCTCTTTCAAGTAATAATTTTTTAATAGTGTATTTGTAGGGGACTTTTAAGAGGTCATGGAAAATGTTGGGGAAGGGCCCGGCGCGGTGGCGCAGTGGTTAAGGTCCTCGCCTTGCACGCCCGGGATCCCACATGGGCGCCGGTTCTAATCCCGGCAGCCCTGCTTCCCTTCCAGCTCCCTGCCTGTGGCCCGGGAAAGCAGTCGAGGACGGCCCAAAGCTTTGGGACCCTGCACCCGCATGGGAGACCTGGAAGAGGCTCCTGGCTTCGGATCGGCGTAGTATCGGCCGTTGCGCTCACTTGGGGAGTGAATCATCGGATGGAAGATCTTCCTCTCTGTCTCTCCTCTCTGTATATCCGCCTTTCCAATAAAAAAAAAATAATAAAAATAAATCTTTAAAAAAAAAAAAAAGAAAATGTTGGGGAAAAAAACTAAATTAATTTCAGCATTTTTTTTGGAATCAAAAAAATTTATTTTATTTATTTAATTTATTTGATTTATTTGATTTATTTTTTTATTATTTTACCTGTCTTCTGCAAACTTTTTCAGACATCCTTATATATCCCTCTTTTCAGATGATCACTGCAGGACCCTCGCTATTTTATATTTTGTCCTCCTACGCTCAATGGATGCTTTGTTCCTTCCACAGTCTTGCCTCTAAATGTACCTCACCATTGGCATTGGCTTGCTTTGCACCTCTGTCCCTCATGGACGTGCCGCGTGATGTCAGTGTTTAGCCACAGGGAGGGTGCCATGGAAATGATAGAAACTTCCTCAAGAGCACTGGAGAACTCATTAGTGAGCTGAACATCACGGTTTAGGCCATGTAGGGTTGGACAGATTTGGAGATTCCCCTTCTAAAGTGAATCTCCGTAGTGCTTTTTACTGCACTGCTAGGCGGGGCTAGCTCCTAGGAACCACTTCAGATATGTGCTGCTGCTACGTTGCAAAGAGAAAACTACAGACTCCATGTTCCTGAAATCAGGCTGTTGGTTTCTTTCACTGAATTGGTGGTGAGTACAGACGGTGCTCAGTGGCTTTATCTGTGGACAGCTTGTCCCAGGGGTTGCCTCTGGTGGCTCTCTAGTCTTCAATTGTCTTGATTGCCCCTGCCCAGGATTCAGGACAAATGGCTGGGCAGGTTGGGCATTGCCTGATTCCACTGATGCCGTTTACATATTCTAAGATGTGCATATCCTTCACACCATGACTATGCAATGCCCAGTCCTAGACGCTGACTGTGTAGGCTGCTCCTGATTCCTTCCTTGGCCTTCTCAGGTTCTAGTGGTGCCTGAAATGCTAGGGTTCTGGTGCTTCAATCACATACCAGCCCATGCAGGAACAGGTAGTAGGGGCTGTGGGAAGCCAGCTCATGCAGGCACAGTCATTAGAAACCATCTCTCTTCAGACACATTCGTCTGTAGCAGGGAGCACATGCAAAACATTGCAGGTGCAGTCCCCAGGTTGGCGGGAGTCTGCATGTGATCACAGAGTTGTGTTCTGAGTGGGCACAGCAACCTTGAGAATGCAGGCTAATACTTCTGGATGTGTTATCTCCCTCTCCCTATCCCCACCTTTGCTGTGTAGAACCTTGTTGGCTCATCTTGATTTCTCTTCTTTTGCTACTGTAACACTATCATTGCAAGTTTTTAGAAGAATGAGTGGGGACTAAAGTCATGGGTGAAATAAGCTGCCTTGTGGCATCAGAGCAGACATGATACAGTTAGGGATCCCAGATCACTGGGGCAGCTGCAGCCTCAGAAGCTTTTTTGGTAAGCTTTGGCCCTTCAGCATAGCTGTGCTTGGAAGTGGAAAGCAAAGAAAGCCCACGGTCCCAAGTCCTCTGTAAAGGGTGAGTGAACACAGTGCTGACTGCTGTGGACAGCTTGCACCCCAGTGAAGGGAAGAGACTGAAGCGTAGTCCTGAACAGTGGAGCCAGGGCATCCAGCTCCCTGACCCGAAGGTCTCCCCACTCCTGGCAGCCCTGCCCACACACACGTGAGTCTAGCATCAGTGTTTCAGGGCTGTCCCCAGGGCTCCTTGTACTCTCTGCTCTCACTGTCTTTGTCCTCTCTTCCGTGCAGGGGAGGTCCAGGCCTTCTATGAGGACCTGAGTGGCCGGCAGTACGTGAATGAAGTCTTCAACTTCAGTGTGGATAAGCTCTATGACCTTCTCTTCACCACCTCGCCCTTCCTGCGGGACTTCATGGAGCAGCGGCGCTTTTCCGGTGTGTTCTGTGGGGCTGAGCCCTTCCCTTCCCGCCCCCCTCCCATGGTTCCCTTTTCCTCAGGCCACCTGATGCTTGAGGCTCCTGCTGTCTTGCCATACAAGGGCCAGAGCTACCTCAGTGCCTGCTTGTCCTCTTCATGCCCTGTGCTGTGCAGTGTCACACCTTGCCCCGCTGTGTACTCGCCATGGCCTGGCTTCCATTCTCTCGGCTCTCAGTGTCTTTTGCAAGGCGGCAGCACCCACTCCCGGTGAAGCACAGAGCGTATGGCAGGTGCACTCCTTAATCACTCAGGGTGTACAGCTGCCCTGTGTGCAGGCCGTGTAATCCCCCAGGACTGAGGAAGAAGCTTTAAGTTCTCAGTACGTGGTGAACATCGTAGAACCGCACCAGAATTTAGATCTGGGGCACTCGCAGTTCTGCACTTTGACCTTCCACACTGCTGTCCATCCCCTCCATCCTGCTGTTCCCACGGCAGGGGCTGCGGCACTGATATGGGAAAAGGCCTTGAGGAAAGCATTAGGGCGTCAGAAAGCCCCTAGGCCGAGAGAGGCACGCTGAGGGCATGGGGCAGTCAGGTCTTGGAGGAGACGACTTGTTCCCAAGGGATCCTAGGTCCTTGCCACAGTAACTCCAGTGTTGCCTGCACCCCTGTAGGTGGCCCTAAGACCTCCTGCCCCAACTCAGGAACAATCAGCGTTCTGGAGCCTACTGTAGGATTCTGGCCGTTCTACAATGAGCTTCTTTTCTGTTTCCACTCCCCCCCCTCCGAGGCCGCCTCCTCCTCCTGGTCCTTGGGCTCCTATTGGCTTCCTGTTGGGGGCCCGTCTTTGGCCAGCCGAATGAAGAGAAGTTGACTTGGAGGGACAATTAGGATGTGGGCAAGGGGGCACTGCTTTCCTGCCCTCATTCTGGGGTTCATCTCTGCCCGCAGATATCATCTTCCACCCGTGGAAGAAGGAAGAGAATGGAAACCAGAGCCGCGTCATTCTCTACACCATCACCCTTACCAACCCTCTGGCTCCTAAAACTGCCACGGTCAGAGAGACTCAGGTGAGAGACTGAGGCCACAGGTGGATTGTAAGGTGGGCTGGATGAAGCTTGTCTGTTCTGGAGGATTTATGAACAGGGTTCAGGAAGGAGTCCTGGGTGCTGGCTGTGACATTTTGGCTTGCTGCCACCTGAAGGGGCCCTGGGTCTTCCATCCAGAAGTTATGGGATGGGGTGGAGCCCAGAGACTTCCACTGGACATGTCTTGAGCGCCATCCTTTCCTCACCACAGACCATGTACAAGGCGAGCCAGGAGAGTGAATGTTATGTGATTGACGCCGAAGTCCTCACCCATGATGTACCATATCACGACTACTTCTACACCATCAACCGCTACACACTCACCCGTGTGGCTCGCAACAAGAGCCGGCTCAGGTGCAGAATGCTGGGATCGGGGTCCTCACGGAGGGGAGCACCCCTCTGCTGTTGGGAGGAGGGAGATTGGGTGCCTTTGCTTGCTGACACTTTCTGTGTTCTGCCACTTCACTGTCCTAGTAGAGTTGACCTCTGACTTCTCCATGTGCACCTGTTACCCCTCTGTCCACCTTCTTAGTGAGGCTTGCATGACTATTGGCCATTTATGGACTACCTGGCTTATAGAGTGCTGTGTGCATGCCTTACCTGCAATCTGTGGTATGTTTATAACCTAAGGAAGGATACCCTAAGGATAGGATATAACATATCCTCATGTCGGATGAGAAAACCGAGGCTCATTAAGTGAACTAACTTTGTCAAGAACACACCCCTTGTAAGTAGTCACCTGTCTGTATACATGAGGTTGGTCCAGAACCACTGTGAATACCAAAATCCACCTATGCCCAAAGCTCTGTTATTTGCATTGTTTACATGCACCTGTGTGCATCCTCTTGCATACTCTTAAATCGTATCTAGATTACTTATAATACCGAATACTATTGTACCTGGGAAAGCAGTAAAAGATAGTCCGAGTGTTTGGGGAGACCCAAAAGGAGTTCCAGATTTCTGGCTTTGGCCTGACCCAGCCTTGGCTGTTGCAGCTGTTTGGGGAATGAACTAGTGGATGGAAGATCTCTCTGTGTCTCTCCATCTCTGTAACGCTTTCAAAATTATTTATTTATTTATTTTAGCTGTTTTAATTTTTGATACAATTCCATAGGCTCTGGGATTTCCCTTACCTCCTCAGCAAATTGCCTTCTCCCAACTTATTTCCTCATATTATTACAACAGTAAAGTCCTTCAAAAGCAGTCGTAAGTCCATCATTTTTTTAAAAGATAAGTTTTTAAGAGAAGGAATATATACAGACCCCTAGACACTCTCAAATTTCAATTTTTGATGTAAGATGAAGACATTTAATGTATTTCCTGTACGTGGATTTAGGAGCATAGTGAGACTTCCCACCCCATCCACGCTCCCATCATTCCTCCTCCTTTTGTTCTTATTGTGGTTATTTATTTACTTTTTAGCTTTTATAATGATGTAGAAAAAGAAAGATGGAAGAAATCTAAACCCTGGTATTTTAAGGGCTTACTGTCTCATTGAAAAGTCATGCTACGCTTGCATTGCAAAATACCTGCATCTTAGAGTGAGCGCTTCTGGTTGGAGGAGCAGGAAGGCGTTCTGGCAGTTCAGAGGATGCTTAGCCAGAGGTTGCACAGAGATCTCTTGGGATCAGGGGGCGCTGAATGCCAGCTTCCCAAGCGTCGCCTGATCTGCCCCATCTCCCTGTTAGTTTTTCTTGGGGAGTGGGTGGGGAGTTTTGTGGGGCTTTGTGTGTACTCTTCCTCTTTCTTTTATTTCTCTTCCTTCTCTGATCTCCCTCCTGTTTATACTGTCCTCTGCAAAGACGCCCACTTCTGGCCCCGCCCCGCCCAGCCAATGTCTAGGTTTTGTAATCTCAGGTTCTGCAGACTATTTAATTTTGGTCCCACAGAGGTTGACCTCACACAGACCTTTAGCAGGCAGTGCCTCTTCTTCAATCCAGGAAACAATCGTGGGGTGGGTGGGGAAGGGGTGGCTCCAAGTGAGGGCATTCTGCTAACAGGCCATGGGTGCAGGCAGCCTTAACATGGAGAGCAGAAGCAGAGAGAATATCAACAGGTCAAGTGCACCCAAGGAGGAAACAAGACAGTGAAAGGGAAGGGGAGGAAAGGAAAGGAAAGGATGAGAAGACAAAGAAAAGGAAGGGAACCACTAGGGGAAGGTGAAGGGTGGGCAGGAGCAGATGCAGTAGGAGAGGCAGAGCAGTGGGCTAAGCAGATTGGGACCCAGATTCTGGAGCAGAGCAAGAGTGGACCAGGCCTTGGGGACATGGGAGTGACAGGATACAGGGCAGGTAGCGGATGTTACTCACCTTCTCTTGGCTGACCGGAAGGGGTTGTCCAACACCACCCATAGATCCCTTGGGAGGTAGGCAGTGTGAGATCATGAAAGAATTCTGTACTTGTAGTTGGCAGCTTTTGGTCCTCTGTAAAATGGAGCTAAATCCACTAGCTCCAGTAGGCTCAGGGATATGACTAGGGACACCAGATGAAGCTGCGTTGGCCTTGGACCTGAATTTCCCTTTTCCTACCAGTGGACAGTCCACCTTGGCAATGACAGTCCTTGTTTCTGCCTTGCTCCTCAGGGTCTCCACAGAGCTGCGCTACCGAAAACAGCCCTGGGGGTTGGTGAAAACCTTCATCGAGAAGAACTTCTGGAGTGGACTGGAGGACTACTTCCGCCATCTAGGTGGGCACTGTGGCTGTGCTGCTGAGGGGCTGCACAGCTGCCACCCTTCAGGAGGGTGGGAGACAATGACGTTATGATGGGGTTTTATGAGATTCCTACTCTGCCCTGGAAATGGAGATCACATTTGGCCATGTATGTGAACTTGTGCACTTTTCCAAAAACTCTTAGCTGTAATTTTCATGACATCATTAAGGGAGCTATGAAACCCTCCTTCCAAACAAAATGAGCCAGAGATAAATCAGTACCAGTGCCAGTTCTGTTCTGAGAAGGCTTGGCAAATAGTCTGTTAATGCATCCATTTAGGAAGTGCGTGTAGGTCCCAAATTGTATGCACCACTGTGCTGATGGTGAGATCGTGGGGCTCTATCCCATGTTAAACAACCCAGATGAGGAGTTTGAGTGGGGGCTTGGTCCCAGAAGTGTCCCCTGAGCATCCATGAGTGTCCCCTGCCCACCTGGCCAACTTCCAAGGCTACACAGTATGGGAGCAAGCCCGCCCCGGAGAACTTCTTTTAGAAGATAGTGCGTTGAGTTGAAGAAATGGGAGGATGGCCTCTGATGCAGCCTTTTTGTCCTTGGTAGAGAGCGAACTGACCAAAACAGAGAGCACCTACCTGGCTGAGATGCACAGACAGTCTCCCAAAGAGAAAGCCAGCAAACCCCCAACGGTGCGGAGGAGGAAGCGTCCCCACGCCCACCTGCGGGTGCCTCACCTGGAAGAGGTGATGAGCCCCGTCACCACACCCACTGATGAAGATGTGGGTCATAGAATCAAGCACGTGGCAGGTGTGTACCAGGTGGGGATGGATGGTGGAATTTGAAGAGGATTTGCTGGAGCTGCCAGCCCATGCGCACACACACTCATGTTCCTTTTGCACCTTAGATGTAATTTCAAAGGAAACTGTTGAAATCTAAGGCTCCTGTTACCCTCTCTCCTTTCTTTGCCTCTTCCCTTGCTCTGTCAGTGCTGCCTTTGAGCTTCTGTCTCCCTATCGTCCAAGCTCCATGACTACCTGTGCAGACCCAAGTATGCAGTTTTCTGTATTCTTGAGAAATACACTAAGGAGAAGTCTAGACTTGAGGATAACATAAGAACAAGGTCAGGGAGTCCAGGACACCCCCTCTTCTTCCCCCATGGGTATAACATCTGCCCTCATGTTTCATATATCTTCCTCTTCCCAGCCAGCCCATTCATACACCAGGTTCAAGAACCTAGAAACATGGGGCTTTATACCCACGACTGCAGTGCTCTTTAAAATCTACATATCCTCATGGGTTCCTCAGAGCGGACTGGGAGAGGGGAGGAGGAGGAGCGTGCCAGTCTTGTGTGCCCCTTGCCCACCATTTCACCAGAGCTCTTGGGTAGCTGACTGTGAATGCAGCTAAGAGCTGGAAGCTGGGCTGCCTGCAGTCCTTCTCCAGTGCTGCTTCCCCTTCCGGGGCTAAAAATCACTTTGTCCCATATTTGTATGTGCAGGCTGCAGGGATGTGTTGTTTTTCTCATTTGTTCACTGAATGTCCAACCCAATTCATGACCTTGCCCTTGAGAAGCTTATCTTCTGGTTAGAGGGCTGGGGATAGTTAGCATGTCGTTGCCATGGCAGCAGCATGGACAGTTCTCTGTCGTTTCCTGAAATTCCTATCGTGGGCTATGCTGGTGACAGTCTCTTTGTTCTCGCACAGGTTCCACGCAGACTCGACATATCCCTGAAGATACTCCCAATGGCTTCCACCTACAGAGCGTGTCCAAGTTGCTGCTGGTTATCAGCTGTGTGTAAGGGACTCTCGGTTCTTCTCCTGCCTGGGCCCCTGCACCTTCCCCTTTCTGCGTGGTGCTTCATCCCCCATCTCTGAAACAGGAACATGCTTAGTCTTCTGTTTGTTCACTGTCCTCTGGTTTTCGATGTCTAGATTGATTGCTCTGGCTTTTTTTTTTTTTTTTTTCTTTTTGCCTGTTTGCTTACTTTTCTCTGCTATATACAACATTTAGTGTATGCTAGGGTTTCAGAAGAAAATGCTACAGGATACCCCACAGATGAGTGAGAGACAGGACATGCACAGTTCCCACGCAATTGTGTGGAACGGTAACACAGAAAAGTTAAAGGGGCTGATGTTGTGGCATGGTGGATTAGACCACCACTTGCAATACCAGCATCCCATATGGTCACTGGTTGAGATCCCAGCTGCTCCATTTCTGATCCAGCTCCCTGGCAGTGCTCCTGGGAAAGCCGCAAAGGATGGCCCAAGTCCCTGGGCCCTTAAATTCATGTTGGAGACCTGGATGAAGCTCCTGGCTCCTGGTTTTGGCCTGTCCTAACCATAGCTTTTATGGCCATTTGGGGAATGAACCAATGGCTCTCTCCCTTTTCTTTTTTTCTTTATAACTCTGGCTTTCAGCAAATAAAATCAACCATTGGGGAAAAAAGTTACAGAGCATGTTAGGAGTCTGCTTAGTTGTTTTCTGGGAGATCTTGGTGTCCTTTCTGTGCCAAGTGCAAGGACCATGCAGATTTTGGAAGGGGGACAGAATCAGTAAGTACATCAAGGGGATGGTTCTAATGTAGACACTGGATCATTGCTATACATTTAAGCTACAGGAGGAGTCCACTTCCATAGACAGGTATTGAGCTGGGAAGAGAGGAAATCAGCAGGAGCAAAGACATAAGATGGGGAAACATAGCTTGTTCTTTGGAATGGAAGCCCACACCATTGGCTCCCAGGGACTTTGTTAAATCATTTTGAGCAGTGAGCAGCTAGAAAAGCCAAGAACAGCTCTTCTCCTTGGTGACCCCAGCCCTATTTTACTGTGAGATTGTAGGAGTGTGGGTGGAGGGAAGGCAGGGCAGCTGCCCAAGTGCGGTTGGCCCATCCTGGCCCTCAGAAACCCAAGGGAAGCCCAGGAGTGGCAGGTTTGCTTTACAGTACAAGTCACTGTCCTGGCAATATAGGGAACGGATTGAAGAAAATCCTGGAGCAGGGAGGTCTCTGGCCATGAAGTGCTGGTGGCTGTGAGACTGAGAGAGGGCACAGCAGCTGAGACCCCAGAAAGGTAGGAGACAGTTAACATCTAGTTAAGTAGTCAGAAAAAATGGACTTCTGATTTGAGGGACTGTTGATGATTTGACATGATAAGGAATGTCGAATTTAGTGGAAAGTTATCAGAGAAGTCTGTGAGTCTAGATGTGTCTGTACTGTCATGCATAATCTTGGTGCAGGTTACACCTATTTGTCGATGTGGACCTGGCTTTTAGGAGACAAGTGTGGACTCCAGGCACATTTAATTATCTGTAGCATCACAGTCACAGGTGTAATGGAGCATCAACCCGTTGGCAGTTAGCATGCGTGATAGGTCAGGGACAAGTACAACCCTGGACAGCCCTTCTGGAGTGGGGTCTGTGAAGAACATAACGAGAACTCTCAATAACCTTACTTCAGTGTGTCCCATAAAAAGGCTGCAAAGTCCTGACGAAACCAAGTCATCATGACACCAATTAATACTAAGATAAACGTAAAACTAGCAAAGTTCTCATTAGGCAACATCACCTCAAATGCGGTTCATGCCTTGTTCTGCTGAAGCTCCATCTCTGGTACTGGATTATTTAAAAAAAAAGATTTATTTTATTTTTATTGAAAAGTCAGATATATACATATACATACATATATATAGAGAGAGAGAGAGAGAGAGAAAGAGAGAAAGAGGAGAGACAGAGAGGAAGAACTTCTGTCCAACGTTTCACTCCCCAAGTGACTGCCACAGCCAGAGCTGGGCCAATCTAAAGCCAGGAGCCCAGAGCCTCTCCTAGGTCTTCCACATAGGTGCAGGGTCCCAAAGCTTTGGGCCGTCCTTAACTGATTTCCCAGGCCACAAGCAGGGAGCTGGATGGGAAGTGGGGCTATCAGGATTAGAACCTGAGCCCATATGGGATCCCGGTGTGTTCAAGGATAGGGCTTTAGCACCTAGGCCCCCACACTGGGCCCTGGTACTGATTTGTGAGTAGAAAATTGTTACATCGGTTGAGTTGCGACCCCCAGACTCGGGGCAGTAGCATCCAGGCCAAGGGCCTGTCAGTAGCCTGTGTGAGGAAGACACGGTGGCTGGTGTATGCAGCCTGCATTGTTGCCTGGGAGGCCCTGCTGTGCAGTGACTCAGCCTCCTACCTCCCTACTCCTTTGTTGGGACCACAGTGGAGTCTTCACTCAGAGTCTCTGTGGGTGTCCCTTGACCTTGAGTTGGCAGAGCGAAGATCTCAGCGCAAACCTGGTGCTGGCACTGGGATGGGATGCAGCACACCGGTAGAGGTGGGAGTGCACTTGATTCTGTGTGTGCTGACGTAGTGTCAGGTGTAGTCACTGAAGCTGAATATCCCTGGGAATCTGGGGCTGCAAGCTTAGGGAAGACTATCTTCCATGGAGCCCAGAACACGGGTACAAAACCAGTTTCTCTCATACATTGCAAAGTTAAAGGCCTAGTGTAAAGCCTTTGTTCTCTTGCCTTCTGTCCATCTGTCTGTTTAATTTTCCCATTGTTTTCAGCCCTTTTTTTTCTCCCTACTCTGGCTGTCTGCTTCTCTTCCTCTCACGCTCAGAACCACCCCTTGGGGAGGGCTAGGGTATTCTAGGCACACACATGCACCTCAAGCAGTTGGTGGAAAATGCAATGAAAAGAGAAGTAATTTGATGAGAAAATTTTGCAACACATGCACAGATTACTTTTTTATAATTCAATTTTTCATGCACTTTTTGAAGTCCCCTCTGGACCTTCCCTTTAGTCCCCATGTCATGTAGGGCCAGATGTTCAACCCCTGATAAAAATGGCATGGTATTTGCATATAACCCATATACATCCTCTCATATACTTTAAATCTTCTCTGGGTTACTGATAACACAGAACCTAATGTAAATGCTCTGCAGATAGTTAGGTTGTATTGTTTAAGGAATATTCACCAAAAAGAAATGCAGGGACGTAAAAATCTGCATACATTTATTCAGTAAATGCATATTGTTCTCCCAGACACTTGTTCCGTAGTTGGCTGAAGCGGGGACAGGGAAGGCCAACTGCAGTGGCTTTCTCTGGATTTCCGATTGGTTTTTGCTTCTAGTATTGCCTTCTCTTCCACACACCTGCTTGCTTTGTGGCTCACTTCAAGTGCAGATGCTCCCTTCCCCACACGCGTCTGTTTCTAATCTCTGCCTCCTCCTCATTTTTCTCCCCTGCTCCATTAGGATCTGTTTCAGGTACTGGCTCTACAATTACTCTTTATGTCCCCTCCATCTTCCTTCCCTTCCCCCAGGCACCCAAATCCTGGGTGAGTGTGTGTCTCCCTTTCCCAATGTCTTTACTGCCTTGCCCACCACCTGCTCTCCCTGGTCTTGCTTCTCTCTGTGCTCTCACTGCATCCCTTTGGCTCACCCAGTCACCCACCGTGATGCTTCAGATGGCCCAGTGATCAGGGACAGTGGCTTTGGAGGCAGGGAAGATGCCTGGCTTAGGATCCGTCTCATTGCCATTGCTTTCCCCCCCTCGTATCTCCCTCCTAGTCTGGTGCTGCTGGTCATCCTTAACATGATGCTCTTCTACAAGCTCTGGATGCTGGAATATACCACCCAGACCCTCACTGCCTGGCAGGGTCTGAGGCTCCAAGAAAGGTAATCCTGGGCTCATCCCGTTGTTCCCACCTCTGCCCACTCCCAGTGCTGTGTCCTGGCTCCTGCCTCCCAGTCTCCTCGAGGCTGCCCCATTGCCCTTGCCCCAGGGGAACACTTTGGGGGTTAGCCCCATGGGGGGGCTCTTGGAGACCCAAGGGGCAGTGAGTGGAGGACACAGCACTCTGATGTGACTCTCTGTCCTCTAGGGGTCTGGGAGCACAGGACAGTCCACTGAGCATAACTCCAGCTGCTGGGGTGCCCCTTCTTCTACCCCACAGGTTACCCCAGTCTCAGACAGAGTGGGCCCAGCTCTTAGAGTCTCAACAAAAGTATCATGATACTGAACTCCAAAAATGGAGAGAGATCATCAAATCCTCAGTGATGCTCCTTGACCAGGTGAGATGCCTGCCTCTTTTGCATCCGCAGCCTTTGTGAAAAGGATGGTGTGCTTTGGGCTTCCAGAAAGGCAACCACCCTCTCTGGACAACCCTCCAGATCTCCTCTCATCTAATCTTCTCCCAGCCATTTCTAAATGGGTTGTTAGAAATAATAACAATAAAATAACACACCAGATCTACAGCAGGGAAGCTATGGATTAGGAGAGAGAACTCGTGTGTGTGTGTGGGGAGAGGGATGGCGGGGGAGAGAGAGAGAGACAAAGGAAGACACAGGTAGTCATATTCATAAATGTAGGCCATTAAATGGAGAACCTCCCTCTACCTTCTTGGCAGGACAATCTTTAAAATTCTTTTTGTTACAAACCACTCCTCCCCAGTGCCCTCAAAGACACCCACCCCTGAGCTGGAGGTCTTCCTCAGTGGTGTGGCACTGACAGCTGGGGTGATTGTGCTGGCTTCATTTCATGTAAGTGTTGTGGTACATCTGCCCATAATCTCCCAAAGAATGGATCTAACTATTTAAGAAAATCATCTTGGAGCAAAATCAATGATGAGCTTAGGTTCCTTGAATGAAAGAGTCCCCTTCCCCCACCCGACTCCAGAAAAATTTAGTCTTTAGTGGGTGCGCCCTCCCCTGTGGTGTTGAAAGAAGATGACAGACAGGCCCAGGGTTTGAATTTCTGTTCCTAAGGTGATGTCCTTGTGATGCTTTGTCGTCAGTTGGACTTGAGGTGGAGTCCCAGTCTTGCCATTAACTAGTTCTGTGGCCTTGTGCAAGGGACCTAATATAGTGAACTTCACTTGTAAGTTTCTTCACTTACAAAACAGGAATTGGAGTTTGGACTTTGGAGCCATGATTAAGGAAGACATTTCCCCCGCTAAGTTGTACAAGGATAAACAATGAAATAAGAAGCTTGGAGACATAGTGCAGCAGGGTTGGTGGAATTAAATGTGCCTAGGAAAGGGGAACCATGAGCTGAAGAGAACTGGATGGTCTTCACATAACAACAGTTCTTGTGTTTAGAATTGTCCATCACTGTAATAAGTTATTTGGAGAATCAATGTCCAAGATTGAAACTGATCAAGGAATGACTAGGTGATAGGAATGATGGTGGAAGAGAAACTTAAGGTTTAAATGGAGGGGCACTTAGGGTGAGTGACATCGAGGAATTGTTCAACTCTGGAATTTTCCTTAAGGCTGAGTCCAGTGGATGTCAATTTTTATATTCCATTCCCTTTGCAAGTAGAGTTCAAAGCAACTGTAATGGACCACTTAGTCCTCTTGGGCAGAGCATGTAGAATAACCAGAGCAGAGTGTGGAAGAGCACGCAGAGAGAACAGAGGTTCTCATAATTCACAATGATTTACCCAGGATATGTGGTCATGTGTCATCACAGGGCAGCTTTCCCCAGAGACAATATTGAAATGCATTATGCTGTGATGGGCCATCTTGCAGTCCTTCTACTGGAACAACCTCTATTTAGATGCCACCCTTCCACTGAAACATGTTAATTCACTGACTTGGGTACAAGTGAAAAGTTTACTCTGTCTCTGCTTGGTACTGTTAGCTACCAAAGGAGGAATAACACCATTCTGGTCCCAAGCATAAGAAACAAAGCAGTTAGGGGTGACTGCTGTCCAGAACCCCTACTGTGTGGCGTATGAGTGGCAAAGAGAGGGAAAGACAATCGGCAGCCGAGAATGTTTACCTTTGTTCTGGGCCTTAACAGACAGGTGAGACTGAAGTAAGGCAGAGTGGAAATATTAACAGCGTGGCAACACATACCGTATGCTGAATGTCCATGAGGAAAGCACAAAGAATAAATAGAAAATAAAGTAGATTCCAGTCCAGCAGGGCTTTTTACAGCATTCATGCTGAGAGAACTCTGAATCCAATGGTAACCAGGGTTGTGTGTCACAGGGATAGAGTGAACCTTTCCTGGGGGTTGGGAGTAGGGAGTCCCAGTGTGGGATTGGCTGTCCCCTTTCTCTGCAAATCACTGCTCTGAGACATGGTCAGGGTCGGGGGTGGAGGATGGGATGCTGAGTGTGGCGAGTGCTGCTGGGAGGGGAAATTCACTGAGGGTACAGCCCTGACCCTAGCGTGGGGGTTCCCTGTCTTGCAGATGAAGGACTCCCTCATCAATCTTCAGAATGGCATCAGGTCACGTGACTACACATCGGAAAGCGAAGAGAAGAGGAACCGCTATCATTGACAAGGCAGGAACAGGGGTGGCTGCAAGCAGCCTGTGCAATACATGTACATAGACCATATAAATATATATATAAATATATATATATACAGAATATAAATATATATATATTATATACAGATTTTAAAAAGAGATGACGCCTATGTACCAGGGAGAAGGAGCGGGCCCTCCCGCCCCTGTGCCGGCTGGAGCAGTGCTGTCCCTGATGGAGGAGCCGAGGAGGGCAGGGAGCACCTCTCAGCACCGACCTCCCCTCCGTTCCCTTCCCCTTTCCCTTGCTGGCCATTCTTGGCTCTTAGAAGGGAAATGTTGTTGAGCCAAAGTCACGCCTGTGAAAACCCGAGGGTCTTGGAATCTCAAGGGGGCATTGCTTAAGGTGCTTCATTCCTTAATCCGCTTTTGATTTGTTCCCCCAAATAAAAAGAGAATCTTTTCCTCCCCTAACCCACACTTCCCCAGATGTTCTCTTGGGAACACGGAAGTATCAAAGGCTGGTGCCTAGTCTAAACTCTTCTGCGGGAGGCCGCCCCCAGATCCAGACCCGTGCGCTGGGAGCCAGGTGGAGAGGGCTGTTGGATAAACTAGTGAGGCTGCCTTTGTGGGTTTTGGGTTTAAGAGCTGCAGGCTCCTGTGGTCTTGTTCCAAAGGGCATTTTTCCTCCATCACCCCTGCACCTTTCTCGGACCTGTGTAGGGTGTGGACCCATTAAGGGCTGGGAATTCCTGACTTTCCCTCTCCCTTTCTCTCTGGTCTTCTCCCAGGCTGGTTCTGGGAGAAGTGTCACTTTTTTAGTGCCTAAAGTCCTGTTATTTCTCTGTGCCCTAAGAGCACATTGTTTATGAGCCAGGGCTTGTTAAACCTCTTTGTAGTGGTTATGAACAAGTCGGGTCTGTGGCTGCAATTCCTTCACTTTGAGCTGTGAATTTGATTTTCAGGATGAATTGGGTGTCTGAGTCCCTGCAGGGTCTGACTGAGCGAGCAAGCGGGAGAGAGAAGGAGAGAGTGCCCCAGTATGTGGATTGCTGAATTTGTTTAGACGCTGAGCAGTGAGCACCACAGTCAGGCTGTGCAATTAGTTGCTGGTGTCACTCCTTCTTGGTGAAGAGCCCACCTCAGACAGTGGAGATAACCATCTTAGAAGCATTGCACTTGGCACGGAAGATCCTGAACAGATGGGTTTTGGTTAGAAGTGCATGGTTTAGGCAGGAAAAGACCAGATAGGTTCAGGCTTTCTGACCCCATGTGGGTTGTTCTGAATTCTGAGACTCAGAGGAAGGAGAGGGGTTGCTGGGTGAGATCCTTTCGTGGCCCCAGGCTAGCATAAGGTCGCTGAAGAGTCCAGAGAAGATGCTGCGTAGAAGAATGAGCCACGCAGGGCCTTTGCAGGATGGGCCTGCAGAGATCCGCGCATTTATGTGACCGAGTGGGCCTGCCTAGGCACATTCACACCCTTTCATACACTCATTACTGTTTCTTCACATTATGACCACTCCTGTCGGGCGCCCGGCAGAGCTCATGGAGACTCTGCAATGAGGAAAGACTCAGTGGATTTGATTTGGAGAATCTTTTCCCATGTCTGCTTCTTCTGAGTATCTTGATGCAAGGGACAGAAGGGACCCCAGAACCCCAGACGTCCGAAGCAAATAAGCACAAAGGAGGGAAAGTAGTTTTTTGTTTTGTTTTCTCGTTGATTTACCCCAAAGTGAAAGAATGGCTCTTAGAATGGCTAGGACATCCCACTTTGGCAAAAATAAAGAAAGGGAAAGAAATTTTTCGACTTGTGAAGAAAAATGCCTTGGTATCTCGCTAGGGCAAAATTCATTATGCTCAGGTCATCCTCCATGGGAGGAAGATGAAAAGGTCAGCTGGGATTGGTGTCTGTCCCTCACCTAAACAAGGAGAGACGTCATTCTTGGGAAGGCGCATGCTCCCAGAGCCCAGCTGGCCATCCAAGACTTGGAGTCGGAGATTCTGGGGAAGGATTGAGGCTAAAGGACCTTGACACCGAGAAGGAGGAATTGCTAGGAATGTCCCCTTTGTTTCTAGAAACTTTTTGAAAGCAGAACCCGGTGAATTTTCAAATGTGTTTCCTACATGGTTATTTACTTAAGTGATCCAGTATTAAGGCGGCCATGGTACCTCTGGGATGCCTTGAGAGGTGTTCTGTGCTGGTATGGAGTGGAGGATGTCGACCTGGCCGCAGAGAGCTGCGCTGTTTGTGCCTCCCTGCTCGGGCCCCTTTGAGGGAGGGATAGGCCCAGGGAAGGCCGTTCCTTACATGTCCAACGAGCCTGTGTTTTTATGCTGGGGCCAGGAGACAGTTCCCGCACATTGAGAATGCCCACTAAGAACTGAGGCTCTCTGATGGGCTCTCTCTGTTCTAATGGAATTTTGACTGTCATGCCGGAAGAAGACCAACAACTCTATTCATCTCCGGACAGAATCATTTCTGTGCTAGTTCTTAACTCCTGGCGAGTAGCCTGGCTGGTAGGTATCTGCCAGATAATGTGAAAACCACCACTTCCTGTGTTCACTTCTTCCAGCCAATCTTTTTTTTTTCCCCCCTTGGGGGTAGGGTGGGGAGTGAGGGTGGGTGAAAGTGGGTTTTTATATAAAAATGCTGGACTCTCATTGATTTTATTTTAGGTTTTCTAGGCAGATGAACAGTGACAGGGTTCACTCCAACATAGCGTGGAGGACTAGATCAGATTGGCTTTGCAGAAGCCAACCATGTCTGTCATTTTCCTCTTTCCCCATGCACCTCCCTGGGTGTAGGGGACCACATGTAAGGCCAGAGGATCGGTCATCTGGTGGTAGAGTCCACAGAGGACTGGACTGAGAGATGGGAGAGCTGGGCGCAGGTCCTGCCTCTGCCACTAAGTACTTCTGTGGCCTTGGACAAATCACTCTCCGGACATTCGGGCTCCTACTCAAACAGGAAGGGGCTGGGTTAGATGACTCTTGAGTAGGTCTAGCTTTGGCATTGTGCTGGAGGTTAGGCCAGAGACTGGGTGTTCTCAGAAGTCTTATGTGGTGTTCTGCCACGGTAGGCGCAAGCTTGCAGGGCCAGAGTTTCCCTAAGTAGCCAGCGGGCAATAGAGCACTGTGTGGGTTCCTAGGAAACCCAAGGGAGCTAAAAATTAAGAAGGCTGAGAGGACTAAGGCAGCTCAGTAGCAGAAGAAATCAAGCTTGCTGCATTGCTCAGTATTAAGGAAGGGCGTTTCTTTAGTTTTAAGTTAGGGAAGGGACCTTTCTTTGAGGGCAGTGGTGAAAGAGCATCATCTTGGATTGAGCCCATCTTTCATCTCTGCACATTGTAGAGCCTTTCACATACCCGTCCCCCTTCAGTGGCAGCAGACACAGTAGAGAAGCCATTTCCGGCTCCTGACACTTTTCCTCAGTCTCCACCAAAACCCTCCGGGGATTTGCAGGGCAGATAAAAGTTTGACTGAAGTCCTTGGGTTGTCTTTGATCCCCAATACAAAAAACCTGGTATTGCAAAGAGAACCAAGAGACACCAAGAGGAACATTCTGCTGGGGAAGTGGGTTCTCTCCATGTCCGTGTCCCTTACCCAAGCTTGGACTGCACCTGTTACATTTGTAGGCACCTCTTATCTCTAAGATAAGATCTTGGGAGAAAGAACTAGGGGAAGAATCTGTCTGGACTAGTAGAAGGGTCCTTTGAATGCCATACCATTCCACTTCATTGGCACTGCAGGGTAGCCAAAGCAGCCACTCCTCCTCATGTTCCTCAGGTGGCAGGACTGTGATTTGCCTTCCTACAGCCCCCGATCTTGCCCACCCATTCTCATAGGACTCTGAAAAGCCCCTCTTCCTAATTCTCTCCCACCTCACCCCTTGTCTCTAGGCGGTGGGACAATCATCCCATTTCCCCCTTGACACCTTTGACCATTATGCCCAACCTCCAGCAGGCTGGCCCCACGCCCTTCCACCTCTGTGGTTTCTTCCAGATGTGTTTTTGGTCCCAGAGGAATGTGTTTCTGGAAGGCCATCTCTTACCACGCCTACAGTTCTGGTGTGGAGCAGGAACTTGCCCACGGCATAGGGAGCTCCCAGTCCCACCTCTCTGCCCAGCATCGTTACCTCACTCCTGCTCCAGCCTTGGCTGCGAAGGGCCCAGCCAGCTTCCTGCTTGGATTCTCTGTGTGACAGCTCAGGTGTCTTGTGACTCGAGGTCCTCAGCAGGCCTGGGAGCCTGGACTGTGCTGCTCGTGAGATGCACCTTACCTGCCAAGAGGAGTGGATGCCAGATGGTCTCCCCAACATACGAAGGCCTGAAGGACATTGACATCTCTGCCCCTTGGCCCTCCTTCCTTCTCTGAACGCAAGACATTGCAGAAGCAAAAGAGTGGCCTCTGCTTCAAGCAGGACAATTGGTTCTGTCTGGGAAGCTGGCCCTGGGCTTGGGTGCTGTGTGCTCAGATTGCATTGGAAAAACAACCACTTTTTTTTTTTTTTTTCTTTTGCCAACAGGAGTGTGTGGCTCCCCACATCCCCTTACCTTGCATTCTAGGGCCAGACCACTCTCTGCATGGACCAGACCATCTTCCCAAACCCATGGTGCTTTTTCCCCCCTACTCAACCTAGACTCCAAGGCGGGGAGAGAAGGGTCAGAAGGCATAATGGCTACTGGATGAACCTGACATAGCGGGTGGAGTGGAGTGGAGCGAGGCAGAGGGAAGAGCCCCTGACACTTGCACTGGGCCACTTAGGGAAAAAAAATGCAGGTTGATTGCAGTCGAGTTGTCTGGCCTTCGGTATTTGGATCTATAACTGTACTTTGCCTGGCGCTGTGCGCAAGGTCTGAAAACTTATTGCTAGTACCTAGAAACATACAAGGCGACCCAGCCAAATCTTTATGTAAAGTAGCTAGAGCCATGAAAGTACAGTATGAATTAAAAGAAAAAGTATTGAATTACAAACAATAAGTGTTGTGTGTATTTATTGCTTGGTTCATCAGTGCTCATTGTCTCCGATGTTTCTGGTCTTCCCAGCCATGTTCACAGAGAGTTCTCTGTGCTGTGTGCAGGTGTGTTTGTACAAGTCTACCTGCTACTCCCTGCAGAGGTTCGAGAAGCAGCCTGAGCCACTAGGGCAGATAGGAGGCGTGGAATCGGACAGACCTGCACACAGACTGCTGTCCTGCTGTTCACTAGCTCTGTGACCCTGGGCTCATCGGTCACCTCAGGACTTAGTGTGTTAGAGATGTTGTTTTTGTTTTTTTAAAGCACACATACTCTAGATCTTCAGAAAGTTCTTGGGAATGCATATCATGAAAAAGCTGTGCATGGATTTTAACACTTTTTTTTTTTCACCCTAAAAAGGAACTTACCTTTTAGTTTCATTTTGCATGAACTTTAGAGAATACTCATTTATCTGACAAGGCAAAGAGGTTGCAGGGGGAGATGTGCCACGCACTGGTTCACACCTCAGTGCTCACAACAGCCACAGCTGAGTCAGCCTGATGGCAGAGGCCCAGCTACTTGAGCCCTTGCCCACTGTCTCCCATGGTGTGCACTAGCAAGAAGCTGAAGCTGGCAGTGGATCTGGCTTAAACCCAGATGCTTCAAGTTGACATGCAGTTAGCTGCCCATCCATGAACTTTGTTGAGATCCCTCGTATAGCTTAGTATGACAGTGGTTAGGATTACACTAAGATGATTTTTTCAATGTCTTTTTAATTAGTACTGTTATTACTATTGGATGTAATGATCTGATGACAGTTTCTTGTTCGATTTTTCTTTTTCCTTGTAAGATCCAGGAAGTTGGACACTGGGAGATGGCTTTGCCTAACTGCCATATATGTTGCCTAAACTGGTGGAACTGAGAGCCAGTGTAATGTCTCCCTTCATTGGGTTAAGAAACTTGTAGGAACACAAGTGACTCTTGGATTTAGTTGTGTCTGGGTAGAGGAGAAAGGCAGAGGGTAGAAGCTAGATCACATAAGCGGCCTATGTCTACATACCTCTAGACTGTGAAATATGTTCTCTATTCTCTGGGCATGTATCATCTCATTGAGCATGGAGACTGAGTCAGGGTGGGGTGTGTAGCAGATACATGGAGTATGAACAGCAAAACCAGCCAAGTGGTTTTCAGAGACATTTTTATTGACATGAATTAGGAGTTTACTGGAAAAATGCTACACACAAACATTAGGTTGTCAAGGGCTCAGGTGGTCTGGAAGAACATTTCTAGAGTTCAGAAAAAGATTGGCTGTGGAAAATCAAGAAAAAAGCAAATATGAAGGTGACAATGTATGGGGTGGTTCTGTTGCAAGACTAGGAATTTTCTAATGTTCAAAGGCATTTTTACAAAGTTGAGAGCATATATCCCTTAGTAGCCTCCCTCCACATCACACACACACTGCCCACTAGGTGCGGCTCATGCCCAGCAGTGACACGAGGAACAAGGACAGAACATGACCAGTTCGGAGCTTTGGCTGATGTGGAGATCTGTGACTTGGACTTGCTTAGCCGTGCTTATCTACTGGTTCCTAGTGAAGGAAGTTGGCTGAACTAAATACGAATATCTACCATGTGATCATCTGGAGATTAAGTGAGGTTTGGATAAAGCCGCTTTTCAAACCTAAAGACCTTAGGTCACACGGAGGGTCTAGGCTCATGCTTGACTCATGGGTGCTCATTTGCAGCATGAATGGATGAGTGACTCACGGGCACACTGAGAACTGTTTGGACATATGTGCAATTATTTGGTTAGGGCTTTTCTGATTCATAACATGAGATGAGGAGGAATTTGAGTTTTTATAAATGTCCGTATGAACTAGAAGAGGGAAGCAAGATCCACCTGATTTTTTAACTCTCACTTTTCCCTCTTCCTGCTGATTCCGAGTTGGGTGTTCTCCTTTTGGTTCAAAGGAGAGATGTGTTTCTTATCTTAACCATTGACTGCTCATCACATTTCCCAGCACATTTCTGCTTAGAAAAATTCCTTTCCTACTAACATTTTTTGTTAAAGATCAGACCCTTAGAAGGACTGTTTGGGTATGTCAATGTTTGTGACTCCAAACTAAGGGATAGTTGTGTTAAAAGAGAATGAAGCTAAAGGCTGGAATAGGGACCATCACTAACTGAAAAAGTATTTCCACACAAGATTGGAAGACTAACTAAAAACTAACTAAAAGATGGAGCTGACAGGACAGGTCAATAGCACAAGTTGCTCCCAGGACCCACAAAGTTGAGCAATCAATCAAGTTCATGGCTATGAAGCAGTAACTAAGGGAAGGTCAGACCCAATCTAACTTAACCTTTAGTAAATTGTGTCATTGGAGACCAGTCAAGGGAAATATCCAGCACCAAAACAACAGATGGGGTTTCTAAAGTGATAATAGCCCTTTGAGGACTCTTCTTATTATAAGCCCTTTAATAAGCAACCATATGCCAAATAGTTTCAAAAGCTACATACATTTAGTCTGGGTCTTTCAAAGGAATATACGGAGAACCAGAGATGTGGGACAAACTGAAGTGGGCTGGTGACCACAGTACCTTCTATCTGCAGTCACCATCATCAAGTCTCCCAGGAAGGAGGTGCATTGCAGTTCAAGAGAAATGAGGATGTACAAACCAACCAGAGAGACAACCAAAACAAGGTTAATTTTCAAAATACATGTCTAGCATCTGCCAAGAAGCAGCATTAGGGAAGCAAGAGTGGGATTAGAGTGAGAGAAGATAACATCAGAGCAGTATGAAAGGCAAAGACTGAATAGAAATGTCAAAGGTAAAGGAACAGGGCATAATCTAAGTGGATAGAGTGGCTATGAACTGGGCAGGGAGTCTGAAGACCTGCATTCTAGCTTGATTTGGCAATCAATGTGACCTTGGATTTAGTAAAGCTATTTAACTTTGGACATATATCATGAGGATAACAAATGCCACCTTGCAGGACTGGCTGTGGACAATTAAATAATTGTAGTGAAAAAATTTTTCACAAATCATATAGCTCTAATGAAACTATCAAGGATAAAGAAGAGTTTTAAAAAAAACCCAAAAAATAGGGATGTATGCCTGATAGATACCATTCAACTTCATTAAAACATCACTCAAGAAACACTTTTTTTTTTTTTTTAGTAGAAAAGAGTAAAAGGCAGACATGCATACTACATGGGTGTAAGTTAGATGCAGGCTCCGCTGAGACTAAGACGGAAGTGAAGGGATGAGAAGTAGCCCACTGCTGCAGTGAGCCCCAGCATCCACAGGTTGTACGGGGAAATGAACTCGAAGGAAAATGTCCTATATTCTCATTCCCTACTTAGGAGGGATTCTGTAGGAAATTACCCACAACAAGGGTCTTGAATTTACTACAAATATTTTCTTGAACAGAGTCTAATATGTGTTAAAGATATGATGTCCAATATATCCCTAGGGATGAAGAGATGAAAAAAAAATGAGCTTTCCAGGACCCAAAGTCAGTGCAGAGTGGTCTTTTCCCTGTAACTTCCTAGACCTAAAGGGCCAATGGCTCTTTCGTTGAACTCCAGTCACGTTTTATCTTCTTGTAATTCATAAAGTCCCTTCTCCTCTGGTGACCACATGCTGAAAGATATCACACTTGGGCCAACTAGAATGAAACAGGAGATGTTGACTAATGGTTCCCACTGTTTGTCTACTCCCTCATAGTCTGGAAGAAAAAGTCACAATATGACTTCAGAGACAAAGTGCTTGGAAGCCTCCTCCACCTCCCTCCCTCTGGCTCCCCTGCTCCCCCACCCATCTCAGATGTATATCCCATTCACAAATGTTTGCACTGAGGAAATTTTTTGTGTCCACCTTATGTCCTTCTCCATGGTGTGATTTTTTTTTTTTTTTGGCCAGTTTCTTATAACCTACATATAATCAGAGCTGACCTCAGCCAGGCAGTCTGCCCTCCTCTGGGTTTGTAAAAGAGAGCTAGCCATAGATAGCCATGCTCAAAATCAAAGTCCTTATTAAAACAAAATGGTCCATGCTGGGGAGTCCTCTGGGCAGTGCCTAACCCTTCTCTCTGTTCCAGTTGATCTGTTACTCACGTGAGCCCTGTGTAAGTCTCAGTTGCTTCCTATAAAATGAGGAATAATACTGATTCACAGAAATGTGTAAAGGAAGACCTTAGGAATTTCAGCCCTAGTGCCCAGGTGTCTCCTGCAGGAGGGCACAGACACGTGATCTCAATAGGACCAGGAACGTGTTGTGTGGCTTTTAGGAGCCACTTTGAATGCCTTCGATCCTTCTCAGGCTCCTGTCTTTGTCTTCTTGGAAGGACTGAGTCTAACCCAGGTCTCAGAGATGCAGCAGGGCGCAGCCTTAGGAAACTAAGCTGCAGAGAACATGTTAGTCCGTGCATAAGGATTTAGGGAACCTGAACAGAGATGCTTTGTTCTGGTACTCTGGCCCAGTGGGCCAGGAACTTGGAAACACTGATGTCAAGAAATCCAAGTGTATGACATGGTTTTGCTTTAATCCAAACTCATCATTCCCATTTCCTTCTATTTAGACATCCATCTTCTCGCAGCAATGGAGAATGAGCATTCCAGCCAGTGAGGGCCAGAGACAGGTGATACCTCTAGTCATTTGGAGCTCAAGGCAGAAATCCAGCTGGCAGAAGAGCTTCTTGCTTGAAAGCTAGAACAGGGAGAAGTTGAGTCTGTGTAGAAATGTTGGTTCCTCAGTTCTGGCCAAATCTTAGGGTGCGTAGAGATCTGACAGAGTTGGGAGGTCAGAGGTGAAAGCTTGGGGTAGGTAGATGTGTGGATGAAGTGGAGGATGGATACAGGAAGGGAAGTGATGGGGCCCGCACCCTCCTGATGCTGTTGACATCACTGAACTTGGGAGATCCAGTCTCTCAGTTTTCACGCCACCTACCTACAACAAAACAACACACTGAAAATTTCCAATCCGGTCTAGTCCATTCCAGCCCCAAAATTCACTGACCGAATGAGGGAATGATGAGGCTTCTGTTACTAGGGGTAAGGAGTTGAGGTTTTTCCAAGACTGAGGCCAAGGCAGTTCATCCTCGGAAGGGCTTCATGTTGTACAGAGCCTTTTGATGACTTGGGCATCAGTGTAAGGAGTACCCTTGAGTGTGGGAACATGGGCCAAGCAGGAATAAATTTAAGGTACCAAGGTTCAAGCCACTTGAGCTGTCTGCTACCCATGTTCTTCACCTTCCCTTCCCAAGCTCCTCTACATCACCTCATGTTGTAACTGCTTCTTTTCTACTCCTCCACTGGGACCGCAGCATTCTCCTTGTTCTCTGAAGGGATGGCAAGATAGTCAGACCTAAAGGAGGACACAGTGGGGGAAGTGTGTCAGTACTTCAATATCCAGTTGGGAGAAAAGAGGGGATCCTGGGAAAGGGGGAGCAGGGTACAGGAACAAGGATGTGTACAAAAGCCACTTGCCCCTGTGTTGTCCAAGGCCCTGTCGGCATATCCCAACACCACCTCCTCCTGCCTTTGTGCCTGAGCACTCCAACCAGCAGTGCCTGGCTTCCTCCTTGCATTGTCTTCAGGACTTAGTATATGTTAGGTTAAGAGGTTGGCCAAACTGATGGGTAAGACATACTCTTCCACACTAACGTTCATGTTCATTTCCCTGATCTCTGCTGACATTGAGCATCTTTTCACGTTTAGCAGTTCTCTGGCCTCCTATTTCTATACTCTTTTTTTTTTTTTATGCCAATTTTTCTTCTGAGATTTTTTTTCCTCATTGATTTTTCTTTGATGGTTTCATGTCTCTCCAAGTTGGTTATCTGTCTTTAAATTTGCTTAGTGGTTCCTATAGAAAGCAATTGATTTTTTGTACATAATGTGGTTGGATTTACGATGTTGTGCCTTTGTATTCCATTGTAATGGATGTCCTTTGTTACAGCTCATCCTTTTCTATCTGTACTTTAATACTGTGTAACTTCCTCACATTTTTCTTCTGGTTGCCAATCATCTATTGAGCCAGTAACTGAGTTTTAAGTCATACTGACCATCTTTTTGACTTTTGTGGAATTTTTGTTGTTGTTCCTAATTTGTGCTTTTTTTTTCTCCTGCTGTAGCAATTTACTTTCTTCTTGTGCTTTTGATTCTTCCAGTTACTGCTGTGTTTTAAGCAAACTTACTTTATGGATGTATCAAGCCCTTCTGGGGTTGAGCTTCCTGGGACTGGGCCCTGCTGTCTGCAGGCTGTTGGCTGTGATGCAACAGGCTTGCGACTGGATTGTGAATCTGATGCAACAGTGCTGCACCCACAGAACCGGTTAAGCTTCAACTGAGAGCAGGGTCCCCTCAGGATGGCTCTGCATCTGCTTCTGTAAAACACTGATGCTGATCACTGGCTGGGAATTGGTTCTTAGCGAGTTCCACGGCTTATGTGGTCCCTGAATTACGTGGCTAGCTGGTATAAAGGTAAATGCCAAACATTGTGAGAGCAGGTATGGAGACTAATTGACAGAATCTTCCATTCTTACGGCTGGAGTCAGACGAAGTTAGATTTCTTGGTGTTTCCCTGGGCTAGTGGACTGATGATTCCCGGTCCTCCTGGGTGTGAGCTGGAGCCTTCTGAGCTCCTCGCTTTGCTGAGAGCCTCAGTTCCAACTGTACTTCTTGTTGTGACCCTGACTATGGGCACTTCCAGTTCAAATCCTAAAGTCGCAGCACCAGGTCACCACCAGCAATTTCAGTCTCCCTCAGAATAATACTCCTCATCTTTAAAGCAACATATGCTTTGTCCACTTTAGCAAAGATTTCTAGGTGGTAACAGCCTTACCCCATGAATGTGACTAGGAATCTGTGGGGGAGTTGTGTCTGCCTTTCCTTCCTCAATGTGATATCTCAGCCTCCGTCAGTTCTAACATGTGCTCATTCCGGTCTTGGAGACAGTGGCGGTAATACTGTCTGGCCCTTGATTCACAGGGCCTATACCCTGGGTATTAAATCCCCACCAGATTCTACAAGGAGCAACACGTTGCCTGGAGCTCTTCAGCTGTGAAAGGGCTGGGCTCAAGTGGTCTGATGGGCTCTGGTGCACCATGCACAGCTGCATGTAACATCAAAAGGATTCAGATTCCAGGCTCTCCACTCACCACGTGGCCTCAGCAGCCCACTTCCCTCTGTGACCTTGCTTCAGCATTTATAAAAGGCTGTAACAATGCTAGCTTCATGGAATTCTGGCAAATGAGGGTCTTTGCCCCTGTTGAACAGAGGTCAACAGTCAGCAAATCTGAATGAAGAGCTCGTTTTACCTTTTCCAATGGCCTCAGGAAAACTGTCAGACTCGGGGTTCTTCTATAAAAAATGGGCGTTGTTGTTAGGACAAGGTGGAGGATGAGGATGTATGTGAGTGCTTAAGCAGCTCACCTGGAACAGCAAGCATCCCGAATGGGACACCATTCCCTTGGCATCGTTGGACTTACGCGTTTTCTTGCGCTGCTTCTTCGGCCTTTGAGACCTTTCTGTAGCAATAAACCATCTCTATGAGCAACCACAGGGTGAGGAAGACCAGTAGGATGTACATCATGATCTCTGAGACCACAGAGGTGAAGTCCTCACCGGCTGTAACGAGAATGAGGATCAGAACAGGCAGGGCATGGATCCCCAGAAACAGGGCTGCCACTGGGGACACAGCTGTGAGGCCCATTGTTAAGGATGGACTAAGGAAGAACAGTGTTAAAAGGAAATCAGGAGCATACTAAAGGATTTTCATGTCCTCTGGCTGTCCTGCTGTAGGCTGTCTCACTTCACTGCCCACTCTGGCAATAAAGGTGCGGGAATGTGCTGGGGGGAAGGTACAGCTTGGCAGCAGAAGGAATCCTGGACTCTAAGTAAGATAAGTAGCTGACAGCCCTCACTTCCATGGCTTCCACATCCACATGTTCAACCAGTCATAGCTTAAAGGGAAAACTGCAGCCAGGGCTGGGCCAGAACTCAATCAATGTCTCCCTTGTAGACAGCTCCTATCTTCTGCTGCCTCCAAGGATACATCAGTAGGAAGCTCAATTCGAAGCATAGGAGCTCATGTGGGATGCGGGGTCACAAACAGCAGCTGGACATGCTGCACCACCTCACCTGCTCCCTGCAGCTCTGTTTCTAAAGTGCAGAATGGGTTCTGCAACTTGGTGCTCCATGCTGCCCCAGGGTCAAGCAGTCACCTCCACTCCTGCCAGCTCCCACCAGTAAATTAGACTCTTAGTCCAGCATTATCCCTAGGGCACAGGCCAGCCTTGCTTGTAAAGCCCACAGCACATCTGGGGTGTGTGTTTGGCCTGGTGGTGGTTAAGACCTACGTTCTACACCCGAATGCCCGGGTTGTATGTGCTCCTGATTTAGCTTTCCGCCAGGGCACCCCTAGGAGGTAGTGGTGATGGCTCAAGTACTTGGGTGCCTTCCATCTATGTGAAAGGCCTGGATTGAGTTCCTGGCTGCTGACTTGAGCCTGGCCCAGGAATGGACTAGGACCGGAGGAATGGAGAGGTTGGCAGGGCTCATCAGGAACAATGGGAGGCAGTAAGCATCAGGTGGGCAGGGCTATCCCAGGATCACAGAGGCCAAAAGGGAAAGGAGAGTGGCAGAGAAGGAATCGATGCATTGGGAATAGAACCGCCCTGATTAGCAGAAAAATCTGCATTCCAGATTTCCTGCTTCTGGTGCTAGCTGCTTCATATCCCAAGCCAATCTCCCTCCCCTGCAGAACTCTGTCTTCCCAGCCATGAACTGAAAGGCATCATGGCTGCACCTTCTCATCACCTGAGGGGACCTCGCCTCAAACTCAGACCTGCAAGTCTGAGGTCCCCCTGGATTAAGTGACATCCAAACTTCATTCCAGCCAGATCATCCACGAGGCACTGTGGCTCCTGTTAAAAAGCTGCTTTCCTTTCCCTCCTTACCCATCTCGCCCTGATGCCTGGCAGGTGACCACCTGAGCTCTGCCACACTTTCAACCAGCTGGGGGCAAAAACCTGAGGGAACAGCAAGTGGAGAAAATGGGCTCCTTCCAAGGCCTGGCAGGTACCAGTCAACAGTTCCTAACAATGATCAGGAGAGGGCGCCAAGTAGGAAGGAGCTCTGGGTAAACAAGTAGCTGTCAGCCCTTCCGAACTGGGAGCTTCCAGTCCCACCCTTTGCCTTGGACCAGAGGAGCCTGGCTCAGAGGGGGCGGTGACTCATCAGACACTCCATGCAAGGAGCTCAAAGACCTTTGTGCCTCTGAGAACTGACCTACTCCCCATTTTAGTCATTCTAACTGGTTGCATCTTTCTCATCATTCACTCTCAAGACTTAAGTAATTTTCTGTCTCCCAAGGACATGCTAAAACATAAATAAATAACTAAACTAGTGGCCTGGGGGACGTTAGTATTCCTTTCATTAACTTCATATTCACTGGCCTGCTCATCGGCCTGCATCTCAAGCAGCAATGATGCTGAGAACAAGCTCAAAATAGAGCAAGAGGGGCTCAAATAAAAATGGAACTAGCTGAGAGCTTAGGCAAGAAAACCCAAAGCAGGATGCACTGGGAGGGGCCGAGGGCTCTGTGCTCTGAGCCCATTGACAGCGGAGCCAAGAGCAACCTCAGCCAAGCGTCAGAGCATCCTCCACGCCTGCCCTCAAGATTCTGGGCTCAGACTGCAAAGGGCTTCCCACTCACCAACCAAGCAGCTGCTGTGGGAGTTTGTGAGAATTTTCAGTTAAAAACTAGAGAGCTAACACTTGTTCCTGTCTCCCAGGCAAGTGTGAACCTAAGGAAAGATCAGGAAGGAAGGCATTGCGGGGTTGGTGACAAAGAGCCTGCAGAACTTTGGTCTTGGACAGTGGCTCTCATCGGATGGCATCGCTTGGTGTTTGCTAGACAGTGTGACATTCTTGGGCTCCGATTGCAAAATTTGGCACCTAGTAAGGAGAGTTGGGGTTGGCTCAAGTGTGAAAGCCAGTGATTTAGACAGCAGCACCATGACTTTTAGCTAACTTCATGGGATTTCTCTGAGCCCACTGAGTCGGGGTTCAGCACAGACCTGAGAGGAAGGTGGAGCTAAATCAGTACCTGTAGGCTTCGTCGGGACTCCCTTCTCCCCAGGCACCAG
The DNA here is from genome assembly GCF_017591425.1 of Ochotona curzoniae. Taxonomy (NCBI): domain Eukaryota; kingdom Metazoa; phylum Chordata; class Mammalia; order Lagomorpha; family Ochotonidae; genus Ochotona; species Ochotona curzoniae. The sequence continues at coordinate 2,154,346 of NW_024465573.1, read as the reverse complement.
GAAGAGCTCAATCCACTACCATCTCCAAGCCTGCCAGTTTTGAGGAAAGGCAGACTTTGACCAGACAAACCCATCAGGCTGTTTGTGGAAAGCTGACTAGAAACCCAAGTTTTTGCATTCTTCAGGGGTCTCTCCTGTGTGGAAACCTATGGTCCTACTGCCACTTCCCCAACCCAGCCCCAGACAGCAGGGCACCCTAGAGACCCTGAGTCGTAGTCTCACCCTCCTCCGTGACGCGGAGAGGGATCAGCCGCGTGGTCTTCACAAAGGGCCGGTGCGCCTCAAACTCAAACTCCCGGGACACGTTACAGGTGTAGAGGCCGGAGTCATTGAGCGTGACGTTGAGCACAGTGATGGACACATCCTGCAGGTCCTTACTCCCGTTCCACTGCAGGCGCCCCTGGAAGGGGCTCTCCACCTCTTGGTGGCCGTTTCGGTATTCGTAGATCTGCAGGTGGAGAAGCAGGAGGAGGATAGAGCCCAAGAAGAGACAGAGAGGGGCAGCAAAATGGGACCAGGCTAGGGTAGAATTGCAGGTAGACGGGGGTAGGAGGGAGGACAGAGGACACACTGGGAAACCTAGAATTTCGGGGAGAAAATGAAGAGAGCAGCAAAGAACGAAGATGAATAAAGATGGGCAGTGGAACTGGCATCATGGTGCAGCAAGTTAGGCCACCCCCTTGAGGTCGCAGTTCCCTGCTAACGTGCCTAGGAAGGCAGTACAAGATGGGTCAGGTGTTTGGGGCCCTGTTGCCCACATGGGAAGCCCAGATGGAGTTCTGCGCTCCAGGCTTCTGCCTGACCCCAGCCCTTGTGGCTTTTTGGAGAGTGAACCAGTGGATGGAAAATCTCTGTCACTCTTTCAAATAAATAAAATAAATCTTGGAGAAAAAAAGAAAAGTAAAGGGAATGAGTTAGCAAAAGTCATTTCTACCCTGCACTGTCTCCATTAAAAGGAGCTACTGGCCCCAGAATGCTGGTGTGGCATAATGAAACGCACCTTGTAACTGCTGTGGAATACACACTGTCCACTACCCTAACCTCTCCCAGCCTGTTTCTTCCTTTCTGTGGAATATCTCATTTCTCCAGCAAACACTTGGAACAATGCTTACTCATACTCCAGAAACTACTTTTTGTTAACCCAGAGATGCATGGCTCATGAGTCCTGGTAACAATGCTGTAAGGCAGCTACAGTGTACATTCCTATTCTGCAAATGAGAAACTGAGGCAGACAGTGGTTGAAGCAAGTGTTCAAGGGCACAGCACGAAGTGTGGAGGCAGGAATCCAACCCTGGAAATTTATCCCCGGGGTCAGTGGAAGTGTAAATAATGGCCTTCTCCAAAGTGGAATTAAAAACAGATGACAACCACATCATCCCTGACGTAGACCGATCAGATCTGACGTTGGCTGTGGCACAGGAGCCGAGCCTTTGCCAGAAGTGAGTGCTGTGGTCTCTTGAACATGGGGAGGACTGGTGGTGGGGCCACGCAGTAGACGTGGCACAGCATGTATCCACTGGACATCTGTGTAACCACCCATCAACCCATGGAGATGGCTAGACACTAGACTGTCAGCCTTGGTCATTCTCTTCAGACTTATTTCAATGGCATTGTGAGAAACGAAGGAGCTAACCTGTGCTATTCATAGACAATGCTAGGTTTGATTGTGGCTTCTCCAGGATGGAGTGGGAAATTACAAAGAAACACCTGCAAAGTGCCTAGTTGTGTGCCTACACTGGAAACACGGTTCATCTCTTCCTCATCCTTCTTACTGCTGGTTACTAGCTGGCCACGTGCCTTCTTTCCCCTTCAGCTGAGTCAGTGTCCACTGAGGAACAGTCAGTGCTTGGAAGAAACAGAGCCAGAGTGTGCAAATTGCCATCCCCCAGACGGACAGGAGTCAGCCACATCACAGCAGAGACCAGCAAAAGAAAGGCCAGAGGAAGCCATAGGACATACAAGGAAATCTTTACCGCCCTCGGGCCTATAGAACCATTCCACCACGGTGCTGGCCTCCACCTCCTCCCTCTTCATGCAGGAGATGCAGCGCAGCTTCATGGGGTTGCCTTGGACAGCCTCCGTCTCCGAGGGCACTTCCACACACACAGGGAAGCAGACGCTGACTGCAGAGTGGATGCATGACCAGGGGAGGGGGTATCGGGGAGAGGGATGGGAGAACAAGGAGAGAAGGAGGAAAGAGAGAAAGAAGAATTGTAAGACAAATCTGAAAACAGCATATCGATGTGTCTACGCCTTCACCTGCACTTCCCAAGTGTCCATGACGGGAACAGGTACGGAGGGAGACGCAGGAGATGCGGATGATCCAGACGCAGCCTGGAAGCAGTGGAGAGGCAGCAGGTGTAGACTCGACCCCTACCCTCAAAGTCTTAGAAGCAGGCAGGACACCAGGCACCAGGCACCAGAGCAGGCAGGCTTCCAGCCACCACCCATCTGCCGCATCACTCAACAGCCATTCACTGAGAGATACAAAGAGGAACAAAACACTATCCTGCCCCCCAGACACTTGTGATCTAGCTGGGAACACATGATCTTGCCATTAAGCTAGACCACCAGGTATGGCACTAGGATGCCATGCTCTAGTTCCCAGAGGGAGGACAGGTAGTCACTCTTGGTTGAGCTCAGAGAAAGGAAGAGAAGCATGATGTGACCTCCCAGATGGACAGATGGTTAGCATCCAGGTTTTGAACATGGCTGTTTCCTTTGTAGTGTGAGCTATTGAATGCTTTAAAGTTAGGAGTTGATGGAATAATTTCTATGTCTTTTGGAAGCCCTGGGCAATTCTGGCCTGGTGGAGGACGGAGCAGCAAGGCGGAAGCTGGTGCACTGACCCCCAGACTGAAGCAGTGTGCTGTGGGAGGAGTGGAGATTGACAAAGGTAAAAATCCAGAGGGATGGCAGAACGTGGGACACCTTGCCTGGCGCTTGGAGACGGAGACTCGCAGTCTGTCAGGTGGCAAACTCAAAATGAATCCAAAGTGGGACACAGCTGCCAAGCAAACAAGTGCCAGTGTGGGCTGCATTATCAGAGACACATGGGAAAGGGTGCTCTTCTGTACTGTTCAGAACAAATCTGGGCTGTTAGGCCCCGTGCAGGGTGCCATATTTTACAAAAGGAACTTGTTGGATGCGTGGAACCCAGAGTTGAGCAAGACAACGAGGGTCCCCGGGCAAATGTGACGATGTGGAGTGCTCAGCTCTGACATGGAATGTATCTGTGTCTAATCTGATTTTTTAATGCAACTTCAACAGTGCTAAGAAAAAGTGCAAGTTTGGAGTAATTTCTGATGGAAATGTCTGATGCCGTAACTATGCACAATGCAACTATTCACGCTATTTGATAAGCGTGCACATCTCATTTGTCTGGAAGATGCAAAGGTGAGATGGCCACCAAGCCCTTTTCTACTGGGGCTGTGAAATTGCTTCTGATGCTACTTTCACATGAGTTAAGAATGGAAGTCCCGGGCCCGGTGGCGTGGCCTAGTGGCTAAAGTCCTAGCCTTGAACACACCGGGATCCCAAATGGGCACAGGTTCTAATTCCAATGGCCCTGCTTCCCATCCAGCTCCCTGCCTGTGGCCTGGGAAAGCAGTCGAGGACAGCCCAATGCTTTGGACCCTGCACCCACATGGAACACCCAGAAGAAGCTTCTGGCTCCTAGCTTTGGATTGGCTCAGCTCCAGCTTGGGGAGTGAACCATTAGACGAAAGATCTTCCTCTCCATCTCTCCTCCTCTCTGTACATCTGCCTTTACAATAAAAATAAAATTTTTTTTTAAAAGAGAAAAAGGCAAAGGATCTTTTTCTAAAAACTGAGGAGGAGCTGGTGTTTAGGGTGTAGCGGCTTAAACCACCTGCATTGCTGACATCTCAGAGTGCCAGTTTGAGTCCTGGCCACTCCACTTTCAATCCATCTTGTTGCTGGTCTTTCTGGGAAGACAGCAGAAGATGACCCAGCTATCTGGGTCTCTTGCACTCCTGGGGGAGGCCAGGTTGGAATTTCTGCCTCCTGGTGTCAGCCTGGCCCAAACCTGGCTGTTGTAGCCATTTAGGGAGAGAACCAGCAGACGGACAATTTCTCAGTCTGTCTTTCAAATAAATAAACATTTTTTTTTTAACAGAGAAATGCTTTATTTAGACCAGATTGGTGTAAATTAATTTTGAATCAAAGAATTAAATAATGTGTTTGACTAGAAGGAGACACATTTCATTTTTAAACACAGAGTTAAAACCAGAATCCTATAATTAACTTAAAGTTGAAAAAACAAAAGTAAAGGCCTGGCGCAACAGCCCAGTGGCTAAATCCTTGCCTTGCGACTGCCGGAATCCCATATTAGTGCTGATTCGTGAACTAGCTGCACCATTTCCCTTCCAGTTCCCTGCCTGTGGCTTGGAAAAGCAGTCAAGGACAGCCCAAAGCCTTGGGACCCTATGCTCATCTGGGACATCCCAAAGAAGCTCCTGGCTTCAGATTGGCTCAGCTCTCGCCATTGTGGCCACTTGGGGAGTGAACCAGCAGACAGAGGATCTTTTGCTCTGTCTCGCCTCCTCTCTGTGTATCTGCCTTTCCAATAAAAATAAAGAAGTGTTTTTTTAAAAAAGCAAAATATTGTTGTTTTTTAAATCCTCAAGAAATTCAAAGCAGTCTTATCTGGCCATCTGCAGGAGGCTCTCCTGCTTTTGCATATAGACATCATTGCATGGACAGAGGGTCCACATTGGGACAAGCGATCAGACACATCTCCAGCAGGTACTGAGTTTGAAGTCTTGTTCATAGACCTACATTTTTTGAAAGGAGGTATAGTTTGTGCAAAGGTTTGCGAGTAGACAGAGGGGCAAGGGTATGCAGCCGTGACATTCGTCGGGGATGAGAGATGGTAAAGATGAGACACTTGGTTGGTGACCTCAGAAGCAGAATAGAAGTGCTGAGAAACTTCCAAGAACAGAGGCTGTGTGGAGGTGGTTCACTGCTTGAAGAAATGGGTTCACTCTATGACATCACTTCTCCAAGAGTCAAGTTTTCATGAACAAAATGCTGAAAATGTGTCATTAGAACTCTACATATTAACTTATGTAAATGTTGCTTAGGAATGCCATTTTATACTTCATGTATTTGACAAGAATGTCAAGTAGCAGGCATTGTTCTAGGCGCTAGGGACACAACAAGAACCAAACCATCCCTGTTCTCAGGGAGCTCACATTCGGGGTGTGTGCAGGGGTGTGTCTGGGAGGGGAGCAAAATGAGAAAAATTAGGAAGAGTAAAATGGAGGAGAGGGAAGGCACCTGAAGCCACGGGGGTGGTCCCAGTGAGACAATAACACGGAGCAGCAAATGGCGAGGCTCCCAAGAGTGTTCCTATTATACTCAAAGGTCAAGAAAGAACCCATTGGTTCAACTGGCTAATCCTCTGCCTGCAAGTGTCAGCATCCCATGTGGACACGTTTGTGTCCCTGCTGCTCCACTTTCCATCCAGCTCCCTACTTGTGGTCTGGGAAAGAAGTGGAGGATGGCCCAAAGCCTTGGGACCCTGTATCCACATGGGAGATCCAGAAAAGATGGTTGGCTCCAGATCGCCTCAACTCCAGGATTTGTGGTCATTTGGGGAGTGAATCAGCAGATGGAAGATCTTTCTCTTTGCCTCTCCTTCTCTATAAATCTGCCTTTCTGAAAATGAATGAATCAATCTTTAAAAAAAAGAGAGAGAGAGAAAAGAAGGAAGAAAGGGAGGGAGAGAGAGAAAGAAAGAGAAAGAAAAGAAAAAGAAAGAAAGAAAGAATGAAAGAAAGAAAGAAAGAAAGACCCTCTGTGTGAAACAGAGTAAACCCGTGAGGACAGAAAGGAACAAGCGGAGAAGGTGTGCAGGCAGGCACAGGCATGGCAGATCTTGCAGGCTACAGTTTGGATGGAACTTTCACTTCTGCTTAGTATGATATGAGGAAGCATCACATGATGTGATTTTAACAGAATTCCATGATGTGTCCACGGTGTTGAAAATCAACTGGAGAGGTGAAGGGGGACAAGAGTGGGTGCTGAGGGCCCGGCGTGATAGGCTAAGGCTTAAAGTCCTCGCCTTGAATGCGCCAGGATCCCACATGCTGGTTGTAATCCCAGTGGCCCCGCTTCCCATCCAGCTCCCTGCTTGTGGCCTGGGAAAGCCGTTGAGGACAGCCCAAAGCCTTGGGACCCTGTACCCATGTGGGAGACCCGGAGGAACCTCCTGGCTCCTGGATTCAGATCGCCTCATCTCTGGCTGTTGTGGCCGCTTGGGGAGTGAATCATCAGGTGGAAGATCTTTCTTTCTTTTCTCTATATATATCTGATGTTTCAGTAAGAATAAATAAATCTTAAAAAAAAAAAAGAGTGGGTGCTGAGAGACCAGGCTGGTGCAGTGAATCGGTCAGGCAGTGAAGATGATGTGGGACTGCGGGGGTGAACAAGGGAATCGTTTGTTAGACTAACCTCCCTAGGCAAGAGGTGATGTGCTCTTGGTGCACGCAGATGGGACGTACGGGGGAGATGGGATGTGTGTGGTCATGATGAAAATCTGTCTTCCACGGCACCATCATCTAGCGGGTCACCCAGGAGCAAGCTCGCTGCTTCCCCATTCCTGCAAAATGACCACAGGGCCCTCTGCTTCCTTGGTCTCTGCAATATGAAGGTGAAGTCTGCTTCTCTACTCTGCAGTCTCCAACCCAACACTGCCTTCCCTCCTCTGAGACCCTCAAGGTATCCAAGAGAAGGTTGTGCGCATGGCAGAAAGCTACAATGCTGACTGTAAATGAGAAGTTCCTGGCACTAACATTTGTCAATATATTTCAATCTGTATAGTAATTATGAAGGAACATGTGAGAATAATACAAGACAATTGTATTTTATATATTGTATTTGGGGGCAATTTTTTTTTGAAATCCATATATAGTTTTCTCATAATATACATTTTCCATGAACTTTGTGAAAAGCCCTCATATATATGAATTTCAAAAATTTTGCACCCAAATAAACTTACCTTCCAATTGCATTTTCCACAGAACTTCTTAGAACTTCAGACTGTACCAACTCCTCTACAGACCCTGAATAGTCTTTTCTTTCCATGCTTCCAAATTACTCCCGCTGAGCTTGCTCTGGAATACTTTCCTTTGTCCTAATATAAGGAAGGCTGTGTTCAGAATGTAAATAATTTCCAAAAGGGCACCATAATGAAGTTATTTTTAGATGTGAACATTTTGAAATGGCTTGGGCAATCCAATTAGGTGGTCACTCAGTCGGGCCTTGAAGGAACAGAATCAGCACAAGGCGATCTGGAGAGTGGAGGGGAACATTCCCCTACATAAGGGACAGCTGGGAGGCCATGCCTGGAGAGGACAAGCAGAGGAGGAACTAGACCTGAAGAGAGTATGCGATCCTTGTAAAGGTGAGAGAGTGAGGGCTGAAAAGAGGAGCTCAGGAAGCCAATGGGACAGCTGGTGCGCCCTGCAAACCACAGAGGTGCTGGAAGAAAGCCTGGAAGACTGAAATAAGAACATAGGAGTTCTCAGGCAAATTCCTTCTCTAAGCTCATTTTCTTAAATTGGAATGATTGACATGGCAAAGACTTGGCAGGACGGCCCAACGAAGTAAAGGATTGACAATTGCTTTGTAAGCTGTGAAGCGTCAGGCAAGCATAGGTTCTAAAATTATTATTACATGCTTTCATAAAGGAAATAAGGCATTTTCTCAAATCCACACAGGAAATAAGTGGAGGGAGCTTCCATCCATTCAGACCTCATGTGAAAAATCAGTGTGGGGCAGACAGAACATCTAAGTGAAGCATGCTCTGAAACTGGAACCACACGTAAACAAAATAAAATCACATCTGTGAGATGAGGCCCTTTTTCTTTCACTCGACAACCAAGCATCCTGCACCATCCCATTTCCCCTTCTGCAGGTCGTCAGTTTGATGAGCTAACATTCAACTTAAACAGAGCTGGGAGTGAGCACAGAGCAGTGCACTTATTCCACATTTGTTTTTTTTTTTTTGGGGGGGGTGGGCATAAGGCTGGAAATGCTGTCACTTCTAGCAGTTTTCTGCAAACATAGCCTTACGCTTTACTTGTGCAGCCAAAGAGATATTAGATAGGATTCATACAAGGCACCACTATGGCAGAGTTGAGACTCACAAGTCCTGGCCAAAAGATTCTTGGATGATAACACGCCCTGATCCTCCACTGGAACCCTAAAAATCAGAGTAGGGGGAGTGGGAAGAGGGCCTCCTTAGAGTTTCACCCCAAGCTGTCTTTACTTCAGCTTTGTCCACACTCTCTCCTATCCAGTCAGATTAACCGTTCCTGAGCCTCCCACCCTCAGCCTTTCCCCTGAGAAAGCCATGTCCCCAGCTGTTCCTCTGGGAACACTTCAGTCCTGATCCTTAAGGCAGGTGAGATCACTGGCAACCTATTATGTGCTCTGTCTCCAGGCCTGGGGTACCCTCCTGGGGAAGGATGGCTGTGCTTCTGACCCTGGGGATGCTGTTGCTTTCTTCCTCATCCTTCCTAGCCTACCGCAGCAGGCATTTTTTCCCCCCAGCAGGAAGCTTGGCCCTGGTAACACATGAACTCCAGATAATGCTGGCAGCTACAGTTAGTCCTGGAGGCCTGACAAAGTAATACTACAGCAGAGAGGCCATTCCCACCAGCATGTCTCCCTGCACAGGCAGGATGAGCATCCATTCTACCAGCCGCAGAAGCATAATCCCACATGCACACCTCCAGGAAAGCAGGTGGACATGACCACATCCTCCAGTCGTGTTTACCGATTTTAGCATGGAGGAAGGCAGCTAAAATCAAGTCAAGCAACCTATCCGTTCATGGGCGCCTACACTTGCTCAGACGATCTAATAATCAGACAGCCAATGCAGAGAAGCCCAGAACCCCTCTCCCACCACCACACTCCTCACAAGCCGCTCACCAGCTCATTCAGATGTGCATTAGAACATGCTTAGACATATGTCAGCGCATACATTAGATGCTGAGACACACACGACACAGAGGAAAACCCTGTTTCCGTGATACATTCGGGCTCTTAAGTTCCTTCTATGCATTCAGGCACCCAGCTTGTGCCCACCCCGACACCACTCTGCATGGGCAAAGTATAAACCCCCGTCCCTGCAGGAAGAAGGTCACCTCTGGCGCACAGCTGACAAACCAAAGTCCATTCACCCCTGGAGGCAAAAAATCCCAGCTTCCCAAATACCCACAGCATCTTCATTGCACGTGTTTATGTCAGAAAAAAAAAACAGATGCATTTCCTGGTTGCCAATTAATGTAATACATAAATGGCAAATGGCTGGAGTCCACTGCCTCCTATTCCCTAGGAAAATCGAACGAATGGGTCAATAGCTAAATTATCTCCACCCTCAGAATGCATGCATCCAGCTTTTATTTTATTTTTAATATGGTGGCAGGCTTTGAAGAATTCAGGGAGCTTGCCCAGGAGTCCTGACAGCTCATTGAGAAATGAAATGTAAACTGTTAGTTGTTTTTTAAATTCTGTTTTGTCTGTTTTTAGATAGAAACGAACGTGACTACATTCCGGTTCAGCAAGGGGAAAGGGTGGGGGCAGTCTTTGGAATGAGCAGGATACTGGGAGAGAGGGAAGGAACACGAAAGGGGGATTAGAGAATGAAGCCTACGGGCAGTGGGGAGGCGCCTTTCCAAGCTGCGAATCCCCATTCTCATGGAAGCCCCAGAACCTCCATAACTGGCACACAGAGCGAGGCCAGCCAGAGCTCCTTCTTGCCACCAACATCAGCAAGTGTCCTGTTTGTTAGCATTCTCACTGCCATCCACGTCTCGCATGGCGGGGTGCTGGTACTTACCCCCGTAGATGAGCAAGAGGGAAGCCAGGACACACGATCTGTCGAAGGCAGGCATCTTTTTCTGCAGGTAGCTTCGGGGCTAAACGGAGAGATTTCCTCGGTCAGGCACTGAGCCCTGTGCTTCTTTCGAGGAAACCCTCGGGGACGAAATGCTCCCAAGAGGGTGACTTTCTGGCTGCTAGGTCTCGGCTTGGATGCGACCCTCGCCGACCACCCCCGTTCCGGGCAGCGGCCCAGCAGCTCGGCGCGCCTGCCCTGGGGCCGGTGGCTGGGATCGCGCTCAGCACCACGGACAGGGGCCTCCCCGCCCACCCCGGAACTCGGGATTCCGGTCAGTCTCTGGCCTTTCCAGTCTGCACCCGGGGGCAAGCTCAGCAGGGCAGGGAGTGGCGCGCCGGGCCCTGGGAGGCGGCGCTGTGGAGGGGGTCCGTGGCGATTCACCTCTCGCTGCCCCTAGACACTGCTGCTCTCCGGCTTCATCCGCCCTGCCCCGCGTCTCTGGCTGGGCGTGTCCCCAACTCTCGAAGCCAAGGGGGGGGGGGGGATGCCCGTCTAGGCTACAGACTCAGACCCGCTCCGGGCTGGTCCACACCCGCCCCTCGGCTCCCCGAGGAGTAGCCGAGGGTCCCCTCCACCCCTCCGAGAAGAAGGCGGAAGCGCCGGAGCGGCTGGCGATCTCGGAGGCGGTGGTGGGTGCAGGAGGTAGCCCCTTCCCCGAGCTCGCCCCCGGAGCGCACGAGACCCCGACCCTGGGTGGCCCAGGGCTTCAGCCTCTCTGCAGCCGGGGGCCGGGCGTGCTCGGTCGGCCTTGACTTGCGCAGGCGGGTCTCCGCCCCACCGCCACCACGGACCCTCCCCCTGGTGCACACACACTCCCCACCCCCAGCCCGGCGTGCCCCTCCCAGGGCGGCGCGCCACGCGGGCCGGGGGCGGAGCCGGAGCCGGGGCCGCGCAAACACCTCCAGCCGCCGTGCGCCCTGGGCTGGCCAGCCGGCTGGTGGTCCCCCGGCCTCCCTCTCGCGCCTGCACCGCGGTCTGGAGCTCCCGAGCGCCTCCTGCCACCAGGCGCACCCTGCGGGCGACCCCACAGGCGCTCCCGCGCTGACATGCCTGTGTTGGTCTCCGGGAAGAGGAGGGCCGAGGCTGTTGGAGGCAGTGATGTCATCTGCCATGTACCCCAGACATGGCTCGCGGCGTCACTCCCCTGAACCTGTCTCTTCCAGTTTCCCTCTCTAGCCTTGATTAATTGGTGGCAGACGCGGCCGAACGCAGAAAAAAAAAAAAAAAAAAATCCTTGCTTAGGGCGAGTGGGGTAGTGCTGAGGCGCACCTGTTTCCGCCCGCACTCTCACTCAGAGAGAGAATGATCCGACGGTTAGTGCCAAGCTTGGTGCTGTGGGCTGGATTCAGAGGACTCATGTCCCCCTCCCTGGTTCTTTGCAGTCCTCTTTTTTGCTCTAATCTGTTTGTTATTTGTTTATTATTTTAATCTGATAGGTTTGTGGCTTGGCCTCCTCCAATTATTAGCCATTCCTCAGTGCTAGCAGCTGTTGGCGAGGCCCTGCCCCAGCTCTGGAAGGGAAACCTGAACCTTTCAATTCAGTTATAAACTCAGATTGACATAGCAGATCAGGAATGCCGGGGACTGGCGTGAAAGATTAATACAAGAGCCTCGTTTCCCAGTCTCTCTGTTCTCTTTCCAAGCGCTGCTAAAACGACCGGCAGAGGAACAGCTGACGGTAAGTGAACCGTGCACAGGAAACACTGCCTCCTCACAAGTCACAGAGCAACTGGGTGTCCCTATAGGATCCCTGCCCTGGATGCTGTGTGAGGACCAGTCCATGCATTGCTCGGTGCTTGGATGGAAAGTTGAAATCGACTTCTGGCCCAACACAGGAGCTTCCCCAAGAACGTACTGTTGAATGAGAACTCCTTTCGAGTTGGCAGAGCTTCTCTCTTCTCACTTGATTTCTGTACCCCTCCTTCCTTCTCCCTAGACTCTGCTGAGCGGCCCTGATATCCTTCTGCCAGGCCCCATCTGGAGGGTGTTTTGGCTGAGGCTCAGCTTACCAAGTTCCTTAGCGAAGCCTAGAAATTTCCAACCTTTAGACAGTCTGGTCACTTTCTCAGGACTTGTAGTTTGCTAATATGATTCTCCAAGTGACAGACAAAGGGACAGATGTCCTATGTGTGGTCTGACCAGCACGAGTCCAGCAGAATTATGATGCTTGCTTTAAGTGGGTGCATCTTCAAAACGATTTACAGCCACACGTAAATCATTAAAAACCATAAGTGTTTCTCACTCAATCTGTTGAAGAACCACTTTGTTTAAATGAGCTGGGAATTTTGGAAATTTTATTATGAAACTTTGGGATTGCTCTTAAAATGTGTTAGTTGATTCATCGAACATTCATCGATTTAATCTTACATCATCTCTTAGCAATCACTTGATCCAAATACAGTTTTTTTTTCCTTTTAAATTTTTGTTATTTAAAAGAGAGAGAGAGAGAAATCCTCCATCCTCTGGTTCACTCCCTAAATGGCTGCTATGGCCAGAGCTGGGCTGGGCTGAAGCTGGGCAGTAGCTTCCACCTGTTCTCCCATATGATTCAGGGACCCAAAACCTCAGGCACCCTCTGCAGTTTTCCCAGGCCTTTAGCAGCAAGCTGGACCAGAAGTGAAACAGCCGGAAAACCAACCAGGGCCCATATGGGATGTCAGCACCACAAAGAATTAGCTTGTCACACCACCTTGCCAGGCCCAAACATAGATTTTTTAAAATCAATCCGTTTATTGGAGGAAAGAGAAAAGCATTCGCAGCCCAACTGTTTCCCAAATACCTGCAACATTCAAGGCTGCTCCAGGCCAAAGCCAAGCACTATAAACTCTATGTAGGTCTCCCACACGCGGGCAGGGACACAGTTTGCTGTGGAGCCCTGGTTTGCTGCCTTCCAAGGTACGCATTAGCAGGAAGCTTCAATATAGAGTAGAGGAAGAAAATAACAACAGAGGGATGCTGTGGCAGGCTGCTAGAGCCCTCACTGTAGCTTGACATGAGCTATTGTTTTCAAGTCTTTGATCAACTTCTCATGTTGCTAGGAAGTGAATTTTCAGTTTTTGGACTAGTGTTAAAAGATTTATTTATTTCAAAGAGCAACAGAAAGAGAATGAGACAGAGAGAAGGCACTCTTTTCTCAGCTGGTTCGTTCCCTAACTGTACAAAAGCAGCAAGTGTTGGGTTCGGCCAAAGCCAGGATCCAGGAAATCCACCCAGGCCTCCCACATGGCGGCAGGGCCCAAGGACCTGCACCGTTGCTGCTGCTCTCCCAGACACATTAGCAGGGAGTTATCAGAAGTGAAGCAGCTGAGACTGAAGCTGATGGGGAATGGCAGAGTTGCAAGCAGCTTCTTAGCTTGCATTGACTTAAACACATGAACGAGTTAACTTTATCATTACAAATGCTAAGTCATGAGCACTAAAACACGTCTCATTTCCATAGATCCACATATAACTTGGCACATTCTGAAATTTGAAAATATAAAACATATGCAAGAGGAATTAGATTCACAATAATACACAGAAAAGAAATAAGATATTTATATATAGGTATATAATTTATAGATACGTGAAAGCAAATTTTCAGTATTATATTTTACACTATTCCAAAGTAGAATGAATTATTCTTGTTCTGTTTAAATGGATATTATCCAAAGAAGGACTGGAATGTTCAAGGGGAAAAATCCTTCTGTAAGTCAGAAACTTGGAATAGTTTGTGTTAGTTTGAGACTCTGGTTCTAGGGAGAGTCTCAGCAGGCCTGAGACATTTAGGAGGAATGAACTGTTTTTCAGTCTGATAATTCTGTCAACTACTGCCCCAACCACCCTGGCAGGGATTGGAGTCACTGTTTACTCACTTGCTTTCTCTTTTGTCTTTGCTTTTTGTTTTCCTCCTTTCCCCCCTCCCTCATTCCTTGCCTCCTTCGCCTCCTTCCTTCTCTTTTCTTTTGTTTTCTTCTTCTTCTTCCTTCTTCCCTCCTCTTCCTCCTCCTCCTCCTTCTCTATTTATTTAAAGGCAGAGTTACAGTGAGAGAAAACACACACTCTGCAAGTGACCTCTGTGGCCGGAGCTGGGCCAGACTGAAGGAAGGAGCTGGGAACTCCGCCCAGGTCTCCCAGTTGGATACAGGGGCCCAGCCTGGAACTGGCACCTACATGGGACGCCAGCATCACAGGCAGCAGCTTTAAAAAAATGCTTAAGGCACCCTTTCCTTATCTGTCATTTTGATTGATTTTGATCCTTTCTTGCTGCCTATTTATTTATTTATTTTGCATCTTCGAGTTTGATGACCAATCTCACTTTGAGTTGATTGGTGAGACCATAAGTTCTGGGCTCTAGGTGGCTGACAGAGCAATCCTTGTATTCTGTAAGGGCATGCCCAGCTGGCCTTCAGTGTCCTCAGGCAACTGGGGAGTTGGTTGCAGGCTCTCTCACCCCACACCCAAGGATATCAGAATCCTGAGATACTCAATCTTTATATAAAATTGCATAATTGTGTATCACCCTTGCACATTTTCCTGTATCTTCAGATCACCTCTAGCTACTGTTGTTGTGTAATACAAAGTTAATTCTATCTAAATAATTGTTATACTATATTGCATTGAGTGTAAAGACAGGAAGAAAAGTCTGAGCCCAGCACCGTGGCTCAACAGGCTGATCCTCCACCTTTAAGCACTGGCATCCCATATGGGTATTGATTCATGTTCTGGCTGTTCCACTTCAGATCCTGCTCCTTGCTTATGGCCTGGGAAAGCAACGGAGGATGACCCAAGTTCTTGGGAAACTGCATCCATGTGGGAGACTTGGAAAAAGCTTCTGGATCCTGGCTTTAGATTGGCTCACCTCTGGCCATTGTAGCCATTTGGGGAGTGAACCAGCAGATGAAAGATCTTTCTTTTTCTATTTCTCCTCTCTGCAAATCTGTGTTTCAAATAAAAAGAAGTAAATGTGCTTTAAAAAAAGAAGAAAAGTGTGTACTTGGTCAGCATACATACCATATATATGTGCATATATGTATAATTCATATATATATTATACGTATTATATATATAATAACATGTATATATTATCCCTCACTGATGGAATTATGGATGCAGAACTTTTGAATCCAGGGGGCTAATTGTACTTATCTTGCTTGAAAGCCTTCCGTAGCATCTCACTGCTCGTAAAATGTTCATCCTGCCCTAGCAACGTTGTCCCTGAGGCTGGGCTCTCTCGTCACACTCATGTCTATCATCCTATCTTGTCCACAATTTCATAGTCACACTTTACTTTTTCAAACTCAGTATTTTCCTCACCATTGCTTTCCCCCGTTACTATTATTGTAGCTTTTGCATCTGATGGTGTCTCTTCCCAGCATTCTCCTTATCCTATAGTTCTTGTCTTTTTTTTTTTAATTTTCAAAAAGAATCATTTTATTTTTTATTGCAAAGTCAGTTATACAGAGAGGAGGAGAATCAGAGAGGAAGAACTTCGTCCACTGATTCACTCCCCAAGTGAGCGCAATGGCCAGAGCTGCACCCATCTGAAGACAGGAGCCAGGAAGCTCCTCTGGGTCTCCCATGTGGGTGCAAGGTTCCAAGGCCTTGGGCAGCCTTGATTACTTCCCCAGGGTACAAGCAGGGAGCTGGATGGGAAGTGGGGCTGTCAGGATTAGAACCAGTGTCCGTATGGGATTCTGGTGCATGCAAGGCAAAGACTTTAACTGCTAGGCGACCATGCTGGGCCCATCTTGTCATATTCTTGCTTTCACAAACTTTGCCTAAGAATAATACTCTATGGACAATTTCTAAATTTTCCTGCCCACCTCCCTCACCAGAAGCTATTCTGTCTTTTTTTTTTTTAAGATTTATTTTTTATTATTATTTTTTAATTGGAAAGGCGGATATACAGAGAGGAGAGACAGAGAGGAAGATCTTCCATCCGATGATTCACTCCCCAAGTGAGCGCAACGGGCCGATACTATGCCGATCCGAAGCCAGGAGCCTCTTCCGGGTCTCCCACGCCGGTGCAGGTTCCCAAAGCTTTGGGCCGTCCTCTGCTGCTTTCCCAGGCCACAGGCAGGGAGCTGGAAGGGAAGCGGGGCTGCCGGGATTAGAACCGGCGCCCATATGGGATCCCGGGCGTGCAAGGCGAGGACCTTTAACCACTTGCGCCACCGCGCCGGGCCCAGCTATTCTGTCTTTTACCATTGTCTTCTATCCTTATGTCATTTCCTTCCTTCTGTCTCTTTCTCATTACCCTCTCCCTAGCTCTGCTTAGTCTCTCAGCTTCTTGTTTTTCGTATCTTCTGTCATTGCCCAATGTTATTTTATTTTCGATTGATGTACTGGCTGATTTCCTGTCCCCTCACATTAGGAGACATGAAAGAAGTCTTGCTTGTTTTGTTCACCGGTATACTCCTGAGCCTAAGTTGGTGCTAGAAAGATATCCAAAGCAATGAATAAGTGAATAATTGAGTGAAAGGAGATACTAGTGTGGAAAGAGTGAAGAGCAGAGTCCAGAATCCATACAGGGGATGGAAAAATGGAGTGTAGGAGAGGATTTTCAGTTGCAGTGCCACAGTAAGAAAAAGAAAAGAGAATCTAGACTGAGGGACACTCTGACCCTGAGGTACTCCAAGCTAACCGTGCTCAGAAACTGAGAGAGGACGGAGCACTGAGCCTGAGGTAGAGATGTTGAGGTGAAGGGGACTGAGGACTCTGGCGAAAGAATGGCATGTGAGAGATAGGAAACATTAGCTTAACAAAGAAAAGACGTTCATCTCATTAGGATTATTGGGGAGGAATTTGAGATGGCAGCAACATTGTGAGTAAAGACAAACTATGCGACAGTAAGCACAGCTACTGATTTGATCTGGGTAAAGCAAGAAACTGTATTATCCATTCAGTGTAAGTGATAGGGAGACAAGAGGAACCTGGGACAGAAAACACCTGCTGAGTCACCATGGAGCCCCTGTTGAAGTGTAGAGGGATGCCAAAGGCAGCATCTCAACTTCAACATGTTTCTGAACTAAGGGACAAGATGTAAAAATCAGAGTCTAAACTAGGCAAGTCAGATGTGACCTGCTTTTACTATTCTAAGTGGATTTGAAAAAATGGTGCATACCCCTTGGGACCAGGAGAATTAACATGTTTATTTTAACTGTGGCTAAAGAGCACATATGGTGCTGAGAAATATCAGGCTTCCCCCACATTATTCCCTCATCCTGTTGCCCAGTTGTGTGGTATTGTGACCAGCCAAGGGATGTTTGGGATTAGAGTAGGAAGCAATGGCATGATTAGGCTATGCAGTCCCTTCCTGGGCTTGTATATGGCAGAGCCTGGTGGGTGAGATGAGGCCAAAAAATGAATTGAATTTTTTCCTAAATGATTAGGGAAGTCAGAGCTTTCCTGATACTCAGAGGCATCCACTCCCCAACTCAAAGCAACATCCTGTGCACAAAAGAAGCCAGTGTCATCCTGAGCTTGAACAACCTCTTCGGAAGTTCATGGCTATGCCCTAGGGAGGGCACTATTCATAGTATTTTGAGACTTCAAATACATGAATGGGAATAAAGAAAATATAATCTGCTATAAATACCATCTCCAGAAGAAAATAAAACTCTAAATTTCAAATATTATCTATAGGGCAAAATTGTTCATGTATTCTGAAAAGCCCATGGCTGGAGCTGTTGATATAGGCAGAAGAGAAAGGAATCTTGGGAAAATGTGGTGTCATCCTTTCGTTTGCTGTTGATCCTGTTGTTCTGGTGTTGAGGAAGGGGCAACAGTTGAGCATGCATTAACTTGATGCTCATCAGAAACATCACTGATGAGGAAAAAAAACGAAACCGCAACTCAGATTCATAGGGTAGACAAGAGGTCGGAGTCCCTCACCTAGAGCTACTGTGGGATGGTATTGCCTTCTCCACTTCTCCAAAACAATTCCTTTTCTCCAATCCCTTGCCTGTCAGAATTGCTGAGAATGCAAAGGAGAGCATAGAAGTGGATGTGTCTTGGACTTTGCTAAATCCCATGAAACAAGAGTTGTTGGACTCCTTCTTAGCTAATCTCTTCAAGTCTCACACAAACATACTCCTCTGTTAACTCCAGCGTGACGAAAACAAACGTGCGTTCCCTGGCCATCATTGCTTTCACTGTCATTTCCATCAGCTGCATCATTGTCTTCATCATCCTAGTGATATGTGAGCATCATATCGGTTGACCTTAGGACAATGACACACACTTCATATAGATCAATTCATTTAATTCTCATTCAATCTTAAGGACTGGACACTAGTATATATATAGACTGATATGCTCTATTTTTGCTGAAGAAATTAATACAAGAAGTCCCTATTTGCCTGTGGCAGTACTGTGACCCAAATGCAGAACTCCTTGTCTTTAAAGCCTTAAGAGCTTACTTAACTCCTTCTAGATGGTCACCATCTAAAGCCACTTCCATGTGCAAGTCAGTCATAAAGTGAATGACTCCTGTGTAGTGTGACATTCTCACATGATGTCTCTGTGTATTCACATGTATATTTTTGTGTGAGAAAAAGTAGGGTTAGTGCCTTTATTGACAGAACTTTCAGAACAGTGGAAAAACTTGGAATCCAAGAAAGCAAATTTGAGAACATCCCACAATGTTGTTCTTCATTCCTCTTATTGTCTTGTTTTCTTTCTTTTTTCTCTTCCTCCCTTCCTTCTTTCCTTCCTTTCTCACCTTACTATGGCATTTACAGAGTTCACATGGATTAGCATGAATGAAAATGCCCTTCTTGACCTGTTTTTCATGAAAGAAACAAATGCTTGGCCTTGTTGTTTTATCGGTTAACTTAAAAAAAAAATCCTTATTTGATTTATATGAAAGACAGATGAGAGAGAGAGTGAGAGAAAGAGATAAGCCTTCCATCTACTGGTTCACTCTCCAAATAACTTAATGCTGAGAGTGGGCCAGGCAGAAGTCAGGAGCCAAGAACTCCCTCCACCAGGATTCCATGTGGGCAGCAGGGGCTCAAGTACTTGGACAACCTTCTGCTGCTTTCCCAGTTGCATCAGCAGGGAGCTGGATGGGAAACAATAGTTAGACCTGAACTGGCATGGCAGGTAGCAGTTTAAGTTGTTACACCACAACTCTGGACCCTGTAATAGTTAATTTGCATAGAGTTCTCATTATATACATGTGACATAGGATGCTAGTCATCTATTTTAAAGTTGACAAACACTGAAATTTGGAGAAATTAAATGACGTGTATACCGTCAGGTTTCATTTTTTTTTTTCCCTTAAAACTTTTACTGAAATACAAAAACAAAACAAAACAAAACTTTTACTGAGTACCCACTCTCTGCCAGGCACCTTCCTAGTCTCTAACTTTGCCCTTAAGAGTAACTGAATTCCAGTTCAGCCTCTGCTAACGACCACTCAGGAATTGCAGCATGCCTCACTGCCTGGAATGGAACCTTCCTGTCCTCTGACCCCCATATGTCTTGCTTTTGATCTGCCTTGTATCATAACCACTTATGAATGTGCAGGCTTCTCAGCATGGAGATTTTGTCCTGATTGTTGAATATGAGTGTCTTCATAGAGGGTATCTCAAATGTCTATGAAACATGGATGGAATTTGAGGGATCAATGTATTTGTGCACAAAAAATTGAAATCCATGCTGACTATGCTCATGATAAGCATTTCCACCAGCTTTTTAAAGACTCCTTATATGCAAGGACCTCAAAAATGTTTTGCTCCATTTTGAAATATCTGTATTGTTTTGCTAGGTTTTAAAGATTAAAAAATGTGTAGAACACTATTCCTAATTTCCCTAGAGAACTTGAGGCTTCCTTAGCCAGATGAACACTGTATTTGTTTCTAATCAGTATTCTACAGCACAGAAGGGTGAAGAAAAACAGTGAGGACATGCTGGCTGCTCTACAAGACTGTGTTCTCCCATCATCATGTTGGAATTCTGAATGCAAATTTTTGCCCCAGAGTGGCCACAGACAGATAACGGCCAAGAATCTAAGACACTGAGGCTCAAGAAGAAGAAAGTGTATGATATGGGAAAATGGGGAGCTTGGTGATCATGGAGTGGGGGAAGGGAAGCACGTGTCAGAGCCTGAGCTGATGGGACCTCATCAGAATAGTCATGCACTGCTTCAAGTACTTACAGAAATGTAATTATTTTTAAAAATCATTTTCAGATAGTAAGGGTTTCAAAGCCATTCCCTTTCCTCCTATAAGTGCTAGGGGTTCTTCTACTGACTCAGCTGCTGGAAAAATCCATGAGAACAGAATGCAAACATAGCATCAGTGATTCTGCTACATGGAAATTGGATGGTCTGGTCATTTAATTCCCACTGAATTTAATTTTCTAAATAAAGAAAATAGCAATAATGCTAAGTTCTTATTTATGAAAAAAACAAGCAGGAAAAAGTATTTATTAAATTTATGCCAAGGCTCTGTGCCAGGTCATTGATTCAATCTTCATAAGCAGCTATGAGGTGGGCAGTAACATACAATCCCCCAAACCCAAATCTGCTCACCCAACACAACACAAGCCAATTGCTAACAATGGGAAGAGAGTGGAGAGTGTGTAACAAATGTGGAGTGCAGAGCCAGGAGCTGGACAGTTATTTTGTTATCAGATACATTGAGAGGTTGGGATAAAAGACCTTATATATTGCAGTTGAGGTTGAGATGTGCATGTTTAGTTCATGCACATGTCCTTGGTTGGTCTACAGTGCTAGGACCTTCTTTTGGTTGGTTGGTGCATAAAGTTCTGGGAACATTGATGGTGGCAAAGTGGGCTTCCATCAGTCAAAGGGTGATTATCAGGGCCTGCAGTGTCTGGGGGGAACAAAAACTGTGAAGATGAGACTAAACATCAAGATCCTAGCTATAAGGGAAATCAAGGATGTCATGAATGGTGCTGGCTGCATCGCTGCCTGAGTCCAGTGAGTTATTTTTAGCAAGAGGTTGATGTGTAGGGCTGGCATGCTGGTATAGTAGGCTAATCCTCTAATTGCAGGGCTAGCATCCCATATGGGCACCAGTTCATGTCCCGGCTGCTCCTATAAGCTTCCTGCTTATGAATTGGGAAAGCAGCATAGGATGATTCAGGTCCATTGGGCCCCTGCACCCAGGTGGAAGACCCCAGAGAAGCCTCCTGGCTTATGGCTTTGGATCAGCTCAGCTCAGGCCGTTGCAGCCATCTCAGGAGTGAACCAGTAGATGCAAGGTTCACTGTCTCTTTTTATCTTTGTAAAATCTGCATTTCAAATAAAATAAATAAATATATGCATGCATTTTTAAGGAAAGCTTTTAAAAAAGAAGCTGGTGTGCAAGCGTAAAAGCAGGGCAAGGAAACTTTAAGGTAGGGAGGATGTAGAGAAACCAGCATCTGCATCAACGGCAGTAAGGAACCGCTCACTGTTAGCATTGCTCTCCTATCTTATGGCTGTAGAAATGTGACTCAGTGGAATTAAATAAGGCGCCCCAAAGTTAGAGACAACAAGTTTATCCGGACTGACTCCTTACTAGCATCCCACTGAGCCTCTTCTGTCATGGTTTTGGAGAACAGCAGAATCCTAACAACGGCAACTGTAGCTACCAGGGCGGGGGCTCTCAGGAAAACCCCAGTCTACATTCATTCCCTTTGGAAAGTTCTACTCATTCCTTGTGGGCCACTTTCAAATATTACCTCTTTCAACACTTAACGTACTCTCTGCTTCCCTCCAACATCAAAACTATCACTCCTTTCATATCACCTATATAGAATAATTCTTCCCACACTGTTTCTCCATTACTCTTTTTCTAAAGAAAGACTGTTTTTTTTTTGGGGGGGGGGAGTGGTAGTCAGAGTTACAGAGAGAGGAGAGACACAGAGATATCTTCCATCTGCAGCTTCATTCCCCTAATGACTGCAACAGCCAGAGCTGCACTGGGCTGAAGCCAGGAGACAGGAGCTTCTGGGTTTCTCATGATGAGCCCAAGGACTTGGGTCATCCTCCACTTCTTTCACACCCCCCTTTTTTAATCTCTGTAAATCTGCCTATCAAATACAAATAAATCTTTTTTAAAAAGTGTTACTTTGGGGTCAAAAATATTTCATCTTGGGCCTCTTTCTGTATGTTTTGTATTTCAGGTATTGAGAGTTCCTGGAAATTTGAATCTGTTCCTCAGAGCAGAGAGGTGATAGTCAAGATTAGAGAATCACCCATCTATAGTGATAACCTGAAGCAATAAACATGGTTGATAGTTGAAAGAAAGATTATAAAGAGATAGAAGATCCAAAAATAGCTAAATTCAGGTGGCTAGAGGAAGAAGCAGAGCCAGAAGCCGCCGATCTTGCCGTTCCAATTGCAATGAAGCCTATTCAGAATCCACTGGCTGACATTGACAGTCTCTTCATGGTTGGGGCTCTGAGATCAACAATGTTTTTAAGGGAAGCTCATGTAGATAAAATCTGGAATGTCACCTCCCAAGGAAAGATTGACAGTTTGAGAAAGGGGACAGCAGGTGGAAGAGCACAGAACCAAGGAGAAAGTAGGGTCTTGACCAAGAGCACAGGCTGAGGGCTTAGTCTCAGAGGGAGGGAGGCAGGAGAAAGCTCTAAAAAGAGGAGGGGTGGAATGAGGAGAAAGAGACAGGAGGACAGATGCACACAGATATTAAGGAAGGAGTAAAAGAATTGAAACTTGTCCAAATGACAGAAAATATCCCAGTAGAACAGACAGCAATTTTTTTTTTGAGTGGGGCGCTATACAAACCATAGCCTTAAGGATAGAAAAGGAGAGTTAGGAATGTCCTGGGGAAACGGGATTTTGATGATCAGAGAAAGATGAGTGTGAAAGAAGGTGTGAGTACCAGCAGATTCATCAAGGGATGGATTTGGGTGGATCCGGTTTCGGTGGCTCCCAGGTTTCTCTAGTAACATTTGGAAACCATTGGTGAAGCCTAGACACTGTTAGAGTGGCACAGCAGATGTTTAAGGTGTGGGGCTTCCATGGTGGGGAAAGCATGTGTCAAGCATATTAGAGGTGATGGAGCTGACTAGGAAACTGCAGAGTGGCGACGAAAAATAACAATGAGAAGACAGTGTGTAGGGCTTGCACGTGGTCAGGAGATGAGGGCACAGAGGGTGTTTAGTCTTCTTTGATGTGGATCCAAGTTGAAGGATAAGTATATACGATTTGTAGAGTTCTCGCTAAGTGACTGGAGTTAAGTGCCTTCTATTTTTAAATGTATATTTTTATATTTTGGCACTTCTATATCAATTTATTTTTTTCAAAATGCAAATACCACTATCAGATTTTTGTGAAACCAGCAAAATCAAAATCAATAAAGTTATAGTCTTCCAAGGAGCAGGACAAAGGGAAAAATGTCTACATTCAGGCCGCTAAGGGAGTAGCCGTTCTCTAATGAACGCAGTATGTGTTCTGTTGCACTGGGCCAGGTGATGGATGCCTGGTGGGTCTCTGAAATCAAAAGGAAAGAGAAGGACCCTGTGAGGCTAGATTAAGAAGCATTGACACGAGAAGCACAGGTGATTGGCAATCCCTCTCACGGTGCTCTGCTCTGCCTGAGAAGTGGAAAGAAACATTCTTCCAGTGAAGTCACTGGGCAGTATGGATGGTCATAAGGAAGTTGGTAGAACTCTGAGGGGAATGCACAAAGGGTTTCAAAGAATTTTCTATGGACTCCCGAAAGTGAGCTCTGGCTAAGCCAGGTGGATACCAGTGTGGCCTGAATATGGTGGTGGGGAAGAAGTAGAGTGATTTGATGCTTTTGAGAAAGCAGGCAGCAGCACTCTAGTTAATGCAGTCAAGGGACATAAACATCAATACTGAGGGGAAGTTTGTTCGTAAAAGGACACAGCTGAGTTCCAATAACGTCCTAGGTTCTCTGCGACCGGCATTTGGGAGGTGTAAACATAACTCAGATGAATAAGCAGCCGTGCCTCGTTGTCAGTCCCAAAGGACCAGGATGGCCTTGAGCGTGGAACCAAATCTCAGAGGGAAGAGAAAACGCTTCTTGTTTTTGTATAGGAGGGAAGAGGAAAACCACCAGCCATCTTTTTGTGTATTTTTGAAGTGGAAGCCAAGAGTAAGGATGCTGCAGCTTCTTTAAATTTCATTACCAATGGTCCATGGCATTTGTCTTCTTTAAGACCAGAGTGAAGAGTTAAGATGATTCCAGCACTCCTCTGAGTCTGCTCTAGTAGAAGATTACATTGTTTTTGTTTGTTTATTTGTTTTAGCAAATTGACAAGAGAATTTAAATTTCCTTATATTCTATGTCCAATAATAAAAAAATTAAGAAAACTCCGCAAAAGTCTGAAAATAAAGCCATATATATATAACAAGGGAAACTTGAAAAAGAGGGCTAAGCTCTAGTTTACACTATGTGTTTAAATTATATTACAGTACCAGATACATTGCAATGTCAAAATAAACTTTACTATTCACATTATGATGGATATATGATGAAAATGTAACTGATTTTACATGTAATATATAGAGTGCCATTATAACATATCATATGTAATTGATACATGAGCTCTGAATTAAGGATCATGACATATATTATTTCATTTAATCTTCATACCAACACTACCAAATATGCATCATTTATTTAAAAAATATTTATTTATTTTTATTTATTTGAAAGGTAGAGTTAGAGGAGGAGAAAGACAGAAAGTTCCATCTGCTGATTCGTTCTCCCAGGCACTGCAATGGCTGGGGATAGGCTAGGCCAAAGCCAGGACCCGGAGCTTTCTTCCAGGTCTTCCAGCTCGGTGTGAGGGGCCTAAACACTTTGGGCATCTTCTGCTGCTTTCCCAGGCACATTAGCAGGGAGCTGAATGTGAAGTGGAGCCGCTAGGTCTCAAGCAGGTGCCCATCTGGGATGATGGCGTTACAGGTAGAGGCATTAACCTAAGGTACTATGATGCCGCCCCGACTGAAGGAATGTATTATTATGCCTATTTTATTTATGGAGAATCCAAAGCAAAAAATGGCACAGCAGAGTTGTAAAGTCATAAAGCTGAGTGAAGAATCTAAGATTCTGACTCTAAGTGATTGTAGTAGCTGAGTGCTTATTGTACTATCTTGCACCACCTTTCTTTAGTCTCAGAAAATTCATCTCTCAGAAGTCAACATGAGATGAGGTTAAATGGCAGTAGGAGAAACTGCACTTAGAGATAAAAAAGAATTTCCCAAGTGCTTAAAGGACCTTGGAGTGGTTTTAGATTTTTTCTTCATGATTTTGAGCTTCCTCTCTCTACCCTCACCTTTTTTTTTTTTTCTTTTTGCCAGCAGGAAAAATGCAAATGACATCTAGAAGTCTTTTCCAGCCAATGTAATCTATTCATCTTGTCTCATGTTGAGTTGAGAAACTCCGACCTGCACTTATGAACTCCCAGCCCCAGCCTATTTGAAGCCCCCAAGTGTCCATAGCTTTCCTAGAAGTTCCTGTCCAAGCCGCCTGAAATTCATTCTAACTAATGAGGTAAGATGAGCATGACCGGCAGCTGCTGAGTTTGAGAGCTTTATTTAGATTCTCTGTTCACAGTTCCCAGGAATGTCTGGTCCCAACCCGAAGAGGCTGGGCTAGAAGATTCTTGGATAAGAGCTGCTAATTGGGGTTGCCTTCCCAGCTGTAATTGCAATGGGAAGATGGTAGCCTATGTGAAATGGCAATTCCCCATGTGACAGGCTCCTGCTGGATGCTGGTCTGTGAACAATTGGGGGTCTATACTCTGCACTCAGTGGCAGTGTGGCTTTGACCTTGATCTGGGTATTGCTTTTCTTTTCGACCAACAGGGGGTGACAAATCTTTCCAGAGACCAGCAAACAAAGGTGGACAAACTCTTACACTTGGCAGGAAGAGAACAGTGACTCCTCCTGTCAACAATTTTGGTTTCACACAGGTCAAAGTAAGAAAGAAAAAGGGGGACATTTGACATGGTGGTTTAGATACTGCTTGGGACACACCTATCCCGTGTCACAGTGTGTAGATTTGAGTCTTAGAACCACTTTTGTTTTTAATTTAATGGCTTTTTCTTTAAAAGATTTATTTATTTTTATTGGAAGTACAGATTAGATTTACAGAGTAAAGGAGAAACAGAGAGAAAGATCTTCCATGCGCTGGTTCACTCCTCAAAGTAGCCACAATGACTGGAGCTGAGCCAACACAAAGCCAGGAACCAGGAGGTTCCTTTGGGTCTCTCATGTGGGTGCAGGTTCCAAAGGCTTTGGGTTGCCCTTGACTGCTTCCCTAGGCCAGTAAGCAGGGAGTTGGATGGGAGGTAGAGCCGCTGGGACAGGAACTGGCACCCATATGGGATCCTGCTTGCAATGTGAGGACTTAGTCATTGAGCTATCACACCGACCCTCTAGCTCTACTTCTTACTCCAGCTTCCTGCTGGTGTGCACCCTGGGAAGCAGGTGATGGCTCGTGTGACTGGGTGCCTCACACCTGCGTAGAACAACTGGGTGGAGTTCCAGGTTATTGGTTTTAGCTAACCCTGCCCTGGCTGTTGAAAGCATATGGGAAGTAAACCAGAGGATGGGAGATCTTTTTGTTTCTGTCTTCCTGCCTTTCAAATAAAAGCAAACAAACAAGTAAAAATTTAGAAAAGAAAAGGTGGATGCTAAAAAAATTTTAGGTTGGATAAATTAAGACAGCATTTGATTCTAAGGTTATTAAAAGCATCAGCTAAAAGTGCCATGGATAAATAAAACCAACATCTTTGGTGGTTTTAAGGAGCTTAATTTTCCCATTTTTTCTTTTATAAATTTTCCAGAATTTCCATAAGAGAACATATCTCAATAAAACCAGGGGAGAATGCAAATGAGAACAGAGGAGTGCTAAGATGCTGTCTGGTTCAATCCCATCTAGATGGTCAGCCCTTTTGCAGCCTTGAAAGTTGTTTATAAAGATACTGCATCCTCACAGAGCTGAATTTCCCAGGAAGCAAGAGGATCTGAGGGTGGTGACAAGAGCAGGACTTCTCTCTAGAGCAGAAAAAGTGTGCATTCTGAATGCTTCTGTTTATAATTGTGACGGGGCTTCACAGAGTGTGTGGGAAACTGAAGTGAGAAGCTAAGTTCATTATGGTACAAAAATTTCAAATTTCATGTGTATGAGGAGTGTTCCCAAAACTCATGGAAAACGTTATAAAAGGCCATTCATGGACTTCAAAATGTTTTAACATCCAATATTAAACTTATGTTTTAGTTTCATTAGAATGCACTTTTGGAAGTGTCCATGTCTGCCTAGTGAGAAATGATGCCCACTCCATATCTTGGAAACACTGCCCATTGGAAGTGATGCTTCTTTCCCTTGTTTTGTGATGGGGTGCAGCTGGTTGATTAGCTAGCACCTGCTTGCCAGATTAATTGGTGGCACTGACAGTGCAGAAATTGAGGTTCTGCACCCCGCACTTCCCACCTCCTCTGATGCCATTCAAGGTAATTGAATATGTGACCCTGGCTCCCTAGGCTCCTGCAGCACACCCTGCCCCTCCTGCTTCCTATAGTGCTACTCTAGATTAATTAACTACATGGTGACTTTGGGCTCCAGCAGCTCAGTTTCTGCCTCCTGCCACTTTGTTACTTAAATGCATGCAAACTTTGTACCACAAAAGATGACTGGAGGATGAAAGCTTTGGCTGCCCTGTGCAGTGGCTGCTGGAGTGTAGCAGGTGCAAATCTTGGCCAATAGTGATTGCTCCAAACATGTTACACTTGTGTCTGGTGTGATTTGATTTTTCTTGCACTTCACAACAGTTTCGGTTTGAGGAAACAAGTGTTTGCACACAAGTGTGACTGTGTATCTGTCCTGAGGTTTTTCTTATTTCTAAAATTCATTTACTTATTTTTAAAGCATTACAGATATTTGTGAGAGACAAATCTTTCACTGGCTCACTTCCCAGAGAGCCACAATGGCCAACACTAGGCCAGCCCAAATCCAACAGCCAGTAGCTTCTTCCAGATCTCCCATGTGGGTGGCAGAGGTCCAGGTATTTGAGATATCACCCGATGCTTTCCTAGGCCACTAGCTAGCAACTGGATCAGAAATAGAGCAACCAGGACACTAATCAGCATCCACATAGGATGCCAGCATTGAGGACAGGGTCTTTACCTACTTTGCTACAACATTGGGGCCCTGAACTTTTTCTTTGGAAATACTTATTTGTTCATTTTCATTTGTCTGTAAGGCAAAGTGACAGGTGAGAAAGAAAAAAGAGAGATCTGAGATCATCCATTCGTATCCCAAATGCCTTCAACAGCTGGGGCTGCGCAAGGATGAATTGAGGCATACGGAAGCTTCATTTGGATTTCCATGTGGGTGGCAGGGATTCGGCACATGGCCATCATCACCTGCTGCGTCCTGGATGTATTAGGACAAAATTGAGCTGGAAGAAGAGGTGGAGGCAGGAAACTGACCCCAGGCATTCTGATAGGAGATGGTGTGTGTCCCAAGTGACAGCTTAACCCACTGCACCACAGTAACCACCCCTGGCCTAAACTTAAGAGAAAATCTTTATTTGTATCCAGAAAAATCTATTGGAATAACTGAATAAAAGTAAAAATGTTAATAATAATTAAAACATTTACTGAATGCTAGTTATATACCAAGAAGAAAATATTTAATCTTTACACTAGCCTTCTGAGAAAGATATTATAGTGATAATTTTACAGATTAGGAAACTAGAGGTTACTGAGGTTGAGTGATTTGCTCAAAGACCTATAGATTGAATCCTAGGCCCTGTCTGGTCTAGATGGGAATCCAAGATCGATGTTTCCTTAGCATTTGACATTACTTTTGCTTCTCTTAACATACGAAGGAGCTTGATTTAATGTGATATTTGAATTATTTCTACAATATTTCTTACAAATATCCTGGATTATAGTTAATTCCTGGATACTAACATAACCCTTGCCACACTTGAGTTCATGGAAAGTTATGCTAGACATCTTTGCAGGAAAAAGTTTGATCTTTTGTTGTCTACTTAACTTGGGGCACCTTCTAGGTTTGTGATGGGGTACAGCCAGTAGATTAGCTGGTACCTGCTTGCTGGGTTATTGGACAGTGTGTGGAAATGGAGGTTCCGTGCCCCACCTACTCCCACTCCATTCAAGTTAGATAAAGTCATGAAAATGGCTCCGGAGGAGCCTCACGTGCACCCCACCTCTCCTGATTTCCATGCCATTCAAGATAAATGACACTACAGAAATGGCTCCAGAGGCTCTGCACACCTGGCCCCTCCTGCTTCCTATTGTGCAATGTTAGGTCAACTACAGGAAAACTTTGGGCTCTGGCAGCTCCCTTCCTACTTCCTGACACTTAGTTAATTGCATGTATGGAAACTTTGTACTGCACAGCTCTCAAGCTGATTGGAGGAGGAGAGTTTGAAAGCTCCTGGCTTCGGGGGTGTGGCACAGTGGCTCCTGGAGAGCAGTGGGAGCTGCTGTTGCCAAGCTTGGATAATAAAGACCCTGCCTTCAACTATTTATTGGTACTATGTACCCGTGTGTAAACAGCCTGGTGTCCTTGCTGTGGTTAGTGCTGAAAAAGCACCAAGTATGTTCTTCACTCTCAAGAATACTGTGATGCACCTAGGCAGACATGACTAGCAATCTGAATTATAGCAGAATCCACTGCTTTCACAGTTCTTTCGCAGTTCCTTCATTGTAATAAAAATATTGTGTTTAGAGATTTGTAGTTTGCTTCCCACATGGTCTTAAGCTCCTTGATAGCAGGAGCACATCTGCTTTCTTTACTACTTTGAATCCAGAGTGGAATACAATGTCTGAAAGTGGTTTGCTCTTCTTAAATGTGTATTGAATATGTGAAAACCAAGAGAGTTAAACTGGAAAAAAGTGTGAGAAGGGACTGACTTCACGCCTATGGGATAAATAGAATTTATACATGAAAATGGCATTTGTAAAGCAATTGTTTTGTACTTGGCCTTATGCTACCACTGTGCACCATAGAATGTTGTCTCTAGAACATAGCAACCTTGCAAAAAATTATTTCAGTTTTTCACTGCAAGCACTGCAAGCTCAGAGAGATTTAGCAAGCTGCTCATAACCACAAAGTTAGCAAGCAATGGAGCCTTTTTTCAAGCCCAGGTCTTCCTTTTACCAATGCACATTAAGCAGTTCCTCCAAATGCATGTGTGTTGATCATTAAAACTGGCAAGTAATGAAGTATGAATGAAGTAGAGCAAAGCATCATCACTCCTGGGGGGAAAAAAAAGGCATCTGACCCAGCAGCGGTAATCAGTTACATAACTTCAGTTCCGTCATTGTGTGCTGAACCGAAAGAGCTCTGGGAACAGCAAGCTATCTGAAAGCCCAGAGACCGCCTCTCCACATCTGGGAGCGTGTTAATTATGACATTTGCCTTGCTCACTTCACTGCATTGCTTGAGAGGCCAATATGAAAATCCATCTGAAAGTAGCTTTGTAAGTTTCAAAATTCTTTACAAAATTGTTCTGCTTGTTCTTTCTCTGTGGATATCATCCAGAATCACCCTGCATGCAAATATAAGAAACAGCCAAGAAGAAACATTATGTCTTGAAGAAAGTTATAGAATGAGGGGTGGAAGGGATCCTGGCAAGTTATTTAGTTCATTAGTCGTTTAGTTCATTTCCCTAATATCCTGACAGCCCATGAAATCCTTTGTTCTCACCCAGCCAAGGCTTTCACAGAGAGTGATATGCAATAGCTGAAGGTCACAAGCCACAGGCCTTGCTTCATGGAATCCTATTCACCTGCTTGTCAATCAAACTTCCCCTTACTCCAGATATGTTTTCCTTCACTTGAGGCCTGGGAAGAGGAGCCCAATGAATTGCAACTTCCCTTCTGACCGCATAAAAGAGACAGGCACCAGGAAGGGACCTTTTCTCTACTTCTACTCGCCTATTCCCTTTCTCCTAACCCATTCCGTTCCTCACCCAGGCCCACGTGCATGTGTGTTTGCTTTCTCACCTTTTCTTTTTAAAAATATTTATGTATGTTTCATTTGAGAGGCAGGCAAATTTACAGAGCGAGGAGAGGCATACACACAGAGTTTATCTCTCTGTTAGTTCACTCCCCAAATGGCCTCTCCTGTTTAGAGTTGGCCAAAAGAACTTGCATGGGATTTGAGAGGTCAAATTGAAGCAGTGATCAGCTCTCAGAAGTTCATCAGTCAGATATGTCAGAGACGTGAGTGCCTTATGGGTCCCAGCTGCTGCTTGCTCTGCTCCGTATCCAAGCTTAGTTTCCAAGCTACTGGCCCTGACCACGCAGCAGGCCTAGGTGCTGCTGTGACATGCCAAGGCAGTGGCTAACGTAAAGCTGGCAGCTTCCCATATACCACTCTCCAAGTGTCTCCTGGTCGCGGCTGGACACGGTTGTTGCTTGCAATCCCCTCAGGTCTTGATTTGTGCACCTGTTGCAAAACTTTGGGAAGATATGCTGAGTGATGTTTTGTGTTGGATCTCCCAACTGATTTTCCACACTTGTACTAACTTCATTAGCGCCTTATGGTTTTGGGTCCATTCTTAGAATAAAGCGTATGCCCAACAAATGTCTAAATCCCCCTAGAGATTTTAGGTGTGTAATGCACACAATTGTTTTCTTTTTCCGACTAAATCCTGACAGATATTCTCCATGGAAACTGTGGTTTCAGAGGAAGAGATTGTGAAGTGCTCCCTGAACTGGCTGAGTTTAAAGCCATCAGCAAGTGTGCTAGGACAGGTAAGTAGCAGACAAACAGTCAAGGACACAGCCTGGCCAATGTTAGTTATTATCAGTGACCTGGAGGTGTGCTGATAGAAGAAAAGGTTCCAGATGGCCAAAAAGACACTGTTATAGACAATCTAAATGGGCATAAAGGTCTTTCGTGTTCATTGATATAGTCGACTAAAGAAGGAAAACAGTGTGGTGGAGATTTAGACAAAGGAACAAATAAGGGGTCAGGGCATTTCTGTGACCTCTCTGAAAGGTTAATCTCTTGTAGTCTGAAAATCAAGATTTCTGAAAATCAGCCTTACGGTACAGTGGGCTAAGCCACTTGTTGAGATGTTGACATCCAATGTAAACACCAGTTTGAGTTCTGGCTATTCTGTTTCTGATCCAGCTTCCTGCTAATGCAGCTGCGGAAACAGCATATAATATCCCAAGTGCATGGACCTCTGGCACCTCCTTGGGGAACCTGTTCTAGGCTCCTGGCTTCAGCTTAGCCTAGTACAAGCTGTTTGTGGCCATCGGGGGATTGAAGCAGATCTCTCTCTCTCTCTTCCTCTCTGTCTCTGTAACTCTGCCTTTCAAGTAAGTCAATAAATAAACCTTAAAAGAAGTGTTTATTTTATAATCAACACCCTTTGATCAGCATCTTCCCATTTCTTCAGTGTCCAGCCCCAGAAACTTCTCTTCTGCTCTCTTTTACTATGAATTCATTATATTTTGATGATTTTTTAAGATTTATTTATCTTTATTTCAAAGGCAGATTTTATAGAAAGAGGAGAGATACAGAGAGCTCTTCCATCTGCTGGTCCATTCCCTGAATGGCCACAATGGCCAGAGATGAGCTGATCTGAAGCCAGGAGCCAGGAGCTTCTTCCTGGTTTCCCATGTGAGTGTAGGAGCCCCGGGACCTGGGCTGTCCCTTGTTACATTTCCAGGCCATAAACAGAGAGCTGGTTGGAAGTGGAGCAGCCAGGACACAGATCGGCACCCAAATAACACTCAGGTATGACGGGGCAGAGGATCAGGTTGCTGCGCCACTGCACTGGCCCCAGAGTTTGACATTTTCTATTGTGTAAAGTCCAAGAACATTGCATGGGAATGGACAGATCAGCATAACTTTATCTGTATGGTTGCACCGAACAGATATCCTGCATTCTGTGTTTCAGCTTGAATGGCATGGAGTGGTTCTAACAGCTTGCTGTGTTTGAACTTGTGTGGGAGAGGGATGGTGAAAAATGGTAGTGCCTCATTGTAAGTTCAATCAGGTGGTGATGTCAACTACAGCTGCTCTTTCAGATGTAGTTTCTGCACTGGAGCACATCAGCGTATCAACCAGGGCTGGAAGGCAGCTATTGATCTGCCATTGACTCCCTCCTCCCAATACCTGTTAATGAAAGTCATCAGCCGCTTGCTGACAAACCACACTGTATTGAACACTCAGCATATTTTCCCATACTTTAACATTTACATTTTATCTTTTAAAGAAGTAAGAAGAGCAGGAAGGAAGATGAGCTCCAAGCCAAGATTACTAGCAATTAGGCAAGATAAGAAATAGTGAGATGCTGTAATAAGATTGACATTTGCAAAAGCTTTTTTTTTTTTATTATGTAGTACAGTTTTATAGGCGCTGGGGATTCCCCCCACCTTTCCCATACCCCTCCCCCCATGGTGCAAAAGCTTTTTTAAAATATAGATTAATATATTTTTCTCATTCTTCCTTATGTGTCACTTCCTTCCTATATGTCAAGAGCCTTGATTAAATTTAGAATTTACAATGAGGATTTATAGAGAAAACTCGAGAACGGATTTATGAAAGATTTTTACCTTTCAGGGCAAGAAACCTTTTCAGAACTAGGGGTGAGAAAAAAAAAAACCAGTAGGGAAGAGGAGAGAAAATGAAAATAAAGGTTGAGGGAAGGGAGGAAACAAAAGAAAAAGAGGAGGGATAAGGGCTGGCATCCTGGGACATCACCTCCTGGTATAGTAGCATTCTATATGGGCACCTGTTCCATTCCCAGCTGCTCTATTTCCAACCCTAAAGAAGGTCCAGGCTCCTGGCTTCGACCTGTCTATCTGGGGAGTGAACCAGAGGATAGAAGATCTCTCTCTCTCCCTGTAACTCTGCCTTTCAAATTAATAAAATAAATATATTTTTAAAAGAAAAAGAAGGAGAGAGGGGAAGGGAGGAAGAAATAGTTAGATATGATTTGAGGCAAGTTTCCTAGTGCCCTTTTTTAAGGCATCTAGGTAGATAATCACCCTACGTGTGTAAGATGATGAGAAGTTTTCAGGAAACTAAATTTACATGCAGCAAATTAGAAACAAATCCTGCAGGCAGGACCCAGCCTCTCATCTCTCTTCCTGAGCCCAAGGTGGTCTTGTCTGTCCCTTATCAGAAGAAGAAATTCAATGAACCAGGGGAGCAATCCAGTTTGCTCCACAAGGTCATAATCGTTGGACTGAAGGAGTCATTTGCTTCACCAACAGATGAGAACATTGGTGGTCAGTATTGTCTGGACATATATGTTTAGGAGAATTCCACAACCGAACCCCCTCTCAACCCCAACACACGCACAAACACTTATACTTTCCCAGAAGAGGGACAGAGGAACAAGGACTTGGGGACCCACATCCATGCCTGCCTGGACTATCAGGTGTAGGAATCTGTGTCTCCTCACTTCTCCCAATCAGGAGGTATGCTAACATCACCTTCTCATGTGCTTAGTTGTTGGCTATAGTCTTCTCTGTTAATAGAAGAAGTTCCTGGGGTTCAAATCAGCAGTAACACTTTCTCTGGTGTGCGCGAAGCCATGCAGTTGAGTCGGATGACATGGGTGTGTGATGATCACTGCTCCTCAATTAGCAAGACTATGCAGAGTTTCTGGCTGCGGGGCAAGGCCCGACAGAATGTCTTTAGGCATCGCATTGCTGCCTCACTCCATATGGACACTCAATCACCTCTCTGATGTTTCATAAAATTTTCCCGAGGGTGTTGTTGTTGTTTTTCTGCAAATGTGAGATGATTCCTGTAACTGGTATAACACCTCAAACTGATCAATCGTGTTATGGTAAAAGCGTCTTTAGCAACATAAGGAAATGACACACAGCTAAAAGCATACAATGGTACAACTGAGCCCACATTATCTCCAAACATCCTGCTATGTGCCCAGCTTTGTCCTGGAGTTTGCCCTAATTTAAGTAATGTTTTCCTTAAGAAATGTCTTGATAATATCTTGGAATAGATGGCAATCATGGAGGAACATAGAGTTTGCTTACCATGCGCCTCAAACTGTTACAACACATGAAATGATGCATTTTGGTTTCTCACCACGGAAAGCAGAAAGTACATGAAGCATCTTCTAAAGGAAAACAAATGTGAACCCCCAAAGAAAAATGGCATAAAACTTCTACGTTACATTGGCACTTATATTTAGGGAAAGAAAATAGTTTATAAAAACTTCTACCTTATATTGGCATGCATATTTAGGGGAACAAAATAATTTATAAAGACAAAAAGAAGTTTATTATAAAGGTAAAAAGAAGTTTCTTGTAAAGGCCCTCTGTTTGTAGAAAGGCTGAGTTGCCCTGATCCCTTTCACTGCCTTTTAACAAAAGAACAAAAACAATTGAATCAGTACTAGGTGAAGGTGATGGTAATTAATGCATGATTGATTATAAAATTTAATAAAGAATCTGTGATATATACCTTTATACATTCCTTTCATTTATGAGCTTTTCTTTTAATTCTCTACTCCTGATATATTAAGTAATATTAGTTAGTTTATGTTTAGTGAAAGTTGATTTTGGATACAAGTAAACCACTTGTCACTATGTAAGCGCATGTGCTGCCAGCCGTGGAGTTCCTGGCTTCAGCCAGGTCACTACAGCTTTGAATGAGCAATAGCTTACTGAAAATATTTTCTCTGCAGTAAAATAATAATAATGTTTTTAGGATTGTTTTTGTAATCATTCTTTTATGATGAAGTAAAAATGAAACAATTGGATGTTATGTGAAAACTTGTGATGATTTGTGTATAAATAAAGAAGGCAACTTTTCTGAGTTGTCCATTATGAGCATCATGCCGTAGTGGTCCACGTTTCTTTTTCTTATCTCTTTGCCGATCCACGCATCCTTTGTAAGCTCTCGAGTCAGCCGGAGCAAGACTCTGGTACTGGTGGTTATACGTCACTGGAGCAGGAGGACATGGTGTTACTTGGGGTGGAAACACCCAGACAAGGATGGAAAAACTCTGGTGAGGGGTCTTCGCATATTGTGATAATATGGGAAGCAATATTCAGAGCAGAGTAGAATGCCTGAAACAATAAACCAAATGTGGTGTTTGTAACAAATACTGAACATTTGGAATTAGAGGACAACAATTTGAAATTGTGTCAGCAAATTTCCAATTTTTTTCCCCTACCAGTAATGGGATTTGTGTCCTTTGGTAAGGGAATATGAATTTCCTGGGTGTCATTTTCTTGTGAGTATACTCCCTATGTTAAATTATTTCTTGGCCCTTCCTAGGTTGAACATTCATTTATTAACTCGGGAGTGCAGTCACCAAATGCGTGTTGAGTACTTGCTGTACTTGTCCCAGGGGATAGCAATCTTGGCTGTCAGGAGACAGTTTCATGAGAATGAGACTTATTTTCAGAAATCTACACACCGTGGTAACAAATGTAGTCAAAAGTTACAAGGGTGGCACCAGTTAGAATATGGATCTATATTCTAGTTTTGACTTTTTTTGAGTCATCTTCTCTCTGGGTTGAGATACCTGCAACTCAGGAATATTTATAAAACAAAGCGTTTGGCACCAGAATATAAATCTTTTCAGAGTTCTTACAGAAAGATAAATCATGTCAGTAATGAGTGGATCAAACTGCTTCTCTCTGGGACCTGACACTTCCTGTGGTGAAAGCACTTCCATTAGAACTAATTTCAAGCTGCCAAAGTGACATGGCTGAGCATGCAATTGGGAAGCATTGCACATGCTGGGCTTGGAAGATGACCCATGCCAGCACTAGTGCACTGATGCATCCTCAAGCGCTTCTCTTCGTGACCTGGATTCTCCAGTAGTTCTCCAAGGAAACACAAATGAGTATCACACTCGGAAGGGACAGGTGCATTTACTTTTTATGTCTTGGACCCTGATCTGGTTTGGGGAACATTTTGCATGTCAGGGCTCAGGAAATCTTGGAGTGGAAGGGATGGAGTACTTTCAGAGTCCCAGAACCCCAGGACTCTTGCCTGGGAGTGGCTGGTCTGTCTTGGCCCTGCTTGATCTTTCTACACTGTGCAGAAAGCTGCTGCTTCCCTGGGAGAGTTTCTATGGCAACCTCAGCCAACAGTGAAAGCACAGCCCTCTAAGCTTCAGCCGGAAGGTTACAAGGTAAAAATAAATTCTGATTAATCCAAGACCCATCTGTGACTAAGCTTTCAGGAATCACCTGAAAGCTTAAAAACAGAGGAGAATGTTGCTATATGCTTTTTGCCTTCCCGAAGAAAAATGAAGCCCATGCAGAAGAGGGGATGCTCTGCCTTTCTTATTACAGCTCTTGGAAAAGCCTAAGCCCCTCCAGGAGTTCATTGGCAACTTTTCCCTCTGAAGGTAGGAGTCCCTGTAAATCATGTTGCAAAAGAAATCTGCGAATTGGCAACCAACATGGCCCAACAGGCAAACCAGGAAGACAATTAGCCCAGCCCTGATGGCCACAGCCCGGAGACTGGAACAGATGCCTAATGTGCACAGCAGTCAATGACAGCTCCCGATTTCTTCACGTGCTTATCTTTGTTGAACTCATTTTTTTTTTTTTTTTGGTCTGCCAAGTGAGCAGTGAAGCTCAAATGAGGTCACAGATATAGAACATTTTGGGCAGAAAAAAAAAAAGAAATCTATCTATGCAAATGTAGGCTGTGGTGATGAGTGTTATTAATGAGCTTTGGACTTGGGAACCGAAGGAGCAGGCAGAGCCGCTGTTCTCCAATGCAGACAGGGTCGCAGGTCTGACTTGTACAGTGAGAGGGCGATTGAATCTCAGCTGATAGATACGCACCAGGCCAAGCTTCCTCCGGCCGGGTGGCACTTGGACTGTAGACTTGCTCTTTGTTCCCACTGTGGAGTGATTTCCTCCGGTCGTTCCTGCCACCCTCGCAGATGTTCTCCTCCCCCTGAAGTCCCCAAGCCTAGATTACCTCCAGCCTGCCTGCTCCTGCTATTTTTTTCTGTGCTTGGGTGTTAGTGAAGACAGAGCCTCATTCTGCTTAAGCTCCAGCCCACTTCTTAGCTCCAGGCACACTGTTTTTCTCTGTTGGTACCGGATTCTGCCTACTTATCTCTATTCTCTCTTTAGCTAGTCCTTCCTTTCTAGGCTCACATGCATCTAAAGCACAGGGAAAAGTTCCTACTACTTCTAAAGTGGACTCGGATTCCTTTAAAACTTGGGGGAAGATGGGTCATTTTTTTTAAAAAAAAAAACCATTTTTAACTTAATTTTTGTTTTCCTGGTTTTTATGTTTTTTTATTTTGAACCAACAAGAGCATCTCGGGAATTTGCAAATACAGGACAAATAGTCTTATAAACGTATGTGTGTGTGTTTTAAAAGATTTGTTTATTTATTTTTATTGGAAAGGCAGATTTACAGAAAGAGTAGGAGAGAGAGAAAAATCTTCCATTGGCTGGTTCATTGCCCTAGTGGCTACCAACAGCCAGAGCTGAACCAACCCGAAGCCAGGAGCCGGGAGCTTCTGGGTCCCCCACACGGTGCAGGGTTCCAATGCTTTGTGGAGCAGCCTGGACACAAACCGGTGCCTAAATGGGTTCCTGGCACTTGTGAGGGGGCAAGATTAGCTAATTGAGCCATCGTGCAGGGCTCAGTCCCATATACTCTTCACCCAGCTTCCAATTGTCCACCCTATGATGGGATACTACAAAAAGTAATTTAAAGATAAATTTATTCTGAAATCAGTGTATAGCTTTGTTGTTGTTGGTAAACATTTTGTAGTATTGAGCATACAGACTTTCATGTTTGTTAGATTTTTACCTAGTTACTTCATTTTGGGAGAGCCATTGTTAGTGGCTTCTGTGGCGTTTTGTCCGTTCCGGAGTTACTCTCCTGGAAGTAGCTAAGTGAGGTCATGAGGCAAGCAAGGCACTGTCAGGTTGCCTGTGTGAAGCCAGTCAGCCCAGAGGCATTGGGTATGTGTGTGGCATACGATAGATTAGACTGGAATACATGAAATCATGAAACCAGGAAGGTATTGAGCAGTGCAGAAAAGGCGGCTGCAGCTGGCGAGAAAAAGCAATAGAAAAAGGTTTAGCGTTAATAAATCTCAGAAAACCCTGCTGATTCTTGTATTGCATAATCATGTGACATCTATTTTCGCTTGATTTTCTCCTACAATCTTCCTTCCTGTGTGTAATTTACTTTCATCTTTTGCATCAAAGAAATACAAGTTTATCCACCACCCTGCCCCCAGAGAGGGCACCTTCCCACCTGAGACACTCCATATGTCTATCCATAAAGGAGTTCCACTGGCTATGAAGAGAACGGATGCTTCTTGGAACAAATGGAGTCTTTTATGCCCTTGGGGGCTTAAAGAGAATATCTCTACTCTGAAAGGTCTTCCTGTTTCACACAAGAAAAGTCTGCTCAGGCTGGTCCCCGAGACTAACTTCTATCGCCACCCCTTAGCCCAGGAGGCAATGGTGGAGATCCCAGCACTGCGTCTATGTTTGCAGCAGGACAAGCCTCAGCAGACCTACACAATCTTAAATTAGGGTTCATTTGTCCTCAAACTAACAAGTACACCCAGTTATCAAGTCAGAAGCTGGAGTCGAGAGCCAGAGTTAGGAAGAACTGAATATAGGCACTCTGATTTAGGGAGCAGGTGCCTTCAACACTAAGCCCAAAGCCTGTCCTAGAATTTGTATTATTTTGACAACCTTTCGTTGCTTGGTATAAGTATTATGTTGATTTTTTTTGTTTCGTTTTTGTTGTTTTTG
Source organism: Ochotona curzoniae (assembly GCF_017591425.1). Lineage (NCBI taxonomy): Eukaryota > Metazoa > Chordata > Mammalia > Lagomorpha > Ochotonidae > Ochotona > Ochotona curzoniae. The sequence continues at coordinate 2,114,690 of NW_024465573.1, read as the reverse complement.
CTTTTTAGTTCTCCTTACTTACATGCTGTTTCCCCAAATTTGATTTTAAATTTCCAAAACTAAATATATCCTTATTGGTCTGGACATCATATTTGGATATCAGGCACAGATGTCACTGGTTTCCTCATAATTATGTATTTATTAAAATCAATATGTTGAAAATGAATCATCTTCAGACTTAACAGGATGTGATGCTATGCATATGTTTCCCTTGAAAGAGAAGCAAGGGACATTCTGCCATCCTCAACGGCAGTAAGTCATGTAGGAGTACATATTCAGCAAGTAGTCGTCTATGTGTTTCAGAAATAGTTGTTGAGTTCTCTGTGCCTGCAACTCTTCTTGTTAAGAATAAGACCCTGTGCAGTGGCCTAGCAGCTGAAGTTCTCACCTTGAACACGCTGGAATCCCATATGAGTGCTGGTCTAATCCCGGCAGCCCCACTTTCCATCCAGCTCCCTGCTTGTGGCCTGGGAAAGCAGTCGAGGATGGTCCAAAGCCTTGGGACTCTGCACCCATGTGGGAAACCAGGAGGACGATCCTGGCTCCTGGCTTTGGATCGGCAAAGCTCCAGCTGTTGAGGTCACTTGGGGAATGAATTATTGAATGGAAGATCTTCCTCCCTATCTCTCCTCTTTCTATACCTGACTTTGCAATAACAATAAACAAATCTTAAAAAGAATACACCAATGAATCAGACAAGGGCACCTTCTCTCACTAAACTGCTGTGGTAATGAGATGGAGGTGTGTGGCTTTGCACAAGTGTGTCAGCAAGGAACATTATTTTCCTGTCTGCCCGAGGTGCTTAGAGATGACTGTGAGGCTAGCGGGAGAATAAAGTTCTGGCCTTTCTTGGAGAAACAGCAAAAGCTAATGTGCTTTTGCATGAACACCTTCACTTTAAGACGTGAGACTCTAAGCAAAGAAAGGTCTGCTCCCTTTAACTTCTTAAGTTACATGCACCCAATTGTTTTCTAAAAGAAACAGCAGCATTTCTAAGTCAAATCCAACTTTTAAAAAACATAATCCTGCCGTGTTACTGCCTCTCATTCTACTAAGTTACTAAGATCAGTGAGGATGAACTGAATGCCATGTTATCTTCTAGATCTAATATTAAATTGCATCCCTGCTCAAAGGTCTACAGTGACAATAGGGCGGTCCCGACATGCTTTCTGCTGGTTGTGTGACAGTTCCTTCTTGGGAACAGTCTGAGGATGAAAGAATAAAGATTCTATTTCAAAAACATTTTTTTTTTCTGGGCCCGGCGCTGTAGTCTAGTGGTTAAAGTCCTCACCTTGAACGCATCAGAATCCCACCTGGGTAGCGGTTCTAATCCTGGCAGCCCTGCTTCCCATCCAGCTCCCTGCTAGTGGCCTGGGAAAGCAGTTGAGGATGGCCCAAAGCCTTGGGACTTTGCATCCATATGGGAGACCCAGAAGATGCTTCCGACTCCTGGCTTCGGTTTGGCCCAGCTCCAGTAGTTGTGGCCACTTAGGCAGTGAATCAGCAGATGAAGCTCTTCCTCTCTGTCTCTTCCTGTTTGTATATCTGCTTTTCCAGTAAAAATAAATAAATCTTTTAAAGGAAAGTATTGTTTCTAGCTTCTTTTGAAGATGCTCAAGGAGAACTGGGTCCCAGGTTTGGCTATTCTTTAGTAGGAGAGTCAAGAAAACAAGAGGACTCCAGCAGGACATGTATGCTCTGCACTTGGTCTTGATTCAATTGGAAGTTTGGCAGCAAAACTTCCTGGAGGGGCATCTATGCTGCTTCACATCTGCTGTCCCCTTTATAAATGAGTCATATTTTGTGATGAGCCATCAGCACCAAGCAGCATTACATATTCCAGAGCCCACAAATGGGTTTTGTTGGTTTGTTCTCTCCTGAGTAGCAGCTGGGGAATGAATTTGATGGAACCCAGTTCCTTGACCTTTTCCATCAAGCACTCAACGCTCATCAGTCCAGATTACTATTTACTAATCCTAGTTGACTTCTAAACTTAAGTAGCTAGCTCTGTTTCCTACTGTCCAGATGCTATATTGTCATGTTTGATATTTTGTTTATAAAGAACACTGCCTTCCAAAATTGGGAATTGATGTGGGAGGCAGTTCCTGCGCCCATGTTGCATAAGTGCCTTTGAACAGGCCAGGATGAAAATAGTTCTAACTAACTAATGTATTTAACTGTGCTAGACTTGTGACAGAGTGGTTTTCAACAATAATAGCACACTATTTCTGCCATGCACTAAATTGCCTGCGATTCTACTTACTGCAGTTCGCTTTGCTGGTAACCCTTAACTAGGTGTTGTTACTACTCCCTGTTGGTTTGCGGATGAAAGAACTGAAACTTAGGAAGCTGAAGTGACTATCACATTACTAGCTTGGGGTTTAACTTGAAATATGCATCTCTTTAATTCTCATAAAAGCACATTATTAAGTATTTTCACTAGCCCTTTTCAACTTGGAAAACTGAGACTCTGTACATAGAAGATATAATTCTCCACCTCACCTTTCTCCCAGTCCCTGGTAAGAACCATCCTACCTTTTGCTTTGGGAAAATGGACGATGTCAGGTACCCCCAAATAAGTAGAATTTTTTTAAAGATTTATTTTTATTATTTTTTCATTGGAAAGGCGGATATACAGAGAGGAGAGACAGAGAGGAAGATCTTCCGTCCGATGATTCACTCCCCAAGTGAGCGCAACAGGCCGATGCTATGCCGATCCGAAGCCAGGAGCCTCTTCTGGGTCACCCACATGGGTGCAGGGTCCCAAAGCTTTGGGCCGTCCTTGACTGCTTTCCCAGGCCACAAGCAGGGAGCTGGAAGGGAAGCGGGGCTGCCGGGATTAGAACCGGCGCCCATATGGGATCCCGGGCGTGCAAGGCGAGGACCTTTAACCACTGCACCACCACGCCGGGCCCAGAATTTTATTTTTTTAAAATCAATTTATATAACATAGCATCTTAAAGTGTCTCTATGCTATAGCAGGAAATAGGAATTCTTCCCTCACTCGCTTTTTTTTTTTTTTTTTTTAAGATTTATAGGAATTGGAGCTAAACCTCTGCCTGTGGTGCCAACATTCCATATGAGCACTGGTTAGTGGCTCTACTTTGATCCAGCTCCCTACTAATGGCAGGATGGGGTTTTGGGGGAGGATGGAGGATATTTAGGTTCTTCCAAGTGCTTGGGCTCCTATACCTATGTGAAAGGCCCAGAAGAAGCTCCTGGCTCCTGGCTTCAGACTGATCCAGCTCTGGCTGTGGAGGACATCTGGGGTACAAAAGAAAGATTTCTTTCTTTGTTTCTTTTCATCTCTTTGTAATTCTTTCAAACATATAAGTAAATATTTCAAATTTCCTTCTCTCTGTCTTTTAAGATTTAACTGAGACAGAGAGAGAGATTCCACTGGTGGTTTATTCTCTAGTTACAATGGAGGGTCTAGGTCCCTCCACGGCCAGAAGCTTCATCCAGGTTTCCCACACGGGTAGGAGACCAGAATACTTGGATTGTCTTTCACTGCTTTTCCAAGTGTGTCAGCAGAGGTGAAGTGGAACAGTCAGGACTCTAACCAGCTCCCATACCAGCTGCAGATGTCAAGGGCGGCAGCTTTATCTGATGTAGCACCATAATAGCCCCAGTAAGTTTCTCCTTTTAAATCACCCAGTCTATGAGTTTTTAAATGACAAATGAAGGCAGGCGACTTAATCATTGTTATCTTTGTAAACCATGTATCATTTCTTATTCTACTAGTAATGGCAAATGGGATCTGCCACTTAGTCACAAGAGCACATGTTCTGACGTCATACCGAACAGCAGAAGGTCAGGCTAAAAGGCTGTCATTAATAATGACTGATCTTAGATGAAGGAAAGCTGCACTCAGTGAGGAAGCCCGGGTGTCTACAGGCGCAAGTCTTCAGACAGGGACTTAGAAATAAAGGTTTCTGAGAATTTCTAGAGGGAAATATGAACGGTTACTCTGAAGTCCTCTCTGGAAGTAGAAAACTTGGTCATAATTTTGGAAAATATTTATTTATTTATCCAAAAGGCAGAGCTACAAAAAAGAGAGGACAAGAGTGTGTGTGTGAGAGAGAGAGAAAGAGAGAGAGAATATGCATCTGGTTCGCTCCCCAAATTCCGGCAGCGCCTGTGGCTGAGCCAAGCTGAAACAAGGAGTCACAAACTCCATCCAGTTCTGCCACATGTGTGGCAGGGGTTCAGGCACCTAAGCCTTCCCGGGTGCATTAGCGGGGAGCAGGACTGGAAGCAGAACAGCTGGGGCTTGAATCAGCACCCCACATGGGATGTGCGTGTCACAAGTGCTTGACGTGTCACACCGCCGCAGGCCCCGTGATCATTTTTTTCTCCTACATCTCCATACTGGACCTCTGCCTTCTCTCTCCCATCTTTTTCGGGAACACATGCCATAATCACTGCGGAGATGTGATTTTAGGCTGACGTTTCCATGCTGTAGAAATCCTTGAATTAAGCAAGCCTATTTGCCTACAGAAAATAGTTTTCATTATTCCCAGGTCTGAAAGCAGGGAGGAAGGACCTTCCTAATGCCGATGGGAAGCTGTCCTCAGCCACTCGAGCAGGCAAGGAGGAAATGGCTTGCTTCACTGGCTTGTATTGATTTTCTGGTCATGCCAGCTACCTGTCTGTCAACAGACTTAATGGCTACACACCAAGGAGGCTTAGCTAGTGGAAACTACACTGAAAACCTATTGCCTGAAAATGCATTGTTGTACGAAATCAAGGGGGAAAAAAAGGCAACAAAACTAAAAGCAGCTTTTTAGGTGCAACTTACATGGAGTGAGTGAAGGCTACATACTGAGAAGGACATAAATGATTGTTCTAGGACTCCTGGCTTGGGAGTACAGGCTCAGGAGTGTTTGTTGTGAGGGGCGGAAACAGGATGCTGCCACTGCTGTCGCACGAGGGAGCTGGAGGCTAACAGGACACTGCACAGAGCTGCATTACCACCTTTCCGGTAAGATCAGTTTCTACCCTCGGTGGGTACTATTTCATATTGGGCCGCTGGACTTGGCACACACTGATAAGCAGGGGCTGTTTGAATGGCACCCTGATATTTAGTCTTCATTTGCTCTCTGATGCTCAGCCACAACAGGTCTTCATTGCATCGTAAACGTGGTGCTCCATCAAGGTTCAGTGTGCACTACCTGGAAATTTTTCTTCAATGTCCTGTCTGCCAAGCAGATTAAAAACCCCTGGCCAGAAGGGACTGGCTCTCATGCTCCCCAATGTCATTTTCAGAGGTCTCCCCATTGTGGAATACACACAAGCAGGGCTAAGTCTTGTCTTCTTATGAGCAGGAAAGGACAGACAGAGTAGGGCATGGATGTGGCACTGGACTCCTCTGAGGGCTGGGTAAAGGATGAAAGGAATAGACTGAGCTGAATTTTCAAAGAGCAGGCGTTTTCTGGTACTCACACTATGGCATGCGATTAACAGGGCAGCCTAATGATGGAGAGCTATTCAGCAAAGTGCTTTTCATCAGGGATTATTCTACAGGGATAAGAGGGGAGTGTTTTTTGGACAGACAATATGCAGTGGTGGAGAAACTGGGAGTGAGCAGTATTCAGGAACTCAGGTATGCAGAAAGCAGAAATCAGATGGATCCTGCCATCTACCAGTTTGGGGTTAAGGTCAGTGTTGAAGGATGGTTGGACAGGAATACAGCAGAGTTCTTGATGCAGCAGGCGTGTGAGCTTTGGAATTAAACTGCCTGGCTTGGTATCACTTTCCTAACTGATATCCTTGTACATTTGCTAAGCCTCTTGGTGCTTCAGTTTCTTCATTTGGATAAGTGAGTGATGATGGTGCATATCTCATAGGGTCATGGAAATGAAATGGAATAATCCATGTGAACCAAACAGGACGGCAGCTGGCACCTGAAGAAGTTTAGAATAAGTATTAGGTGCTATTCTTGCTTTTTATTGCAATGAGCACTACTCCTAGGAGGTTAAGCCACCTTTTCACCTTTAAAAATAGACAGTTTTCCTTGATAAATCAACAGTGATCGAATTACTCAAGCAGAACACTAGACATAAGAATAAGAGTATTGAGACTGGTGCTATGGTGTAATGGATAACACCACTGCCTATGGGTGCTGGTTCGAGTCTTGGCTGCTCTACTTCTGATCCAGCTCCATTCTAATGTGCCTAAAAAAGCATCGGAGGGTGACCCATCTGCGTGGGCCTCTATGTATATATGGGAGACTCCAAAATAAGATTTCTGGCTCCTGGCTTTGAACTGGCCCAGTTCTGGTTGTTGTGGTCATTTGGGGAATGAACCAGCAGATGGAAGATCTCTTTCTGTGTGTGTGCATCTGTCTCTATAACTCTGCCTTTCAAATAAATAAGCAAGTCTCAAAAAAGGATAATAGTGTTACCTATAATTTATTCAGCGGTGCTCCTCACATAAATCATTTGAGCATCATTTGAGAATGAGCACCAGTTAACCAGCTCTGCTTCTGCCCAGCAGGGAGTGTGTCTCCACATCCGACATGAGTCGCTTGACCAGAGAACCAGCACTGAAGGGGTTTGCATCAGCTAATGCAGTAAGACATTTATGAAGGACGGAAGTGGGGGGATGCTTATTATGGGGGCAGATAGAGTTCTAAAGTAAATTCTTATCTAAAAGAAAGAGTAGTGATATTCTTAATATCAGAAGTACTGAAAAGAAAATATCTGTTGAGAGTTTATTCTGCTTCAGACATTTCTACGACTGTCTTGCACGTATTAGTTCATAAGTTTCCAACTAATCATGGAAGAGGTCATTATCCTAATTCATCAGAGGAAGGAACTTAAGGCATAGGATGGTTGCTTTGCTAGTGACGGGCAGTCAGCATCTGGAACTCAGCTCCCAGCAATTCCTTCATTGAGAAGTCTCAGCAGAAGTGCTGGTATTTTCAGAAAGGAAGAAGCAGAGAGGTGTAAAGATAGGCAGGAAATTCTAGATGGGGTGTTTAACCGAAGAGGCCTGGTGTTACGCCTTCACTCTAATTTATGGAAACTGGTCACAAGTCATCGCAACAGCTTAAATAAAAGCTTCCAAAGATGGGAAAGGAATTTGAGGTCCTACAAAGGCCTAAGCTAGGGAATACATTCCCCTGAGAGCCTTAGCAGCTATATGAGCCCAGGGATCCTCAGATGACCTTGCAGCTGCCATACACTCCACCCCAGGCTGGTGGGCTGCCTGACGTAGGTGTTCTGCCAGGTGCAAGGCTGTTTGGGAGCCACAGGACTCAGTGGAGGGGTGAAGGAAGACTAGAGAAAGGGTGGAGGGCCAGAGTCCTGGCAAGTCTTGGGAGGTCGTGAATAATTCTGAACTCATCTGCTGTAAAAGCTGGTCCTGAACTGTGTGGTTTGAGGCTTTAGCAGAGGAAGGAACAGGACAGCTGATGTGGAGGCTAAAAACACCGAGGAGGGGCTATGCTGCACGGAAGTACAAGGCCACAGGGCTGAGATCAGGAGGTAGCCCTGGCTTGGTTGTCAACTAATTGTCTGATGGTGCTACCCGTTGCTTTTTTTTTTTTGGTAAAATGCAAGCTTTGTTGTGGTTGCTGCTGTTCTTACCTCCAAGGTCTTTTGTAACCCTCCTGTCATTTGGTGATTCCATGGCTTTTGTACAGCAGAAACCAAAGCCAAACGCAGCACAGCACATGGGCATGCCGGCCATCTTGCCGGCCTCTTCTCCTGCAGTCCTCTGCAGAGGCCGCTTTAAGGATAATTATGCTAACTGCCTGTCAGTGAGAGTCGGGACTGGTCTAGGACTTTCCATCCACACAACAACCCAGATACACAGATTAGTATTTTTATTTCAGGTTTGCCTCTAGAACTGAAGATACCCTTTTATGTATTATACTGTTTCTGTGCCTTATGTGGAATTTCGCTGATTCCTGAGCAAATACCAATTTTCCTAGGAAGGTGGTGGCAGTGGCAGGAGCAGGGTCTGCGGTGGACAGAAAGCATGGAAGGAGTGCAGACAGCACTCAATTGGGGCTGCTTTTGTTTGCAACTCCTAGGGCATCAAATGCAGTCTTTCTGCTAAGAACTTAAAGAGAATTCAAAGAGGCAGAATATGTTTTTAATGTATGTCATAGCAGTTACTGTAACACAGGCGCCATACACACACACACTACACCCCCCCCACACACACACACATGCACTCCCCATAATTCCCTTCCCTTTCCGTGGACTCTGCTCCCCATGCCCTTGCTCTAGCTTTTCATCCTGGCAGGCTGATCAGAAAGCTGGGCTGGGTGCAACCACAGCTGCTGCCTGTGCTGAGCTGACACTCAGCTGGAGCAGGCGGGGGCGTTCAGTCAGGCTGCGAGGAAGCACAGCGTGGTTATCTGAGAAGGGGGTAGGAGGATAGGAGGGAGGCCTCTTCCATGAGCTTTCCTTTTTGTATCTCAGCTGTCTGCTGCATCACTCATTCATTCATTGAAAAGTTCTCACTCTGTTCCTCTTCTGTGTCAGGCACTGTTGTAGGCCCAAAGGATGCAGGGATGAGGAAAAGGGGCTTGCTTCCTGACTGTAGCAAATGAGTGCCGTCATGGCTGATGCCAAAATATGAGATTCAATAAAGACATGGCACAACATTGGGTAGCAAGGGGGTGTCATAAAGTAAATAGTTCCTTGTAGGCTAGAGAACAACAGAAATGCTGCTTTAGGGAGCATCTCAGAAGAGGCCTTCGTAAGGAAGTGATAACAGAACAGACCCTTGAGTGTACTCAAGGGACAGATGCTGAGCAATCTAGAGAACAGTGGTCCAGGGTCAAAGTCCTGAGTTAGCGGTGTAAGTGGCAAATGGAAGAGCAGGAGCAGCCAGTGTCTACGTGTGAAAGACACAGGGTAGAAGTAAACCTGGATGGGTTTGTAGGCACATTGTACTCTATGGGTAGGACTTGGCATCTTTTTTATTTTATTAAAATGTTATTTATTTAAGAGGGAGAGAGAGAAGAATGAGAGAGAAAGATTATGTTGCCATTTTCTGGTTCACTCCCTACAGCAATCACAAGTGAATCAATGCCAGGAGCCAGGAACTCGATCCAAACCCACTCTCTTGCGCCATCACCCACTGCCTGCCAGAGTTTTTACTGGTGGGACTTGGGAGCAGGTCCACTGAGCACACTCAGGCTCTTTGAGGATAGATGTGGGTCTCCTAAAATAGTGATGTGCCTACCACTGGATTTTATTCTAAACATTCTAATAAGCTCCTGGAATGTTTTTGAGAAGAGAAATTTCACAAGATTTATGTTTAATCAGATCTCTGTGGCCATAATGATTGTAAGGCAGTAATGGAAAAGACCCAGAGGGCCATTTAGGAGGCAATTATAACAGTCCAGGAAAGGAGGGAGGGGCTTACACTAAGGAGAGGTCAAGGAGCAGCGAAGCAGTAGGATTCGAAACTTTTAGAGATGGAACTGGTAGTGTTTGCCGATAGATTCAATGTGGGATATATGAGAAAGAGAAGTTAAAGATGGCGCTAGGGCTTGAAAATTGCAAACAGGCAGATTAATAGCCACCTGAAGTGATGAAGTCCAAATCTCTAAACTCCCAAATGTCACCTATTCAGGAATAAGAGTGAATTCTGCCTCATGTGATAATATGTATGACCCAGTCTCCATCCTGGGTGGCTCATGCATCCATTCTGATCAGAGAGCCCAAGTAGCGATGACTGTCACAAAGGGTGGGCTGCAGCCTCCAGACCCCTGAAGTTCAGGTGAGGCAAGGAAGTCCCCAGAGGGAAGGTCACTGTGCCTACACTTGAATTTCAGCCTGGCAAAACTAGTTCTGGACTCCTGGTCTCCAGCACTATGAGACAGTAAATTTCAGTAGTTCTGTCACCAAGCTCTGGCAAGATGTCACAGCTGCTGTATTAAAGTAACATAGCACGGGAAGAGACTCCACTCAGCAAGGGACAGTGTTGACACCAATGCATCGGGGCATTACACTGGGGGTAAATGACACAGGACATGAAGTCACGATCAAGAATCGCCAAGGTTGTAGAAAGATGGGAAGAAGCGGAGGAACAGACAGAAGGAGCGAGAGAGGGAAGGGCTGGGCCTGCCGCTGGCCCGGGGTTGTGGCGCCTGGGACAGATAAGCATCTTCTCCTAGTGCTGAGACAGGCCTACCAATTCGATCTAAATTGGATTTTTTTGGTGCCTTAATTGAACTCTGCTGAAAATGTGCTTTTCTTTCTCCAGGTCTAAATTCCTGTCTTAAAATGATTGCTTGGTTTATTGATGCTGCTTTCTTTCTTTCTGCTCAATAAAATGGACTTTGATTGGCTGGCAGTTTCTAATTATTTGCCCAATTTGTTTGCCTTAGAATTTTGCCTGGTTCGACACAGCAAGCATGTCCATGTTCCCATCCCTACTCCCTGCCCACCCTAGGCCCCTTTACAGATTTGAGGGTACAATGATGCAGACTTTTTTTTTTTTCTAGTTTATGCTTTTTAGTTACTCTTTCCATATCTGTTTTGTTGTTGTTGTTAATTCTGATAGTGATATACTCTTTGATTTTAAGATAACTAGTATGTGGAGTTTCCTGTAATTTCATTGTGGTCTATATTGCTTAACAAAACTAACACCACTGTGTAATGTTTATCAGGTAACTAACAATAAACCTGGTTACCAGATTTTTAAAAAAAGATTTAATTATTTTTTTTATTAGAAAGGCAGATTTAGAGAGAAGGACAGAGAGAAAGATCTTCCATCCTCTGGTTCACTCCCAAAGGGGCCACAGTGGCCAGAGCTGAGCTGATCTGAAGCTAAGAGCCAGGCGCCGTGAGCTTCTTCCAAGTCTCCCATGTTAGTACAGAGGTGCAAAGACTTGAGCCATTCTTCTCTGCTTTTCCAGGCCATAAGCTGGTAACTGTATCAGAAATGGAGCAGCCGGGACATGAACCAGCACCTTTATGGGATGTCAACATTACAGGCAGGGCTTGCTATGCCATTGTGCAAGCTCCAAAGCTTATTTTTGAATCATGCTGAAAATGTGCAGGAGACTGGTTCTGTCTGTCCCACATCCCACTCAGCTCTTATACGTGTCAATGGACATAGAAGCTTAGTTCAACCCAACCCCACTATCTAGCCCACACATGTGCTGGTGGAGGCCACTCTCTACTCTGCCTGTCCCAGTCCTAGTTCTCATGCTCATCAGTGGGAGTGGCAACCCAAGAAGGAGGTACCCACTGTTTCCTTTGGGTCCACTCCCATTTGTTGCACTCTCCAGGTGGTACTGCAGTTTAGCTCACTAGAGTTTTTCCCCTGTGCTAGCATCTGCTAGCTGATGTTACAGCAAAGCTGAACATGCCCTCACTCCCACTGGCTTATGCATACACCAATAAGTACAGTCCACCCAGCCGGGCTTGTCCCCTATACAGCTTACATGCCAACAACTGTTGTAGCCTGCCTGACCTGGTCTGCCCTCAATCTCAGCTCGGGAATAGTGGGAACAGTGGCCCAGCAGCGAGCTCCCTGCAGCCCTCCTACCGGGTTCACCTGCTCTCCACCTGGTCTCACATGTAATGGTTGGGTGATGTGGCCCAGTCTGGCATGGCCCGCTTCACCTTGGCATTTGCCTGTAGGTGCTGTAACCTGGCCTGGACTGGCCCACGCCCTGGTCCAGCTTATGCTAGTGGGGACTACAGCCTAGCCAGCCTAGCCAGTCCCCAGTCCCGGTCATGGTGTGGACTGGTTGGTATTACAGTCCAACCTGGCATGACCCACACTCCATTCTGGATTTTAGATTTGCCAGTGGGTGATATGAACTGGCCCTACCTGGCTTGCCCTGAGTAAGCCAGAGGTAAGCCCATGGGTACCTTTAGCTGACCTGGTCTGGGCTTCTCCCTGTCATGGTTCTTGCACTTACCTGCAGGGACTGTGTCCTGACAGAGGAGTTGCCCAAGCTCCTTCATGAAAACCTCTCCCAATGCCAGATTCTGCGCATACCAGTGGGTCATTGGGCCAGCCCTATGTAGTCCACCTCATGCCCTAGCAGGAACAGTGGCTTATGCTGACTGGCTTTCACCCATTTCTGTTCTGTTCAAACCTGGTCCACACCCAGACACAGCTCACAGGTGGCTCAACAGGGACAGAGACTTAGCCTAGCCCATCCTAGACCTATCCTGGCTCTTACAAGCTCCAATGAGTGCTGGAGTCTAGATCAGTCTGTCATACCCCAGACCCACTGCACCCCCACGTCGAGGGAGACTGCATCCATGGCCAGACCAGACAGCAGCCACCACTCTGGCCTTTGCATTCACCATTGGGTACCATAACCCAGCCAGGGCATCCTCTTTGCTCCCCAACCAGGCCTGATCCCAGCCACAGATCTTGCATGTGCCAGTGGTTGTTGTGACCCAGCTTGGCATAGTCCCTCACCTGTGTTGGATGATGTAGGCTGGCCTGATCTGGCCTGCCCCCAGTCCCAAGTCTCACTCACTGGTGGGTGCTGGAACCTGATCCTGCTCAGTCGGCTCTCTTCTCTGACTCGTGCACCTGTAGATGCTGCAGGCTGGACCTGCCTCGCTCGTTCCTAGCCCCAGTACTGGTGAGCACTGGTGAGTTCCTAGCTCACCAATCGTGCCTAGCTCAGTCCATCAGCATCCCAACACACAAGCTAACCATCGGAACTTGTAGTTCCATAGGATTGGACCCACATATCACCCACAGAATTTAGCCCTGGACCTGGTTTTCTTGTGTGCTGGTTGGTGTCATGGTTTAGTTAATGCGACCCACCCTCTGATTCGACACTCACAGAGCTAGGCCAGTCCAAAGCCAGGAACTTCATATGAAGCTCCCATATAGGAGACAGGGGCCCAAACACTTGGGCCATCTTCTGCCAAGACATACACGGGTGCCCATTTGGGATGCTAGCGTATCAGGCAATGGCTTTTCCTAATGCCTAATTATAACACAGGTCTCAGCTATTGCTTTTCTTTTAATCTGCAAGTTTATTGAAGAATAACATGTGGTAAGACTGACATGTCTTATACAGATATCTGTTACATTTGTATAAAGCAGTGAGCCTCAAATCAAGATACAGTGATTCATTTTTACTTCCCTTCAGTCTATACCCACTGTGCACCAAGGTCATTACTATTTTGACTTGGTTCTGCATGTGAGCTTACCACTGTTACCACAGACAGGCCACAGTCAGTAGACCATGGCAAAATGTTGCCACCTGGTGGTGTCTGGACTAAGAAGGAGAAGATCAAAGCCGCTTGCTATTAGGGTTTACACGGAGGTTTCCTTTGTGTGTGATACACAGTTGGGCTGGGTGAGGCAGCCTAGACCTGCCCAGAGTGTTCTTGGTCCCTGTATCAGTGAAAGTGGCAGGTTTCATGGTCATACGTAGCTCAACTCATCCTCACCCCAACTCAGGAGCTAACCAGCAGGACTCGTATTTTCACAGGGTTTGGCCCACACATCCCCACAGAATATACACCCAGACTTGGTTCCTTTGTGTGCTGGTTGGTGACATGACCCTGCCTAATGTGACCCATCCCCTGTTCCAACATTCAGTCTGGTACTGGGATCTGTCCCTGCTAAACAGCTCCCCAGCCATGGCTGTTGCATGGACTGGCATATTGTGGTCAGCACTATTCCATGCTAACAAGCCCAACTCTGGATTCCCATGTGGGCTGTTGTATCAGTCTGACCCATACAGATTTTCTTCTGGTCTCTCACCTCCAAACCATCAGGTATCAGTCCCCTCACTTACCTGCAATTGCAGTGGCCCTGTCATTGGCAGTCCGTCAGGATCCATTCCTCAACTGCATGTACAGTGGCCTTATCCATGGATGTTCTTAGGCAGTAATTCCATACTCCCAAGAGCCCAGAGATTGCTGCCAGCTGGCCAGACAAGCCCCAGATTCACCTACGGCTTGGCAGCAGTGCCTGGCGCTAGGGCCCCAGGCATTGAGTCCAACCTGGCTCAGATGTTCCCAGCATCTGCCACACTGCCAGGAGGTCTGTGCATTCAAGCCACGAGGAAGAACACACTTGGTCCCTCTCCCCACAAAATGGCATCAGTGGGCAGAGATAGGGATCTGGGCTACCAAGAGCCCCTCACAGTGTATTTGCTGTGATGGGAGAAAACGCTCCAGCCCAGGCAAGCCCACGGATTCGCTTACCACTTGGCAGCAGAGGCTCAGGCTAGGGCCCTACGCATTGAGTCCAAGTTGGCTCACGTGTCCCCAGCAGCCAACACAGCGTCAGGAGATCTGTCCATCCAAGCACGGAGGATGAACTCACCTGCCCCCCAACCAAGATGGTGGAGGAGGGCCAAAATATATTTTTTTTTCAAAGATTCTTGATTTAGACATGCTTTTCCTTTGAATGCAAACCCCTCCAGGGAATAGGAGGTTACAGTTTGAATTAGGATTACACATAGAACAAGGAGGCTTTAAGGGCAGGACAGATTAACCCAGCACCTGCTGTGCCAGCATCTCATATAGGTGCTAGGTTGAGTTCAGGTTGTTCCACTTCTCTTCCAGCTCCCTGCTAATGCACATGGGAAAGCGTGTAGGGTGGCCCAAGTGCTTGGATGCCTGCCTCTATGTGGAGACCTGGAAGAAACTTCTAGCTCTTGGCTGCAAACCAGCCCAGCTCAGGTGTGGAGGCCATTTGGGAGTGAAGATCCCCATTTGGGGGATCTTTCTCACTGTCTCTTTTTCTCCCTGCCCCCTTTAATTCTTTTGAATTTAAAATAACCAAATCTTTAAAAGTAAAAGATGATCTTAGATAAAATACTTTTCCTTAAAGAATAACATAGTGGAGGGGAGGTGCTAAACTTCACAGTTCTCGATTCTTTTTTTTTTTCAGTTGGGCCGGTGAGGTGTCTCTTTTTTTTTTTTTCAAAGAAACAACTTTTTGATTCATTTACATGTATGGATTTTTAAATTTCTATTTGGTTAATTTCTTCTCTTGTTTTAATACTTTCATGTTTTCTGTTGTTATTGGGGTAGTTTTGTTGGTGGTTTTTTAGATTCTTCAGGTGTATACTGAGCTCTCATATATCTGTTGTCTCTCTTGCTTCTTCATATGGGCTCCAATTGCAATAAATTTACTTCTTAATACTGCCTTGGCAGTATCCCACAAATTTTGGTATGTTGTGCTTGAGTCTTCATTGGTTTCAAGAAATTTTTTGATTTCCTCTTCAATTTCTTCTCTGACTCATTGTTTGGTAGCATGTTGTTTATCTTCTGAAAGTTTACATATTTCCTGGTGTGTTTTTATTTACTCATTTCCAGTTTCACTCCATGATGATCTGAAAAGATGCATAGCATGATTTCTATTTTTTTTTAAGTAAGTAAGACTTGTTTTGTGCCCTATCATGAGGTTGATCCTGGAGAAGGTTCCATGTTCGGCTGAAAAAAATGTATATTCTGTGTCCGTGGGATGGAAGGTTCTATATATATCGTTTAGGTCCCTTTGTTCTATTGTCTGTGTGAATTTTGTTATTTCTTTGTTGAGTTTCTGTTTTGTTGATCTAGCTAGTGGTGTTAATGGGGTGCTAAAGTTTCCCACAATGATTGGGAAACTTAAGTCAGTCAATAATTGTTTCATATAGCTAGGTGGTCTTGTGTTTAGTGTGCAAATGTTTATTATTGTTGTTTCTTCTGTTTCTTCTTGGAGTATGGCTCCTGTTACCATTATGTAGTGACCATTTCTATCTCTCTTAATATCTCTCATGGTGAAGTCTATATCATCCGAAGTTAGAAAAGCTTTCCATTAGCATAAAATGTCTTTTTCTATCCTCTCACGTTCAGCTTCTTTGCATCTTTGTTGACTAGGTGTGTCTCCTGTAGGCAGCAGATAGTTGGGTCTTACTTTTCGACCCTTTCTGCTAATCTGTATCGTTTGAGGAGTTTAGGCCATTTGTGTTCAGAGTTAGTATTGATAGATTGCGATTTGGCGCTGCCATGTTTATGTGTGTGTGTGTGTGTGTATCTCTGTTAAGTGTTTTTCTCCTTTTATGGGTTTTAGTGTGGAGATCTTCCCCTTTGCCATCTTTGATTAAAGTTTATTTCTTTTCTTTCTGACTTCACATTTCTAAGGAGTGGTTCTAGGGCTGGCTTAGTGTTGACATATTCTTCTAGTTTTTCTTTACTGTGGAAGTATCTTATTTTGATTTCAAATAGGAATGAGAGCTTTGCTGGGTATAATATTCTGGGTTGTCAGTTGTGTTGCTTTAGGATCTGAAAGATGTTACTCCATTCTCTTCTTGCTTGAAGGGTCTCTTCTGAGAAGTCTGCGGTGATTCTGATTGATTTTCCTCTAAATATTATTTAGTCATTTTTTCGTGCTTGTTTCAATATCCTTTCCTTATTTTCATTTGAGGAAAGCTTGATTACAATGTGTCTGTGTGATGGTCTTTTGGGGTCAAATCTGTTTGAGGTTCTCTGTCCTTCCTGAATTTGAATTGTTCTTATGTTCTCCGAGTTTGGGAAGTTCTCCTTTACAATTTCATTGAACACCTCCTGTAATCCTGATTCTTTCCACACTTTCTGGAATTCCTATAATTCTGATGGTTGGTTTTTTGATGGTGTCATTCATCTCTTGTATAGATTTCTTGGTTTTGATCAGATTTTCTTCCTGGTATTTAGTTAGTGTGTGTTCTCAAGTTGGTTTTCTTCTACATCTGAAATTCTTTCCTCTGCAGTATTCATTCTGTTGGTCAAGCTTGCTACCATGTTTTTCAGTTGCAAAACTTCGTGTTGGACCTACTTAATTCCTATGATAATGTTATGTTTGAATTTTTTTGAGCTCTTCCCAACACTTCTCACTGTTTCTGAAGAGTTTCATGATTTTTTTTATATTCCTTATCTGGTAGCTTCTTAATGCCTTCACCTCTCAGCTCCCTATTACTTTGTGCTTTCTTGTGATTTTGAAATTTTAGCCTCTGTTGTGCTTTTGGGGGTTTCTGGGACCACTGTATCTGTCTGCTGCTCTGTGGGTTGTGAGACCTGTCAGACAGCGACACAACCAGAGTGTGTCAGCTGCTGCCACCTTGTGGACAGCCAGTGTTTTCACTCTCCCAGCCTCAGGTGGTTTTGCAAACCAAAGCCTGTAAATTCCAGGTCCCTGAGCAGGCCCCCTGTCACCTGGTGCCTTCACAGCCTCTGCTCACTGTGCAGTTGCCTAGAATGGTAGTGGCTCAGCCACTGCAACACAGTGTGCAGTCAGCAGCTAGGTTCTCTGCATTTTGTGGGGCACCGTGCCTTCCCTAACCTCCAACAAGCAAATGACAGCGGCTAGTTGTGTGGTTTTGTTTTGTCCTGGAATTTGTACCTCTGCCACTGGGTTCTGTTGGTATGGCACTGACCTACATGTGCCTTTCGAGTCTGCTCTTGTTTTGCTGGGTCACTGAGAGAAACCTCTGACCCTGGGAGCCCCTGCATCTCCATTTCAGGGCATTCTCGTGTCCCTCTGGGTGGCTCAGGTCCAAGTACCCTGGGAGAGGGGGTAGGCTCAGGTCTTGCCCTATGTGTCTCCTACCTGACAGAGTTTTAGGCACTGGGATTCCTCCTACCCCTCCCCCAACCCTTCCCGCATGGTGGATTCCTCCACCTTGCTGCATTGCCACAGTTCAAGTTCCGTGGGGGTTCTTTCATTGCAAGTATATACCAAGCATAGAGTCCAGCATCTTATTGTCCAGATAAGTTCAATGACTTCTTGTGGAGACCATCTCTGGTCTGAAGGTAGAGCCAGCAGAGTGTCATCCTGAACACTCAAACAATTCAAAATCTGCATACCATATGATCCAGCAATAGCACTCCTAGGAATATATCCAAAACACCTGTTTCACGACAAACCAACATGCACCCCTATGTTCATAGCAACACAATCAGTAATTGCAAAAACATGGACGCAACCGAAATGCCCATCAGCAGAAGATTGGATAAGAAAGCTATGGTTCATCTACTCCATGGAATACTACACAGCTATTTAAAAAAATAAAATGCAGTTCTTTGTAGCTAAATGGGCCCAACTGGAAAGCATAATGCTAAGGGAAATGAGTGAATCCCAAAAGGTTAGATACCACATGTTTGCCTTAATTTAAGATGAAATGATGTCATTATGAAAAATAGTACCTGTAAAATGTAATGTTTTTTTTTTTTTTTAACATATTGGTTACTCAATACTATGTCCACTAATTCCACAACGTTGTGGATTGTTGCTGATGTTATGTTGGGGATTTCTCACCAATTCTTACAACCATTTTCATCTTTTATTTCTGATAAGTCCTCTTCTTCATTTTTTGGGGTAAATTTAGGAATCACACTAATTGTTCTCCTTTTTGTGTTGTTTCTTGGCCTAGTCATCTTCCAATGTTTGCGCTCCATGATTCAAGCCACTCGCAGAGAACTGTGCTCCTTTCAACTTAATAATAAAAAAGAGGGGAGCTGCTGGGGTCCAGGCGGTAGGTGTGGACGACACGAAGGTGTGAAGAGAATAGCTCCCCTGTTTGGCAGGGTCTGGCTGAGCTTCCCATTGCATGGCTGCATGGCAGGACCCGGTGGATGTCTTTACAACCACCTGAACATAATTCCACCTCCCTTTGCAACCACCCTGTTAAGAATTCTGTAATCTATTGAGGCATTGTTTGTCCCTGTGAGATGTGAGATGGTTTTTACAACCAATGTGAGCTTGGGAGTTAATGCTGCTAACATCTTGGTGAACCGGCCTTTGACAATGTATGCTGTCTCAGTTGCTGTTATGGCCCTTTGGCTGGAAGAGCTCAAGAATGTCTGTGTTAACATTATATACATGCCCTCAAACTAATTTAGGGTCATTGAGTCTATAGTTTTAGCGGGAATTTGTTTGTAGTTTTCTGTTTCTGATCCTTTCCCTTCTGTGATATATTTTCTCCTCTGATAAGATAAGTTTTAGAGTAAGAATTGTAGTAGGAGTGTATTACTCATTAATATGTGTTGCCCACTAAGAAATTCCTGGCTGCAACGTCAGAATGGATAATGCACTGCCATGAGGTGAAATAATTTGCAGAATTATCTTTCAAAGCACCCACTTGTCCAATGTAGAGTTGAAATCAACATGGAGTAAACATGGTTCATTGCTAACTGCAATTCTTTTTGCTTTTGTAACTCCTTCTTTACTGGCTTAGCTAAAAAACTGTGTGAACTTGCAGGCCTAATGGCCAACTAATGCCAATTGATCTAAACCAAGGCCCCAGACTTATTAACCCATAGATAATTCAAGATCTGGGTCTGGTTGTCACAGGTGGTGCCAAGGTTGGAACCCAGACCTGAGGCGAGCAGGCAGGGGGTGGCAAGCGGAGATAAGCCAAGAATGCATAATCTTTCCGCACTCAAGCTGTTGTAAATTGTACCCCTCTTGAAGCTATGTCAAACTGCCCCTAAAGAAAACTTTGTGATTGCACTGCTTGGGGCTACACTCTGTGATCGAGTGGATGCATCACCATTACGTAAAAAGTCTGTGCCAGAGTTTGTGACTGCTTCTGTATAAATAAAGTGAACAGCTTCCTTGCATTGTCCATTACGAACCTGAAATTGTAGAGGTCCATTTCTTTTCTCCCTACGCCTATTTCACGCACCCTTCTCGAGTTCCAACTTGGCTGGAGCTGGCCTCTGGCATCTTATCTCTTTTCTAATCCTGCAAGTAACATGTTTATTGTCTGCAACAATTTGGATACACATTATTTCTATTTAATTTTAGCTGTAACTTTCAATAAATTTTCATAATAATCTCATTTTCATGCAAGAATTATAGAGGCAGTTATATATAAATTTATAGAATTTATAGAAGCAAGAATTATTTATAACACCTGAAAACACAGTAATTAAAGTATTTTGCTGTTTTCAAATAAAATATATTGGTGTTACAGTAAATCATCTGTATATCTTCCTTTGAAATTTCTTGAGAGCTTATTTTACTATACATTAACAATTATTTTATGTGTTTTATATAATTCTGTACCATGGATCTTTATTTCTCATAAAATTCTGTTTTGTAAGTATGTTTCTGCCTTGTTTTTTCATTTGGTTAATCTACTAATAACTGAGAGAGTACTTTTAAATTGATCAATAAAATAATAGATTTGCTAATTCTCCTGTGTAAGTCTATGAACTTCTGTTATATTGTCTAAGACCCACAGAAATGTGTGTCTTCTATATATTCTTACATTCTTGGTGGATTTAACATTTAATTATGTGTTGGGCCCGGCGCGGTGGCGCAAGTGGTTAAAGGTCCTCGCCTTGCACGCCCGGGATCCCATATGGGCGCCGGTTCTAATCCCGGCAGCCCCGCTTCCCTTCCAGCTCCCTGCCTGTGGCCTGGGAAAGCAGTCGAGGACGGCCCAACGCTTTGGGAACCTGCACCCGCGTGGGAGACCCGGAAGAGGCTCCTGGCTTCGGATCGGCATAGTATCGGCCCGTTGCGCTCACTTGGGGAGTGAATCATCGGACGGAAGATCTTCCTCTCTGTCTCTCCTCTCTGTATATCTGCCTTTCCAATGAAAAAATAATAAAAATAAATCTTTATAAAAAACATTTAATTATGTGGGGGCCATTTCATGCTTTTGCAATATAAATATGGTTTCAGTCAATACTGAAAAATAACTGACCTATTAATATTTCACTAGCACATTTTTCTTTTTACTCTTTATTTTTCTGTACTATATATACACACATTTACATATGTGTCTTGCACAAAAATTCACTTTTCCACCCACTGTAGTAATAGTTTAACTGATAGCTAACTTTCTTTTATTCATGTACTAGGGGTGTGATCTCTGCAATCCTATTAATTTCATCTTTCCTATGCTTATGTTTTTGTTTTTCCTCGGGCAGTCTTCTATTTCACGTTTTGGATTTCCATTTTCTGCATTATTTAGAAAATCACTTTATTTCCTTAGGATTATCCTTGATGTTGTACAGAATATTTTTGATCAAACAATGTCATCATTAACCAACATCCCACAGCTCTTATCCTGAACAATTAGTAAATGTTAAAATTATGATTGCCCTGTCCTAATTTTATTCTCTATTGTAATAACTTATTAAAAATGTAGTTCTGTTTCAGTAGAGGGGCTTTTCAGAGTATCTCATAGGAAGCACTAAAACAGATTTCCCACCTTTTATACTGATTTAGTTTTTTTTGATTCCATTTGCCCCTCCACTCTCAACTTGGAATCACTTCTCTGTAGACCCTTTGGAGAAGGTCAGTAATGGAACCCAAACACCGGGCCACATCTGCAGTTCTCTCCCTGAAGCCTTCCCTGATAGTCCTCTGGATTCTTCTAGGATTAAAGTACAACTAACGGAGCAAATAGATACGAGGCTGATCAATTGTTTTATGGAAAACCTTGTATCATTCCTGTGCACATGTCCATTTTCAGGTGTTGTCCTGTTTTGTTTTTTTTTTTTTACGATTTATTTATTTTTATTACAAAGTCAGATATACAGAGAGGAGGAGAAATAGAGAGGAAGATCTTCTGCCTGATGAATCACTCCCCAAGTGAGTGCAACAGCCAGTGCTGAGCCGATCCAGAGCCAGGAGCCAGGAACTTCCTCCAGGTCTCCCACACGGGTGCAGGGTCCCAAAGCATTGGGCCGTCCTCGACTGCTTTCCCAGGCCACAAGCAGGGAGCTGGATGGGAAGTGGAGCTGCTGGGATTAGAACCGGCACCCATATGGGATCCCAGGTGCGTTCAAGGTGAGGACTGTAGCCACTATGCCATGCCGCCGGGCCCTATTCTTGACATGACATTACTAAGATTTATACAGCACTTTGAACAGGCTAGGATCATCTTTCTGCTTTGGCTATCTGCTAGTGTCTGCAGGTCTTTGTAATCCTGCAACTCTTCAGCTCTCCCCCAGTATCATCTGGAAAATTCCTGTTTCTACAGATTGCCAAATAATCAAGTATGTGTTGAGACTCCTTTTCAGGGATTTTAGTCAAGTCCTTGTTCTACCCCACCGATACAATGCACATAGTTAACAGTAGGAATTGCACACTATGGGAAATCTTCCTGCTTACAATCCTGGCAAACATCTTCTTTTTACTATTAAAGAGAGTGATCAAAGCTTGGTTGGAAGAATTTGTCATGACGATTTCTTGCTTTTTAGGATTTTCAAGGGTGAATCAAGTTAAGCCACTTCCAAAAAGATGGGCTCAAATGTACAGATGTCCTGTTGGTTACTTAACCATAATAAAGGTTGGGAGCAAGGTAGAGCCTTTTCTTGGCTTTCAGTCTTTCCCTTTGAACCAGCTGTTCTCTAGAAATACATGAAGATGGGAATAATTTTAGGTGTTACTTCTCTCAGAGTTATTGTGGCTGGAAGTATTCACAAGATCAAATGGAAATGGTAGAGGCAAAACTAAAAAATATTGGTGTGAAAAGGCACTGAATTATTAGTTTGGAACACCTTCAATTAACTATTTCTTGGTCCCATAGAGCCCAATTAACACTCCCATTCTGATTGCCAACATTCCAAGAATCTAGTAAAAAATCCTCTTAAAAATTAATTCATTTATTGTCTCATTTCCCTCATGCAGCAGCATCTAAAACCTGGTGTTCTGATATGTGATAAATGAACCCTGCCAACTCTCTTACTGGGACACCTTCCTGTTCACACTTGGTGCTACTCATTGAAAATTTGCACTTTCTAGTAGATCAAGTAATTTGGACTTTAAAAAAAAAGGGGCAAGTTGCGTTTGCCTGCCTTGATTCTACTATTTCGATATTAGTGCAAATAAATTCTCACTGAGTACACCTGTGATCACTAGAGTCTACTCCAGAGGATGAGGCCCAATTCCCAGATAATACATTTTTCTTTCTCACAGCATTTTTCTTTCCTGGGACCTTGTAGTGGGGTGTGTGCCTGTGGGGGAAATGGACACTTGCTTCCTTCTAAATTTTATCTGGTTGAATAACATTCTACTATCATTATTTCCTTTATCACTTTCAACAACCTAGTCATTTTCATTAACTGATTTGGTAGATTTCTATAGCTTCCTTGAAATGCCACCTTAAGGAACTCCTTTTCTTTTATACTTTTATTTAGCATGGTAATCAACAACCCAACTGCTGACCAAATTCTAGCTGCCCCTTACACTGACTGTTCCCATGCTCTGGATTCACCTCCCTAGACCCTGCTGCTGTTTCGCATCCTCGGCTCTTATGGCCTCTGCTGCTGGAAACTATTCCTGTTTGTGCTGATTTGGAAGATGCCCCTTTCCTATGGGAACCTCAGAAAACATTTCTAACAAGGACCATAGACTTCCTGTCAGTACAGTAAAAATTCACAGGATCAGCCATGGAAGTACTATTTCATGATCCAACAGATAGTCTCTGAAACCTTCCCTTCTGTATGGTCTTCTTGACAGATGTTCCCTGCATTATGAGAAGTCAGATAAATCAAAAAACGCTAATTTGTCCTTCCATCTCTAGTCTTACATTATCTCCTATAAACAGCTAAATAGGAACTGGTAGAATTATCTTTTGAAGCTGACATTTCACCCAGGATAAATGCTCAGGTGTTAAGCACACAGTTGAGAAATCCCAGTGTATCCCAAGTCTCTTCTGCAACTCCAGGCTGGCCCTTAGCAGTGTGAATTCATCTTCATCTAACATCTTCTCTAGCCTCATGGTTAATTACTGCCCTCACATATCTAGATGAGAGTGACTTTTGAAGCCTCGAGGGACCTGAAGCCTTGGAAAGGTATGGGAGGAAAAACAACAACAACAAACACACAAGCTCCCAGAAACTAGGGCACTTGGCTGCCAGTCCAGGGTCTCATTTAATTCATGTTACTTTTATTTCTTACCTTTGTTTTTCTGGGGCCATGGTGGATTGGTAGCAAAATTAACCAGTCCATCAAAATAGCATTACTGACCCAAATGAGAATTTACTTGCTGAGCTGACAGTGTTGGGGACGTAGCAAGCCTGTTCATTTTCCTCTGGTGTACGCTGGCAAAAAATGAGTTGTGAAATGGAATAAACCAGGCACACAGGACTCTCCCTTCTCATGCTTTAATCCCATACCCTGTGCTCCATTTCTGGAGGACATGTCCCGGTCCTTGCCACTCCCATAATCAGAACAGTGAGGTTCATAATCTTTAAGCCTCATCTCTGTGAAGTTTTTTTTTTTTTTTTTTTTTTTTTTCCGGCAACAGCGATCCTTGGGCCATCGTGATACTATAATTCAGTTCTTGGTTACATGAAAATGAAATCACATAAGGAAAAGCAAATGACAAAACTACATGAAAGCCATTTACTACTGGTAAATTCCTCAGGGTCCTAGGTGCTGGGGCTCATGGATTTTCCTGGCACTGGAGAACTGAAGCAGGAATGGAGAGAACTGGGTGCCAGAAGAGTCTTGATGATTTTGGCCAGCAGCAACCACTTTTTGCTTGTTTTGCTATAGTTTGGTTTCAGTTTTCTTTGTGTCAGTGATGTCATCTCCTCAATGATCCTAGAATATAGTGCCTTCAAAATCTGATACTGTCACCCACTCTCATGCAACCCATAAGTAGGTGGTGAAAAGAGGTGGGCAGGCTTGTATACATGTGGGAATGTAAATGATTTCACTATGATTTCATTACGCTTTACGGAATCCCTCAGCATTCAAACACTACATCTGTCTTGCAGAAGGGCGAGAAACAAAACCAAGAGACTGGCTGAACAGTAGGAAGGTTAACGGCATGAGTACTAAGACTTAGAAAAAAAAAATCCCACAAGGGAAGAGGCATCTATCTAGGCCCTCCTCTTTAGCAGTGTCTGGCACCTGTTTCATTTTGACAGTGGGGAAGGCAGCAGCTGAACAAGGTCCCTGTTAAGCAGCTTTGGAGTTTTTGCCCACTGATCACTTCTCCCATTTCCCCTCAGCGTCAAAGGAAAGTGCATGGTGAAGGAGTGAATCAGACAGGGATAGATTTATACAATTACCCTCAAGAGGCAAAGGTTATCAGGATGCAAATCTCCTGTCTTGAGTTCAGGCCTGTGTGCTTTCAGGTTTGAGCCCAGTAAGGACAGAATCCTTCAGACTGGACTGATCCCTTACCAAATCCTAACGGATTGTCCTTGGCCACTTTAAACTTGAGGCTGTCAAGCAGTCTTTAGCATGTTTATCAGGATAGTTTTTGGAAAAGAGTAACTGCAACCTCTGAAGTATTCTAGTTCTCCTACTTCAACCCATGCGGTAGCAGTAGGTACACTTCAGTCAAGAAGAAACCTCAACTCCTCAAGGCAAAGAAGCAGGGTGAGAGCTTCTGACCACGACTTGCATGGAGTGCTGGGAAGAGGCAACATAAGGACTGGGCCACCAGGGGTGACTCCCACGCAAAGGCCTTCTTGGCTGACCAGAGGGCTTCTCTTATCCCATCCTTGGGTAATTGCTGAATGCAGAGCTCCTCTCTGAGACTATGCTAGGAGGTCTTTTCTGAGTGGGTCCTCTGATGCCTGATTAAGTGATATCCTCGGCTGAAGCTTTTCCCACAGGTAGGGCATGTGAATGGCTTCTCCCCGGTGTGTGTTCGCTGATGCCGGACAAGATGGTCCCTCCGGCTGAAGCTTTTCCCACACTCATTGCACCGGCAAGGCCTCACTGCGGCATGGCCTCGCAGGTGTTTGGCAAATGCTGCACTGTGGTTGAAGCAGCGCCCACACTCGCTGCACAGGTATAGCTCCTCGGCGGCATGTGTCTTCCGGTGTGCCAGATAGCGCCTGTGGTCGCTGAAGTCCTCTCCACACTCTCCACACAAGTAGGGCTTGCCCCCAAGGTGGATTCTTTGGTGTGTTGTTAGCACAGATTTCTGGCTGAAGCTTTTGCCACAAATATTACAGAAAAAGGGTTTTTCTCCTGTATGCGTCCTTTGATGCCTGACCAGGTCTGAAGTCCAGCGGAAATGTTTTCCACAATCATTGCATCTGTATGGTTTCTCAACAGGTGGAGCTCTCTCAGCCTGAATCACAGGCGGTGCTCCATCTGGATTTTTTCGGTTTTGGGGATATTTATAAGGAGTGCTCATTTTGTGAACCTTCTGGTGCCTGGCAAGGTGTGAGCTTCGTGTGTAACTTTTCCCACACTCCATGCAGGTGTACGGTTTCTCTCCTGTATGAGTCCTCAGGTGCCTCACCAGGTGGGAATTACAGGTGAAGCTCTTTCCACAAACAGGACAGTCATGATGTCTGCCTAGCAGGGGGTGGATGGGGACAGTTTCTGGAATAGTTATGAAATTATTAACTTGAGAAACATTTGTGCTAAATCTTTCATTAAGTCTTCCTGGATGATCTTCAAAGACCACCTCCCAATCTGGAGTCTGGTGAATTTCTGGATCTTCCAAAGTAGATGTGTGCATATCCTCCAAACTCAGGTCTTCTTGTTCTTCTTCATCTTCACTCCTATCTCCTACACAAGGGATGAGAGGAGAAAAGGGGAAATTATAGTGACAACAATACCTTCAACCTAAGAGGGTATTTTCTATCAGGGTCTGCAGAGATCAATTCTGTATGGAGAACAGCCACTAGTTCATACAGGCAGAGGCTGGGAAAGAAGAGAATAACCCATTGGCAGACAGTTTTCTATACATGGTTTCAAAAATCTTTATAATGGGGCAGTGTCATTATCCTCATTGTACAAATGCAGAGACCGAGATCCCAGTGCTTAAATGAGCTATGTGGTAAATGGTACAGGTGTGATTCCAGAAGCTTACCTATTTTATTTTTCTTCTCCCATTTTGGACTCCAAAGCCCTCTAACAAATCAAAGGAGGGGAGTCAAGAAGAGGAAAACAACAGAAGAACTGGCGAGCAGAGGGAGTGGGCAGTAATGGCTGATGTTAGGAGAAGCAAGGGGAAGGGACCTTAGCAGGTGAAGCACTGATTTGAGGAGGGGCCAGCTCAGGGTGGGTTTCTCACCTGTGTAAATGAAACTCAAGATTTCTGGCTCTTCTAGCTCGTGAGGAGGCTCTGCGACATCTGGGACCTGTGGCTCTTCCTCGATCTCCTGGGGGATCTCCTCTAGTCTGGGGATTGGAAACGCTGTTCAAGAGAGGGAGGGCAGGGCATCACGATGGGCTCAGCAACTCTCTGTGCTAAGAGCTGGCCTGTTCTCTTTGGTGGATTGCGAGCACATACTTATTTAAGTCAGTTGATGACTGTTTTGCTCTCTTTAACATTTGTACCTTTAACTCGGCCATCTGTTGCCCTCCTTGTGCTTTTTACCTGCATCACTGTAAACCTCATCCTCTTTTTCCATATTCATGAAAACAATTATCTTCCTAACTGCTTGTTTTGAAGTTTAAATGCTTACAGCGTCTACGGCCATACCACCCTGAACACGCCTGATCTCGTCTGACATTTAAATGCTTACATCAAACATTTCTATATTAGAGCTAAAACATTACAGCATAATTTTCTTACTAGAGGTTTCTGAGCATTGTTCTCTTACTCTCAACTTGGAAGGACACCACCTAGCCCTTACATAGTCAACGATTTCTTTAATTGCATTGGTGGGGAAGCGTTAATAGCAGATCAGAACACATAACCTAAGATGTGAGATCAGTCCTCCCATTTCCAACAGCTCAGCTATATAAAGGCTTGAAATTACTTACACAAAGAGACTACTATTCCACAGTCTTCTTCCAAGACGTATTCTCCATAGAACTCTTTCTGTGTTGGATCCAGATCGCTCCACTGGTCTTGGGAGAAGCAAACAGCCACATCCTTGAAAGTCACCAGGCCCTGAAACAGCACAAGGATTCAATCAGAATGTGACACTCTGGAGGGAGCCTCCGAATTTCCTCCTGGAACAAGTTCACAGGCACAGGCAGCATCCACCCAGGAGACCAAACTGCAACGGCTCCAGAGGCGTCCTCTGTCTACTGGCTTGGGGGAAGCACTGGCCACACCTTGACCACCCCTAGTCAACTGCTGTCCCTCTGGGCTGGTATGTATTTTTCTTCACGTTTAAAATTCAAAACAGTTCTTTAAAACTCATCATGAAATTCCTTATTTGATGTCTTAATACCATCTTTATATTTATTTTTAATTTTTGTTGGAAAGGCAGATTTATAGAGGAGGAGAGACAGAGAGGAAGATCTTCCGTCCAATGATTCACTCCCAGGTGAGCCCAACGGCTGATACTATGCCCATCCGAAGCCAGGAGATTCCTCTGGGTCTCCCACATGGGTGCAGCGTCCCAAGGCTTTGGGCTGTCCTTGACTGCTTTCCCAGGCCACAAGCAGGGAAAGTGGATGGGAAGTGGGGTAGCTGGGACATGAACTGGCATCCATTTGGATCCTGGCAGATGCAAGGTGAGAACTTTAGCCCGTAGGTTACTGCACTGGGCTCCATATCTGTATTTGTAAAAATTCATTTCTGTGAAATTATTCTTAACTGACCCTATTTATTTACAGTCAATGCCAAGTAGGACTTTTGTTTCTAGCCAGACTATAATCTGACCCTACAGATAAACTTGGTTGCTTCAATTTCTAGCCACATAGCTTAGTTTCAGGGCTCTGACCCTTGGTAGTGGGACAGTCTTTGGCCAAAAAACTTATTAAAAAAGAAAAACAAAAAAACAAACCAACCCTGTCACTCATCAACTTCAATGCTATATTACAGAAGTTGTTGTGTTGTGTCAAGTTAAGCTGCTCATTGTAACAACAACATCCTGTATCAAAGTACAGGTTCAAATCCTGACTGCACTGCCTTTTTTTTTTTTTTTTTAAAGATTTATATGTTTTTATCTGAGAGACAGTTTTTATAGAGAGAAAAGGAGAAACAAAGACACACAGAGAGAGACCTCTTCCACTGGTTCACTCTCCAAATGGCCACAGTATCCAGAGCTGAGACAGGAGCTTCTTCCGGATCTCTTATGTGGGTGTGGGGTTCCAAAGCTTGTGTCACTCTCCACTGTTTTCCCAAATCATAAGCAAGGAGCTGGATCAGGAATATAGCAGCTGGGACTCAAACTGGCACCTGCATGATATGGTTGGTGCTGCAGTCTGAGGGCTGGCCTGCTTCTGACCCCAGCTGCTCTGCTTCTAATCCTGCTGATGCTGCTGGGAAAGCAACAGAAGAAGTCTAAGTACTTGGGTCACCATCAACCATGTGGGAAACTCAGTTTCTGGTTCCTGGCTTCAGCTTGGTCCAGCCCTAGCCGTCATAGCCATTTGGGGAGTAAATCACTGGATAAAAACTCTCTCTTCCTCTCTTTCAATCTGCTTTCCAAATAAGTAAATGAATAAATCTAAAACAAAAACAGTTGTACTGTAGTGCCACAAAATAATCCCATTTTGCTAGTCCCTCTGGTCAACGGAATCAAGAGGCTATGGAGCCTGTAGACAATTGGTAGTGTTACGATTTACCTTATAATCTCTTCTCCTCCTGAGAACTTACACTTGCCAAAGGGCAAGGTGAATTTGTGTCCAGCCTGACCTGCTTAACAGATTACCGACATCGACAGGCTCTTCAAACAGACTCTGTGATGCACAATCGGGGCGCACCTGCGACAGAGCAGTGAGGAGGGCAACCATCTCAGGCTCTCCAGAGGTCCCCTCAGCAGGCAGCTCTGGGTCCTGGGGTACTGGGACTTCTAACAGAGACAAAAAAAAAAAAAAAAAAAAAAAAAAAAAAAGGGCAGATATCAGTAACACTGCTTAACAGTGACTGACAGAAAGTTGAGCATCCCCCATCATCTCTGGCAGGAATGTGGTCCTAATGTCCCTGCTACAACAATCAAGAAACTGTTCAAAGGACAGCTTTGCAATTCTAGCAGTAGGAAGACGAGCAGAACATCAACAGAATAACCGAGAATGCTGCTAGGTTTGGCTCCATTTATAGGGAACGCTGGTGGGAAGTGTCTCAACAAGAGTGTGGATTTTCTGAGTCCTTCCAACCTCAATCTACTTTCTCCTTGGTAGAGGAGGAACCTCTCCACCTCCCCCACAACTCACTAGGCCACATCCCGTTTGGCTGGGGTTTCTCACCAATCTCAGGAGGCCGCAGCTCCTCTTCGCTGCCTGCGCTCTGCTCCTCTGCTGCCTCTTGCTCCAGGCTGTGTGTGGTTTCCTCCTGGGATTGCTCGGACGTTGAGGTCTGTATAGGATCCTGCAGCTCCCTGGGGGCCCCGGGCACTGGCCCTAGATGTACAGTCTCCTCTGAGAGGACTTCCTGGCCGTGAACATGGACGGTCACCTGGGAATAATTTCAACTTCCAGTCACCGTACAGTCAGGAGAAACTTCTTGGTTGTCATCAAGGCTTCATTTAGCAGTTTTTTAGAGGAAAGCTTTCCTGGAGGGACCTGGATGGGGAGGCCTATGAAGGGTAGCTGAAGGGTCTCCTCCCCTCCCTAGGGCAAGGTAGAGGACACTCACCCTTCCCTTCACCCTGTCTCCAGGAGTCAGGGCTTGGAGGTACCCATCCCACCCACATCCAGGTACACCACCACCTGCAGCTCCCCCTGCTGTCCACTGTCCTGGCTGATTGCTCTGGAAGTAGGGCTGGGACTGGGTATCTAAAAGAGCTTTGGAGGAAGCCACAAAATTCTTTTCCCTTGGAAATGAAAAGCTCACCATCCATAGGGAACACCAGGGCCATGACTTAGGAGGATGATGCCCCCTCAGATGCTCCCTTGGCAGGTGTTTTAAACCCAGAAAGTCACACTCATACACACACATCCCCCTGCCATGAGCACCCTGAATGTGATAGCACACCCAAGGTTGAGGTGATTAGATCCAAGGGGTAAGCTACAGGGGACCCTGGCAATCCGGCATTCCTGTAACGAGTCCCCCTCCACATCACACAGATCAGGACTCCCCCTCCTCACCCACCGCCTTGGTCTCCTGGGCTGTTTCTGCAAACCCTCCACCAGCGTCACCGCCTCCTCGCCACTCTCAGGCCGCTGGCCCCGCACCCAGCTCTGCAGTTCTCCAGGCAGGACGGTAAGGAACTGCTCTAGCACGAGCAGCTCCAGGATCTGCTCCTTCGTCCGCCTCTCTGGCCTCAGCCACTGGTGACAAAGTTCTCGGAGTCGGATGAGCGCTTCTCGAGGGCTTGACGCTTCCTGGTAGCGGAAGCGTCGGAAGTTCTGGTGAGAGGTCTCCAGCACAGGGTCGTCCCTCTGCAAGACAGACTCTGGCCGACAGGTGAAATCATCTTCCAGCTTCACGGTGAAAATTCCCTCTTCTTCCCAAAGCCCCTGATCCTCTGGCTCCAAGGCTGTGGCCATTTCCTGGCTCTGTGGTGGTCTCACACCACCTAGCACTCACACAGCCATTGCCCACAAGTCTTGGCCTGGACACCTCAAGGAGTTTCTCCCATTGGACCTGGATGGAGAAATAAAGACAGCAGAGTTAAGCATAAAATGATAAGCACGGGGAACAGTTTGTTTAGTCACAATCTTCTACACACAATTCTTTCCTTTGATCTCCACACTCCCGTGCTGTCAATAGCTCTAGTGGGCACAGGACCCTGCGTAACTAAAGGTAATATCCTCTATCTTTCCTAGACCATATTCACAGCTCATAGCTGCCTTGTTCTTTCTACTTTGTTCATGGATGCTGCCAATTTTCCCTCCTATGTCTCTAAATCTGCTCTTCTTCCTTCCTAGCAGCTAGACACTCATCACCTCTGCCTTGGCCTCTTGCTGGGACTGCTTACACCAGGGTCCCTGCAGCATTCAAATTCCTAGCAGCAAGGAAGCTCAGAATCACCTGCTACTGCTGACTAGTGTATTCTGTACACACCTGCCTACTTAGATCTGTACCACTACGCACGATGGTACTCCAAAACGTGTGAAGAAAGGAGAGTAAAAGATAACTTTATTTGGGTGCAAAGTTTTGAAATCGACACATAAAAGGGACCTTTAAGAAGCTCGTGAAAAATGTACGTCATGACACAAGTGTGTATTGATTTCAAAATATTTTTGCCCCCAAATAAATTATTTTTAAGAATTGTTTCCCATGAACATTTTGAAGAACATTCATACATTCTGAGATGACACAGGCCTGTCACAGATGGGGAAGGCTTTATGGAAATACATTATTAATATACAATATTAACTTGGGAAAGATGAGAACTCAGAGATTTGAAGGGAGGATTATAATAGTGTGTATTACACAAGAAGCTGGCACCTAGAAACCCTAAAAACCAACCTTTTTCTTGTTAAGACATCTTTAATTAATCTTTAATATTGAATTTAATTTTTAAATTCAAAATTCATGATTCTTACTTACAAATGCACTTTTTGCGGAATCTTATCTTGGCTGAGATCATCCCTACCGACAAACAACTTTGCATCACTGGATTCACTTGATTCTTCTTCAATGCTTAAAGCTCCTGAAGCTAATCCTAACACCTACCCCTCTGAAGCGCTTTTTCCCTCTTCCTTCCTGCACACTGCTTCAGTGTGTGCCCTCACCATCTCTTTGGAACCTCTGCCATGACCTCCTGACTGAGTTCCCATTAGCACTCAGTTATAAGCAGTCCAACAGAATTAGCAGAGGAGCTTCTGCAAAAGGCCACAATATCACACATCGTTCTTTTCAACATTCTGATTCATTCCAGACAGCTGCCTCATAAGAAAAGGTGACACGAAGGTCCTAAGGTGCACCCACATTTGAGAAATATTGAGGAAGGTACAGGTTAGGTCTGAATCCTGGTTCTTCCATATACCTGGCATAGGACATAGGTGGAACCATGGTCATTTTCTTATTCTCTTTATGCAAGTTTGTCCGTTCATGAAACATATACTTGCGGCATTCATTCAACAGGTGCAGAATTAAATGCATTAATATTTTGAATGTTTAGAAGACTAATACACTTCACTATTAATCATCATCTAAGTTACAGCTCTAAGTACATTGCTCATGTTTAAAAACTAACTTCTTAACATTAGTTAAGACCCATTCTGAAATCTTGGACATTGAATAGCCAAGCTGTTTTTCAAGGCCAATGCTGGACTCTTTCTCTATCACCTACCTGTAACGAATACACCAATCCATCTAAAACAGGATGCCTTTTCATGCTTTCTTGAAGCCTGCCCTTTCTGCACAGAATATTCCCCTACTCCTCCTGTTCCTAGTTTTCCCCATCAACTTCTCCTTTATTCCCACGTTTTACAGTTCTCACCTGGACTACAACTGTCTCCAAATACAAGTTCCCTGTCCCCAGCTTTGATCTTTTCAA
Organism: Ochotona curzoniae; assembly: GCF_017591425.1. NCBI lineage: Eukaryota > Metazoa > Chordata > Mammalia > Lagomorpha > Ochotonidae > Ochotona > Ochotona curzoniae. Next base: position 2,081,481 of record NW_024465573.1, on the reverse strand, counting down.
TGTACTATTAAGAGTACTGCCTGAAGGAGCTCTTGCCAAACCTAGTTACTCCAACAATTCTATGTCTTTCAGGTGAATACAAACTTCAAAGTACTATGTACTAGGCTGACGTTCATTTTGTTGTGCCCTCTGCTCTCCTGTCCAATCTTTTCTCTCATACACATCGAAGTCCTGTGACAGCTTTCTAATATGCTCTACCTTCTCTTTAGAACTGCTTAAAGTTTATTTTCAAGGCATGACTCAGGCTTCATGGTCTTCTGAGGTTTTCTTGGGTTTCATTCCCCTACTCCAAACATTTAGAAATCTCTTATCTTCCTCAATGGCCATCTGGGCACATCTTGATCATGGTAATTGCTATATTACACACTCACTGTTTATTTTTCCTGCAACAAGTGAGGACTGTTTGTTACTCTCCAGTATCTACACTGCAGTGTATAATCCGTTAGTCTCCACTTATCTGTGGTTAATTTTTCATGGTTTTAATTGTTTACCAACCAAGATTCAAAAATATTACAAAGAACACAGCCGAAATAAATACTTCTTAAGTTTTAACTTAGGTGCTATTCTAACAAGTGTGGTAAAACCTTGCACCCTTGCTTTCCACTCTGCCAGCATGTCAATCATCCCTTGTCCAGTGTAGTCAAATTACCCACACTACTTGCCTATTAGCCACCTGGTAACCATCTCTACTATCAGATTATCTTACTGTCATGATAGGCATTGTGTTCAAATAACCCTTATTTTATTTAATAATGGTCCCAAAAAGAAACGCTGGTGCAATGTTAAAAGAGAAGCCAAAAAAAAGTTTCCTTAAGCTATAATGTGGAAATTCTTGACTTAATAAGAAAAGAAGTTTGCATGCTGAGGTTGTTCAGAGCTACATCTGTAAAACTGTGAAGGAAAAAGACAGTTGTGAAAATTTGGCGGCCACATCTCAAACTGCCAAAGTTGTGGCTACAATCTGTTAAGTGCTTAAATGAAAGGCATTAAATTTGGAAGTGGAAGACAATAGCAGAAAAATGATGGCAATATGTTGCACCCAAATGCAGTGAGATGAAGTTTCAGTACTCTTCCTAATTTCAGGAATCTACTGCGAGTCTTGAGACATACTTTTCATGGATAACATAGGACTACTATGCATTTGAAATGAATACACTTTTATCTTAGAAGCTTTCTTCCTACTTTAATATATATATGGAACCCATCTTTTCCTGTCTTATGCTTTTTCTTTTATTCTTCACCAAGTTTTATTAATTCTGTCTAAAGAAAATGTCCAAATTCATCCATTTCTTTATCTGCATTGTCATTCTTCTGGTTGAGCCACCATGATGCAGCAGAAGGTAATAACAGAATCTATTAAAAATGACCATATCCTCTGTGCCTCTGTAGCATGTCTATGGTGACTAGACAATTAAATTGCATGATGGGTCTTCACACCAGTGCACACATGTAGCTCCAAGGATCCTTCTCTTGTGCAGCTGCTTCAGCTTCACCATTATGGTTAGCAGCTCACTCTCAAAAGCTGCATTTCATCTTTGCTGCCCAGCATGGGCTCAGCCAATAACCACCTTATTTGTGACTGGTTCCCCTGAAATCATTTCATCATGTGCTTATTCCATTATCCTGTCATTTACAACACACTTCATCATAGTCTAAGTCTATTTTGGACAATTCTATACTTTTAACCAGGGTGTTAAACCTATGAAGGTGCTAAATCTATGAAGACATAGCAGATTTTCATGGAAAAGTAGCTCAATTCCATAACTTCCAAGCTCCCTAGTATATGAGTCTTAGTTCCTGAGTGAAGCACAGGTATTACAATCCTAGAAAACTTTCTTTGGTGTGACATCTCCTTGGCTCATGGTACAATCAACTTGTATTTATTCCTCAAGGTTTCATTTCTACTTCTGAAACCTATACATTATGGTTTAGTTTTTGGAACAGAGAGGGAGATGGCCAGGGCAGGAAGCTTACCCACATTAGCTTCACTCAACACTGTGAAGACTGAGTAGTGAGCTTTCTAAACATACAACATTTTCCAATGGCTTTGTGGTAGCCTTAGGATAAAACTCAAAACTCCTTGCAACCTGATGTTCAAGGCCCAGCAAAACATGGTTTCTGAGGACTTCTTTTCGCTGTGACTACCACTTTTACTGAGGGTTACTGCTGGAGTGACTGACTTGTCACGATTTCTTTCCCACGCTCTAACCAAATTTGCTGATACTGTTTGTGCAGTCCCTTCACTTACTAACTTTTGTCATTCTTTGAACTTTAGTTTTCCTATAGTACCTTCCCTAATCATTCCAGATTATGCTCCCAAAGGAACTTGTACCTAGCCATATCAGAGCACGCACATGTAGCTATACTTTGTTATAGCAGTTGTTCATCTTGTTGTGTTTAATCTCACTGTACTGTGAGGTTCTGGGAAAGGACATGTTGCACCCAGATTGGAGTCTGGTACCCAACAGTACTCATTTGGTGAATGTAAAACACACTTTTATTTAAGCCTGTTTCTGAAAGGACAGATATCATATCATTTGCATTAACTTATTTATTCGTTTGCCCAGAAAACTGTGTGCTGGATAAATAAATAAATAAGAAAAGACATTAATTTTCACTGTGAGAAAAACAGAATACTCCTAGTGGTCCCCAAAGTGACAGAACCCAAAGTCATCACAAGAAATTTTTAAGTTTATCTAGGAATAACCCAAATGGAAGTCACACACAATTGAACATTTGAAAGAAAATCATGTTCCTTTGAGGATTTGAATCAATTTCAATATGCACAAAGACCAATGAAAAAAATATGTACAAAGACAAAATATTAAGTAACTTGAGGCAATTGCAATACTCATCATTTATCCAGACAAAGCTTTCCGACACTCTTCAACCCCAACTCCCACCCTGTAGGGAGAGGGAAATGCAGAATTGGTACACAGGGTCTTTAACAAAGAATCTATCATTTCAGAAGTTTGAGAAAAAAATTCAGCCAAGTGGACTAGAAACTTTCGTTCTTTTCAAGTAGCTCTGGAAAAAAGATACCATACTATGGATTCTACACCCTTTGCACTAACAGAAGGCTCTTGCTCTCAGTAGGCTTTGCTCATTACTTTAAAATAAATGCATTTTGTTAAACCTGTCATTTGCAAATCCTTACATAAGTTATAAACTAGATATTTGCTGCTCAATTTACATTTATTTTGGCAGCCAAGGAAGAGAAGATGAAGAAGGCACCAACGAAGAAAAAGAGAAGCAGTGGGAATGAAAGGGAAGAGGTAAGAGATGGAAAGGAATAGCACAGTAACACAGTGCAGAGCAAAGCTCGAGACTGGATACCAAAGATCTATGTCCCAACCCCAAATCATCAAGTAACTAGAGCAACTATGGGGATTCATGAGAGAACACACACAAGAGCTCTCACCTCAGGTAAAGCCTCATGCAGAGAATCATGATCATAACTGACTTCATTACCTGAGCCAAGAGTGCTTTCTGAATTAAAATGGGCTATGCACATACCAAATGTATATATATTAGTATTATAGACAGAACATGAACGTCCTATTCAAAAATTCATGGGATGTGCTATGCCACAAATCTGCTTTCCAATTTGTGGTCCTTGCTATTCTAATGTCTTTTTCAATGACTCTCCTTGAAAGGATTCCACAGTGAGTTTAAAAACTGAAAAACAAAATAAGACAGAATGTGAAACTAGGTCAGGAAAAACAAGCTTGGGCAGGTCCATGGCCTAGGGGACTGAGTGGGAGGGTGTTTCGGATCTGTGGTGTAGGGCTGGGGAGGACATGGAGAAGCAACACCATTCTGTAATCCTTGGCCCACTGGCCTCTTCCTTACTTGTAGGCATCACTTTAACAGTGAAGGCCCTCAAAATTCCCCCGACACAAGCAAATCCACAAGTGATGAGAGAATATCTAGTTCTCCAACTTGAAACACTACTAACAGGGGTGATCTCTGTTGTTCCTAAATGACAGTGATTTACCTAAAGGAGAGATGATGATCTATTTACTGGCAAATAAGTATCTTTAGAAGAAAATAATGAATCAAATGATTATATCTAGCAGATATTTACACACCTTCCAGCTTGCATTCTTACTTTTATTTGAATGCAGATGATAACCTAGACATCTAAAGACCTTTCAACAGCTACTCTCACTATTTTTGGATACAAATTGAGAAATAAAACCTGTTAACTGTCTTGTCTTTTTCCATGCTACCACTCTTTAGAGATGTTATCAATATAATCCTTCACTTGGGAAGATTCTGTTTTGTTATTGTTTTAATTGCCCTATGTCCAAATGTGCATCTAGGCTTTCTGGGTACTGGTTAGGGACTTCAACACTGGGTATGAATCCCTACTTTCATTTCCAACAACACTATATTATTAAAACAGGACTACTACAATGTACTTCACATACTTGTTTTAAGCAGTAGTACGTAACCTATAGGAATCTATTGGCATACAGACAGGCACAGGGAAGATGCTCAGTGTATTTTATTCTCTGTCTTTTCTCAAGCTATTTAAAACCCTTTTGGGAAGAAGGCAAGATTTAAATGATAAACAACTTTCTACCGTTATGCCACAAATGAAGTGCTAAAACCAGTTCTTACTTTAAAGGCAATAAGCTAAGATGGAACAAAGGCCTAAGAACACAGATGCAATGCGCCCGTAAGGACTGCCCTGCTCAATGCTTCTACTTACCAACAGCAAGTTCTCTCCTGTCCTAGTAACTGGTAGGAGGCAACGAGGCCAATTCAGTTAGTAAACCTAGGCGGTTCTATGAAAACTTCACCAGAAGGCAAGAGGAATAAGGGAGCACATCCCCTGACTTCCTGCCTGCTAACACACGAGGATGATTAGGTTGAACAATTTTAGGAATTATTCCTTTATACCCTTTGTTCTCCCTTTCATAAAACCCATATTTGAATAGGAAGGAGTGAAGTGGCTCAAGTCTTTACAACAGGTTTCGAAGAAACAATTAGGGGTAGACATGGGGGAAGATGGGAAGAAACAGAGATGCCCAGTAAGCAGTGGGGCTAAGGCAGCCTGTGGAGGTCCTGACATAGCCCTCTTCTTAAGGACTGTAGCCTCTGTGGTTAGCATCAAGGTCTAAAAACACAGGGGGAGAAAATGTAAACACAGAAATGCTAGAGAAAAATCCTAACAATCTATTTTTAAATAAAATATTTTTCTAGCCAGTCATCTCCTGCATTGCCTAGCAGGCAATGTTAGCAACAGACGGGCCAGCTTTCGGAGAGAAAGGACCTGCATGGACTCCTTGCTCCTCCACAAGAAGCAGATGCTACATAAACTCATCTGCACCACAGCGATGAGTCTTTCCTCAAGGCCCAGAGAAATCCCTTTGAAGAAAGTGACCAGCTTTTTAACAGTGTGAGGAAGGCTTTGAAATGAACAAGAACACCTGGCTACTCTGCTGAGTACTGGGTCGAGTAGGTATTAGCCAGGAGGGTGTGAGGGACTTACTCAGGAAGCCAAATACAGATTTTAACAGGAGAGAATTTGAATTTGAACTTGGCTACTATGATCATGCTGGATAATATTCTACACAAAGCTAGACTTTCTAAACTTATGGGGTATTATCCAGAAGTGGTTACTGACCTAAGAGTGAAGGTCAACTTACACACTTCAGCTTAAAACAAATCACAAGTGAAAATGAGGTAGGCAAACTAAGAGACATCAAACTTGACACCCACCCTTATGAGAGCAGCCCACTCTCACCTGGCAGTCACAATGACAACTAGGTATATTCAATTGCTACCAGGAACATGGTCAATGCCAATCACACAATTAGAATAATCATTTCACTAGAAACATACAAATGGAGTCTGACCTGAGGTACTGGATATGGGGAATCCAGAACAAGTCAACTCCAGTCATATCTCTTTATGGCTTTGAGATGCCATATCCAAGCAGCCACCTACTGCTTTGACAGTCTCCTCCAAGGTTCTGCCCAAGGCTCTCTTTGATGACAAATGATGTGACCCCTGCCTGCTAAACTACAGTAGTGTGAGGACAGCCAGCTTTTCCCACTACAGACTGTCATGATCCAAAAGTGCCATTTTTTACATGGGTGTTTAGTGTCTGTCTCCCTCACTGTGAGCCCTGCCCTTCAGAGGAAGGATTTCCTTATTTATTGTCATATTCCTCAGGCCTACCACTTGATGAAGCTCTTAGTAGAAAAGGAACTCAATACACTTTTTTTATGCCAACTTGGAATTAGAAGTACTGAAAAATCCAGAATCAGTGGATGCAAGGGACTTTGAGCAATAAATTGCTCATGGTGATAGGCAAAGGAGTATGGCTTTCTCATTCATTCCAGTCACTTGCGGGGAAGGCCAGGTGGTCTAGCTATAGTGTACTTTACTGTGACATGGCATGAAAAACTTCAAGAGGAAGAGGTTAGGGGCAGAGCTGATGCCATGACAAATACCCACTATATCGGATCTGAGGTGCTGGCCAGACACAGGTGAATCACAGACTGAGACCTTCAGAAATGTTAACAAGTAGTTAAGAAACAGCAGGGACTTCAGCAATACCAAGCATTTACAGCACGAACTCAGACATGGGATCATCTACGTGATCACAACCAAAGCTGCCTATCCAAACAATAAAGTCAAGGAGAAAAAGGTCACCATTATTTCATCTTAAATTTGATTTAAGATAATGCAGCATTGTTTTTTGTCCTGTTTTTTTTTTTTTTTTTAAATGTACTTGGTTTCACAAGCAAAAGAATGCAGACCTGCCTGGTTACATGCCCCACCAAAGACCAGATTACTAGGTCCCAGCATGAGCAGTGCTCACAGGTTGTTACGTCTCCAAGGGCTCCAGTGCACAAATGGCTGCAGATCTCAAAGCCAGAGATCTACCTGCAGCCTGAGACCGCTGGCCATGCAAGCCCTCCAGCCCCAGCCGAGGCTTGCTATCAAAGTCAAGCCATTTTCCATTGTGCTCATCAATGCTGGTTGGCTGTTTAACAAGCCCTTCAGGCACCAAAGTTAGGATGGCAAGTTTCAGAACCACCATCTAAGGCAAGGAAGTAATTTGGGGTTCAGAGAACGACTTTCAAAGTGTGGTCAAATGGAATGAATGGCTGGTAAGAGGGCAGCAAAACCAGAAACCATCCAGGGCCATTTCACATCAGCCAAATAAACTGGGAAAACTGTGTAAACCTGTCACTTACCTCATCGGTCTAGTCTGTAACGACCAGCAGTCCCTCACATTGTAGTAAACCTCACCGTGCCCTTGAAATGTCTACTGCAAGAGAGGATAGAGTGCGAAAGGGCTAGATCTGGAGGAGAAAGGGGGAGAGAGTATGAATCCCAGGTGTTTGGTGCTGGGAGGACACTTTCACTCCCCTCCCCAACCTGGCTCCCCCTCATGCCACGCAACAGCAGCAGAGAGGTCCCCAAGCCGGCGCAAACCCTAACTGCACACTCTCACGCACATCCCACCAACATGCCTCCCGTGGCTAGTCCCACAACCTTTCTGAAGTAGCTTTCTGGATCAGGGGCCATGGGGCAGCTTGGAAGAGAAGCTGGGAGGGAGGAGGGGCTCCACCAGCATTCTTGGTGGCTTCTGAATGTAGCTGTCACCTGCAGAGTGTGGACAGAGAAAACAGCAACAGTTCTAAGCCTAGCCTCTTAGGGGGAGCCCGAACTGCTCAGCGGGACCAAGGTGCTTTGAGAGGGGCTGGCTCTAAGGCACAGCCTCCATGGGGGGAGGGAAGGCCAGGCCAGACACCAACGTAGAAAGAAAGGATTACCATGGAGGCATTTTTGGATGGACACACCGCCTGTTTCGGAAAGCTAAAAATTGGGACTGACCCCCCCACCCCCCGGGGGGGCAATGCCGTCTGTCTCCAGCATCCAAACTAGCAAACTTTTAGTCAAGGCAGACAGGAGGGCCGAGTGCTGCTGCTGAGGGCTCCCAGCGGTGCTCGGTGGTGCCGACACTGGCTGTTAAGGGCCGGATTGCGAGTGGACACCCCAGCGACTGCCTCTTAGGAAAGGCTCGGGGTCTGCACAGGCTCACAGGTGATAAGATCACCGGCGAGGCGAGCAGCCAAGCTGCGCGCGCGGGCCTGCTTTAGGACAGGCTGGCGGGGAACCTGCCAGGGAAGGGCTCCCGGAGCCCCTCGGAGAGGCGGGGTGAGGACAGGCAGCAGCAAACCCAGGGGCCGTGACCACTCCCCTCCGCCCAGCCCGAGCCGGCGGTGGGCGCGGAAGCAGGAGGAGGTGCTTGCTAACTGCGCTGCTGCAGGCCCCGGAGGGGCGGAGGGCGGCGGCTGGGCAGCGAGGGACGCATCCCGGGAGGCGCCGGTTCGGACCTGCGCCAGCAGCAGGCAACCCCCAAGGCCGCCGGTCTCGAGTCCCTCGGCCCCCGGCAGCCTCCCGGTCCCCAGGACGGCCAGCGTTCCCCCCCCAAGGCTCCGGGGGGGCGGGGTCTCCGGGTCCTCCCCCGCCTCCCCGCCCGGCCCTGCCCGGTCCTCCCCGGCCCTGCCGGACCCTGTCCGGTCCGGCCCGGCCCCCCAACACTCACGGCTCCCGCAGCTCCGGCGGCTCCTCCCCTGCCCCGACTTCTCCCCCACCCACTCCCGGCCGGAACGGCGGCGCCGGATCCGAGCGGCGCGGGGCCTAGCGGGTCGGAACACGTGGGGCCTCGGTGCCCGGAACCGGAAGCGGCTGCCTGCCCCGCCTCCCGGCCGCGCTGGAGCCTGTCTAGGCTCTGGGAGGTTCGTTCCTCTGTGTGCTGGGCGTGGGTTGTGTCTCCCTCGTCTTCTGCAACGACTAGTAAATAGATGGATGCTGGGGCTTTTCTTTTACACTCTCGCTTTTTACAGTCCCATTTTTGGTCTTTAGTGTATTTGAGTTGGCTGCCTGTATGATTTTCTTCATTTAGATTTCACCCTTTACATCTTCCCGCAACATTACATCTTTTGGGGTTTGAAGGCTAGGTTTTGCATTCACCATAATTTACAGGACCCCGGCCAAATCTCAGTGCTTCTCTGCATTCTGGCCATCCTGTTACGTAGGCGTAATGAGACTGGCAGGTCTAAATGATTTCTCTTTCCTTGCCTTTCCTCTCTTCCTCTGCACCGGCCTTCTTCTCCACCCCTTTCCTATTTGCTTATTTAAAAGCGAGAGCTCTTCCATCCGTTGGTTCACTCTCCAAATGGCTGCAGTCCAGGTGGAAGCCAGAAGGAAGCAGCTGCTGCATCAGGGTCTCTCACGTGGATGCCAGAGCCCCAATCCTTAGGTCATCTTCTCTTGCTTTCTCGGGACAGTAAGCAGGGAGCAGGAATGGGAAGTGAGGCAGCCAGGGAATGGCACCAGTGCCCACATGGGATGTTGGTCTTGTAGTCCACTTTGGTGTAGTATGGCCACCTAAATGGTTTATTTCAAATAGAATTTATTGGTACACAATAGAAACTTAGCAGAATAGTAACTGTTTGATAGCTTTCCTTTGGAGTATGTGTGTTTATCTTTGCTCTCAGACTGTGTCCCAGTTTTTTGGAGGGGGCGGTCTGAGTCTGTGGCATTTCTGGCTATACCTGCATTTTCCTTCACTTTCTCATTCTACCTTTCACCCTGGATCCTGCCACTTTCCAGATGCCATGTGCCAGCGTTGTCTTCACACATCTTCATGAGACACATGGCTGTGATGTGTTTATTATTTTGGGAATTGAAGGTATTAGTCACTTTCAGAGGGAAAAGGTCTTAGATTCCTCCAGGAAAACAGAAACAGGGAGACATCAATAAAAACACAAAAGGAGCTTGTTGTGGCAATTGGCCCATCTGACTGGGAGGCTGAGAAGTCCCCTGATGTGCCCCTTGCAAGCTGGAGAGCCAGGGGAGTTGGTGATGTGATTCTGTCCAGAGCTTAAGAGCCATGGAGGAGTTGGCATAGGAACCCAGAACCTGCAGGGGAGAAAACCCAAAATTAGACTCTCAGGGAACCAAACGTGGATGTCCTGGCTTAAGAAGAGTGAATTTGCCCTTCCTTTACCTTTTTTCTTCTCCTCTGGGCCCTTAGCCATTTGGATAAAACCAATTCCTGTTACTGACAGGGGTCTTCTCTCCTAAGTCTGGTGATTTGGATGCTCGTCTCTTCCAGGAAAACAGACCCTCCTTGAAGCCATCTGGGCATCACGTAGCCCTCTGAAACTAACCATCCCAAGCTAGAATATGTAGTTCACAAAAGCCTACTGAAGGCCAGATAGTTTCTATATTTTATTCAATATTTAAAAAAATATTAAGTGTATAATATTTGAAGATTTTCTTATAAACATTTAACATATACAGTGTTAAAAATTTAGGCAATGATACTTTTTAAATAAAAAGATCTGTACATTTTTATTTGAAAGTCAGATTCACAGAGAGGAGCAACAAAGAGATCTTCCATACACTGGTTCACTCTCCGAATGATGCAAACAGGTGCAGCTGAGCCCATCTTAAGCCAGGAATGAGAAGCCTCCTCCAGGACTCCTACGTTGGTGTAGGAGCCAAAGGACTTGGGCCCCTCACTGCTTTCCCAGATCGTATGCATAGAGCTGTATTGGAGGCGGAGCAGCTTGGGGCAAAAATTAGCACCATTTAGGATGTGGGAAGCACAGGTGGAAGACTACCTTGCAAGGCCATGGCACTGGCTCTAGACAATGATATTTGTTATTACACATTAAGGCAACCTTTATTCACAACCATTGCAATAGGTTTAAGAGCTGCTGCAGTGGGTTTTTGAAATATAGAACTAAGATTGGGCTCAAGTCCAAATATAGAGTACCTCAGTGGGAATTCATAGCCAAGGCACAGGTTGGAGGCTTTGGATAGAAAATGACGCAGAGGAACCCTCATGGGTGAGGTGAGTTCTAGTGAAACCTGCGGAACAGGATTCTTGCTACGGACAGATCAGGGTGCTTTGACAAGACCTGGGGATGCTGGAGGATGAGGAGGTGACCAGATATCCAGAATGGGGAGTTTTGCTAAGCCGATTTAGCAGTTTCTTGCTAAAATTGGGTATTACAAGGAAGTGCACAGGTGAACACAGGTGAAGATTTAGAAGCCAAGCTTAAATTTGACAAAACAAACAAACAAACAAACCCAAGGATCTGGCTTCTTTATCTTCGGAAATTATCCATTCTTAAGAGCATGGTGCCCTCGGGCCCGGCGCGGTGGCGCAAGTGGTTAAAGGTTCTCGCCTTGCACACCCGGGATCCCATATGGGCGCCGGTTCTAATCCCGGCAGCCCCGCTTCCCTTCCAGCTCCCTGCCTGTGGCCCGGGAAAGCAGTCCAGGACGGCCCAAAGCTTTGGGACCCTGCACCCGCGTGGGAGACCCGGAAGAGGCTCCTGGCTTCGGACCAGCATAGTATCGGCCATTGCACTCACTTGGGGAGTGAATCATCGGACGGAAGATCTTCCTCTCTGTCTCTCCTCTCTGTATATCCGCCTTTCCAATAAAAAAATAATAAAAATAAATCTTTTAAAAAAAAAGAGTATGGTGCCCTTATCTTCCAGAACTTTTGCTATATTCACACACTATGTACATATGTAACCATAGAAAATATATAGTACAGTTTTGTGTGTTCATGTGTTTTTGCCTATGTGTTCATGATGAATTTAATTTTTTTCCCTTAGCAGTGGTCTTGAGAGATCTCTTCATGATAGCATATAAACTTTTTAAAAAGTTTTAAAAAAAGATTTATTTTAACTTGAAAGTTAGATATACAGATAGGAGAAAAGTCAGAGAGGATAATTTTCTTCTGTTGATTCACTCCCCAAGTGGCTGAGCCAATGCAAAGCCAGGAGCCTGAAGCCTCTTTCTGATCTCTTGTGTGGGTGCAGAGTCCCAAGGCTTTGGGCTGTCCTTGATTGCTTTCCCAGGCCACAGGCAGGGAGCTGGATGGGAAGCGGGGCTACTGGGATTAGAACTGGCGCCCATATGGCCTCACAGCATGTACAAGGCAAGGACTTTAGCCGTTAGGCTTTTGTGCAAGGCCCAGCATATAAACTTATAAAAGATTTATTTTACTCCTTAAAAAAATCAGTAAACTAATTAAATCATGAAAGAGTATTGTTATTTGCATGCCACTTAATTTTATGATTTATCTCCATAAATTCCACATCTGCAATATAAGACATGATCCAGAAAAAAAAAGAAAGAAAAGGAAACAAAATAGATCAATATTATATAACACAGTTCTTAATAATGCAATTATTGTAGTCAAAGTAACACGTTGTCTGAAGTGGTTCATCAGTTTTTAACTATAAGAATCTTCAAATCTGTACAAAAGTCACAAATGTTTCTTCTTGTATTTTTTTCTGCTCTTTAGCGATTCTCCTTTTTATGATTATAGTTGAAATTTATTTTTGTGAATGGCAAAAATTAGAAATTCCAATCTAATATCTGTGCTAATCAATTTCCATTTTAAAAGTTGGAGTCTTTGATATTTACATAATTGAACTGCAGAGGGTAGATCCAAATGGGGTATGGACTGAATTTTTTCAGTCTAGTTATTTGATCCTTCATTTGACAATGGTTTATTGAGCATGACGTGGAAATGGGCATACGGTATACAGTGGAGAACCAGAAAGATGCAGTATCTGTGCTTGTGAAGCTAAATTTCATGGGTTATGGATATGTGGCATGAACGAGGCTGCAAGGAATAAGATATAGTTTAAATAACTTACAGGGTGTTTTATCATTATTAGTTAGTTTAATTATGATTGTTAAAGGTCCTATAAAGGAAAGGTAGAGCATGCTGTCAGAATTCATAACTGAAGATCCTAGTCCTGGTGGTGGTGCTAGTTAGGGGAGGCGTTCTTGAGTAGAAACACTTGAGCTGAATGTGCAAGACAATGAGGCAGGTTCATGATGTGGGTGGAATAGAAGATGGAGCAATACAAGGACTGATGGGAAACTGTCTATGCAAAGGCCCTGAGATGGGAAGCAGCTAGGCATACTGGAGACACTGAGAGAAGGTTAGTGTGGCTGGGGTCAGATCTGTAGGCCAAAAGCCACACAGACCAAATGAAGTGTCCTCTGCCAAAGTTAATGGGAAGTCAAACAGAACTTTAACTAATTTTTCTAAGATCATTTTGACTGCTGAAAATCAGTAGTAGACCAAGAGCTGATGCGGAGAGAGAATTTAGGAAGCTATTATTATTGAACCGAATATTGGCAGTAGAGATAAAGAGCACTGGGTTACTTTAAAACTGACAAAGAGCAAACAAATGGTTGTGTACTTGGGATTGAGACCAATTATTTTCCAAAAATGAAATAAATGGCAGGGGTATGAGAAAAGTGGGCTTAGTTAAAAGTGTGTATGAGTTCCAGTTTGAAAATCTGTAATTCAAAGACCCTGTGGTGAGCCACTTGGTTCAGGTACTTGACACTTTGATAAATACATACTTATATCCAACTTTATCTGTGCATATTTCACATTTGGTCTGTGAAACTTTATCCCCAACCAAGTTAACTGTGCTATTGTGAATCTCATGGAGTGCTCAGATGCTGAAAATATAGTGGTGACTACGTTGTGGAAGAGCATAGGAAAGGTAATCTAAAGCTCGTTGAGGAATGGTCTGCAGCTGGATAACCGTAGGAAAGACCATATATTCTATTTTTTATGAAGGCATATAAAATAATTAGAATGGAAACAGCAAAGTTCAATGTATTGCTTGACAGGTAAAGGAGAGGATTTCAAGGCCTTTTGGAATAGCGATTATTTTGGTTTATATGAATAAGTATGGGAGCAATTCATTTTCCCAAAATTTGTATTTCTTTTTGTTTTATTTGAAGGAGGAAGGGAAAAATGGAGAGAGAGAGAGAGAGGGAAAAGGAGAGGGAATAACAGAGAGAGAGAGGGAGAGAGAATCTCTCGTTCATGCTTGAAATATCTGCAGCAAACAGGGCCGAGCTAGGTCAAAGCCAGGAATCTGAAACTCAAACCAGGTCTCCCATGTGGGTGGCAAGGACCCAAGTTCTTCCAGGAGACATGCTAGGAGGAAGTTGGGATAGAAAATGGAGATGTGACTCAAACCCAGGCCTTCGTTTATGGAAAGTGACATTCCGTTAATGCCAACCGCTATGCCAAATACCCATCCCAGGATTTCCTTAATGAAGTCCAAATGAAATGAGTAAAACTCAGTTGGGTTCAAGGTCATAGGGTCAGCACCTTCATATGCATATGTTTGGGATTTGGATAACTTTTTTTTTGAAACATTATTGGTGATTGTAAAAAGTTCAAATGTGAAGGAACCTACTAAACCTTGTTTGAGTCTGCATGCCCTCATTTGAGTCTAGAACCTGTTTTTATCAACTAGTATCTCTGTAATATGTCATGGGAATACTACTCTTCTATTTCATTTTTAAATAAGATTTACTTATTTGTTTGAAAGGCAGAGTTACAAAGAGAGAGGGAGAGCCAGAGAGAAGGATCTTCCCTCTGCTAATGCAATCCCCCAAGAGCCAGGAGATTCTTCTGAGTCTCCCATATGGGTACAGATGCCCACACACTTGGACCATCTTTCGCTGCTTGCCTAGGAGCATTAGCAGAGAGCTGGATCAGACAGGGAGCAGCCAGGATTTGAACCGGTGCTGCTTTACTTGCTTTGCCACAGCACCAGCCCCAGAACACTGTTTTGTTTTGTTTTTGAACTGTGTATATTTTCAGAAACAGATTCACTTAAAATCTCATTGTTAATAATCAGCTCAGATCTATCTAAGAGCTCATTCTAGCTACTGAGTGTAGGAAAATAATTGGTACCCAGCAACGTAAGTAGGAGCTTGGTGATGATACTGTAGGGACAGATGCTGGATGGCTTTTTCCTTTTTCTGGAGAAAAATGTGTGCATGCATTTTGGAAAAACCTTTGGGCTGTAGAGACCTAATTACTCCAACAGTAGGGTGCAGTACACTGTCTCAAGCTGTCATGTTGTCTCTGGCAAGGGTTCCTTTGCTTCACACTAGCACTCCAACTCCTCCTGGCACTGGAGTGGGACAACACCCTCCTTGTAGTCTTTGGCCTCTCATGTTGTTGAAAGATAGTCACATTGCAGGCATTACTCACTAGATGTCTTTTTGTTAATCTTTCTACTTTTTTTTTTCAAAAATAATTTATTTATTTATTTGAGAGGCAGCATTATAAAGGGAAGGAGTGAGAGAAATCCTCCATCTGCCGGATCACTGCTCAAATAGTTGCAGAGGCCAGGATGGACCCAGGTCTTCTTCATCTGGGTTTCCCATGTGAGTGCAGGGGCCCAATCATTTGGGCCAACCTTTCATCACTTTCCTAGGTGCATTGTTAAGGATAGGGGTTGAAAATGGAGCAGCCAAGACTTGAACCAGTATCTATCCATACGGGTTGCTGGCATTGTAGGCACTGGATTAACCTGATACGCTACAACACTGGGACCCATGTTAATCATATGTTTAAAAGTTTATTTGTTTGAAAGGCAGATTTTCAGAGAGAGAGAGAGATACACATACAGAGGGGGAGAGAGGGGGAATCATCTGCTTGTTCACTCCTCAAATGGCTGTACCAGTTGGAGCTGAGCTCATCTGAAGCGAGGAGCCAGGAGTTTTTTCAGTTCTCTCATATAGGTGCAGGGATCTAAAGTCTCAGACCATCGCCTGATGCTTTCACAGGCTCTAAGCAGGGAGCTAGATTAGAAGTGAAGCAGCTGGGACATGAACTGATATCCATAAGGGTCGCCAGCTCTGCAGATGGAAGCTTAGCCTACTACACCGTGGTGCCAACTCCATTAATCATTCTTGATGACTAAGTGTTGGAAGTTTTGCCATTAGATAGGTTTCTCTGGCATCTCAACTCTTAGATTTGATATCCTGGCAGGCTCACTGTAAAGGATAAATATGTTAGCAGAAAAATACCAGGCACATTGCTGGTTACATGATACCAATACATCAATACGACATTAAAAATTCATGAATAAATGGTGTCTATTTTGAATTTTGAATTGAAGTTTGGCAGGATTCTCATACCTGTTGCTGCCTTATTTAGGGGATCTGTCGAGGTGTTTCTGTTACCATCTGTCTGCCATCAGGCACAAAACCCTGAAGGTAATAGAGTAGGCTCGGGGAAAGCAATGTTTATGAAGCTGGGAGACAGATTAAAAGAATCTTTTTAAATAACAGTAATATAAACCAGATGTGCTAATTAGTTGTGGTTGAATTTACTTGGAATACTTGACTAAGCTCATATAAATGTAAAGTTCTTCCAAAAATTTCTGCATATTCTGTGGCTAACTCTCATGGCTTTTCTATAGGCTGTGTCTACTCCCAAGTCATGTCATCCCAAATATGAAACAACTTCTTCTTGACCTACACTCAACAAACACACGGGCAAGCAAACACACCTGACATACACATCTTATTCACAGGCATTTGACAATGAAGGAGACTTGATTGGAGGTCTGACAGCAACACAAGCGGAAGTGATAGAAATGTGACTTCTTTCTTCTCCTTCTCCTTCTCCTTTTTCCTCTTCTTCTCTTCCTCCTCCTTCTTGTTCTTCTTCCTCTATTTGATGATACAGTTCCATAGGTTTTGAGATTTCCCTTTTCTAATGGAGACTTAGGTACCTCTGTTCGTTCTTTCTTTCTTTCTTTCTTTCTTTCTTTCTTTCTTTCTTTCTTTCTTTCTTTCTTTCTTTTTTTCTTTCTTTCTTTCTTTCTCTTTCTTTCTTTCTTTTTATTATTACATTGAATTATGTGACACAGTTTTTTTTAGGCACTGGGATTCCTTCTACTTTTCCCCCAACCATCCCCCCATGGTGGATTCCTCCACCTTGCTGCATTGCCACAGTTCAAGTTCAGTTGAGATTCTTTCATTGTAAGCATATACCAAGCATCGAGTCCAGCATCTTATTGTCCAGATAAGTTCAATGGCTTCTTGTGGAGACCATCTCTGGTCTGAAGGTAGAGCCAGCAGAGTATCATCCTGACCAATCAAAAGCCCCAACATAACATCAGCAACAATCCACAACGTTATGGAATTAGTGGACATAGTGTTGAGTAACCAATATGTTAGAAAAAAAATTACATTTTACAGGTACTATTTTTCATAATGACATCATTTCATCTTAAATTAAGGCAAACATGTGGTATCTAACCTTTTGGGATTCGCTCATTTCCCTTAGCATTATGCTTTCCAGTTGGGCCCATTTAGCCACAAAGAACTGAATTTTATTATTTTTTTTTAATAGCTGAGTAGTATTCCACGGAGTAGATGAACCATAGCTTTCTTATCCAATCTTCTGCTGATGGGCATTTTGGTTGCATCCATGTTTTTGCAATTACTGATTGTGGTGCTATGAACATAGGGGTGCATGTTGTTTTGTCGTGAAACAGGTGCTTTGGATATATTGCTAGGAGTGCTATTGCTGGGTCATATGGTATGCAGATTTTTAGTTGTTTGAGTGTTCTCCAGACTGATTTCCATAAAGGCTGTACCAACCTGCAGCTCCACCAGCAGTGGAGTAGGGTTCCCTTTTCCCCACATGCTCGCCAACAAGTGTCGTTGGTGTTCTTTTTTATGTGGGCCAATCTTACTGGTGTTAGGTGGTACCTCATCGATGTCTTAATTTGGATTTCCCTTATTGCCAGGGAACTGGAGCATTTTTTCATATGTTTGTTTGCCATTTGGGTTTGTTCCTTTGTGAAATGTTTGCCCATTTCCCGTGCCCATTTCTTGAGTGGCTGGTTTGTTTTGGTGTTTTGATTGTTTTGTAGTTCCTTGTATATTCTGGAGATTAGCCCTCTATCCCCTACATAGTGCGCAAAGATCTTCTCCCATTCTGTGGGTTGCTTTTTTACTTTGTTGATTGTTTCCCTTGCTGTACAGAAGCTTCTTAGTTTGATGAGGTCCCATTTGTTTATTCTGGTCTTGATTGCTATTGCTTTTGGTGTCCTTTTTAGGAAGTCAGGACCTACTCCTAGATCTTGCAGGGTATTTCCAACATTTTCTTCAAAAAATTTGAAGGTTTCTGGATGTAGGTTTAGGTCTTTTATCCATGTAGATTTTATCTTGGTGTATGGTGAGAGATGTGGGTCTTTTTGTTTCTGCAGGCTATCAACCAGTTGTCCCAACAACATTTATTGAAGAGACCTTCCCATTTGCCTGGATTGTCATTTGTCTTTTTGTCAAAGATTATTTGGCTGTATCTGTGTGAGTTCCCTTCTGGTGTTTCTGTTCTGCTGCATTGATCTTCCTCTCTATCTTTGTGCCAGTACCAGGCTGTTTTGTTAACCACTGCCCTGTAGTATGTCCAGAGGTCTGAAACTGTGATTCCCCGTGCTAACTTCCTGTTTTTCAGGATGGTTCTAGCTATTCGTGGTTCTTTGTGTTTCCAAATGAACCTTTGAATCTTTGTGTCCAGTTCCATGAGGAATGTTTTGGGCAATTTGATTGGGATTGCATTGAATATATATATTGCCTTTGGTAGTATAGACATTTTAATGATATTGATTTTATCTTTCCAGGAGCATGGGATGTTATTCCATCTTTTCAATTGTTCAATTTCTTTTTAAAGTAGTTTGTAGTTTTCTTCAAATAGGTATCCTACATTTTTGGTTAGATTTATGCCCAGATACTTCATACTTTTCAAAAGTACTACCATACTTTTGAGTGGTATCTTGCTGGTTAGATCTTTTTCCATCTTGGGGCTGTTCGCATAAACTATGGCTGTTGATTTTTGTTCACTAATTTTGTACCCTGCCACTCTATCAAACTCTTGTATAAGTTCTAGCAGTTTCTGTGTTGTGTTTCTGGTTTTTCTATGTAGAGGATCATGTCATCTGTGTACAGTGAAAGCTTGACTTCTTTGTTTCCCATTTGGATTCTTTTGACTTCTTTTTCTTGTCTTATGGCCTCAGCAAATACCTCTAGGACTATGTTGAATAGCAGTGGTGATAGCAGACATCCTTGTCTTGTTCCAGATCTCAGTGGAAAAGGTTCCAGTTTTTCTCCATTCAGTATGATTCTGGCGTTGGGTTTTTCATATATTGCTTTGATTATGTTGTGGATTTTTCCATCTATGCCTACCTTGGTTAGGGTTTTTAGCATGAAGTAGTGTTGGATTTTGTTGAAAGCTTTTTCTGCGTCTATTGATACTATCATGTGATTCTTGTTTCTCAGTTTTTGGATCACATTTATGGATTTCCGAATGTTGAACCATCCCTGCATTCCAGGAATGAATCCTACTTGATCTGGATGAATGATCTGTCTGATGTTTTTTTGAATTCTAATGGCTAGGATTTCTTTGAGAATCTTAGCATCAATATTCATCAGAGAGATAGGTCTGTAGTTTTCCTCCTCTGTTGGTTCTCTATCCGGTTTTGGGATTAAGGTAATGTTGGCTTCATAGAATAAGTTTGGAAGGATTGCTTCCTTTGTTATTGTTTTGAAGAGTTTGTAGAGGATTGGGGTTAGTTCTGTTCGGAATGTTTTGTAGAATTCTGTAGTGAAACTGTCTGGGCCTGGACTTTTCTTTGTTGGGAGATCTTTAATTTCTGATTTGATCTCTGCTTCAGTTATGGGTTTTTCAGCTCTCTTGTTACCTTTGGGCTAAGTTTAGGTAAGTGGTAGAAGTCTAAGAACTTTTCCATTTCTTGGTGGTCTTCTGATTTGTTGGAGTACAGTTCTTTGTAGTAATTTCTAATTATTTTCTTAATGGTTGCAGTGTCTTTTGTTATGTTTCCTTTTTCATGTTTGATGCTGTTAATTCTCGCTTTCTCTTGTTTTTTCTTTGTCATTCGGGCCAGTAGGGTGTCTATTTTGTTTACCTTCTCAAAAAACCAGCTTTATGATTCGTTGATTTTGTGTATAGTTTTTTGATTTCTATTTGGTTTATCTCCTCCCTTGTTTTGATGATTTCTTGTTTCCTATTGTGTATGGGGCTCTTCTGCTGCTGTTTTTCCAGTTGCTGGAGGTGTGTGGTTAGTTCCTGTATTTGGTGCCTTTCTTGGGCCTTGACATGAGCTCCAATTGTGATGAGTTTACCCCATAGCACTGCTTTGGCGGTGTCCCACAAGGTTTGGAATGTTGTGTCAGAGTTTTCATGGGTTTCCAGAAATTTTTTGATCTCGTCTTTAATTTCTTCTCTGACCCATTGTTCGTTTAATAGCATATTGTTCAACCTCCAAGAGTCTCTATATTTCCTGAGGCATTTTGAGTTGTTGATTTACAGTTTCATTCCATGGTGGTCTGAGAGGGTACATGGTATGATTCTAACATTTTTGAAGTTATTTAGATTTGCTTTGTGTCCTATCATACGGTTGATCCTGGAGAAGGTGCCATGCACCGCTGAAAAAAATGTGTAATCTGTGGCCTTAGGATAAAAAGTTCTATAAATGTCTAGTAAGTCCAGTTGTTCTATTGTTTGTGTGAGCTCTGTTGTTTCTTTGTTGAGTTTTTGTTTCGGTGATCTGTCTATTGGTGTTAATGGGCGTTGAGGTCGCCTACAATTATTGTTGTGTATCTATGTCTCTCCTTAAGTCTATAAGTGATTGCTTCACGTAGCTAGGCACGTTTGAATTTGGTGCATAGATGTTAATGATGGTGCTTACTTCCTGATGAATCATTCCTTTCACCAATATAAAATGGCCTTCCCTGTCCTTTTGATGTTAGTCACATTGAAGTCTATATCATCTGAAATTAAGACAGCTACCCCAGCCTTTTTTCCTCGTCCATTGGCATGAAATATCTTTTTCCATCCCTTCACTTTCAGTTTCTTAGCATCTTTTCTGGTTAGATGTGTTTCTTGTAGGTAACAGATAAATGTGTCCTGTTTGATGATCCATTCTGTTAATCTATGTCTTTTGATTGGTGAGTTTAGGCCATTTGTGTTAAGAGGTAACATTGAGAGGTTGTGATTTTGCCCTGCTATGTGAGTGTGTTTTTGTGGGTGTTGTTATCTGTGTAATTGCCCCTCCTTGTGTGGGCTTTAGTGGGGAGACCTTCCTGTTTGCCATGTTTGTTTATGGTTTGCCTCCTTTTTCTGGATTTAGTGCATTTCTAAGGAGATTTTGTAGAGTTGGTTTTGTGCTGGCATATTCTTCTTATTTCTCTTTGCTATGGAAGTATCTGATTTCGTTTTCAAATACAAATGAGATCTTTGCTGGACACATTATTCTTGGTTGACAGTTGTTTTGTTTCAGGATTTGGAAGACCTTTGTCCATTCTCTCCTTGCTTGTAGGGTCTCTTCAGAGAAATTTGCAGATTCTGATTGGTTTTCCCCTATATGTGATCTTTTCTCTGCTTTGTACTTGTCTCAGGATTCTTTCTTTGTCTTCGTTGGAGTAGAACTTGAGCACCATGTGTCTGGGTGAGGATCTCTTTGGATTGTGTTTGTTGGGAGTTCTCTGTCCATCCTGTATTTGGGCTGTATTCATGTTCCAAGTGTTTTGGAAGTTTTCCTGTATAATTTCGTCGAGCACCATTTGCATTCCTGACTCTCTTTCCACTCCTTCAGGAAGGCCAATAAACCTGATATTCAATTTTCTGAGGTGGTCTTTCAGTTCATGTATGGCCTTGTTGGCTTTGTTCAGACTTGTCCACAGCTGTTTAGTGAGCTGGGTGCTTTCATTTTGCATGTCTTCAGTTTCAGAGATCCTCTCTTCTGCTGTATTTATTCTGTTGGTTAGACTCTCAACTTTGTGTTCTAATTCAAGCATTTTGTTTTCGACTTGTTGTATTTCTGTGACTATGTGGTTCTTGAATTCCTTGAAGTCTTCCCAGTTCTTCTCATTGTCTCTGACACATTTTATCATTTTTAAAAATTCCTTGTCTGGTAACACTTCCATGTCTTTATCGTGCATCTCTGAAATAGACATTGGCTTTTGGTCTTTTTTTGGTGGGGAGCTGGCTCTCTCATCTCGATCATTATTTTTTCTGATACCTTTTCTCATTGTGTTATTGTTTCCTGTTGACTTGGGGGATTTATCCTCTGATTTGTTTATTTACAGTTTCTGGTCTCAGTGCAGTAGTCTGGAGTAGGTGTGAATCTGCTACTCTTATTTGGTTTGTATATGGAAGAGAATTTTCCTGAGTACTACTGGGTGTGTTTGGCGAGGGTAGGGGATAGGGTAGCTTTGTTAACCCCCGGAAGTATATAACCCTCTGTAGCTGGATTTCTCTGAAGCCTGTTGGCTACAGCGTCGTCCTGTGTACGTCCTCAGTGGTACGGCATTGTAGCAGCACTTTGTAGCTTCAAAACTCCGTGTCTCTGGTCTGGGCAGATTTGGGAGACCCCCCAGCGCCCCTAAGGCCTGTGAGGGAGTACGCCTCAGGCTGCCAGGATCTCTGTCTATAGGCGTCAGGACCACAGCCTATTAAAGCCTCTGGCCCCCCACTACTGTTTTTCTCTACCGCCTCTGTTGGGGATTCTTCTCCCTAGTGCTCACCACTGTCGTGATAGATTTAGGTGCACACCTCCCTGCCCCTATGCTCACTGGGGCCCTGGACGCATGCATGTAGCTGATGCTAGTGCAATTTCAAGATGCTCCACACAGCACCTGTGATTGTCTGTGCCCTGGCTGTCTACCCGTTGCACACGTTAGCGCCTCCAAGAGGTTCCTGTCATGGTCCGAGGCACCTCTGTTCTTATCAGACTCATCAGGCACTCCGATGGGGTAATTTCCCCTGACTTCTTCCCTTAGGCATCGTGGCTTCACTTTGTGCTTTCCTGTTTCTGTTTCTTACTTAGCCACCATTTTTCTTCTCAGAACAAGAAATAGCACCCTATGTTCTCATTTGGGGCACTTTGCAACCTCCACAAGCCCACACAGGACTTTTGATTACACTTGTCCTTAGGTTTTGTGACTCTCCAGACCTTCAACTGACCTGCTTTTTTTTTTTTCATGTTAACAACTTCTGTGCTTTATTAAAAACTTTCTTTTACCTTTAAGAAACGTGTTTTATCTCACTGAAGACAACACTGAGGGCAGTGGATGTCTGGAGTGGCTGTTGCCTAGCCAACGTGGGGGAAAGGTGATCACGAACAACAGGTATTTAAGCACCTGCCCATGATGCTGCTCTCTCCAGGAAAGAATGCCACATTCCATGGTTGTGGCCTCTTAGCAAGTTAGGCTGGAGTGGGCCTCCATCAGGACAGGTGCAGGTGTGCTGGCTGGCTGCGATGGCTCTGTGGGATCTGCAGCAGCAGTAGGAAGACAGGAAGTGCATTTGTTAATGGTGGTGTTCACCTGCATCTAAGAGGGTGATGGAGGAGAGACTGCTGCCCTCGCTGAGGGGAGGGGACGCCAGGCAGGAGGACATTGCCATCTGCATTTTATACTCTGAGCAGAAGGCTGCCACTGGAAGATTTGTTGGGAGGCTCACCCTGTCTCAAGGCAGGGGTGAAACCACCTGGGCCACATAGTTCAAAGTTTCTGCAGACTCAACTTCCTTCCTTCTTTTAGAGAAAATCAGGTACATCAGTTGAGATAATAACATTTTCACCTCCTTACACTTTGTTTCAAATTTATAATTTTAAATATATATTAAAAGAAATGTTAATGTATGTATTTTAAGCCCTTATTTAGATCCTAGTGCAGTGACTTAATTGGCTAATACTCCCCATTCAAGCATTGCTATCCCATATGGATGCCAGTTCATGTTCCGGCTGGCCCACTTCCCATCCAGTTCCCTGGTTGTAGCCTGCGAAAACAGTAGAGGATGGCCCAAAGCCTAGGAACCCTGCATCGATGTGGGGAACCTGGAAGAGGCTCCTGGCTTTAGATTAGCTCAGCATTGGCTGTTGTAGCCACTTGGGAAATTAACCAGCATATGGAAGATCATCTCTCTATTTCTCCTTCTCTCTGTGAATCTGCCTTCCCAATAAAAATAAGTAGATCTTTTAAAAAATCATGATTTGATATATTTTTAATAAGAACTGTTCTTTTATAGGTGGGAGAAGAGCATATCTCACAGTCATTACTGCAAACTGTGACTCATGTCATTGTGTTATCATTGTCACCTATATATTGCCTGAGAACAAGACCTAACCACAAGATTTATCATTTACCTTAGGGCATTTTGTGTGCTAATTCAGCCTGCAGATTCTGAACTTCATGTAACCAAAGCCTTCATAGATACATTGACTCTGAGCATGTGTTGGCTACACTGGGTCTTTCTAGTTGAGTCTCAGAAACTGAGGAAATCCATGGGCTGCAAGCCGAAACTTTAAAAGATGTCCTCAGGTTTTGGCATGATCTTTGAATGAACACCTTTAGGTCTATATAAAAAATTTTATACATACACATATATGTATATATCAAGACATAAGATCACATATTGTTTTATTAAACAAAAAATGTTTCATTTCAAACATTCTGAAACATCATTAGAATGAATTAGAAGATATCACAGGATTTATGTTGTGGTGAAGCAAAATAGGTACTAAGAAAATGTGGTGTGGGATGCTTTATGTGTTTCGCAAGGAGAAAAGGCAAAGATGTTGTTATGAACGAAGAAGGAAACATGGTTCCATACAAGTTTTTAATGATGTTGACACTTGTCCTTGAACTTAGTGGTTTCTAGTTTTAAATTACAACTGAGGAAGTCCAGAGTTCCACAGCAGGCATCTGTGGATATCTTAGGGTTTTGTTGGTTGAGAATTAGGTTACTTCATCTCTTCAATGAGAACTGTTTGTTTATGTGTTATAAGCTCTTAGGCGGACAAAACTATCACAGCACACGTCTTCTTTTTTTTTTAAAGTTATTTATTTATTGAATAGAAAGAGAGAGAGAGATGAGATGTAAAAGAAAGAAAGAGAGTTATCTTTCATCTGCTGTTTTTTACCCCTAGATGGCCACAAGAGCCAGGGACTGGCTAAGTTAAAGCCAGGAGCTAGGAACTCTGAGTGTTCCACTTGGCTGCAAGAGCCCAAGTCCTCGAGCCACCCTCCACTGCTTCCCAGGTGTTTTGTTTGGGAGCTGAATGGGAAGGATACCAACACTTGGACCAGCACTCCAGTATGTGATGTGGACATCTTGAGCAGTGACTTAAAGCAGTGCCCCACAATGCTTGCTTTCCTCATCTTCAATTTGTTATACTAAACTAGAATTTCTAGGATTAAACTAGAATTACTAGGATTTGGGGGGGGGTGCCTGTTTTATCACATTGCTCCACATTTTTTTAATGTCTTGCTTTTATTTCTATGTTAAGCTCATTTGGATATAGTGCATGTTACTTTGCATAATGAATCTTCAGAGCCGTCATAGCCTTTTAGTATATGCACTGCCGAAGTGAGCACCCATCATAGCCTTTTTTAGGGCTTCCTTCACCTCCTTGTTTCTAATGGTATAAATAAAGGGATTCAGAAGGGGTGTGAGGACTGTGTTTAACACAGACACCACTTTATTAACCTTGAAGGAGGAGTGTGCTGTGGGCCTCAGGTACATGAACAAAACAGCTCCGTAGAGCAGAGAGACAACGGTCAGGTGTGAGCCGCAGGTAGAGAAAGCCTTTTGGCGACCAGTGGCTGAAGGAATCCGAAGGATGGTGGACAGGATGTAGATGTAAGAGATCATTGTGAACAGGAGTGATCCTGGGATGACCAGGATGGTTGCCAGGAGACCTAAAAGTTCCAGAATGCTGGTGTCTGCACAGGCTGCTTTCAAGATGGGACCAATGTCACAGTAAAAGTGGTTGATAACATTGTTGCCACAGAATGGCAACTGGCTGAGTAGCACTGTTTGACCAAAGACAATGGTGAAGCCAGCCACCCAGGAGCTGAGGGCCAACTGCAGACAGAGCTTGCTGGTCATGATGCTGGGATAGCGAAGGGGCTTGCAAATGGCCAGATAGCGGTCAAAAGACATGGTAGCAAGAATCAAAAACTCAGTGGTACCAAGGAAGAAATGGAAAAAGGCCTGTAGCAGGCAGCAGGGAAAGCAAATGATTGTTCTTGCTACCACAAAGGTTTCCAGCAGTTTGGGGAGGACGGTAGTGGTGTACCAGATTTCAAGAAAGGCCAAGTTGCAAAGGAAGAAGTACATCGGAATTTGTAGCCTAGGTTCGGCCCAGACAGTAGCAATGATGAGGGCATTGCCTGCAAGTGTTAAAATGTAGATGAGAAAGATCACTGTGAAGAGTGGGGTTTGTAGTCCTTGGATCCCTGGAAAACCTAGCAGGATGAACTCTGTGATTGAGGTGCCATTTCTCATGTTCTGTGGTTCCCTGGAAAGGCAGGCAAAAAAAGAGTTCTTCAGGACCTTATGGTACAGTTGAATGCTCTAAAGGAGAATTCTGTTTCAGGCTCATCTTTTAAAGGAGACTACAACCATATCCAAAATTAGATGAATACAAATGTTTAGCAGGTAACTTAAAATTTCCAAGACAGAGTGAATCAGAGCACAATATATAGATGTATCTAATACATGTACATTGATGAAGATGTATAGACACTAAAATAAAGAGTGAAATGACCAGAAAGTACTATGAATAAGAAACTAGAAATCATCTATAGTATTTGTCTATCAACATACTCCTGACAAAGCATCTTTTTATGCCAACTTTGTAAACTTTTTGTTCTACTAAAATTCACTACAAAATAATACAGTGATTTCTTTTTGGAGCTCTTTGTTAATACTGTTTGCTTATGAAATGGGCAAGACAAATTACCATGACAAGAATCACACAGTCTTCAGAAGCAGTTCACTGGTATGATGTTCATTCATCCCCTCATGTGAGTGAACACATTTCTTTGTGAGCTCAAGAAAGAAAAACTGCTTCCATTTCTCCCCACCTCCTTTCTAGACTAGCAAGGGGTGATTCTTGTCTATAGCGTCACAAGCTTCAGTGCTTTTCCATGAAATGGTAAGAGACAGAGATACATTTGAGTGTGCATTCATGACCATCACTGCTAACCATGAACCTGGTGCTCCATGTAGGATACATAGATATGAAATTATTTTCACTCTTCCTGCAGAGAGGCATTTGGCAGTCTCCAGCCCCTGCACAAAACTTACAAAGGTGAAACATTTCACAATTTGGAGAATTAGATCTGTGAATGTCACACTCATTTCTTGAGAACTTTCCATGTTATAATATCTACTAGATGACTAAGAGGCTTTGAGATGGAGGGGGAGGCCACATACAGTATTTCTGAAATGATCCCAGTGAGTAACCTGGGCAGTTGTGCACAGGTGGTTTGGGGAACAAACAGGAGAGATTCCTTATCCAGCCTGGGCATGGGTTAGAGGAGGATTGCCAGGAGAAGCCTTAGCTGAGTTTTAGAATTTAGTAGAAAAAGAGAGGGAGGTAAGGATGAGAAATGCCTTCCAGATAAGGGAAAATATCTGTAAACTGGAACTGAGATAAGAAATCCTATTGGAGAGCGAGCTGAGAGTCAGGCTTGTCTTGGTGCTTCTGATACATTAATAGGTGACACAATTTATATGATGGCTCCATGAGATTTTTAAGGGGAGCATCTTCAATGAGAGGGTCTATTAACTTAGTTTGAAAGAAGAATGTTGTCTGTCTTTATTCCTAGCACATGTACACATGGATCTAAGATTTGTGGAGGAAGTGGTAGCAGGTGAGATGCAGGTGAGAACATGGTCACCGACAGTACTGCTGGGCTAGCTGAGTGTCAGAGGAGAGAGACATTGTCTGTTTTCATAAGGAATGTGACTTGGTTTTGGGATTGGGGGGTCCAGGGGACACAGCTGCAACAGCAAGGTTGACAGAAGTGGCTGTGAATGGTGAGAGGACCAGTCCTCAGAGGATGGTGGCAGTGCCCAGCAGGGAGAATGTAGAGTGTATGGGAGGGACAGGAACCAGGAGGTAGTTGTCCTGGCAGTTGCCTTAGTGCCTGAAGGAGTTGTTGGAGGCCTGGAGGTAGATAAAGGCAATCAGAGCTATACAGGAAGCAATGTTAGGCACATAAGGCCACACAGTTCAAACACTGGGTTAAATGCTGCAGTTTACATGCTTATCAGAATTTAACACTGCATTGAAATTTTTTCTTTTCCTTGAAAAAGTTGTGTAGGGTGAAATGGTCTTCCTCACCATTGTCTCACACCCATCAGTAGGCCAGTGATTTTGACCTTTTTACTCAGTCTCCAGGCTTTTCCCTTCTTTCCAGCTCATGTCAGCTACTGCAGCTCATGCTGTCATCCTTTGTCAAGCTTGGAAGTGCTACCTCCTCACTGGACTGCCTGTCACCAAGGTTGTCCCTTTTCCTACTCTCAGCTGAAGCTAACAAGGAGGAACCTTCTGGAACTATTCTGATCACATCGCTCAATGTCTTGAGGATGGTATCTATAACTTCTTAGTATGCCATTCAAGGACACTGATGATCTGGCCTTAGCTACTCTTGCATCCACTCGACTGCTAAAACAGAATGTTACATTCATCAGTGACAGTCACAACCAAATTTTATTACAAGGAAAGGCTAGGCAACCGATTGGCTGACCAGCCTGCCAGGCTGACACCCTTTAGCAGAGTGCAGTCCCTGGTGGTTTATTTACAAAGTTTTCAAAGGGGCAGTTTACACAGCTTCAGTATATGTGCTGCTGAAGCGAGCACAATTTACACAGCTTCAAACAGGGCAATTTACAATAGCTTGTAAGATGAAGGAGGAAGAGCTACACATTCCTTGCCTATCTCGGCTGGGCAGCTCCTGCCTAGCTCTTCTCTGGTCCAGTAACTAAGGTAGCCAGACTTCAGCCTTGAAGCCACCTGTGAGATAACCACACTCCGGCCTTGGAGTTATCTGTGGGTTAACCAGGCTTGGGCCTTGATTGATGGTGATGGAGGCCCACTGATGCAAAAGCTCACGTAGGCCATCTGGCCTGCAAGCTCACACAGTTTCTTAGCCAAGCAAGCAAAGCAAAAGTTACAAAAGTGAAAAGTATTGCAGTTAGCAATGAACTATATTTACTCCATTTTGATTTCAGCTCTATGTTACTTTTCCAATTTGATTTTATGCCATTTCCCTTCTTCCTTTTCTGTTCTATGCTCTGCACTTCATGAATTACTTAAGTGTAGAAAATGACAGCCCTGCTTATGTAAACAGAGGCTTACTGGAATTCAGTCAGTCTTTGTCTATGGCTGCTCTTGTACTAGAATGGTGGAGTTGAGTGGTTGTGACAATCATGTGACCCCAAAACACTCACTTTGGCTTTTTCCAGAATTCATTTGCTGACCTCTGCTCTAGTTCTCAGTATGCAGTCTTTCTTGCTTCCTAGTTCTTGCACATGCCCCTTTGCTGAGAATACCACTCCCCTTTGTATTGTTTGGCTAAGTCCTGTCTGATTTCTAGATCTCAGCTTAGGAGCCACTTACATGGAAAGCCTTTCTTGACTTTCCACCCTGGTCCAATGGAAATACTATTTCTTCATACTTCCATAAAACCTTGTGTGTATCTTTACTCATAACTGAACACTTGGGGAATTATACTTGCAACTTGAATGCAACAATGATCTCTGCATGAAATATTGTTCAAAGAAAGTTCACAAAAGGTATCCTCTGAGTTATTATAGAAATGGATAACATGATAACACTATCCTCTAAACTGTGCTGCTTGAGAGAAGACTGAGATTAAATGTGCTTCCTTGTCCTGTATTTAAAATTCTGGAGTCATCTTATCACATGGACTATGTTGAGTAATGTGCCCATAAATCTGCTATTGCTTCTGGCTTTTCCCCTTGTGAGTTTTACTGCATGCAATCCTTTTTGTTTCATCTTTCCCTCATCAGGGAGAAGCTGGTTCTTCCTGTTTGGGTTCTTCTCTCCGTTTCTCCAAACTGAGTACAGATAGCTTCCTGAATTCAGCGAGAGCTCAGTCTGAGTTAAGACAGGTCTTCAAAAAGTTCATGGGAAGTTTCTATCATGCAAAAATAATTACATGGATTTCAACATTCATTTTTACCAAAACAAACACATTTTTAAATTGCATTTTCCATGAACTTTTGAAAGTTCCCTCATTTGCAACAAAGAGTTCTTGAGTTTTGTTAAAAATTTCCTTGTATTAGGAGAGGAGAAAAAAAAAAGAGTAGTAGTAATGTATTTACGTTTTCTGGATTTAGACTAAGGGCAAAATTTCCCAAGTCTTGTTGCTTTTGTTTTTTTGCAAGTTTTTAAAAATTATTAGTGGGGAGGGACCAGCTCCAATTTTGAAGATTTGACCATGGAGAAATTCGAAGCTACTGAATGGTGCAAACTTTAATGCAGAAACATGAAGTACATAATTATGCACTTCACAACATGAAATAAATTAAGTTTTCTATTCTTTCCCATCTGAGGATTGATAGTGCCAGGAAAGTTACAGGAAACAAAAACCAAATTCAGTCAGGAAACTCCAAGTCCAGATCATTGTTGCAGTTCCTCTATCTGAGATGAAATCTTGCTTATAGAATTTATTTAAAGACACAAAGCTTCCTTGTATCTACTCATTCTAAAGAGAAGCACAACTTCATCTAAAGCAGTTCTCTTCTTTTTTGTGGCAGAGCCATACTCACAGCGTTAACGGGTCCCCGGAAAAGACTTGTGTTTCCAAAGTGTGTCCTTATTCCTGAGTGGACTGAAAAAAAAAAAGAGGAAGAAGAAGAAGAAGAAGAAGAAAGGCTGATTACAAAGCCAATTTAATTGAAATTGACAATTTTTCTAAAATTCAAGGTAAGGGCCTTTAGGCATTGCTGAATTCCATTTATAAAATTGTCAAGAAACAGCTAAGCTTCTTCAGCATTTAGAAATGTATTGAGAGTGATTTATACATGGGCTCATGGTAGGTCAAGATTTCTTCTCTGAAAATAATGATGTGCTGCTGGGCGC
Source organism: Ochotona curzoniae (assembly GCF_017591425.1). Classification (NCBI taxonomy): domain Eukaryota; kingdom Metazoa; phylum Chordata; class Mammalia; order Lagomorpha; family Ochotonidae; genus Ochotona; species Ochotona curzoniae. The sequence continues at coordinate 2,050,648 of NW_024465573.1, read as the reverse complement.
TTTCTTATCTTCCCCTGGGATGTCAGTCTCAGTGGATGTGTTCCTGTGAGTCCCAAGGGACCAAGAAGAGCTTACTAAAAGTTTGTTCACAAACTAAGCTGAAGAATTCACAGTTTCCTTGAGATAATTAAACTAGGTCCAAGCTAAAACGCTTTTATGGATTTAGGATTTCTGAGTTTTTTCAAGGATGGAAATCAGTCATGGATATCTTAATAATTAAATGGGACTCTCTAATGAAATGAATTGAATCAATGGTAGGAAACTGAAAAAAATAAAACAAAAATGGCCAAGGAGAGTAACAAGTAGACTTGTGTCTAATTTTGCTTGCAAACTCCTGTTGTGATAAATGCAAAAGAGAGAGGCTTAAAGGATTGAGGGTCATGTAGAAAGTTGGTAATTTTATGCACAGCTCTTTTTTTTTTCTGGTAAGATACTTATAAAACAAAAAGTAAAATTGAAATTAAAGTTTAATTAAAATATCACACAGAAAAAATGAGTTCATTTTCAATTTAAAGTTTGCTGAATTTTGGCAGATGCATACACATATATTGTCACCACCTCAAATAAAATATAGGATATTTTTAATACTCCAAAAAGTTCTTTTGTGGGGCCCAGTGTGATGGCATAGCAGCTAAAGTCCTCGCCTTGAACATGCCAGGATCCCATATGGGCACTGGTTCTACTCCTGGCAGCTATCCTTCACTTCCCATCCAGCTCCCTGCTTGTGGCCTGGAAAAGCAGTCGAGGACGACCCAAAGCCTTGGTACCCTGCACCTGTGTGGGAGACCTGGAGGAAGTTCCTGGCTCCTGGCTTTGGATTGGTGCATCTCCGACCACTGGGGTCACTTGGGGAGTGATTCATTGGACAGAAGATCTTCCTCTCTGTATATCTGACTTTCCAATAAAAAAAAAATCTAAAAAAAATGTTCTTTTGTGGCAATTTGAGTTTGATCTCAACATGCTGTCCTGCATGCATGGAACTGATTTCTCTATCTGTGGATTTGTCTTTCATGTTGTGTGATTTTAGGTGAATGGAGTCTCACAGGATAAATATTTATGCTTTTCCGTGCCTGAGTCTCTTCACTAAGCAAAGCATTTTAAGATTCATCTATGTTGTGAATATAAATAATTCAGTTCTTCTAATTGCTTTATTTCTGATGTATACTGAATCTGTCCCACCTTGTTCATTAATTTAATAGCTGATGAGTGTTTGGACAGTTTCAGTTTTGATATTATAAAGCTGTAGTGAACATTCAGGTAAAATATCTTTGTGGGAATCTATATATAGATGGGTATTTGATAATGACTGAGAGTGGAAATTGTGAGTCATCAATTGAGTTATATTTAACTTTCTAAACAGCAGACAGACTGCTCTCATATGAGGCTGCTCCATTTTTTAGCTTCATCAAAGACTGTATGAGAGTTCCAGCTGCTACACATTTTCACTACCAAATCTTGTTTCTTCTGGGTCTCCCATGTGGGTGCACGGGCCCAACAGTTTAGCCATCCTATGCTGATTTCCCACAGGCAGGGAGTTGGGTCCAAACTGGAGTAGCCAGGACATGAAGTGGCACCCACATGAATGCCAGCGCTGTGGACAGAGGATTAGCTTGTTATGCCACTGCACCGGCCCCTAATTTTTGCTTCTATACATTTTCACATGAGTTTTAAAGATAACTTGTCTACTTCACAAAGGAATATATGGGATTTTGATTTAAGTTTTTATTGTATCAACTTTGGGAACATTGTTATATTATTTTCTTTAATTTTTCCAGTGCTTTATACTTATTTGCTAAATGTATTTCATGTTGTTTGTTTCACTATACATAACATTTAGATTTTGCAATTTTTGTCATTAGTAAATTTTGTCAGTATGTGTTGCTAGAAAATATGGTATATATCTGCTATGAAAAACTATTCATCCATAACAAAATGAAATCCTGTCTTTTGCAACAAAATGGAAAGAACTGGAAGCCAGTATGCTTAATGAAATAAGCCAGGCTCAAGACCACACATATTGCATATTTTCTCTGGCATGTGACGGTTAAGATAGAATACAAATATATAAATGAAACAGTTACTTTGGGATATGATTTTTATGTTTAGCCCTTTTCTATACTTTATACTTGCTTCAAGTAATGATTTGTGGCAAATGAAGCCTGTGTAAACATAGGGTAGATTAAAATTAAGTCTCAGCAAAATCTGATGAAGAGAGGGGAAGGAGAGGTGGGGGCTGGGGACAGGAGCAAGGGAATGAGGGAAGTGTCTTCATGGAATGATACTTATAGAATGAATAAAATCTGCTCTCTTTATAGCACTAAAATATATTGCAAAAATAAAAAAATCTGCAAGTAACAGAAACACATAATTTTTGTAGTAAGTCTTTATCCTGCTACCTTGTTTATTCATTTATAAGATTTTGTACATGTGTAATCACTTCAATGAAGTGATTTCTCCCTTTCCACTGAAGGCTTGGATACTACTACTATATTTAACAGAAGTAAGAACTGCAGGCATTCTTGCCTTGTTCTCAACGGAAGAGTTTAAGCCTTTGCCCGTTGAACAGTAACTACACAGCTGCTGTAAGAACTCTTTCCTGGTTCAGGAACTCTTATTTTTCATTATTTTTTTCAAATTTTTTCATCATAAGTATGTACTAGATTTTGTCAAATGATTTCTCTATATCTACTAAAGTGAGCATACATGTTCTCCTTTATTTTGTTAATTATTATGTCAAGTAATTTTAAAATGTGAAGCAATATTTGGTTATCTGGTATAGTATAAATCAAATGGGCACAAAGGATTACTTATTTTATACAACGCTGGGGTAATGCAGTTGTGTCTGAGTTCAGGAGGTTTCTGGTGAGCTTCTTGAACTGTGGTTTGGGTACCAGCATGATACTGTTCTGACAGAACAAGGTGGGTTGTAGGCATCGTGGTGTTACTTGTGCTGATGTCAGGAGCCGTGTACTGTAGCCACACTGAAGCCATTTTGAATATAGAACTATGGGCCAGTGGAAAACCCCGGCTGGCTAGATGCTTGGGAAAGAAGTTATGAAGCTAATCACACGCTTAGCTTCAATTGTTTGTAGCAACTGTTTTAGAATGTGATTTATGCTGTACCTGCCGACATCTTGTTACTGATTACCTATGCTATTGTTGGTATGCTGGTTACTATGGTTGATATGGTGGCTGCTCAAGAACAATCGGTCTGGAGACCATGGCTTGCGTCCTAGTTTCTCCTTTCCTCCCTGAGCCTTAGTTACTGAAGAATATAAAAACCCTCAGTTGAAATCAATAAATTGACAGCTTGATCAGACATCCTGTCTTGCTGTCCATTCTTCGTGTCTCTTGTCCCCCAATCTCTCCTAGGTGGTTGCGACCCCCGTTGACTGTCCTGCTGGACGGGACAATTTGGCGCCCAACGTGGCTGGTGTGCAGACCACCGACAGGGAGATCGCCACGCAAAAGGAGAGGCCTCTCGAAGTGGTGTTGAGTAGAACACCGGGTGAGCAGTTTCACGGTTGACCCGCCGGAAGTCGTGCTCGTGGAAATTTCGTGGCGCAAATCTTACGGGGTGAAGGTAAGATGGGACAAGCATTATCACAGCAAGAATTATTCTTGCAAGGTTTTATCAGTCTTATAGACTTATTCAAGACACGAGGAATTTGGGTGATTAAAAAAGACCTCAAAACCTTTTTCGATTTTGTTGGTCAGATTTTTCCCTGGCATCCCCAGGAAGGTTCTATATAAGTCAATTAAGGTTTATATAAAAAAAACAAAAAACAAAAAAAAAATGTGTTCTGTAACTTGGTTTAACAAAAGTAATCTGATATAGAGTGGTCCAAATCCACTGTTAAATTAATCTAAACCATGAGATGAATTATGTGTGCTTCTTTTACAAAATATCTCCAGGTTAAAGTATTTCTAAGAAGAGGTTGGAAGTTGCAAGAGATTTAATAGTTATGTGTCTCTGTTCTGACATGTTTGGTGTTTGTGTTTATGTTTGTTTTGTCAATATTGTTGGTGTTCTATTATTTTTGTCCGGACAAAAACTAAATTTTGTTTTAATACTCTTCCTCCAGTTGTGTCTTTGTCTTGAATTGTTAAGTTTTTGTTCTTGTTCTGAATTGTATGCATGTGTGACTGACTGACAGTCGAGATGGGACGGACCATGACTAACCTACCTTTTCTCTCCTGGTAAATAATTTTAGAGAGGTCTAACAAATTTAACAGGACCTAGCCAGAACAGACTCCCCACCTCCACTGGGGAAATGTTCTTGTGTCATTTTCGTGCTGTTTGGTCTTCAACTTACAGTGTTGTCCTGGCATTGATTAAGTCTAACATACAGTATTTAACATGTTCATTTAAATGCTAAAGGTACTTTTGGTTTAACTCATTTAGACTTCTAAATTCTTCATAGTCAGTCTCATAAATTTGAGGGTTCTAGTAGGATCCCTGGAACTCTCAAAGATTGAGACAAAATTTGAATAATGTGCTTATCATTTAAAATAATTTGGATTATAATCTCACAATATTATAAAATTATGCTAAATTTGTTGCATCATATATGCTATTAAACTAGGTGATTATTTATGTTTATTGGTCAAAATATTTCCTATTCATAAAATTGATTCAGATTGTAAATTACTTGTGTTCTTATTTACAAGGAAGTATGTGAGATTTTGCCTTGCAGGAGAACAATGAATTCTTTAAAGATGTATATAGTAAAATTGCTCAAAATGTGTATATTTTCTGAATGTTTGCCTTTAAAACAATGGAACTGAAGTCTGATTCTTTGTAAAAAAACAACAGTGTTTTAAATCTCCTGTAAGTTATTTTCATCTTATTAATAACTAAACCTATTAACTAACTTCAGTAAATTCCAAGGTAGTCTCTCAAGACAACAGCCAAACTGAAGTTTTTTCAGCTCTTTTAACTTCAATAAAACAGAAACTAAAGAAAAGCTCCAGGCCCATCAGTCATAAAACAAGGAAGGGGTATGCCTGGAGTCTGCGCTTTGAAGAATTTGGGAGTTTGTCCCAGTTGTGGTAATTCTTATCTGCCTTCATTAAAAAAAAAAAAAAAAATCAGCTAAAAGAAGGTTGTTTGAAAAAAAAAAAAACTTCTCTTTCCTGGTTTTAAAGTGGATTTGTGCTCAAATATGTTTCCATGAATTAGAAAAATGGTTGAAAATTGTTTAAAGCATTGTATTTAAAAGTTAGTATGCTTTTATTTAGAAAATGTCTTAAGAAAAGTTGAGGAATAAATCTTATAAGCTTTACATATAATTGGCTATAATTTTAAAGATACTATTACAACATTGTTTAAGTTTTTAACATTAATACCTAATACGAGCTGACGTTAGAATTGATACCTGTGTTCAAAAAGTTTTTGAAGTGTGCATACACAGAAATGCTAGTAAATATCTAAAGATAAAAATATCTCCAATTTTGAAAGCTGTTAAAAAAAAAATTGAAGCATTGAACCTTAGGTAGTCTCTGTTTAATTGGTGAATTTGTCAATTCTCTATCCAGCTTCAGTAAGCTCTATTCTTATTCCAACTTTTGAATTTGTTAAAGTTCTGAAAAAGTTATGAGATAATTTTATACAGTAATTCCTGTATTTAAGGTTATATTTCCATTTAGGTGATTGACTAAGGAAATATACATTTTGCCTTTCAGTTAGGTAATCCCTTGCGTTCTGTATATTGTCTTTGTTAAATTCTCATGATTTAAAAAAACTGTGTTTTCAAGAGTATTTTCTGATATGTATTTACTTTAAAATGTTTGGATGATCATTTATAATTGACAAAAAAAATTTTTTTTTTGATCTGTTGCTATTTGAATCAGTCTGACTAAATGGGTGGTTATTATAATGAGAAATCTTTAATCAAATACTTTAAGGCCTCTTAGCATAATTAATAGACTTAACTCTTCTGGTTCTGGGATTTCTAATAAATAAGTAAATAAATAAAATAATAAAAATTTGAGGGGGCAGGGGGAATTGCAGAAAAGACACTGGGAAACCTTGCTAGTGGGGAGCCAGGACTAGAATCAATCCTGCTGGGAAGGATAGATCTAAAAAGTACAAGAGTGTGTAAAATCCAACAGGTCATATCAGCGCCAAACATAGAGACTTTGTATTCTAGGATTCCAGCAGACCTATTGTATCCATTAAAGCTAAAGTTTAATTGTAATACTAAGAGCAATAATAATAATAATAATAATAATTCTAAAAAATTGGTAACTTTAACACACTTAAGAGAATTCTCAAGTAGCTCTTAAAAGCTGTTGTTATATGTGTGTTACCTAATATGTATGTGCATGTTTATGAATGAGAATTACTAAGCTAAATCCTTTTTGAAAATAATGTATAGATGCATAATTAGGCTCTTAGAGAGTCATGTCCATTATTGTTTTCTCAGGATCTACAAGATCTGTTCAGCTCAATAGTTTAACATGATTTCAAATGCATTTACTGCTAGGGTACAGTTTGAAGACTGGCCATGGGAACCCAAATCCACATAAGTTAAATGGAAAATATATGGGTATATGTATGTAAGTGTTTAATGATAACTCAGATCTCAGAGAATGTTAAAATGCTCCAACATGGGAAGCAGCTCCTACAGCAGACTCATAGACTGACAATTTTGAGTAGCACTCAGTGGCCTCAGAATCAGCCCAAAAGGCATTATGGTCTGACAGGAGAGCCAGCAAAAGAACAAGCATATCAAGTGTGGAATGCCAGGACACTACTGCTAAGAGTGTCCCTCCCTGAAGGACCTCAGTGGTCCACACCCCAGTGCAAAGAAGCAGCCATCAAGGACGGTTGTGCTCTTCCCTCAATGGAGGAGAGAACTTCCACTTTGTGTGTGGTCTTGTCTAATGGGGTTGTTGTAGATTCAAGAGGCTTCCACAGCCTAAACACCATTTGTCTGGAACCTCAGGTTATCACTGACGTCACACATAAGAGTGCTAATTTGTTAAATCCACTAGTCACTGTGTACACTGTCTTCCAATGCAGGATCTGTATGTTCAGAGTCATAGTACACCTTGCTGTATTTTAGTATAAAGATTTATCATCTCAGTTTTGATTATGTTTGAATATTTAACTCTTTTGCTCTAAGAAGTCAGCTTGCATTTACCTGTCCTGTGATGGGCTTATATCCTGATGCTGTATGCTAATCCTTGCATTGTTACTGTGCCTTCTGATTGATCTAGGTTACCAGTTTTATGCAGCTCAGAAGTTTCATGTGTTCCATTAAGCTTATTGGGTATGTTCCAAAATTTGAGACTTAAAGAAGTTAATTTAGACAGATACAAATCTAGTCCATAGTCTTAAATTAATGTTCACTCTGACAAAAGTTGAAACCTAACAATTCTCTTACATCTAAGTTCTGATGTTCAAATATTCAAACTGCTAACTGAACTCACAATATGCTAGGCTAGGAAGAGTTATAACTATGTTATGTTTTGCTATTTAGACTTCAACACAGAGAAACTTTTCAAGTGCCAGGATGTACATCAAACACCTGATGACTTCTGCCTTCTATCAGGAACCACAAGATGGACCCCCAACAGCTGCTGTTACCCAACGGCGCCCCCTTCTCAGCAGGAAGTAGCTAAGAGCGGATGACAACGCCCCTTCTCCCTAAAAACAATTGGGGTTCATTTCTGTTTGAAAATGTAGGAGTCAGATGGGATGATAGGCAGTTAGGGTCTCTGGTTCCTGATAAAACTGTTTTGTATACATGTAACATCTTAGCACTATGTGATCCTGGAATGTTAGTATTTTCAACAATACTTGTACATTGTTAAGTATGTCTTCTTGAATCTCACCAGCCAGCTGCTCCCCAATATACCATCATATATGTGTCACCCCAGTATAAGTTCACAATGATAAAAATTAATCAATACCTCTGGGGACAATGGTCGTATGCCTTCCTAAATTTCACCAGTCAATTAGCCACCAGTATAATTAAAGTACATGAGACCCGAGTTCTACCCATGTCGGGGAAAGTTATTCTAAATGGCATTAAGCTGGCAGCTTGCATGTTCAAGAAATGCAGCGAGGTTATGGCCTTAAAAACCTTGATGGTTGCTGCAATGGCTCAGGCTCCCCAAGTGATAACACCCCACATTGTGCTGTGCGGCTCCAGTCTTCAAAGAGGCTCATCTAATATAATGAGGCATGGCCTTTCCCAGGTAAGCATTTAGCCAATGACGGGCATCTTTCTGGTACCCCGCCAACCTAAGACAGGGAGCCCTGGATGACTGGCAGGGCTGCCCAGAGACGGGTAAGAGTTGAGGGTCCCTCAGAATGAACCTAAGACAGGCAGTGCTTATCTTGCCTCAAGGAACCTTTTTCTTTTCGCCGCTTTCATTGATATATAGAAAAGAGGGGGAGATGTCAGGAGCCGTGTACTGTAGCCACACTGAAGCCATTTTGAATATAGAACTATGGGCCAGTGGAAAACCCCGGCTGGCTAGATGCTTGGGAAAGAAGTTATGAAGCTAATCACACGCTTAGCTTCAATTGTTTGTAGCAACTGTTTTAGAATGTGATTTATGCTGTACCTGCCGACATCTTGTTACTGATTACCTATGCTATTGTTGGTATGCTGGTTACTATGGTTGATATGGTGGCTGCTCAAGAACAATCGGTCTGGAGACCATGGCTTGCGTCCTAGTTTCTCCTTTCCTCCCTGAGCCTTAGTTACTGAAGAATATAAAAACCCTCAGTTGAAATCAATAAATTGACAGCTTGATCAGACATCCTGTCTTGCTGTCCATTCTTCGTGTCTCTTGTCCCCCAATCTCTCCTAGGTGGTTGCGACCCCCGTTGACTGTCCTGCTGGACGGGACATGCTGACTTAACTCACCTGCACTCAAGTCTCATGTCAGTTTCCCATTCAGCTTTCCACAAAAGTGCATCGTGGGTCCCTCCCATCCACGTGAAAGACCCAGACAGAGATCTTGGCTCCCGGCTTCAGCCTGGGACAATGCACTCTGTTTAGGGCATTTGATATATCAAAGAGCAGATAGATTTTCTTTCTGTCACTTTGTCTTTCAAATAAATACAAGTAAATAGGAAACATTTAAAAAGTGTGTTGTAGGTATTTTTATAAACCAAACAACATTCTCAGTGCTGGAAAAGAAGATAAAAAACTCAACTAGAAACACAAAATAATGGCCAAAGCTATCTTGAAGAATAAAGTTAAAGCTGGAGGAATCAAATTTCCAGACCTCAAGACCTACTACAGTGTAGTGGTCATCAAAACATTCTGATGCTGATAACAGAAACAGACAAGAAGATCAGTGGAACAGAATAGAAACCCAAGAAATAAGCCCACACATGTACAGCACGTAGTCTTTGACAAGAACATTGAAAATAATCTAGGAAAACAATCTGGTCTCTTCAACAATTGTTTTTGGGAAAACTGGACAGCAGTCTGTAGAAATAATAAGCAAGACCCCTTCGTGTCACCTTAAATGAAAATAACCTCTAAATGAATCAAGCACCTAAAGCTGTACCCATAAGCCATCAAATTATTAAAGGAAAATATAGGAAGTATTCTACAGGGTCTAGGCATTGGTAAAAACTTCTTTAACTAGTCACCAAAGGCACAGGCAGTCAAAGCCATAGTAAACAAATGGGACTACATCAAACTAAGAAGCTCTTCTGTACAACAAAGCAAATAATCAATGAAGTGAAAAGACAGAATGGGAGAAAAATATCTGCACGCTATGCAATAGCAAGGGGATTAATAATCAGGAGTTACAAAGAGCTTCAGAAACTCAAAAACAGCAAACAATCCTGTTAAGAAATGTGCAAAGAAAATGAGCAGGCCTATTTTCAATAGAACAAATTCAATTGTCTAGTAGATATGAAGAAGTGTCCAGATACTCTGTTAGGTAAATGCAATAGAAACCACACTGAGTTGCCAAATAACTCCACTGAGATTGGCCTACAGTCTGAAATCCATTAACCACAGCTGCTGGCTTGGAATTAGGGAGGAAGTTACCCTTCTCCACTGTTGTTGGGAGTGTGGGTTGATACTCTCACTATGGAAATCAACGTAGAGAGTACTAAGACAGCTAAAGATCAATTTGCTGCATGATCTAGCTATCTGACTCCTTGGAATATATCCAAAGGAAGTGAAATCTGTGTATGAGAAAGTGACCTGCAACCATAAATTTATAGCAGCACAATCCACAATAGCAAAGAAATGGAAATAACGCAGATGCCCAAAAAAATGGAATGTATAAAGAGACTATGGTACATCCACTATATGGAATACTACTTATCTATTAAAAAGAGTGAAATTCTACCATTTGCAATGAAATGGTCTCATCTTGAGATCATTATGCTCAGTGAAATGATCATTAAGCCAATCCCCAAAAGACAATTATCAGATGTTCTCTCTGATATAAAGCAACCCTCGTGCAAAGTACAAAAGAAATAGATACATAGGTAAATAAGTATATACATATATTCTGATATATTAATCATATAATGCAGACTAGCATATCAGAAAACTGTAGTATGCACCTCTACTCCCAAATAAAAGACTGCTGATGAGACTACTAAATATACTTTTAGCAAAGAGTAAGACTCTTTCTACTGTTGTGTATACCTACAATGCCATGATACACTCAACAGCAGAATGTCGAACTTCTGACTATTGCTGAAGGACAATACTATTATAATAATAGGAGGGAGGGGTGGCATGGTAGCTGAGTAGCTAATGTCCTTGATTTGCAAGCGCTGGGATCCCATATGGGCACCAGTTCATGTTCTGGTGGCCCTGCTTTCCATCCAGCTCCCTGTTTGTGACCTGGGAAAGCAGTTGGGGATGACCCAAAGCTTTGGAATCCTGCACCCATGTGGGAGATCTGAGAATGAATCAGCAGATGGAGATCTTCCTCTCTCTCTCTTCTCTTTATATCTGACTTTCCAATAAAAAGGAATAAATCTTAAAAAAATATATAGGGAAAAAGTGTTGGAGGAAAAGGGGAGGAAAATGAATTGGAGGGGGGATCCATATATTTACAGAAGTGTATCATGGATATTTAAAAAACAAAATAACTAAATATTAAAAAGCAATCCTGCCATTTGTGCCAACGTGGATGGACCTGGAGGCACTACGCTAAGTGAGGTAAGGCATATATGGAGGACAAGTACTACATGACACAGGATGATCATATTTAATGGCAGTGTGCTTGGATTTAGGAGTACCTATGCAGTGATGAAGCATTATTTATGGATATGTTTCTCAGAGTGTTTCCAGAGGAGACTGGCTGGGAAGTCAGAGTTGTCTGGAGAAGATTAACATTCAGTGTGTGCAGGTACTACCTGGTTGGCCCGGGACCAAGCAGAGAAAGAACATGTACAAGGAAGGCAGATTAACCTCATCCCCTTTTAGAGCCAGAACATATGCTGCTTCTGTTGTCTTCAGCATCAGGACTCCAGTCTCTTCAGCCTAAAGACTCTAGTACTGAAACCCATGCCCTCCGGCAGGAGCCATGCTCTCCAGCTTCTATGTTTGGGCTGAGTCATGCTACAGGCATTCAGGTTCTCCAAGCTGCAGAGTGGAATGTTTCAGCATTTCTGGCCACATGAGCCAATTTCCCTAATACCCACTCAACTGACTTACTGTTTCTTTTTTGTTCCCCTTTTCTTTCTTTCTTTCTTTCTTTCTTTCTTTCTTTCTTTCTTTCTTTCTTTCTTTCTTTCTTTCTTTCTTTCTTTCTTTCTTTCTTTCTTTCTTTCTTTCTTTCTTTCTTTCTTTCTTCTTTTCTTTCTTTCTTTCTTTCTTTCTTTCTTTCTTTCTTTCTTTCTTTCTTTCTTTCTTTCTTTCTTTCTTTCTTTCTTTCTTTCCTTCTCTTTCATTCCTCTCACCTTCATTTCTTTTTTTCCTTCCTTTTCTCTTTCCTTTCTCTTTATTCCTGTCTCTCTCTCTTCTCTTCCTTCCTTCCTTCTTTCCAACATTCTTTCCTCCTTTTTTCTCTTTCCCTCCTTCCTCCTGCTCTCACTTCCTTTCTTCCTTCATTCTTTCCTTCTTTCCTCTTTCTTCCTGTCTCTCCTCTCCCTTCCCTTCTTTTCCTCTTCCTTCCTTCCTGTTGTCTGTCTGTCTGTCTGTCTATCTATCTATCTATCTATCTATCTACCATCTATCATCTATCTATCATCTATTTATCACCTATCCATCTATATCATCTATATAATCTATACAGTCTATCCTATTGATTCTGTTTCTCTGGAGAACCCAAATACACCACTTACATAATGAGTCTAAAATATACAAAATTATGGAAGCTGAAAACATAATGGTGGCTTCAAGGAACCGAAGGAGAGGAAAATGCAGAGCTACAGTCAAAGGGCTCAAAGTTTCAGCTATAAAAATTGAGCAAGTCATAGTGGTGCACATGACTCCACTAACTTTTGTAACTAAGAAATCTCTGTTAGATCTCCAAAGGTCTGGTTAAGGACTTTCCCCACATCCCATTTATCCATTTAAAAGAGCCTTTTAATATACTAGGTGAAAATAAAGATAATAAGTGATCTTAAATATAAAAGAAAAATTGATAGCAATACACCCTGAAATAAAAATGATGACAGAATTATCAGGTAATGAGTTTAAAACAGCTATAAATATAATTTAAGGTTTTTAATGTGAATGTAATAAAGAAAGAAATAGAAGATATGAAAAAGAAAAAACTCACAGAGCTGAAGTCAATTTCCTGGGTGATTTTGATAGCTCATAGGATATTCAAACAGCAAGTGAAAGTAGCAGGAATGTTCTTAAGAAAATATAGAAACTCACTAGCGTTTGAGATCATATTAGGCAATATAGCATTTTTTTAGTTAGACAGGAATGGAAGCAGAAAAACAAAGACAAATAGTTGAAGAAGTAAAGATAGGAACTGGCGTTTAGCCTAGGTAGAATAAGCAACTGCTCGCAATATGGGCGTCCCAGTGCCAACTGATCTCCTGGAAGTGAAGTCCTGCTGTAAACCCAGTTCCCTGCTAATACGCCTGAGCAGGCAGCAGATGGACGGCCCAAGAACTTGGGTCCCAACCACAAGTTTATATATATATAAAATCAATGTCATACTTTTAAAAAGATTTAGTATCATCAGACAAATAACTCAGCTCTTTATGAGAGTACCTTTAAAAAGTTTGTGGAAAATGGAATTAAAAGGTGAGTCTACTTTTGGAGCAAAATAATAGAAATGCAAGTGTGCTTCTTTCACAATACAACTTTTCCATGTTCTTTTTAAAGTTTCCTTATGTGTGCATATGTGTATGTATGTGCATTTATGTATCAATACTGCTGATGCCACATTAGAACCTTGCAATCCAGAAAGCCAATGGAAAAATATATCTGAACTGCTAGAGCTGCAGGTTAAATGTTCAACTTAGAGCAACAAGCACAAAAATAACCTTCAAAGCTGCATACAAATAGACTTTCAAACAAAAACTCAAGAAAAGCTTTTTCCGTTAGACTCTGACAGTAAGTAATGTAACAGGAACTGCTTAAGATTAAAGAAGAATTAAGCTTAAATGTTCATACACAAAACCATTGGAAATAGCAAATATGAAAGTAACATTAAATATATTTAACCACTTTTTTGAGGTGTAACTGACACTTAATAAGCTGGACAACTTAGTGGGTTTAGAAATAGGTATACAATCAAGAAGCCATCAGCATAATCTATATCATGACGTTGTATATACCCCTGGAAATTTTTTTCTGATTTTCTATTTATTATTATCAATATAATTTTTATTACATGTGTGGACTAAAAGCAATTAATATTTAGTCTTTTAGCTAAATTTAAGGGTAGAGTGCAGTATTCTTTTTTTAAAGATTTATTCATTCTTATTGGAAAGGCAGATACAGAGATACATACATAAATATATGTGTGTGTGTGTATATATATATATATTTATATATGGAGGGACAGAGAAGATCCTCCATCTACTGCTTCATTCCCCAAGTGGCCTCAATGACCAGAATCCAAGCAGATTCCTCTCTCAGGGCCTTTTTCTAAGCTATGTTGCCCACTGGTCTGTAGGTGGATTTTACTGATTGCGTTCAGTTCCTGGTTCTTCATTTGCATTTCCTTGTACCATTACTCCAGCGAGTTTCAGTCCTGGATTCTTGTGCTAGGCTTCTACCATGAACTCCTTATCCCTGGCTCCGGGCATATCACTTTCCACCTCTCGGGATCTTGTGCTGTGGACACACCTTTGCCCTTACCCTATTCTGCCATCTTGTTTCTCTGCTTCTGACTCAGCTTCCTGTTAATGGCCTGGGGAACGCAGCAGGTGATGGCCTAAGTGACTGGATCCCTGCAGCCTATGCGCGACACTTGGTGAAGCTTGTGTCTTCCGGCTTTGACCCAGCACAGCCCCAGATGTTGTGGCTATTTGGAAAGTAAACCAGCAGATAAAGAGCTGTCTCTATGTGTGTGTGTCTCTGAAACTCTTTTAAAACAAAAAGTTACTTTGAAAACAGATTTAATCCTAGGAGTAACATTTTGAAAACTATTCTCTCACTTTAAGAAACAGAGGGTTTGTTCCTGAAAGTTTCTTCATATTTATCTTGTAGGTACATAATACAGGGCTTAGCACTTTCCACATGGCCAGAAGTGAGTTTGCAGCCTCCCTGTTGTTTTAAAAGTGGCAGCACACGGCGAGGTGGGCTGCCTGAGTGTGAACTGTTCCCCTTCTGCACAGCAGGCAGCTGCTCTGGTTCTCAGAAAAGCCAGTTGGCTTTGGCAGCAACATCCCAAATTCTCATTAGCATAAATATGAGATTATCAAGAATCATATCCAGTTAGCATCTCCCTCCATCTTTTTGAAATAGCGGTTCTCTGTAGGGGTTGTAGCTTTGGCAGATAATCATGAACAAGAACCCTTTCTCATAACCTCTCAGCCTTATGTTTAGTTAATATGAAATCATTGGTACCATCTGAACTTCTGTATTCCCATCTTGTCATCTTTCCTCTCTTTAAAAAATAGCTGATCAGTCATCCCACAGCTAGGTTCTGCAATGTTGCATATTGCCAAGATGAGCTTGAGTCAAGCTGTTTGCTGTTTGACAAGTAAGCAGTCAGTGTCAGAAACCCTTTCAGCCACATTTAGGCAATGGAATGGTTTTAGAAGGAGGTATCCATTGTTCAAAAGTGACTTTACTACCCATGTCAGTGATAGCCATCATTGAAAAATCAGCATTGTTTTTGCTAGAATTTCTGCTTCCTTAGAGTTCTGGCAGACAGCAGATCCAAAGTTCAAAAAAGATGGGGTTGGCTCTATGACATAGTGGGCTAAGCTTCTCCCCGTACCACTGACATTGTGTATGGGCATGTGACAGTGGGCTAAGCTTCTGCCTGCACCACGGACATCCTGTATGGGCACTGTGACATAGTGGGCTAAGCTTCTGCCTGTACCACAGACATCTTATATGGGCACTGTGACATGGAGGCTTAACTTCTGCCTGTACCAGAGACATCCTGTATGGGCACTGGTTCATATCCAGCTGTTCCACTTTTGATCTAGCTCCCTGATTATGGCCTGGGAAAACAGCTGACAATTAAGACCTTGGGCCCCTGCATCTATGTAGGAGACCTGGAATAAGCTCCTGGTTCTTACCTGCAGGTGGGCTCACTTCTGGCCACTGTGCCCATTTGGGGCATGAGCCAGCAGATGGAGAATCTTTCTCTCTGTGTCTCTCTTTCTCTCTCTAATCCTACCTTTTAAAAAAGCAATCTTTAAAGAAGAAAATATATAGCAGGATTAACAAAACAAGCTGAGTTTGCAACTTAAAACCAGAACCAGGTTAATACTGCAATAGCAGACACATTAGAGTTGACTGTTCATATAAGCAAAGCAGAACAAGTTGATTTAGCAATATAGTAATCTCAGATTTAGAAAAATTTCAAAGCTATCAAGCCTGCCCAAGGCATACTCAGATTTCTGAACCATATTACTTCATTTTTGGAAATCTTAAAAATCTGCTAAAAATAAATGACAGTTTTATTTCCTCCCAGCAAGGCTAGGAGCCCTTGGAGTCAGACTTTCTCTATATCTGTTCTTGTTGTCGTTTTGCCAATGCTTCAAATTGCATTTTTTTTTTTTTTAGGAAGAGAACAGATCCTTAAATGAGTTTATACAAATGATCATGTTGTCACAAAAAAGCCACACACCTACATACACACACTCCTTAAGTAGCTTTTATTTTTTTTCAACTGGAGGAATTTGGTAGGAGAAGGGTAAGTGTTTTTCTCTTTGCTTATGAAAAGACAGTTTACCAAGGTGCTGCAAACCCTAGAATTCCCAGCAAAGTTTCTGCCCCTAAAAGATAAAGTACTTAAACGACACAAAAAATATTTAAAGTAAATTTCATAGAAATTGACACAGTTCATCAGCCCACTGAGATTCACGTGGTTGGTTTTGTCTTCTTTAGTCTTCACAGCAGTTTTATAAGTCTATCATTTTCTTTTCCAGAGTCCTGGAAATTTTCAGTTAGTGGTGCCAGGAGTGATCAGTGGAGGCTAGTGTCATACATGGTGAAGGAATTCACCAGAGGTGGCAGACAAAGTGAGCCAAGGTCGATTCATTGACCCTGATGCAAGAGCTGTGGGCAAGCAGTGCAGCAAGGGCTGGAATTTGAGGTGCGACCATTCTGCCTTCCAGGTGAATTTTCTAGTAAATTTTCCTGTTTCGGTGAACTGTCCGAGTGCAGCTGAGGGATTGGCATGGCTCTTAACTAGAGACTTTCCCAGTCTGCCAAGTCTCCTGGGGCAGCCTGCTCCTCCCCACTTAGCTTGACCATTGCGCTCTCTCTCTCTCTCTCTCTCTCTCTCTCTCTCTTTTTAAGATTTATTTATTTATTTATTATTGGAAAGGCAGATGTACAGAGAGGAGGAGAGACAGAGAGAGGAAGATCTTCTGTCCGATGATTCACTCCCTAAGTGGCTGCAACCACCAGTGCTGTGCCGAACTGAAACTGGGAGCCAGAAACTTCTTTCTGGGTCTCCCGTGCAGGTGCAGGGTCTCAAGGCTTTGTGCTGTCCTCGACCGCTTTCCCAGGCCACAAGCAGGGAGCTGGATGGGAAGTGAAGCTGTCGGGATTAGAACCAGCACTCATATGGGATCCCGGGCATTCAGGGCGAGGACTTTAAGCACTTGGCTATGGCGCCAGGTCCTGTCCATTGCTCTTTTGTTAGATACAGAGATGTGCAAATGTTGGTTCTTTGATTATAAATATTTTCAGAGAAGAACTGAAACTGTGGATGACAAAAGAGTTAAAATCAGCATGATTAAAATTTAGATAGCATTTCAGTGATCAACAGGAGTTAATTTAATAGCAATCAGTTTTAAAGTACATAGAAGGGTGTCAGGGAAGAGGGAAATATTTCAAACAGGGAGAGAGAGAGTTGCCATGCACTGATTCACTCCCCAAATAGTTGCAACACCCAAGGCTGGGTCACGCTGAAGCCAGCCAGGTTCCAGCAGCTTCTTCTGGGTCTCCCAAGTGGGTGCAGGGGCCTAAGCTCTTGAGGCATCTTCTGCTGCTTTCCAGGCCACTAGTAAGGAATTGGATCTGACGTGGGGCAGCCAGACATAAACTTGCCGGGATGCTGGCTTAAAATGACTTCTTAAAAGTCTCTTTTCTTTTGCTAAAATACAATTTGTTCTTATTAATATTAAGAGAAAAGATTTTATGTAATTCTTAGGAGTAATTCTAAGAAGATATTTCCCTCCATCACTTTCTCCTTCCCTGAAGCCCCTTTTCTCCTTCTTTCTTTCTTTAATCTTTCTAAAGCTAACGTTTCAATCCACTCTGTAATCACAGGCTTAATGCACCAGTAACAACTGCATTCAACAAATAAACAGCAGCAAGACCACAGTTCCATAAACAAGAGTTAAAAACAGCAATCAGAACACAAGATGTGAGTTTAATTCCTATACTTTTTTTTTTTGTATTCTGTATTAATGTCCACGTATCAGAAAAAATATGATATTTATCTTTTGGAACTGGCTTTTTTCACTAAGCATAATGGTTTCCAGTCACAACCAGGATTTCATTCTTCTTCCAAAATAATCTTAACCCCTGCACAACATTTGGAATTTACAAAGACAGTAGAGCACACAGAGATCACCTTAATAAAACAAAATTTTTTTTCTTGGCCATTGATCAAAAAGGCAAATTAAAAAAATGAATAGAAAGCTTTGCACAAGAAATCATCTTGTTAATTGAAACTACAGAGAACCAGGGAGAAGGAAAAGAGCTTATAGGAGCAGAAAGTTGAAATGTCACCAATTAAACAGGAGCTATTTAAAGGAGAGTTTGCAGCTAAAAAAAAAAAGATTTTCCAAAATGAAATATTAATTTTTTGTATAACATATCATTATTTTTTTTTAACTTACTACTTTAACATACAAGATCAAATTCTGGTTATATGTCAGTGTACCTTTGATACTGAAGTTCAATTCTCACACTCTTTTATAAATAATTGTCTTAATTTCTAACCTAGAGTTTTAATTCTGTTTTCTAATTTTAATTCAAATATATTGAAAATAATTATTGCCTACTTTCAGTAACTTAATTTCTATTTATTTATTTATTATTTAAAAGGCAAATTTACAGAAAGAAAGAGAAACAGAGAAAAAGATCTTCTGTCCCCTGGTTCACTCCTGAAGTAATAGCAGGGTTCATAGCTGATGGGGATTTGAGTTAATCCTAAATTGAGCGCTTCTTCTGGGTCTCCCATGCAGGTGTAGGATCCCAAGGTTTGGGCCGTCCTCTACTGCTTTCCCAGGCCACAAGCAGAGAGCTGGATGGAGCAGCAGCTGGGGTACAAACTGGAGCCCACTGGGATCCTAGACATGCAAGGTGTAGATTTAGCCATTGGCCATTGCGTTGGGCCCCCAGTAACTTAATTTCTAGTAAAAACTTAGCAAGGAAATTTGAACAGTCATGTATCAAGAATTTGTGCAACGGTATTTACCAAACAACTAAATGCAACAAATTAAAAAAACATATCTACTAAAGATTTACTCCAGTCGTGTGAACCAAAAGGTATTAGGGCTAATTGAGTAGTTTTAATCTTACGTGTAAGTAAATTAAAACAGAGCTTTTTAAGAAATTTTTACCATGTAGATGCAAAATGCTAAATGTAATGCATATGAACATATGTATATTGAGAAAATTCAAGCACTATTATAGCAGCTTATTTTTTTTTTAAATTCATTTCCTTATTGAAAAATTACCAGTAATCAATTGAAATTACTTTTTTGCTCTCATCAACTTTAAATACATTTTTTGGGGGAAAATCTAGTAAGCAAGTTTAAATTATTCTGTTATTATTTCAGTTGGAACATACAGGAATAAAAAGTTACTTGAGTGTTTGGTCTGCAAAATAACTAGTCCCAGCAAAGGAGGTGACCACTTTCATATGTAAGTAAGAACACTTCATCTTCATTTCAGTTACTAGTAGGGCTCAGAGGGCTTTGGAGTGCCCTTCCAAACCCACTGCTCCTTGTGGAGGCCCTGACACACTACTCAGCATCTTAACACGCACTAATCCTTTCTAGAACACGTGATCTAAACTAGATCCAAACGGCACAGCGCCCACACAGTAAAGCACAGGAGTTCTCAGGAGGTACCTTGTTAGACTCGCCAGAGTGCTGTTTCCCAGTGCCAAGGGGGGTTCTCCAAGGCAGGGAGATAAGGCAGACTCCCCATCTCCTCCCAGTTCCCAGTAGCTGCTAGAGCTATGCCTGAGACCCTGTCCTGGGGTCAGCTAACCACGAGTAGCCTGTGCACAGAGTCTTCCTGGCCAAGGGCGCCTAAGAGATGCACTTATGTCACTGCATGGTTGCCATTTTGCTACCAGAATGAAGTACATCCTGGGGAGGCTCAATGCTGGCAGTCAATGTATCAAAGAGGATAGTCAGTGTAGGAGAGTGTACATTTAAGAGAGTGGCTGCTCCACACAGATGGACTGTGGCACCACACACACTCTTTCCTCCATTGTAGCTTGACTATAAGTCTTTTTAAAGGAAGAAACAGGAGCTGGGGACGATGGGTAAGCAGGTTTACGGAAGTCTGATGGAAACTTTAATAAGAAACTTGGCAGAGACCTGTGCTCCCTTGTAAACTCTCTTCTCTTCTGGCCTCTTGCATCTCCCTCTAGCTAAGCTTTTGTTCATTGGAAGCTGAAAAGAAGGGGAAGAGGTGTATTCCTCTGCACCCACTGCCCGCCTCATGGTAAATATGTGGTTAGCTTTAAGGTTAGAATATAAATGGAGAGAGGAAGTACAGTATAGTTAAATTTGGGGACTTGAACGCAATGTGGACAATCCAGACAACATTTTTTTTTTTTTTTTGTAAAGATTTGTTTGAGAGAGCAACACACAGAGAGTGAGAGACAGAGAAAGAAATCTTCCATTCATTGGTCCACTCTCCAAATGGTCACAGTTGCCGAGACTGTTCCAGAGTGAATTCAGGAGTCTGGGACAACATCTGGTTCTCCTATGTGAACGGCAGGGTGGTCTGAGTACTTGGGTCATCCATCATTGCTTATGTAGTGGTGTTGGCAGGGAGCTGGATTGGAAATGAAACAGTTAAGACTCAAACCAGTGTCAGAAGCAGCATTGTAACTGCTATGCCAGTGTTCATCTCTATCTAGTGTATTTTGATTGAATCCTAGACAGAATACATAAATACGGCTTACTGAGTTTTATTTTCTTCCTTTAATTAGCGTTATGATTTATGCTGATAGTCTTTGAATTATCTGTAGAGTTACTTGATTATTTCAGAACTTATTTTAAATCTCCATTAGGGCACATTTGTGTAGACTTTACGTCAGGGTAACTTCTCCTTATTGTTAAGGCAGGTAGGTGTCTCTTATAGTATGAGACGTTCAATTAAGTCCCTCTACTTTGGTTTTGGGTCCCAAGTGTTCAATCATTTTTGGAATTTACGCTGGGATGAACTCTGTATGACACACCATGACATCAAGTCCTTTTCAGATGCTTGTCTTCGTCTTGTTCCTGTGAACAAACCTGACTTGTGGCCAGAAAGCCACAGCCGTCAATTTCAGTGACCCAGGTTCCAGTTCTTAGTTCCGAAGACGTGGTTCTTGCTTAAATCTTGAGGTCCAGTTTTTTCTACCTTCCTCAAACTATGTACTATTGCGAACAATTGGATTTCTACCCTATCCCACCCCAGGAGCAGAGTTTTGCTGCCTAGGCTCCTGCTGGCTGGCATCTCTCCTCCTGCTTGGCAATCTACCTGAATGTGAAATGCCTACCTATCCTGGTTCCTGATCGTCACGTGTTTCAGTGTCTCAGTGATAGTCTGTCCTCAGTTGCTGGTGTCCTCCGAAATGTCATTTTATACCATCTGTCATCCTGACAAAAAAAAATACTGATTTAGCTATAACACCAGAAAGTAAAAAAAACAAAAAACAAAAACAAAATAAAAAAAAACTTATAAACAGTGCAAAGTATGACATGCTCCCTACTTGAAACAGCCTTCTTCCTTTTCATCAAACTATGTTTCACTCTAACCTGCAATTATAAACTTAAAGACTATGCAACGCTTATTTCCTGGCTAAACTAATTTAATCACAGTAGTATCCATGACTGACTGAAAAACTATGATGATCCTTTAAGCTTAGTATCCCAGGCAAACACAGGGTTGCAGTAACGGTGTCTATGAGCAACCATTGTTGAACATCTGTCGTAGAGGAACACAAGTCTTTTCTCACAATCCTTCCAGATATTAATGAACTACTAATCTCATTCTTCCTCCCAGACCTGAAGATGTGCTAGAAAAAAGTCTGCTTTCTAGAAGACAGTTTGTTCAGGTTAACCACTCAGACTTGTATAAAAACAAAAATAAAATGAAAAAGATCAGATCATCTTGGGGATGTGTGGGAGCAGCATTATGTGTTGAGTGTTGAGAAGTTCTTACTGTAACAATAATAAACTCTTCTTCCTTCTCCCCCGCCCCCAGTTCTCATGCCCTTTGCAGTGAACAGCTTTCTATATATGATATATTTTTATATAAAACATCTAATATATGCCTTATGTATTATAGTAGATAATGCAGAATGTTCAACATTGTTATCTTAACATTCAATGTATGCTACAGAAATGAATTAGAGTGGAATGATTCACATAGCAGAAAGATCCTTTTTCCGCCTCATATTTTTAACCTTTGTCATGTAGAGGAAAAGGGCGTAAGAGTGACTTGGGAATCTTACTCTATACATTTACGGGCAAATCCTGCCTTTAACCCTTTTTGATTTTATGCTTTTTAAGAGAAATTAAATTGATATCTTCCCCATTAAGTTCTGGGCACTTGTGGACTTTACCACCCACAGTCAAGAGCAAAGGCAAAAAGTGCAGCAATAGCAACGGCTGCAAGGACAGG
This sequence comes from Ochotona curzoniae, assembly GCF_017591425.1. NCBI lineage: Eukaryota > Metazoa > Chordata > Mammalia > Lagomorpha > Ochotonidae > Ochotona > Ochotona curzoniae. The sequence continues at coordinate 2,028,188 of NW_024465573.1, read as the reverse complement.
GCCAGCAGCACCATCTCCTTGCACACACGGACAAGCTTGTCCTCTCTAGTTCCAGTCTGAAAAACGAATGAAACCTTGAGCAGTTCCTAGAAATACAGACTCTATCAGAGACAACTTGGTTCCTGACCTTGATAATACTGATGGGTAAAGACATGTGTGACTTCTGTGGAAACAAAAACTTTTAAGAAAAATGGTTCTTTCTTATTATGAACTGGTGAATATCTATAAACTTGATAACCTTGTTTTTGGTAAAAAAATTTTTTTTTCTCTAACTGTATGTAGTATATTTTTTTTCATTGGTTGAGGCGATTCTTCAAAAGTTTAGATCCCCTAGGGGAATTTGCAAGTAGACTTATTTTGTATTTTGAATGTTTCACCGTTGAACCTTTCTTTGACAGGCTAACAACTGTTGCTGATAATCTTACAGTGTGTGCTTGCTTTCATTGTTCCTGCACCGTACAACTATGACCTGTTATGCAGGTGCACATCTGTCACCTACTATGCAAGTATTCGGGCAGATGGAAAGAATAAAAAAAAAAAAAAACCTTATTTCACTATTTTTACTTACAACAGGAGCAAGATGTAAATAGTCACAGCAAAACACAAAAGAAGAATAAGTCCGGCTGCAACTGGAATGGGGTAACAAGAAAATAAATTATAATGCTTGGTGTATGTAAGCCTAAACCTAATTCAACTCTAGTTCCTTCATTATAGTGCTAAGGAAACCAATTACTGGAGCCGGAGTGCTTGCAACCCAACGCTGCAGAATGATTCATTGGCTGAACCTGGATAGGATCCAGTTTCTAGGAGTCTCTCAGAGCTCTCTCCAAAATCAGTAGTCTTTTCTTATTTGTAATTTTGTTACCCGAGTGCAAGAACAGTCAAAAAATATTTAATGGAAAATTCCAGAAATAAATAATTCATAAATTGTAAATTATTTGCCATTCTGAATAATATGATGAAATCTTGTCTCTTCCTGCTCCATTCTTCCCAGGATGCGAATTATGCCTTTGTCTGGCATATCCGAGATCCATGTGCTACCCACCCATTACACTTCATAACTGTCCAGGCCGTTAGATCCATTGTCTGAGTGTTGCCAAGTTTGTGTTCAAGCACAATCCTATAGTACTGGAATATGGCCCTAAAGCACAAGAGTAGGTGGTCACTAGCAATTCAGAAATGCACAAAAGGAATTCAGGAAGTGCTTCTTTTCAGTAAAAAGGTAAAAATTTTTAATTTAATAAGGAAAGAAAAAGCATATTATGAGATTGCTGAGATTTATTTGTGTTGCTCATGCCTCGTGTCTTAACAAATTAAACTTTATCACAGGCATATACGTATGTATGAGACAAATATAATATATATTTAGGGTGATTTAAAAAAGATGCTAGAAACAGGATTTTAAAAATAAGCTTTTGATGATGCAAAAACTTGAAATCCATGCAGTTTGTTTATAATAGACATCTTCCACGAACTTTTTGAACATTATTAGTATACATTTTAGTATTTGGTGCTATCTGTAGGTTCAGGGATCCACTGGGAGTCTTGGAAAGTATACCCCATACATGAGGGACTAGCACATATTCCTCTTTTTTTCTTGTTTGCTTTTTTTTAGGGCTCTACACACAGAATGCCAAGTCATTGTTTGCTGGCATCTAACATGCTCATATTTATTGGAATCATACTTTCCAATGAGTTTGAACCCAAAGAGATTCACTCACTAAAAATTAAAATTAGTTTTCTCTGGGTGACAAGAGAAAGTGCTTTATGCCCTCATCTATCTTGTAATTATTTATAACATCTCATTAATTTTATACTTAGAAAAAATTGAAAAAAAAGTGTTTTTTAATGTCATTTTTTGAAACTTGGAAAAGTATTAAAACAGAGAAATTTCACGTTGCCAGAAGGAGAAGCTGGCTTGGGGAAAGTGCACATGTGTATAAATTGGTGTCAGGGAACATTTCCAGGGGACTTGCTTCCTGGCAGGAGAGGAGTCACATCTTGAGATCTTGGCAAGAACTTTCAATGCTAGAGGCTCCTGGGAAAAGTCCTCCAACAGCTGCAGGCAGGCGGGCCTCGGCAAGCTGATCCCAACTTACCCTGCAGCTGTGGCCTCTGGGGAATGGGATTCCTGAGGCCCATTTCAGTTTTGTTTCCAAGTCTGAATCTTAGTATAGTTTTAAGACTTGCCTGAAAAGACTTTGCAAGAAGTGGCTGGGTAGAACTCCCCAAGGAACTAAGGTGGAAGAAGTAACAGCTTTGGGAGAGCATATTTTATTTAGAAGGCAAGCATCATACATATTAGCTGTCTGATTAGAGGAGAAGGTGAATGCACTAGTGCTTTTGGAAGAAAGCTGATGTTGTAGAAAGTAAAACAGGAGAGTAGTGGCAAAATAAATACAATAATGATCACAGAATTTTTTTACCAAGAACCACTTACATTCATCTTCATTTATCTGTATGTGTAAGAGGTGTTTTAGCAATAGTGAAATTGCAAAGAAAGATACTGAAGGAGGAAAAGAATTGAACGGGCTAGCATGGAAGGAAAAGGCCTCAATAGTGGAGTCAGTGCCATCAAAAATCTTAACTGATGTTTAGATAACAATTACCTTAAATTCCTTTATCCTACCCCTTCCCTCCTGGAAACCACTTCTAACAAGTGGGTTTTTTTTTCTTTACTATATTTATGTGAATTTTATTCTCATTTAAAAAATTTATTTATTTGAAAGAGTTACAGAGAAAGAGATCTTCCATCTGTTGATCCACTCCACAGATATTAGCAATGACCACAGATGGGCCAAGCCGAAGTCAGGAACCAGGAGCCTCAGCTGGGTCTCCCAAATGAGTGACAGGACTCATGCACTTAGACTGTTCTCCGTTAGTTTCCCCAGACCTTGAGCAGAGAGCCAGTATAGATCTTACGGAGCTGAGTTGCTGTGGCACGTTGGATTAATCTTTGCCACAGACTGGTAGGACAGGATCTGGATCTACAGAAGAACTGGTTTGACTGGCCTGCTATGCCAACATATATGGTCCTCAGTACTGAGAAGTCATTGGCTTATTTTGTGCCTTTTGGAGAGGTATTTGAGGTCTTCACTTGGTTCACTGGAGTAGGCAATGTGTGTTATGCTTCGTGTGTACCAGGTTTGATCCTCTCCTTTGCACAAGAGCCAGCAATGATGGTGGCCCCGTATGCTACTGTGTGTGCCAAATCTGGGCACACACACACAGACTCTCGTCCCTGAGATCCAAGATCCTGAGGTGTGTGAAGTCAGTGGGGCATGACAGCACAGGCTGCATGCTGATGCCAAAGGCCGTTGACATGATCAAGAGAAAATCTGAAAAGGCAGGGGTTCCTGGGAGGCTCTAGACTCGGGAGATCCAGGCGTTAACATCCCTGGACAATCCCTGCCCTTGCATGGAGCTTGCACCCAGGCCCCGAATGTTCCCTCAGCTGGACCAGAGCATGGCCACGTCCCAGGCCACCTTTTGTGCTCTCCCAGGAGAGAGAAAGGCATGAATTTTATTCTTTTTATTATTATTTTTACTTTTAAAATTTATATTAAGGGAACAACTTTCATGCATTTCATATATAGTTATTTTTATTTTTCATTTTAAATTTTTATTTTTTCTGAAAGAAGCTTTTTAATTATGTAAGTTTAACTTTTGATAATTTTTTACATATTTGGCACAGTCCATCACCCAAATTGGTTTACGTGCACACTATTAGTTGCAATTGCTGGATCAGTTCTTGTCTCCAGCCCTGTCTTCTACGCAAACCAATGGGTGTAGCAGCCCAGCCTAATCCTGCCCACTGCACACATGGCCCCACGCAAACCAGTGGAAGTTGTAGCGTAGTTGGAGTGACCCACAATAACCCTACTAGGCCTGCCTCCTGCCCTGATTCTCATGCTTGGCAATATGTACAGCAGACTGGTCTTGTCTGTCCCACATTCCATTCAGCTCTTATACATATTAATGGGCATTGAAGGCTAGTTCAACCCAAACAGCCCCGCTATCGAGCCCTCACATGTGTTGGCGGATGCTCTCCCAGTCCTGGTTCTCATTCTTACTAGTTGGAGTAGCTACCTCAGAGGGAGGTGTCCACTGTTTCCCTACTGGGTCTACTCCCACTCCAGTACCTTGCACTCTTCAGGTGGTACTGCAGTTTTGCTTGACTGAGTTTTTTCCCCATGCCAGCATCTGTTAGCTGATACTGCAGCAAAGCCCAACCAACCACACTCTCTGGCTATGCATGTACTGGTAGGTACACTCTGCCTAGCCTGGCTGGTCTCTAATCTAGCTCACATGCAGGCCAACAGGTGTTGTAGCCCTGCCAGGTCTGATCTGCTCCTGATCCCAGCTCTCATGCTCACCATGCTCACCAGTGGAAATAACGGCCCAATAGGGCAGCTTCCTGTTCCACTGTCACTGGGGTCTCACGTGTGCTGGTTGGGTGCTATGATCCAGTCTGGCATGGCCTTCCTTGGTATTTGGCAGTGAGTGCTGTAGCCTAGCCCAGCTCAGCCCACCTCCAGTTCCAGCTCACACTGGTGGGGACTACAGCCTAGCCAGCCCAGCCAGCCCCCAGTCCGAGCCCTGGTGTGAACTGGCTGGTATTGTGGCGTGACCTGGCAAGACTCAGACCTGAGCCAAAGGTAAGCTAGTGGGTACCTTTCCCTGGCCTGGTCTGGGCTTTCCTATATCATGGTTCTTGTGCTTACCTGCTGGAACTGTGTTCCAAAGAGGAGTTGCCAAGCTCCTCTATCAGAACCTTTCCCAATACCAGATTTTGCACACAAACCAGATCTTGCACACACTGATGGGTCAATGGGCCAGTCCTACTTAGTCTACTTCCTGTCCTGGCAGGAACAGTGGTCTTTCCTGACCGACCCTCACCCATTCCAGTTCTTACTGTTGGGTGCTATAGCCCAGCCAAACCTGGTCCACACCCAGACACAGCTTACACGTAGCTCAGCAGAGACAGAGACCTAGCCCAGCTTATCCTACACCCATCTTGGTTCTCATGAGCTCCAATGAGTGCTGAAGTCTAGCCCACTTTTGCACGCCCCAGACCCAGCCCCACCCATGCAGAGGAAGATTGCATCCGTGTCCAGACAAGACCACATTCCCAACCCTGGCCCCTGTGCTCACCGGTGGTACCCACAACGCATCCAGGGCATCCTCTTAGTTTCCAAGCCAGGCTGGATCCCAGCCATAGATCTTGTACATGCCAGTGATTGCTCTGACCCAGTATGGCACAGTCTCTCCCCCGTCTTGGCCTCTGCCTTTGGATGCTGCAGCTTGGCCCAGCCGGCCCTCAATCCAAACTCTCACTGGTGGTGCTGGAACCTGGTCTTACTCAGTCTGCTCTCATACCTGGCTCATGCAAACCAGTAGGTGTAGCAGCCTAGCCTGGCATGACTTGTACTCCATCCTGGCTTCTGCACTTGCTAGTGGGTATGGTTTGCTAGACCGTGCCCATTTTCCCCCTTCCAAAACCAACTCATACACTTGCTGACGGATCGAGCTATCCTGTCCTGCCTTCCCAACATCCAGGCCTGGACTACATGATCATCAGCGTGAGATGTGAACCACTAGGGGAATGTCCCAGGTTCCCCTGCTTGGGCTATTCCCAGAGCCAGATCTCACACATGCCAGGGGGTGCTAGGCCCTTACTCAACATGGCATGCACCATACACCCAGGCCTTTGTATGAGCTGGTGTGGCCCGGCCTGCCACACATCCTGTTTTGTGGTGCTCATGTGGGTGAGGCAGCCTGGACCTGCCCCACTTGTTCCCTTCCCCAGTACTGCTGAGCACCAGTGGGTTTTATGGTCTTGCCTAGCTCAGTCCATCACCACCCCAACTCTCAAGCTAACCAGCGGGGCTTGTATTTCCTTAGGGTTAGGCCCATATATCCCCCACAGAATCTGTCCCAATACCCGGACCTGGTTCTCTTGTGTGCTGGTTAGTCTCATGGCCTAGTCTAATGTGACCCATCCTCTGAGTCGACACTCAGTCAGATACTGGGATCTAGTCCTGCCACACAGGCCCCCAGTCATATCTTGTGTGTGTGCTGGTGTGTGGTAGTCAGCCATGTTCCACACTAGCAAGCTCAACCCAAGACTCCCATGTGGGCTGGTTCATCAGTCTGACCCATAAAGATCTTTAGGTCTCTCTCTTCCAAACCAGTAGGTATCAGTCCCCTTGTTTACCTGCAAGTACAGTGGTTCCATCTTTGGAGTCTTTCACATCTACATGTACAGTGACCTTATCTGTGGGTGTCCCTAGGCAGTAATTCCAGTCCCAAAGCCCCAGAGCTCGCTGCCAGGTGGCCAGCAGGTGGAGCCCACACACCCAGGACCCTGTCCCCTCCTAGCAGTGATGGATGGGGAGCTAGGATCCCCAGCAGGAAGTCTGGGCCTGCACAGGTACCCCAAGCAGCAGCCACATGGCTGGGGATCCAGACACCCATGCCACTGCTCAAACTTACCTGGACTCTTCTATACAGGTTTAAGCATGTGCTAATACTTTCTACCTATCCTCTTTCCTTATCTTGAGATGTTTTTAAACCTCTAGATCCTATGGAGTAAAAATCATATTTATCAATACAATCATTGCAAGTTTCATTGTTAAAAAACCAGCTTGATTTTTTTTAATGGATATTCACCAATGTTAGAATTCACATTGAATCACAGTAATTATTACACATATCTGCCTGATATTCTAAGAGTTACTGAGGTTGTACGAATTTTAGCTTTTGTTCCCCTCCCCAGAATGTTATTAAAGAAGGTATTCTTTATTATCTATCCTCAATGTGACTTTCCTCAGCTGTTCCCTTCCCCTAAGTCCATCTGATATGGGCTCTTTGATTGAGACAATTTGCTTTTCAGTTCTATGGTTTCTATGTTTTTTCTTCTGCATGATAGTTTCACTTCTCTGCAGAAATTTCCCTGTTTGTTCACTCATATTGGCGAATTTTACTTAAAGCTTCAGACTTCTTACAGTAGTTTCTCTTTTTAAAATTGTTACTAACTCCAGTATTAATACTGGAAGTCAGTTTGTAAGTCAGTTTCTATTGATCACTTTTGCTATTATTTATGCGTGACGTTTTTCTCATATTTGGTATTTTTGCCTTTATTGTTGTCACATATGCTAATTACTAGAAAAGAAGTTATAGTGACTGTGAACTCTATAACCTTTCTCTGAAAGTTCTAGGAAAGAAATTATGGCCCAATCACCTTGAGTCAGTGGAAATAAGTTTTTACATTTTTTAAGGACTGGTCTATTGATTTTTTTGGGAAAACTGTTCTTAAGTAACTCCTCAGTTTTGAAATTGAGGATCTATCTTTGTTTCAGGCTTCTAACCTGACAGAGTCCAAGCTCTGTATTTTCCCCTCTTTGTCATAAGCAGGAGCTGAGATCTCTGTTTCTCATGCTTGCAGATGTTGCTTTTTATTGGGATTCTTGCAGTGTGTACTATACTTGTGCATTTTTTAGGAGCCAGGTAATAATTTCAGGGAAATTTATTTGCAGAACTTTGGGCATCACCATCTGCTCTTACATTTTATTTATTTTTAAAGATTTATTTATTTTTATTGAAAGGTGGATATACAGAGAGGAGGAGAGACAGAGAGGAAGATCTTTTGTCTGTTGGTTCACTCCCGAAGTGACCACAATGGCTGGAGCTGAGCCAATCTGAAGCCAGGAGCCAGGAGCTCTTCCGGGTCTCCCACGTGGGTGCAGGGTCCCAAGGCTTTATGCCGTCCTTCACTGCTTTCCCAGACCAAGACTGCAAACACCTGATTATCAAAGCATTAGCATCTTGGGACCCACGAAAAAGTATGCTGAAGACACCATTGGAAAGTGAGAGGAAATCAAAGGCATGGGTGCAGATCCAAGGGTGGGGTCTGCTTTGCGGCCAGAGCACTGGGCTGCTGCCCGCAACACTGGCACTTTCCATATGAGTGCTGTTTGAAGATCTGTCTGCTTTATTTCCAGTTTGCTTCCATGTTAACGTGTCTGGGAAGCAGCAGAGCATGGCCCATGTATTTGGGCCACTGCCACTCACTTGGAATGTCTGGATAGAATTCCTGGATGCTGTCTTGGGCCTGTCCCCAGCCTTCGCCGTTATGGTCATTTCAAAAGTGAATTAGTACATGCAGAATCTCTCTCTCTCCTTCTCTATGCAACTCTGCCTTTCAAATAAATTAATAAATCTTAAAAAAAAAGCTGAAGGCAATGAAAAAACTAATCAACTAGATTTGAAAAAATAGGACTTACAGGAAATGTAATTAAGTTTAGCAAATTTAATTTAATGGCTTAAATAATAGATTAGATAGAACTAAATATATCTGTTCTTTGAAAGGTAGGGAGGAAAAAAATGCAGAGAAAAAGAAGTGAAACACACCTAGGAGCCCATGTAAGAAGAGGGCTGGGAGCAGGAATCTGCTAACTTTGTCTTTAAGGATGACCTTAAAACTCGTATAGGCTTTGTTGGCTGTATGTTCTGGTTGCACCTATCATTAGAGAAAAAAATAATAAATGGTGCTTGTTAGAGTCCACAAGAAAGAGTACCTTTAGTGCCATCAGGCATAGGGACCACTGCAGTGGGATCTCACAGCAGAGTGGATTGGTGACGCTGTTCTCTGAATACAGGGAGGAAGTGGAATTCAGAGTCAGGAAACAGATGGTATTGAGAGGGAACATCGAGGGTAAGAGGGATTGTGCTTAACTCAAACTAACACAATGCTTCCTAAGGACAGGCCAGGCTGATGAGATATTACCTGGGGATGTTGGAGGATGAAAACGATCCGATACTGAGGATGATTAGGTATCAGTAATGGCGAGTAGGGAATGGGGTTCTTGTTAAGCTGACTTAACAGGGTTCTTTCATTGAAGCTGGATATACAGAGTTGAAGCTGGATATACATTGAAGCTGGATTAAAACAGAGTCATTTTAATGTTTACATAATTGATAAGAGTGTACACACGAGAGGACTACTTATAAGGTTGAGGTGGATCGAGGTATGCAGGAAGGTGAGTGGGACAAATGCTTCCAATTTTCCTTTTCTTCCCTTTTCTACTGTATCTTGGGTGAGGGGTACTGAGAGAGGATTAAGGGGCTGCTCCCATTTGCCAAACTACATCAGTACTTAGAGATGGGGGATATTCACTGTAACACCCAGCTTAGCCCACCCCACCCCACAACCCAGTTCACAAACATGCTGATGGATGCTGCTGCCTTGTCCAACCTATTCCACCCTCAGCCCTGACTCTCACACCTACCAGTGGGAGCTGCGGCCCAGCAGAGGAATGCCCACAGTTTCCCTAATAACCCTAATAGGCATAATCTCAGTCCCAGATCTTATATTTTCCAGGGAATTCTGTGGTCCGGGCTGACATGAATTGCACCCTGTCCTGACACTTTCCAGTAAATGCTCTGGCAAAACCAGTTGGCACTTACGCTGGATCTTTCATGCACCAGGGGATGCAATAAACTGGCTGTGTCTGGCTTTCCTCCAAATACAACTCACACGTAGGCTTGTGGTTGTTGCAGCCCTGCCCATCCTGGTCTGCCTCCAGTCCCAGCTCTTATACTCACCAGTGGGAGCACTGACCCAATAGGGGAGTCCTAGCAGCACCCCCAACCAGGTTTGCTCCTGGCCTAGGGTCTTGTGTGTGCTAATGGGTGCTGTGGCCCAGTCTGGCTTGGCCATTCTCACCTTGGTTTTCACTGGCAGGTGCTACAGCCTGGCTCTGCCTGGCTTCCCCACAAGTCTCAGCTCATACTGGGTGGTAGTACAGTCTAGCCCAGCCTGGACCTACTGTGAATTGGTGGGTGTTGTAACACACCCAGCCTGGACTGCCACCCCTTCTGACTCTCACACCTGTCAGCAGGTGTTGCAAACTGACCTAGCCAGGCCCAACCCCAGACCAGAGCCACATGTATGCTGAGAGGTACTGTAGCCTGACCTGATGTGGACTACCCCCAGCTTTAGTTCTTGCACTCTTCAATCAAGGTTGCTTCTTAATAGGGGAGTTCCTCAAGCTTTTCTATCAGACCAGCACCCAGTTGAGGATCTCATGTACACTGGTAGATGTTTGGCTCAGATTGGCTTGGTCCATCTCCAGTCCCAACGTTTACCAGTGGGTATCCTGGCCTTGCAACTCAGCCCACACCCATCCTGGCTCTCTCCAGTGGGTGCTATAGCCCAACCCTGCCTGGCCCATTCCCAGATCTGACTCTCACGTGGGTCAGCAGGTACAATGATCTAGCCCAACCCATTCCACACCCACTCTGGCTCTTGAAAGTGCCAGTGGGTGGTGGAGCCTAGCCCCATTTGGCACACTCTCAGACCCAGCCCACACATGACAAGGGATGTTGCAATCATGTGTTCAGCCTTGTCCATCACCACTCTTGGTTCTTGCACTCACCAGTGGGAATTGTAGTCCCCTTAGCTCCCTACCAGATCCACTCCAAGCTGCAGATCTTGTGTGTAAGTGGTTGTTCTGACCCAGACTGGCATGGCCTACTCCCTGTCTTGACCCTTGCCATTGGATGCTGCAGCCTAGTCTGGCCTAGCTCTCCCTCAGCTCTATCTCATGCCAGTGGGTAATGTAGCCTAGTCCCACGTAGCCTGGCTCCATTGCTGGCTCCCATGCAAACCATGGATGTGATAGTCTATCCTAGCCTAGCATTGCCCAAACCCAAGCCTGGCAGCAATACGTGCTAGTATGATGAGATTTAGCCTGGCCCTGCCTGGTCTGTCCCCTGAAACTTGCCCACATACCTGCAAACAAGTGGAACAACCTTGCCTAGCCTGGCTCACACCCAGCCCTGACTCATGTATTAATCAACAGGAGCTACAGCCCACTAGGGGAGTTTTGCAAGCTTCCCTACTAGGTCTACTCTACACCTATATCTCATGCATGTCAGTCAGTGAGTGCAGCAGCCCTTACCCGCATAATCTACTCACCCCCAACAGCCTTTGTGTGTGCTGGTGGATGTTGCATGCTAGCCCACCCCACACCAAATTCTCGGGTGTGCCTGTGGGTGCTGCAGCCTGGACCAGCCCATCCTGTTCCAAACCCCAATTCCTATAAGTGCTGGTGAGCCCGCCCCCTCCCCACCACCGAATCTGCCCCCCTCCCCAGATCTGGTTCTCTCATGTGTCAGTTAGTTTCACGGTCCAACATAACATGGTCCATGCCCTTCCCTGACTCACTGTGTACTGTGGTCCAGGCCTGTTGGGCAGGCCTCCTGGCCCTACCTTTTGTGTGGGCTAGTAGCCCAGCTTCAGGTCTCCCATGTGGCTGCTGCATTAGTCTGATCCAGAAAGGTCCTCCTAGTTCCCTCCCCCAAACCACTCCATCTCTTGTTTTCCTGCAAGTGCAGTGGCCTGGTTCATGGAAATCCCCCAGAAGTCATTCCTCATCTGTTACATACTCGCTCAGGGGGTCCACCCTCCTACACATCCCCATATTCCTTTTCCTGAGCGATCCACAGACCACAAGACCACGTGTTCCTGAGCCTGGTCTTCCAGCAGGGTGGTTTGTTGGCCTGGAGCCTTTCCTGCCTACCTGGGGCCCATGCATACTCATGTGTAAGTCTCTAGACCTGGTATATTGGCACGCTGAGTTCTTGAAGCTGAATTTTACACATATGAGCCTAAAGGAAAGTGCTAAATTTTGGATAAATGAATAATATTTGTTGCCATTAAAATGTGCTATTAGAGCCCGAGGCAGACATAGTCAATAGTTGATAAATATGTGTGGTTATGTTCCCGTAAAAATATTCTGGGCTGTAGTTTTCTAACCTAACTCAGGGACAAGAGTCTTCTGGCAAACACTTAATTGCAGATAAAAAGGGAAATAACAAAGGGAGAAAATATCCTGAAACACAGATGACATTGATTCTGATTCAGGCTTGACATTTCTTAAACTGGATGAATAAAAGAAAATCACACAGACTTACTAGAATGGAACCTCAGAACATCAAAGACAGTGTGATGTGAAAGAAGCCATGAACAGCATCCATGAAGAAACAAAAAAACTGATAGTTTAGCATGAAACCAAGCCATGGTCCAGAATGCTGAATGTAAATGCTAGAAGTCATCAGGTCCAAGTCTTCCAGCTTCCCTTCTGGAGCGTAAAGCTTCTTCCTCTGCTTTCAGGATTGTGACTAACCCCTTACAAAGTTAGCTTGGTGGGTTGTGGGAGTAGTGCATTTGACCTGTCAAGGTCCCAGATCATGGGACTCATGAGATCATTTATCCCTCCAGTAGGTGACATCTTGATGTTCTGTCTTGTGCTGATTGGCTTCTTTTCCAGCAACTTCAGGCCCCACTCAAAAAACAACTACCACCACCACATTACCCCTAGACTGACTACAGCACATGTTGCTGTCATCAAAATTCCCAACAAAAAACAAGAACGGCAGACCAACCAGGAACTTGGATACGAGCTAAACAGGTATCTCTGAGAGTCAACTTTAATGTGTAAGAATCTTTACCCCAATCCCTCATAGTACCCTGGAGTTAAGCAACCACACCCACGCTCCTTGCTGTGTGCAATAAACATCTGATTCCTTCTACATTTCTGTTGATGTCAGGAAATGGCTTTCTGTGAATCAGGTGAGTAGACTCACCTTTGAGGATTTTGCAGCAAGTCTTCTGAGTTCAAATTCCTATCCTGTGAAGAGAGGATCTAGCCTCTTGTCTGTCTCCCTTTGTATAAGGTGTCCTTGCCTTTTTTTTTTTTATTTAAAGAAAATGATATAAACACATCTTTAAACAGTTAGTTTGTTTTGATGCAATATGTTTTGAAAACTATACATACTTTTTCATTAATGAGTTTTCCATGAATTTTCTGAAGCTTCCTTATATGTGTGCTATGTGTCATGCATACATGTACTATATATGTGCATATTATCAACCTTTGCATGGATGCTTATACACACATGTTCCAAATTTTTGGGTGGATATCAATGATGCACCAATTTGGTAGTAGTACATGAAAATACAAAAAGTAACTCAAGTTTTATTTATCATAGTCCAGGGGAGAATTTAAGTATATTATAAATAATCATTTGTTTCAGATCACAAGGTTATTAACTCAGTGTAAACTTGACTTCAGAGCAAAAAGTATCATAGAACTGATTGAAGGGTAGGTACTGTGGCACAATGGACTATGCTACCATATTTGACATGAATGTTCCAGATCAGAGTGCCTGTTTGAGTTCCAGCTACTTATTTTCTGATTCAACTAACTGCTAATGCTCCTAAGGAATAACAAACTATGATGCAATTGCACCCATGCAGGAGACCTCGGTGAAGTTTCTGATACCTGGCTTTGACGTGGCTCAGTGCTAGCTGTTACAGCCAGAAGGTAGATCTCTCTTTTCTTTTCTCTCTCTCTCATCTGCCTTTCAAATCAATAACAAAAAAAATCTTTAAAAAATGATTTGAAAGGATTTTCTGTATTTTTAATATCATTTGACCTTTGAATATGAACCCAATCTTGGGCTTGTGTTTTTATATAGATTGCTACTAGTTTTGTTTGTTTTGTGCTTCTTCAGATGAGTGCAAAAGTGCAAAATTCTTTGCCTATTAAGGGCAACAAGTATCTCATATTTAATGCTTTAAGTGCATTTAACCAATAGTTGTTTCTTGATTTTGGAAAATTATATGTAGAAACAGAATCACTTACTGAGCTTTAGAAATACTCATGCTTTACTTTTTCATTTCTTTCCACTTTCCTAACATGACACACAACTGATGTAGAATAAATTACTTCAGGTATTGTGGGGAATACACTTCAGCAAGAGGCAGGCTTCCTTCTGCCTTTGCTTTGTGTTGCTTCTGAGTTCCAGTCTGCAAGCTAGAGACTTGCCTGGTACCCAGGTCTTGTCTTTGCCTCAAGAAACCATTCAAGAGTGAGTCAGAGAAAAGCAAATAGTGAGCGTGAGCGGCAAGCATTTGATTTGGAAAGTGAAAGTACACACTGTATAGTCGGTGTGGGCCGACCCTGAGAGGCGTGACCTTGTCTCTGAGCTGTGCTTACTGTTACGCTGGTTGTTTAATGAAAGGGAAGGTACATTCTAACATAGAGAGGAAACACTCATGGTTTTTCTGGGAAGTAGGTAGGTGGAGATTTCCTGCAACCTAGGTGCAACCATTTTTGCTGCTTGCCTGGGCTGATGTTTTCTTTCAAGCAGGATGGTATGTGTCATTTAGCATGCCAATGTTACAATGATTGTATAATGAGTTGTTGGTCAATTTGGGACAGAATTTGCCCCCTCAACAGATATGAACTGGTTTAAGCAGGGCATCTGTATACTTTAAGAGCAAGCACAAAATCTGTTCTTGAAATAACAGGAATGATTTGTGAATGGCTCAACTGCTCCCTTTACTCCCTGTCTTGATCAGGTAGCATTGCTCACATAAGGAAATTTTGCTTGTATTATTTTTTTAAACATTCATTTTATTTTTATTGGAAAGGCAGATTATACCTACAGAGGGAAAGAGATAGAGAGAAAGATCTTCCATCTGCTACTTCACTCCCCAGTGGCTGCAATGACCAGAGCTGAGTTAATCTGAAACCAGGAGCCAGGAAAGAGCTTCTTCCAGGTTTCTCAGGTAGGTGCAGGGTCCCAAGGCTCTGGGCTGAACTATATTGCTTTCTCAGGCCACAAGCAAGGAGCTGGATGGGAAATGGAGCAGCTGGGATGTGAATTGGCACCCACTTGGGATCCCAGCACTTGCAACGTGCTATTAGCTGTTGAGCAATTGTTTCGGGCCCTGGATTCATTTTTAGTCATATTTATGATGTTACAAACAAGCTTTATACATTTAGCAGCCCATATTAACTAAAGTTCTTTCATTCAAAAAAATAAAAAACAATTTCAGGGTGACTCATGAGATGTTATCCTTTTATATGTTGGGAGAGCTGAAAGGCGACACTCACATATAAGTGCATTATGTGTAAGTTTTAAATGGGCACAAAATCAATTTTTCCTCAGACTACTCAACTACAGCAGAGACGGTCTAACAAAAGACAGATTAACAAGAGAAAAATAAGCACATCTACTTTTGCATAAAGTACCTGTGAGGTGGGAGAAAAGTTACTCTAGAAAGTGACGTAGGAGTCTGCCTAAAATGGTGTATTTCAACAAGGAATAATAACTTTTAGAGCAGCATTAAAATAAAGAGAATCCTAGGCTTCAGAGGCAGGAAAACTGTGGGAAGACAAATCAAGACATATCTATGGCAAGATAGTCTGCTTGCAGATTCCTTTGGCTGCTGTAGTTAAGGCAATAGGCAATTCTGGTAAATGATTTATACCTAGAAACTTGGTGGGACAAAGGGGGATAGGGACAAAATGGAAATCTCATTTCTGGTTTTACTCAATAAGAGACAGAGAGCGTCTTGCATTTTGATTGCTTCACTTTAACAATCTTCACTATTTTGGAGAGGAATATTTTGGTTTTCTTCATTGTCTTCACTGCATTCCTTACCTCTTTATTCTTGCCAAACGTTGGTGTCTTGGCTTTGCTTATCTGTAATTAGCACAGGATACATCCCCAAATACCTCACAAGTTTTTCTTTAAGTGCTCTCAAATTGTGCTTTGGTAATGGATAATGTATTTGTTAACTCGCCATCTTCATCTTTATTTAGAGCATCCCCTACTTTGCCAGGTGGAATTGTGGCAGGTGGGAATGAAATAGTATCAAGTTCTGGCTCCAACAACCAGGCAGTGGGAAGAAAATCAAGTTAGAGATGAAAGCAATGGTTCAAATCAGGTGGAGCAAGGAGGTGCCTGAGAACCACAGGAGTTGAGCCCTCATTATATGCTATGCATTAGTATAGTGAGAATCTCTTCTCTTACTATGACAATTTGCAATTGCCATGACAACCTGCAGAAACGGCCATATTAGGAGAAAGCAGAGGACATCACACCTTTTCAGAAACACCAGGAACATTCCAGCCAGATGTAGCCCACTATCCTTGCAGTTGCCTGCTCTTTGCCTGCCTCTTTAATAGAAGCTTTCTCTTTTCTCTCTCTCTCTCTCTGTTTTTCTCTGTTTCTTCTATTTTAAAGATTTACTCATTTGAAAATGAAAGAGATGAGGAGGGGAAAGAGAGAGATATCTTCCATCTGCTAGTTCACTCCCTATATGGCCATACCAGCTGGGGCTGCACCAGGTGGAAGCCAGGAGCCAGAAACTCCATTCAGATCACCCTCAAAAAGGCAGCAATACAAACTCTTGAATCATCATCTTCCCACATGCATTAGAAGGTGGGGGGCTGGACTGGAAGAACAGAGTAGATGGGAGATAAACCAACACTCCCACAGGGAATGCCCAAGCAGCAGCTTAGTCTGCAAGTTGTGATTGATTTCCGTCCCTCACTGGAGCCAAGAGCTCTCTTGGAGCTTCAGTGGACCTACACAGGGTTCTCAGCTGTCCTCTGTCAGTGGTGGTGATTCAGCATCCAATTTCTCTTCCTGAGGAGTATTTCTGATGTCCTTCCTGAAGGTTTTTTTGTTTGTTTTGTTTTTTATGGTATTCATTTGGGATCCTAGACAGTTGTAGCTGGGGTCCTTTTTCCTCTCTGCAATTGTCATGTAAGATTGATGAAACTGGTGCAGTAGATATATGCTTGATTTGGGGGAGGATTTGTTTTATAAGCAGCATCTTGGCATTGTAGAATACAAAAACCTAGATCTGCTAGAACTAGCCGATTACCAACACTGAGGTGGTGGGAGAAAGCAAGAGTTTTTTTTTTTTGGTAAAGCATTGAGGAAGAATCAGCTAGCAATTTCTCAATTCCCACACTCCTGGAGGAACTGATGGTGGTGAATATTACAGAATAAAATGGGGATTTGGCACTGTACAATCAGCTTCTTTATCTCTCCTATCTTCTACTTTCCCATGTGTTTTTAGTTATCCTGCACTATACTTTGATGGCCAGTGGTAGGAGCCAGTCTGTCTGATTTGTGATGGTCAGAGTTGGCTCCAGCTTGTGTTTAAAGTTAGATTGGTGCTATGTTTGTTGTTTTATCAGAACCTTCCAGTTCCTACAAACTCTTAGAATGGAATGACATCTGTTATCAGATGTCAACTATAGAGATGGTTACTAAATTTTGAGTCTTTGTGATTTAGGATCTTGAGGGATGTTGGCCTTATTTTTAATTTAGTAAAATTATCTTTGGTAAGGAGTTGACTTGTAGTCATCAAAAAGAAACAGAGGGACTCCAAGTTGAAAGAGACTTGGATCTGATAAAATCAACATCAAAGGCGTTGGTTGTAAGAGGTTCCCATTCAGGTTTAGGGTCTTATGACTCTTGAATCTGTAGGTATCTTTGCCAATTGGCAGGTGGCGCATGAAGCTAGGAGTTTCAGAAGATCACTAAAAACTTCTGTTTCCTCATCTCTTGGCTCCAATATTCTCAAGATTATTTGTTATTATATTGGAAGGCATTCAGAATGAGAGAAGAAAGACTCTGGAAAAATATTACTCTTTATAAGCCTCCAACTTCTGGTTTCTGTCAAGCGGGTGAAGCAACATGTTTTCCTGGCCCCTTGGCAGAAAAACAATCCATGGAGCAAGAAAAAGTATGGTTTCCTGGGTCTAAAAACCATTACTCCAAAAGAACAATAATAAACCCTGGATGCTGAGGGAGGCAGACAAATTCCTTCCTCCCTGCCTCTCTCCGTGCCTTCCTTCCTCCCTCCCTCCTTTTCTTCCTCCCTCCCTCTTTTCCTTCCTTCCTCGCTTCTCTCCTCTCTCCTTTCTTCCCTTTTTTCCTCTTCCCTTCCTGTTCCTTCCCTTTCCTTCCTTCCTGTCTTTCACTGGAAGAGATAAGTGGTGGCAACGTTGTTCTTAGGGCACAAAGCAAGGCCCAGAGGGACTGAACATGCCTGAATTCTCCTTGGCATTCCTCTTGTCCATAGTTTCATGGAGAACACCATGTTGTATATTACATTGAAAGCGAGTCACCTCAAAGATGAAATCCAGCCACAGGTGTTGACTGACGGAGCAGCAGTGATTGGAGGCAATGCCAGGTATTTATAGTACTGGGCAATATTATCCATTTTTAAGCTCAGTGGTCAGCTAATCTCTGCAAAATGGCAAACAATAAATATTTTAGATTACTGTGTTATCTTTTCTGTTCTAATTACCCAGCTCTGCTCCTGGAAGCAGCCATAAACAGTATGTAAGTGAGTCAATGTTTCTGTGTTCCAATAAACTTTTTTAAAAAACAAAAAACAAAACAAACAAACAAAAACCAGGCAGTGAATCAGATTTATTCCAAGAACCATGGTGTGTGGACCACTCCCTTATAATAACCAGATGGCTTTTGGCTCTTTCTCAGTATTCATTACCAAGAAGAACAGTTGGCGTCTCAAGGGGTACATGAGTTCATAGCCAAACAATAGACAAGGAAAAATGTAGCCCTCTAAAAACAAAGACCAACTGTTAGTTATTTTAAAAAGGTTAGCATTCTAGTTCATATGATATTACGATATTATTATGTGCAGCTAATTCCTGCAACCTGGTGCTTTATCGTGAGCTGAATGCACCAGACACAATGAAGTATCTTAGGAGGTTTATTCCATCTGGGCAGGAACAGGATGGACTCAGCGGGAAAAGGGGAAAGAGGGAGGATGGAGACACCTGGGGTCTCTTTATGCAGGTAGGCCCTCAAAGTGTGGCAGGCAGGATTGAGAGGGATTGAGGGCAGGCCCCAGGGGATTGGTGCCTGCAGATGAATGCCTAGGCATGATTGGTAAGTGGGCAGGGTTGGGAGATTGGGGGTGGGATTCTCAGGTGAAATGCCAGGTTACATTTGATTGGTGGATGGCTAGAATGGCGCAAATTTCGTGAGCTGTGAGGAAGAAGGAATGGTGCCGGGTCCAGGGTGGGATATTCGAATAACTCCTTACACCAAGAGCACTATATACACAATGAAGTAGGATTACTCATTAGAACAGAATTGAAAACATACAAAGTAAGGATACTCCAGGAATTAAGGGAAGATGTTAGGAAACTTTAAAAGGATAGGAAATCACAAAAAAAGAGTTAAATAGCAATTTTTAGTATGCATAATAGTCATTAACATAAAGATCATCATGGACTGTAAGTTGGTATGGCTAAGAAACATATGTGAGTTGGAAGATTACACTGAAGTCTCACGTGAGGGCAACAGAACACATAACAAGATAGAATACATTTAAAAAATAGAGTAAACACAGCAAGATCTAAGAACTCTTATATGGAGTTATCTTAGAAAGAAGAGAAGTACAGAGAAATTGCTATTTTAGGAGATCATGGACAGAAATGTGTCAGATTTAGAGACGCATAAACAATCTTCAATTGAAAGGGCTAGGGAAGTATCAAACAGAACAGAAAATTAAAACCTTATCCCTTTAAGCCATATTGCATAAAGGAAGACTCCAGATACGATGTTCTCAGTGTGAAAATAAAGTGAAACAAAGCCAAAGACAAATAGAAGAAAATATAAGCTACTGGTTCTGTAACATTGTACCTGGCAGATAGGGCCAGGTACCTGGTAGAATGAACAAAAAGGGGAGCTTCTTTGAAGTGCACAGGATGCTTGTGTCTCCCCAAAGATGCGTTTAGTAAGAAGAAAGTGTGAACCCACGGTGAAGTTCTAGTTTGACCATGAGATGAGCAGCTGATGGAGAATTTTTGGAATGTGCCGAAATTTCCTCAATTTCCAGTTTCATCACAAAATGGCAAAGAAACCAAGAAAGCTGTATAAGAGAGTACAAAGTGCTTGTCTTTTCAACAGCCGCCTTTGGCCAGATCAGCGTGTTACTTTCCATTTCTTTGTGTTTGCAGTTTTATTATGAGAAAGCAAGGAGACTGAGCGTTCAGGCTATCATGTGAATTCAAAGAAGACGTTACTAGTTACACCTTCTGACGGCTGTATTTTGAGCAAGCTGGCCAAGATTGCCATCCCAGCCCTCTGATGAGTTTTGTCCCAACTTTCTGATAATTAGCTGCTGGTCCATTTTTTTTCCCCAAAACTGTGCTCAATAGATTTCACTTCAACCAGATTTTGGAGTCGTTCTTGAAAATGCCCCTCCTGACTGCTCTGGTGAGTTATTCTGACTTAGTAAATTCTGCTTTTTCTCATTGATTTGTCTGCATTCTTCCTTCATGTGTGGCAAGGACCGAGGTTGCCTCCATCCCTTGCCCTGATTTCCTGTAACAGTATGGATTGATGTGCTTTTATTTAAATGTTACAGTTAAAAGAAATGTGAATCATGAGAGAGATAATTGATAAATTGGAGTTACCTCAAAATTACAGATTTCTTTTAAAGCATGTGTACTGTGGACAAGCTTAAGATACTGGTGACCAACTGGGGGCCAATATTTACAGTTTTTATAAACAACAGAGGATTAATGTCACAGTATGTATAGAATTGTCTTTAAAAATAATACAATGTTATAATAGTATAATGAACACAATAGAAAAACAAATAAGACCCAGCAATGCACAGGAAAATTAAATAAGATATGCATGTAAAGATATATTTAAATTGGTCAGTAATCAGACAACTGCAAAACAAAACAAATGACAGTAGAAAAGAAAATAGTAGACATATCAATCATAGTTTATTAACCTGCAGTTAGAAGGAATGAAGCAGATATACACATAAAATCATGTTTATTTAATTATCAGTTTAAAAAAGAAGCACAGTATGAAGTGTAAAAGAATGCCATCTGTATACATTAAACCATGCATATCATCAAAGTTAAACTCACCCCACAGAGCCAAATACACAGAGAAGGCACTATTAGAGCTGCTGCAACAGGAGGCTAGAACAGTTTGAACTCGACTCTGTTGAAATGTATGTGAGGAGATTTTACAAGAATGATGAGATACATGGAAAGTTTTTCAAGAGGATATGTCCAACAAGGTGAATTACTATTTGTTGGTAAATGTTTTCCTGTGTAACAAGGGCCTCAGTGTTTGCTAATGAGTGCCCATCAAAGGTAGGCTGCTATCATCCCAGAGACTGTGAGAATAGGGGCACTATCTTTCTTGATTAAATTTCAAAGGGATAATATTCTGCTCTTTGGGAAAAATATCCCATGGTTATCAAACTGGCAACAACTATTTTTTAAAACTCTTTCTTTTTCATGAGGCAATTCCATAGACTCAGGGATTTCCCCTTTCCTCTCCCTGTTTCCCTTCCTCCTTTAATTTCCCTCATATTATCACAATAGTATAGTCCTATAACCAGTAATATTAGATGATGACCACCCACCGCCCATGCGCTGGTGGAATAATATCAGCAAGTTGTTCAAAGTTGTAACGGAAGCTTTATTGGAAAATCTGCTCCTGGGCCCCCTTCGCACAGAGTGGAAGGAAGATGGAGGCGAAAAAGGCCTCTGAAATAAGTGTGGGGGAGTTTTATGTCCCTCTAGACACATGGTTAGGCAAAAGGAGCTGTCTGTGCCTCAGCTATGCAAGGAATGTCCATTCAGGTGTGCCATTGGTCAACTGGAATCCTACCAGACTGGTGACATAACTGGCTCCTGTGGCCCCTCCTGTTCCAGGCTGAAGTCTGGGAGACATGCTGGGTCCAGAGCAGACCAGCCCTTCGTCTCCAGTGCCCTGGGCAGCCATCAAGTCACAAGTCCATCATTCTGCTATTTAAGTGTATCCTGACATCTGAAAGATTGTTGTTGGAAGACATAACAAACACAAATTTTCCAAAGTTAATGATCTTAGAGAAAGTAAAAAATATTTTAAATACTGGTGTGTGTGTCTCTGTGTGTGTGGTTCAATGACCTGGAGTTAGGAATCCTGTCTATCTAGAGTTTGGGCAACATAAGGAGAATGGCCATGGTTTCTTACTCAACACTATACCACAGTGCATATTATGTAAGAAATACATAAAAATGGGTGTCTGCCAGGAGAAGCAAGAAAAGGTAATAGGGAATCAGGATGAAAAAGGAATAGGATAGAGGATGGTAAAGAAAGATGAATGAAAAGAAATAAAAAGAATAAAAAGTCCAGAGTTTCCTGGTGAGTCAGCATTAGTGTTTATCAGCCTACCCAGGATTCTGCAGGCTATCATAAAAAATTGTTTTTTGTAATTCCTTAATCAACATCAGCACACACAACTTACTTTGCAAATGAAATTTTCCTGGGCCTGCAGATCCTTACTGAATCAAGAACTCCTATCAATGCTCATTCTTTTTGATATTTTTCCTATTAATATCTACTTGCATTACATATTTCTGTCCCCGTTCTTTATGGTTGTGGGTTGTGCCTGGGTGCCTGCCAAATTTACTGGCCTAATTTCTGTGGCACTTATTTATCTGCCTCACTTCATCATCTAAAATGGTGATCAGATGCTGAACTGTTCCCTTTTTGATTAATGCTGCTTAGGAGTATTAGATTAGAAAATGGTTGCGTCCTACTTCACACAATAAACAAGTAAACAGGGCTGAGTCTTGTGTGAATCTAATGGAAATGTAAAATGTCTGATTTCAATAAAAATCTAGTGAGAATTTGCATGTTTAACAATCTTTGTATGTAATCTGCTTGCATAATAGAATTTGATTCACATTAACCGAAGTTTTGATACAGTTTGATATTATGAATAATAGTCACTGTATTTTACAAATGAGGCAACTGAGAGAACAGAAATACATTGATATAGCACCATTTCAAAACGAAGAGGCAACCAACAAAATGGGATGAAATTTTTGCACAGGACACAATAGAGAGGGGACTAACAGCCAGGATTTGTTAAGAGCTTCAGAAACTCAAAGACAGAAAAACAAAACAAAGCAAAACAAAACAAACAAACAAACAAACAAACAAAAACCCCACACCAACCCAAGAAATGAGCAGACCTTTTTCTTTTTTGCTTTATTTATTTATTTATTTTTCTTTTTTTAGTTTTAGCAGACTTTTTCCAAAAGAACAAATTCAATTGCTCATATACATACAAAAAATGCGGAAGTTCTCTAGCATTAGGGAAATGCAAATGAAAGTCACATTGAGGTTCCCCTAACACCAGTAAGTCTGGCCTACATTCAGAACTCTACTAACAATATCTGCTGGCATGGATGTGGAGAACAATGTATCCTACTCCACTCTTGGTGGGAGGGTAGGCTATTCAGGCACTATGGAAATCAATATAGAGAATACTCGGACAACTGAAAATTGATCTATTGTATGATCTAGCTATCCACCCCTTGGAATATATTTAAAGAAAATGAAATTTGCATATGAGAAAGTGACTCGGTAACCCTATATTTTTAGCAGTATAATCCGTAATAGCAAAGACTGGACATAACCCAGAGACCCATTGAAAGAGAAATGTATAGAGAAACTGGCACATCTATAGCACAACATACTCACTGTTAAAAGTAAATATATATGTAGATGTGTCACATGTTTATGAAAAAAAATGAAATTCCTCCGTTTGTAACCAAGTGTTTCCATCTGGAGACCCTCAAGCTCAGTGAAACAAGCCAGTCCCGAAAGGACAAATATATGTTCTCTCTGATATTAGGCACCCTTCATACAAAATGTAAACCCAATAGATACATAAGCAAACAGTATATACATATATTCTCATAGATAAACTATACAGTGGATACTAGCATACTGGGAAGTTGTAGTATGCATCTCCACTCCAGAATAAAAGGAGGACTCCCAATGAAACTATCAAATACAACTTGACACTTTGCTGCTAGGTTTTCTATCATTGTCTATACCTACCATGATACACTTAGGTAACAGCATGCTGGACTTCTGACTGTTGCTGAAGGATTATACTATTGTAATAAAATAGGGGAAAACAGTAGGGGAAGGGAGAATGAAGGAATTCCTATACCTACAGAATGTCATCATGGAAGATGATAGTAACAATAAAAATACAAAAAAAAAAATTTTGTACTTTTTTCATTAAGAATAAATGTAATAATGGGCCCGGCGCGGTGGCGCAAGTGGTTAAGGTCCTCGCCTTGCACGCCCGGGATCCCATATGGGCGCTGGTTCTATCCCAGCAGCCCCGCTTCCCAACCACCTCCCTGCCTGTGGCCCAGGAAAGCAGTCGAGGACAGCCCAAAGCTTTGGGACCCTGCACCCGCGTGGGAGACCCGGAAGAGCTCCTGGCTTCGGATCGGCATGGTATCAGCCGTTGCGCTCACTTGGGGAGTGAATCATCGGACGGAAGATCTTCCTCTCTGTCTCTCCTCTCTGTATATCCGCCTTTCCAATAAATAAATAATAAAAATAAGTCTTTAAAAAAAAAGAATAAACGTAATGACAGTGATATTTTAATTCCAAATTAATTTAAAAATTGCCAGCTTTTGGCACTTCCCAATTATGCTCTAGTGAATATTCTTTTTGTTTCCCAAGTAAAGCTAACTGTATAGCTTACTTACTGGAAATTAAAGTGTGTTTGGCTGACAGCTAGGAAAAGATCACTAAAATCTGTTTTGAAATAATTTTAGGAGACTGATGAGATCATAAAAATATGAAACACAATTTGTATCTGAAGGCATTGATAATAAGCAAATAAACAAATGCTGATTAAGCTTTAATGTTCTTAAGGCATTTAATTTACAAAATGAAGAAACATCAAATGCATTGATAGATTTGAAGCTATTATTTTAGTTTGTGGGTGGATCATGTTTGAAATCTGAAACATATGATTCTTATTTAAGGACCATGTTAAATCATAATCTAGCTTGCCATTTCCCAGAATTCCAAAAATGAATCTCTGAACAGGTTTATACTCCAGTCTGCATGGGTCTGTCATCAGTTTCAGCCATTCCCGTCAGCTGCTCCTGTTTCTGTCCATTTCGCTATGGTCCATTTAAGGGAGACAGCTGTGTGTTCCTGCTGCCAGGGCTCCTCCTGGCACTGTGCGGTTGCAATATGTCCTCATGCATGAAGAACAGAGTGGACAATTGTATTTCCCGTCAACATGCCATGTGATATATCTCCTAACTGAGCCTTTATGTCACCTGTGCCTTATTAATATTCAAAGGCATGAGAAGAGTTGTTTAAATTTAGAGAATTGGGTCATGAATGACCTTCTGCCACTGTTGGTTTAGGAGGCTTCGGTTTCTTACATTTGTTAAAAATCATTTTTTGCTAAATTAAATGTCAATCTTCTATTCTGTGAACCTGGTTCTGTTCCAAAATCAGTTGAGAAATTGGAAATAAATTGCTATGTGACTTACTGAATTTTAAAAAATGCCAACTATTTTAGACTTATCTGTAGGTCCTGTATTATTAAACTTCCATTATCTAGGAAATAATCTATGAGTAACAAATTTATGATTGCCCACATTTTATTCCTAGACATTTTAGGGTTTATTTCTACACTTGATGTTAGTCAAAAGGCTGAGAAGTGATTTAAGGTTTATTTCTAAGGTAGAGATCCTCAGAGGGATGGCTGGGACCTACAATACTAAGCCTTTAATTTTGTGATCAGCTGTCTCCTTCACCTGAGCTTCTCCCATGGGTCTCTGAAGAATAGCAAAAACAAAAAGAAAGCTCCCGGTTACTGGCCTTGAAGTAACTTACGCATTTCTTTGTTGTGCTGTGCGATGCGAGATATTCTAAGGTTCCTCTGGTCTATGAGAGGAGGTAGGTAGGGTTTGTAACAAAGATCTTGTCATATCTACATATCATATCTTGGTATCTTACCACTGGGATGGGATAAAGTAGCACAAAAAGAAACTAAGGCAGACCCTGCTGGGACAGAACACTCACAGCCACAAGCCACAGCACAGACTCCACGTCTCTCTTTTCCTCCATCATTGATAGTGTGAGAATTACAACACAGAAACATTTCTCTTCAGCAGTCCTGGAGAACTCACAGGTTATACAATTTATACTTTGGGCAGTCGCTCAACTCCATAGGCAAGCTTCCAAATGTCCACAGATTTCAAACTTACCTTTTGCAACAAAAAGCTTTTAATTTTATTTTTGGTGAACTTTTGGAATTGTCCTGCATATATGTGAAAAGAGGAATCCAAATATTCTTCCACTAAACAGTTTTGTCTGGTTTGCTTATTGCATCTGAAGCACTCAAACACTGAAGTAATAATACATATTTTTAAATTTAACTTTTTGAATCAACAGATAAAATTGCATTTACTGTGCACAACTTATTGCTTTGCAATACATTTACATTGTGATTTGACTAACTCTCGTTAACACTCAGATTATCTCATAGTTACCTTTTTTTTTTTTGTGGTGAGAACACATTACAATGTTTTAGAATAGACCTCCTGACCTTATTTCTCCTATCTAGCTAAAATTTTGTATTTTGTGGACCAACATCTCCCTAATACCTTTGTCCATAACCACCATAGCCACAGGTAACCTCACTGTGCTCCTTACTTAGAAGAGATCAAATTTTTATAGATTTCATGAGAAAGACTACGCAATATTTATCTATTTATTTTGTTGCATCCAATCTGAGCCTCTCCCTAAGAAGTGCAGCCCACATAGTTGTGCAAAGCACCAAGGTTTATTGAGGAGGCAGGTAAACAGACCAACCGGCTGGGGTCAGCACTCCTTTCCTTCAGAGAGTGACCATGAGGTGAGAGTTAGATGGTTTTTTTTTATAGGAAGAGTGAGTATACAGCCATGGGAATCACGAGTTGGGCACCACAGGAGTCATGGGAACAATGGGTGGACAGTGGGTAGGCTATAGCAACCACAGGAGGCTGCCATGGGGATGAGATGATGGGTAGGCTCCAGCAGCCATGGAGGCAGTCTCAATCATACAACATTGGTTACTGGAACCTAGGGTTGCTGGCATGTTAGCCTAGTGATCTGGCCCAAACAGCAGGAAACTGATAAAGCATTTTGCACAGAAGCATGAAGAGCCAGGTTAGCAAACTTATGCAAGTCTGAGCAAAAGTGACTCCATTTTGAGTTTGGATTTCCCAATTTCTCTTATAATTCAGTATCCATCTTATTTCTTTGGTTGTTTGATGCTGTTGCGAAGGACAGTTGGTCCTTTTTTTGTTTGTTTGTTTTGAGGTTGAATGGTATTCCATTATGTCTACATGTTTCACAATATTTTACTCACTCAGCCATGATGGGCACCTAGATTGAGTCTATCTTATCTTTTGTGAATAATATTGCAATGAAAATGCCAGTGCTCTATTTGACATGCGATTTCATATTTATTTATGATTCTCATGTATTTATTCTTGCTGTCATTACCTGTGCTTTTAGGGTTGTATATAAAAAAATGTCATGCAAATTGGTGTCATTTAGGTTTTCTTTTCATTCTTTCACAGACTCAGGTCTCACGTTTAAGTGTTTAATTCATTTGAGTTACTTTTTACATATACGCTGTGCCAAGAGTTGAATTGAATTCTTCTGCAGGTGGGTGTCCAGTTTTTCTTGAACCATTTATTCAAGATATTGCTATTCTGGTTGTTCTGTTGTGTGGCACCTCCAGGGATTTTTCCCCCCTCAAGAGTCCTTTGGTTCTTCAAGATCTTGTGTGGTTCCACACATATTTTAGGGTTTTCTCCCCTATTTTTAAAATACTGATTTATTTATTTTTATTACAAAGTCAGATATACAGAGAGGAGGAGAGAGAGAGAGAGGAAGATGTTCCGTCCAATGATTCACTTCCCAAGTGACTGCAACAGTCGGTGCAGTAAATTATTAGATTAGGAAAACATATTTTCAATTTGTTACTAAGGTCACTAAGATGGATTTATTATTGTGTCTTTATTTCTCGTTTTGAAATTCTAAATATAAAAACATCCAGAAATTTTTTTGTAATACATGTCATTCACTTTTAAACTTAAAAAAAATTTATTTCTTTTTCTTGGAAAGGTAGATCAGATTTACAGAGAGGAGAGATGTACAGAAAGATCTTCCATCTTCTGGTTCACTCCCCAAATGGTCATAATGGCTGGAGCTGAGCCAATCTGAAGCTAGGAACCAGGAGCTTCTTCCAGGTCTCCTATGCAGGTGTAGGATCCCAAGGCTTTGGGCCATCCTTGACTGCTTTCCCAGGCCACAAGAAGGAAGCTGAATGGGAAATGGAACACCTAAGACGTGAACTGGCACCCATATAGGATCCTGGCGCTTGCAAAGTGAGGGTTTAGCTAATGAGCCATTATACTACTCACCCTCCTCCCCTTTTAAAGGTCTAAGACATTTTTGATTTCTCCATTTCTAGGAATTCTGAAACAACACAACCCTAGATATTTCCTTAGTTTACTCAAAAACAGCTGAATGGTCAGAAAAGGATCTGAGATTTTTTTAAGGGCACTGAAATCACTTTAGGTTTTCAAAGTGCTCTAAGCCTCATTGGAGGCTTTCAGAATTCGGACTACCTAACCTTATGGAATCACAAGTTCCATTGGTTAGCGTAAGAGTTGGGGTAGTGATAGGCTGAGCTAGGCATGATTGTGAAACCCACTGACACTCACAGGTATTGGGTCTGGAAAAAGGTGGGACAGGTCCAGGCTGCAGCACCCACTTGGGCACCCTAAAACAAGGTGTGGGGTGGGTTGTCCTGCAACATCCACCAGGTTATACCAAGGCTGTGGTAGAGGATGCAGGCTGTGCCTGTTCAGGGCCTAGCACTTGCTGGCACGCATGAAATCTGGGTCTGGGAGTAGCCCAAGCAAGGGAATCTGGGAAACTTTCTTTTTTTAAAAAAAGATTTATTTTTATTATTTTCTTATTGGAAAGGCGGATATACAGAGAGGAGAGACAGAGAGGAAGATCTTCCGTCTGATGATTCACTCCCCAAGTGAGCGCAATGGCTGATGCTATGCCGATCCGGAGCCAGGAGCCTCTTCCGGGTCTCCCACGCGGGTGCAGGGTCCCAAAGCTTTGGGCCGTCCTCGACTGCTTTCCCGGGCCACAGGCAGGGAGGTGGTTGGGAAGCGGGGCTGCTGGGATAGAACCGGCGCCCATACGGGATCCTGGGTGTGCAAGGCGAGGACCTTAACCACTTGCGCCACCGCGCCGGGCCCAATCTGGGAAACTTTCCTAGTGGTTCACAGCTTCCACTGATGATCATGTTGTCCAGGCCTGGGTGTTGGGCAGGCTGGGCAAGGTAGTTCCACCCATTGGCTAGTGTGCAGGTTGGTTTTGGGAAGGAGTGGACTGGGCAGGCCTGAGCAAACCTTGTCCCACTAGCAAGGGCAGAAACCAGGCTGGAGTATAGGTCATGCCAGGTTAGGCTGTCATACCTACCAGTCTGCATGAGCCAGGGATGGGAACAGAATGAGCAGGGCAGGTTCCAGCACCTGCCAGCAAGAATTGAAAACTGGGGACCTGGCACAGTGGTCTAGCAGCTCAACTCCTTGCCTTGGACGTGCTGGGATCCCATATGGGTGCTGGTTCTAATCCCAGCAGCCCTGCTTCCCATCCAGCTCCCTGCTTGTGTCCTGGGAAGGCAGTAAAGAAAGGCCCAAAACCTTGGCACCCTGCACCCATGTGGGAGACCTGGAGGAAGTTCCCTGGCTCCTGGCTTCGGATTGGCATAGCTCTGGCCATTGTTACTTGGGGAGTGAATCATTGGATGGAAGATCTTCCTCTCTCTCTCTCTCCTCCTCTCTGTATATCTGACTTTGCAATAAAAATAAATAAATATTTTTTAAAAATGGAAACTGGGAGTCTACCTGGTCAGATTAGGCTGCAGCATCTGGAGGCAAAGACCAATACTAACACGGGAGGAACTATACCAAGCCGGGTCAGAGCAACCACTGGTACAGGTGAGATCTGTGGCTGGGAACAGGCCTTGTTGGAGAGCAAAGGGGACATCCTGGCTGTGTTGTGGGTACCACTGGTGAACGCAAGAATGGAGTGGGGGCTGCAGTCTGGTCTGGACAATGCTGCAGTGTCCATTGGCACAAGTGTCGGCTGGATATGAGATGTGCAAGAGTGGGCTAGACTCCAACATCCACTGGTGCTTGTGAGAACCAGAGTGGGTGTAGGATGGGCTAGGCTTGGTCTCTGTCCCTGATGAGCCACCTGTGAGCTATGTCTGGTTGTGGACCAGGCTTCGTTGGGTTTTAGCACCTAACAGTAGGAACAAGAATGGGTGAGGGCCAGTCATGAATGGCCACTGTTCCTGCTAGGACAGGAGGTGAACTGAGTAGGACTGGCCCGTGGATCCACCGGTGTTTGCGAGATCTGGCATTGGGAGAGGTTCTGATGGTGAACAGAGGACACAGTCCCTGAGATGAGCACAGGAGCCAAGACAGGGAGAAGTCCAAACTAGGCTAAGTTATGGTACCCAGTGACATAAGTTTGGGTCAGATCTAGGGCGAGCGAGGCTAGGCCATTTCATATCACTCGCTGGCAGATCTGAGAACCAGATTGGTGTGTGGGACATTTCAGGTCAGGCTGAAATACCAGCCAGTTTATATTAGGGTTAGAATGGAGGGCAATCTGGCCTGGGCTAAGCTGTAGCCCTCACCAGTGTGAGCTGGAACTGTAAGAGGGGGCACTGGCCTGGGCCATGCTACAGCACCCACTGCCAAATGCCGAGATGAGGCGGACCATGCCAGACTGGGTTGCAACACTGAATCAGCACACGTGAGAACTAAGAAGGAAGGAGGGGGGAGAACTTGGTAGGGGAGCTGCGGAGAACTCTCCTGCTCGGCCACTACTCCCACTGGTGAGTTATGAAAATTGGGATTGGGGGCAGACCAGGCTGGGCAGGACTGTAACACCTGTTGGCCTGCATGTGAGCTGGATCAGGGGAAAGCCAGGCTGGACTGACTGTACCTACTGGTACATGCATAAGCCATAGTGGTATGGGCTGGTTAGGCTTTGCTGCAGCATCAGCTAACAGATGTTGGCATGGAAGGGGCTGGGGGGATAGATTCTGCAAAGCTAAACTACAGAACCACCTGGAAAGTGTAAGATCCGGGAGTGGGAGTAGATGTAATAGGGATATAGTGGGTGCCTCCCTCTTGGGTTTTCACTCCAACTAGTGAGAATGAGAACCAGAACTGGGACAGGCATGACTAGACAGAGTGACACCAATCAGCATATGTGTGGGCTCAATGGGGCGGGGGGACTTGTTGGGTTGAACGAGGCTTCAATGCCTATTGACATGTTTGAAAACTAAATGGGATGTAGGACAGACAAGATCAGTCTGCTGTACCTATTGGCAAGCACAGGAACCAGGGCAGGGGGCCTGGTGGGTTGTAGGTTACTGTGACTAGGCTTCAGCTCCTACTGGCTTATGTGAAGACCGGGTGTGTGTGGGTAGAATTGGGCATGGTTGCAATACCCATTGGTTTGCATAGAAGACAGGGCTGGAGACAGAATTGACCCAGTAGTTGCAGCCACCAGTGTGCATATAGGCTGATTGGTCAACAGACTATGCTGGACTCTGTGTTCATGAACATACACAAGAATCAAGTCTGGGATCACCTCAGATGAGGTTTTTTTTGGGAATCTTCCCAACTGAACCACTAGAGTCAGAACTCCAACCATGGAGAGAATTGTAGGTTCCAAGGTCTGACTGTGAAGTTCAGGCATAAGAGCTGGGCCTCCTCAATGGCTTAGATGGAGCAATAGACAGCATATCCAGGTGCACATGGAGGAAATGGCAGTATATTGGAGTTTTCAGAGAACACCTACTACTATAACAGAGGACAGGGGACAGAGAAAATTGATCAATTACTCCAGCAAACAGTTGGCAGGAATATCTGGGCAAACAGAGACGCTGAGATGGACTATTTCAGCTAGTGGATTCTGGAGAGATTTCATTGGTATTGGAGTGGCAAAATTGACAGCAATTTAGTACTGTTAACTATCAAGACCACTTGAAGGGGAGCCTTAGAGCTTGCCCCACATTGGGCACTGTGGATGGCATTGGGTACAGAGGTGGTTGGATGGCTGGGGGTGGTTTCTCCTCTTATCTTCCCCTTCCCCCAGATACAGGAAGGAAAAAAGAGAATGTGGAAGCAGTGATCTCACCCACTTTCCTCTAGTCCTTGACCCTCCACATCACAATCAAGAATGTAAAAATCATCCAAAATAAAACTAAAAAAAAAAAAAAAAGAAATAAGGAAAGAAAATATCTTAAAGACTAAGCAGTAATTCAGAATTAAAAAAAAATTTATCTGACCGAGTGCAGTTAGAGTCCAAATGTATGTGACGCATTATTGGGCTTAGAGACCCAGCCTTAAGTATGTGAGGATCCTTGCTATGGAAAGCACTAGGGTTGGGGATATAGTGCTATATACGCTGTAGTTATTGGTTATCTAACCAAGCCATGTAGATTCATTTTTAAAATCTTAAGTATGTGGTGAGCATTTTGGTGCTTTGGGTTAAGAGACTGTGTAAGACTCACTACTATTCAAGCTGCCCTAAAATAAATAAATAAAGCAAACTTTACCCCTGTAAATGGGGGGGGGCTCTTATAAAGTAGTATCTTGGAGATGTATAAGCAACTTGCCTAGAGAGCAGTAGGAAAAATGGAAATTCTCCTAATTTCTGGTTTGGATTTGGCTTGGTTTCCCTATCTATAGGCAGAGACACTAGCTCACTGAGCAATACATCTACCGTGTCAGTTGTCTGCTCTTTGAAGATGGCTGAAGGACAGCGCCTTTGTCACTGACATCCATTTTCATCCCCAGTAGTGACCACGAGGAAGTTCTTCCCGCAGGAGCTTGAAAGACTGTAAATCAGAGCAGGCCAAGCCAAGTCAGAAACATTAGGTGACAGTTCCCCAACACACATAAATCACCCCTCGGAGATTCCAAGAATCCTGTATGATAATCAGGAGTGTGAAAGCCTATAGAACGTGTTAGGGTGGGAAGAACTGTTAGTATTTCTACTGTCCCCTATGTAGGTTTCTGGTGTTGTAGATGGTGGCTTCGCTTGCTATGCCACAATGCTGACCCCAGAAAGTTCTCTTAATGGCCTTAATTAGAGGGCCCAGCATGATAACCTAGTGGTTAAAGTCCTAGTCTTACATGCTCCAGGATCCCATATTCAGTAGACGATGGCCCAAGGCCTTGGAACCCTGCACCTGTGTCAGAGACCCGGAAGAAGCTCTTGGCTCTTGGCTTTGGATCAGCTCAGCTCTGGCCATTGCAGCCACTTGGGGAGTGAATCAGCAGACTGAAAATCTTTCTGTCTCTCCTCTTCTCTCTGTAAATTGGACTTTCTAATAAAAATAAATAAATCTTCAAAATATACCTTAGACGGGCCCAGCGGCATGACTTAGTGGCTAAAGTCCTCGCCTTGAACGTCCTGGGATCCCATATGGGCGCTGGTTCTAATGCTGGCAGCCCCGCTTCCCATCCAGCTCCCTGCTTGTGGCCTGGGAAAGCAGTGCAGGACAGCCCAAAGCCTTGGGGCTCTGCCCCCTTGTGGAAGACCTGGAAGAAGTTCCTGGCTCCTGGCTTTGGATTGGCGCAGCACCAGCTGTTGCGGTCACTTGAGGAGTGAATCATCAGATGGAAGATCTTCCTCTCTGTCTCTCCACCTCTCTGTATATTTGACTTTCCAATAAAAATAAAATAAATCTTAAAAAAAAACAACACCCCCCCCCCGCAAAACATATCTTAGAGTTGAAACTTATTCTCTACATTCTTTGTTCTTGAATAATTTTTCTCTGTGACATTTCTCACCTTGTATCTTTTCATACAGTTTCTCTATTTTATTTATGGTGGGTGTTTTCTTACTATAATTTACATTGATTAGGTTGAAATTTTGCTTTGTGTTCATTGGTAAAAAAATGTTGAGCCCTCTAACTTTACAGTAAATGGATGACTGAATGAATAATTTCCCTTGCCCTGTGAATGATAATACATTGCTGTAATTGTTTTTGCTTACTTTGCGTATATTTTTAAAGTTATAAATTTAGAAATAATTATTTACATTGACTTATACCTTTATTAATTTTTTGTATCTGAAATGCAGATGGTCAGACAGGTACTGACAGAGACACACAGGTAGAAAGAGAAAAAGAAGGAAAGAAAGAAAGAAGGAAAAGACATCTATCCGCTGGCTCACTCCCCAAAACTCCTCATCAGCCAGGGCTCGCAAGATGGGAGGCAGAACCAAAAATTCAATCTGGTTCTTTCATTTGGGTGCAAGGGAGCCAAATACTTCATCTATCACCTGGTGCCTCTTGGGGTATACATGAACAGGAAGCTAGGATTGGAAGCAGCTGATGACTGTTACAAACATGTGGGGCAATAGGCCAGTAGATATAAGATTTCTCTCTTTCTGTGTAGTGCTTTTCAAATAAAATTAAATAATTAAACAACATGTAAAATTCTCCCAACATGTTCCTTCATTCACTCATCTACGTGA
Organism: Ochotona curzoniae; assembly: GCF_017591425.1. NCBI lineage: Eukaryota > Metazoa > Chordata > Mammalia > Lagomorpha > Ochotonidae > Ochotona > Ochotona curzoniae. The sequence continues at coordinate 1,993,838 of NW_024465573.1, read as the reverse complement.
ACAGATATGGTAGAAAACTCAAATATTAATTATTAAGTGTGCATAAATTAATTCTAAGCTTAAATTAAACATTGAATTTATTTGGTCAAATCTATTTCTGTTTCTATTTCTAATTCATAGAGGTATTTCCCAAAGATGAGTTAAATAAATAAACCTTACCATCCCACGGAGCTAACTCCAATATGAATCCATTCTGCCATTGCTTGCATGACTCCAGTGATTGTTAAATCACTATCTTGCTATAGCACTGGCTGAATGAAAAGCTCATATTTTAAATGGAAATCATTGTCTTTGCAACTTTCAAATACATGTTCAGATACTCATCTGACAGAGCAAACCCTAACGTCCCCCAGCATGGTAGCCTGTTAAACACCTTTACTTGCTAGACACCATCCTTTCCTTACAACATCTCAGTGGAGCAATGCTAGCACAATGCCGATTCTGCAGCTTGTTTATTCAGTTAGAAAATGTGATGGATGCAGGCTGTGGCCTGAAGAAGTTACAAGAATAATTCAGGCAAAGCTGGAGAACAGCACAATGCTCCTGACTTCCATTTAAGAGATCTGGGAAATTACTGATTTACAATACTCAGGTGTTTTTCTCCATGCAGGAAGGCTGTATTTTGTCTTGCTCCTTTGTTTTTAGTTATTGCAATGATTTGGTAACAAGCTTTTTTGGTTATAGATTCTTATGGAACTAATTGATGAGGCCAATGCAGAACCCTTATGAGTGTACTCACCAGGGATTGGCTGGGTGGAGGGACTTGGGAAAGTTTCTGGGATCTCATTCCAACTTCTGGTTGCTAGAACACCTTGCTGTGGAACCTTGCGCTAAACGCTCCTGAATACTCTAAATGTTTCACCAGGTATAGGTGGCTTGGATCCAAAAAAGAAACAAACAAAACGTCTTTAGCTTTTTCTTTTCTCTGTAAAACTTGTTATCATTTTTTTTTCTCCTAAGTGGATGAACTAGTTTTTTTTTTTTTTTTTTTTCCCCATGGGTTTATTTGCCTTAGAGATTTAGATGAGAAAAATCTTTTGGGGATATGGCTCAAAAGAAGTTAATTAACCATCTTGGTATAAAAGAATGTTGCTTCTGCACTACCTAATCACAAAAACACAGGTTTTAAAGGGTCCAAACAGACCTGCTAGGAGCTCCTTGGAGATTTATACGATTATTTTGCTTTATGCACTGAAAGGAAAAGGAACAAAGACTATGCGGAAGCTAAGAACATGGAACACGTGTCAAACAGGTTAACCCATTTGTTTAATGAGAAATATTCCCCAACAGTGAACATTGTATCATTTCAGGCATTGCACAATACCCCTGAGCCATCCTCGATTGCTTTGCCAGGCCACAAGCAGGGAACTGGATGGGAGTGGAACAACTGGGACATGAGCCAGAGTCACATGGGATCCTGGCACATGCAAGGTGAGGATTTAGCTGCAAAGCTATTGTGTCAGGCCCCCGTTTTTTAAAATAAAAATTATTTCTAAAATTTGTTTTGAAAAGTAGAGATGTGGGGAGAGACAGGGAGAGTAGAATAGTGAATGGTGGGAGAGAAAGAATTTTCCATCTGCTGGTTCACTACTCAAATACCGCACTACAACATGGGCTGGGCCAGCCTAAAGCAGGAGTCTGGAATTCAAGTGTGGGTCTCCCATTTGAGTAGAAGGAATATGAGTCCTTGAGCCATCACTTGTTGCTTCCCAAGGAATGTAGGATCAGAAAACTGGCATTCAGATGGCAGCAAGGATTCAAATACAGCACTGCAACATTGGATGTGGACATGCCAAGAAAAATGGTAACCACTGTGCCAAATGGCTTCCCCAGACGCTTGTCACTTTAAATAACCCAGCTTCCTAAACCCCAAACAAATTCACTGTTTGTGACAATTTATAACAACAGGAAAATTTGTTTTTAAGGACTCCAATAAAATGAAGACACAATGTAAGAGGTGCGATTTGGGGTTCAGACTAAATATTTTTCGTGTGCTGGCAGGTTAAGGGTGTTATTTTACACTAAACACATTTGACAAAGACAACTTTTATTAGTATTTCCTAGTTTTTATCTGTGAATGCTACAAATAATGTCTTATTATGTGGTTTAAAAATAATTTGTTATTCTCCATATTTTATTTACAGACATTTGGTCCCAGCATTTAGTAAGTGCTTCATAAATGTTAAGTGAATGAGAGGCTATATCCGCGAGGAGAAATAATACTAAGTCGGCCAACAGAATGACAGGTTCTGGTCCTATTCTCTCATACCTTGATTTTGACTGTTCTAGCTCTTGTTTTCTCCTCTGTTTTCTCATTTATAAATCAAAATGCATAACCACTGCGCCCTCTTATATATCTGTTTGTGAGAGAAATAGCTTATTGCTAAATATGTAAATTTTATCAGGTAAATACAAGTTCATAAACTTTTTCAATACATATGAACCTGGGTAAGAGTTCTAATCCAAGACAGAAATTTCTTTCTCCAGAAACGTGTAGATGAAAGGCCGTCACAGCTCCAATTGCTAATTCATCAGCTGTGGAGCCCAGGCCAATGCTTCTGGAACAAGCCTGCACATTTCTGGAAACACGCTAAACATTGCTACATCTATCCATCCTGTTTCGGTGATGTACTTTCAGAATCATAGACCAAAATAATTTCTTTTTTTTTTCTCTTCTCCTTCTTATATCTAAATGCAAATCAGGGCCTGGAAAATCTGGTAAAGCCTTCCAACGTCTTCTTGTGCATGCGTAAATTTATTTTAAATAAATTTTTAAATTGTTACTGTTTTCCATGATACAGTTTTGTAGGTATAGGGATTCTCATATTCCTCCCCTCCTGTTTTCTACTCACACCTTCCCTCTGCTTTATTATTACAGCAGTACAGTCCTTAAGTAGCAGTTACAAGTTGAACATTCTGCCATTTCAGTGTGTCGTATAACAGTGTAGGCATAGACAAAGATAGAAAATCTAGTATCAAATTGTCAATTTCATTGGGTATCCTCCTTTGATTTGGGAGTAGAGGTGAGTACTGCAACATATCTTCACTATCTGGTGGTGCATTTGTTTTTTAAAATTAAGATTTTCTTTATTTGTTTCTTTGAAGGAGAGAAGGAGGAGGGGAAGGAGGGAGAGAGGCAGCGAGGGAGACAGAAAGGGAAGGAGGGAGAGAAAGAGAGAAAGCACCTCAAAGAGCTTTCCTACCTCCCGGATGTCCACAATTGTGAGGGCTGGGTTCGGTTGCGCTGAAGACAAAAGCCAGGAATTCAGTCCAGGTTTCCGAAGGACCCAAGTGCCCAAGACATCTTCTACCAGGCTGTGAAACTAGCAGGAAGGCTCTCCGATATGGAATGTGGAAAGCAATTTACTGCCTCAAGAACAATCAGAAATACATCAGCAACATAAAAAAATTCAGTAAAGCAAACCTAAGAACTTCATGAACAGCCTGACAGAATTCTAATTATCTTGGAAAAGCTAATTAGAATTAGATTATTAGAAATAATTAGAAATAGAAGTAAATGACTAAGCAAATTCATGATATTCGGGAATATCAATAAAATTACACATCTAATACAGAGGAAGAAAAACAAAACACAAACAGAAATTTTGATTCCAATCAGCTAACTCATTTTTTGGATCATATTACCAATCCAGTGTTTACTTCCCAAAGATTGCCATGAATCTGTACTGAATCATAGGTTTTATTATTCTGTTCTCCCAATGCTGTGGAGAATATGACCCAATTGTTCCCATTAAGCTTATTTATCTTTTTTGTTCTTCAAAATGTAGTCATCAGACGGCTGCAATGCAATTACCTTTCACATAAAAATGTTAGTCTACTCTGGAACAGCATCATGTGGCTTATCTGGCATTCTCCCACACGTGATTAGGAGAATCCCATTCAGCTATGATGTTAGGTAACCCATTGGTGCCATGTAGACACGGCAGAAAGGCTTTGCGGTCACTTATTCATGTGTTCAGTGGTGCCTATCATGGCCCCCCATTTTGTAAATTTCCTAGTATATTACTGGTTTTGATTAAGGAGACTCTCTGGGCATTTATTTTTGTGTTGGAACGTTGTTCTTACAAAGATTAATAGCAGCATAGGTATTTCAGTTCCCAAAACACTTTTATGTTTCTCTGTCACGGAAGTTTCAATTAAAGCCAACAACCAATTTCAACTAAAGATCAAAAGTTACTTGTCAAAGAGAGAATACTTGAAGGCAGCCTCACTAATGCTTAGACCAGAACTGCAGCCTGTTCTCCAGGTGACAGCCATGGGCCTTGGCAAAGCATGCTCTGCTGATGCTTGTAATGTCATTTGAGCAGCAAGGTTGTACAGTGCCAGAAGGATCAAATGGCTCTCTGAAGCTGTAACACAACCTGATGGTAACCACAGCCTTTTTCAAGCTCAGCTATTTTTCTACTAACTTTATAAATAGAAAGCAACAAATTTCCATGTGGAGTACATTTTCTCAAAAAACCAAATAACCTTTTGGTCTTTTTGTTCCTTGTTTTGACTTTTGGACAGTTTGAAACAATCATTTATTTAATAATTACTCAAACAATATTGCAAATGATTCCAGACTGAACCATTTTAAGAGTTGAATAGTGCTCTATAGTTCACACAGGTTGACTCCTCTGCCATGTAATGAAATCTACACTTGGTCTTAGCCAAAAGGCCAAGGGCGATCGTGTAATGAAATCTTAACTTACTTTTCAGATTAAGATGTCAATGTTAGACCATCAATATAATTAGATTACACTTTTTAAAATTAATTACATTGCATTATGTGACACAGTTTTATAGTCACTGGAATTTCCCCCATCCCTCCCCCCAACCGTCCTCCCATGGTGGATTCCTCCACCTTGTTGCATAATCACAGTTCAAGTTCAGTAGAGATTCTTTCATTGCAAGCATATACCAAGTATAGAGTCCAGCATCTTACTGTCCAGATAAGTTCAACGGCTTGTTGGGGAGACCTTCTCCGGTCTGAAGGTAGAGCCGGCAGAGTATCCTACAGATCAACTAAAAGCTCCAACATAACATAACATCAGCAACAATTTATAAGGTTATGGAATTAATTAACATAGTATTGAGTAACCAATATGTTAGAAAAAATAAAAAGCAAGTTCTTAACCACATCCTTTGACTACTTCATTGACATTTTGATTTTAGTTTATATATAAAGCTCCCTGGAGTTGTTTGATAATTTAAAGGAAGAGTAAACAATTTCCCTGTAACAATTTGAAACTTAGTAGAAGAAATGGAATAGTGCGCTTGACTATTCTAAACTTCTTTCTTTTATTTAAAATCTCTCCTTCTTTGTTACCTTCTCATCATTAAACCCTGAAAAATGTCATCTGTTAGATAATTTGGATTTTGCATCCTTCCCAAAGTTTTGTACTACTATTGTAGTGTTCAATTTCCATAACTATGTAGACGCCAACTCATAAATAGACAATGTGTAACACAGCAAGAAAAAAATAGGTAATAAGGTTTGTTTGTTATGCCACTGTACAGGCTCCAAGGTTTACCGTTGCTCTGTTGTGCCATTCTCAAGGAAGGAGCTCATCCAATTTGGGTTTATCTTTTTAGTAAATAACTGAATATTTTCTGTGTTCAGTGAATGGAAGTTTAAATAGGTAGTGTGCTTGCCTTCATGGAATCCAAAAGAAGTGGAAAGTGTTTAGCCTGGAAAGGCATATGGCGGTGGTCAATTCTCTTCATTTAAAGATGTAGAAACCTGGGCCAAGGATGTCAAAGGAAGCAAAAGTGTGCTTCAACAGCAAGTTGTTCAGCCCCAAATCCATTTGAAAATTACTTTTAGGTGGATGGGAACCATTCCGCACTTGTTAGGGAGTTTGGTTACCACAAACTTAGAAATGTCAGATAGTTCTAAGAAACCAGTGTTTCCTTATCTGAATCAGTGAAGATGGGGACAAAGTTCTCTTATTAAAATAATGATATCTTGATTTGTGGAACAAATGAATTGTGAATAGAAACAAAGAGATGCTAACAGGAACCAGACAAAATCAAAGTCACCTTTTCAAATGAAATTTTTTTCAGAAAGAAGCCTTAGTTTTGAGCTTACTGCAATCAAGATGATAGCAGGTGTTTTCTTCATTAATTTTCTGCCTTCCTTAGATCGTACGCTCCAGAAGGGACAGCTTCTGTTATCACTGTTTGTTTGGCTTTGGCTTTGTATCCTTGACTTTCCACTGACAGATCTTCAGCAACTGAAACTTTGCAAGACTATTTGTTGGACCAGAAGAATGAATAAGCCTAGTAAAGATAACAAGGATGACAGTGACAACTGCTGGCAGGTCACATTTCCCAGGTGGAGAGCCTCTGGAACAGCTTCTGTTTTGAAGAGAAATTGAGTAAGTTGGAAACCAACCCCACACTTAGCACAGGACCTGATAGATTGGTTGTTTCAATTTGAAACTAGAGGACTAGACAACAAGTAATAGACCAGGAATGCCAAAGGTAGATTATGTAAACATGCAATAGCTGATGTTCAGCAAAGTGTGGGGGCAACAGTAAGGAGTGAACTGTTTCAACACTTCTTCTGGCATCTGCCTTTTTGTACGGCTTTGAACAATTGACTCTTCTAATTTTAGTGTATGTACTGCTGAAGGGAGCCCAACAAACTTTTTTTTTTTTTTAACCTCTAAAATGGCTGGAAGGAATGCAAAATGTTGGAGACCTATATCTGGAAGAATCAGTTGGGAAATGGGCGGAAAAGGTTGGACTGACATAAATGTAACTTGGCAAGGAGTTAATAAATACATGAATCATTTTCACATAGAATGTTTTTCAAAATATGATAGAATATGTTACACAAATTATGAGTCATATGATTAGTTGTTCTGTAGACATCCATATTTTTATATAACTACAAAAATTAAATGAAGAACTATGTGATTTTTGAGACAGATTATCAGTATATGAAAATAACTGTTGAATTGGATATTACATTGATAATCAGCATATAGTACCTATAACAAATAGAGACAAGTACAGATTCTCTTTCATTTGCTGGTTAGTGTTCTTAATTTCTGGTTTTCAGCTTAGAAGATTTCTTCAAAGTTAGAATAACTTTGAGAAAAGTAGTTTAACAGTTATTAACGTTTCTTTTTCCATTTTCTAAATTATTGACTGGATTTTCAATGAAGACTTTCTCTTCTTACACAAAACTAGGTTGGGAAAATGGTGTATCAGGAAGAAAAATGGTCATAAAGACAAAAACTTGAAGGGACCATAGGGATGAATTCATTGAACCAAAAATATTAAATATGGAAATCTTGAGGTTCTAATAAGTGTTTATACAAGATCTCATAGTTAATGGGGTCAGATATGATAATTCTTCTAGCTCCTCATACAAAGCTTTTTGTCCTTTACTGCCATCACAGATATTGAGACTTGAAAATTTGTTTAAACAGCTTTCATTCTCTATGATGATAATAGATATGCTTTTACATATTATGATGAACAAACACTCACTGTTTCTAACTAATTAGAGTACCCGTTCAGCTCAACAGATGAGTAATACTTGCGTAAGAATTCCAGAAACTGGCCTTGAGAAAGTTGGTTGAAGTTGCAAAGTGGTCTGTCCCACCCAGTAAGAATGAACAGAGGGCTAGATTTATGAGTGCAGGATGATAGTAACCTCTGTGGATTCATCAGCCCCTCTTGCCTGGCCAAAGCCAACGTGCAGCTGGTCCTGTTCTTTGTGACCTGGCCACTTCACTTCCAACCCAGCTCCCTGTTTATGGCCTGGGAAAAGAGAAGGGCTCAAGACCTTAGGCCATGTGGGAGATCCTGGTTCCTGCCTGCTGGCTTCAGGTCAGTGACTGTCCGGCCAATATGGCCATTCAGAGTGTGAACCAGCAGATCAAAGGTCTCTCTCTCTCTCTCTCTCTAACTCTGCTCTTTCAAATAAAAATAGATCTTTAAAAACATTATATTTCTGTGATGTTAATTCTTTGACTTCCATTCGGAGATGCCACAAATACCCTCTGTTTAGAATAATGGAGTTAAAATGAGAGGAAGTACTTACCAGTAGACACAACAGTGCATGGCACTCAGTAGTCATTTGATAATAAATAAATATATGAACATATATGTTGTTCATATAAAATAAATGAACAACAACAAAAGTGGAAGAAGGATGGATGGAAGCAGAGACACCTTGAAGGATAAAGCATGAAGAAAAAATACCAGCTTGATTTCTTAGATAGCAAAAATGTGAAAATATGAATATGTCATGTACGTGAGCTAACACGGCTCTCTGCTTAATCTGACTTTTATTCAAAATAAAACCTTTGATATTATGAGGATCTTAAAACTACTTGGCTTTCTTAGACACAGTGCTTGCTGGATACACACACTTCTACTCAATGAGCTATTTTAATGTTCTGCAGACGATTAAAATTTGATCCCACGGTTTCATAACCTGAGATTGCTTTCTTGAAAGTAGATTTCTTGGAAAACTTCGCAGTGCTGGACCCCTGAAATCATCTCTATAACCTTTTCCCACAAAAATGTTGAAGTTTCTGTTCTTTCAGTTATGGAACACTAGCTGGATAATTATGTACTTATTTCTTAATTGGTAATCAATGGTCCCTATAGAATTCTTGCATATGATTCTTTTACCCCTGGCCAATTCTACTGAAATCTGTTCAAATCCACTGTTCCTGTCTTCAATGGGCCTTTAATTCTGCTTTTAGGTCTGAAGCAGCAGTGTGTCACTAGCTACCAACTGTGCATGGAAGTATTTGTTATCATGTATCAGGCACCTGTTAAATATTTTAAAACTGGGCGAAGGGCATTAGAAAAGAATGTATCTTCTACTTTTTAGATGCTGAATTTTTAAATCTGAAGTTTTTTGTTTCCTTAAAACTTTAAAAGAAATGGCTGATTTGAGAGAGGACAAGCATAGGGAAAGGGAGAGATATGGATGATAGATAGATAAATAGATAGAGGTATCTTTCATCCCCTGGTTTACTCCTCAAATATTCTAAACAGCCTGGGTTAAACAAAGTCAAAATCAGAAACTATGAGCTCTAGCTGGGTGTTTCCCATGAAACACAATAGCTCAACATTTGGACCATCATCTATGGCCTCCCTAACACATTAATAGGAAGCCGGATCAAAATCATGGAGTAACAGCCAGTGTTAACGGTGCAGTGGGTAAAGCACCTGCGTAAGATACTGCATCTCATATTTTTACCAAAATTCCTCTCCTGGCTGTTCTGCTTCTAATCCAGCTACCTGTTCATGGTTTAGGTAAAGCAACAGAATATAGCCCAATTCTTTGGGCCCCTACTCTAAGTGGGAGAGCCCCAAGAAGCACTGGCTTTGGCTTGACTGCTGTAGCCATCTGGATAGTGAACCAATAGATGTAAGATTTCTCTATCTAGATATCTCTGTAACTCTTTCAAATAACTTAACACATCTTTAAAAAGAACAAAAACAATGTTTGGGATTATAGAGACTTTTTATTAAAATGAAGAAAATGATGTTTATTACCTTTCCAACTGTATCCTGGAGATATGAGGCAATGCTACCTATATAAAGATGTATACATTGGAAGTTGAAAGGCTAATATGAATATAAAATGCTCAGTAATGAGTCTTAAAAGTATTTTATGATGGTGAACAAAGCAGAAGAGAGGCTGGTGACATGACACGGACAGTTAAGTTGTTCCCTTGATGGTGGGCATCCTGTGCTGTAGTGCCAATTCCAGTTCTGGTTGTTTTGCTTCCTATCCAGCTCCTTGGTAATATGTCTGGGAAAGCAGCAGAAGATGGCTCAAGTACTTCAGGGCACTCACATCCTCTGCCACCTATGTGTGTGACCGAGATGGGACTCCTGACACTTGGGCTTAGCCTGGCCCAGCCCTGGTTGCTTCAACCATTTGGGAAGTGGAGCAGAGCATGGAAAATCTTTTCCTCTTTCTGTATTTTCTTCTCTGCCACTCTTTCAAATAAACAAGTACTGCTAAAAAATTAAAAATAGAGGAGAGTGAGATTAGAAAAACATGAAAGGAATAACAAGTATATCTTACTGTTTTAATTTATGATGCATTTATTATTATTAGTTGGGGGAGAGAGAGAGAGAGAGAAGCAGATATACATTCAGAGCTCCCATCTGCTGGTTCTCTCCTCACATGATTATGTGATGGGGCCTGCGCCAGTTCAAAGCTGGGAGTCAGGAACTTAGTCCAGATCTTCCTTATGTGTGGCAAGGATACATTTACTTGAGCTGTGATCTGCTGCCTTCTGGATATGTGTTTGTAGGAAGCTAGAATTGGGAGCGGAGCCAGGATTTAAAGTCGACTACTTTCATGTTGGATATGACTATTCCAACTGGCAGCATAACTACTAGATTAGACTCCTGCCCCTCTATACATGAATTTAGTTGAAAAACTTCTAGGGGAAATGATAGCATACACACATTTGGGTGATGTGTACATAGGTGTTTATCATATTGTTTTGTGTTCTTTTCTGTATATTTGAAACTTTTCATAACAACATAAGAGATATTTTACATCATTATGAATCTTTGCAATACATACAGTTAGGAATACAGAACATCTTAATTATGTGGTAATTTTTATTACATTAACAACACATGGTATAGGAGAAATTATTGGTTTAACATGTCAAGATTAAAAAAAATAAGGCTATCTTCTGGATCTTTCTACAGATCTCCACATTATTGAGTGATTTATGTAAAGTCACATAGGCAGATGGTTGGAAACACACATGATGTGCAGTCACAAGGCTGTTGTACATGAAAATGGGCACCAAGTGAAAGACATGGATTGTCAAATCATAAAGCCCAGGTGACGCGGCGTGATTGGACCTGTGATCTGCTTGGGATAACGTCCTTCGAGCTGATGGAGGAGTGTGCACGGACAATGCTGCGAGGAGTGACAGTGCGTTCTCGCAACGGTGTCATCTGGACAGAAGGCTTAGGTGGGTGTGTAGTCTCATGGTCTTTGTCAGAATCAATGATATGCAGGCATCTGCAGCAATGTGTGAACTGTCTGCACTGAAGGATGGAGAAGAATCCTAGGGAAAGGAGAAACCAGGGAGAGGGATGTAGGAACAATCAAGAATCCAGACCACATTTCCCTTCATGTTGGCAGAAGGCCTTGACCCAAAGCCTAGTAGATCCCTTCCAAGTACTCAGTGCCATCTGGGAGGGGAATGGTTTAGTGGAGGAGGCAGGAGGTATATGCACAATAGCTTAAATGCTTCTTCTTTTTTTAAATGAACAATTTCTCTTTCTGGGCTTAGGACTGCAATTATAAATGAAAACTGAAAGATCTGTTGAGACGGGCCCATTTGGTGTCAGCCATTGCTTCTCCCTGTGCTTGAGCTGTGCTGATATTGCACAGTGCTCCCTCTCCGTAACTGAGCAACCAGGCCCAGCCGTGCTCTTTGAGTGTGACTTTGTCAATCATCTCTACTCTGGAGTGGAGAAGATGTGAAACATAGAAGGCACTTCACACAGCTCACCACACAAAGGCCCCTCCAGCCCTTTTCTTGTGGGAACCGTCCTGCTAATGGTTCAAGATGAGCTTTAGCTTGGAAAATTCAGGAGTGGAATTCTTACCATCTACTTCCCTGTCCCATCCTGTCTTTGGGCTAGATGAGTTCTTGTCATCCCTCAGAAGACCTGATGACACTCACCAGTGACAAAAAAGAAGAAAGCGTTTACGTAGGCAATGAAAATGGCCAGGGAGACCTTGAATTTAATGAAGTACACGGATTCACCTTGCATTAGCTTTTGGTGGTATAGTAGCAGTGCGCTGACCAGAAGGATACCTGATATCCAGAGAGAGAGAGAGAGAGAGAGAGAGAGAGAGAGAGAGAGAAAACAACAGTTCTTTTTCAAGAACTTTACTTCCTTTGTTCAATGTATCACCAAGGTACACATAAATTCCCACATTTCGCCTTGATGGGCCATGTCTTGTTCCAAGATTGCTCAGACTTTGATAGCAGACTTAATTCAGAAACAGTCTACATGTCTGCCTGAGAAAATTAGGAAGGCCAGTGAGAGGATGCAACTTGCACCCATTAACCTGTTACACCTCTCACCTGTGTTAGAGGAGCTGGAAGTTACCTGAAGCAAAACCTGCAGTGGCAGTAAGGAGGTGCATACACATGTTGTGAGGAATCATGTAGGTATATTCCAGAGCGAGTACCAAGTTCAGGGAGAAGGAAATGCTGAGGACTGCAACCATCATCATTCTGATCTTCGCCAGGTCATCTATTGGAAAGCAAAGCTATTGAGATGGGGTTTTGGAAAATCTCTAAGTCAAAGTGAGAATAGAGTAAGAGATTTGACTGAATAACAAAGAGAGGGGAAAAGGGCGCAAGCGGGGGCAGGGACTCTTGAGCTGAGTGAGGGCGAACAAGTAGAAACGATTTAAGCCCTTTTCTTTTCTTCAATACTCATTTCTCGTTAAGCACTCCAACTCATTCAGTCTTTTTCTGGAGGCAGTATGACCTGTTCTTCCTTCTTGCCAGTTGCCTTCCTTTCACACTCTTGGCACTCTATTGCCAAGATTTCTCAAATGTCTGGCAAATAAACAGATAAACTTCTAAACAAATATCTAAGTGGTAGATTTTGGAATCTTCCTTGTTTGTGTTGACCATGGAAATGGGAACGTGGCAGCTTGGAAAGTTGTGTCACGGAAAGCTGGCGAGGTGAAAAGTGAAATCACAATGAACCCTTCCTCCCCACTTATTTCTTTTCAGAGTGTAGGTCTGACCTTCCGGCCAAGTAGCAGTGCAGCATTCCATCCACGGACTGTGGTTCACCTTTGACTGTTGTTGATCAGGGGTCAGTTCGACCCAATCATCCACAATGATCCCTATGGCCAACAAGACTGTGGCCCAGGAGGCAGCGAGCGTGCTGATAGCCTGTATATTTCTTCTCGATATGTGAATCATTGTGATTGGGACTTCTAGCTGAAAATTGCACAGATCGCTTCTTCTCTGATTTAATTATCCATCAGGGGCAAAAGCAAAATCTGGACTTTTAGTGACTCCTGAGGCCTTAGCAATGGCAGAAGCTAAAGTAGCTTGTGGAACAGAGTAGATAATTTCCACTCACCACCACTCAAATGGGCCCAGCTTGTTTCAAGTTTGTTAACTGCCATGGAATTATCTATTGCTTTTGACCCTTGACCCTTGGGCCTAGAAAACTGGAAGAACGGTGCTCACTTGAGAGAGCTGACAGAGCTGTCAGGTACAGAGGGTCATATGATATCACATTTACAGAGAACACTCAGATCTAGGGATAACTAGAGACCCCTCCAAAAAGACTGACACGTGTGACAAAGTAGTTCAGGTTTTAGAGCTGGAATTTTATGTCCCGGAATGAATTAACATTTCATAGCATCAGTGAGTGGAGGAGTTCAGGATCATTGAAATGAGGAGTCAGATAATTTGTAGCACAAATGAAAACAACAACTCAAAATTGAGGATGTTTTGAAGAAACTTGGATCCTCCCTTAGAAGGCCCCAGATATGTCTAGTTCGGTAGGCATCCAGGAAATAGATCAATGAAGCCAAAAACATGGTCTGATGCAATGAGTCATTGCTTCCTAATTTCATTTATTTCATACTCATTCTCTTTGAAAGACAGAGAGTGACACACATCCACACAGATGTTCAACCTGCCATTCACTGACTCAATGTCTGCATTATCCAGGGCTCTGCCAGGCTGAAGCCAGGAGACTGGAACTCAATACAGGTCTGCTGCATGCTTGAGTTATCACCTGAGCCCTCCCTGGTCAGGGAGAGAGACCTGGTCACTGGGTCACTTCCCAATGACTGCAATGGACAGAGCTAGGCTGATCTGAAGCCAGGAGCCACATGGATGCAGGAGCCCAAGGACTTTGGCAGTCCTCTGCTGTATGCCCAGGCACATTACTAGGGAGCAGCTGGGTCTTGAACTGATGCCCATATGGGATGCTGGTACTGCAGGTGAAAGCATAGCTTATTGTAGCACAGCACTGAACCTTCTTTCATCATTTCTAATTTTGAGTTCTGTCTCATTTTTTAGTATGGCAAAGTATTTGTATATTTAGTTGATCTTTGTGACAAAACCATATTTATGTCTTATTGATTTTTTGAACTTTTAAAAAATTTCAATTTCATTTATTTCTGCTCCGATTATGATTTCTCATCTCCTGCAAATTTAGAAATCAGTTTTTAGTTTTTTTAAGTGTATGAGATGCATCATTAGCTTGTCTATTTTATATTTTATATTTATTTTTTTGGTTTTATTATTATTATTTTTTATTGATAACATTGCATTATGCGACACAGTTTTACAGGGGAGGGGAGGGGGGAATCCCAGTGCCTATATTTTTATATTTATTTATTTATTTTTTAAAGATTTGTTTTTATTATTTTCTCATTGGAAAGGCGGATGTACAGAGAGGAGAGACAGAGAGGAAGATCTTCCGTCCGATGATTCACTCTCCAAGCGAGCGCAACGGTCGATGCTATGCCAATCCGAAGCCAGGAGCCTCTTCCGGGTCTCCCACGCGGGTGCAGGGTCCCAAAGCTTTGGGCCGATCTCGACTGCTTTCCCGGGCCACAGGCAGGGAGCTGGAAGGGAAGCGGGGCTGCCGGGATTAGAACCGGCGCCCATATGGGATCCCGGGCGTGCAAGGCGAGGACCTTAACCACTTGCGCCACCGCGCCGTGCCCATATATATTTTTATATTTAAAAATGGTATGCAATTATTTCTGTAAGCTTCCCTCTTAACACTGCTCTTGCTATATTCCTTTTTAAAATTTCTCCAAAAAAGACAAATATGCTTTGAGATATTTTCAAAAAGTGTATTCTCTGAGTTTTTAATTTTCACATAATGAAATTCACTCTTTTTAAGTGTACAGTTTGAGGAATTTTTGAGACATGTATGAGAATATATAATTGGTGCAATATTCAGTTTGCTAAATACTTTACTAGTGTGAAAAGTTTCCTTATGGTTTTGTAGGAAATCCTCTTCCCCCATTGCTACTTCCTGACGAATACTGATTCGGTTTTGTTCTTACAGGTGGTTTGCCTTTTCTGTAGTGTCACGTAAATTAGGATCCAGCGGAATGTAGCTTTTCACAACTCTGCTTTCACTTAGTAAAATACTTTCTAGGTACATTAAATTAGTGAGGTACCTTGTTAGTTGCCTTTTTTTTTTTAAGGTTTATTGATTTTTTTTGGAAAGGTGGAGTTAGAGATAGAAGGAAAGACAGAGAAATCTTTCATCTGCTGGTTCACACCCCGATTGAACACAATGGCTGGAAATGAGCTGATTTGAAGACAGAAATCAGACAGGAATTTCTTCCTGGTTTCTCGTATGGGGACAGAATCCCAAGGACTTGCGCTGACCTCTGCTGCTTTCCCAGGCCATAGCACAGAGCTGGATCAAAAATGAGCCAGCAGGACTTCAACTGTTGCCATATAGGATAGTGGCACTGCAGGCAGAGGCTTTAGTTTGCTATGCCACTGCATTGGCTTCAGCAGTTAACTTCAAACAATTTGATTTTATCAGTGGACATGGAACAATGTGACATTTTATCATCAAATCTCATAAATGGCTAGTGGACATTTTGACTTTTAGTTTTTAGCAATCTTCAGTAGGGCTGCTTTAGCACACAGGCCTTTGAGCCTATATTCATATTTCACATGGGTATATAACTGGAAGAGAGAGTATATGGTATTTATGTGCTTAACTTAAGAAAAAAATACAGGACTGAACTGTGTTTTAAAGAAGCTGTGCCATTTGGTATTCTGCATGGCAAAGTTTGGAATTTCTAATTGCTCTATCCTTGCTCATACTTACTATCAATACTTTTTTTTTAAAATTTAAGTTATTGTAACAGATACTTTGTAGTAACTCATTTTAATTTCAGTTTGCCATTTCATGCCAATGCCAGACAATCTTTTCACATGTTAACTGTATGATTTTTTAGATGAACTATGTGTTAAAACATTTTGTCCAAATTTTGTGACATTTGCCGTACTTGTTTTTCTATCATGACTTTTAATGTTCTGATTTATAATGCGCATTTATTTTTTAACCTAGGTCTTCCATGTGGAGGGCAGAAAGCCCTTTATCACCTGCTTCTTCCCTGGCTGCACATAAGCAGAAGCCTGAAAGTGAGAGGGAACCCAGGATTTGAAACCACATTCTCCTGTATGGGTTAGAGGTGTCTCAACCAGCGGCGTAGCCATTAAACCAGGTACCAGTTACCCGCTTCAGGAACAGATCCTAATAGGTTTGAAAATGAGAATCCTGTGAATTCATGGTTATTCATTTTCTCTCTCTGCATACATATATATGAGTATATCTATGCATGTTTATATATTTATATATATGTATATATGCATGCTATCAGATTAGTAAGGCCTGTAAGTTAAAAGCACCAAATCGTTAATGAATCATGGTTTCCTTATGAAAGTAATCACAAAAGTCTGAGAAAGTATTTGAAAACTTGGAATCCATCTGTGGTAGTATGCACATGAACAAAAAGATGCTTTCTACCTGTAGGTATCTTAGAAGGTAGAAACTATAATACCATAGCATTAATGATTATAGATCACTTGAAAATAATTGAACATAGTCCCATCTGGGGAAATTAAAATATTTTTCTAAACAGTGTGAGCTCTGGAGACCACAAGAAAATGAAATAGTTATGATTCTAACTCAGAATCGAGTCTCCTTAGCATCCTGATTAGGTGCCCCTGTGATGCAAACCATGAATGTGAACCAGGAAGGCTTAGGAAGCGACAGTGATCCCCGAGGCTCAGTCTCTCAGGGCTGAGGTTTCATAGCTGCAGCTGGAACTGTGTGATTTCTGGGGCTTTCCCTTGGATACTGATTTCTCGCTTTTTAAAGTGAAAAGATAGCACCCATGACCTCTCTATGTACCATCATAAATGCTCTTTTTTTTTTCTTAAAACATATTACTTATCTGAAAGCAAAGTTAGGGAGAGAGAAAGAGGGATTGAAAGAGAGATACCTTTTCCATCCACTGGTTCATTCTTCAAAAAGAAGCAGGCCAGGAGTTACACTGTGTAGGAGGAGACCAATGAATTCTTTTTGTCACTTTCTTTTTCATTTTTTAAAATTTTATTTATTTTTTTAATTGGAAAGTCAGATTTACACAAAGAGAGATAGAAAGATCTTCCATCTGCTAGCTAACTCCCAAAATGGCCACAGCTTTCAGAGCTGAGCTGAACTGATTTGAAGCCAGGAGCCAGGAGCTTCTTCTGGGTCTCCCACACGGGTGCAGGATGCCAAGGCTTTGGGCCTTCACTACTTTCCCAGGCCACAAGCAGGCAGCTAGAGCAGAAGTGTAGTAGCTAGGATGCAAACTGGCACCTATATGGGATGCTGGAGCTTGGAAGTGGAGGATTAGTCAATTGAGTCAATGTGTTGTCTTGTTTGTCTCTTTCTTACAAACAACCTGCTGACTTTTCTCTTGCAGCATGAGTTCTGGTATCCGACATTCCTAGATCAGCTTTTAGGCTCTGCCACTTAACAGCTGTGTGGCTTTGAGCAAGCATCCTGAGCACGCTGCGTTGCTATGATCTCACCAGCAAACTGATGCCAGATATTGACCTTATTGAGTGGTTTCTGCATAAAAACAGAATACTTTCACAGAATATCTGGATCAGTCCTCAGCAAATATCAATTCCTTTTGCCTCTTCGCTCCGTGTGTGTGTGTGTGTGTGTGTGTGCCTATGGAGGGTGTGCAATTTGCAGAGCATTTTGGACACAAGTAATATAGTGTGGCTGTTTCTAAATCTATTTTCATCAAAATTTAGGATTCTTGAAAATTTCAAATGAAGAAAAACTATGATTTGACCAATTTGACCAGCCAAAGAGGTTGCAACCATTCTGAGTGGTCTAAACTAAAGACAAAAATTTGGTTTTAATATAAATCTTGCTAAGACTTTGTATTTCTTACGTATAACAATCAGCAAAGACATCAACGTAAGCGGTGTGTCGTCACCTCTGCTTGGCTCCGTCCGGGCTGAGGTGTCAGCTGAGGCGTCCGCTGCTGCTGGAGAGTGCAGCACTGAATTGCCATAGTGAGTGGAAGTTTGTTTTCCAAGGATTAAGATAGTGATGGAGAGACTGGAGGAGTCAAATGGGTCATGTGGTTCTACCTAAATCTGAACACCCCAATTTAAAGCTCCAAGGAGTGTAAATAAAGCATAAAAAGGTTGAAGCAGCACAAAAAGATAGCAACAACACAAAACAATTTCAGCCCCTCTCACTTTGTACTTTTCTTATTTTGGAGCTAAGATTTCTCTCTATATTTTGGGAGGAGTTTCTGGTTTACCTATAAAAACATTACTCTAGCTAAGTCAACTTTGATTTATCCATACTAGCGAAAAGGAACTATGCCAATCTGCACCTTTCCCTTTGTCTTTGGGATGCATTTCTTCATTTGACTTTATGTAAAGTTATAAATAATTTTAACTTTTATTTCCAAAGTAAGAGACTTTAACGATGAGGTAGTGATAGACAAAATCACAACAGGCTGATATTACTTTTGCCAAATGCTCTTTTATTAATTATTTAAAAATATTCATAATATATATAATTCACACACTACTAAGAGGTATGTAGACTATGGTTGAATTTTTAAATTTAATTCCAGTGGATTTCTAGGCGATAAACTTTCTAGGACAAGTAGAACATGTGATTATGTATACTGTTTGATTTTAAATATAGGCAAAATATAGCAGTAGTGTTTGCTTTTATAATATCATAGACTTTATTTTTTATGATTGATTTCTCTTAAAAATTCATCTATTTTTTGAGTTATCTAGTAAATGAAAGTTCTCCCTTGTCAACCCACTTTTCTTCAGCTTTTCACATTATAATTGTTCAAAGGTTTATTTATTTGTTTGAAAAGCAGGATGAGAAAAAGGGGGAGGAAGGGAAAGACAGAGAGAGGGAAAGAATCTTCCATTTGCTGTTTCTCTTGGCTGGCGCTCGGTTTGTCTCAAGCCAGTAGCCATGGGCGTCTTCTAGGTCTTCTACGTGGATGTGTGGGCCCAAAGATTTGAGTCATCCTCTGCTGCATTCTCAAGAACATTAGCAGAGAGCTGAATCAAAGGTGGAGCATCTGGGACTTGAACCGGTGCTCATATGAGATGCTGACACCACAGGCAGAGGCTTAACTTACAATGCCAAAGCAGTGACCCCAAGATCATGCCTCCTTCTTGTGATAAGTGCCCAGTGCTGTACATGTTTTTTCAATTATTTAGCAGTAAATACATCAGTTCCACTAAATGACAAATTTCCAAAGAGGCTGTTCTGAATTCTCTCTTGGTGTGCCTATTCTATTGTAGATACCCTGAAGTATAGGACAGCTTGGGGGAGAATTCTTACAAATATTCTAACAACAGAGCTCAGGAGGTAAGCAACCCTTGGGATTACTGGTCTATTTCTAGACATGAAATACTAGGACTGGGAATTAAAGTTCCATTAGCTGTGTTGTTTAAAGTTAAGGAAGAAGGTGGTAGCTCACTTCTCTGCATTCAGCCGTGAGGAAGGCATGGAGAAAGCAGAGAAACTCCCTTGTAGACCTTAGGAGGAAGAGGGTGAGTTTTGGAATTATCGTGTTCACCTTATGTAGATGTTGCGGCTTACTCTGGAATCAGTTGCCAAGGTGCACAGGAACCCTTCGGTTTCCGAGTGTCTGCAGGTCACTGACACATGAGAGTGGATGGAAGAGACCCTGTACCCCCACGCAAGCCTCACTATGTACTGACTGCTTCTCTTGGTTAGTAGACTGGTGCTATTCTGTGAATGAATCTATGAAATCTCCAAGTTTAAATATATTCACATGGACATTTGAATGCATGAACTGTAAGGCACAAAGTGGTCTCATCTGATTTGCATGATCCTTTGAAACAATTATTGTATTTATGGGCTGAAATATGATAGAGAAACTTGGATGACTCACATATTAGAAGCCATAAAGTTGGGGTTAGAACTGTCTTCAATAGTAATACTAATACTAGGGGGTTCACTCAAACTTTAAAAAAGTCATTTTTCTATGTATTTTTAATAACTTTAAAATCTATTAACATATAGGGAACAGATTTCATGAGTTCTATTGATACGACTGCAAAAATACAATAATACTTTTTCCTCTTCTCTCCCTTTTTCCCCTCCCTCCTTCCTTCCCTTCCTTTCTTTTTCTCATCTTAATGCCTTGACAACTGTTAGTACACGGGATTCATGAGTCACTGCAGTGGGTTATTCTAGCGGGTGCTCAGACAAAAAGCCTAACAAAGTTCCACCCCTCTTATTAGTGGAGTAGCTATAGTTGTCGCTAGTTTATTATTTCTAATTTTTGTGTGTAGCAAGACATAGTTTGCATGTTCTTCATCCAGACACAAAGCATACTAGAATTTTCCATAACAAGCTGTTTGGCATATATATGACACCGCTATAGACCTGCTGCATCCACATATAGATGGAAAAATACTGATGTATGAAATTGTAGAGTTTCTATCTTTTATTTAGGAAAGCTTTCCTTGAGAAAATGCATGTGGAGATCAGGTTCACTTGAACATGCATGCTTTCTGACATAGAGGGAAAAAAGAGGTAGAGAAGGAAAACACAAGAAAGCAGATTTCATAGTACCTCTGAAACTTCGATGTGTGCTTAAGCTCTGTGGGGATCTTGTTAAAACGCAGATCCCGATTCCATAGGGGTGCGGGTAGGGTTTGGAGCTCTGCTTTTCTAATAAGCTCCCAAGAGCTACTGCCACTGCTGGGCTCCATATCAGGCAGCCTAGCAAGAACCAAGCCAGAAATGCTCGATGAAGTACAACATATGTGAGAGATGTATCTGAAAAGACCATCAGAGAAGGACACTGGAATAAAACAAAGGACACCAGCAAGGTAGAAGACATTTTACTTTGATGGAATGCCCGGTTGGAATAGGGGAATGTGGGAAGATTAAATACATTTTGAGTTTTGTTTGTGTATTTGTGAAATTTAGGGCAGGTAAAAAGGATATATGGAAAAACTCATGAGATAAAAGCAGAAAACTGGGTGTATATCTCTTCCAACATTCCTTCCTTACTTGTGTAGGTTCTAACTATCTGAGTGCTAGTTGGTAAGAGGTGACAAGAAAGAAAGATTCTAAGGTGTTTGGTAACAGGCAAAGGGCATTTGGACCCCCTGTTTTGCATAGGGCTCCCCATTTCTATCCCTGAAGACGACAAAAGAACAAGTTCCCCCATGCCTGACAATATATTCTATAGAATTTTGAAATCAGAGAGCAGATTTTCAGTGTTGTGAATCTTTGTTTTAAACTACGAGAAGAATCTAGGAAACAAGGAAGAACCACTTTCATCCTTGGGAACCCAAATTGCCAAAGGAAGTGTACCTTGCCCTAAAAGGGCAACAATGTCTAGGGGCAAAAATGATTCAATCAACTTCTTGAAGAGAAGGAGTGAGGCAGGTTCTGAACTCCTGGCAACCAGAAAAAATGCTGATTGAGATATCTGAGCAAGCCCTGTAGGATCTCTGGGTACATGTGAGAATGTGGAGAGGGCTTTGTGAGCTGATCAACATTAGAGAAATGGTTAGATTTTTCAAAGCAGGGACATGGTAGATCCCAGAACAGGCAGCTGCAAGATGTATGATATCTTTGCCCCCTCCTGAAGAGAAGTTTGTGCATAGACAGGAAATGTCATGTGGGAGTGTCCATGTGGATACCATCATCTGGGTGGTTGACACTTCAGTAATGGCAGCAGGAGAGCATGCTGAAATCCTCACTGCCTTGGTGAGAGATAGGCTGAGTCCAGAGCGTGGCCAGAACTTGAGAAGATGTAAAGAGGCTTGCGGTTACAGCAACACCCAAACGCACTGAACCGTAAGAAGAATGAACTTCCCGCATGGACATCAACTTGGATGGAAAGTAGAACGTTCCCACAAACGCAGACGGCTTCCCCAAGTGTGCTCTGGTCCATCAGTGCTGCAGCATGTTTTCAAAATAAATGTGAAGAAGGTCTGTCGTCATACAAGGTTGGAAAGAGGGTTGTGTGTCCTAGAGAAGATTGGGCTGTCCTTTGCTTAAGTTAACCCTGTAAATTATACAATGTTTGGCTACTTATTTCATATAAGACCCGTGAACATGTCCCCAGAATTAAATTATGTGGAACCCTTTGGAAACCTTGACAAAGCTGATGTGTCTGCTGAAAGTTCTCGAGACAGGGTCAGCCTGGGTAGATGTGCCATTAAGAAAACTGTCTTCCCCTGCAGCCTGGTCTGTATGTACGTCTTAAACTGATTTGTTTTAGAACTGCCCCTCTACTGACATGATCTTGGTCTCCAGTGTTCATCTTTGTCTCTCATTTTGGAATGAAGGACTTGGTCCTTGGTTGAAGGAATCTGAGAAGCTGGAGAGCCTAAGAAAGAGTGCTGATGGGATAAAAATCCAGGGGAAAGAGATGCTTGCTCGCTCTTTTTTCTGCTGAGTGCTGGCATCTGGGTTTTCATCATGCAACTGGAAATATCTTGGCTCTGGGGAACTGGGGACAAGTTGGGCTTCTTTCTGCCTGTCTAATGTGGCTCTCCTCTCCCCTTCACAGGTTTCTCAGAGGAGAATGGATGTAATGAACTATTCCACAGTGACCGAGTTTCTTCTTTCAGGACTCACTGAGCAGCCAGAGCTTCAACTGCCCCTTTTCTATCTCTTTCTAGGGATTTATGTGGCTACTACAGTGGGAAACCTGGGCATGGTTGCCATTATTAGGTGGAACTCTCAACTCCACACACCCATGTACTATCTTCTCAGTAGTTTGTCTCTTTTAGATTTCTGCTATTCTTCTGTTATTACTCCCAAAATGCTGGCTGGGTTTTTATATGGAGATAGGGTCATCTCCTTCTCTGGATGCATGGCTCAGCTGTTTTGCTTCTGCATTTTTGTCATTTCTGAGTGCTACATGCTGGCAGCCATGGCCTACGATCGCTACGTCGCCATCTGCCACCCACTGCTCTACCACAGCATCATGTCCCTGCGGACCTGCTGTCTGCTGGTGGCTGCTGTCTTCTCAGTAGGTTTCACAGATGCTATGATTCATGGTGGCTGTATATTAAGATTGTCTTTCTGTGGGTCAAACATCATTAAACATTACTTCTGTGACATTGTTCCCCTTATTAAACTGTCTTGTTCCAGCACTAATATTGATGAACTTCTGATTTTTGTCATCGGTGGGTTTAACATGGTGGCGACTAGCCTGACAATCATCATTTCTTATGCTTTTATCCTCAACAGCATTGTCCGCATCCGCTCCAAAGAGGGCAGGTCCAAAGCCTTTAGCACCTGCAGCTCGCACTTGATGGCTGTTCTTATATTTTACGGGTCTCTCATGTCCATGTATCTCAAACCTGCTTCCAGAAGTTCAGTAGTCCAGGAGAAGGTGTCTTCCGTGTTTTATACCACTGTAATCCCCATGCTGAATCCACTCATTTATAGTCTGAGGAATCAGGAGGTCAAAAATGCACTCATGAAACTATTAAGGAGAAAAATCGCTTCATAAGGAATGTGTTCTTTATTAATATTAATCTATGTATTCATAACTTTGTATGTGTGTATATTTATGTATATGAAGATATTTCAAAAGGTTTGTGGAAAATAGATTTGAAAGTTCATTTTGGTTAAAAAAATTGAGATGTCGGGCCCGGCGCTGTGGCGCAAGTGGTTAAGGTCCTCGCCTTGCACGCCTGGGATCCCATATGGGCACCGGTTCTATCCCGGCAGCCTCGCTTCCCTTCCAGCTCCCTGCCTGTGACCCGGGAAAGCAGTCGAGGACGGCCCAAAGCTTTGGGACCCTGCACCCGTGTGGGAGACCTGGAAGAGGCTCCTGGCTTCGGATCGGCATAGCGTCGGCCGTTGCACTCACTTGGGGAGTGAATCCTGGGGAGGAAGATCTTCCTCTCTGTCTCTCCTCTCTGTATATCCGCCTTTCCAATAAAAACATAATAAAAATAAATCTTTAAAAAAAATTGAGATGTCCGTGAGTATTAAGATGAAAAAAGATATATAGGTTTCCAAAACTGTTTGCATTAACCTAAACTTAAAAGTACCTTCATGTTCATGCGTATCTTGAGATTAAAAAATATATGTGCATGCAGTAATGTTAACAAAACATACATCAAGTGTGACAGTAAAACAGTGAATGTTTTAAATATAAAGTTTAATAACTTTAAACATACTGCTCATTTTTAGTTTTCTGAGTTTAGGTCCTTAAGGTAAAATATACACTGTTTATACACATCAGAAAAACCACTGCAAATTTCGAGAGGACATTTTCTTACAAATATTTTCTTAGAAAATATTGATCAGGGTTTGGTTGGCGGTTCCATGGCTAAATCCTCATTTTGCATCTGCTGTGATCCTGTGTGGATGCTGGTTTGTGTCCTGGGTGCTTTACCTCCCATTCAGTTTCGTGCTTGTGGTCTGGGAAAGCAGTCAGGGATGGCCCAAAGCCTTGGGACCATGAATCTACACGGAGGACCCAGAGAAAGTTCCTGGCTCCTGGCCTGGGATTGACTCTGCTCCAGTTGTTGTGGCTACTTTAGGGATTGATTCAGTGGATGAAAGATCTTTCTCTCTGTCTCTCCTTCCCTCTCTTTAAATCTGCCTTTCCAACAAAAATAAATAAATTGCAAAAAAGAAAATATTGAACATCATGGTGGAAGTCATCATTACGATTTCACAATAAATGTGGTAGACTTTTTCTTGAATGTTGTTTTGTTAAGGGCTTGTCAAATGCCAAGATTATGTTACAGCAGTTCTATGAAAAAAATTCAATAAGGGACTAAGCTAACAAGGTCTCATCATTTGGTATTTGATGTTCCAAGAATGAGACTTAGGCAATATAGGTGGTAAGTAGATAGTAATTATTTGCTTCAGGTAGCAGAAGGCTATTGGTTTGTTTTAAATGTTCTCAAAGAATACTTGCCACTTTTCTGCTTTAGGTTCATTTTGAGTTGAACAAAACAAAGGCAAGAACCTTGTACCATCTGACCTTCAGCTAACTGCCAGATGTTAGGATACGTAAACACAATTCTTGAAAGGTAAAGTCTTGTCTGCTCCCTCCAGATCCAAGATCAAGCAATAAGAAAGAAACTGATGCTAAAAGGACAAGACCAAATTACCACCTACCAATATACCCTGAATACGAAAGATTTAAATTTACCAATGAAAAGAGATAGATGAGTGGACTGTATAAAAAAACAAAACAAAACCCATACATCAGTTATCTACAGTTAGACACGTGTCAATAATAAAGACATGTAGATACTGAAAGTGAAAGGATGGCTTGGTGCAGTAGTGTGTTGGTTAAAGCCCTTGCCTTGCATGCGCCAGGATCCCATATGGGCATTGGTTTTAATATTGGCAGCCCTGTTTCCTATCCAGCTCTCTGCTTGTGGCCTGGGAAAGCAGTCGAGGATGGCCCAAAACCTTGGGACCCTGCACCCGTGCAGGAGACTTGGAGGAGCTCCTGGCTCCTGGTTTCAGATCAGCTCAGCTCTGGCCATTGTGGCCATTCATTGTGGGGAATGAATCAGCAGATGAAAGATCTTCCTCTCTGTCTCTCCTCTTCAAATAAATAAATAAACAAACAAACAAACAAACAAATAAATCTTAAAAAGGATTAATAAATCAGAAAGCTGATTCTTTTAGAAAATCAACAAACTAGATTTTCCACTAGTCCAACTAATCAATATAAAGGAGGGATAATAGATGAATCTCTAGAAATCAGAGACAAAAAAGGAAATAGAACAATAGGTACCCCAGTCATAGGATGATCAAGAACTATTTCAAGCAACAACAGATCGACAAATAAAGAATCTGGAAGCAATGGAGGGATTTCTGAACACATCAAGTTTACCAAATCTGAGTCATGAGGCAATAAAAAATCCAAGTAGACTTATAACCAGGACTGAGTGGTTTCACTGCTGAATTCTAACCAACATGTCTAGAAGCAAATATTCCAATCCTCCACAAGCTACTCAAAACAATACGAAAGCAATCCTTCCAAATTCTTTCTATGAAGCAAATATCACCTTAATATCAAAGCCAGATAGAGACACAACAAAGAAAACTTATGACTGATATTCCTAATGAATGTAGATGCAAAAGTTCTCAACAAAGTATTAGCCAACATAATCCAACACTATGTGAGGCAGATCATTCACTCAGACTAGGTGGGATTCATCTCTGGCACACAAGGATTATTTAACCTACACAAAATGTGTGATAAACCATAGCAACATAATGAAGAATAAAAGCTCTATGATCATCTCAATAGATACTTAGAAGGCATTTGATAAAATCCAATACCCCTACATGGTGAAAAACCTAAGCAAGGTAGGCATAGAAGGAAAATTCTACAATACAATTGATGAAATACATGAAAAACCTAATGCCAGCACTATACTAAATGGGGAAAGACTAGAAACTTTTCCACTAAGGTCTGGAACTGTACGAGGGTTTGCACTTCTACCACTGCTATTTAACATAGCATTGAAAGTCCTAGCTAGAGCTATTATCAGAAAAAGAAAATAAAGAAATTTAAATTGGAAATGAATTAAAGTTATCCCTATTTGCAGATGACATGATTCACATGATTGATTCATAAACATATGAGAACCAAAAGGCTCAATCATGAAGTCTATGGAGCTCATAAGAGAATTTGACCTAGTGGCAGGATACAACATCAATGAACATAAATTGATGACCTGGAATTAACAAGTGACTTTGTGGCTGAGAAATAATTTGTCAATTCAGTCCATTTTAGAATAATGGAGAAGAATGCTAAATACCTCGAAATAAACCCAGCAAAGATGGAAAAGCTCTATGATGAAAGGTACAAAACATTTTTAAAAAGTAATAGAAGAAGACCTTAACAGATGGAGAAATTTAGTATGTTCCTGGATGTATAGAATCAACATAATTAGAATGTCCATATTATCTAAAGTAATATAAAGATTCAATTTGATCCTAATCAGATTCCCAACAACATTCTTAGAGCTGCAAAAGGGGATGCAAAAATTCATCTGGAAACACAGGAGACCACGAATAGCTAGTTATTCTGAAGAATAAAAATAAAGCTGGAAGAATCACAGTTCCAGACCTCAAGTTGTACCACAGGGTAGTATTAATCAAATATTCTGGAATTGGTACAGAAAGAGAGAAGATCAGTGGAACAGAATATAAACCCCAGAAATGAGTCCATACACACACAGTCAACTAATCTTGAACAAGAGCACTGAAAATAATCCAGCAAAAATTTTGGTCTCTTCAACAAACGCTGTTGTGACGAATGAACAGCACCCTGCAGAAGAAACAACACCTCCACCTGTCACCTTAAACAAAAATCAGCTGTAAATGGAGCAAGGCCCTAAAACTGCATCTGGATACTGTCAAACTACTAGAAGAAAACATAAGAAGTACTCTACAAGATACTGATCTTGATAAAGACTTCTTAGAAAAGTCATCAAAGGTGCAGTGTGATGGCTCAGTGGCTAAAAACTCTCCTTGTGCATACTGGGGTACACATGGGCACAGGTTTGTGTTCCAGCTGCTCCACTTGCCATCCAGTTCCATGATTGTGGCCTGGGAAAGCAATGGATGGTCGCCCAAAGCCTTGGGACTCTGCACCAGCATGGAAGACCTTGTAGGAGCTCCTGGCTCTTGGCTTCGGACCAGCTCAGGCCAGGTCATTGTGGCCACTTGGGGAGTGAGTCAGCAAATAGAAGATCTTTCTCTCTGTCTCTTCTTCTGTCTGTAGGTCTGCCTTTCCAATAAAACTGAATAAATTTCTTTAAAAAATGAAAGTCAGCAAAAGCACAGGCAATCAAAGTCAAAATAAACAAATGGGACTATATCAAATGAAGAAGCTTCTATACAGCAAAGCAAATGATCAACTAAGTGCAAAGGTAACCAACAGTAAGGGAGAAAATCTTTGCGTATTACACAACAGAAAAGGGACTAACAGCCAGGATTTAGAAGGACTTCAAAAACTCAACAACAAAACAGGCAACTCTGTTAAGAAATGGGTGAAGGAAACGAGCAGGCCTTTTTCAAAAGAACAAATTCCAGTAGCTAATGGACAGATGAAAAAGATGCTCAAATTCCTAGCTATTAGGAAAACACAAATAAAAACCACATTGAAGTTACACATAACTCCAGTGAGATTGTCCTGCATTCAGAAATCTACTAACAATGAGGAAGTGGGGGAGAAAGGTACCCTATTGCACTTTGGTGGCAGTATAGACTAGAGCAGTCACTGTGGAAGTCAGTATGGACAGGGTCCATACTGAAAATTGATCTGTTGTCTGACCAGCTGTCCGACTCTTGGGGATATATCTGGAGGAAGTGAAATCTGCATATGAGAAAATGACTTGCAGCACTATATTTGTTGCAGAACAATCCACAATAGTTAAGACAGGGAAACAACCCAGATAACCATTGAAAGAGAAATGTATAAAGAAACTGTGGGTACATTTATTCCACAGAATACTTCTTAGCCATTAAAACGAATGAAATTCTAACATTTGCAGCAATATGGTCTCAAGTGGAAGACCTTATTCTCAGTGAAATAAGCCAATCAAAAAGGCCAAATATTGTATGATCCCTCTGGTGTAAGGCAACTTTCTTTTTTTTTTTTTTTAAATTTTTTTTTTTTTTAAATTTTAACAATCTTTACATGGTTAATTTGTGCATAAAGGGTCAAGGGCTACAGGAATGTGGGTAAGACTGTTATTTCCATATTGTTTCCTTCATATATCTGAGGTAGAGGGGGATATTGAGGGAGAAGCCCCACCTGATTTCCCACCCACCCCAAGTCCCGCATGAGCAACTTTCATACAAAATAGAAACAAATAGATATAGTGGTTAAGTTATGTATACATATACTGTAAAGGATGAACTGTATAATTGAAACTAGCATCCTGGGAAGTGAAGAAAAGTTGCAGTATGCATCTCTACTCTGAATGAAAGCAGGACTCCCAATGAAAATGCCAAGTATATCTTGACAATATGATACTAGATTTTCTACCATTGCCTATGCCTACAATGACATATGATACACTTAAACAGCTGAATGATGAATTTGTGACTGTTGCTCAAGGACTATGATATTGCAAATAGTATGGGAAAATGCTGTGATGATGGAATGGAAAGGGAGGAAGGGGAGTCGGGAGAGGAATCCATATAACTACTAAACTGTATTATGGAAAGTAATAATAACAACATAAATATAAAGGAATAGTATATACAAAAAATTCAGACCGAGGAGCAGTTTGGAGATAGTTGACTAAAATTTTACTTCCTCAGTGAGCCTTCAGCATGATTAAAAAATATGAGAAAGTTCTCTAACTTTGAGACAAATAATTAAAAGTGGGATGCTTGAATTACGGCACTTTGGTTTGACAGGGGAGAGCAGTTAATTTATTCTACAGGGATGGCTGATTTGGGTCACTGCCCTTCTAGGCGCTGGCCCAGAGCGTGTCCCCCAGTGGCACCTGGATTAGGCAAGCATTGGAGGTTTGGGTGCCCCATACTTGGCTCTTGTATTCTGTCGGTAATCCCTTTGCACTAGAATGTGCCAACCTCTGTTTGGGAAGCACTCTCAAGAGCCCGGTGGAATCTTTCCTGTATTAAATATTTCAGCATGAGTTCATCCACTTACGATTGCTACAGGGCTATCTTAAAGGCAAAGTGCCAGGTGAGTGAATTACAGCTGTTTCAAGCATTTCTTAAGTTTTTTTTCCCCCTTATTTATGCAACATCACTTGAGCCTCAAACTATCCATTGGAAGGAAATTGTGGAATTTCATTTACTTTGAAAGATTTAGGGTGTTTTTTCACTGTTCTGAGCTCTTATTTAATTGAAGTGACTTTGTATTCCAGTTAATCACCCTTTCTTTTGATTAGATGTCTCCATCTTCAGGATGGGGAATAAGATTTAAAACTAGAATAAAGGTTTCTTCTCTTAACAGAAATACAGACTCAGAGTAAGTAGCATCCTAAAACTTCTGTCATTTTAGCAGTTTGTTAAAGTCTCCAATTTAAAAATATCTCCTAAATTGAATGTTCAAGTCTCACAACCTAGATTTTTTATCTTGACTTTGCTGCTCATAAACTCTACCAAAAAATAGGAGTTCATTAATCTGACATTCAAAGCTGAGGTCACAATGTTTCTTATATTTACTCCTTTTTCTTTGTTTAAAGTTTTATTTATTTTTATTGGAAAGGCAGATTTACAGAGTGAAGGTCAGAAGACCTTTGCTGTCAGAAGACTGCCCAATGACTCACTCTGCAGGTGGCCAAAAATGCTGGAGCTGGGCCAATCCAAAGCCAGGATCCAGGAGCTTCTTCCAGGTCTCCCATGCAGGTGCAGGGTCCCAAGGCTTTGGGTAATCCTTTACTGCTTTGCCAGGTTACAACCAGAGAGCTGGGGGGGAAGGGAAATGGAGCAGCTAGGACACAAATCGGTGCCTATATAGGATCCCAGTGTGTGTAAGGCGAGGCCTTAGCTACTGAGCCATTGTGCCAGGCCCTCCATCTGCTCTTCTACTGCTATCTTTTCCCACTATTTCTCTTCCAAACTGGACATTTTAAACTTTTACGCAGGCATTTTACATATGTCTTCTACATACTTAATAACATTTTCTTAATCTACCCTTTATCTGAGAGGAACACAAGTTTTGTGCCACCTATTTTTTGTCAGTTGAAATTCCTTTAAAATGTCAAAGTAATAACCTTAAGTTTATTTTTTATTAGACATTGCTACCTAACACTTTTTTTTCTACATGCCAGTCTAAATGCTTTTCATGCGTTATCTGATTTCCTACGTAAGGCCAATCCTGCTGGGAAAGTTATTATCTTCATTCTGCAATTTATAAAACTGCAAAGCACACATCATTTGCCTACATTTTACAGATTAGATTCGGAGAAATTATAGACTACCCTGGTGCTCCGAGTTAATGAATGCTAAGGCTAGGGACCTCACAGATGATGGTGAGCTTAAAAGTGCTGAAGTTATCGGGCACTTAGTGGATGCCTGGCAGAAGGGTTAAAAGAGTGAAGAAAACAGGTGGTTTTCCATTCTCCAAGCAGAACAACTGTGCTCCTCGCAATAGCACTGTATAATAGCCCCATGAAGACACTTATTTTATTTTAAATTTATTCTGAAATTGAATTTTGTTCTTAATTTTTCAAGTTGATTAGTTTCTTATTTAATTTAAACTAAGAGAAATAGAGATCTTAAATAACTTATCTAGTGTTCCTATAGTTGTTAATATCCTTTATTTTATACAAAATATTCAGAGAATGATCATTGAGTTGGTAAAATAGATAATTCATACACAGAAGTACAGAGTTATACCTAAAGTCACACACTGAAGAAAATCTGAAATCTGTATTTATAACTCTAATGACAAGATACATTATTGGGAAGCTATACTGCATCTAACGAAGATGTTAGGCATGAGCATCTCACGGTTAACTCAGATAAATGCTGGAAAAACATGCTTTATATGAGGGTGCATCAAAAAGTTTGTGAAAAATGGAATTAAAAGTTAAGTTCAATTTGGTGAAAAAAACTGGAACCCAGACATAACATGATTATTATGAAAATATATAATTTTCAACATTTTATTATTCTGATTTTGTTATTTTAAATTTCATTTTCTGCAAAGTTCTTAGAATGATATAATTCTGTATTTCTAATATCACATGTTTTGGCTCATTTGATACTTAAAATGGCTAAAGGCAGAATGTTGGACATACTGTTGTCATTTGCATTTTACAGATAGGAAAAGAAAAAATGAGAGAAATTAAGTACATATTGAAACCACATAGATTTTAGTGGAAAGTTAAAGCTGGAATCCAGGTTTGTAGTTGTATTTATGCAGTTATACATTTGTTGAGCTGATACAAAGGAGCCTGAATCCAAACTCCTGGCCTAGACAGGACATCTTGTCCAGTATTTGAGGTTTGTGGTTAATGTTTCATATTGAGAAAAGGATTACTTGAAGTTGTTGCCTATACATAATATTTGTTTAGAGTAAGGAAGATACTGATTGAGAACCAAAGTGGCATCATATCATTGTGACACAAGTAACCTTGAAGATCGCTAAAATGGAGCTGGATTTCATAAGGACTTTCTTGATGATGAAATTATCTTCTATCTGTGTCATGACATAGAATAACTGCTAGCCACATGGTGCAGTTGAAAACACATGCAAATATTTCCAGTGCAACTTAAAGAAGTGATCATTACATTTAATTTATTGTAATGTACTATCAAAATCACAAGCAATAGTTGTACATATTTTTGTAGTGTAATATTATGACATGTATGCAAAGCATTGTTTTTAACTCTAGTTAAAAAAACTCACAAAACTCATTCCTCTTGTCCAACGGAAACTTTGCAAACTTTGATCACCACCTCTCCATTGTCCCCATCCCCAAGTCTCTGGAAGCTATTTTTAAACTTTCTGGTTCTATATATTCAATGGTTTTAGCTTTCCCATGTAAGTGACAGCATGTGATACTTATCTGCTGTGTCTGGCTTATTTCATTTAGCATAATATCTCCATGTTGATCTATGTGGTCACAAAGGACAGGATTACCTTCTGAGAAAATGTAAATGGTACTTCATTATGTACGTATTACAAATTCCCTATATTTGTCCATTAATGCCAATTTAGGTCGCATGCATAATTTGGCTGTTATAAGTAACAGTGCAATAAGCCTGGGGACACAGACAACTCTTCAGCATTGGATTCCGAATCCTTAGAAGTGGATGGCTGCATCATATGGTAACTATAGTTTTAATATACGGAGGAAACTCCTCTCAGTTTTCCTTAAGGCTTGTGCTAACATCCATTCTCACTTGCTATGCACAAAGCTTTCCTAATCTCTACATTTGTCTTTCACCTTCTGGATAACAGCCATTCAGATATGAAGTGATGTCTCACTGTGGTTTTACTTTGAATTACCTTAACAATTAATGATCTATATATATGCATGTATATATAGAGAGTTATATATATGTGATGTATATAGTCATATATATGTGTATGTATATATAGTGATATATATGTGATAGTGATATACATGTATGTATGTATATATAGTGATATATATCTCTCTCTCTATATGTCTGTTGGCCATTTGTACATCCTGTTTGAAAAATGTTTATTGAGATCTTTTAACTCTTTTTTTAAAAAACCTTTTAATTTATTTGTATTTATTTGTCAAATGAAAGAATGGGAGGGCCCGGCGCGGTGGCGCAAGTGGTTAAGGTCCTCGCCTTGCACGCCCGGGATCCCATATGGGCGCCGGTTCTAATCCCGGCAGCCCCGCTTCCCTTCCAGCTCCCTGCCTGTGGCCCGGGAAAGCAGTTGAGGACAGCCCAAAGCTTTGGGACCCTGCACCTGCGTGGGAGACCCGGAAGAGGCTCCTGGCTTCGGACCGGCAGAGTATCGGCCGTTGGGCTCACTTGGGGAGTGAATCATCAGACGGAAGATCTTTCTCTCTGTCTCTCCTCTCTGTATATCCGCCTTTCCAATAAAAAAATAATAAAAATAAATCTTTAAAAAAAAGAATGGAAAAAGGACTGACAGAAAGAAAGAGAGAGTGAGCGCTGAAATGATGTGGTTCTCTATTAAATGGTCACAGATTGGACCATATCTCAGAACTCCATCCAGGCGTCCCAAATCAATGTCAGGGAGCCAAGCACCTGTGTCAATACGGCTGCCTCCCAGGGTGCACATTAGCTGGGAACTGGAACTGAAAATAGAGCTGGGACTCAGATATGGTGGCATTTTGTTGTAACAAATACCTAGCCTCTGCTCACTATTGCTTCCTGAATACTGAGTTGCATGGATTTTTGTGTATTTTGTATATTAACTCCTCACTAGATGCAGGCATTTCCTCCCAGTCTGTGGTTTGTCTCTTCATCATGTTAGTTGTTTTTATTTATTCATGTATTTATTTTTGCTACTCAGTATTGCTTTAGTTTGCTCTAATCCACTTCACTTTTTTTGCCTGAGCTTTTCGGGTCAAACCCAAAAACCATTGTCCTGATCAGTTTCATGTGGATTTTGTTTAAGTTTTCATCTAGGAGTTCTATATTATTGGGTCCCATGTTCAAGTTTTTAATTTATATTCAATTGATTTTTATATATCAAGGATTCAAGTCCATTCTCTTTAATGTGGACAACCAATTTTCCTAACACGTTTTATCAAGGAAATAGTCCTTCTGGTATTGTGTGTTCTCACAAATGGCCAACAGGTATTGTATTGGACAGCACAAATGTCAGAGTTTAGGCTATTCTTATTGGAACTGGATTGTTTCATAACAGTGAATTTAAGCAAATAATAAATTATTCTCACCTAAGCCTTTTCTGGATTTTTTATATGTCTTAAATTTCCCAGTGTTTCTTCTTTCTTTCTGTTCTGTTATTTATTCAGATGTCATTGAAACATATATGCCGAAAACATTTAACGGGAAACATAGCTTGCTGAGGAGATACTCAGTTTGTTCGATGGCATATTGCTTTAGACACAGGTCAAGTGATCTGCTTATGCTCCTCTTAAACCATTTCCTGTTGTGAGACCAAGCATCAGAGCGGTAATGGTGAAGCGTGATGAAGTGTTCGTCTTGAATCCCCAAACCCCAGGACCCCCACTAATGCCCCAAGCCACGCTTGTGCATTCAGAACGTTGTGTGAATCATCCTGGCCACTTTTGTAGGCTTTTTAAAAAAAGATTCATTTATTTTATTGGAAACATAGATTTTCAGAGAGAAGGGGAGAAAGAGAGCAAGATCTTCCACCCTGACTCACTCCCCAAGTAGCCATAGTGACTTGGGTTGAGCTGGTCTGAAGCCAGAAGCCAGGAGCTTCTTCCATGTCTCCCACATGGGTGCAGTGTCCCAAGGCTATGGGCCGTCCTCCACTGCTTTCCCAGCTCATAAGCAAGGAGCTGGAGGGAAAGTGCACCAACAGGGATCCTGGTGCAAGCAAGGAGAGGATTTTAGCCAAGAGGCTACCATGCCAGGCCTGAGATTTGCTTATTATATACAGTGTGTACAAATCAAACATTCGTTTTTTCTAAAAAAATATTTATTAAAAATGCTTTTCTTAATAGTCTTTATTGTCTATTAATTTGAGATACTAGCTAAATTCCTAAGTGCAGAGTGAGTGTATATGTATATGCACATGATTTATTGTTTTGTTATTGTAGGGAATAACAATACTTTAATGACTATACATGCAGAATCATTATGCTTTTAAATATCTGATCAGGACAATTCATACTGAGTGTTAAAATTATGTTCAACTTTTAAAATATTCCTGTTTGGATGAATTTATAGATATCCTGCAAGATTACTTAAAAATAATTACTGTTAATAGTTGTGGTTAATATTGCATAAAAATAAAATATTTATTAGGGAGTTGACTGTTGTTAGAATTCTTTTCTGCACCCTTTGTATCCTAAGCAACTAAGTAATATTATTAAAAAGAACAAAAGAATTCTTTTCTGCATTAGTGGAAATGCTGATGGCTTTTTTCTTCCATTTTAGTAATGATGCGTTGTAGTACTCTGATTAATTTTCACAAGGTTAAATAATTTTCAATATGCTGTGATCTCTGCTTGCTAATATTTTTGATAATGTTTGCATTAGTTTTTAATCAAGCATTTTATTATTTTGTTGTGCCATTGTTTGGTTTTGGTATCATGATGATGTTAGCCTCATAAAATGAGTTTAGAAGTGTTCCTTCTTTATATTTTTAGAAAAGTTGAATTCTTCTTGGAATATCAAATAGAACTCAACAGTGAAGCTATCTGGTCCTGAAATTTTCTTTGTTGGGAGAGTTTTTGATTGCTGATTCATTCCTCTAAAGTTATTGGTCTGTTCAGATCTTATCCCTGACTTGGTTTTGGTAGGTTGGAAATTTCTAACAATTTATTAATTTCTTTTAAAATTATCCTGTTTGTTCACATTTAATCGTTTCTAATGGTCTCATGATTCTTGTTATTCCTGAGGCAGTCAATGTAACATTTCTTTTTTCACTGTTGATGTTATTTATTTTCTTTGTATTCTTTAAGAGTTTGTTAATCTTATTTTTTAAGTGCTATAGCTCATTTTCAACTGTATATTAGAAGATTAGTTACAATAGACAATACATGGAAGCAACCTAGGTGTTTGTCAATGTGTAAATACATTAAAAATGACTTACAGGTGCACACACACACACACTTACACAGAATCCCTATTGACTGGTTCACTCCTCAAATGACTGCAATGGTTGAACTGAAGTCAGGAGCAGGTTACTCATTCCACGTCTCCTCCATGGTTGACAGGAATCCAACAAGTAGAGCCATCATTGCTATCGCTCGGATCTTCGTTTAGGAAGCTGGAGTTAAAGTCGGTATAGGACCCAGGAGTACTGATGTGGGATGAGGGCATTTTAATTAGTGGGCTTAATGCCTGCCCATAGCTGCCATTATTATTTCTACCGATAAAATATTTTAGTCTGAGAACAAATGTATATATTGAGTTTCTGATGTGTCAAGTGCCAGATATCTTTTAGATTTCAGTAATACAGCAGGACAAAAATCATCTGCATCCTGATGGCTTAGTATTTTTTCTTCATGAGTTATTTGCTGCTAAAGGAATAATTGTCTACTAAGTGTTGCAATTAATTTATTATTGTCGCAGTGTTGTGTTTTTCACATTTAGGACTTCTGTTGATTTGTTTATATTTTTCTAAAATATTATTCATGACTTAGATCTTAAAATGTATCTGCGTACATTTCATACAACTTTCTAAAAACAGGCAATTTCTAAACAAAATGCCTCTTGCGACTTGTTCTTTTGATAGTCTATAGTGCTGTGCTTATGTATTTGCATTTATTTTTTTTGTTAAATTTTCCATATGTTTGTATATATGTTATTATTTTATTCAAAGGATGAGATTTTTTCTTCTGGTTATGTGTGAGTTTCAGAGAGCTATGCTACTCTTAAGTGTAATTTTCCTTCATAGTGCCTTTAAGCATTTTTTTAGTTATGTATTGAAAAGGCAAAGTTATAGAGCCAAAGACAGCTATTTCAGTCCACAAATGGCTACAATGACCCCGGCTGAGCTGGGCTAGGCTGAAGCCAGGGACCTGGAGCTTTACCCAGGTGTTCCATTTGCACCTGGGGATCCAAGTGCTAGGGCCATCTTCTGCTGCTCTCTCCAGGCCATTAGCAGGGAGCTGGATTGGACGTGGAGGCACCAGGACTCGAGCTGGTGATTTTATGGGATGCTGACACCACATCTGGCAGCTTTATGTGCGCTATGCCACAATGCTGGCCCCGAAATAAACAACTCTTTAAGAAAATAAAATTAAATCATAATGCGTACATGGACTATGTGGGTTGAACATGACAAGTTTTGAGTGTTTAAATCATTTGGTGTCCTCTGGATTGCAGTGTTTGTGTGAGAGACGCTATGTGCTGTACAGAAATATGGAAACAGAAGGATGGGCAGTGGTCAGAAGGGGAAGAAGGCTCCATGCAGAGGCTCTGCATGTGGGCTTGCCCCACTCTATGTGTGTCTTTCTCTGCTGAGTCTTCTGTGCTGAACACAGCACCTAATAAGGAAAAGCACTTAAAACATGCTTATTGAGTGAATATAGAGACAAAGAAAGGAAAATATCATTAAAATCTTTACTTAAAATTAAATTACAACGATAACTAGCACTTTCATTAAGAAATGTGGAGTATGTTCCAGAATTCATTTAATCAGATTTCATAATATTAAAAATAATGAAATGCATTTTATAAACTTTTCAGTATTTTCACATGTTGAGGTAGTTCGGCATTTCGATGAGAATTTAAAAAAAATTTTAGTAAATTTTTAGAAACTTCTGTTGTTCCTCACATGATTGAGAAATTAGTCTTTGGGTAATGTTCCTCAGATGAATGTAGACACTGAGATTGTTCACAGGTGGGGAGGCATTGCAATTACCTTCCCCTGCCATTTCTCTATCATCCCTGGTTTCTCTGGATTCGCAGACATAAGGCAGGAAACTTTTTCTTTCACATTTTTTTTTTTAATTTAGAGCAGAGTGTTTCTTCATTAACTTTGGAGAGAGCAAAGCTGAGATTTCTATTTTCTTTCCCGCAGTTTCTTTATTCTTCTAAGGCTGACAATGCATACTTTAGCTAGATTTTCAGAAGGTTACTACTGGGTGTTTATCGAGGGGGGTGGTGAGTAACCTGTACATTTTAAAGCATGGTGGTAAAAATGAGAACTGTAACTTCTCATGCGATTGCTGCCTAAATGTCTGGCACATGAGGATTCATCAGGTTTTCTACGTCTATAGTGTGGGGTATGAAGTTACAGAGGAGTCGGAGGGCACTCTGGCTAGTCTAGCATTGCAGACGAGATAATTTAGGCACAGAGAGCATCAGTGGATTTTACCATTGGCACAACCAGTTCCTGGCAGAAGGGAAGTTCATTTTCAGTTCAGCAATCTTTCCTCTACACCTAACATTTCAACTTTTTGAGGGTCGATCCCTTTTTATCCTCAAAACCCTGAAATAGCGTCAGTGCAGTTCTGAGCTTTGTGCCCTGGAGTTTGATTATACCAACGTAGGATGCTCAGAGGCCTGCCACGCTGTGGAATCACTTGCAGCTTTCTTCTTAAGGTGACTGCTCCAGAGTAGTAGGAGCAGATTATGTCAAAGAGCTTTTGTAGATCCTCTGGTAAAGGTGTCTTGTTTTTCCTTTATCAGGTGCGTTTCACTGGTCACATCCAGCAGATGAATCTAGCAAACCACTCCCAGGTCACAGCATTTGTCCTCCTCGGGCTCTCCCAGGGATGGGAGCTTCGATACTTCTTCTTTGTTATCTTCTCTGCTGTCTATCTTATGACTGTAACCGGTAATCTCCTTATTGTGGCCATAGTGACCTCTGACCCACATCTGCATACAACCATGTACTTCCTCCTAGGTAATCTTTCTTTCCTGGACTTTTGCTACTCTTCTATCACAGCACCCAGGATGCTGGCAGACTTGCTCTCAGGTAACCCCAGCATTTCCTTTGGTGCATGCCTGACTCAGCTCTTCTTCTTCCATTTCATTGGAGGCATCAAGATCTTCCTGCTAACTGTTATGGCGTATGACCGCTATGTTGCTATTTCCCAACCGCTGCGCTACACAGTAATTATGAATCAGACAGTCTGTGGGTTCCTCATGGCAGCCTCATGGGTCGGCGGCTTCGTCCACTCCATTGTTCAGGTTGGATTGACTATCCGGCTGCCATTCTGTGGGCCTAACAAGCTGGATAACTTTTATTGTGATGTACCTCAGTTGATCAAACTGGCCTGTACAGACACTTTTGTCTTGGAGCTTCTGATGGTTTCTAACAATGGCTTGGTGACCCTCATGTGTTTTCTGGTGTTGCTTGGATCCTACACAGCCCTGCTAATCATGCTCCGAAGCCACTCACGGGAGGATCGGAGCAAGGCCTTGTCCACCTGTGCGTCTCATATTGCTGTGGTGACCTTAATCTTTGTGCCTTGTGTGTACATCTATGCAAGGCCTTTTAAGACATTCCCTATGGACAAAATGGTCTCTGTGCTGTATACAATGGTTACCCCCATGCTGAATCCTGCCATCTACACTCTGAGAAACAAGGAAGTGATTACAGCTTTGAAGAAGTTATGGAGGAGATAGAAGCTTACTGGACTCTGGGATGAATGTCCTAGAACTGCTCTCAAGTGTCCGATGGAGAAAACATTGTGAGTGTCCTACTCTTTCCCTCAGAGAGCACTTTCCCAGATGGGCTGAAAAAGTTCCAAGTGCAATATGCATAAAGGTGGTAAGCCAACTGTTTCTTTTCTGGTTTCATTTTCTGGCCACAAAATACACTTGGAAAGCTCAGCCTATTCTAAAATTTCCTTCCCACTTTACAGTGTCCTATGTGAGTTATGCCTGTGCTGTGGCATAATGATACAGCTACTGCCTACGGCATCAGCATCTCATACGGAGGCTGGTTTTTGTCCTAGCTGTTCCACTTCTGGTCCCTGTTATTCGACCAGGGAAAGCAGTGGAGGATGGCCCAAGGATGTGGACCCTGGCACCCATATGGAATA
The DNA here is from genome assembly GCF_017591425.1 of Ochotona curzoniae. Lineage (NCBI taxonomy): Eukaryota > Metazoa > Chordata > Mammalia > Lagomorpha > Ochotonidae > Ochotona > Ochotona curzoniae. Next base: position 1,953,594 of record NW_024465573.1, on the reverse strand, counting down.
ACTGAAAGAGGTTCCTGGCTCCCCTATCTGTGACTCTGGTTTTCAAGTGAAATAAATAAGTAAGTCTTTTTTTTTTTTTTTTAAAGTCTCTATGAGTATTTCTTGATTTGGCTTGATTTTTTTGTTTGTTTATTTTGTTTATTTGGAAGGTAAGAGAGAGAGAAAGAGACAGATAGACAGAGACAGAAGGAGAATTTTCCATACGTTGGTTCATTTTCCAAATGTTCAGAATAGTTGGGCCAGTCTGAAGCCAGGAGCAGGAACTCCATCTGGGTCACCTGCACGGTTAGCAGGGTCTAGTTGGGCCATCTTCTGCTACCTTCTCAGACTCATTTGCAGGGAACTGGATTAGAAGTGGATCAGCTGAAATGGAATTCACTCTTCTACATAGTATATTGGCATCAAAAGCAGTAGTTTAGCCTGCTTTGTCACAACTCTGGCCTTTAACATCTGTTCTTAATTTGATCATTTGCTTTATTTTGTTTTGTGTATGCTATGCTGCCGCCTTTTAATTTTTTCTCCTATTTTTTCAAATTTTTATTTATCTGTATGAATTTTTATGTTAGTTGAAATGTGGAAAGAGTGAGAGACAAGAGACAGCTAGAGTGCACGCTCATCCATCCCTTGGTTTGCTCCTCAAATACCAAAGCCAGATCGGAAGCAGAGCGTCCAGGATTCTAGCAGCTACTCTGCTGCAGGATGCAGGTGGCCCAAGCATAAGCTTACACATGCTATGCCACACCCTGGCCTCCTTTTCTTCTAATAGTCGCATGTGCATAGTGTATCCAAATCTTTGTCTTGTACTGCTTTTATTTTTTAAAACGTGGAAACTAAAGCCTTTATACATTGGTGGTGAAATAGGACATGGTATGATTATTCTGGGGAATAGTTTTTAGTGTCTTTTTTTTTCATTATAAAGATAATTGATTTTATGCCTCCCATAGGTGCAGTTCCAAGAAGACCCCAGTTCTCTAAAGGCCCTCTTCCCTCCCTCCCCTGCCTTTCTCCCCAATCTTTATCAGTTTTCACGAAGACACAATTCCAGTTTACCAGAGTATATGCTTTGCATAATATGCATCCATTTGATTTGGAGAACTGCTTTACAAATGGATACCTGTTCCTCTGAAATGAATATGCTGTTTTTTTTGCCTGCTATAGGTGCCTATTCATGCGGGTTTACTCATTTTTGATGACTTGTTTTAACGCTGCTAATCTCTTTGTCTGTTTAGACTATAAATATCCTAAAAATGCACATTAAAATTCCTGTTTATGATTGAGAATGGATTATTTATCTTGTTTTCTTTGTACACTACAAAGCAATGTTCTAGTTTCTATAGATTCAGTATTAGGTATCTACCTATCTATGTCAGTGTGTGTACAGTATCATCAGATATTAAATTCTGCATTTATTTTTTTTACTTCACACACATCTATGGCTTCTTCCTCTACAAGTTCAATACTGCATATATGTTCTCACTGTTAATCTTCATATGATCTTGAAGAAGAAGTGACTTCATGATACTACTTCAAGTCCCTGAAGAAGGGAAGTAAATCCTTGGGGAGGATTTATTTGATGGATAGATAGGTGGGTGGGACTTACAAAGGGCAGGGGGACTGTGGCTTCCAGCTCATGGCTCTAAGCTAACTACCTACCTGTTCCCCCTGTAGAGACTTCCAAGTCTTAGCACAGCTGCATCACATCTTCCATAGCTACTTCTTGCTGATTGGAGACATAGTATTTACCTATCCCAACTTCGGAACTCTTTCTACCTTATCTAATGATCCCTCTCATGAGCTGGAGAACTTTCATCCAGTGCCAATGGCTATGTCCTCCTCATCACTACTCTGAGATGTTGCTGGTTTATCTGCACAGGAGCCAGCAACGTATGCTATCTAGTCATATAATGAGTGTGCAGAGACCAGACTACACACCCATGGGTTCTGGTCTCTGAGACTGGAGATGTGAATGATCTGAGACCAATGTGAAATGAAAGGATGGACCACTTGCTGCGGGCAAAAGCCATTGCTGGGCCTCATTTGACAGTGAGTGCGGCAGTCTGGTCTGGGGAAACCCTCAGGGCTCCTGTCTGAACTGCCTCCAGCCCAGGTTCTTGTGTATTTGGGTGGGTACAGCTGCCAGGCTTGTGGAGGTATGTGGCTGCAGCTCTACCCATATCAGAAACACTTAGTGCCCCCAAACCAGGCTCCAAAATCCTGGCAAGTGGGTGACGGCAGTCCACAGTTACACTAACTTGAAATATAATTCTGAAGAAAAGGTATAATACCAGTAATTATCTTTAAAGGTATGTTTGCTTAAACACAACTTTCAGTGTTTAAATTGTCTTTAGGACTTCAGATTTGCAGTAAATTGGGATAATTAAATGATTAATTTTATGCAAGATAAAAATGTTGAAATATCAGTGATCAGTGTTTCTTACTGTTTTCAAATGATGAACTGCCACTCCTATTAATTACATTGCTGGATATGTTCATTTTGAATATTTAAAAGAATATGTAAAAATGGTGTGTATACTGGCACATTGCTGTTTCAAAGCATGCCAATTCCTTACCTTTCAGTTTTCTTTTTGAAAGAAAAGTTAGTATCTTGGTTAGAGATGAGTGCTAAAAGTCTTCAGAGAGCCCTGGTTTCATAAAAAGACTAAAGATGAATCAAAATATCAGGAAATATAATTTAAAGATTTTTCACTGGGAAAAGGGATGAATTAGTTCGTAAAGCTAGTAATCTGATTATTGAGAAAATCAATAAGAACAGATTAAGACATTACAAAAATTAAATATTATTTGTTTTAATTTATAATATCTGCAAGAAGCAAATCTTAAGAGAGGCCAGGAGAGCAGTTAGAATGTTTGCAATATCAGCCTGCTTTTGATGGGTTTAATTGTAAAGAAAAAGCAAAAAATTCATGAATTCCATATTAACCACATGTTGCTCTACCAAAACTGTAATGTGGTTTTTTCTCTGTTAAAATGACAAGATGATGTTTGCTTTTAAGAAAAACTTCTTTGCTCCCTTCCATGAAATCTGTTCAGGTAGCTGAAATTCTCTTTGCTGTAAGATCATCTGTCTGTGTTTGTGCCATGTGTTTATGTCATTGACTACTTCAAACAAACAATTCCAAAAAGTCAAACTTGCCTTACTTTTAGAATACCTTGTGTCTTTATGGTTTTTCTGCCTTCTGTTGAGGTCTGTTCAGAACTACTATGCTGTTATTTTAATGAGCAGGAAACCAGGTTATAACAAACTATTTTTCCCAGGCCCTTGTGATTTTGTCTTAATCCAGTTATCAATCATATTTATTAATGTCTTGTATATTTTCTCAATGTCCTAAATGTGGGAAAATAAAATGTATATGAATAAATTAATGACTTCCAAGATACATCATAAACAATCTTTTTCATTGTTTCTAAGCTAAAAGGAAATGCTGCTAGAATATTCTTTTTTATGCTCACAATTCAATGTTGTTGTAAAAACTGCAAGACAAGAACTGAAGTCAGAGAGATTCCACCTTTCCTGGAAGTGCTGCATGTAGGTGAGTCCACTGACCTTGACATAGCTCAGACGGATGCACTTGACAAGAAGTGCATGCCTGTCCGTAGCATGCTTCTTCATATAGGTAAATATTGTTGAACTGTCTCTGACATTGCTTCATCATGTCCACACAGCATGCTACCGTCCTCCAGTCTGATGGGTGTGTCATGTCCACACAGCATGCTACTGTCCTCCAGTCTGATGGGTGTGTCATGTCCACACAGGATGCTACCGTCCTCCAGTCTGATGGGTGTGTCATGTCCACACAGCATGCTACCGTCCTCCAGTCTGATGGGTGTGTCATGTCCACACAGCATGCTACCGTCCTCCAGTCTGATGGGTGTGTCATGTCCACACAGGATGCTACCGTCCTCCAGTCTGATACTTTCCGCAGTTGATATCGTTCACTACAGGCATTCAGCTTTATTGATCATAGGTGATTTTCAGTTCCTCTCATGGTTCCTTAAAATTTCAGATATAAGGCCGATGTGAAACATGAAGTCTCAAAAAAAAAAAAAAAGACTTCATAACCTTATCTAAAGATCTAAATTAGGGCTCTAAGATGATGCCTCAAGAAATGGGTGTGTGGTGCTGAAAGTTACCTCAGCTCTGAGACTCTCACGATTTGTGAAAGGAATAACTTCGGGTTGTCAGAATTTGTTTCCATTCAGAATCAGACAGATTTGGGAAAGTGAACTGCAAGAGAAACAAGAATTAGTTCCAAAGAATGAATTACATTTTTTTTTGTTAGAATTATTGACATCACTTACCCCTCAGGATTTTGGGATTCACATTTCTATGAAGTAGGTATATTATAATTGGCAATGTTTTATGTATGAGTTCAACAAAGATCTCCCCTCTTTTCTTTTTATCTAGATATAAGTGGATGTGTCATTTGTGTAACCAAGATCATACCTGGGACATCATATTTGGGAATGAGACTTATTAAATCAGATATTATATAAGCCCACTGGGAAGATACAAGTCTTCTACATCCTGTATGGAATCGATGTATTCAAAACCTCTTTGGAAATTCAACTGATTTATGTCCTGCAGTTTACAGAGACCCTCACTCACAGATGGTAAGAAGTATCGCTTTTTTGAATGTCAAGAGCTTTGATAGATGTTGGGGAATTCAGTATGTCCAGAGGAAAAAATCAAGAGGAGATGAACTTCTGCTTTCTTAGAGTCAAAAAACATAGCAATTTAGCAATGTTCCAAAATATCTTTACAGACAGGTCTATGGGAAATATTTTGCAGGGAGTGAAAAGGTCACATTTTTTTTGTAGTCACATTTGACAACATCTAAGAATTTACTAAGAATTTACATCTACTCATCTTCAGACTCAGTAGTTCCAATTCCATGATTTTGTCATGAAGACATACCCCTGATATAGGAAAATATACTTGTACAAGTTTATTCACTGAAGTGCTGCTTCTAATCACAGAAAGCTGGAACAATCTAAATAAACTAGTCATCAAAGGGAAAACATCATGTTTTCCCTGATTTGTGGTGACTAATATACAGAGTACCAAAAAGTAGCAAATTTGAGGGAAGTTGGCATTTTGAGATTTGATTATTATTCGTAACCCCTGTCTGTACTCTTGAGGAACAATGTTTTTTTGTTAAAATCCTTATTTCATGGAGGGTTAAGTATGTGATTATAAATTAAGCTGAAATTGTGGCGCTATAAAAATGAAAAGACACAATAAGGAAGGAAGGAGGAAGGAGAGTGGGAGTGAAGGAGGGAGGGCTGTGTGGGATGTTGTTGCTGTGCTCTTCAAACTGCATATATGAAACACACGGAATTTGTCAGTTAAAAGACAAAGAATACTTTCTGCAAATGAGATTATATGGCATGGTATATCACAGATGAATGAGAATGATAAATAAGAAGACACAAATGTATTGTATCTTATCTCAAAAAGAAACCCAAAGAGGATAAAATGTAAATCAATGAAATTGGTTCTACAGTCAATAGATGTGAAGGAAGGGAATGAATAGGAGAAAGAAGCAATGGTAGAAAGAATGAGGAAGAAACAGCCCTTCACTGAGTAGATTTCTCTGTAGAGCCTTGCATAGTTCTGGTTCTTAGAATCATGTTGATGTGCCACATACTTAAGCATCTTGCACCACCACTACAGTGCAAGGGATTAGCTGCTGCCTGCAACTCTGGCGTCCTGCATGGACACTGGGTCAAATCCCAAATGTTCCACTTCTGATCCAGCTTCCTTTTAACACTCCCGGGAAAGCAGTGGCAGATAGTACAAGAATTTGGGACCCTGCATCCATGTGGGAAACCTGGATGAGGCTCCTGGCTCCTCGCTTCCACCAGGCCCAGCCATTGCACATATCTGGGGAATGATGCAGTGATGCAAGATATCTCTCCTTCTCCTTCGCCATGACTCTGACTTTTAAATAAAACAAATCAATAAATATTTTAGCAATAAAAGAAAACCTCATTTATAATATTAGGCAGTTATAAGATTTATGAAACACAGAGTATCTGAATTTTATCAGGAATAAATTAGACACACGTGTTAAGTGGGTGAGGAGAGAACTCAAGTGAATAATTGGAAAATGGCACCTGTTCTTCTGTACTGTAAATGTAGACAAAAAAATTCTATACACTTATTGTACTTTCTGTAGTAATTGCACTTTTCATAGAGCTGTGCATTCAAATTCTGAAACTATTTTGTATTTATGTTAGGATTAAGGAAAAATAAATATAAGGTGGATAATGACAGATATCTCACTTTTAGAGAGAGGGACTAAACAAAAGAATATCTTAGAATAAGCTCCATGCTGTGGGTGCGTTTAGAAATATGAATTCATAGCTTTTAAAAGCTTTTAAAAGGTGATCCTTCTGTTCATATCTATGTGTTCATAAACATCAACATACAGTCATGAGTATAGATGTGTGTTTGCACATGTGGAAGATTCAGAAAAAGGACATGAATGTATATATTTGTGTGTATTCTTCTATATGTATTTCCAAGGTGGGGATGCCACGGAGCCTGAAAGCACTCCATGCCTCGGTCAGCGAAATCCAGGTTATCACCCTGGTCTTAGATTCCTAAGTCATTCTTCAAGGGAGAACATGGAGCTCTTAGACTAGTACCAGATTTCACAGCTGGACAAAGAACTTGGAACTTCTCACTGTGCTAGAAAATCGGGAAGGTCTCAAAGAATGAGGACGATAGCAAACAGCAAATTTGGGATAATCTGGAATAATCTGAACTAAGTAATGATGATACTAATGGATGATATCCTAGAGAATAAAACAAATATGCACAAGTCCACATCAGTGTAAATAAGAAACTGAATGAATAAATATCTTCCTCACAGTAACATTCCAACTCATAAGTGTACATTAAGATGGAAAGGGAAGTCTGTTTGTTAATGCCTCAGTAATTGCTTAGAGCTCTAACTGAGGCCCTGTATTATTTCATCTCAAGGTTGTGTGTTGCTGCAGTAACACCCTCTTTGTCAAGTCAGTGTGTGTGTGTGTGTGTGTGTGTGTGTGTGTGTGTGTGTATCTGGTTAATGATCTCTTTAGTGCAGGGACTCATGTTCAGTGGTCGTGTCTCTCTGTGGCTATTGCAAAGATCCTTCATATTCAGCTTTCTAAAAACCAAATTTAGCATCTTCTCTGAAACTGACAACTCTGTGGTTCACTTTCCTCTCAATGACTAGCTCAATTGTCCAACCAGAAACAGTGAACGAATCATTTTTCACCCTTATTTCCCATGACAAATTCAGGAACCTTCATCGTTGTAACCATGAAACCTCTTGAGCCCATCTCTATTCTTGTGAGTCTCATTTCCTAGGAGTTTTGAGCATCTCTTGTCTGGATTACTCATTCAGTGGTGTTGTAAGCAAGCCCCGAATCCTTCCATCAACTTTCTGTGTCACAGTCAGAATTGTTGGGTTGAACTGTGTGTCTAGTTATATCACATCCTACTTTCGACACTGCGTTCACTGGTTCATGAGGTATCATTTCTCATTTCTCTAATTCCATGCACACGTCTTTGTTGTGTGCTCTCTCACTTTTGTTGCTAGAGTTACCCTGTTCACTCCTCCTTTTGCAGTTGTACTAGCTACTTTTTAGTCCTCTGGTCACATGTTGTCCCTTTGAGTATTTAAAGTCTGTATCTTCTTACCTATCTAATGTTAATACTGGAGCTAATGTGAAGTCTTCCGTGTTCTCGTAAGGGCATGGGTTCATAAGTTTTCTGCCATTGGCCCATGCATCTTTCTTCCGTGGCAGTCATCATGATGTACTTTCACTTTTGTTATGGGGGAAATTTCAAGAGCAATCTGTTCATGTTCTTTTAAATTTGGATTTTTACGATTCTCTTCTCATTATGCAGGAGTTTTTTGGTACAAATAATAATTTGAAAAAGGGAGCTTGACTACTGATGGTGCAAGCTTTCTTGCCTTTCAGAGAAACTGTAAAATAACTGTGGTAGGAATTTGCAGAGGATGGAAAGGGGGACCTGAAATGAAGTTGCTTAGTAATGGAGAGGACCCAAAGAGCTGCCTTGTTAGCTCTTGCAGACTGGTTATCAACTATTTAGCCCAGGAGCTGGTGGGTGTCATCTCATCTCAGATATTGAAGGTGGTGAAAGATGGCAGTTTGGACCTGAGTGTGATGAGAGTATGAAGAATGCCAGCAAAGTAGGTGCTCAAGTATTCCAACTTTCATCAAGTTTTTCTCAGCTTGATTTGCTTATCACATGGATTCTACTTATATGGAATTAGAACAAAATGAAATCCATTTGCTTCTAAGGGATATTACCTGCAATATCTCTGGTTTCCTATGGACAAGAGTTTTCTTCCTTTGTTTAACATAATATCAATTTGCATAGTTAGAATGTTTTAAATGTAATGCTTTAAATGTCGTTTAAATCAGTGACTTTGAACATAGATATTTATGAGAGTATACGCAGATGTACACATTTCTGTGTGTTGAAAAGTTGCATTTTACTCCTTAAAACATGCAAATATTATAGAATAACTCCAAATTAAAAAATAATGTTTGAAAAATTCAAACTGAATTTCTTTTATTTCTTGATTGTGCTCCCAGAGAGGTGTCCTAGAAATTTAGCCAGGATGGAATTAATTCTGTAATCAGACAGGTCACAGCAACACTGATGTGTTTGCCATTGTAATAGATTTCTTCTCATATAAGATCCCACTTAACTGCTACTTGATGAATCATCCTGTATTCAAGATTTTGTTAATTAGCTTTGTATAAAAAATTTATACTAGGGTGGCATGTAGTATAAATAAGAGGAAAAGGATATAGTGCACAATCAAAATAGATATATTCCAGAAAATTTGGAAGTGACGACCAAGTTGAGGTATTTCATGTCCTAAATACCTGTTGTAATAATTTAGCTCTCTAATTTCTTTTTCTGCACATTGTTGCATATAACATGATGGAGCTATAATTGTGACTTTCTTACCAACCTTAGTTAAATCATTCCTAAAATATTTGCCAAATCCCTACTATATGATGTGTTTGGGTATCTGGAGCACAGCAGCAACAGAATCAAGACACTAACTCTTCTGTGGCTGGCTTGGGAATTTCTTGTGTGACAGCATGCTCATTGCAAATAGCTTAATATTTTCTCTTTTGACAATAGCTTGAATTTTCTTATAAGACAAAATAGAAGAGCGTAATATTTTCTGTACTAAAATAAGTTTCTGTTGAGGAAAAGAAATTGGTGACCAGAGGCAAAGGTAACCTCTCATTTTTAGCCATATGTATTTTGTTCAAAATGTTTCATTGTGAATGAGACAAGCAGGCTGTTTTCCCTTTGTATAGTATTGGGCTTTAATGATCTTATCCCCAGTGAAAGTCCATTAAGTCTACTCATGTGTGCTGATCGCATTGCAACTGAAGCATGGGGAGAGTCGGGGCCACTGTTCATTATGAAAACAGATAATGAAAACTCCAGGTTCATTCACCAATGACTATTACCTGTGATGTATCGTAGCTGGGCTGTCTTAGACATTCTTGTCAGTAGCTGACGATGAGTTGTCACAGTTCCTCTCACATACAATTTGCCTGAAACCAAATAAAGTGAAAGTGGCATGTTTTCTTTTTCATTGGTTAATTTTAAGATGGAGAAAAGCAACTTTATACTTTAGTGAATTGTACATAATTGTTCCATTTTGAGGGTACTTGTTGGATTTATCACAATGCTGATATCATGAATTGATTGCCCATAATTGAGAAGAAACCAGCAGACTTTGTCAGCATTTTTTGGAAAAGATTTATTTATTTGTCTTGGAAAGTCAGATATACAGAGAAGAGGCATCAGAGAAGATCCTCTGACTTCTGATTCAATCCCCAAGTGGTTGCAATGGTTGGAGCTGAGCTGAACTAAAGCCAGGAGCTTGGAGCTTCTTCTGGGTCTCCCATGCAGGCACAGGGCCTCAAGGTCCTGGCCCATCCTTGACTGCCTTACCAAGCCACAAGCAGGAAGCTGGATGGGAAGCAGGGCTGCCAGGACATGAACTCATGCCCATATGAGACCTCGGTTCATGCAAGCCGAGAACTTTAACCGCTAATCTATGGTGCCAGGCTCCTTTTTCAGCACTTTAATGCCAATCCCTTTCAAGATGAAAATTGTGAATGGGAAATATTCTGTGGCTACGCTAAATACTTTCTTCAAATCAAGCATTTGGGTGAAGTAGTTTGATTCAAGTCTGAATATGTAGACTCTTTGGTTTGGAGTCTGGAAGTACTAATAATCCAATGCTTTGTCAAATAATTGTATGGTTTCTTTATTGAAAAAGTTTGTATGACAACAATGAAATATAATTCAATGGTTTGTCTGGGAATAGTTGGTGTGGCCACCACGTGGCTGTATGAGCATCACAGTGTTTTACCAGTCCCTGGCCCATTAGGCCACGTTCCTAAGACATGAGCATGCGCTTCTCCTCATCGCCATGAGCACAGCGTACCGTGATCCTCTAACTGACTAAGGCTCAAAAATGATTCACAAAGAGAAGTCCTTGTGTACTGCATATGTATAAACTATCACACCTCCCCAAATATTGTACTCCCCAAATAAAGGGTAACAGGTACTTGCATATAATTTAGATTAAGTAATATATGCATGCCCATTTTGCACAAAGAATATGAGCATCTGCAGAGTTTGGTTTCTGCTGGCCCTGATGATAAGAGGGACAAACGTGTTCCCCAAGGCAATGGAGGTTTGATTTTGTCACAAGACTTGGCCATAAGGGTAGGGAAGTGCAAAATATTACATTTACTAAACTGAACTAAGTGCAAGCAACATCTGTTATTTTTAAATGATGCTTTAAATTTGTTGCTAGGGGATGAAGGGGACATATTTACAGCTTATCCGTTAGACTGAAACTTTCTCAAAACATACTAAGCATTTTATTTTCAGGCTCTACCATCTATTAGGCACAAGAAATCCTTTGTAACAATCTATTCTCACCACCATGTGGTCTCTCCTCCTCTGTAGATCTGACTTTGTAATAAAAATAAGTAAGTCTTAAAAAAAGAAAAGAAAAGGGATTGATGATATAAAAAACACACTAACAAAATGTTAGTGTTCCCCAAATAACCCTGCCTCAATTTGGCCATGGGTAATGCCTTTATGCTATTTTACCCTTACAATCATAGTGCTTTTATTCCTATCATGCATATAGAACTGATGTATTTTAAAAACATCTTACAGGAGCCATTTGTGCCATATTCTAGCCATCACTAAGGGACAACACAAGGCTGCTTTTCTTCAGTCAGTCCAATCCAGAAGAATCCCGCACCCACATTAACATCTTATATCTGCAGGGAGTAGCCATAAAGAAACCAATGCCCCATCTCCCTATCCATCTCATAGCCAGGACTGACAGAACAGGGACACCAGCAATGATCCTTTTAGTTCCTTGGCCATTGTAACTCCCTGACTCAAAGACCAGATTCCCCCAAGGATCCGACGCCCCACTTAACAAAAACCAGCTGAGACACATGGCCCGTGTTACTCTCCACACCACCCTCTATATTCCTTTCCTGTTACTTGGTCTGCAGAGAGGAAGCCAGCTTTTTGAAAAGCTCGGTACTGCCCCTGTCCTGGCACTTATCTAGCTTATGCTGCATAAACAGCTGCCAGCTACCCTCAGGGCTCTGCCATTGTGCTTGCTCTATGTGCATGCCAGCAGTTGGCCATCTCCGGAAATACAACTTTCCTCAAATTTTTTTTTTAGTCATAAAAGACCATAATAGTAACAGTTAATTTTTCTTAAATTTACTAATCATGAAGATCAGAATAACTGGGTAATACTCCATTGTAACTCCTAAATATTCCACCAGATGTCACTAATGCTGCAATGTTCAAATAAAGATGAATTTCTTTGGACTTCAATATTCAGCTTTTATGATTGGAAGTTAACATGGCTATTTCTGGGTTCAAATTGATCAGCACATTAGATCAGAATCACTTAGCATCTTTTGTTTACCAGCCCGTTTATGTGAATTATTTCATTTAATCTCTCATGCTTTTGTGTGGAAGTTCAATTGGAGGCTGCACAGGCACATCAATTGTGCTGCTGTTTAAAGTTAAAATGAACTCCTGCTTCTGTCTCCAGCCGAGGAAGCTCACCCATGACTTCCAGCAGCTTCAGACACAGAGACTAAGAGGAACTAATTTTTGGTTTAAGTTGTGAATACTAACATGTTTTTCATGTGTATTAAACATATATGAAATATTTTTCAAGTTGTCAAGCTTAAAGTGACTGTATAATAAACTTTATGTTGCAACAATTGTAGAATAAAAATTGTCCATTTTATTTCAAATGTTATGATTTATACTTTCTGAAGTCAGATACTTAGAGCTACACCTTTGGAAGTCAGCAGCATTCACTGTTACGGCGAGCTGCTTGATCTGTTGCAGTATTCCATCAGCAGCGTTTGAGAGATCTGAGGTAGCCTCCAGACAGGATGTTACACATATTTTCTCTAATGATAAATAGTCAGGTAGATGTTGATATATGTTCAGAAATATATGCACCTAAGAGATTCGAAAGCGTTACTGTGAGCAAACTTCAAAAGCACAAGATAAATATTTCACTGCACACCATGATTAGCACAGGAGATAACCAATATAGGAAAAAAAAAAACAGGGATGAGGGTTGGGAAGAAATATTGTCACCCACAAGACTCCATGAACAATGAGAGGTGAGCCAGGGTAGGCGGTTCTTCCTGGGGGAGTCTGCACACTCCCAGCCTGTGGTCTTTTCCCTGTCAAAGCCCTGTCACCTGAGAGGGCTGATGGACATTGGCTTCCAGCTCTCAGAGGACTCTGGCAACATGTCACACGGGACTCCATGCAGCAATCAGAACCGAGAGGTCATCCCCTTTTCTAGTACTTGTCACTAATTACTTCCAGCTGTGTTGTCCCAAATAGATGAGCAGACTCTGAAACGATTGTACAGACTGGATAAATAACATCAAAGTGTCCCATACTTTCCTTCACTGCAATTCCTTTATTTCCATTTCACACCAGTGGCTCAGTTTCAGGTAGAGGATCTTCCTTGCATGGCAGGAATCTCATCGTTGCCACTATAACCTAGGTTGTTTTACCCAGGATTGGTCATGAATACTTTGGTTTCTTTGAAATACATTGAGTTCAAATCTCTACCTGGCTTAGCTCTCCAAGAGTTAGCAGTCAGAAAGGTACTGCAGTTTCACTGTGAAAGTTGTCATGTATAAAATTAAGGTATACCAGATTTGGGTGGGGATATAATCTCATTTGCCATGGCCCTTATCAACCAAAGGGCACAGTGCACAACTTAGAGTTTCCTGCATTGTAACCTGCCACTTTCAGTCCCATGAAAGGCTAGCCCATCCCACCAGTACAAGTGCAAAGTCACTAAAAAGGAAGGAAGAGGGAGGTTGGGAAGTGTCATCATGTTCTTAAAAATGTACATATGAAATACTTGAGATCTGTTCCCTTCATATAAATAACTAAAAATGAAAAAAAAAGTACACATGATGAATCTCTATTTCCTGAGTGTAAATTACCCACTGCCAATCATGTGTGTGTCTGGCAATAAGCTCCCCACAGAGGCTAAGGGATCCAGATTCAGCCCCAAAGAGGAAGAAAAGAGTGATTGGGTTTCAATGAGTATCATATCCGGATGAAGACAGTGATGAATCCTCGGATGGGTGTCAGATACGCAACACTGCAGCCTGCCTGGACAGAATAAGCTTTCACATAGATGAGTATTGTCCCCCTCCCCATCCCCAGCACCATCCCCCTGTCCCATCCCATCCCACCATGGGGGGAACACTGCTCAGTTGTGGAAAAACTGTGAGACAGCAATCCAACGTTGCTAACTACAGGCTGTTAGTCTTGCATCTCCCAGTCATTCAGCTCAACTAAGCATCAGTTTATAGTCTGTGACATGGAAACAAAGACTCTTATCTCACACTATGAAATTTAGGGACTGTGATGATGTCTGTAGTCTGAGCTCGACACCTTATCGTTGCTTAGTGGATTTGATTTTTTCAGATGTTCATTATTCTCTTTGACTGTGGAGGATCATCCATGATATCATTTGTTGGTTTGCAAGGCGGTCTTCCTGCTTCCTAACAGAATAACTGATGGCCGTGGAATTACTGTGTTAGGTATGAATTGTAGATCTCATGCAAGAGTCATGACACCCTCTGAGGAACTCTATCATCTTTATTTACAAACACAGATAACTGATTTTAATAGGACAACTGATTTTCAGTGTCCCATAGTTAGTAAATAATGAAAATTGACTCAAAACCAGAAATTTAGATCCCAGAGCTCCTGCCATTACCATCACAACAACTTTTTTTTTTTTTTTTTTTTTTTTTTTAAAGATTTATTTTTATTATTTTTTTATTGGAAAGGCGGATATACAGAGAGGAGAGACAGAGAGGAAGATCTTCCATCCGATGATTCACTCCCCAAGTGAGCGCAACGGCCGATACTATGCCGATCCGAAGCCAGGAGCCTCTTCCGGGTCTCCCACGCGGGTGCAGGGTCCCAAAGCTTTGGGCCGTCCTCGACTGCTTTCCCAGGCCACAGGCAGGGAGCTGGAAGGGAAGCAGGGCTGCCGGGATTAGAACCAGCGCCCATATGGGATCCCGGGCGTGCAAGGCGAGGACCTTTAACCACTTGCGCCACCGCGCCGGGCCCAAACACAACAACTTTTTTTAATGAACATTTCAATATTCATTTAACATTTTAAGGGAAAAATAGAATGAGAAAAATATCTTTATATTGTGCTGTGATGCACTGAAATATTGGTATTGTTGTGGCAACACACCATTACATTTTCTATTGGCATTTAGGGTGGAAAAGTCAGAGTCCATGTGGTAACTGAAGACAGACTACCACGGGACAGGTTGTGTCTCCTCAACTCCCCCGTGGGACGAGTTGTGTCTCCTCAATTCCCCCGAGTTGAAGCCTTCATCTTTTCTCAAGAGCCTGATCTTGAAATTTCAGCCTCCCCAACTTAGGACAAATAAATATCCTTTATATTACACATTGCCCAGTCTTGGGCATTTCTACAGAAACAAACAAGCAAAAACCAGAAAAAAGAGAGGCTGGCATTATGATATATATGTTAAGATGCTCTCATGATGCCAGCATCCCACACCAGAGAGCACCTTTGAATCCCTGCTGCTGCCTTTCTCACCCAGCTTTGTGCTAATGCACTTGGGCAGGCAGTGGATGATGGTACAAGTACCTGGGCCATTACCATTCATGTGGGAGCTCAGGATAGAGCTTGTAGCTCCTGGCTTTGACCTGGCGCTGGCCTGGCTCAGCCCAGGCTCAGCCCCAGCTCAGCCCCAGCTATGGTAGACATTTGGGGATCGGACCAGTGGGTGAAAGATTTCTCTTTCCCTCTCTGTCACCTACCTTTCAATTATACAAATAAACAAATCATAGAAAGGAGTGAATCGTAATGTTATAACATTGTATATAATATTGATAGTATGCTATACTACATAATTTTACAGTAATATGGCATAATTATACTGAACTGTAATTTTAGGAGATACTGCCCCATGGGGAAGTACGTGAAAGACAGTTGGTATCTCAGTATTATTTCTTACAGCTATATATAGATCAACAAAGATGTCAGGTTAATTTTGAAGGATTGAAATATAAATTCAAGTCAAGTAAGTCAGCTTGTCAGTTGGTGAGTTTGTCAGTTATGGCATGAGGCTTAGAGTTGTGACATCATAATGGTGAGTAGCCCTGGCTGCTGTGGAGTTTTGGTCTTGGTGGATTAGTCCACAGTGCTCTAGCAACTGCTACAGACAGGACTGCTTTTCAGTGGCGAGAATCGAAAAAAAGAGATGTTGTCGTCAATCCAAAGGAGCTCCAACCTTGTTGGACAGCGTCCTAAAGTTCCCTGCAGCAGGTAATCAATTCTTACATTACGTTGTTTTATATTACCAGTTCGTTTACTGTTGCTGATCATCCCATCCACCTGGTAGTCTCAAGAATTATTCTAGCCTGTTCTCTGAAACATAGGAATGTGAACCTCAGCACAGATTTCATGAAAAGCTACTCTTGTTCCTTGTGTTTTTTGCTGTTGAGCTTAAGAGAGCAGCTTTGTGTGCTCAGGGGAGATACTCTCTTGGCTCCAAGGGAAACAGTTTCCTGTAGATCTCTACAAAGGCTGTCTTATTTATGAAGACCATTTCTATTTCTTTTCATTCTAGTTTTCTTTTGTTACCAGTTATGTCTACAGAGATCTATCGGAACATGTGTATAAATTTTCCAACTGAGCATGGTCTGGTGTCTAAAGACTTTGTATGATTTCAGTATTATTTGGTGCTCTTTAGCACTTTCTCCTCCAAATGTGAACATTGATACTAGGTCAGAAGGCATTCAACTTACCAGTCCCCTTATTATATAAATTTTCAAATTAATATGGAATTTAATTATAATTACTCAATTTTTAAAAAAATTAACCTGTGGTGTGCTATCTCTCTGACTTATTCATGTGACAATCCTGTGCTTTGCTTGGACCCACTAGTACAACTGCCTATATTAATATTCCTGATATCCATTAGATCTGCACCATGTCTTTTGCCATGTGGCACATTCATGGATTGCAGGGATTAGAGCATGAAGATCTTTGTGATGGCCATGCTGTCTAGCACAGTCCTCAAGAACAACACCCCTCCATTTTGCCAAACCTGTTTTTCCAGGGTTACTAAGCTCAGTGATCAACCCTAAGTAACTGGATGTCCAGCCCTCTATGACATTGGGTATGACAGACTGCTCCTTTGTCACACTGGCAACCTTTGGTCTTCCTCCCAGCTCCTACCCTTTCCCGTGCCTCTGAATGCAGTAGCTGCTTTTTTTGTTTTCCCAGTCTGAAGGGCTTACTGGTCTTTGGGTATGGTGCTGCCTCTGATGGTTTATTCCCCACTGAAGTTTCCAAGTGCCCTCCTCTCTTTGGTGTCTTTGAAAACAATAATCCTGCTCAACTTACAGTTGTATAGTCCTGTTTATGATGGTGAAACTCCCCGTCTTAGCAGTGTTAGCACAAAAATTTTGTATAAAGTTCTAGCCTGTGTTTGACTGTGACTATCTGTTCTGGGTGTTCGATGCACAGTAAGAATAGCTCGGCTGCTGCAGTGAACGTCTCCATTGAGAAAGTCACATTGCTGGAAGGTGTTGCCCTTCCATTAATGATCCATGGCCCCGTGACACTTAAAAGTGGCCAGAAGAGGAAGAAATATCAGATCTTCTTATACAGCAACACTTTACTTCTATCTAATTCCAAGTATGTATATGTTACGTGATTTCTCAATCTTCATTGTCTCACAAACGTAATTTCATTTTCAGAAACTCTCATTATAAATAGAGCACTCTTACTTGTGCTTTATGCAAATATTTTAATTCTCAATTTTATCAAATAAATATCATGAAGGTCCTATTCCGTGTGCTGTGACTGTAGAGAATACAATCAAGAATGGGTCAGACAAGGTCTATCCTGCTTGAGGCTTACAGTCAATAAAAGTGAAAATATCAGGGTTGACTAAGATTAATCCTTCTGATAGTAGGATGGATAGGGGCCGTGTGGAGAAGAGTAAGGCATAGTGTCGGAGAAAGGTCACGCTAGAGGGGCTCTCTGAGATGACAACATTGCAAACTTTAACCATGAGATTGGAAGCAGCCACCAATTCTAGGCAGGGTACCCCAAGCTTCCTGGCTGCGTAACAGCATGGCTAAGGTGTGTGTGGGGGGCAGCTTAAGCCTTTAGGAAGGCATTGTGGCTGGAGCCCACTGCATTTCAGCCTGACATTGCATATGATACTGAGCAAGTGCCCAGGAGTCTGGACACGAAGGATCCTGACAGGCCCTGGGAAGGAATATTGCTCTTACAGGTATTTCACTATAGAAAAGGCCCTAATGCGGAATCAATTCTAGTACACTTTGGGAAATAGTTGATTAGTGCAGAGGACACTGAAGCAGGGAGACGTGGTAGGGGAAGCAGTAGCTCCCATCGGCAGTACCATGGGCCTTCTTCACCTTGGGAGTGGCACTGAAAGTAAAAGACGCAGCAGGCAGAGTTGGAATGTAACCTGCAGGTAATGGGAAGTAAGTGTTTTTCCTTTCAACCCTGAACAGCAATGCGACTAATACGCAGTGTGCAAAATGATGACTTGTTAACACATGTCTGCAGGCAAGGAGTAGAAAGGGATGGACTGGCCTGGCTAGTTGTTGATCTGATTGACTTGTGTTTCCCTGATTCATTAAATGTTATAAAAGAGACTATTTTAGCAAGCAGGATAACATCAATACACTTTCTAGTTAATGCAGAGAAAATCATCTTTTCTGTTGCTCTATTGTTTGCTGACCTCTCTTAGAGGATGTGCAATATTCAGACCAAATTTTGTAAAAAATACTGTGTTTCATCTTTGTGACAGAAGTAATAGATGTGATGGGTCAGGCCCTAATGACGTACTGTGTTAGGAATGTCTTGTACTTCCTGTTAGTGGTTAGTACAGTGTTTGTTTTTGTTTATATTTTTTAAAAAATTTATATGTTTGAAAGTTTGAATTCAGAAAGAGAGAGAGAGAGAGAAACAGATTTTTTCTCCACTGGATCGTTGCCCTGATGAATGCAGTGACCAGGTCTACAGTAGGCTGAATCCAGGAACCTGGAGCTGCTTCTCTTTCTCCCAAACAGGCGGCAATGGCCCAAACATATGCTTCCCCTTCTGATGCTTTCCCTAGGTCATCACCAGGACGTTGGATTAGAATTGGAGCAGCCAGGAACATGAACAAGCACCCTTGTGATATGCTGGCTTTGCAGGTGGTGGCTGAATCCACTACAGCACAGTGCCAGCCCCACTGGGGTCGATGTTTGGAATCATTAAAAGCACAGGTTTTCCCCAAACTATGTTGCTGCGGACTCGCTGCCAGGATTCTAGATGTGTGCTGGTTCTTTTTAAAATTATTTATTATTATTAATTGCATTGCATTATGAGACACAGAGTTATAAGCACTGGGATACCCTCCACCCTTCCCCGAACCCTCCCGCCATGGTAGATTGCTCCATCTTGTAGCATTACCACAGTTCAAATTCAGTTGAGATTCTTTCAGCACAGGTTTTCCCCAAACTATGTTTGCTGCTGACTCCCTTCCAGGATTCCGCATGTATGCTGGTTCATGTCCTGGCTGCTCCACTTCCCATCCAGTTCCGTGCTTATGCCTGGGAAAGCGGCGGAGGATGGACAAAAAGCTTGGGACCCTGCACCCACATGGGAGATCCCAAAGTAATTCCTGGCTAATGGATTTGCATTGGTTTGGGTCCTTCCTGCTGTTGCGGCCACTTGGGGAGTGAACCAGTGGATGGAAAAATCTGTTTGTTTCTCCTTCTCTCTGTAAATCTGCTTTTCCAATAAAAATAAATAAATCTTTAAATAATGCTGCCAGATTATTAAAATGTGCCTGCTTCTCCTTGGAAGGTAATGGAAAATCAGTCTTTCTCCCCAACTACTATATATATCCTAAAATCTAGGAGAGTAAATACTCCTTAATATGTATAGCTATATCAACAGCTCTGGATGTGGCACCATTTAGGGAGTGAACCAGTTGATGGAAAATCTTTCTCTCTCTCTCTCCTTCTCTATAAATCTTGCTTTTCAATAAAAGTCAATAAATGTTAAAAAAAAAAAAAGAAAAGGAAGGGACTATCTAGGCCTAAAGGGCACTTCCACCCCCCACCCACAGATTGCTACTAAAACACATCCAAGATGACACTGCTCTGTTTCTGTTGCAAGTTTCATAACTTCAAGAACAGAATTTTTGCTTCAGTAGGCCCATTGTCATGACACTTTGTGCAACATTTGCTACTGAGTGCACATTTCGTTTGAGGCAGTGCTGTGCATGCACACACACATTCATGATGGGACGATCGACTACATCAACGTATTTAATGATGTCCTATAAGACTTGATTCAGTTCTAAAAGATTGCTTTCATACATTTTATACAATTATTATGAACACTAGGAATTATAATCAATTAACAATATTTGAATTTGATATATAAACTTCAGGCTTTTGAGGCAGAGAAAACATTCAGCATTGATAATAACATTTTCAACAGTCTTTGTTAGAAAATATTATATTCTATAAAGTAATATCTTCCTCTGTGAGCCAACATTTCTTTCTTGTAGCATTTCACCCTCAATAAGGAGCGTTGTGTGCCATGGCCTTGATTCCAATTTTGTTCAAATTAGTCATCCACTTTGAGGGCAGCATTTGTTTCACACACCATGAGAAGGAAAGTGGGTGACTGTAGGTAACATCAGATCTCAACCCACCTTCAGGTCCTGGGTGAAAAACTGATCACTTTGTAGTGGGACCTCTTGCCATCAGCTCAAGTTCAATAAGTAGTCGACAAGTATACATTTTGTCAGAAAAAGTGAATTTCAATTGGTATACACGATAAACAGGGTTTAAGCGTTTGTCTTTTCATGAAGGCAATTTTAAATTTTTGTTTAACCTCTCAAGTACTTTTTGAAGGAAATAAGACATGGGTAATGAAAGAATGAGTGCCTCTCAAAAATTGGCGTCTTTAAAAGAGCAGTCCTTTGGTAGCTATTGGTTGTCCCCTGCCCCTGAGGTTTCCTCAGGAGCTTAGCTGCTGAAAGTTTATTAAGTTCCTTAAGAAACAAACTAACAGAGGTTTTGCTTGATTATCCTCCCCAGTTATAAAGCATGTTTTATTACAAAATGTAAAGTACCAGTGAGCAACCTATGGATGGCTGAAGATGGAGTGGATCCCCAGGGGAAATGCAACACCCGTGACAAGAGATCTTTCTACATAGGTTGGCCCATGTTGAACTTTGTGGCCACCTTCAAGTAAGTACCACAACTCCGTCTTCTAGTTTTACTTTGAAATGCATAGAAGGACAAAATCAATTTTGTTTTTCCGGAGTAGATGGAAAAAATGTCATTAAATCTCTTCTCCAGCTTCTTTAATCTGATCACGTAAACAGTCATTGTACTTTTCCCCAAGAGGTTTTCATGTGAAAACATGCATGAAGGGGTTGTTAGGCAGCAGGAATTAGCAGAGTAAGTTCATTTGTTCTCAGCAGTGGCTTTTCAGAGGAGTTCTAGAAGTTATCTGGTGAGTATGTGTTCTGGGGTCAGGCGAGAACTGAAGGGAGTGAGGCTCGTAATCCACTATCTGATATCCTCTTCTTCAAGGTTCAGGTATCATTCCCCACTCCCAAATTCAATCCCTATACAAATAGTATTTGATTCTGCAAAATAATATCATCAAGCCCCTGGTCACCTGAGTTGTGGTGCAGCAGGTTAATGCATTTGTTGTCTGCAGAGTGGCACCCATCTAAAGAGGTGAACTAGGCGTGGTTGTGGGTTAGTTTTCCTAGTAGTCATTTTGGAACTGGTATAAGGAAGGTGTTGTGTCTCCATACCTTGGACAATCTAACCCAGCATTGTTGGGTTCATGGGGATCATGGAATACATGCCTGCTGCTCCTAACAAGCACACACCCAATCTCATGCATATTTTACACACTGACACTTCATCCCAGTACTCTACACTCTTCCATCCTACTCCATCAAAGTCTAGTGGATCATTTTGAAATTATTAGCTCAGTTCCATGATGCAGCAGGAAGTGTATTTATTGAAGGTGAAATGTGGCTCCTAGGTTGACATGTTTCATTGATTGCATGCTATATGAACACACAGATGGTGTTTGTAACGTCTAGTTCCAGTGCATTTGTTGTCCTTATCACTATTGCAAATTGGCTTTGGTGATCAGAACTGGTGTCCATGTATACATGCATGTTGAAGGTCAAGGTGGGGTGTACTCTCTGGATGAAACGGGTCTTGAGAAGGTGCAGAAGTGCACAGTAGAGGAGCTATTGCTGATAGAA
Source organism: Ochotona curzoniae (assembly GCF_017591425.1). Lineage (NCBI taxonomy): Eukaryota > Metazoa > Chordata > Mammalia > Lagomorpha > Ochotonidae > Ochotona > Ochotona curzoniae. The sequence goes on along the minus strand of NW_024465573.1, from coordinate 1,931,586 downwards.
TTAGAAAATGTGGATGCTCCTGCTGAAAAGTCTGTTGCTTCTTTGAATTAAACAAGATGACTGTAGCATTCAGCAGTTCTTCTACTTATAGGCCCAAGGTAAGTGCACACATAAATCCCTCAGACTTTCATGCACAGATGTTCTTAGCTATACTGTTCACAATAGTTAGCAGCAATACTTGGCAGCAAACCCTATGTTCATTAATTGACGAATGGTTCACCAATGTGGTACATAGTCTGAGGATAGTGGAGAATGGGAAAAGCTGCTGAATGAGTACAGGGTTTACTTTCGGATAATGAAAATATTCTGGAGCATGATATTATGAATGATTGTACAGTACGATGAATATGCCAAATGCACAAGTGGGTTCAATTTTATGCCAGCTGTAATATGTCACCTCTGTGTTGATTGTATGTGATATATCCATGTTTGCCTCAGTTTTAAAACACTTGGAGATTGGATATTAAATACTTTGGTGATATATTAGAAGCAATATTAATTATTAATAATTATAGCAGTAGGTGAACTGATTTCATCAAAGGATCAGAATGTAAAGTGTTTTCTGGAATCTATTTAGCATATTACAGTTCTGCAATCTGTATGAAGAAACATGGCAGTATGGATTCTTCTTCCACTCTGAAATGATAATCTTGCTTCTGGACAGAGAGTATTCCATCCAAATACCATAGCTCTTCACTATGATTTAATGGGAGTACTTCTCTCTTTGAGTTACACATCAAGCTTCAAAAGTTCTCTTGAGATTTATTTAATGACGTTTTCAGCCTGGGAGACAAACTTACAGTGGTTCAAAGATTTTCCCATGATCACTGAGCCTATATCATGTAGCACAGTGTTTAAATTTAAACCCGGTGATTAAACTCCAAGTCCGTGTCTCTCCCACACCATTGCTATGATGTTACTGAACCAGAGCAGAGTTGGTCAAGTACGTGTGAGCAGACCGCTCTGTATACCTGAGTCCCCATTAGCAGCAAGTGCCTGCTGGTGTTAATCTCTGATGGTTCTTAACAGGGTTGAGTTATCTATGATGACTGTCTTAACATGGTAGAATCAGTGCTAATTATCATTTATTTTTTTTCTCATTTGTCTAATCATAGTTCTTCAGTGACGAAAGAAAAATGGTACACACTACTTCAAAGGTATTGGCCAGTACTCATACTTTGAATTTTTAATTTGTAATAGGAGGATGTAAATTTCTGAATGTTGTAATCCCAAATTATTCTCCTATTTCAAAAATGGATACTTTGTTGGAGTATACTCAAATAACTTTTTATCTTGTCTTCTACATGTGCTGTCTGTAATATTTCCTCATTTCCATGTATGCTTTATTTATTGTTGAGTAGGTTTAGATGCCCCTCTCATTTGCCCTTTGTGTCGGCTTGTGGTTTCTATGTGTTAAGTCCCCACAAGTGTAAATTATGCGCTGAGTCTCAAGGTGACGGTTCCCCCACCACAGACTTCAAGCATTGGGAGGTGCAGAGTCTCTCATCTAGGCAGGGACACTTTGAGTGGTGAATCTGCTGCCAAAGGCATGTGTCAGGGCACCACATGTACTTTGTGGGTCATGTCTTATTTTCCAAAATTATTCATATGTATATTTTTCTACTCACATTTTGCTCTTTTGAGTTATCCTATAATTTAACATATATAACCGCAAGTGTACTTGACAAATTTGCAACATGGATTGAGGTGAACGGAACTAATAAGTAATTGCCTATTTGGGATTATTCCTAAATTTGAATAGGAACATCATTTCAGTCAAGGAAGATGACTATTCACGCAACATCCTCATCAAAATCATCACTGAGGATATCAAGAGTGGTGTCATTGTAAGTGTGCTTCGTCCAATTAAAGTCCGGGTTCCTGACTTGGGCAGAGTAGAGGCAGAGATAGATGTAGGAGAGAGGTAGAGCTTGAGGGAGATAAGGATGTAGGGAAGTCAGAACAAAGGAAAGGAGAGAGGCAAGAGAGGGAGATAGAGAGAATGTTTGCAAAAAGGACCACATCCAAAAACATATCTTCACATGTAGTGTTTATTTTGGGATTAAAACATTCTTTCTCTTTACAGTCCGCAATTATAACAGTAACCAATTTAGACACAACAAATGATGTCATCAACTTATCACTACCAATACTAGGATTAACTGTAAGTAACCTAACAGCTACTTTTTTTTTTTTAAAAAAAAGATTTATTTATTTTTATTGGAAAGACAGATATACAGAGAGGAGGAGACACAGAGAGGAAGATCTTCCATCCGATGGTTCACTTCTCAAGTGACTGCAACGGCTGGAGCTTAGTCAATCCAAAGCCAGGAGCTCTTCTCACCCACGTGGGTGCAGGGTCCCAAGGCTTTGGGTCATCCTCAACTGCTGTCTCAGGCCACAAGCAGGGAGCTGGATGGGAAGCAGGGCTGCTGGGATTAGAACCGGCAACCATATGGAATCCCGGCCATGCAAGGCAAGGACTTTAACCACTATGCTATTGTGCCAGGCCCCCTAACAGCTACTTTTAGCAAAGTATGTTTTCAGACACACACATATGCAAGTGTGTATATGCAAAGTATGTTCACATGTAATACAAGGGTCTATTACAAATATTGATATAGATAGTCCCCAACCCCAGAACACATAAAAGTTGTATTTGAAGGCAGCAGAAAAATGTTTGTGTATACATTATTCTTGTGTTCCCATTTCTTACTTTCATGTGAACTAAAAGCCACAGGATAATGAAATTGGGGCGTAGTGTTACAGTATTAATAACATGGGTTTTATTATATATCTTGTATACATATACAGCAAGAGCCCTATACGGTCCTTAATACAGAAATTGCAGCCTTCTCTGTCGGCTTGTTCTTTATGCATCTTCTTTTCGGCTTCTTTGCCTTCAATACCTATTACTCTGTCACTCCATAACATATTCTTAGTATGAAGAATCTTAAATTATACTATCAGAAAGAGAGATGTAGACAATGAAAGACACAGGCACAGAAAAAAAAAAGAGAAATATAAGAGGTCCAAACTTCTGGTGTAGCCCTTGATGTACATGATACACAAGGATATACTGGAACTGAAGCCTTGAGGCAGGAGCCAGGAATTCAATACAGGTAGCTCATATGGGTAGCAGAAATTCAAATAACAGAGCCATTGCAGACACTTCCCAGGTCTATATAAGCTGGCATATAGTGCTAAGACTTGGAGCTGGAATCAAACCTAGGTATGGTAATGTGGGACTCTGACTTCATCCATGAGATTAAATCCAATTCCTTGCAAATGTTTATGTAAAGAATATCTTGACTGAAGCTATATCCTCTAATTGTAAATCCTGCAAATGATATAGCTGATGCCTCCAATTAATCAGTGAAGAGAAACACAAAGCTTGAGGAGATATATGCATTATCTATTTTTTTTTTAAGAAAAGAAGAGGGAGCTACTGGCACAATAGCCTAGTGGCTAAAGTCTTTGCCTCACATGTGCCGGGATTCCATATGAGTGTGGGTTCTAATCCCAGCAGCCTTGATTCCCGTCTTGCTCCCTGCATGTAGCCTAGAAAAATAGCGGAGGACGACCCAAACTTTGGGACCCTGCACTGGCATGGGAGACCCAGAAGAGGCCCTGGGCTCCTGACTTCAGATTGGTTCCACTCCAGCCACTGAGGCTGCTTGGGGAGTGAATTATTGGACAGAAGCTCTTTCTCTCTGTCTCTCCTCCTCTCTGTATCTGATTGTCCAATAAAAATAAATCTTAAAAAAAGGGAGTTACCAGTTACAGGCTTCCTTCCTTGTTGCCTATAACGATTATGGGATTGTTGCTGGAATTAGGAGTCTAATCTAGTTCTCGGGTTGTGTTGTGGTGTTGTGAGTTAAGGTGCTGCCTGCATGCTGGCACCTCATATGAAAACACTGGTTTGAGTCCTGGTTGTTCCATTTCCGATCTAGCTTTCTGCTAAGGTGCCTGGGAAAGCAGTAGAAGATGGTCCTAGTGCTTGATGCATGTTACCCATGTGGGAGATCTTGATGAAATTCTAGGCCTTTGAATTTGCCTTTTACCCCGACAATGGCATTGAAGCCACTGTATGTAATAGCTCTCTATCTCCTCTCTCTAACTTGGCTTTCACAATCAATCTTCTAAAGCAATAATCTAGATCTCCTATATGAGTGAGAAGTAGTCTATTACTGCCTCCTAGTTTCCACCTTACTTGGTAATCGGAGTCCAGAGCTAGAGCCATGGATCACACCTGAGCTCTGTTGTGGGTGTGGAAGAGTTCGCTGATTTCTTAATCAGGCTTCCTGGTTTCTTAATCCTTAGGCCAAATGCTGAGTCCAACACCATGTTTAAGCTGTTTTGCCCTAATGTGGCTGCTCTGTTTTGATATGGCTGGCCTATATTGTTAAAAGTTTTACTGAGAAGGGCCTGATGTGATGACCTGCTTTGCTTTTCTTCAAGGGCTCAGTGAGAGATTATCAGCTGTGGGTTGCTCCTGCAAAGGAAGAGGCCCCACAACCACTTAGTGGTAAGTGTCTGGAAAAATCTAAAATCAGATTGATTGGGTACAAATTGGCAGCAATAAAGTCTGAAAGGATAGTTTGATACTTTGATAATATTTAATTTTAAATATCCCGAAGGGGAAATAATCATGCGTACATTGAGGAGTGACCGTGCACGTGCAATACCCCAGGTGAGGACTGCTTAGGATGTCCTCAAGTAATCTGCAAAATTTAAGATATTCAATCTCTTCTGAAAATAATATGCCAGTCTCAGAATAAAAGAATCACTAAGTTTATCTGAGGAAAAATCCACCTGTCCAATTCATGCTTGTTTGTTTGTTTTGGTGTTTTTGTTTAATGGTGACATCTTTGCTGCCATTGATAAAATAGATCTCTTTAAGTATGCTCAGAGTATATTTTAGTAAAATACGTCTGTTAACATAAAGCATAGTCTGGAAGATAATGTAGACCAGGACAAGTTCATGTATAATTGGCTGTCTCTAAAGGACTTTAAGAGCACGTCATTCATGATGAACCCTTAGCTGCCATATTTTAACAAGCTCTCAATCTCACGTTTGGATTAACTCCTGTTTATCCTGATGGATTGTTGTTATTGTGCTGTTGTCACAGAGGCTTCTTTTCCTGCAAGGAAAAAGTTACTGTAAATCTTGTTCTGAAGACAGTGTTTGTGTCCAATGAAATAGAAAAGTTACATTGATAAAACTTACAGTGATAAGTTGGAAACGGAAGAAAGGGAGGACTTACTGTGTTAAAAACAAAATATATATTAAAGTGCAAGATAAATTTAAAAAATTTATTTTCAGGAGAAAGATGAGAAAAGGGAGCAAGAGAGGGAGGGAGGATAAGAGAAAGAAAGAGAAACCACACAGAAGTCAGAGTAAGGGCTTAACTACTAGCTCTCTCCTCAAAGTCCCACTAATGTCCAGAGAAGGCCTGGGTCAGGAGCCAGGTGCTAGAAACCAGGAACACAATTTGCTTCTCCCACATGAATGACGGGAACCCAGTTAACGCATCACGTCTGCCTACCAATGTCTGCTTTACCAGAAAGCTGAAATCAGCAACCCTGGACAGGGATCAATTTCTGGTAGTCCAAAGTCAGTGTCAAAATCAGCAACTTAACTGCTGTGCTAAATACCCTCTCCTACCATGCGATGTCTGAGAATTAATCACTGGCAATTTGTGAAGGAATTGACTTTATGCACTCTGGAAACAGTGCTGTGTACAGTGCTCTGGGATCCTTCTCTCTGCTAATTAGGTAGGAGGGTTCTGAGAGGGCAGCAGTGAGAAGGAACAGTCAAAGGAAACCATGTCCTGCAGCTTTTGAGCTGCCCTGTCCACAGAGCTGAGATGTGGAAATGGAGTTTCTTTGGATTCCTAGCACCGGGGACAGCGTGCCACACACAGCAATTCATGACATGTAAAGTCCAATGATTTACAGAGTGTTAGTCACCGATACTCATCTGTTTCTACCCAGAAGCTTGTAAGGGAGGAATGGGATTGAAAATAATGATGGCAATCATCATGGAGACCAAAATATTTGGATGAGATGTAAAAATCTAGTTGATGTCAAGGCAGAAATCAGGAGGACTTGTGTTTTCCGGTGGAAATAACAGACATGAATGTACAAAGTGTCCAAGAGATCTATACATTGTAACCAAGCAACAGGTTTCCACTTTTGTTCTCTCTACTTTTTGAAAAGTTCTTGGCTGGATCCACTGCATTATGTGGCATGTTGTCAAAGAGGTTGCATGGTGCTCACTCACAAGACAGCTCTCTTCCTTCCAGAAGCTCCAGGAGAACTTCAGGCCCCAGGGTGTTGCCCGTGCTGATGACCAGGTGGACCTGATCTCCCCTTTCCCCATCAGCAAATCTATATGGCATTTTTTTTTCACTACACAGGGCATGAAAACCCCTTTACCATCCAAAGAAACTATATTCGATCTGTGTGTCTGCCACCTACATCTGGGAAGTCCACCTCTCCTTCCAACTCTCAGGAATCTGTCCTGAAAGAATTGTATTCCGAAGTGTGCGGCTGGTTCATTCTGAAGCCCAGGCTCCAAGCCAAAGGCCAGAACAGAAGTGGTGAGTTCTATCTTTGCTAAGAGCTGCTTGCTCTCAGCTCACGTTTCCCTTCCTGAGCAGAAATTTTTGACAGAGCTCTTCTCCCTGGAGAAGGAGGTGGCAGTAGAGGGAGGAACCCAATACTTTACAGAATCAAGCTTATCATTATTTTAAAATGTTCTTGTTTCTGATATTACTGACGTAATTGAGAGAGGGATATAACCCATATGGGCCTCCAGTTAGGATGGGGAGGGCCAGGAATGGAGGAAGGTAAGTGGGATAAATGTTTCAGTTTTCATTTTTTTTCTCCTTTGTCTGCAATAGGGGAGGGAGTGATTCCTTGCAGACAAACTATGTCAGTACCCGGGGATGGAGGACCGTCTTTTGATGATGCCTTAGAAACCCTAATGTGGGAAGAGTATCCCTAGAATATTGTTACTTGTATGTTTTGATAGTTCTGAGACATTATGGGCTTGCTTGCACTAGGGTTGAGTCAATTTTTACAGGATCTGTTGGTCGATACAGTCCACTTTAATGCATCCACAGACCCAGGAACATGCTGCTTCCATAGCCAGGGGAGTTGTCCAAGCTGCTCTGCTTTCTATTCTCTGACATAGCAGAATCTTTCAGGCTTAGAGAAACTAAAGGTTTACTGTCAAAATCCAACTGAGGTCTTGGAATTTGTGTTCATTCACCTTTGCCTGGGTGCTGTGCGCTTCTATCTATGTGTACACACAAGTCTATGCTGCATCACAGCGCAGCTCCTGAAGACTGGGAGGGCATGACTTCCCCATTCCAGGGCTTTGCCCTGAATCTTAGATGAGAGCAGTAGGGGATCAATTTACTGTGTAGCTCAGATACAGCTCAAATGGAAAAGCTCAAGGAGACACAGAGTAGAAGGCTATGGAACTGAAGTGGGAGCTCAGTTGCCATGGCTAGTGGGTTGAGAGGGTGTAGCCTGAACTGCATCTTTTCTTTTTTAGTATTAAGCCATTTAATTCTCAAACCACTCATATGCATAATGTTATTTTACACAGTGTTAAAGTATATTTTTTGTATAAGCAGGGTTTTAAGTATATGTTAGTAAGCTCTTGAGATTACTAACCAGGTTGCTAAATTGTTATTGAAGATGAGAAAGCTTTTGCTAAGCTGCTTTAAATATGTTTATATAAGCTTCTCTCTAACAACCTCAGAGCAAGCTGACTTTCCTTATCTTCAGACACAGATGCACATTAGACCAGGACTGAATCCCAATGTCAGGGTTTTCTGAAGTTCCTGTTAACCATTTTCTTGAATCATCCCGATGTTCTTTTGATAGATGTTTTTCAGCAATTTCTTATTAGTGAGATAAGAAATATTGTGTCAACAGCAAAATTTCCTATTTAAAAATGCTTATTTCAAAGGTAGAGCAGTTAAGAGAGAGAGATTTTTCCTCCTGTTAATTCACTCCCCAAATGGTTGCAGTACCTAGCTCTGGTGCAGGCTGGAGCCTCCAGCCAGATCTTCCACTGGAGTAACAGGAGTCCAGCACTTCAGCCACCTCCATTGCATTCTCAGGCATATTAATAGGGAGATTCATTGGAATGGAGAAGGCAAGACTCAAAGCTACGTTCTGATATGAGATGCCAGCTTTGTAGGAGGCAGCTGAGCTCCTTTCATCAAAAGGCTGGCTCCAAGAACAGACTTTTTTTTTTTACCCAAACTGTTCTTATTATGATTGTTATTCTGTACGTATATTTCTCATTTCCTCCAACTATGGAAACAAGCATCTGTCAAATGGAAAAGGTAGAAACTAGGATATGTAACTCACGCATTTCTACGTCTAATAATCTCCCTTCTTCCCCAGACGGACGCTTAAACCAGCTGTTCAGGCGGAGCGCTGGTAGAAGCCGGAATGGCCGGAATGACCTGACACAGGGAGCTGCTCCCGCAGCTTCTTTACCAGAATCGTTCTGTGCAGCCTCACTGATGACTCTGTCTGAGGATGACCACCTGCCCAGCCCTCTCTCGGTGTGTCTCATTTTGATATACATCCTTCCTGAGGACAGGAATGCTGAGAATTGGTTTTCTCCTCTCATTTTTTTTCCAAATGAGGAAATCATTTGTCAGCCTTCAGAGAACAGCAATCATGTTGTATCTTGCAGAATCTTAGTGTCAAACACAAAGGTGAAAATACTCTGGTTTGTTCTGCTGGTTTCAGCATAGTTCCACACACTTGCTCAGAGAAACCAGACATGGCTGTGGAGGTCTGACACGCTGTGAGTTGACCTCACTCTCACACTCTCAGTCTCTTCCTTGAACTCTGCACTAACTTCAGAAGTCCTTTCATTTCCTCCTCTTCATGGCCCAGCCTTGCCTTTCACAAGATATCTCAGACATTTGATTTGTCATTAAAATTTTTGTATGTACCCTCTGGCGTATATTCATCCTTTTTTTCTCATGTGAGAATGTGGCCAACAAGAGCCATAGAGCTTGTCCCATTTTATTTAAAGTTTATATAGTTCATAGTGAATTGTCACATTTTTGGATTGTCCTTCTCCATGCAATCCACTAGGTTTAGACATGTTATGCTAGATGGAGAGGAGTTTATCACGTGGTTCCATGTTAGGTATTGCCCAGGCCTTGTAGCATTTACAGGTACACGTCACTAAGGTTGTATACAATCCCCAGGATCAGAGTGAAAATGAATGTCAAAATAAATGCAAAATTCCCAGAATACCTCACTCTGAATACCTTGATCTTCCCTTGGAATGAAGATGGGTGATAGAAAATGAAACTTTGGTGAGAAGGGAATGTAATCAGAGAAAAGCACCAGGGAGGAGATGGACCCTCTGCCTGGTTTAAATTAGTATAAGGAGTTGCAGGAAGGGAGTGGGTCATAGTTATACCAATGAGAAATAAGTGTAACAGCCAAATCTCCCTATTGGGGCAAGATCATGGCCATATAGAAATAATGAGAAGACATGGTAGAGAGAATGGTTTATTGAAAACCCGGATCAGCTAAATTTAGCTTAACAGTTGAGTATACTGAAAAGAAACTAGGATTAAAGCAAGTTTAAATTGGTCAGACAAAAGTGTAGAAATTATATTCAGAGATGCCCAAACAAGTTCCTTTATTTATGTCGGCTCTCTCAGCATCCCCTCATACACTCTGGGAGTTTTTGTCTAAATGCTAAGGAAAGAATAGAAAGGAAGAAGGAAAAGAGACAAGAGCGGGTGAGAGATGGATAGAGGGGGCATGATAATTTCTGTGCCATGTATCTAGAAATTATATCCAGTCTCTTATCTTCGTGTTAGTGTCACATTAGCACAAAAATAAGAGGCAGCAAGGCTTCTAGATCTGGAATGCCCTGTCACTGGCCTTTCCTTTTTCTTTCCCATAGGATATGCTTTCCCTTATTGATGACAAAGGCCCACAGACAGAGGGAATATTTTGGATACCAGGAGATATAGCATCCTACGTAACCTTAAAGAACAAAATAAGTTCTGGAGACACCGTGGATTGGGAGCATGAATCCACTCTTGTGGCAGCCATGGCTTTACAGGTAAGGGGCATTCTAGCATCATCCGGGCTCAGCATGGAAATATGTGGATGGTTCTACTATCATGGTTGCTCTGGGGATTAATACATTTAACAGCGGAAACATCTGAGAAACAGGAAAAGCCTGAATTGTAGGCAGCTGCTCTTTTCATTGCAAAAACAATAGATGCCAGATAGGCTTCCATTTATCTTTAAATTCCATCCTTTCTTTGGTCACTGGAATACTCCATGCATACAACTTTTCCACAGTCAGCAATATTGCCTTACATTGATTCAACAATTGCACATGGGTATAAAGAACATTTCCAATCATTTCATTTTCATTTCTTCCCGTCAGCTTTTTTTTTTTTTTTTTTTAACACATGGTGGACAAAAGGCTCTCCCATTGTATGTGACTTCGCTTCGACCATGTTTGGTATCTCTGTTCATCCAGACTGTGCCCAACCCGCTAGTCACAGTACTATTTGCACAGTGTTCCACTTCTAACAAAGGGCTTGCCTTGGGAATCTGAATATAAAAGTTGACGCAAAAAAAAAAGAGTTGATGCAGCAAATTATGTTTGAATTGTGAATCGTTAGGAGACTTTCTTCATTCCCAGAACTTCCCAGACTCTTCTTTCCCACTACAAGTTGTGTCAGCACTTCAGAGGAGAACTGGAGGTCAGCTATGTGGAAGTCATAGTTTGGGTGTCTAGGAAGAAAACTGGTATTAAACAACATTTCAATGAAATATTTTCTTTGCAATTCCTCTCATATATAATTTCTATTAAACTAATGTGACTTTTTTTTTAAAACTTTATAAGGATTTTCTTCGACTGCTGCCAGGAACTCTATTTTCAGCTAGTTTGTATGGCCAGTGGCTCTGTGTTCTTGAGGAAGAGAATGAAGACAAAGTAGCTGCAGTTCAGAGGTGATGTTACACTAATCACTCTATTTCATCTATGTTTCAAAACACAACCTACACAATCTGAAAAAGACAGCAACTCTTAGAGTTCCATTAGACAATGTTAAAAACTTTCATTGGTTACTCAGGTCAAAGCCAGAATAAAATAAGATACAGGCCTTGCTGCTGTCATTTAGTTCTTATTTCTTCCTAATATTATTGATACAGAATTCTTGGCTATTATACACATACTGATTATGTAAACTTAATACAGGAGGAATCCTATTGGTCCAGCAGGTAAGACTACTATACTGGCTATCTGATGTAAATATAGTCATAAGAATTAACTGAGCAGGGCTCAGCATGAATGACCATAGGCTGAAGCCTCACTTTGCACGCACAGGGATCCCTTGTGAGTGCTGGTTCATGTCCTGGCTATTCCAGTTCCCGTCCAGCTCCCTGCTTGTAGCCCATAAAAGCAGTGGGGGAGATCCAAAAACCTCGGCACCTTGTACCTACATGGGAAACCCAGAAGAGGATCCTGGCTCCTAGCTTCAGATTGGGTCAGCACCGGCCCTTGCAGGCCTCGTGGCTACTTGGAGTGTAAACTATCTTCCTCTCTGTACCTCTTTTGATAAATCTGCCTTTCTAATAAAAATAAATAAATCTTAAAAAAATTAACTGAGCAGAGAAGACTACATGTGGAAAAATTGTAGTCAATGTGACATATCTGGACTGAATCTGCTACATAAGAACATTGGACTGTTCAATTTCAGCAGTAAACTTTGAGTGGAACATATTTTGGCATGCAACAAGTGTTAGCTAAAATATACTTTTCTTAATTAGGTATTCAGAAAGTTTACCCTGGTTAAATCACATTATTGTGATTTCACCAAAGATGGCAGGCAGTTTTTTCCTGACAAGTTTGTTTTGTTTTCTCTATTTTCTTAGGATTTTGTCAGTGGCATTCGAGATGCTCTTTTCTTCGTCTGTATGCTTGTCTTTCTTAAGGATAATGTTTGTATTCTCTGTGTCTAGGCTTTTAGTCCAGCTGCCAAAAGCCAATTTTGTTCTCCTGAGGTGCTTGTTTGGGACTCTGAATAAAATTGTTCAGCACTCTTCATTCAGTCCAATGACAGTTCCAGACTTCGCATTGAGTCTTGCCCCAAGAATTCTTTCACTGTGGCAATCAACCTTCACGATATCAGAAGTAGAAGATGAATTAAGGAAAAAGGTAATGAGATGCATCACTTTTAGACCTCAAGGAGCAACAGCCCCCTTTGGAACTAGACACCCAAAGAGTAAATTGTGACAGATTATTTTAAAAATGAACATCTTAATGACACTACTGTAGTCTGTCAAGGTCATTTATCGTGCCAAACATACTGCATTCATTAGATGAAAATGATCTTTCCTGTGGAAACATTGATAGGAAAATGTTAACCATTCAGCTGATACTCAGCTACTAAATATTCCTGAAAGTATAACTTGTTTCTGATAAAAGACTGGTTCATACAATTTTGTACAAAATCTGAATTTTTTCCTCAGAATTCTGAATTGCATATTTGTGTGTGTGGTGTAAAAATTTATAGATGGCATGATTTATGGTTATGTAAAGTGAAGAGCACCTCATACCCTATTTTGACCCTTTTGTGTTGCAGATAACTCTCGTATGTTTTCTAATCCAAAACTATGCTGAGATATTTGGAGGTGACATGAGTTTTGTCTTGAAGGAGAGCTCCCTGAGTTCTCAAAACAGCTTTGAAGAGATTGCACAGAATTCCAACAACAACTTGGAGAAGAATGATGACACTCTGGGTGAGAGCCCCCTGGGATCACCAGGAGAGCCTGACAGGTTCTCTGTGCAAGTTTAGCAAGGCCACCAGGTGCCCGAGAAGTGTCTGCTGTGGGGTTCAGGGCCAGCCTTAAGGCATGTTGCACTGTCCATGAATCCATCTTCTCAGCCTTCCTTAGGCTGCCACTGGCCAGGAACAGTGTCACTGAGTGTTGAGATCAAAGACAAAGTCCCTAATTTATAGAGTAATTTGCTACATTGTAACTATATCAGAGATACCATGTTGGAATCCAGTGGGTGAATTGATATTCATACCTAATTTAAATGGTGCCCTCAGGTTTCTGACACAAAACATGTTCACATCAATGTACATTTTCCCATACCAGGTATTTTTTGATATAGCATAAGACTATTTCTTTACTAACATACTGTGCTATTTTAAAATCCCTCCTTCTATAAATTTCTTTAGAGTACTCTCAGATATAGCACAAATATATATCCTGATTAAAATTCCTTTGGAAGTCTCACAGCATTGCCTGTTTCATTTCCTGGTCCTTGCACACTCTGTGGCACATGAGGCTTCTAGGTTTCCGGTGCTATTTGAAAAAGTGTAAAGGGAAGCAGCATCACTGAGTACCAGAGCATAGAGTTGTCCTGGAAAGCATAACTATGTTCCTTCATTGATCAGTGATCTTACCTTTGGCAGTTATTGCACCACCCTCAGTTTCTTGCGTGTAACATATGTAAGAAGGGAATATCTGAATCTGACAGTACTTCAAGGATTAAGGAGTTGATGTATATAAAGTAAATTAATTTAAAGCAAAAATCACGAATATGGATAGTAGAAATTTTCCTTAGCTTAGAAACTTGTATTATTTAGACCTAGCTTAGAGTCAGCTATCAATTAGATAAGGTTGAGTTTAGATTTAGGATTTGGGGGACTTGCATCATGAGTCTTTTCCTGTTTCTACTGTTCAATGTTTCTATTACATTCATCTCATTGCTCAGAGGAAATCTTTTGCAAAATCCATTTCATCAGCAATTGACCTGAGTCCAGCATGTGAAAACATTGATAACCCGGGACCTTTGTTTTTCTTCCAGCAAAGACAATGGCCCAAACTCTGGAATGTCCTCCAACAGAGGAGAGAGAGATTAAAATAAAGGAAGAGCTGATGGACAACTCTAAACCAACCTTTGGTATGGGCCCACCCAACTTTCTGCTTTCTATGTTAACTGAAGATTGGAATCCACGTAATTATTTACACTTTCACTTTTGCCCTCAACTCTGTTTAACGTTAACAATTAACAATCTTTAAACCAATATCACAAGTGAAGACAAGTCTGGTATCTGAGAATATCGATACAAAGCAGCGATTGTTTTTCTTTTACCAGAGGGAACACAGAAACCTTTCAAGTCTGGCCCAGAGCCCAGCTTTGAGACTGATGGAAAGACACAAGTGGACCACAATGTAAAGGCTACACCTGGTAAGGGTCTATCCAGCTCTCTGTTGTCCATTTTCTGAGTTGCCGAAGAACAATATTCCTCTTGTAAATGTTTTTGTTTTCCTGCATTTTGTGTTTTAATGCCGCAAGAACTACTTTCTCAAAAAATGTTTGGGCCTACATTGATCTCTGTCTTCTATTTATTTATTTGAATTTTTATTATTTTGAATTTTGAATTTTATGGCACAGTTCCATAGAATCTGGGACCCACACCTCCATTCACATTCCCACCTCCAGACTGATTTTCCCCATAACATTACAATGGTATATTTCTTAATAAGGAATGATAATTCTATCAGTCTGTTATGTAAGTGTGCCCTGACATTGCTGTTACAGACAATGTCAGATGGTCCTGCGTCCCATTATCTAGATATGTCCAACAGTTTCCTTGGGAGTGCATCTTTGATTTGGAAGTAGGGATGCATATTGCATTGTATCTTCGCATCTGGATATGGTAGTCTCTATTACTGTATCACTATACATTCCCTTAAGTGAGAAGCTACGAAATAAGGTTAGCAACAGGTATGAAGTTGAAAAAAAAAGCAGCAACAACCACCACAACCATAAGCACAAGAAATTACATCACCATGGAGTTGAAAAAATGTGCCACTGAATAAGTAACACATGGGTGAAGAAAACACAAAAGCCAATTTACAAAATGGTTTCCTTATTTTAGAGCAAACATATTGTATTTGTCTTTTTGATATTGACTTATTTAACTGAGCAGAATGGTCTCTAGTTGGGAACATCTAGCTGCAAATAGTATGATATCATTTTTTTCATGGCTGAGTAGTATTTCATGGAGTAGATGTACCACAGTTTCATTAAGCACTCCTCTTTGGACGGACATCTGGGGGTTTTCCTTGTCTTTGCCGTTGTAGATTGTACTCTCCCTAATTGCTTACATTTTCACATTTTTTCCTAAACTCTATTGAACATTACACTAATAGCCTGCTTTTCAAAGAATCTGTGCAAGATGTTCCTCAGCCTGGAAGAAATCTCCAGTTTCATGAAGAAATAACTGAATTTCATGATTAAGGATCAAATATGAGGAACCTTAGACTGAGACATCCTTTTTGCTTTTAGCTTTCTAATAATTGGCTCTCAGATGAATGCTGAATCAAAGTTAGTGGCTCATTAGAGTGAATCCTTTTCCTTATCCTTTATGTAAGGGGATTTCAGTTCCAGCAGAAATAGTACTCTAAGTTAACAACAAGAAAATATAAACATGGAATTTAAGATAGGTTTCTATTTGGCCAAGAATGTTTTGTACCAATATGAGAAGCTGATATGAATCTGGGATCTGAGGATATTTATATTGAAACAACTTTTTAAAAAACAAAAAACAAAACCCCCAATCCTCCACAAAACAGCTTTCTGATTTTCTTTCCACAGACAAAATGATAAAGCCTCTGGAGGCTCCTCCAGTGCCGGGTTTAGTGAGTGATCTCAAGCATCATGAGGAAGAAGATGCCACACCCACATCTGGTAGGGACCACTTCTCTGTCCTCTATTTCCTGAATTCTTCATGATTAGAACATGCATGATTACTTATGACTCATTATTCCTTAATTCCTTTAGCATTACACTACTTATATAAGATTTTTCTTATTGTATGAAATATTCAGGATCTGTCTATAAAGAAATGGATTTCTTGGACACACGGCATTGCATGTTAAGCTTTGTAGCTTGCATTTTTCAATGACTGCTTCTCAGCTGAACACTAAATGAGCACTGAAAATGTTCTGAGCACTTCAGGTCTTGGCCTCTCTTGTATTAATTGGGACATCCTGAGCTCTCCTCCTCATCTACTTGTCTCACTTCTTTCTCAGAGCCTCACCTGAAGGCAACTCAAAAAAAGAATTCTGTAAGAAAGTGGGTTTTGCAGCACTTCCCACGGAGAAGTCGTGACAACCTGCCCCAACAGTCTACCCAGACTACACGTAGGCCAGTTCGGCTATTTGGATTTCTTATTCAAGATATCTGTGAGAATGGCAGCCTGCCCAAACCTCTTTTGGTGAGTTTCATTTTGGTAATTTATAGACCACCTTTTGTGAGAGGACTTGAAAGGATCAACACTGCTCCCTCAAATATGTCCTCATAAGGAGAAAGCTGAGCCATGACGTTTGCCCAGGAAACCTCCTCATGTATTGCAATAAATAAAACTTCATTTAGGTATTGCAGAATAATAAAGCTAATCTGTATTTCAACACATACTTTCATATTTCTGCACAGAAAAATACAGATAGGGCTCTGTGTGTTTGAGTCTCCATTTGTCTCCCTCCCCTAGGCAGAATGGTGCACTGTCCTCTTAAATTCTTGAGAACATGATTCATCCACTAATCGCAGTCTCATATTAATTCATTTTTTGCACTATTTGATCACACCACTAAGAATGTCTCTCCATGGCTTTCCATTTGTTTCTCCAGGGCTTCAGCATAAAAATTCAATCCCCTGGTATATGCTAATTTTTCATCTTAATAAAGCATGTGAAAAATGAATGCTACTGTTTGAAGCCTATATAGACTATTCTACTGTATTGTCAGTGGTACATTTATTGAGGGTTAAGTATCTCACCAAGCTCATCTTTTAGTGTGGGGAATTGTGGGCTAGATTTGAAGGTCTTCATCATATGATGTACATATTGGGTGTTGCACTAGACCTTTTTTCTTTCCTGGTAAATATAGGGGAAATCTGTGAATCCTACCAACCCCATCTCACCAAGGGCTAAAGAAAAGTTGTACCGAGGTTATTTATTGTGATCAAGGCCTTTGATGGAACAAGGGGCATACTTGGTAGGAAATTCTATAGAATAGCTGACTCTGACCCTTACTTTTCTTCTGTCCTGAATGTGTAAATAGGGCACTAAGGAAATCCCTATGAGAAAGCAGTGCACACAGAAAACAGTCCAGGAAGAAGGCAGGTTTCAGCTTGGAATTTAAAGGAGAAGTATGAGTGTAAATGGAAAACATGGGGTATAATTACTCTATGGGAAAAATAAAATTGGAAACGGATCTCACAATGTCCATGCTTGCAGACAAGCAATGATATTTGGGAAGAATGGGCACAGAATGGTCGCTTATGCCAGGGTGATTCTATAGAGGCCTTGAAGCAGAGAAGTTGTAATTAAAGGAGCAAATTCACAGAAAAATAATGGCATTTTTCTAACTTGAAATTACTGATAGGTACAAAATGCATTCATAGATACCAAAGTGAAATCTTCATAGTTTATTTCATTCCATTCTCTCTAGAACCATTACCTTTTGTGTTTTTGCTACCTATCCTAACAGGGGCACACATGTGCTCCAGCTTTTTTTGGAAATGAACTGTCTTATAATTTTTTGTCCTTTATTTCTTCCACAGGATATGCTTCGTGTAATTGATCAAAAAGGTCCGCTCACAAAAGGCATGTTTATAAAACATGGGAACTTGAAATCACGTTCAGAGCTACAGAAAAAATTAAACTTTGGGTATGCGGTGGATTGGAAGAAAGAATGCACTCTGGTGGTTGGAACCATCTTCCTGGTAGGAATTCTTTTAGTGTCACTTACGTACAATATGAGTGTCAGATGTGGGCTTCTTTCACCCTGGTTGCCAGAGAACAATATATGCTTAAAGTAATGAGTCTGGGAAAGATACTGCATAGTGCACTCTGAAGCCAGCCTACTTCCTTGTGTGTTGTGTACTTCATGGATTTAATATGCTTTCTTTGATCATCACAAATGTCTGTCCTTCATCAACAACCCATACAAAAAAATGTTACTAATAATACTATTCCCCAAATCATGCCAAAAACATACCCTTCTATATACACAATGATGACCTGAACAAGCATTCTGCTTGGATGACTTTCACATCATTTCATCACCAATCTGGCTTTCTAAAAGAAAATTATGCTACGTTTTGGAATGTTGTTACAGAATTTGAATTAGGAAGCACATTTTTTTTTTTGCTTTATCCTGAATCAACAAGTACTGCAAAAGGATCATCAAAGCCTCCATTTATTTCGTGACCATTCTTTCCCTTGTTTCTTATGCCAGAACATTAAAAGAGGTGTAGAATGGACTCCACCATTTTTGCCTTTCAGTTTTTCCACCTCCGGCATGCTGGGTTTGTAATCACCATATGTAACACCTATCCACAGTGCTGATTGTGGGGTAACTTTCTCTTACAGAAGCTTTACTTTGAAATCTAGCTCCAAATCCAGGTGCAGTACCCACGGTAGCTCAGGACTATGGACATTTAGTTGATAGAAAACAGATATATTTAGAAATAACATTTCTTTCTATTTGTGTTAAGAGCTCTACACAAAATACTTCATTCTGGTCATGATTAACAAGAAGTTGCCAACATTTCCTTAAAATGAGAAACTTGGTCTTTCACTTCCCTTAGTCCCACTGGCCATAGGAACAGCATGGTAATGGTACTGGCCACTACTGTGTTTAAATCATAATACTGCAAAATGAGTTTTACCCCTCTGTAAGGTTCATGGATCAATGGATTTACTTTTCCTGAAGAATGAGCAATCTGGGTCTTTAGATATTACCAAGTGTAATAACTAGGGTGTTGGAAGAAACAGATATATGGTCGGACCACATTCCTTTTGTCATCGAGATGTCTAGAATCAGAGGCACAATAGCAATTTACTTTGGCATGTTCTCATGGGTTGTATTGGGGCAATAATAACCAGCTCTGCCAATGGGTTCTGCATCAGAACTAGGAAACCAGAGAGAAGTCACATGGTGCAGGTGTGTGTAGGTGTGCTTTGATTCAGCCAAAGATACTTCAAGTCTGGTAAATTTCCAGAGCCAGCCCGAGCTGGAGGATTTTCTCCCTACATACATCAAATCAACTCTACAGATTAGCATTTAATGCATATGACCAACCAGGGTGGTTTATTGCACACCGTTGACATAGTAAAGATATTAGTGGAAGGGGACAGTGTCTCTTGATATTGCTGCTCTATCCCAAGTAGTACCAGAATGTCCGGGACAATTAATAGTTCAATGTTTACTGAAATGTGTGACCCTTCATTGGATTATAATGCTGATAGCTGTCTGAATGTATCACTAAACCAGTTACCATGTTTAGACAAAGAAAACGAAACTTTAGAAATATTCATGGACTCAATGTCATGGTTTTAACATTGTTCATTAGTCCCATAAATGAACAAATCATCCATGGTTCCACTTGGTAAAATCATCAATAGTTGTGCATAACCAAGGCCTAGAAATATGAACACTCTAAATTATGACTAAATTCCCTCTTTGTGGGGATTGTACATGTTCCCAACAATGATTGTAAAGAATAACTTGTAGGTACAAACAGGGTATCTGGTAACACAAGCAAGAGCCTTCTTCTACAATTGTAAAGACGTGAATCTATACAAAGATAGGATGAGTGAGGCTGGGATGAATTTTCTCCCTTCTGGCATACACAGCTCAAGCCAGAAAGTTTCATCCCCATTTTCCAAGTATATGCAAATGCATACATGAATGTGGGAGTTAATACCATTCGATTTCAAAACTTTCCTGCTGAAAATGAAAAGAACCAGGGCCTGAAGTAAAGAGGTAAAATGTATATTTCCTGTCAAGAAAATAAACAGAGGAAGTAAGAATGATTCATCAATAGATTTTGTCGGTTTGTAAGCTATACCAAAGGGAGGAAGAATAATGTTTTTGTTTTTTTTCCTTTTACCTATATAAGGAGTTTCTTCAAAGTATACCAGGAACTCTATTTATGGAGCACCTGTATGATGACTGGCTTCGTATCCTAGATGAAGCAACCAAGAATGCTAAAGTAGCAGCAATTCACAGGTGAGAATGTGATGATTACTCTGGGAATTTCTTCAAACCATATTTTTCTTAAAAAAAATAAACTCTTACTTTGCCATTTTTGTCTACTAAATCATGACTTATGCCAAAGGGTTTCATTTGAACACATATCTGGAGGCTACTTTAAAAGGGGTACCAGCTTCTCTTTTGTTGTTCACTTTTTTTTCCTCCAAATATTATTTTTATGGAGTAGATTGTATTTAATCTATGCATATCACATTGATACAACAGAAAATGCATTTTCTCAAGAGAGATGCTACAGTAACCATTGAACGGTAACCCTGAAGCATCATTGTCCGGGTGTAAGTAGGCAAGAGTTGAGGTAGTAGTGTAAGTTTAGGATGGAATCAAATGAAACTTTTGTGTATGCATTCACACTTGGCATTTTCTTGGCTAACTGATAATCTTTGCACTCTTACAAGTCCATGTGCCACTACTAAACAGAGCAAAGAAAACCTCTTCTTTCATTTCTGCTTATATTCATCAAGAAGCTTTCAGTGGGTCACATTCTGAATGCAACTAACGTTTCAGATATGCTGCAGATAAATTCAATGATTGCTTCATTTAGCATGTAATGTAGTAGATTCAGACAAATATCCCAGAAAATGTGTTGGAGACATATTTGTACATTCTTCAGCATCTTCATTTTGTTGAGCCAATGGCATTCAAAACATTCTGCTCTTTTATGTAAGTGTAATGTTTGAAGTTAAATTTCTTGTCTTAATAATGCATTTTTAATTCTGTGTTTAGACTTTTAAAGCTACTTCCAAAACCCAACGATTATCTCGTAAGATCCATCTTTGGGTCTTTATTCAAGATTGCCCACTATACAGCATGTTTTCGGGAGGCATGTTTTGATCTGTCCGTTAATATATCTCCTAGCCTCCTTTGGCTGCCGATTGCCGATACTTCAGCAAAAAACACAGAATGGCGTCGAAAGGTAGTTTCACGTCTTGCTTTTATGTCCTGTGGTGCAGTGTCTCTACTTTGAATCTGAAATTAGGTGTACTATTTCTGAAGGATCGTTTTGAAGAGCACATTGTACGTAGTGCTCTGGAGGGGCAGGGTTATTCATCCTTCTTACATTCCTGGGGAATTAAGCACACATGGGGGATACTGAGCCACTTGTTCCCATCCTAGAAGCAGAGCACTAGATTAAACATAAGATACAAAAAGAAAAAATAATTACGTGATGTTATAGACTTGGGCCTGGGCTTTGGTGTTTTAGAAAACAAGACTGTATTCTGGGTCTCACCACTGAGCATTGTGTGATGAGAAACACTGTTTTGTTCAAGGTTTTCTCGCCTAAGCAATGGCAGCAATTACAGTGATAAAAGAACTTGGTAACACTGTCTCAGTGCCCTAGTGTTACTGATTTTCCTCTGGCTATTCTGAGTCATGCAGAGATATGCCCGGTCCAATTTCATCTCTGTTTGAGGAACCTAAGCATGTGTTACAGTTTCAGACATCCTAATGGATTGACAGCATGGCAAACTAGACCGCAGTTCTTCCCCAGGATCATCCAGAAAGTCAGGCAGGATGCTCCGGTGAGGTGGGCCAGTACGAGGAAAAATTGTCATTAGAGAAGCACATTTTGTCTCCATCTGCCTCTCCATCAGTAGAAGACACGAACGTGAGATTGTCAGACCCAGACCGCTAGAGCACCAGAGATAATGGAAGTCCCTGGGAATCACGGCTTCTCAAGTATAAGCTGCTGCCCTGAAAAGAAATGTCCAAACTCGAGTGTTCTGAATACTACATGAATATTAAAATGGGACTAAACTTTTCCACTTCAATCTTCACTAAAATGTAGTCATTAACAAAAGCTGCTTACCACAAAGCTGCATGCTGGATATGTTAATCTTCTTATTAGAAGAATTTAAATATTGGCGCACAAATACTCTCAAAACTGTCGTTTCAGAGAGAAAAATGAGTTTCTACATTGTTATATCAAACTTCTGAATTTCATATTTTTTGCTTGATGTACACAATTTACATATGATCTGTGGTTAATATTGGTGCCAAATAAAATATATATTTCTGTTTTTGCCCTTATTACAGGTTTCACTGATTCGATTTATGATTGAGAATTACCTTAGGATTTTCAAGGAAGATATGACTGCCCCAAAGAGAGAAAATGCAGAAAATCAAGACAGCTACCCTAAACTTTCCGGTACTCTAAATCATTTAACTACCTTTGATGACCAAACGGTAGAAATAATGCCAGGTTTATGTAACATCCTTAGATATTCATTGTCTTGGAGGCCTGGCTATGACCCAAGGGCACTGAGCAGGGCTCCTGTACCTGCCTGCTATCCTTTAGGGACTGAGAACAAGGTATGGAAGGACTCATAAAGGAGACAGTAAGACAGGACCCCTGATTTCATGGTAGCATTGAGAGACATGTTTAATGTTTCAGTGACTAGAAATTAACAAGTTTGAAATGGAAATCTTCCATAGGAGTGTACTTCACAAAGCAGTTGAGTGAGTGAAGACACCACTTCCTCCTCCGCATATTTATTTATTTCAGAAGCAGAGAAGCATAAAAGACTCCTAGACAGAAAGAGACCCCACCCATTGTCTTCCTCTCCAGATGACTGCAACTTGTAGGGTCAGGCTGGGTCAATGTCTGGGTAAAGGAACATTTTAAAAAGATTTATCTACTTAAAGCTGAGCAGAGTGACCCAAAGAGAAGGAACCATTGGCTGGGTGGATCATCCTCCAAATGGCCACAACAGACAGATTTGGGCTGGGCCAAAGCCAAGAGCCAAGAACTCTGTCCTCATCTCCCTCATTGATATCAGAGATCCAGGAATTGTGTCATCATGTGCTGTTTCCTCCAGATACATCAGTAGGGAGCTAAACCAAAAGCAAAACAGAAAAGACTTGAGCTAGTACTCTGATATGTGATGTCAGATTCACAAGCTTACCCTGTTGTGTCACAACACCAGCCTCAGAAATAAAGATGTTGATGGCAGGACACCCATGTGTGATAGACACCCAGGTACTTGAGCTATCACAGTTGTATCAATTTATACTGGTAAAAAAAATGAAATTTACACCAGATTTTTTCACAATTTATGCTTTCCATATATGGTGAAAATAGTGTTTTGAATCAGAATGTTTTTGGCACCAAAATACAGGCACCTTTTATATAGATACATAAAAATAAAACATATATTGATATATATTGATAGTATATATTGATAATATATAATATGTAATTAATATATGTGCATATACATAGAATAGATATCACTCTCTCTATATATACACATATTTCTCAAAAGAAACTTTTCCTAGTGTCACAATGTAAATTGGTATGAGTTTACCAGGACATATAAGATTTATAACAATATATGTAATAAAAAAACTATGCATAGTTTTTCATGTGCCTGGAGTTGCAGCACAGTGAGCTAAACTTTGGCTTGTAAGATGCACATTGCCTATGAAAACTGACTCAAGTCCCAGCAGCTCTACTTCAGGTACAGCTCTTGCAGATGCACTTGGGAAAGTAAGAGGTGGCTTGAGTGCTTGGGCCCCTGTGTTCTTGTGCGTGGAGTCCCAGGTTCCTGGCCTAGGTCTGGCTTAGCTCCAGCAATTGCAGCCATTTGGGCAATGAAGCAGGGAATCAAAGATTCCCAGACACACATATGTACTGCTTCTCCCCTTGTCGCAAATAAATAAATATTTAAAAAATGCTTTTCATGAAAATAAAATTTGATTTTAATGAACTTGTGACATATTTGAGAAAAATCTCACAGTGAAGTACTCACTCCATCTTCCTGTTTCTACTGTTATGTGTATAACTCTTTGCTGTCTCCTGTTAGTCCTCGTGTGAACACTGAGCAGCTGGACACTATCTCTATACACATCTACATTATTCACAGGCCTGAAACCAACTAGCATCTTGAAAAATTATATGTACCTAAGGGTGAGAAAACTTGGTTTTATGAAACCAACCAAATTATATACTGATGTGTATAAATATATTTACATTGTATAACTATACTATATAGAATATGTAACAAACATATCCTATGTAATATATGCCACATGTGCACAAACACACACACACTATGTAAAGTATATCTGTGTTACCTATTTCCATGCAGGAATAGGCTCCTTGAACTCAATAATGCATAGCATCATCCTTCTCTCTGATGAAAATAAATTTTAGAAGTGTCACTGCATTGGGACAGCATGCCTTAAAGAGGCTGCTAAACTGGATGGAGAATTGGGGTTGGAGTCTGATTTACATGGTGGAGAATGATGTCAACTGGGCCAAATGAAGAACTGCTAAGAATCAGGTCTCCTGCTTAGAGACTCGACTAGGCTATTTTATAGTCCAAAGAGGGGCAAGTAGCATAGTTCATGTACACACTGAATAAATTGAAGCTCAGAAAATTTTGATTATCTGGTCCCATAAAATGGCAGAACATGGGGCCCCTCCTGGAGCCTTCCTTTGTGTGTGATGATGGTGAACACAGTTCTTCAAGTGCCCAGTGGATGTGTATTTTAGTTTGATTTTGTAAAAATAATTGTCTATTGGACTCTACCTTGGTTCCTTAGTTGACTTTTATGGTATTTGTTGTAAGGAGTTAATGGAGAAGCGATTAAGACACCTTCTTATGGAGACATGCCTACCTAGGTAAATCTTTTGAATTCAGCTGCTACTGGTCACCATTCCTCTGCAAAGCAGCTCTTGATCAGCATTCATTTTGCATGGGCTGCAGATCAATTGGAAATTGTATTGGTACACTTGGCCAGATATCACAGGGAAGACCTTCATTCTACAATGTAAAAGGATAACAACTGGTGAAAGAGAACTAAGATCACCCGTGGAATTTCTGGAATTGCTGCCTTTGCCAGCCTTTAGGAAGAAGGGGCCGGAATGGCTCAAACAGCTTGTGTAAGGAAGGGCAGATTCCTGTGATTGGAGGTAGTTGGCAGTGATTAAATATTCCAAACACCAAACAGAAAATCTGAGAGGATGAGGATCTTGACTATGAATAGGTGGTCATCAACTTTAGCTGACTGGGAATATCAAATGCCTCTTTAGAACTTACTTATTGATATCTGATTAAGAGCATGTAGTTCAGCTTAGCATCAGGAAGCTTAGGGTACAAAGTAACAAAGTGTGTCCAGCTGTGTCAGCCAAGTATTCCCAATGAGCAACTGAAGAAGAGACTGTTCAAACCCTAATTGCACTGTCAGAGCTATTACATGGGGAAGCAGAACACATTCATACCTTAAGGGTTCTTGGAGTCAGATTTCAGGACTTAGCAATGTCTGCATCAGGAGAGGCAGTTTATCCTAGCCACCTGAATGCATGTGCTATAACAAGGAAATGTTATGAATGATCATCTGTGACTTCAGTTTTACATCTAAGCACCTCACTTCTGCCTCAGATCCTTGCCCGAAGCCAACTGAAAGAGAGGGTTCTGGGAATAAGTGGCTGTTTCGACGGGACCCCTCTGAAAACCAGGACAATGTGCCCCAGGAGTGTACCTTGCGCACCCCTCCACCAGTTAAGCTGTTTGGATCTCTCGTGCAAGATATCTGTGATAACGACAACCTGCCTAAATCTCTTTTGGTAAGTCTCATTTTGGTTTTCTGTAACTCAGCTTTGATTAGAGAATTTGTACTGGTTGCCTCTTCATCTGTTTATGGCTACGAGGAGAAATCCTCAGACGACCGCCAGCATTTTGCTGAGACTCTTTGTTCATGCTACTGCAATGAAGGAAAATGTTATTCAGGCGTTGCAGAATGATGTCAGAATTACAGCAGAAACAAGATGCTCTTGCCTACGCCACTCATTTCAGTAAAAGCCCATAGACCTATGCACAGTAAATTCACCAGCAGCTGTGTGGGTGAATCTCCGTGAATCCTTCCTCTGCTTCATTCTCCTTCCTCATGGCTGCTCCAGAATATGAATCATCCACTGATCTCAGGTTTTCTCCCATTTCCTTTTCTATGTGATTCAATCTTACCGCCCAACACATCTCACACATGTTCCGTTTGTGTCTCAAGGGCTTCAACATAGACAACCATCCTTTGGTATGTCTTATTCTTTCCATTCTAACAGAACCTGTGAAATTAAAGCTGCACATTTGGAAATACACTATTGAAAAATTTTTGTACTCAGCAGTGTACGTTTTGAACTCCCCTTTTACTTACGGAGATTTTAGGCTACGTGTGAAGAAGCTTATCATGTTAGTACATGGTCAACACAGCACTGAGGCTTGCATCTTTTATGGTGATTGAGGACAAAGATGGATCATCATCTCCCACCTCACCAAAGGAATAAAGGAAAGAGGAAAGTTTATTTTTATCACAATGTCACTGAGATAGCCACCTGCTTATGTCCTATCTTACCGAATATCCTTTGGGATGCCTGTCTCTGAGGAGTCTTCTTCTGCACTTCTGCAAAAGCAGAACACTAAGGATTGAGAAACTTGTGATGTAAGAATGTAAGCCGAAGGTTCCAGAGGGATCACAGGTTTCAGTTTTGGTTTTTAAGGTGACTTGGCACTCTAGGACATAGACAAGGGTAATAGTCACTCTAATGTGCATACAAATAGAAAACCAGTGTAGCAATAAGGTGTTCACACTTCGATTTTTAACATAGATTCGTCACATGATCTAATGGTTACACTGCTGGGTATGTAACTAAACGACCTGAACACAATGAGTCCAAGACATACCTACACCATTGTGATAGCAACACTTTCACAATCGCTGAAATTTGGAATCAACCAAGCTATCATTCATCATCAGATGTGTGGATAAAGAAAGTATAATCTACATATACAGTAGGAAATCATTCAATCATCAAAAAGAATGAAATTTTATCATTTGTAGCAAAATGGTCCGTAATAAGGGTATGCTTGAGCTTGGGACTTGTAATATGAAATGTCACGTCATTTTGTGTATTTTTTCACCTGTAGGATTTGATTTCTTTTATTGAACAAAAAGGTTTGCACAAAAAGGGCATTTTTATGTTTGGCTGTAAAAGCAGATTACTAAAAGATAAACTAAATCGTGGACTCCAGGTGGATTGGGAGCATGAATCTGTTACTGCGGCTGCAACCACATTAAAGGTAGGATATATTCTAGTATCATCTGCCCACGGTAGGAAAGCTGGAGGGTGGTTTCCTTCATAGTAATCACTCCCAAACAGCAATAGGCCTAAGGCATTACTGTTCTGAAACACGTTACAAAGTTCATGTTGAAGGCAGCTACCTTCTGAGTTTTGGAGAGTCCCATGATTTGCTCTATCCTTTTCCTGATCATTCCACATGGCACTGTACTTCCTCAGCCTCAAAAACCCTTGCAAACATTGTATCTCTTTTACTGTTGATGAGAGAATGCCAAACCTACCCTTCGACATAGAGAATGTTGACACAGACAAAGCTTCCTATGCTGGATAACTCTGACACTGTTTTTGTTACAAGGAAGAATTCTGACAACGAAAACATTTAAGCTTTTGAAAACTGTCAGGGAAACTGTGTAACATACACTTGCCTTGTAGTGAATCAGCAAATACTCAAAAGGGAACATCAAAACCTCGACTCATTTCTTCATCTTTCCCTCCCCTGCCTCCTGTGTCTGCGGCTTACAGGCAGGTTTTTAACATTTAGGACTTTTACCACCCTGCTATACTTGTTTATGGGTTGCAGTGTTTAACACACTACTCATAGGAGTCAGTGTAGAGTAGCCTCCCTTCCACCACAAATATTTTCTTCAAAATCTCACCATGGATATAGACATAATAGCCACAATGAGTTCAGAATAACGAAAATCAGTTCATGTGTGTGAAAAATGGACATTTTCGACCATGGTACATTGCTTTTCATTTTTTATTATTACTATCATTTTATGATACAGTTCCATAGGTCCTGGGATTTCCTTTACCTTCTGCTCCCCCCTGAGTTTCCCCTATATTATTACAGTATTGTAGTTCTTCATATTCTGCCATGAGTTCATCATTGTGGGCATGGGCAGCATCCTATTGTCAAGATATAGTTAACAGTTTCATCGAGAGTCCATCTTTGATCTGGAAATAGAGATACATACTGCATTGTTCCCTTATATCTGGATAAGATAGTCTCCATTACACAGTTAGTATACATCCCCTCAAATGACAAGCCACAAAGCAAAATCAACAACGGGAAAAAACAGAAATTTAAAACATCATGAAGTTAAATAACATGCTATTGAATGACCAATGTGCCATTGAAGAAATGAAAAGGAAAACCAAGAACGCTCTTGAAGAAAATGATGCTGCTGTTTGACCTATGAGTCAGTGAAGAATTTAATTAGAGGCAAAACTGTTTTGACGAAATGAAACTAAAAGCAAAAACATCAAAATTCATGAGATATAGTTTTCACTGATCTTGGTTGACGAGATGTGTCTCCTATAGACAACAAACACATTTTAAATCCAATCTAATACATTTAGGCTTCATATGAATAGGTGGCAATTTTGGTCATTTTAGCAATGAGTCAGATCAAACTAGAAGAATGGGCAGTTCTTCATCTGGGTTTACCTCCTGAGTGTCTGATAAGTTCCCCTTCCCACCTGGTTGCTGGTGGAGTTCTGATCACTGCTTGCTTAATGCCACTGGGATATGGTCACTGCAACACCACATCATCATCTTAGCTGCTTTCCCATGTCTGTCAGTCTGCAGGTGCCCCTCTGCCATTGGTCTGGCTTCTCCTGTTTTCTGGGATGTGCCCTGTCTGCTTCACCCTGGCTAATGTTTGTCTATCTTTTTAAACATGTCCTCACACTATTCTACCATCTTGATTCTCATTCACCATGCACATTGCTATACGTAGGAAGTAAAACAGAGAAAAATTTACTTTACTAATTGTCAGCAACTAAAAAATGATGGCAGTGTGGTCATGACTTCAAATTCTGTAGATGTCACCACAATGAAACAGTTGGTGGTGTTTCCTGTTTCTCCATTTGTATTTGGCCATAGGTTAAATAGCAACAATATACTGATGACCTGTGTTGACGCTTCCATGCTTGTATTGTAATAATAAGTAAACATGTTGAGCTTTACCCTGTATACACATGAGATAGATTTAATTTCCCAATGACACTCAGTTATTCCCCTGAGGATTTTGCAATCTAGTCCTTGATAATATCATGCTGTACAACCTGGAAATTTTCTAGCCTAGACACAGGAATATGAGCAGGGCTACATTGATTTTGCCATGTGGTGTTCTAGAGGCAGAGGTCAAACAGATGACATACTTTGTTTCATATCTTATGTTCTGCTTGTGTTTTGACTTCAAAGCTAGCTCCACCCATGGGTAGTGCTGTGGAAGCCAGGAACCTAGAAAGAAGATAAATGATTGAGTGTTAGTGGAGTTTGCATCAGCCAAAGGATGCCGTGAGTGTACTAAACTCCCAGGCCAGCCAGAACTCAAATAATCCTGCTTTTCATACACTGGGTCCACTTGATGGAACACGGAGTGAACATATATTATTTCCAAGCGATTCTACTGGACAGCATATATATACACTGTGTCAATGCTGTCCAGTAAAAAATATTAATTATAAATATATTAATCATATTAATATATGTTAATTATATATAGTAATATATATACTGTGTCAATGCTGTCCAGTAAAAAAATATATATATTAATTCTAGTTATATATATATGTACTCTAATTATATTATGTTACAGTTAAATATATATACAGTTATATATATGTATTACAGTAATATATATATTATTACAGTGAGACTGTTTTTCAAATACTCTATATTCAGCACTTCTAACAGCTTCTGGGACAAATAGTGGCTCAATAAACATGAAAAAGGCATGAACCTTCATTGGTTATAATGATGACTGTTGCCTGGATGCATTTCCTAACCCTGCTCCTACTACAAAGATTAATGGGCTCTATAGTGAGAAGGATGCAAGTAGCACTACAATGGGATGTGGCAACTTCCCTTTACCATCACAGCAAGTTAAAACTTCAGAAAGTTTCACGGGGTCAACTTAACATATGGACCAAATTTCCACGATCTTCACTTAGGAAGCTTAACTGTGATTCTGAAAGACAAAGAACTAAAACTGTATCCTATCTAAATTATGATTGTTCCCTTTTTGTGGGGATTACACAACCACTAGATTACAAAGAATAATTTGTGGGTAAAAACTAGGTGTGTGATATTGGATGCAAGATCCCTCTGGTCACACCTGTAAAGAACTGAGTTTCTACAAAGACTTGAAGAATGAAGCTTTGATGAATGTTTTTCTCCTTAGGAGAAAACTTAGGTCAGAAGGTCTACTACTCACTTTTGCATGGTTATTGATATTTCTGTTATTTGATTACAAACACTTCCTGCACAAACAAAAAGCATAGAACTGGAAATAAATAGACACAATGTATATTTTATTTCTTATCAAGAAACTGGAGTAAGGATGTTTCATCAGCAAACCATGCTTCTATTATTTTGTGCTTGTGTTGGTTTGTAAAAGTACACCTAAGCAGGAAGTGTCAGATAATGGGAGTAGACTTTATCTTCATCCCTACCACTGCCTAGAGTACACGTATGCCTCTGCTTTTAGCCAGGAAAAATCCTAGCCTGTGATCCAACACATGCAAGTTAGTAGAAAGTTGGAACCAAGCTCTGTGTAGCTCAGAGTTGGAGTAGCTGTGCAAAGAAAACAAAAACAAAACAACAATGCCACCAACAAAAAATAGGGACTAAATTGAGTGTTTTAATTAAAACTTTTCTGTAGGCTGGCCAAATCACGTTTTCTGTAATAATAATGTTTTTTTATATGTCTCTGTCTCTATAAGGATTTTCTTAGCAATATCCCAGGAAGCCTGTTTACGGGCTTCCTGTATGATGACTGGCTTCATGTTCTGGATGAAGGGAACGAGGATGCTAAAATAGCAGGAATTCAAAGGTGAGGATGCAATAGTTGTTCAGAGTGTATTTGAAAAAAGCAACATTCTGTTAAAAACTATTAGCTATTTTACCAATTTATCTGTTAAAATCATGACCTCTGACAAAGGATAGTTTTGGTCATGCAGATAGAGGTGGGTTTAGAATGGGATGTAGGCTGTGTTGCTGCTGTTTGTTTCTTGTATTCTCTTAACATTCACATAGAGTTCTCAGTTGCTGCACATTTTCTTTTTTCTTTTTTTTTTTTTATTGTTGCTTACATTATATTATGTAGTACAGTTTTATAGGCGCTGGGGATCCCCCCCACCCCTCCCATACCCCTCCCCCCATGGTGGATTCCTCCACCTTGTTGCATAACCATAGTTCAAGTTCAGTTGAGATTCATTGCTTGCAAACACCTGCCTAGCATAAAGTTCAGCGTCTTATTGTCCAGATAAGTTCAGTGGCCTCTTGGGGAGACCTTCTATGGTCTGAAGATAGGTCTAACAGAGTAAAGATCCAGTCAGTTAAAAGCCCCAACAAGGCCTCAGTATCATTATACAACATTATGGAATTAATTGACATAGTATTGGGTAAACAATATGTTAAAAATAATGCAAGTTCCATTCTTCGAAACATCTGGGTTGAGACAGTATCAATGACAGGTTCAAAAAATAACAAACCACCAAACAAAAAATTACAGGTTAAATCAAGGCAAACATGTGGTATCTAATCTTTTGGGATTCGCTCATTTCCCTTAGCATTATAGTTTCCAGTTGTGCCCATTTAGCCACAAAGAACTGCATTTTGTTTTTTTTAATAGCTGAGTAGTATTCCATGGAGTAGATGAACCAAAGCTTTCTTATCCAATCTTCTGCTGATGGGCATTTCGGTTGCTTCCATGTTTTCGCAATTACTGATTGTGCTGCAATGAACATAGGGATGCATGTTGGTTTGTCGTAAAACAGGTGTTTTGGATATATTCCTAGGAGTGCTATTGCTGGGTCATATGGTATGCTGATTTTGAGTTGTTTGAGTGTTCTCCAGACTGATTTCCATAAAGGCTGTACCAATTTGCAGCTCCACCAGCAGTGGAGTAGGGTTCCCTTTTCCCCGCATCCTCGCCAGCAAGCGTCGTTGGTGTTCTTGTTTATGTGGGCCAATCTTACTGGTGTTAGGTGGTACCTCATCGATGTTTTAATTTGGATTTCCCTTATTGCTAGGGAGCTGGAACATTTTTTCATATGTTTGTTTGCCATTTGGATTTGTTCCTTTGTGAAATGTTTGCCCATTTCCCGTGCCCATTTCTTGAGTGGCTTGTTTGTTTTGGTTTTTTGGTTGTTTTGAAGTTCTTTGTATATCCTGGAAATTAGCCCCCTATCGCCTATATCGTGTGCAAAGATCTTCTCCCACTCTGTGGGTTGCTTTTTTACTTTGTTGATTGTTTCCCTTGCTGTACAGAAGCTTCTTAGTTTGATGAGGTCCCATTTGTTTATTCTGTTCTCAACTGCTATTGCTTTTGGTGTCCTTCTTAGAAAGTCGGTACCTACTCCTAGGTCTTGCAGGGTATTTCCTACATTTTCTTGCAAGAGTTTGAAGGTTTCTGGATGTAGGTTTAGGTCTTTTATCCATGTAGATTGGATCTTAGTGTATGGTGATAGATGTGGGTCTATCTTTTTGTTTCTACAGGCTATCAGCCAGTTGTCCCAACAACATTTACTAAAGAGGCCTTCCCACTTGCTTAAGCTGTCATTAGTCTTTTTGTCAAAGATTAATTGGCTGTATCTGTGTGGATTCCCTTTTGGTGCTTCTATTCTATTCCATTGATCTTCCTTTCTGTCTTTGTGCCAGTACCAGGCTGTTTTGATTACCACTGCTCTATAGTATGTCCAGAGGTCCGGGATTGTGATTCCCCCTGCTAATTTCTTATTTTTCAGGATGGTTCTAGCTATTCGTGGTTTTTTGTGTTTCCAGATGAACTGTTGAATCATTGTATCCAGTTCCGTGAAGAATGTTTTGGGCAATTTGATTGGAATTGCGTTGAAAATGTATATTGCTTGTGGTAGTATAGACATTTTAATGATATTGATTTTGCCTATCCAGGAGCACGGGATGTTATTCCATCTTTTGAGGTTTTGTTCAATTTCCTTTTTAAATAGTTTGTAGTTTTCTTCGAATAGGTCTCCTACACTTTTGGTTAGATTTATTCCCAAATACTTCATACTTCTCTCTGCTATTTTGAATGGTATCCTGTTGGTTAGATCTTCTTCCATCTTGGTGTTATTTGCGTACACTATGGCTGTTGATTTTCGTTCGTTAATTTTGTACCCCGCCACTCTGCCAAACTCTCGTATAAGTTCTAGCAGTTTCTGTATTGAGTCTCCTGGTTTTTCTATGTATAGGATTATGTCATCTGCATATAGTGAAAGCTTGACTTCTTCGTTTCCTATACGTATGCCTTTGATTTCTTTTTCTTGTCTTATGGCCTCTGCAAGTACCTCTAGGACTATGTTGAATAGCAGTGGTGATAGTGGGCACCCTTGTCTTGTTCCAGATCTCAGTGGGAAGGGTTCTAGCTTTTCTCCATTCAGTATGATACTGGCGTTGGGTTTTTCATAAATTGCTTTAATTATGTTGTGGATTTTCCCATCTATGCCTACTTTGGCTAGAGTTTTTAGCATGAAGAGGTGTTGGATTTTGTCGAAAGCTTTTTCTGCATCTATTGAAACTATTATGTGGTTCTTGTTTTGCAGTTTTTGGATATGGTTTATAACATTTATGGATTTCCGAATGTTGAACCATCCCTGCATTCCAGGGATGAATCCTACTTGATCCGGATGAATGATCTGTCTGATGATTTTTTGAATTCTATTGGCTAGGATTTTGTTGAGAATTTTAGCATCAATGTTCATCAGAGAAATAGGTCTGTAGTTTTCCTTCTCTGATGGTTCTCTATCCGGTTTTGGGATTAAGGTGATGTTGGCTTCATAGAATGAGTTTGGGAGGGTTGCTTCCTCCTCTATTGTTTTGAAGAGCTTGTAGAGGATTGGGGTTAGTTCTGTTCGGAATGTTTTGTAGAATTCTGTAGTGAAGCCGTCTGGGCCTGGGCTTTTTTTCGTTGGGAGATCCTTGATGACTGTTTCAATCTCTACCTCGGTTATGGGTTTATTTAATTCTGCAGTTGCCTCCGGACTGAGTTTTGGTAAATGGTGGGAGTCCAAGAACTTTTCTATTTCTTGGTGGTCCTCAAATTTGTGGGAGTACAGTTCTTTGTAGTAATTTCTAATTATTTTCTTAATGATTGCAGTGTCTGTTGTTATGTTGCCTTTTTCATCTTTAATGCTGTTGATTCTCACTTTCTCTTGTTTTTTTTTGGTCAATCGGGCCAGTGGAGTGTCTATTTTGTTTATTTTCTCAAAAAACCAACTTTTTGATTTGTTGATTTTATGTATAGTTTTTTTGATTTCTATTTGGTTTATCTCCTCCCTTGTTTTGATGATTTCTTGTTTCCTATTGTGCGTGGGACTCTTCTGCTGCTGTCTTTCCAGATCCTGGAGGTGTGAGGTTAGTTCCTGTATTTGGCGTCTTTCTTGGGCCTTGACATGCGCTCCGATTGCGATGAATCTACCTCGTAGCACTGCTTTGGCGGTGTCCCACAAATTTTGGAATGTTGTATCAGAGTTTTCATTGGTTTCCATGAATTTTTTGATCTCATCTTTAATTTCTTCTCTGACCCATTGTTCGTTTAATAGCATATTGTTCAATTTCCAAGAGTGCCTATACTTCCTGGGGAGTTTTGAGTTGTTGATTACCAGTTTCATCCCATGGTGGTCTGAGAGGGTACATGGTATGATACTAATGTTTTGGAAGTTGTTTAGATTCGCTTTATGTCCTATCATGTGGTCGATTCTGGAGAAGGTGCCATGCACCGCTGAGAAGAATGTATAGTCTGTGGCCTTAGGATAAAAAGTTCTATATATGTCTACTAAGTCCAGTTGTTCTATTGTTTGTGTGAGCTCTGTTGTTTCTTTGTTGAGTTTTTGTTTCGTAGACCGGTCCATTGTTGTTAGAGGTGTGTTGAGATCGCCTACAAGAATTGTGCGGGTGTCTATGTCTTCCCTTAAGTCTGTAAGTAATTGCTTTACGTAAGTAGGTGCATTAAGATTCGGTGCATAAACATTAATGATGGTGATTGCTTCTTGATGGATCATTCCTTTCACCAGTATAAAATGGCCTTCCCTGTCTCTTTTGATGTTAGTTAGAATGAAATCTATCTCGTCTGAAATTAGGATAGCTACCCCAGCTTTTTTTTTTCGTCTATTGGCGTGGAATATCTTTTTCCATCCCTTCACTTTCAGTTTCTTTGCATCCTTTCTGGTTAGATGCGTTTCTTGTAGGCAACAGATGGTTGGGTCTTGTTTGATGATCCATTCTATTAATCTCTGTCGTTTGATTGGTGAATTTAGACCATTTGTGTTGAGAGTTAAAATTGAGAGGTTGCAATTTTGCCCTGCCATGTGATTGTGTTGTGTGTGTGTTGTTGCCTATGTAATTGTCTTGTTTGTGCGGCCTTTAGTTTGGAGACCTTCTTATTTGCCAACTTTGTTTGTG
Source organism: Ochotona curzoniae (assembly GCF_017591425.1). Classification (NCBI taxonomy): domain Eukaryota; kingdom Metazoa; phylum Chordata; class Mammalia; order Lagomorpha; family Ochotonidae; genus Ochotona; species Ochotona curzoniae. The sequence goes on along the minus strand of NW_024465573.1, from coordinate 1,895,914 downwards.
ATTTGCCTCCTTTTTGTCCGGGACTAGCGCATTTCTAAGGAGACTTTGCAGAGCTGGTTTTGTGTAGACATATTCTTCTAGTTTTTCTTTGCTATTGAAGTATCTGATTTCGTTCTCATATACAAATGAGATCTTTGCTGGGTAGATTATTTTTGGTTGACAGTTGTTTTGTTTCAGGACTTGGAAGATCTTTGTCCATTCTCTCCTTGCTTGTAGGGTCTCTTCGGAGAAGTCAGCAGTGATTCTGATGGGTTTTCCCCTGTATGTGATCTTTTCTCTACTTCGTACTTGTCTCAGGATTCCTTCTTTGTCTTCATTGGAGTAGAACTTGAGCACCGTGTGTCTGGGTGAAGATCTCTTTGGATCATGTCTGTTGGGAGTTCTCTGCCCATCCTGTATGCGGGGTGGATTCGTGTTCCAAGTGTTTTGGAAGTTTTCCTGTATAATTTCATCGAGCACTGCTTGCATCCTAGATTCTCTTTCTACTCCCTCGGGGAGGCCGATGATCCGAATATTCAATTTTCTAAGGTAATCCTTCATCTCTTGCATCATTTTATTAGTTTTGCTGAGGTTTGTCTCCAGCTGTTTGATTCGCTGGGCACTTTCATTTTGTGTGTCTTCTGTTTCAGAGATCCTTTCCTCTGCCGCATTTATTCTGTTGATGAGGCTTTCAATCTTATTATCTTGGGCGTCCAGTTTGGTTTTGATTTGTTGTATTTCGGTGATTATGCGGTTCTGGTAGTCTTCCAGCTTTGTGTCCACGTCTCTGAGAAATTTTAGCATTATTTTCATCAATTCCTTTGCTGGTAACACTTCCATGTCTTCATCTCGTATCGTCGATATTGATAATGGCTTTTGGCCCTTGTTTGGTGGGGTGCTGGCTCTTTCATCTGGAGCACAACTCTTTCTGGTGGTTTTTCCCATTGCGTTGGTGTATTCTGGTGAGGCAAATGGACCCGTGTGTTGAGGGGCTGTCAGGTGCTTTCCTGTAGAGATTGGAGCCTGCAGGCGTGGTGTTGCCGGGCGTGGTTATTTTCAAGGCACCGTTGGTGCGTTCTCAGGGCCCGGGGCTGTAGAGCACCACCTTGGGGGCCCAGTGGATTCCAGGCACACTCTGGGCACCTCTTCTACAGGTGTGACACCCCAGGGCGTGGAGGGATGGAGGCGCTCTCTGGGTGTGCCCCCTTCACGGGAATCCGCAGGGCGTAGAAGGTTTTATGTGCTTTCTCCCTGCGTTCTCCGTGTCAGGGACTGCAGGGTTTTTCAGAGCCCACCTGGTGCGTCTCCCACACACGGGACTGTGGGTGAGGCACTTTCCAGGCGTGGCTCTTGTGCAGTGAATCCACCACTCGTGGTGTGTGGGTGTTCAGAGCCCCTGCTCCCGTGTGGCTCCCCCACACAGGCCCTTAGCGGAGGAGTGACCCAGGCGCCCTGTTATAATGACTTCACGGCAGGTTCGCACCGTGTCAGTTTGGTGCAGGAGTTTTCAGGGCTCTCCTGGTGGGTCGCCCACGCTCAGAACTGCAGGGTGGGAGGCGAGAAGTGAGCAGTTCACTCTATGGGAGTGGTACCTGCGTGTCAGGGACACACAGCGCTACACTTCCCAAATCTGAGCTCTCCTGACACCTGACACCTGCGCTGCGGAGGTGCTGCTGCTGCAGGCGGGGCGCCCAGCCCGCTCGGTGCGGCGCGCACTCACCAGTGCGCTCGGTGGTTTCGTGCACTCACCAGGCAGGATGTGGGGGACTCCAGACCCTCGCCAGCTGCCTCTGCGCACCGAGCTGCACTGGTCCCCTCAGTGCAGGAACTTCCGAGGCGCCTTCCCGCGGCCCCCCCTCAGCCACCAACACAACACCACTGTGCGTAGTTCCACACAGACCCAACAGTTTCGGCCGCCTGCTCCGCCTTCTCAGAGGCTGGAATCTCAGCAGGGGGCGAGAAATGCGGAGGCTGCCACGTCAACCCCGAGCTCACCAAACGTCCGGCTGCTGCAGTCTGCCTCCACCGCTGCCGAAGGCCTCCCGCCAGCGACGATCCCCCTGATCTCCCTGCCTCCGAGCTGGCCGCGTCTCCCGTCAGGCCGTTTTCAAAAGTGACTCAGCAGGTCTAGAGTGGGATGTCGGTTTCTCTGACTTTGCCCTGCTCCGTTCTCGTTGTTCTTCCGAGTTGTGTGGATCTTTTTGGCTCCACACTGTCCCAGGGAGCTTCACGGACCTCTCCCTGCGGTTCCCTGCTGTTCCTCTTTGCTGCTTCTGTAGCGTTCTATCCCTCTCTCACTAGACGCTCCCTCACAGCCTTCCTCCTACGTCGGCCATCTTCGCTCTCCTACGCTGCACATTTTCTGAAAGCATGGCTTTTACGTGAGAGGAAATCCACTTGTTCAAGTCGAAGGCAGGAGCTCTAGTTGGCCAGTGGTCTTTGTGTGGGATTGTCAGAGTTAGCTAATTGCAGAAGTCTACTGGAGATGGAGGAGTTGAATTGAGCTGCATTTGTGTATGCATTCCCAGCTGTATTGAGTCTGTATTATAATGCTTGGTAACATAGCTTTGCACTCATGTGCTACTACCTTGAAAAACAAATAAGTCCTTTCTGTTTAATCTATGATTGTATTTATGAGGAAGCTCCTGGGTGGTCAAATTATGGGATGCAACACATTCTTAAACATATTTATGCTAGATATTAATGAGCTGTGCTCCATTTAACACATGATATAGTAGATTCAAAGAAATATTGCAGATGACAGTTCGAGCATTGCGACATTGATCAGTATTTTCATTGTGTTTTCTTAGGGACAAAAAGAGATCAGTTCCTTTTCTCTACATGTACAATATCTTGCACTAAGAGTGTACTTTTCTGTTTTTAGACTTTTAGATAGCCTTCCAAAATCGAACAGGAACCTCATACATTCCCTATTTGGCCTCTTGGAGAAGATTGCAAAGCATTCATCTAACTACATGACAGCATCAAAGCTGTCATCGTGTATAGCTCCAAGCCTTTTCTGGTTAAAGGAATCTACAATCTTCAAAAGAATAAAGGCACACAAGAGAAAGGTAATTCTATGCCTCACTGATATGCTGTGTGGCTATTGTTTCCACTTTGCATCTGGAATTCTCCATCCTACTTCTGAAGGACCGTTTTTAAATGTGCATGAAGACATTCCTCTGGAGGGCACAGTCACATATCTTTCTGGCTGTTGTAAGCAGGTAGGAAATAAAGCAAGATATTGAGACAAGGAATTAATTATCTCTCATCCAATAATCAGACCACAGACAGTATAAAGAAAGAAGAGAGTCAAACAATGTTAGGAACAGGGGTGAGTTCAGCGATGCTGTCATTCCATATCCATGTCATTCTGTGCTCAAGTTCAGCTTCTCTGCTTCTGATCCAGCTTCCTGTCCGATCCAGCTTCCTGTCAACAGGTCCTGGGAAAGGCAACGGGAGACGGGCCAAGTAATTGGGCCCCTGCCATCTACTTGTGAGACCCAACTGGAGTTTTAGGCTTATAGCTTCAGCTTGTCCCAATCCTGACCTTTGCAGCCATTGGGGAGTGAACCAGCTAATGCAAAATCGCTGTCTCTTCCTTTCTGTAAATTTGCCTTTCAAACAAAGAAAAACACATCTTTAAAAAGACATACATGGGATTTGTGTTAACAATTTTTAATTCCAGGTCTTCACCGAGTGCTGTCTGATATTGAACAATATCCTTAAACCAAAGATTCCTCAAGTAATGGTAATTGTTTTAATGACCAGAGGAGCCGAGTGATTCTGGCAGGATGACCTGGACGATATTGACACACACTGTCCTTCCTCTGCCAATTGTGAATCATTTAAAGCTATGCCTAGGTCTGAGTTCATTTGTGCTGGTGGAGTGTAACAAGTGAAAAATTCTAGAATACTTTAATGGAGTTAATATGCCAAAGGGGCCTCAGCTCTTCACCTTACTCTGTCAAAAAATCAGACTGAGGTGTAGCAGGGCAGTGCACATAGACTGAATTTGGACAAGCAGTCATTTTTTCTACATCTGCCCTCTTTCTTGCCAAAAACATCCAGTGAGAATCTTTGCTCTTCATAAGTTTAGGATACATCTGTGCAAGGGTTTTGCCCAAGCTTGCATCTATCTACTGCTTTACAAATTTCAAAAGGGGAATAGACATGTTTACCCAATCATCATAGAAAAGTTAAATGAAAATATTATATCTAAAAAAAGTGGCATTCATTGATAAAATTGCTCACTACTTAGTTCAGAAAGTATAAGGTTTTGATCCAATGTATAATTCTGGCCCAGCGCTGTAGCCTAGTGGCTAATGTTCTTGCCTTATAGGCAACAATATCTCATATGGGCACCAATTTGTGTCCTGTATGCTCCACTTCCCTTCGAGCTCCCTGCTTGTGGCCTGGCAAAGCAGTGGAGGAGGCCCAAAGACCTGGGACTCTGTGCCTGTGTGGGAGACCCAGAAGAGGATCCTGGCTCATGGCTTCGGATCGGGTCAGCTCTGGCCACTGCAGCCACTCAAGGAGTGAACCAGTGGATGGAGGATCTTCCTCTCTGCCTCTCCTTCTCTCTGTAAATCTGACTTGCAAATAAGTTAAGAAAAAAAAAAAAAGAATGTAAAGGTCTGGGCTCAAGAACTCTCAAACTGTGAGCATTCTTTTCTCAAAAACTCACATAGAAAACAGGCTTACAGAATTTTTGCAAAGCTTGAGTTTTTCCTAAAATTCCGAGTTTTACATTTTAAGGTGAGGTCTCTGATTCATCCATGAAATTCTATGTATACTGATGACAAATATTTAAATACATTCTATTTCCCCCCTTTGTGTTACAGGTTGCTGTTGTAAAATTTCTGATTAAACATTTCTCCCGCATTTTTGAGGAAGCTGTCACTTCTCCTATGGACGAAAATGCAATAAATCTACACAGCTCTTCAAAAACTTCAGGTAACCTGCTTCATTTAGCTGATTTTGGCAATGAAGTGACACTTATTTGCCCTTCAAAAAATAAACTTAATACAGATTTCCCACATGAATGACAGCAAACTAACCACTGGAACCCAAGCTATTGCTTCACCTATTTTTGATGGATTTTTTTTTTAATTCATGGCTATTACTTCCATTATATAAACTTTCCATACATTAATTCGATTTGTTTAAATAAAAATAATCAATGATTTGATTTAAAACATTTTGTCACTACCTATGGATTTAAATATTTGATTTAAAACATTTTTTTGCAAGCAAAACATAATTATACTTTTATTCTATATTCCCACAAATGCTTTGAAGCCCTGTTGTAGAGATTGTCAGTATGTTCTGAATTAAACCCAAATGCTGAGCTCAAAGCAGTCCCTATTTGATTTCTCTCTCATTTTCTGTATAACATCCAGTGTCCTTTCAAAGTATTTTCAGAGAAACCAGAATAATTAAGAAAATATGTCCTGTTTTACTGTCAAACCATCCATCTAGAACAGCATACTTCCTGTCACCATTTTCTTGTGTTTTTTGGCCTGTTATTCTCTGTCAGGCTCAGTTTCTTTATCTTTAAAATATGGACAAGAAGCATGTTCAAATATCAGGCTTACATTATGGGTCAAATATGGATGCTCATTAAAACAGGTAGAGAAAAGGGAGTTCATATGGCAGCAGAGATTACACTGAATCTGGAAGCTAGCTTGTACTCCCTCAACTTGGCCAATTGTAGCCAACAGGCCTTTCATTTCATAAGGTAGAACTTGAGGACATGTGTGAATATTCCCTTCAAATGTGAATCTTTTCCTGGTTTTATGACCTTCATCTGGTCACTTATGGGAAATCATTGGGAAAATCTGTTTCATCAGGAATTGGGATGCCTTGAATGCCTTAGAATATTTGTGTCAAGATAATTTTTTTCTTTTCAACAGATAGTGCATCAATATAAAGCACCCACTACTGCAGAAATCCTGATACGTGACAAGAAACCAAAATTGATGGATAATGCCCAGACTACACCTGCCATTGGCTCAATCGACTGCCCTTTAATTTCCTGAGTTCTTTAATTCTGACATTTGCACATACATATGACCTTTATCCCATACTTACTTTCACATTGGATTAAGAATTATTTGACAGATGTTCACAATATTTTCCTAAATTTTGGATAAAATCCTTGCTTTCTACCCAGAAGTAATGGAATATATTAGTAATGGAATGGACAGGAAGCACCTTCAACTTAGACAAATTCACAAACATCATCTTTTCCTTTATAGGAAAATGTGTGAGATTTTGTTTTCTTGAAGACACTCTTCATTGGTCTTATAGCTAGTACAATTACCTTACACACCTGTTTTTAAATATTCCGGAGGTTCTTATGGTGAATTTCAATGTATCATAAAAAACTTTGACACACACACACACAAACACACATAGAGCAATGTGTATTAAAACAATTAACACTTTAAAGAATCCAATCACATACCCTACCTAGAAAAGCAACTTACTCAGTTGAGTTACACTTAAAGTTTAACAGTTTGATACATAAAGAAATGTAGTATGCCACAAAGTATACGGAGCACAGACTCAGTTTGCTGCCATATTCCTATTAAGGATTTAGTTTGTATCCCTCTTTCTATTGCATTTCTTTATTGCTTATATTTCTTTTAAAATTTATTTATTATATTTTTTAATACAATAAAAATTACTTTATCACTTACTAGCTTTGGCAAGTATCGTATTGGGCATTTCTGCAAGCTTCTGTTTCTCTCTGAGTCACACAAAGGCATGCAGTCAAGGGCGCAGTGCCACTGGGAACACCTTAGGAGTGTTTGGTTTTAAGTTTGCCCTTTGTTGGCCTCCAAATCTTCAAGAGGGGAGCTATACCTTCTGTATATTAAGGAGGAAGAGTTTCAAGAAGAGCCAAACACTTCTCAAACCCTCTGCTTGCTTTATATTTTCTTGCTCTTTAAAAAAAATTATAAAGTTTATTGCGAAAGTGAGGTGGTCAGAGACATATGTGGGCAATGTTCAGGAATACAGTGCACCAGGAAGGGAAAGGTGAGAGAGAAATGTCTCTGCCTTTTTATCTTGTGCTCATGGGAAAAAAAGAGAGAGCATCCTTTTACATTGCCACATATGTGCTTGGGGAGCGGAGTGGTTACATGTCACTACCCTCAGGTCCCCGATGGGGAAATGTATGTCCCTGGGGAGAAGGGGTCATTTGATCAATAGATAGGTATGTGAGAGTTATACAGAGATGGAATATGTGACTTCTGACTTGTGACACTAAGCTGGCAACATAGCTGCTCCATTTTATAAATCTTAAGGGTTGTGGGAGTATAGATTCATCACATCTTCTGCAGTGACTTTCTGTCTGATTAGATGTGTAGGGCTTACCCATCCTGGTTGTAAATCTCTTATCTGATCTAATGCACCTCTGTCATGAATCAGAGAATTTCCAGTCAGTGCCAATGGTTGTCCTTGCACTGTCATCATCATTCTGAGAAATTGCTGGTTTCCTTCAAGGAGCCAGTAACTGAAGTGGCCCAGTCATGAAGAGTATGAGACAAGGCCAGTCCTTGAAATGGGAGATCCTGATATATAGGAGGTCAACAGGACATGAGACAGGGACTGCCTGATGATGCTAAAGGCCGTCAGTGAACTCAGAACATTTGGTGTTGTGTCCTGGGTCAGGATGCCGTATTGCACCAGTCCTTCAGGCTCCTTGCCTGGCCTACCCCAACCCAGCTTCACATGCAACAGTGAGTTCAGTGACTTGGGCTGGTGAGGCTTGTGGGATAAGTTCTTTAGGCTTCCTGTCAGCCTTGCCTCACCCGTGGCTCTTGCATAAGCTGGTGGGTTCAGTGGCCTGGTGATGATTTTGTCAGCATCAAAAGCACTCAGTGTCCCCAGCCCAGGCTTACCTCATGGGTAGTGCCTCCAAGAACCCCCAGCAAGGCTGCACCAGTGGGTACCTCTAGGTTTGCTCCCAATCCACCACAGGAGTCATATGGGGAGGTAGGTTCTGGCCCTGAAGGAGCTCCTTCATACTTTCTAATCTCCCATTAGTCAACGTCCGCTGGCACATACTGAAGCTCAGATCCATTGGAGTATGGGCTGCAAGACAAACTACAACATTCTAAGGCGAGGGGGCATGCATTATTATGGAGGTTTATTACTCTGTGACATGATCAAAACTCAAGGCCACATCATTATCACTCTTTTATTCACTAACGTCTAACAATTTTCCATCATTCCAGAAGTCTATTGACTTCTTCCTCATAAGAACAAAGACTCAAGGACTTAGACTGTTATCTTTTGCCTCCAAGAGTCTGCAACTATATTGGAAATGGTTTAACTGGAAGTTGAACCAGGTACTTGTACATGGTATCCAAAGCTGTAACTTAACCATTGTGCCACATGCCTACATACAACATTGTTTTTCAGACCAGCATTGTAAGAGTGGTGGGAAATACCTCCCTCTCTGAAACTCAACTTTCAAAATAAATAACTAAACATTAAAAAAGTGAGTCTCCTTGGTAAGCCAAAGCTATTTGAAGCATAAGGATTTAGGTTAAAAATTTTATGGAGTTTAGCAGGCCTGTTAGCCTTATGGGACATGTTTCCCACTTATTGAAGAGGCAAGAAGGATTCATAAGAAAACCCACTCAAAGACGTGTCTTAAACAGGTGAGCCAGAGTTTCTTGTCTCTCAACACAGATCAGCTAAGTAGGGTTGTTCCTGACAACACACTGGATTTGAGGGAGTTAGGTCTTGGCAGCATCGACACAGACTGGCTCTGCTAAACCAGAGCAATCCTAAGATCTCAGTAGATGTTAGTACCTGAGGGAATGCAAGGCATTTTTCGTCAAGGCCCTGACTCCTTGGCACTAGAATGATGAGAACACAGATAATCCATGGGGAAACATGAAAAAATCCTGTATTTCTATTATCTGGTATCAGAGGATCCAATTAGAAATTTGTAGGCAAGTTGAAAGCAGACAGCAGTGTATGCCTTACACCTCCTAGTTTCTTATGCTTAAATTGATAACATATTTAAAGAACACTTGATTCATTCCTGTTATTCTCAAAATACAAGTGTGGAAAAGGTATTTTTCTTGTGGAAAATAAAAATTCCCATTGCCTGTGAAAATCATACAGAAAAACTTCAGAGAAGAAACCCAGAATTTCTCACCTGCTCCAGACCATTATGGAGTAACACAATGATCCTAAGACTGTAAATGAATAAATATCATTGTTAATTTATAATGTTGAGGTTAAAAACTTTAATCTGCATTATAGTCAAAGTCTTAGTGGTTGCAGTTAATAAGAAATATGCAAACATACAAAAAATTGAAAGGCCATGGTGCAATGAAGAGTCAAGATGTCTGTTACATTACACTGATTTCAGATAGAGAAAACAAAGGAAGGAACAGATTCCAGGGGACAGATTGAGAGCAATCTTTGGCAGAGAATGGACAGAAAAGAATAGGGACTCTATGGAGCAGTGAAGATAAAGTCACACAGTTGTCTGTCAAGAACCACCAGTGACTCCTGCATATTCAATGGTTGGAGCCCATCTAGGAAATTCCATCTTCCCAGGCAAGGGGAGTGGTGGCTATCATAACCATTGACAATGGCATTTTTGACTGAGGGAGAATTTCACAGTCCTTACCTGTGTTGACACGTGGACCAATGGAACAAGACAGAAATTCCAGACATTAACCCATGCACCCACATTCATCAAATCATTGCAAATAAGCTTAAATTATTTCTTGAAGAAAGGGCGATCCTCTTAACAAACTATGTTGGGGAAATCGGATTTCATATACAGTTTTAAAGAAGAGCTCTAACTTACATCCCATTAAGAAAAAAAAAAGGCACTTGGAAGTGGATCTGAATCTGAGTTTTGAAAGCATCAAATTCCTGAGCAAAACATAAGAGAATCACTGCAAGACATTGACCTAAGCAAAGACTTGGCGGGAGAGAAAGCGGGAGAGAATGAAAGAGTCAGAGCACTCTCACTCCTTGGTTCATTCCCAGCCTCCATCAGCTGGGAGGGCCCAGACAGAGTTGGGAACTTAACCCATGTCTCCCTGCCTTTGGTGACAGAAACCCAGACTTGAGCTACACTACCATTACCAAGATCTGGGTTAGCAAGAAGTTGAAGTCAGAAGCCTGAGCTGGCAGTTAAACTCAAATCTTGTGATGCCACATGGTGCTTGATAGGGCACATACTTATCCTGGTTTTGATGATATTAAATCTAGAAATAATCTCCATTTTATTTTTGTAACATTTTAACCATTCATTTAGGTATTTACCTATTTTATACTTTTATTTAAAAGTCCAGTTAGCACTTCATACCAATCATATTAAAAAATGCATGTAAAATTTTATCAATATTTTCTTTTTTTTTAATGATTTATTTTTATTATTTTCTCATTGGAAAGGCGGATATACAGAGAGGAGAGACAGAGAGGAAGATCTTCAGTCCGATGATTCACTCCCAAAGTGAGCGCAACGGGCCGATACTATGCCGATCCGAAGCCAGGAGCCTCTTCCGGGTCTCCCACGCGGGTGCAGGGTCCCAAAGCTTTGGGCTGTCCTCGACTGCTTTCCCAGGCCACAGGCAGGGAGCTGGAAGGGAAGCGGGGCTGCCGGGATTAGAACCGGCGCCCATATGGGACTCCTTTTGCGTGCAAGGCGAGGACCTTTAACCACTTGCGCCACCGCGCCGGGCCCTCAATATTTTCTTTTTTCTGAGTTATTTCTGTTGTAATAACACCAAGATTTACTCTTGGATGCAGACTATTACCTTTCGGGATGTCTCACTCCATTTTATCCCAATTATGAGAAGTTCCAATGAATTTTCTTTCTCAACATCCCTTTCATATATTTCTTTCAACTCACAGTGGCATTGTTAACTTAGGGTATCGTGATGACAATAAGTCATCATCAGATAAACTGTAAAGATGATTACCTCCCAACTCATTCTTCCTGGGTCACTCTGTGTCAAACTTGGAGCAATACTTTAATTTTATATTAAAGGCAAAGAAAAACCTTGACTGGCTCCTGATGGCCTTTTATAATGAGCACATTCTTTTTAAAAAAAATTTAAAAATTTTATTTTGAATTTTAATTTTATGGTGTAATTTCATGGAGTCTAAAATTTCTCCTCCCCTACAAATCCATCCCCCACTGATTTTCATCATATTTTTACAATAGTGTAGTCTCTCAAGGAGTTATAATTCTTGAATTTTTTTTTACTATGATGATTCAAATTTGTCTTTGATCTGAGGTCATGCTACTTTATTCCTATGAAAAGAGACATTGAGACTTTTAGAGAGTCTATAAGTTTTTGGCTGTGAGACAAGAATTGCTGCAGGATCGAGTAAAAGTTCCAAGAATAATGGATAAGAGGTTATTATTAATTTTCTCTTTTATTATAAAAATATGTAGTAGGTACATAACAAATGTGCTAGGTATTCTTCCAAGTTGTTGAGTAAACAGATTTGAAAAAAAGTATTCATACATGAATGACCACAGGTGTGTTGTTTTGTGGAAGAGCTTGATGCAAATTGACTAATGTGTAGTGTTTTTATATATATCCATAACATCTATTTTCATGTTCTACTAGTGTGTGACAGGACTCACTTGGAAGAAAAAAAAACTATATGTAAAACTAGTCAATGTGATAATGAACTAAGCTGTATATGCAGGGCTAGGTGAATAACTTTTTGGCTGCAAAGCCTAATCTCTGGGGGAAATAGCAGAGAAACACAGGCTTTCCCACTTCTAATTAGGTTATTTGGATTTCAGATACCATAAACAACCCACAGATTATATTATCAGATGGTACTTTCGGCACTGGCAAAGCTATCAGTCTCTTAGCTGGTTCAAAGGCACCCTGGCTAGGAACCATGAGCTGTGATTCTTGGCTTCCCAAACTCAGGTGGGCCTGGGACCTGCGATTAAGCTCAAGAAGTCCAAAACCGGCCCCAAACGAAGGAGAATCTTTTTCCTGGGCTGTTCGCATATAAAATTCTTCAGGATCACTTGCCTTTTTGAGCCTAGGGCTAAGAGTTAACAAGGGAAAATCCTGATTCCTAAAACAGAAGGGTGAGTGTTGATTGCATCTTTCCTACCAATCTTCTAGAACTTTTCGTTTTTCTTTTCTATTTTTTTTTTTTTTAAATTTTGAGATCGCCACTGATATGAAGGTGGTCCTGGTGAACTTCCAGGCAGGTTTGGAACAGAAATGCTGTACAGTCAAGAGTGGTCACAGGGTTTGTTGCATCTTCTGTAGAGGATGCCTTTCTAGACCTTTTTGTTCCTGACAAAAAGCTCTAAGCTTCACAAAATGGAGGAAATGAAAGTATTCAGAAGGGTGAGCTTGATGCCCCATCTGAATCTCAGTCTCTTTACAGTGAGGTTGGGTGGGAGCTGTGTTCCCATGTGTTAAAACTTGATTTTGTAAGTTATTTATGGAAATGCAGATTGAGAGAGAAAGAGACAAAGAGAAATCTCCACCATCCTAACCCTCCTCCTTGGTTCACTTTCCAAATGCTCATAACATCAAACACCAGGAACTCTTTGTGGGTGTCCACCTGGATTGCTGGGATTTAAGTACTGGAGCCATCACCACCTGCTGATTCCTAGGATAAACATTCCAACAAAGCTGTAATGTGGAGCTAAATGGGCTCCAACCTCAGCATTTTGATAAGTACATGAGCTTGAATGTCTAATCTTAACCTCTGGGCAAAATATTTACAACTGGGACCTAATTTTATATGGCTGCTGCTTCTTTTCTCCCAGGCTCATCACAGGGAAGAATGGTCTCAGGAAATGATTCTTCAGTTACTGAATTTATGCTGCTTGGATTAACACAACAGCCAGATCTGCAGCTGCCCCTCTTCTTCCTGTTCTTTGGCATCTATGTCATGGCTGTGGTGGGGAACCTGGGCTTGATTGTTCTCATTATTCTGAACCCTCACCTGCACACTCCCATGTACTACTTTCTCTTCAACCTTTCCTTTGTGGACCTCTGCTACTCCTGTGTCATCATACCCAGATTGCTGATAAGTTTCATGAAACAGAACATCATCTCCTATGCTGAGTGCATGACTCAACTCTTTTTCTTCTCCTTCTTTGTAATTGATGAGTGTTATATCTTGACATGTATGGCCTATGACCGTTATGTGGCCATCTGCAAGCCCCTGCTGTACAAGGTCATCATGTCTCCTCAGATCTGCCTTGTGTTGACAGCATGTGCATATGTGATGGGGTTTGTAGGTGCTACAGCTCATGTTGTATGCATGATGCGTCTTATCTTTTGTGATAATAATATCATCAATCATTACATGTGTGACATCCCTCCTCTTCTCCAACTCTCCTGTACAAGCACCTACATCAATGAGCTGGTGGCTTTCATTGTGGTGGGCATCAGCATAGCAGTACCTAGTCTCACTCTCTTTGTTTCCTATAGCCAGATTCTCTGCAGCATCCTGCACATCCGTTCTTCCCGTGCAAGGTCCAAAGCCTTCAGTACCTGTAGCTCCCACATAATAACTGTGTGTCTTTTCTTTGGTTCTGCAGCATTTACTTACTTCAAGCCTTTTCCTGGTGAGTCTCTAGCTCAGAATAAAGTATCTACTGTTTTTTATACCATTGTGGGTCCAATGATGAATCCTTTCATCTATAGCTTGAGGAACAAAGATGTACATGTTGCATTGAGTAAAACATTGAAGAGAAACATCCTTTACTAACTTGAAACTACTGTATAAATGCTAACTCTTTTTAAGGACATGAGCTGCAAATCTCTGGAAAAGACTAAGAAATCAAGATAAAATGATCTGGATAACAGAAAAGATTAATTTCATTGCATAAAGCACATCATATATGAAGACAGGAATGTGAGTGAAGTATTAGATTTTCAAACTTCAGAGATATTTTGCATTTTGTTATTTAAAAAAATTTAGGAATTACATTACTGTAAAGAGGAAATATTGTATGATAGTAACTCCAGAAATTGAAAAACTATGAACATTTTTACTCTGACACATCCAGAATATCTGTGCAACTTTGTGTTTGAGACATCTAGCTGTGTGAAATGGAACTCATTTATCATTTTATCCATAAATTCACCAATCTCTTTTCTTTTGTTTCATTTTCTCAAAGGAGAAATGTGAGTGATACTCTTCTCATTGTAGTTTTAGTTCTGATCTCATTGTCATTTCAAAGACCAGTGGTATTTGGAAGCCAACATTTTTTATCTCCCTTGACTAAGGACAGAAAATGAAAATGACCATTTGGAATATTTAAATAAAGGTGACTTTTATTGGGTTTAACTCCTTGGACTTTAGGGCAGGCATGTGGGTACTGCAATATGCCTTATGCTCATTGGGAATATTTTTTTTTTATCACAAATGTTTACCAATTATTAGGGGAAAGTAATTTCTCATTCCAAATAGATTTTAAAATTCTAAGCCATTGTATCTCAATAATTTCTGCTGTTCCTCTCATGTCGGATATAAACGATGTAGTATTATAATTGGCAAAGATTAAGTGAGCTGTACCAGCTTATGTTTAAAATTCAAAAAGTCTTGGCATGAGGACAACAAACTGCATGGCTCTCGGGGGGCTATTTATAGAAGGTGAAATGGGTGCAAGCGTTTCAGTGGAGACATGATGAATGAACCGATACATGAGAACACATCATGAAGTGTGTGCAGAGCCTTACATTAAGAGGGCAAGCAGAGAACATCTGTGAGCTCACGATGGAGAGGATGGCCAGGAAGAGCTTTCCTGGGGAGCTGATGTTTACCCTGAGCCCTGACTGGCAGGAGGGAGCCAAGCAAAAGGAACATTTCAGGCCTCGGTCACAATAACACTGAGTCTCAGAGGCAGTGACCATCCTACGGTGTGAGGGTCTGTGTGCCGGTGGTGTGGAGGAGGATGGGTACATATTAGGACATGGGTATGTTGTGCAGGGGAAGAGATAGGAAATGTGTGTGGAATCAGAGGTTTGAGACCAGTGTAGAAGGTTTTCTCTTTCAAAGACAACCTGTGTGAAACCAATCAAGTGAAAGAGTTCTCTCTCTTTTTTTTCTCCCGGTCTATTTTGAAATCCTACCTATGTTCACTTTTAGCCCACTCTGGAGCTACTTTAAGGGTTTCATGGTGATCTGTTGTCAAATCCATGCAACAAGGTGCCTTCAGTAACCCCCAAATTGCCGAGCATAAGAGATTTCTATTTTCTTTGTGGCTACTATTTCAAAAATGTGGGGAAGAATAAACAAAATTATACTGTTTGGAAAGTGCTATGCATTTTTAGTATTATATAAATCACATTCTAAACATTCTAAAGGGAATTTTCTCTCCATGAATGTCATGAAAATCAATGTGCATTTTATATTCAATTACATTTCACTTCATTGGGATTGTGCAGGCAGTTCTGCTGTAAGTGTCATTGCTTGGGCATGTGCAAATTTACAACTATTCATGTTTTGTTGCTGTGAAGAATTGATTACTAATGTAGTTGTGTAGCTAATTACCATTTAAATTGCATCATTTAGATATATTACACAAATTTCATCCTACAGTTTGCAAGTGCAACTTCAAATTCATTATTGGCTTAGCACTGATACAAAAACTATCACATATCAGGAAATATATGGAAACAAGAGTAGAAGGTATAAATTTAAAATAATTAAGTAAGTGTATTTTACTGATGTGATGATTATAATTTTATCTGTTAATTTATTAATTATAAAATAACTCTAAATGTAGCTTAAAAAGCAAGATAACAAAAACCAATGAAATTAGATTGTATGTAGTTCCTGAGACACATGAAAAGCAGTGCCACGTCGACAAGAGGAATTGGTGAGTGCTTTGTTCCCTGGAGTGTCCAAAGCAATACTTCCAGAGTGAGTGTTTCGTGTAGCAGTTAAACTTCAGGAATGCCTGCATCCGTGTCAGAGTGTTAAGGACTGGATTCTGCTTCTGCTATCCATCACAGCTTCAAGTTATTTGTACCGGAGTGCGAGCGGGAAGCAAGGAATATAACAGTAATTGGTTTCATGTCATGCACATTAAAGAGCTAGACTAAGTTCCTGGCTCCTGTCTTCAACATGGTCCAGCTCAGGCCGTTAGGAATACTTGGGATGTGAACCAATGGATTACAGATGTCTCTATCTATCTCTGTGTGTCTTTCTCACTAACTGCTAATCAAATAAAGTAAATTAATTGAGAGCACTTTCATTCAACATAAAATAGAAATTTTAGGGACCAGCACAATGTCTCTATGGCCAAAGCTGCATTTTGCAAGTTCTGGGATCCCACATGGGAGTTGGTTCATGTCCCTGATGCTCCACTTGCCATTTAGTTCCTTGCTTCTAACCTGGGAAAGCAGAAGAGGATGGCACAAAGCTTTGGGACCATGTACTCATGTGGGAGACCTGGAAGAAGCTCCTGGCTCCTGGCTTTGGATCAGCTCAACTCTGGCCATTACAGTTGTTTGGGGAGTGAACAAGCAGAAAGATTTTTCTCTCTGTCTCTCCTTCTCTCTGTACAACTGATCTGCCTTCCAATAAAAAATAATTTTTAAAAATGAAATAGGAATTCTAAGTACACTCATTTTATACTATATTTCTCAGCCTTTGATTTTTCTTTCCTAGTGGTGAAAATTGTAATACCATTCCTTGTATAGTATAAAACACCAAAGTTTCATACTATCTTTATCCTGAAATGCCATAATAACTTTATCCTGTTTTGTTAAAAATCATTGTTATAGATTGAACTGTATTCTCGTAAAATGCATTTATTGCTGTCCTAGTTTGTAGCATTTTAATACATGACTTGGTCTTTTGAGATGACTAAGTAGAAAGGTCATTAGTATGACCCCAATTCAACTTGATACGTTTTTGAGTAGAAGAAACTTGGATGTACAGAGAAAGAGGGACAGAAATCCCAAAGAAAGGCCCAGTAAGGACACAGTGGGAGGACAGTTCTCTGCAGGTCAAGGAAAGAGAAGTCAGAGGAAAGCAAATCTGCCAACACCTGACCTTGGACTTGGAGTCCCCTTACTGTTTGTTGACCTACGCAGGCTATTTTGTAGTGGAATCAGGAGGCTGATACACAGCCCAGAGAGAAAAATAAAAAAATCAGTATGCAGCAAGGCACCAACAAAACGTGGTGTAGAATCAGATTTTAAACTACATTTTAATTAATAAAAGAGAACTTTTGATTAATTAATACAGTCTGATTGAGGAGACTGTATTTCCTCAGGAGATTGTACCAAATAAAATTCTCTGAACACCATATAAGAAAAGAATTTTGGGGAGTAACACTATGGTGCAGTAGATTAAGCTGCCTCCTGCAGTGCCAGCATCTCACATGGGTGCTGGCTCTAGTCCCAGCTTTTCCAGTTCTGATCCAACTCCATGCTTATTTGCCTGGGAAAGCAGCAGATGACCTAAGGATTTGGCCCCTATCCCCATGTAGGAGACCAGAATGTGTCTCCTGGCTTCTCTCTGGCTCAGTGCTGGCTGTTGTAATATTTTTGGAGGTGAACCAGTGAATGGAAGATCTCTTTTTCCACCTTTGCCTTTTTGCCTATAACTCTGTTTTTAATCTTTTTATCTTTATCTTCAAGACAGAGTTAAAGGGAAAACAGAGAGATTTTCCATTCACTATTTCACTCTTGATTTACTGCAATGGCTGATTTTGGGGCTGGCAAAGGCAGGAAGTAGGATGTTCCTCCAGGCCTTCAACTTGATTGCAGGGGATCAAGAATTTGGTTCAGCTAACCATTAAATGACAGAGGACAGAACAAGTCAATTAACCACCTCAGCTATATGTTGGCAATGAAAATACGGGGCGAACGGAGACTCTATGATGGACTATGTCAATAAGTGGAATCTCCAACAACTGCAACATGCTTGGAGTGGTGAGAGTGGCAGCAATTCAGAACTGTTGAATCATCAGAACCACTTGAGCAAGACCCTCAGAGCATGCCCCACACTTGGGACCTGGGGGGGGTGGGAGACTGGGTGGGGCTTCTCCCTTAAAATCTACTTTTACATCATATATATTAAGGAAATAATATGGAACTAATTGACTTACCCATCTTCCTGTGGTGCTTGAACATTTTTACCCTAATTATGTCAAGATTGTCAAAAATAATAATAATAAGAAAAAGAATTTGGTTCAAGGTCTGCTGCATTCCCTGTCCATAACAAGGACGCTGAAGTAGAAGTGAACAGCACTTGAACAGAGCTCATGTGGGATGTGAGAACTACAGGTTGAGGTCTAGCTTGGTATGACATGATGATGGACTTGACACTTTAAATTTTAACCTGACTTGGCAATATTGGCAGGTATAGTACAGGAAAATAAAGGATAGTTGTAGAAGTTTCCCAAGACCAAATGAGATAGCAATCTGGGCAGTACTGGATCCCCCACACCTGGAGTTAATGGATCCAGCACCACCATGCAGGTCAAATCAAGGACCCTGGCCTTCTCCCAGTGGCAGATCTTGAGCACACCAGTGGGTCCTTGGCCCAGGTTGAATTTGTGGACATGTTGTCCTGGTGGGAATGGTCTTCCTGCCCAATTGGCCCATACCCTTTCCAGTTCTTACTGTTGGGTGTTGCAGCCTAGCCACATCTGGTCCACAGCAGGAGCTGAGACCTAGCTAAGCCTGTTCTACACCCACCCTGACTCTCATGAGTACCAGTCAGTGCTGGAGTCTAGTCCAATCTGGCACTCCCCAGATGTAGTACACACCCAGCCGAGAGACTGCAGCCATGTCTAGACCAGCTCAATGACCCCATTCTTGTTCTTGTGCTCACCAGTGGGGATTCCAACCCAGCTAGGGTGTTCCCCTAGTTCCTCAACCAGGCTTGTTTCACACCACGGATCTTGTATGTGCCAACAGAGATTGCTCTTCCATATGGGTGAGCCCACATACTCCCCAGCAGAATTTACTCCCAGACCCAGTAACCTCACGGCACCTGTTCTCTGTCCTGACTCTCACTGGTGGATTCCATGATCTAGCCCGGCAACCACAGTCACCTTGTCCATGGAAGACCCACAGAATTCATTCCTCACTTGGACATGAATCCTCAGGACCCTGATTACCCCATCCTGTGCCATCCATCAGACTTCCTGTAACTCCAAATCTTCAAATCCCCAGAATGCATCATTGAGTGGCCTGAGGGCTTTGTCCAGCACCATTTGTGCCTGGGATGCCCAGCCCAAGTTCCACCTGCCACTACTAAGCAGCTGAGGGAGCAAAAATCCCAACCCTCCAGCCCAGACCAGCTCGAGATCTGCCCATCGCATAGTGGTGGTGATGGATGGAGAAAACTCCTGAGCATAAAGCCTAGACCAACTCAGGATTTACCCACTGCATGGTGGGGGAGGGTGGAGCTAAAATACCTAACTTTAAGTCTAGTGCAATCAACTTACCCATTACACAGACACACAGGCTGGGGAGCAAAATTACAGACCCTCTAGCCCAGAAGAGCTTGAGATCTGCTCACTGCATGGCAAATAAAATCAGTACTTAAAGTCAACCATAGGAAAATTGTGGCAAGAAACCTTTGAGAACCTATTGCTTCTTGCCATTTTAAGAATAATAACAGCAATTCTTGTAAAGCAATTGTAGACTCGTTCGTTTTGGAATGCTGAGAGGTTTAAATACCAACCCGATTATTCATCACGTTCTTATTCTGTATTTATTTTAAAATTTAAGTTGGGACAGGGAAGCATTGGGAGGCAGGAGTTGGGTGGGGCAAGAAGACCCAGAAGAGAATATTTAGAGAGATCTTTTAGTTTCTGATTTGTTTTTCCACTGATTGCAACAACAGTTAGGCATGGTCTAAATTACAGCTGAGAATTGTTTAGTGAGCTCTGAATCACCCACATGAGAGGAAGATATCCCAAACTTGAGCCAATTCAGGTGCCTCTACAGGTGTGCATTAGCAGGAAACTAGTTTAGAAGTGGAGTTGTAACTGATAAACACGTGATTTGAAGGATATCTTTGTATATAAAACATTCAGTCATAAATGTCTAGAAATGGAGTGCATGTTATTGATTTTCAGGGAAAAATAGAGGCAGGAGCAACACCTTGGCTATTGACACTCAGTGGGAGTATTGCTTTATGGTAATGAGAATATTCTACTGTGGTTGAATCCATGATGATAATGATAGTATTTAAATTAGCGATAAATATAAGGCATATGATAACTTTTTTTCTTAACTTGGAATAAGTTTTTTTTTTAAATACAGAATATTGGTCATGATATGCAAAAGATTTTGAGCAAAATTTCTGTTTGCTTTTAGAAGATGAGCTTAGGATGAAATTAATCCTGGAAATTAAACGTTCACTTAGTTAAGTACAGGCTTAGTATTCTATACATTGACGATAATATCATCTAATATAAAGCTTAGTAGCATGTTGAACTTTCTACCAATGTCTGCATCTACAAAGTCAGGAAAGACTTAAATGGAAGAAGGATGAACTTGTGATAAGAGCTGAAGAAGTATAATGTCTTAATAATATAGGGGAAATCAGTGGATACGAGGGAAGATGAGGAGGGTGAAAACGGAAATCCCTGAGTCTATGGAATTGTAGCATGGAAAAAGTTGCAAACAATAAAATAATTTAAAAGTTCTCAAAACACAAAAAGAATCTTGGAACAAAATCCTTCATGCAATGTGATTTCATGTAAAATGAGCTTATTGGGGATGTATCTAACAATTTTCAGCTCAATAAGAGATCTTAATAGCATCAATGACACGTTCAAAAAATAATAAACAACCAAACAATAAATTACAGGTTAAATCAAGGCGAACATGTGGTATCTAATCTTTTGGGATTCACTCATTTCCCTTAGCATTATAGTTTCCAGTTGTGCCCATTTAGCCACAAAGAACTGCATTTCTCAACCCAGATGTTTCGAAGAATGGAACTTGCATTATTTTTAACATATTGTTTACCCAATACTATGTCAATTAATTCCATAATGTTGTATATTGATACTGAGGCCTTGTTGGGGCTTTTAATCGACCGGATCTTTACTCTGTTAGACCTATCTTCAGACCATAGAAGGTCTCCCCAAGAGGCCACTGAACTTATCTGGACAATAAGACGCTGAACTTTATGCTAGGCATGTGTTTGCAAGCAATGAATCTCAACTGAACTTGAACTATGGTTATGCAGCAAGGTGGAGGAATCCACCATGGGGGGAGGGGTATGGGGAGGGGTGGGGGGAATCCCCAGAGCCTATAAAGCTGTACTACACAATACAGTGTAAGCAACAATAAAAAAAAAAAAAAAAAAAGAGATCTTAATATTTCCATGGAAAATGGAAATTTTAATGAATCACCATGGTCCTCATCAGTCTTGTAAGTGAATGAATACCAATCTTATGGGATACTTTTTAAGTTTTCCCACAGGGCTATTAAGTCTCTTCACAATTTTGAGGAATATGAATAAGATAATTGGAGACTATTTTAGAAATTACTGGGGTGTAAATTATTCCAATAGTAAAATAAAAAACAGAATAAACTGCTTTTTCTTGCTTCGGCTCTTCTTCTGTTTTCCTATTTACTCAAATAATCCTATGGCTTTATTTTAAACAATTAATTATTAATGAAAGAATCAGCAGAGGAGAGAGGGAGGGGGAGAGTACATGAATTTAATAACTCATACCCATTGATTTACTTATTAAATTGCCTAAAGGGCCAAATGTGAGCAGTTGTGAGAATTCTTTCATTGTAAGGTCTCTTGCATAAATGTGTTTTTGGAATTACAAATGTGCTACTAATTCAGGCTTCTCTTCTTTGTTGAAAATGACTCATGGGATGATGAATTATAGATATAATTTCCTTTTGAAGTTCATTCCTGCAGGTTCCCACCATATTAATCTTTCTAGTTACGCACTTTTACTATTAATCAGTGTTGTTACCTAAGAGTAAAAGAGAAAATCTTGAGTGGCTCCTGTTGTCCTCCTATGGTGAACTTACCCTTGGTTTTTACCCTTGAGAGTTTCCTCTGCTGACCTAAAGCTGGCTTTGACCTTCAGATCCGTGCCTGTGGTGGCATACACTGAGACATTTGGAGAGACTTCAAATTGTCAGTGCAATGTTCAGTGAAGATGAAAACCAGTGTTTCTTGCACTCCTTACTTGTAATTAGAAGTTCTCTTGGCTGCTCTCTAAGAGATCAGAAATGGCATATCACATGCCACAAGTGTGATTGTGCTGCATTCAGGTCTAGAAACGTAACACAGATACGATATAATCCCTTAGTTAGGGGAGAAGAGTTTGTCATGGGTGCCAAGATGTTTGGGAAGGGATTATCAAACTTTCGCTCTTTCATCATAAAATATTTATTGAAGACCTAATATGTGTGCCAAGTATTTCTTAATAATGCTATAGATATTTCATAGAAGAAAATAAAAAAAAATCTGGTTTTAGGAGCTTAGATTATAATATTTGTGGCTGCAGAAAATGTGTTAATTGTTGTGGAGAGAATCAGAACAAGAAACAAAAAATTTTAATTTATAGGTTTAAATATAGAGATACATAGGTACAGGACAGGTCAGTGGGGCATTACTCATTTTAGAAATGATAATGTATGAAAAATGTTGTTGATCCAACAGGGAATGTCATTGTCATAAACTTGTTTGCAAATATAGGATAGGTAATGAACATTAACTTGATTGTACTACCTCAGGGAAAAGAGAAGAAAAACAGGTCTTCCAAGTCTTTAATAAGGGCCCTAGAATTTCATAAAAGTCCCATGGGTCACTGCACCAATAGCTTTTCTGGTACTGGCAAACCCCATTTGTGACCGCCTATGCTGAAAGGAGACACGGATGAAAACCATCACCAGAAAGTGTTATGACACATGGTTTCACAGTTTCACGGACTGAAGACGCTTTTCTGGTTCCTGAGGTGCTCAATTTGATGAACCCAAAGAAATGTTCTTTCTGGATTGTTTACTGCAATGCTCATCCGTGGCAATTCTCTCTGTCAGAATAGGAGGTCATCTCTGAATCCTGAGGTCAAAGGGTGAGTGTGTTGATGGTGTCTGTTCAGCTAACTCCTTCCAAACCTTAAATGTGAGAACCCAGCATGCTCAAAATGGTCCCTCTCTCTTCTACTTCACCATCAACAATGAGGAGGGTAGTTATAGACAAGAAGCTTTACAGACTCTGGAATGTTCAAAGAGTTTCTTAATCTTCTTGCAGAATTGCCCATAGGTGTTTTTTGAAATTCAACTTTAAGGATTCTCTTTGATTTATAAAACAGTGTAAATGAAAATGCTTATAATTCTTGATTCAGTTCATTTTCTGATATGGGACATATTCCTAGAATATCAGGTTGGTGATGAGCTGAGTTCTGCTGCTCTAATGCCTCTGTTTTTCCACTTCTCACAGAGACATCTGAGGGAAGAATGGCCTCAGGAAATGACTCTTCTGCGACTGAGTTTGTCCTGCTGGGATTAACACAACAGCCAGAGCTGCAGCTGCCCCTCTTCTTCCTGTTCTTAGGCATCTATGTCATGGCTGTGGTGGGGAACCTGGGCCTGATTGTTCTCATTGTTCTGAACTCTCACCTGCACACTCCCATGTACTACTTTCTCTTCAACCTTTCCTTTGTGGACCTCTGCTACTCCTGTGTCATAACACCCAGAATGCTGATAAGTTTTGTGAAAGAGAATATCATCCCCTATCCTGAGTGCATGACTCAGCTCTTTTTCTTCTGTTTCTTTGTAGTTGATGAGTGCTATATCTTAACATGTATGGCCTATGACCGTTATGTGGCCATCTGCAAGCCACTGCTGTACAAGGTTACCATGTCTCCTCAGATCTGCCTTGTGTTGACAGTTTGGGCATATGCAATGGGGTTTGTGGGTGCCGTGTCCCACACTACATGCATGCTGCGACTCACCTTCTGTGATGACAACATCATCAATCATTACATGTGTGACATTGCTCCTCTACTCCAGCTCTCATGCACAAGCACCTACATCAATGAGTTGGTGATTTTTGTTGTGGTGGGCATCAACACAGCTGTGCCCTGTATCACTCTCTTTGTTTCCTATAGCTGGATCCTCTGTAGCATCCTGCACATCCGTTCTTCCAATGCCAGGTCCAAAGCCTTCAGTACCTGTAGCTCCCACATAATAACTGTGTGTCTTTTCTTTGTATCTGAATCACTTACATACTTCAAGCCTTTTCCTGGTGAATCTCTGGCTCAAGGAAAAGTATTTTCTATTTTTTACACCGTTGTAGGTCCAATGATGAATCCCTTCATTTATAGCTTGAGGAACAAAGATGTACATGTTGCATTGAATAAGACGTTCAAGAAGAAAATGGTCTTTTCCTGAATATAACTACAGTTTTCATTCATGTCAGTTTTTGGTTGATCAAATGACACATAAATCCCTGAAAGGAAGATTAAGAAATCAAAAGAAAAATGCACATGATTTAGATAATGGAAAAATAAATTAAGTTACATAGATCACTAGTCAAGACAATATGACCCAGTAGAGTGTCAGCCTTTGAATATAAGTGTGTTTTCAGAGGAAAAAACTTGCATATAATTATACCAAAACAGATTGTGAATGTTTTTCTCCGACCCATCAAGAGTTGCAGTGAAGTTTTGTTCACTGTTTTATCAGGTTGGTGAACTTAGATACATTCGTGTATTCTTCATGCTGTAGCCCTCTCTCATTGATTGTTACCATAGGTTTATTTTTTGACATTGCTCTATTTCCACACAAGGTGAACTGGGGGTGATGTTTTTCCCACTTTGGTATCTGGACTGCTCACTGTTTTGTCTCTGGAGATCATGAGACATAGAGAAGAAATATATACTTATGGTCCTGCTCAAGTACAGGAAACACATAACTTTGTGGAATGGCACACTCACACACACATACAACATTTTATGGCATGGACTTCAGAGCATGAGCATAAGTACTTGAACATGTTGTTTTTGGGGGAATGATTTTCATATATATGTTTACAAAGGCTTGTTACAGAAATAGTTTTCTTCTTCCTAAATAGATTTCAACCCCTCACACATCATTGTCAGTCATTTTTTCATATATTTTATTCATATTTTTAAACTCAGAGGTTAACATGGCATAAACAATATAGTATTTACTAAGAAATGCTTGATGAGTATCTACCCTGAACCAGGTTTTCTAAATTTTTATGATCTGAAGGGTGATAAAGACAGGAATGTGTGATGTCTCAGCAGCCACTAAGCTACTGTCTCCAGGCCTAGTTGTATTTTATTTTCATTATTTTCGCCTATTTTGTTCAGAGAAACCAATGAGCATACACTAAATAGTGAATGAGTATTTAATGCATCATTCATCCTGTGAGTATTTTTAAAATTTAAGGCTCTTTTGGGTGTCTTTGCTCTTAGAGGTTAGCTGTTCACAGTGTAGAAATGGTGCAGGTGTTCATGTGGAGACACAGTGAGTGAGCTGAAACATGGACTTGTCACAGAAGTGGTACAGAGGGTATCTGTGTGTTGACATTAGTCTGGGTGATTAGGAAGAAATTTTAAGGGGGTGTCATTTTCCCTGTGAGGTCATTGACAAGAGTGAGCCAAGAAGCCAGGAGCGTTAGAAGCAGTGTAGGGATTGGAACAAAATCCCAGAGACAAGAGCCATTCTGGAGGGCACAAGGGTCAATGTGAGTGACTGTAGTGTGGAGGGGTACCTATTCGGATATTCTTAAGTGCAGTGTGCAGGAAAAGAGTTAGAAACTAAGGTTTAGGGATCAAGGCTTTGAAAGGTGTGGAAAGTGAATGTTATTTCACCTGAAGGAAACTTATGTTGTCTTCTCCCTGCTTAGCTCATTTATAACTCATACTTCAGATATGTTAGTGTTTTGTGGTGATCTGTAATGAGATCCATGAAAAATATGCCTTAAATAACACCAAATTGCCCTGTGGCATGCAACAGAGTTTTTTTCTTCATGGCTACCCTTTCAAAGATGTGATGAAGACTCTGTGATATAAAACATGTTTTATAAGATCACATTTTGGTGTTCAGACACTATCTTTCACTTAACGTCTCTAAAACAAATGTATCCTGTGATTGGTGCTATCACACACTTTGTGTGGTGAGTTTGCTATAGTTGTCCTTGCTTGTGTATGTTCAATTTGATGACTATGGTTCACACTTTTCATGTTCAGAACAATTTTACATAGGTAATTTAAATTCCTATTTTTAGACTAAATTGCCTATTATTTTTAGGATATACTTATTTTATTTTATTTAATTTCATTTTTATTAGAAAGTCAGATACACAAAGAGGAGGAAAAACAGAGAGGAAGATCTTCCATCCGATGTTTCACTCCCCAAGCGGATGCAGAGGCTGGAACTGAGCCAATCTGAAGCTAGGAGCCAGGAGCTTCTTCTAGGTCTCCTTTGTAGGTGCAGGGTCCCAAGGCTCTGGGCCGTCCTTGACTGCTTTTCCAGGCCACAAGCAGGGACCTGGATGGGAAGCAGGTCTGCTGGGATTAGAACTGTGCCCATATGGGATCCTGAATCGTTCAAGGCGAGGAATTTAAGTACTACGTTATCACACTGGACCCTAGGATATACTTTTTTGCAAAGTCAACTTAATGCTACAATTTTTGCAACTGCCACTTCACTTCTATTTTTACCATAGCAATGAAGTAGAAGGTCTTACAGCTGTAGGAATAAATTGAAACATGTGAAGAGGGCACACATTGGAAAATGAGGTCACTATACGTTAGTATAGGGTGATATCAATTTTTCTTATAAGCTTATTTGTTTCAACATAATTCTAAAGAGGTCTTAAGAATGCAAAATACTCATAAATCAGGGGAGATTGTACACATTTCATTACTGAGACACGTGACCAAGAATGGCTTATACATGGAGATGTCAGGAATTGTTGAAGCTTTTATTATAAGAAATTTCTAAAATATAATTTCTTATTGATGTTTTAGTGCAGCATGTAAACTGCTTAAAATATCCACATTCCCTAACCCAGTCCCTGACTGTGCGCCCTGCTGGGCTCTTCATTTTAGGATTCTGCTGTGCACACTCTAGGAGACAGATCAAGTTGTTGGGTATCAGCCACTTTCAAGGCAGACCTAGATGGAGTTACTGGTCCTTGGTTTTAGCCTGTCCAAATTATGATCCTACGCTGTTTTGGGAAAGTGAATCAGTAAGTGCAGTTCTCTTTATCTGTGTGTGCTTCTGTCTTACTCTTTCTCTGCTATTAACATAAATAAGGTAGCATATGAAAGTGAAAAATGAAAGAATAATTTCACTAACTATGAAATAGAAATTCGGTTGAGCAACTATATTATATGTTATTATTTTTATGTATTCCTATGAAAGGTTTTTTTTTGTGATTGGAAAAATAATGCCATGTCTTATAACTGGCAACATCAAGTTTTCAGTGAAATTCTGTGCTACCTTTATATTGGTTGGTAGAATGGTTATTATGTATTAAATGGTTACCCTAATATGCTACAGCCAAACCCCTATCATGTTTCCATGTGACTAGTCTTTTAAAGGAATGACTAAGATAAAAGGTGATTAGTAGTGTAGTGACCAAACTGCTTGATGTCACATTAAGAGTAAAAAGGTTGGGGCCCAGCGCGGTGGCGCAAGTGGTTAAAGGTCCTCGCCTTGCACGCAAAAGGAATCCCATATGGGCGCCGGCTCTATCCCGGCAGCCCCGCTTCCCTTCCAGCTCCCTGCCTGTGGCCTGGGAAAGCAGTCGAGGACGGCCCAAAGCTTTGGGAACCTGCACCCACGTGGGAGACCCGGAAGAGGCTCCTGGCTTCGGATCGGCATAGTATCGGCCCGTTGCACTCACTTGGGGAGTGAATCATCGGACAGAAGATCTTCCTCTCTGTCTCTCCTCTCTGTATATCCGCCTTTCCAATGAAAAAATAATAAAAATAAATCTTTAAAAAAAAAAAAAAAAGAGTAAAAAGGTTGGGTGTCCAAACAGATCAAGGCTAAGCCATCAAAAACCTGTGAGGACACGGTGCCAGGGCCGAGTCTGTCAGATGAAGAGGGAGATCTCAGGAAAAAAAAAATCCGCCAACTTCCTCATCATGGACATCTACCTGCAGAATTATGGAAAGGATACATTTCTGTCATTGTAGCAACCCATTATGTGTTACTTTGTTATTGTAGAATTAGCAAACGAACACAGAAATAATTAGAAATGGTTTTTAGTCTTTAGCAACCCTCAGGGACAGAAATGAAAAACAAAGCAGACTAAAACTAACTAAGTAAAATAGAACTCAAATACTCATGCTTTCGAGGAACAGGATTTAAGTAGTCCAGAGAAGGAATCAATAAAGTGTTCAAAGTAAGATGAATGGATAAAGAAAATGTGGCATAAAAACTCAAAGGAGTATTTGTCAGTCACAGAAAAGAAAAAAAGAGTAAAATTTGTGTTTTTAAGCAAAATATATGAAATTGGAGGACACCATCTTGAGTAAAATTAAACAGTCACAGAATAACAATTAAGCTGTGATCTCCCTTGTAATGTGGGCACCTGTGTCAGAAAAAGTAGATGCTCTCAGTAGGTCTCCTAGTGACTGAAGGAGTGGCAGGCATGAAGGGAGTTTGGAATTAAAGAACTGGGGAAGCCAGGTGTGGTTTATTAGTTGTAACAAGCACATTCTACTAATATGAGATGTTTATAGAGAAATATCAGTGTG
The DNA here is from genome assembly GCF_017591425.1 of Ochotona curzoniae. Taxonomy (NCBI): domain Eukaryota; kingdom Metazoa; phylum Chordata; class Mammalia; order Lagomorpha; family Ochotonidae; genus Ochotona; species Ochotona curzoniae. The sequence goes on along the minus strand of NW_024465573.1, from coordinate 1,867,197 downwards.
GGGTACATGGTGATGCTTCCATTGTATGGTTTTATACATTTGAACTATCCTAAAATGCAAATGCTTATTCAAAAAACGGTGCTCCTCAAAAATGCCAGAACGTGAATCATTTTGTGCTGCACAGTGCGTGCCCTCTGAGAGAATTTTATGAGGGGTAAAAATGGTAGAGGGAGGACATCTGTAGAGATGATCTCCAGAAGGATGGTTTACACCTTAAAGGGTACAGGCATGGATGATGGTGTCACACAGAGGTGATGATGAGGTTGTGTATAAGTGCTTCTATCATCATGTCCCTGGAGGAATTTGCTGACATCTGAAGGACAAGAGCAGTTTTCCTTTCTCTGTTCCAGAGGAATTTGTTCACCTCTCAGTAGATTGCTCTCAGCGGTGGAAGTAGACTGCTACATCAGTGTCCTTCCTATGCTACTGCATTCGTAGTCTCAGGGTCAAGGTCCTGTGGAACCTCCGTGGTCAGTCAGTGCAGACAGGCAAAGCCAGCAGGCTCTCACCATGATGCTTTGTAAAGACTGGAGTAAGGCAGACAAAGGCAGTTCTTCCCTATGGCAGGAACAGTGTTCCTTAAGTAGGAACGTCATTGAGTTAATAACTTATCCTGTGTATCTCAAAATATCACATGAGGAATATTTTCATGTTTCCAATAATGGAAGGCTATTTTCAAAAAGAAGTAAATGTCCTTTGTTTAATCTAAATTATGGAAATTTAAATGATTCCCTATGCCTAGGTCTGCTTGGTCTCTCAGGGAAAAGCCAAAACTCAGATTGGAAGAAAATGAAGAACTCTTAGAAATGTACCTGGAATTATGGAAAGTGTAACTCCAATAATCCAATCCATACTGTTTTTTTTTTTTTTTGATTGTTTGCTTGCTGTTTTGGCTGTATCCCATGTGTTTTGATGTTTTTATTTCAGTTTGGTTCCTTCCAAATAAGCTATTTTCTGAAGTTGAATTCATCACGGGCTCATGAATTATACGATGGCATCATTTTTCCCAAGAGACGTCTGTGTTTCCTTTTTGTCACTCGTGTTGGTTACTCGGTGGTGCGTTGTTTTCTCAAAGTGCTATGATTTGTTGTTGTTGTTGTTGTTGATATGGCTGTTCTAACTCATACCAGTTGTTGACCTCATTTCATGACTTGTCACTTATGGTAATGTATATTGATGGAGTACTGGGGTCTATCATATACAGACGTGGGGGTATAATGGAACATGCATCCCTGCATCCAGATGAAAGATGGATCCCCAATGAATCTGCTGGACATGTGCAGATGATGGGATGATGGAAATCAGTATGGAGAACACTCAAACAACTGAAACTCTGCATACCATACGATCCAGCAATAGCACTCCTAGGAATATATCCAAAACACCTGCTACACGAGAAACCAACATGCACCCCTATGTATAGCAACACAATCCCTAATTGCAAAAACTTGAAAGCAACCAAAATGCCCATCAACAGAAGACTGGGTAAGAAAGCTATGCTTTATTTACTCCATGGAATACTACTCAGCTTTTAAAAACAAACAAACAAACAAACAATGAAATGCAGTTCTTTGTGGCCAAATGGGCCCAAATGGAAACTATAATGCTAAGGAAAGTGAGCCAATCCCAAAAGGTTAGATACCACATGTTTGCCTTAATTTAAGATGAAATGATGTCAATCTGTAAAACAATACCTGTAAACTAATATTATTTCAACCTCAAACAGCCTGTACTCATGCAATAAGATATTGTGACGTAACCGATGAACCAACAATGAATATGAGGCAGACTGCTTATGACCTACATCAAAGAATTGTAAAACCTAATATACTTTTAAGACCCTATGCTACTTGGGAATGGAGCAGGAGAGCAGAGAAATCATCCATCTCCTTAGAATGTGTGAGGAAGACGTGAGGTATAACCTATCAGGAACATAACAGGTAGTTTATAGACAAACCTAGATTCTTCAGTGGGGGATGCTGATGTTCTTATCAATTTCTAAACTCTAAAGCAAATATATCATACTATGCACCCATATCATAATTTTAATATCAATGGAAATTGTCCCAAAACATGATCCTAACTGAAGCCTTTCTCCTTTACCTTTATTTGGTCATTGACTTACTATGGGATTTTGTGCTACTAATTCATGGTTCTTTATTTGTTGAATTTCACTCATGGAATGATGAATTATTGATACAATTTCCTTTTGAAGTTCATTCCTGCAGGTTCCCAGCATATTAATCTTTCTAGAAATACACTTCGACTATTACTCAGTGTTGTTGCCTAAAAGTAAAAGTGAAAGTCTTGAGTGGCTCCTGTTGTCCTCCTATGGTGAACTTACCCTTGGTTTTCACCCTTGAGAGCTCCCTCTGCTGACCCAAAGCTGCCTTTGACCTTCAGATCCGTGCCTGTGGTGGCATACACTGAGACATTTGGAGAGACTGCAGGTTCTCACTGTAAAGTTCATAGAGGATGGAAGCAGTCTTTCTTTCGTGCACTAATTACTTCTTTGTTACTTGTAATTAGAAATTCTCTTGGCTGCTCTCTAAGAGATCAGAAATGGCATGTCACATGCCACAACTGTGATTGTGCTGCATTCAGGTCTAGAAACGTAACACAGATATGACATAGGCCTTTACTTCGGGGAGAAGAGTTTGTCATGGGTGCCAAGATGTTTGGGAAGGGATTATCATTCTTTCGCTCTTTTATTATAAATATTTACTTAGGATGTAATACATGTGTCAAGTATTTTTTACTGATCTGTAGATATTTCATAAATGGAATAAATATTACATCTGCTCTTTTTTTTTAGCTCAGATGCTAATATTTGTGGCTGCAGAAAGTGTGTTTATGTGTTGTAGAGAGAATCAGAACAAGAAACAAAAAATTTAATTTATAAGTTTAAATATAGAGATATATAGGTACAGGACAGGTCACCATATTTCCTGAAGTGGGGCATTACTCATTTTAGCAATGATAATGTATGAAAAATGTTGTTGATCCAACAGGGAATGTCATTGTCATAAACTTGTTTGCAAATATAGGATAGGTAATGAATATTAGCTCCATTGTACTACCTCAGGGAAAAGAGAAGAAAAACAGGTCTTCCAAGTCTTTAATAAGGTCCCTAGGTTTTCCTAGCTCATAAAATTCCCATGGGTCATTCTACCAAATAGCTTTTCTGGTACTGGCAAACCCCATTTGTGACCGCCTATGCTGGCAAGGAGACACAGATGAAAACCATCACCAGAAAGTATCATGACACATGATTTCTCAGTATCAGGGACTGAAGAAGCTTTTCTGGCTCCAATGGTCCTAAATTTGATGAGATCAAAAGTAATCTTCCTGGATTGTTTACTGCAATGCTCATCCATGGCAATTCCCTCTGTCAGAATAGGAGGTCATCTTTGAATGCTGAGGTCAAAGGGTAAGTGTATCGACTGTTTCTGTCCTTATAACTTTTACTCTTACTGTGAGCCCCTAGCATGCCTCCAAATGGTTTATCTCCTCTGATGTCAGCATTGATCCTGAGGATGGTAGAGAGCACTGCAGACATTGTAGAGTTAAGAATGTTTGAAGAGTTTTCTAATCTCCTTCCTACAGAATTGCCCATAGGTCTTATGGAATTCAGCTTTAAGGATTCTCTTTGATTTATAAAATGGGATAAACAAAAATGCTCATAAGTCTTGGCTTCATTTCATTCCCAGATCTGGGACACATTCCTATTAGTATGGGTTGGTGGTGAGCTGAGTTCTGCTGCTCTAATGCCTCTGTTTTTCCACTTCTCACAGAGACATCCGAGGGAAGAATGGCCTCAGGAAATGACTCTTCAGTGACTGAGTTTGTCCTGCTGGGATTAACACAACAGCCAGAGCTGCAGCTGCCCCTCTTCTTCCTGTTCTTAGGCATCTATGTCATGGCTGTGGTGGGGAACCTGGGCCTAATTGTTCTTATTGTTCTGAATCCACACCTCCACAACCCCATGTACTATTTCCTCTTTAACCTTTCTTTAATGGACCTGTGTTACTCCTGTGTCATAATACCCAGAATGCTGATGTGTTTTGTGAACAAAAACATCATCTCCTATGCTGAGTGCATGACTCAACTCTTTTTCTTCTGCTTCTTTGTAATTGATGAGTATTTTATCTTGACATGTATGGCTTATGATCGTTATGTGGCCATCTGCAAACCCCTGCTGTACAAGGTCACCATGTCTCCTCAGATCTGCCTTGTGTTGACCGTTTGGACTTATGTAATGGGGTTTGTGGGTGCTGTGGCCCACACTACATGCATGCTGAGACTCACTTTCTGTGAGGACAACATCATCAATCATTACATGTGTGACATCCCTCCTCTCCTCCAACTCTCATGCACAAGCACCTACATCAATGAGATGGTGGCTTTCATTGTGGTGGGCATCAACACAGCCGTGCCCAGTGTCACTCTCTTTGTTTCCTATAGCCGGATCCTCTGTAGCATCCTGCACATCCGTTCTTCCAATGCCAGGTCCAAAGCCTTCAGTACCTGTAGCTCCCACATAGTAACTGTGTGTCTTTTCTTTGGGTCGGCATCACTTACATACTTCAAGCCTTTTCCTGGTGATTCTCTGGCTCAAGGAAAAGTATTTTCTATCTTTTATACCATTGTGGGTCCAATGATGAATCCTCTCATCTATAGCTTGAGGAACAAAGATGTACATGTTGCATTGAATAAGATGTCCAAAAGGAAAATAGTATTTTTGTGAATATAGTTCTAGCTGTCATCTGTGTCAGTTAACTAGAGACCAAAACAAATATTCACATGCTTTATATAATAGGAAAAATAATTTAGTTTTATAAATCACTAGTCAATGCCATGTGACCAAGTGGAGTGTCAATCTTTTATTATAACCGTGTTTTCAGTAGAATAAATTGCACAATAAGTACACCTAAAAATATTGTGAAGCTTCAGATATGGAGTGATCCAGCATTACAGTGAAGCTGCATTCTTACATACATTAATGTATTTATGACATAACAGCCCTTTGTCATTGACCGTTATCACAGATTTTATTTTTGATTGCTTTGTTTGCATACAAGTTGAATAGTAGGTGATGTCTTTCTCATACTGGTATATGGTGTTCTTGTTGTCTCTTGAACTGGTGATTCCTGCAGAAGGAAGGTATTCCTTTGGGGCTGGTTAGGCACACAAAAGAAAAAAAAACCTGAAAAGGTGTTAATTGCTTGTACTTCATGGTGGGAGCAGGAGTAGTTGTACATGCGATGTGTTCATTTGAAAAAAAAATTAGCTTACATATTTACAAATTATTTTTATGTAAATAGTTTTATTCTTCCCAAATAGATTTCAAAATCTTATATCATTATCAGTCATTTTTACTTTTCATTTGTTCTTTATTTGCTTTAAATCAGAGAATTATGTGACATAAATAATACTATTCAGTAAGGAAATGCTTGATGTGTATCTACCCTGCACCAGGTGTTTCTAATTTCTATGATCTGAAGGATGATAAAGACGGAATGTGTGAGGTCTCAGAGGGCTGATTGTTTAGACAGATACGGATGAAGGGCAGATGCTCTTGAGGAACATGTCATGTGAGGACATATGATGGGGAGGTTATGCAGAATGATCACATGAAGGTGATGATACAGAGAGTACGTGTGAGCTACTTTAGAGTGGGTGTTTAGGAAGGGTCTTTGTGAGGAGGTGCTGGTGAGTATCCTGAGTGCTGAGGACAAAAGGGATGCATGCACAGGAGCATTCCATGCAGAGGCTGCTGGGGCCAGGTCCCAAAGGCAGTGACTCCAGCTGTGTGTGTGGGCACTGTGGCTGTGATGTGGTGGAGAGGGCTACCATGTGGACATTGGTTCTGGCCTAAGCTGCTCTGCTGATGGGTCAGCCACCTGCTAATGGCCTGGACAAAATAGGAAAAGATTCCCCAAATGTTTGACCTCAGCCACCCCTATAGGGAATGCAGATTAATCTCTTCATTGCAGTTTGGTCCTGCATAGCTGTTTTGGCCATTTGTGAAGTGAATCAATGGATGAAAGATGTCTCTCTTTCTGTGCCCCTCAGCCCAATCAATGTCCACCAGCTGTACGTTTGACTTTCAAGTAAATGAATAGATCTTAAAACTGAAAAACCGAAACAATTAAATAAAAGTTCTCATATGTCAAATCTCCAATGTGTTACACATAAAATGTCAGTGACATTTCAATATTGGCTTAATGCTGTTTGGTTAATAAAGATTGATATACACTGAGTGACCTATCCCCCAAAATTAAATTATTGCAGCTCTAAGCCCCAGAGGCTTACTATTGGCAGGGTCCCTTCAAGACGTAAGAACATTGAAAGAGCATGATGGCCTTTGTTTTAAAGATGAGAAAATTTGGATAACCACAGATGCAGGAAAGCACAGAGGAAGGGCCCTTTGACCACAGAGTGGGTGCCATCTCTATGGTAGGTGTTGGTGCTTGAATCCTGTTTTCTTGGTTCTACTTTTTCAGGTTACCCTGTGAACTGTCAAATAATGAATTCATAAATAGTCAAAGTAAAATCCATATCTAGATTAAAACATGGAATAAATACTCCCCTGATTTTATTTCAATGAGGATCTTGGAGATTTTGTATTTGGACTAATTCAACAAGGACACAAATTCTTTTTTAAATAACCAGACTTCATTTATTGAAACTGCTTTCTTTAATTAAAATCCTGTTTTTCCAAGTCATGAATGTTTGAGTTATGTGTTTGCTAATCTTACCGTAACAAAATATCACAGATTGAGTGACTACATGGACAGAACTTATCCTCTCCCAGTTTTGGAGTTAGTGGTTGGCACATTTGGTTTCTCCTTAGGCGTTTCTCCTTGATTGCAGAGCTGCCCTGCCCTGAATCCTCACAGGCTATTTCTTCTGTTGATTACTTGCCACTGCTTGACTGTGTAGATCTGTTTCTTATTTTACAAGGGCATAAAGTGGTTTGGTTATAATAATAACAATGATGACCTAATTCAGTTACTTCTTTAAATGACGCAGTCACATAAAGAGATAGTGGGGGTTATTTAGGGTCGCTCCTACTCGGCTACAACTGCCATTGGTTTGCATGGGGGCCATGTGTGTAGTGGGCAGGATCAGGCTGGGCTGGACCATCCTTTAGCCTATGTAGAAGACAGGTCTGGAGGGCCCGGTGGCGTGGCCTAGCAGCTAAAGTCCTCACCTTGAAACGCGAAAGGGATCCCATATAGGCGCCGGTTCTAACCCCGGCAGCCCCACTTCCCATCCAGCTCCCTGCTTGTGGCCTGGGAAAGCAGTCGAGGACGGCCCAAAGCTTTGGGACCCTGCACCCGCGTGTGGGATACCTGGTCAAGTTCCTGGATCCTAGCTTCGGATCGGCCTAGCATTGGCCGTTGCGCTCACTTGGGGAGTGAATCATCGGACAGAAGATCTTCCTCTCTGTCTCTCCTCCTCCTCTCTGTATATCTGACTTTCCAATAAATAAATAAATCTTAAAAAAAAAAAAGAAGACAGGGCTGGAGACAGAACTGATGCAGCAATTGCAAGTAACAATGCGCATGAAGACTGATTTGAATAACAGACTGTGATGGACCCTCTGTTGGCATGCATACACAAGAATCATGTCTAGGATCACCTCAGATGAAGTTTCTTTGCAGTCTCCCAAAATGAACTGATGGATTCAGAACCCCAACCGTGAAGAGAACTGCAGATTTCATAATCTAACTGTGGAATCCATGTGTCAGAGCTGGGCCTCCTCAGTAACCCCCACCAGGCCCACCCCTACCCTAGTTCCTGTACTTGCCAGAATGTACAGCAGACTGCTTCAGTTTGTCCCATGTCCAACTGTTTTCTTGATGGGCCCACTCCTGGATATTTCCAGGTGGTTCTGCAATTTAGCTTGACAGAGTTTGCCCCCAGTGTCAGCATCTTCCAACTGATGCTGCAGCAAATCCTGATCAATCCACACCCACTCTGGTTTATGCATGTAGCAGTAGGAACAGTCAATCCAGCCCAGCTTTTCCCAGATCCAGCGACCTGTTATGCAAGCTAACAGGTGTTGTAGCCCTGCCTGGTCTGGTCAGCCCCCATACCAACTCTTGCTATCCAGTAGGAGTGATGGTCCAGCGGGGGAGCCCCTTGCAGACCCCTTATTAGGTTCATCCCTCCCCCACCTCGCATTGGTCTTACGTGTACTGGTTGGGCACTGCAGGCCCACACAGCTTCTCTCACCTCAGCATTTGCCAGTGGGTGCTGTAGCCTTTCTGATCCTGGCCCCACCCCCAATCCCTGGTCATACTGGTGGGGGCTACAGCATAGCCTAGACAGCCAGCGCTCAGTCCCAGTCCTCATGTGTACTGAACCCGGCCTGACCCTCATTCCATTCTGGTGCTTGGATTTGCCTGCATGTGATGTGAACTTGCCCTGCCTGATTTGCCCCAAACTTGTGCCAAATGTATGCTGGTGAATACAGTTCTATGACCTGGTCTGAGTTGTTCCCTATTGTGGCTCTTGAGCTCACCTATAGGGTCTGTGTCCTGGCAAAAGAGTTTCCAAAACTCCTCTATCAGAACCTCTTCCAATGCCAGATCTCACACCATATAATGGGTGCATGAGCCAACCCTACTTGGTTAACATTCTATCCTGGCAGGAATAGTGCCCTTTCCTGACTGGCCCTTGACGCATTCCAGGTTACATTCGGTGTTACAGCCCAGCCAAGCCTGGACCATGCACAGACACAACTCACATGTGGCTTAGCAGGAGAAAAAGCCTAGCCTAGCCCATCCTGTACCTACCCTGGTTCTTATGAACATCAATTGGTAATGTAGCCTAGCCCAGTCCGGTGCACCTGACTCTGGTCCACAGTTGTGCCAAGGGACACTGCTGCCATAGCCAGGCAAGATGCAGCTCTCACTCCCGCCCCCGCACTCACCAGTTGGAACCACAACCCAGCCAAGACTTCCTCTTAACTCCCCAACCAGGCCTGATCCCAACCATAGATCTTGCACATACCAGTGGTTGCTCTGACCCAGCTTGGCGTAGTCCCTTACTTGTCATGACCTTTGCTTTTGGATGCTGTTGCCTGACCTGACCCAGCTTGTCCCCAATCCTGACTCTTGCTTGGGGCTGCTGGAAGCTGGCCCTGCTCAGTCTGCTTCCATCCCTTGCTCATGCAAACTATTAGGTATGACGGCCTAGCCCAGCATGACCTGCACTCCAGCCTGGTTTCTGCACTTGCTGGTGAGCTAAGATTTGCTAGGCCCTGTCCACTCTGCTCCCTTCCAAAACCAACCTACACTTTTGCCAACAGTTGGAGCTACCTTACCCTGCTTACCTGACCCCCAGACCTGAATCATGTGCTCATTATCAGGGGCTATGACCTCTAGGGGAGTTTCCCAAGTTCCCCCGCTGGGCCCACTTCCTGACCCAGATCTCATGCAGGCCCTTGCCTGGGATAGTCTGATTCTTCATCTTCGCCTTGTATGAGCTGGTGAATATTGTGGCCCTGTCTGCCCCTGACCCTGTTTTAGGATACATTTGTTGGTGCTACAGGCTGGAACTGCCCAGACTATTCTTGGCCCCAGTACCTGTGAATGATGGCAGGTTCCATGTTTACACCTAGCTCAGCACATTCCAACCCCAACTCTTGAGCTAGCCAGCTGGACTTGTATTTCCACAGGATTAGGCCCACATGTCCCCCATAGAATCTACCCCCAGACCTGGTTCTCTCATGTGTTGGTTAGTGTCATGGCTCTGCCTAATGTGACCCATCTACTGTTCTGATATTCAGTCAGGTACTTGGACATAGACCTGCTAGAAAGGCCCCCAGCCCTAGTTTTTGCATGGACTTGTGTGGTGGTCAGGAATGTTCCATGATACCAAGCCAAAATTAGGACTCCCATGTGGCCTGGTATATCAATCTGACCCATACACAGGTTCCAGTCTTTCCCCTCAAAACCAGCTGGTCTCAGTCCCCTTGCTTACCTGCAAGTACAGTGACCTTGTCCTTGGGAGTCTCTCAGGATTCAGTTCTCACCGACATGCACAGTGGCCGTATCCATGGATGTCCCTAGGCAGTAATTCCACAGCCCAAAGACCCCAGAACTCGCCATCAGGCAACCAGTGGGCCAAGCCTGGAACAATTTGGATTTCTGGCTATGTGCAATCCAAAGATTGTGGCAGGGACTAAGTTCCCAAGAGATCCTTTCACAGTCTACTTACCATGAAGGGACAAACCTCTCAGGTCCAGACAAGCCAAGGACTCGCTCAGTACTTGGCAGTGGTGGCTTGGGCTAGGGTCCCAAATACTGAGTCCGACTAGGCTAAGGTATTCCCAGCAGTTGGCATGCTGCTAGAAGCTCCCACCACCCATGTCTCGAGATTGGACTCCCCTAGGACGCTCCCACCTCCAGTAGTAGTCTTGTGATCCTTGTCTCAGAAGACTTGGAACCTACTGCCTGTAGGTTCCAAATCCTCCTGAGAAAGGAGGCATGAACACATGAACAGGTACTTAAAATGGTGCAGGTGGATGTTTGAAACATGATGGCTAGATTTTTTTTGTTACCTTAGACAGGAAGTCATTACGTAGTTATGGCTCTTAATCTGGGAAGGGATCCCATGACTTCATTGTGATGCAGGTCTCTGTGTGAAAGGAGGCCTTAACCAAATGGTAAAACCAGTAAGGAGGGTTTGTGAACCATCATCAATGGGTGGGTAGTAGCTTCATCAACTCACCCAAAAAAGGCAACACAAGTGGCAGAATTCTTACTGAGTGAGGCTTTTCCATACTTTGAGTTCCCAAGGAAGCTCTAGAGTAAAAGTGACCCTTTCTTCACTAGGAAATAATTCAAATATATTTAAAGAGCTTTAAGGATTACTTGAAATACACATTCTTTCTAGAGGCCACAAACTTCAGGAAAAGCAGAAAGTGTAAATTAATTCTGAATGTTTACTCTAAAAATATTGTGGCAAGAAAACTCTGAGAACATTCTTTTTAACATGTGCTTATTTTTATTGGAAAACTGATATAGAGAGGGGAGGAGAGAAGAGAGGAAGATCATTCTTCCATTGATTCACTCCTCAGGTGGCAGCAATGGCTGGAGCTGCACCGATCCGGAGCCAGGAGCCTGGGTCCTCTTCTGGATCTCCCACAGGATCCCCAGGCTTTGGGCTGTCCTCAACTGCTTTCTCAGGCCACAAGCAAGGAGCTGGATGGGAAGTGGGGCCATCACAATTAGAACCAGCACCCATAAAGGATCCCGGCATGTTCAAGATGATGACTTTAGCTGCTAGGCGACTGTGCCAGGCCCTGAGAACATTCTTGTAAAGTAATTCTAGACTCATTGCTTTGGAAGGCTTCTTCTGACTACCGTTTTCCTGTGAAATTTAAAACCAATTAGGTTGTTAGTAGTTTTTGCTTTGTATCTATTTTAAAAGTTAGGTTGGGGCAGGGAGGCATTGTGAGGGGAGGACTGGGTAAGTCACAGAGAACCAGAAGAAAATAATTGGACAGATCTTTTATTTTCTGTTTTTTTTTTCTTCCACTGCTTGTAATAATAGTTAGATATGCTGTAAGCTAAAGCTGAGAACTGTTTACTGAATTCAGGATCTCCCAATTGAGCGGAAGATATCCAAAACTTGAGCCCATTTTGGTGCCTTCACAGGTGTGCATTAGCAGGAGGCTAGATTAGAAGAGGAGCAGTTTGATAGATATGATTTTATATAAAATTTTCAGTCATGAATGTCTAGAAATGGAGAGGATATTATTGATTTCCAGGGAAGAACAGAGGCAGTTGTAACAATTTGGCTTTAAAAACGCAATGAGAATATTTTTTGTGGTAATGAGAATATCCTGTATTTTGATTGAATATATGATGGAAATCGTTCTACTTATATTTGCAATATTTAAATAAGCATCTGGTAAAGATTTTTTTTTGACCTGGAGAAAGTTCCTTTGTACACAGAATCTTGGTGATGATGTTTAAAGCATTATGGGGCAACATTTGTGGTTGCTTTTAGAAGATAAGCTTAATATGACATAATCTGGAACATGAACATTTCACTTAGTTGAGCACATGTTTTCCTTTCTGTACACTTGCAATAACACAGTATAACACAGAGCTTAGATGATTTCTGAGTTGGTAAGCTAGGGCATATAGGCTTTGAGCTACTCAAAAAGCTGTCAAAAATGTGCAAACATGGGTACCTATTAATTAAACAAAGAATGCTAATTTGATTAAATCTGCCATAGCTGAATTAAGTTTATATGGCAATCACGCATATGGAAGAAAGAAAGTGACATAGTTTCAGTGTAAGAAAAAATTCTTTTATATAGACCCTTTATCTATTCGTACGCATGCTGGTTTCATATCAAGTGAAATAATGCCTATCATTGAAAGCTATAGCTTAGGTACTGGAATAATATTCCTTAGCAGGGACCATTTTGTTATAAAGGGTTGAATTTCCATCTTTTCAAAGGGTGAACACCATTCCGTATAGAAGTCCCACATTTTCTGAGTTGTTTTCTTGTCTCCACTATTGTAGATTCTGTAAATATACATCAACAGAATCTACAATATATATATATATATATACACATATACATATATAAACAAGAATACTGAAAAAAATCCTTCATGCAATGTGATTTGATGTAAAATGAGCATCTTTGCAATGTGTCTGACTCGTTTCAGTTAAATAAGAGATCTTAATATTTCCATGGAAAATAGAAATTTTAATGAAACGCCAAAATCCCCATCATTCTTGTAAATGAAGAAATACAAATCTTATGGGATGTTTTTCAAGATTTCCCTGAAGGATATTTGGTCTCTTCACAATTTTGATGAATGCAAATAAGATAGTTGGAAAGTATTTTAGTAATTATCAGATTTTGAATTACCCTAATACTAAAATAAAAGTGCAGTTTATTATTTTTGTTACGTCTGCTCTTTTTCTGTTTTCCTATTTAATGAAATAATCCCATAGATTTATTTTAAACCAATGCATGGAACAAGCACACCCAACCACCGATTTACTTCTTAAATTGCCTAAATGGCCAGATCCCTAAAGCTTGGGACTGGGAATTTAGCACAGTGGCAGAAGTTCAACAACTTGAGCCCTTACTGTATTCTCTTACAGTCCATATTACCATGAGTTGGTCAAGAGCCACGCCTTGTATTGAATCTAGATTCTTCAAGGGGGATGCTGAGATTCTGATCAATTTCCAAACTCTAACTCACATATCTCCTCTTCTGTGCCCATAGCATATTTTAATATTAATGGAAACAATTCCTAGGCATTTTTCAAATTGAAGCCTCTCTCCTTGACATTTCATTGGTCATTGACTTCCTGTGTGATTTTAATTAAATATTCAATTGTACAAGACCATCAAATCTGATAGTGCAAATTTTAAGGTTTTTCATTCTTTTCTGTGTTTCTTCTGGTTGTAAGAATGATAGAATTTGCTCAACCATATATGCTGCTCTTTGTGCGGGTTGTAATTGTTTATTTTTCATACCAAGTGTGAGCAGTTGTGAGAAATCTTCCATAAATGTGTTTTTGGAATTACAATTGTGTTACTAATTCAGTTACTCTGCTTTGTTGAAAAATCACACATGGGGTGATGAATTATAAACATAATTTTCTTTTGAAGTTCTTATGATATTTATCTTTCTAGAAATACACTTCGACTATTACTCAGTGTTGTTGCCTAAAAGTAAAAGTGAAAGTCTTGAGTGGCTCCTGTTGTCCTCCTATGGTGAAATTACCCTTGGTTTTTTACCCTTGAGAGTTTCCTCTGCTGATCCAAAGCTGCCTTTGATCAACAGATCTGTGCCTGTGGTGGCATACACTGAAACATTTGGAGAGACTGCAGGTTCTCACTGTAAAGTTCATAGAGGATGGAAACAGTCTTTCTTGCACTAATTACTTCTTTGTTACTTGTAATTTGAAGTTCTCTTGGCTGCTCTCTAAGAGATCAGAAATGATATGTCACATGCCACAAGTGTGATTGTGCTGCATTCAGGTCTAGAAACATAACACAGCTATGACATAGGCCTTTATTTAGGAAAGAAGAGTTTGTCATAGGTGCCTGGTTGGAGGGGAAGGGATTATCATTCTTTCGCTCCATTATTGTAAACGTTTAATTAGGACATAATACATGTGTCAAGTATTTCTTACTGATTTGTAGATATTTCATAAATGGATTAAATATTACATCTGCTCTTTTAACTCAGATGCTAATTTTTGTGGCTGCAGAAAGCATGTTTATGTGTTGTGGAAAGAATCAGAATAAGAAACAAATAATTTTAATTTTTCATATCCAGAGAGATATGATGTAGAAGAAGGGAATGCCAACCAGTTTTCTGCAGTGGTACATGACTCATTTGGTAGGAATGGTAATGTATGAAAAATGTTATTCCAACAGGGAATGCCATTGTCATAAACTTGCTTGCAAATATAGGACAGGTAATGAGCATTAGCTCCCTTGTACCTCCTTGGGGGAAAGAGAAGAAACACAGGTCTTCCAACTCTCTAATAAGGTCCCTAGGATTTCCTAGCTCATAAAAATCCCATGGGTCATTCTACCAAATAGCTTTTCTGGTACTGGCAAATCCCATTTGTGACCGCCTATGCTGGCAAGGAGACACGGATGAAAACCATCACCAGAAAGTGTTGTGACACGTGGTTTCTCAGTTTTTCAGAGACTGAAGAAGCTATTCATGTTTGTTTGGTGCTAAGTTTGAAGAGACCATAAGAAAATATTCAGAACCATTTACTGCCAATGCTCATCCATGGCAATTCCCTCTCTGTCAGAACAGGAGGTCATCTTTGAATGCTGAAGTCAAAGGGTGAGTGTATTGAATGCATCTCTCCTGATAAATGCTTACTCTTACTGTGAGCACCTAGCATGCCTCCAAATGATCCATCTCTTTTCTGAGTCAGTATTGTCCTGAGGATGGTAGAATGCATTGAAGACATTGTACAGTTAAGAAAGTTTGAAGCATTTTCTAATCTCCTTCCTACAGAATTGCCCATAGGTCTTATGGAATTCAACTTTAAGGATTCTCTTTGATTTATAAGAGAGGTAAATGAAAATTCTCATAATTCTTGATTCAGTTTATTCCCCCATCTAGAACACATTCCAAGTATATCAGGCTGGTGATGAGCTGAGTTTTGCTGCTCTAATGCCTCTGTTTTTCCACTTCTCACAGAGACATCCGAGGGAAGAATGGCCTCAGGAAATGACTCTTCAGTGACTGAGTTTGTCCTGCTGGGATTGACACAGCAGCCAGAGCTGCAGCTGCCCCTCTTCTTCCTGTTCTTAGGCATCTATGTCATGGCTGTGGTGGGGAACCTGGGCTTGATTATTCTCATTGTTCTGAACTCTCACCTGCACACTCCCATGTACTACTTTCTCTTCAACCTTTCCTTTGTGGACCTCTGCTACTCCTGTGTCATCATACCCAGAATGCTGATAAGTTTTGTGAAAGAGAATGTCATCCCCTATTCTGAGTGCATGACTCAACTCTTTTTCTTCTGTTTCTTTGTAATTGATGAGTACTATATCTTGACAGTGATGGCCTATGACCGTTATGTGGCCATCTGCAAACCACTGCTGTACAAGGTCACCATGTCTCCTCAGATCTGCCTTGTGTTGACAGTGTGGGCATATGCAATGGGGTTTGTGGGTGCCGTGTCCCACACTACATGCATGCTGCGACTCACCTTCTGTGATGACAACATCATCAATCATTACATGTGTGACATTGCTCCTCTCCTCCGGCTGTCCTGTACAAGCACCTATGTCAATGAGCTGGTGGTTTTTGTTGTGTTGGGAATCAACACAGCCGTGCCCAGTGTCACTCTCTTTGTTTCCTATAGCTGGATCCTCTGTAGCATCCTGCACATCCGTTCTTCCAATGCCAGGTCCAAAGCCTTCAGTACCTGTAGCTCCCACATAGTAACTGTGTGTCTTTTCTTTGGGTCGGCAGCACTTACATACTTCAAGCCTTTTCCTGGTGATTCTCTGGCTCAAGGAAAAGTATTTTCTATTTTTTACACCATTGTGGGTCCAATGATGAATCCTGTCATTTATAGCTTGAGGAACAAAGATGTACATGTTGCATTGAATAAGACGTTCAAGAAGAAAATGGTCTTTTTTTGAATATGGATAGCTATAAGTGTCAGTCATATCACGTCAGTTTTTGGTTGATCAAATGATACATAAATTCCTGAAAGAATGAATAAGGAATTTAAATAAAAATGCACATGTTTTAGATAAGAGTAAAATTTTATTTAGTTACATTAATCACCGTCCTGACAGTTTAAAAAATATCTGTGTCAGCTTTTTAAATAAGTGTGTTTCAGTACACAATTTTCACAATAATTATACCATAAAAGATTGTGAATGTTTTGACTCAGAGTGATCCAGAATTAAGTGAAGCTGTGCTCATGGAATTACCATGTTGATATTGTAGACACACTCCTGATTTCTCAATGTTGCAGTCCTCATTAATTGTTACCAGGGCATTTGTTCTGTGAGAATGCTTCATTTCCACACGAGGAGTAGAATGGGTTTTGCTTTCGACATTCCAGGATATGGTGCAATCTCTCTGTTCTCTCTGAGGATGGTGAGAAATGGAGAGGGAAGATATTCTTTTCAGTAGAGGGGATAGAAAAAAACTTTTTTAGGCAGGAAAAAAAGGGTTTTATTGGTTGGATTTCAGAGCAGGAGCATGATAATTGAACATTCTGTGTGTTCAGTGGGCAAGACTTTATTATAAATCTTTACAAATGATTGTTACAGAAATAGTTTTCTTCCTAAATAGATTTCAAACTCTAACCCATCATTATCAGTCTGTTTTCATATTTTTCATTCATGTTTTATACCAGAAGATTACGTGGTATAAATAATATAGTATTTAGTAAGGAAATGCTTGATGTGTAGCTACCCTGTACCAAGTGTTTCTAATTTCTATGATCTGAAGGATGATAAAGATGGAATGTGTGAGGTCTCAGAGGGCTGATTGTTTAGACAGATACAGATGAAGGGCAGGTGCTCTTGAGGAGACATGCATGTGAGGACATGTGATGGGGAGGTTATGCAGAATGATCACATGGAGGTGATGATACAGAGAGTACGTGTGAGCTACTTTAGAGTGGGTGTTTAGGAAGGGTCTTTGTGAGGAGGTGCTGGTGAGTATCCTGAGTGCTGAGGACAAAAGGGATGCATGCACAGGAGCATTCCATGCAGAGGCTGCTGGGGCCAGGTCCTAGAGGAGGTGACCTCCAGCTGTGTGTGTGGGCACTGTGGCTGGCTGTGATGTGGTGGAAAGGGCTACCATATGGGCATTGGTTCTGGCCTGGGATGCTCCACTTATTGGTCAGCCAACTTCTTACAATTCTGTATAGTCTGGGATTCCCCTCCTTACATTTTCAAACCCTAGGTTGATATTTTCATAATGTCACAACTTTTCATAAGGAGTTACCATTCCATTAGTCTGCTATTTAAGTGTGTCCTGACATTTCTGGTAGAGACAATGTCTGACAGTCCATTGTCCATTGTCTAAATACATCCAACACTTTATTATTACATTGTGTAGTGCTTCATGAACAATCATATGTCCATCATTCAAGTGTATACTGACATATAGGTATGGATAATGACGAGGAGTTAGTACCTTATTTTCAGGGTATATTTAGCAGTGTCTATCTTTGACTCAGATGTAGAGATGCATACTGCAATGTGTCTTCACATCTGGATGTGATAACCTCTGTTAAACTATTGCTAAATATATTATATATTTAGCAATATATATTATTATATATTGCTATATATATTAATATTAATATTAATAATAATTATTATATATAATAGTATTTAATCTATAATATATTATATATTATATATAATATTATATATAATAATATATTCTAGAATATATTATATATTAGAATATTAGATTATATATAATATTAATTATATAATTAATAATAGATATATTTGCGAACTATATAATATAGCAATATATTATATATATTATCAATATATTTTTATTATAATAAAGAAGTAATATATTATGATATATATTTATATTATATAAAGATATTATAATGATATATATCATTATAATTTAATATAACTTTATAAAATAAAGCCTGATTGGGGGGGGGGGGTTATGGGGGTGTGGTGGGGGGTGTGGAGAGGGAGTGGGGCAGCGTACGGGGGTGTGGGGGGGGGGGGGTGGGGGGGGTGGGGTGGGGTGGGGTGGGGGGGTGGGGGGTGGGGGGGGTGGGGGTGGGGGGGTGGGGGGGGTGGGGTGGGGGGGGGGGGTGGGGGTGGGGGGGGGGTGGGGTGGGGGTGGGGGGGTGGGGTGGGGGGTGGGGTGGGGTGGGGGGGGTGGGGGGTGGGGGTTGGGGGGGGTGGGGGGTGTGGGTGGGGGTGGGTGGGTGGGGGTGGGGTGTGGTGGGGGTGGGGGGGGGGGGGTGTGGGTGGGTGGTTGGGGGTGGGTGGGTGGGGGGGTGGGGGTGGGGTGGGTGGTTGTTGTGGGGTGTGGGGGGGGTGGGGGTGTGGGTGGTGGGGGGGGTGTGGGGTGGGTGGTTGGGGGGGTGGTGTGGGGTTGGGGGTGGGGGTGGGGTGGGGTTGGGGTGTGGGGGGGTGGGGGTGGGTGTGGTGGTGGTGGGGTGTGGGTGGGGTGGGGGGTGGGTGGGGGTTTATGGGGGTTGGGGGTGGGGGGTGGTTGGTGGGGGGGTGTGGGGGTGTTGTGGTTGTGGTGGGGGTTGGGGGTGGGGGGGTGGGTGGTGTGGGTGGGGGGGTGTGGGGGGTGTGGTGGGTGGTGGGGTGGTTGGGTGGGGGTGGTGTGGGGGGTGGGTGGGGTGTTTGGGTGGTGGGGTGGTGGGGGTTGGGTGGTGTTGTGGGGGTTTGGTGGTGGTGGGTTTTGGGTTGTTTTTGGGGGGGTGATTGTTTGGTGAGGGTAAAGTAATTATAATGTGGGGTGTGGTGGGAATGGGGGAGGTGAGGGTGGTGAATATTTGGGGGGAGAGTGGGGGGGGGTGTGGGGGAAAATTAGAGGGCTATGGTGATGTCATTGTAAGATGGCAGCTGGCCCTGGGCCAGGAGGCTAGTTTTGGTCCAGCAGTAAGCAAACAGGAAGTAATGGGAATAGGCTGATGCTCTCGCTGTGATTATGTCATTGCTACTGGCCTAATTATAGCATCCAGTGGATCTACGGGGAGAAGTGATTGGTGCTGAGCGATACATAAGCAGCCTGCTTTCTGCAATAAAGATTCTGGTTTTGGTTGTGGTTCCTGTTTTCCCCAGACACTCAAGAGTGTGGCTAATTATTAGTATTACAGCAGGCCAGAGACACTATGTGAAAGCTTTTAGTGCTTCAATTGATAACACACATTGTAATTAGTCAGGTCTTCATCATTGTCATAGATGAAAAAAAAAACAGCCTCATAAGTTTCATGAAAATTTTCACTAAAGGATTTTTGGTTTGGTCTGCTAACAAATTTTAGGATTTGAAAATAATAACCTGGATCTGTTTTGGTAACGACTAGATTTTAAAGTATTTTATTGTAAAATGAGTACATGATAGTTTACATTTTGTTGACCTCTGCTTTTGTATGTTTATCAACACTCAGTTTATTTTAATGAAGTAAAGTAATTAAAGTGAGAGAAAGTGAGTGACATGAAGAGCCCCATCTACCTGTTTATCCTCTGGATGCCTGCAATAGTAGAGAGTTAAAGCCAGGATCCAGGTTAGGTAATGGTACCTACTGGCATTCATTTGGTCTCCCATATGTGTGGCAGGAATCCCACCATTTGAAGCATCCTCGCTGCCTCCTGAGGTCCTTATTGATAGTTGTGGGGCAGCAGAAGCCAGAGCCTGTTGATAAACTGAAATAATCCCATGTGGGATAGCAATGTGCTTACCACTAATAAATACTTAACACAAATTCCATTCTCCACACCAATGTTTGGATATTAGTACCTAGCAATCATCCCACTATATCATCCCACTATAGTATTTCTACACTGTAATATTTACCCTTGTTTTTTTTATACTTCCTAAAGTGTTTTTACACTTATTTGGATGTAAAACTAGCAATTAAAATATCATATTCAAGGTTGAATATATAATCTTTTAGAAATATTTCCACCCTGTCTAATTTCTTTTTTTTTAATTTCTTTTTTTTTTTTTATTACATTGCATCATGAGACACAGTTTTACAGGCACTGGGATTCCCTCCTTCCCTCCCCAAAACCCGCTTCCCCCAACCCCATGGTGGATTCTTCCATCTTGTTGCATTACCACAGATCAAATTCAGTTGAGATTTTTTTGCTTGCAAGCATCTACAAAACATAGAGTCCAGCATCTTATTGTGCAGATAAGTTCAACAGTTTCATGGGGAGACAGTCTCTGGTCTGAAGGTACAGCCGAAAGAGTATCATCCCAATCAATTGAAAGCCCTGACATTACATCAGTAACAATTTATAACGTACCAGAATTAGTTGATATGATATTGTGTAACCAGCATGTTCAAAGAGAGAGAGAGAGAAAACAACAACAACAAAAAGAGTGCAGGTTCTGAACCACATCCTATGACTTCTACATTGACATTACAATTATTAGTTTATATACAGCTGGGTTCTATACACCTTAAAATGGCTATAGATTACTATTTCTAATTTCTAAATTTCTAATTTCTTGACTGTAGTAACAGTATGGTTTATTCAAAGTTGTAGGTAAATATTTTTCCTAAAATAAGTGCTATTAAAAACAAGGAGAAAGAAGTGGCCTTCTGCATGGCTTTTTGATGCTTTCTTATGATGTATTCAAGTCAGTAACAGAGTAGCTGACAGTACAATAAGCCTCTGTCGGTGGCACAAGAATTCACCATAAAATCAAATTTAGGTTCCAGGAATGAGGCAGAGCAGATGAACACTGATGTTTTTGTCATAAAAATATTTATTATCTACAATATGTACTAACTGCATAATATTTCAAAGATAGAGGCAAGATGTGAATTCATCAGGAATCTTCTTTTTCTCTTTGGAGGCGTGATTCATTAATTGAGTTATGTGATTGTCATTTAATGAACTACACTGCACCTCAGGGTAGGTAATTTCTGTTAGCTGCAACACATCTCTGATCTCTAGGGAAACAGAGGGTAAACATTGTCTTCCAACTTTTAATGAAGTCCCTTGAATTTCCTCACTCATACAGAAACCCTTGGGTCGTGTATGCAGTCTGTACTTGAAATATTGGCAAACCCTGCTTATTGCGCGTTCTGCTGCCCAAAGCTGTGCCCTGGAACTATGCTCAGTGAAATCTGTAGTGTTCCAGAAGCAAGGGGACAGAGACACGTAACTTAATCCCTCGATTCCAAACTGTCTGGAAACAAGAAAGAATAGTTATTCTGGGCTACTCCTTGTTAAGACTCATCAGGCCGCTTGCTAGTGTGAAATTCCTGGAGAAGCTTTAATCACATGGTTTATCATTGAACCCTGCAGCAGAAGGGTGAATACTACTTCCTCTGTTTTCCTGACTCTCCTTCCTCCAGAAATTACCTTTCAGACAAACGTGACATTCAACTTTACTCCTTGTCTCCTTTTTATAAACGGGTGAATATGAAGGTACACAGGGAATGGGTTTGAGTTCTTTTCATCATCCTGGATTGCAATGTGGTTAGAGTATGGCTTGAAATGAGATGACAAATGTATTTGTTCTATTGCACTCTTTCATTTCAACATATTTTATTACATTCATTTATTTAATGCTCTTGTTTTTCCTCTTATCACAGATATGTCTGAGGGAAGAATGGCCTCAGAAAATGACTCTTCAGTGACTGAGTTTGTCCTGCTGGGATTAACACAACAGCCAGAGCTGCAGCTGCCCCTCTTCTTCCTGTTCTTAGGCATCTATGTCATGGCTGTGGTGGGGAACCTGGGCCTGATTGTTCTCATTGTTCTGAACTCTCACCTGCACACTCCCATGTACTACTTTCTCTTCAACCTTTCCTCCATTGATCTCTGCTACTCCTGTGTCATAACACCCAGAATGCTGATAAGTTTTTTGAAAAAGAACATCATTACCTATGCTGAGTGCATGACTCAGCTCTTTTTCTTCTGTTTCTTTGTAATTGATGAGTGCTGTATCTTGACAGTGATGGCCTATGACCGTTATGTGGCCATCTGCAAGCCACTGCTATACAAGGTCACCATGTCTCCTCAGATCTGTGTTGGGTTGACAGCATGGACATATGCAATGGGGTTTGTGGGTGCCGTGGCCCACACTGGAAGCATGCTGAGACTCACCTTCTGTGATGGCAACGTCATCAACCATTTTTCATGTGATATTCATCCACTTCTCCAGCTGTCCTGTACAAGCACCTATGTCAATGAGCTGGTGGCTTTCATTGTGGTGGGCATCAATGTGACAGTGCCCAGTGTCACTCTCTTTGTTTCCTATAGCCAGATCCTCTTCAACATCCTCCACATCCACTCTACCCACGGCCGATTCAAAGCCTTCCGTACCTGCAGTTCCCACATAACTGCTGTGTGTCTTTTCTTTGGAGCTGGGGCATTCATGTTTCTCAAGCCCTCTCCTGCTGGCTCTCTACCTCAAGATAAAGTAGCCACTATTTTTTATACCATTGTGGGTCCAATGCTGAATCCTTTCATCTATAGTTTGAGGAACAAGGATGTCCACTCTGCACTGAGCAAGATGTGGAAGAAAAGCTCCACTTTCATCTCAAAGCTGTGAGTTTGCTATAGATCCTGATTTTAGCAAGATACGTGACTATAAATTCTTAGACAGAAAAAGAACTCATAATAGTATGAAAGTGATATAATAATAGAATTAATACTTAGTTTCAGGACTAATTTCACAAGTCAGAACAATGCATGTAAGTGTGGCTTGAGGCGTCCACCCATCCATTAAGCATCTGCAGAATAGTCCATTTCCCAGTTTCCTTTAGGAAATGTTTTGTTGCATGGAGAAAAAGCTGGAATAATAGTAACGTCTTGCACGACTTCATGGGAGGGATGTGATGATACAGGGTCCAGTTATGTGTTCCCTTGCAAACAACCTTTTTGACTTTTTTTCACATTTTATTATTATTTCTATCATTTTATAGTACAGTTCCATATTCCATTATCTCCTCCCCAAGTCCATTCCTGCGCCCCCCCCCAGTTCCTTTATATCATTACTAACATATAGGTCTTCATACTCAGTCATATGTTCATCATTGCAGGCATGGACAATGGCAGAGAGTCCATAATCCTATTGTCAAAATATAATATAAACAGTTTCACTGTAAGTCCATTTTTGTCTGTAAACAGAAATGCATACCACACTGCATCCTCACATCTGGTTGTTAGTCTCCTTTACATAACTACTGTACATTCCCTTAAATGAAAACTCATGATACAAAATCAATAATAGAAAGAAAAATAGAAATTCACAATACCATGAAGTTAAATGACATGTTACTAGTTATGACAGCCTCCAATACACAACTACTGTACATTCCCTTAAATGAAGATCCACAAAATAAAATCAACATCCGAGAGAAAAAAGAAATTAACAACACCAAGAAGTTAAACAACATGCTATTAAATGTCTAACGTGTAGCTGAAGAAATGAAAATCAAGAACCTTCTTGAAGAAAATGATGCCACTGCATGATCTACGAGTCACTGAATGATTTAATCAGAAGAAAGTGTTTTGAAGAGATGAAACCAACAGAAAACAACAAAACCCATGTGATAGAGTTTCCGCTGATCTTTGTTGGAGTGTGTCTCCTCCAGACAATAAACAGATGGGTTTTGCTTTTTTAATCCAGTCTACTAATCTATGATGTTTGATTGAGCTTAAGCAATTTACATTCAGAGTTAAATATACATAGGTGGTACTTTGGTCCTGTCATTTTAGGAATGGGTTGTTCATTGATTTAGTCTTCTGTTGTTAGTCTACTGGGATGTTCTTCCCCTTTGCCTTTGGTTTTGGTAAGTGCTATTCCTCTTCTCTGTCAAGAGAACATCTTGAAGTATCATTTGTAGGGCAGGTTTGGAAGAGGCAAATTCTTTTAGCTTTTCTTTACTGTGGAAGAATTTTATTTCATTTTCAAAGATGAAAGAAAGCTTTGCAGGGTATGTTATCCTATGCTGACAATTTTTTTCTTTTAGAATCTGGAATATGTCACTCCATTCTCTTCTTGCCTGTAGAGTTTCCTGTGAGAGATCTCCTGTGAGTTTAATTGGCATTCCTTTATATGTCAATTGATGTTTTTCATGTGCACATTTAAGGATCTTTCCCTTATGTTCAATTGAAGAGAGTTTGATAATCATATGTCTTGGTGAAGATCGCTTTTGATCAAGCCTGTTGGGAGTTCTGTGTCACTCCTGGATCTTGTTTCCCAATTCTTTCTCCAGATTAGGGAAATTTTCCTTGATTATTTCATTAAATATATTTGCAATCTCAGCTTCTCTTTCTGCACCTTCTGGGACTCCCATAACTCTTATATTTGGCCTCTTAATAGTGTCTTTCAATTCTTGAATACTTTTTTTGGCCTGATCCAGCTCTGTTTCCAGCTTTTTGTTTGCTTCCCCCTGGTGACAGGAGATATCTGCCAATTCTGAGATTTTTTTCTTCTGCTTGCTTCATTCTATTTTGGAGACTCTCCACTGTACTTGTAATTTGCTCTGCTGTGTTCTTAATTTCTGATATACCAGCCTTGATTTGCTTTACTGCTTCCTTAAATTCTTTGAACTCTTGCATGAGCTTCTCATTTTTGACCAGAATCTTCAAAATGAGTCTTATGGATTCTGTGTCCCCCATTTTCTCGATGTCTTCCTCAGTTAACTCTAAGGTTGGCATAGGGTTTTGCTCCTTTGCAGGGGAGTGCTCAGTAATATTCATTGTGCCTTTGTTTCTTCTTTTGCTCTTGATCATTGTACTTCTGGTTAGCAGAGTCTTCTTCTTGGGGCAAGTTTCTAAGCTGTATTACCCACAGGTCTACAATGCGATTTTACTTATTGCAGTTGGCACACAACTCTTTGCTTGCAGCCACTTGTGCCACAACCTCCAGCGAGTTACAGGTCTGGGTTCTTATGTCAGATATCCACCGTGGTCTCCACAGCCCCAGCTCTTGGCTCACCACTCTCCACCTCCTGTGATACTGTGCTGAGGCTGCACTGTTGTCTCTGCAACCTTTCTTCCTCTTCCGGTTGGAGTGGGTTCCAGGATTAGAGAGACACCAGGTGTCCTATCTAGTTAGGTTGTTGGTGTGGCTGATCTTGCTGGAACTTGTTGGACGTTAGGTCTGGGTGCCACACGGACCTGGTAGGTGGTGGAGTTCTGTCTGGTGTTGGAGTTCAGATCGCAGTGCTGGAGTATCAATCACTGCAACGCCACACTGCTGTGCCCGCTGCTTTCCTGTGTGTGTCAGTCTCCAGGTACTCCTCTGCTGTTGTTCTCTCCTTTCCTATCTCCTGAAATATGTCCTCTCTGCTTCATCCTGATTAAATGTTTCTCCGTCTGATCAAACCTGTCCTTACCCTATTCCTCCATCTTGATTCTCTGCAAAAAATTTTTTATACAAATGCTCATCAATCCTTAAGTGAGGAACATTTCCACCAAATAGGTTTAAAAATCTTAATTCAACATTAATCATAATTTTAAAACATTTAGTTTAATATTAGATTGTTTTTCTCTAATATGTTGCAGTCCAACCTCTATCATCTTTCCATTTGTCTAAAGCCTCTAAAGAAGTAAGTAAGTTAAAAGGCCATTAGTAGGACACTACCAAAACTGCTTGGTGTCTTTCTGAGAAAAGAACATTAGATGTACAACAGTAATCAAGACCAAGCAATCAACAGATGAATTCCCCTCTGAGGACGTGGTGGCAAGTGGAGGAGAGAAAAGACAAATCTGCCAATTTCCTCATGCTGGACATCTACCTCCAGAATTATTGAAAGGATAAATATTTGTCAATGTAGTAACACAGTTCATGGTATTTTGTTATGGTAGAGTTAGCTCACTAACACAGTCAGAAATTGGACATATTTTTTAGTTTTTTGTAACGCACAGGGACAAAAATGGAAAGCAAAACAAAATAAAAAAATAACTAAGTAAAATAGAACCAAAGCACTCATGCTTTGGTGGAACAATTTTAAGTAGTTCAGAGAAGGAATCAACAGTGTGTTTGTAAATTCAGATGAATGGATAAAGGAAATTTGGCATAAAACCCCAAAAGAATATTTCTCAGTCACAGAAAAGTATAAAAGAATAAAATCTGTGTTTTTAAGTAAAATGTATGAAATTGGAGGATACACTGTTGAGTGAAATTAAATGGTAATATTGCTCCAATTGTGCTCCCTGTCTCCATCACTTCTATCCACCATCCTCTTTCATTCTTATTTTCTTTAAATTTTTACAGTGACATCCTTTCAATTTACTTTATAACCATGAGTCTCATACTCCATCAACTGAAGACTTCAACAAATAGTAAGCAGAAAAAAAAAAAACCCACTGTGTCTCAAGAGTGTAGACATGGACTAGTTCACTGCATAAAATATCCACTTGGGAAATAACAGGGAAAAATGTTGAATATTTAGAAATGCTAAAAATTGCCAGTTGTTTTGAAAAAAAAATCAAGGTGCAATGAGATAGCACTTTACAACTACCTGAGGATTTGAAATCAATACCAGTTGCCACACTAGGTTCTGACATGCATGTCGAGAAGCTGGTCACTCTTGTGTTGAGGGGATATAAAACAATACTATTGCCATTCTGGAAGACAGTTTGATTTAATGCAGTAATCATGGAGCTTCCATTGGCCCAGACGTTGTATTCCTGGGCATTTATCATAGATAAATGAAATTAGACTCACACACAAAGCATCTTGTGCTCAAGTGTCATACCTGATTTTATCTTCATGCCCTTAAAGCAAATTTGTCAGATTCTCTCTTATATATGAACAAATAAACAAACTATCAGAATTCCATATTAGTGTGGTATAGTTATCAGAAAAATAAACTACTTGTTGATGAAGCAATGTGTGGATATGCAAAGAAGTATTATATGAAGAAATAATGCAATCCTAAAAGGTTATATGGGCACTAGTGCCATAACCCAGCTGCTAACATCCTCTGCTGGCCTACACTGGGATCACATATGGGCACTGGTTTGTGTCCCAGATGCACTGCTTCCCATCTTTCTCTCTGTTTGTGGCTTGGGAAGTCAGCCAAGGACTGCCCAAAGCCTTGGACCCTGCACCAATGTGGGAGACCCAGAAGAAGCTCCTGGCTCTTTCTTTTGGATTGGCTCAGCTCCAGCGATTTCGACCGCTTGGGGAATGAATCAGCGGATGGAAGATTTTCCTCTGTCTCTCCTCCTTTCTGTATATCTGATTTCCAACTAAAATAAGTAAATCTTTTATTAAAAGTTTATATGTACTATATGTTTCAATTTCTGAAACATTGCTGAAATGATAGAATTATAGAAATAGAGACCGACTATTGAACTGTGAAGTTAGACTTGGTTGTGGGGTCCAGTGGTAGCCTAGTTGCTCAAGTCCTTGCCTTACATATGCTGGGATTCCTTAGGGGCACCAGTTCTAACAGCAGAAGCACCACTTCCAATCCAGCTCCCTGCTTGTGGCATGGGAAAACAGTTGAGGACCGCCTAAAGCTTAGAACCCTGCATCTTTGTGGGAGACCTGGAAGAGGCATGAGTCTCCTGGCTTTGGATTGGCTCAGTTCTGGCCATTGCGGACAGTTGGGGAATGAATCAGCAGAAGGAAGGTCTTCCTCTCTGTCTTTCCTCTTCTCTGTATATTTGCATTTCAAACAAAAATAAAAAAAATCTTTAAAAGAAGAACTTGGTTGTGGTACCTTGGCTGTGGCACAACAGGTCCAACTGCCACCAGCACTGCTCGCATGAAATGTGGGTGATGACTTGGGTCCTGGCTGCCCCATGTCTGACACAGCTCCTAGTGGAGCACCTGGGAGAAGCAGTGGATTACAGCCTGGGAGCCTGGGCACCCACAGACCTCTGTGGGAGACTCACATGAAGCTCCTGGCTTCTGGCTTTGGCTTGGCCTTGCCACAGCTGTTGCAGGTATCTAGGGCACAAATTGTTGCATGGAAAAATCTCTCTCCCTTTGGGTTTTCTTTCTGTAAGTTTGCCTTTTAAACAGATTTTGTATTTATCCTTTTGTCTGTAGCTGTATTATTTTAAAATAGAAGATATAATTGCAGAGAAACTGGGGAGAAAGAGATTTTGTAGTTTTTTGGTTCACTCTCTTTTTGTTATTTTTTTTTAAAGATTTATTTTATTTTTATTGGAAAGGCAGATATTCAGAGAGGAGAGACAGAGAGGAAGATCATTCGTGCGATGATTCACTCACCAAGTGAGCACAACGGCTGATGCTATGCCGATCCGAAGCCAGGGTGCAGGGTCCCAAAGCTTTGGCCGACTGCTTTCCCGGGCAACAAGCAGGGAGCTGGCGCCCATATGGGATCCCAGGTGTGCAAGGCGAGGACCTTAACCACTGCGCCATCACGCCGGGCGCTTGGTTCACTCTCAAATTTGTTGCAATGGCTGTGTTTGGGCCAGTCCAAAGCCGGGTGCCAGGAGTTGCCTAGGGACTTCCTACTTGGCATTAGGGGCTTCAAGGATTTGGCTCAATCTCTGTTGATCTCCCAGGCCATAACCATTACCCTGGGCTGTAAGTGGTATAGCTAGATCTTGATCAGTGCTCATATGGGATTCAAGTGCCACACATGGAAACCCAGCACCCTATGCCATAATTCTGCACTGATATTTTGAATATTAACATGGCTTGGCAAGACTGGTAGTTGCACAGTAGAAGAAAAGTAATCTGCAGTTGTAGGAGTTTCCCAAGACCAAAAGAGATAGCAGGGCAGCAGCCATGTCATGGCATATTTCAAGTGGCATTCCGGCACCTGCCCACAAATGTTCCTGCTTTGGAATATCAGATGAGGTTTCCTTATCTGGGAGATTGGAATCAGCTCATTACTTTTGTCTTAGATGGAATGAAAAATGTGTAGTGAATCCGGGCAACTAGCATAAAATGAGAAGCAGCATAACTCAGGACACAAGTGAAAATGCAGTCCTCTTAGAGGAAAGCAAGGTTGAAGCTTTTAGAAAATTTACTAGCACAATGCGAATTTTCCCCAGGATAGACAGGCACCAGACACTCATTTCAGTAGGCAATCCATATCTGACATGAAGAGGAAACTAGAGATTCTGCCTAATGACTCCCAGATGCCATTACACCTACTGGCAGATATGTGCTTTGGAGCCAGGAGAGGGACAAAGTAGGACTGAGGAAGAAGAGGGGGTGCCTGTCATAAAGATGCAAGGCCCAATTCCCTGAGGGGGCACTAGCTTCACTACTACCTCAGGGACACCAGGGACAGGGTAAGTCTGGAGACTCTGCATCTGGGCCACACAGATCCTCTGATAGTGAATGTCAGCATTGTAAGCCAGATGGGCACTGCATGAAGGACTGTCCTTGTTCACAGAAGAAGGGAAGCTCCCTGGGCCTTAGTTTGTGTGACAACAGAAAGGGCTCCAGTGGGAGATCAGCTGGGTTTCTGGAGTCGCCCGGATCAACTTGTACCATAGTAGTCAAGATTGTTTCCTGGAAATCACTTCTGAAGGAATCGGGCCATTTTGTGGGATTCCGCTGAGTGATTTTCATCATCCACTGCACTTTTACTACAGTTGACATTTGTCCTGAGGCGAGTGTTGCAGAATCAGCACACTTGCACATGGAGCTATGAAGCAGTCATACTCTAAGAAACCACACTTCGAAGGTGATCAATTACTCAATTCTGTTACTAAATCCGGTCATATTGGTGAAGGCAGCTACATGTGTGAACAAACTGGAAGGCCTATTAGCCTACAGGAGGTTATACATGGACAAAACCTTTTTACTCAATCTATTTTTCCAAAAGCCTGCTGCTTATGACTGGATTCCACAACAGTGGGAGGGATTGAAGTGAAATTTGACAGAGACACCAAATACGCATTCCCCATCTCATGTGCCCATGCTGGCATTAAGAAGGGTCTGCCTAGTGCAAAGGGTTTCCCAGTTTAATATCAAGAGACACTGAGTGTCTCTTCAGCAGTACTGTTGCACAGGGAGATTGAGGTAATTTACTGTGAGGAGCACTCAAAGGAAATACTCAGACCATTAAAGGAAATAACTCAGCTGATATAACTGCCAGCTGGCATCCTTCCAGGCCACAGAGACTCAGGCAGTCTTGAACCTTGTCTCAGAACCTACTTGCCTGTAGTTTCCCAAGCTCCTCAGAAAGGAGATATGAGCAAAGGGATAGGGACTGAAAATGGTGCTGGTGGATGTTTGAAATGTGATGCCTAAATTTTCTTTCCTTAGACAAGAAGTCATTAAGTCCTTATGGCTCTTAACCTGGAGAGTGATGCATGACTGCACTGTGATCCAGCTGTTTGTGTGAAAGGAGACCTTATCCAGATGGTAAAACCTGTAGGGGGCCTTGTGAACCATGCAACACTGGGTGGTTGAGCAGCCTTATCAACTCACTCAAAAAGGTGGCAGAAGTGGCTCAGCTCTGAATGACGCTGTTCCACACTTTTGAGTTGAAATAAGACGCTGGGCTTTATGCTAGATATGTGTTTGCAAGGAACGAATCTCAACTGAAATTGAACTGTGGTTATGCAACAAGGTGGAGGAATCCACCATGGGGGGAGGGGTATGGGAGGGGTAGGGGGAATCCCCAGTGCCTATAAAACTGTATCACATAATACAATGTTAATAACAATAAAAAAAAAAAGAAATGCAAGCTCTTGAGCAAATGTGGCCCTTGCTTCACTGGGAAATAACTCAACATGAGTGCAAAGAGCCTTAGGAATCACCTGCAATACACATTCTTCCCAGAGGCCACAAACCTCAGGAAAAGCAAAAACCTGTACAGCAGTTCTTCTTCTAATAGTCAAATAAAAAATAGAATAGACTATTTTTTTCTTCTTTCTGCTCTTGTTTTGTTTTCCTATTTACTCAAATACTCCCGTGGTTTTATTTTAAACAGTTAATAATTATTTTTTCTTTTAAAAATATTTATTATTATTATTATTATTATTTTACAATCTTGACATAATTTTGGCAAAAAGGTTCATGGAAGAGAGGAAGATGGGCAAGACAATTAGTTCTGTATTGTTTACTTAGTATATCTGATGGGATTTCAGGGAGAAGGTCCATTCGGTCTCCCACCTACCTGAGGTCCCACATGTGGGGCATGCTCTTAGGGTCTTGCTCAAGTGGTTTTGATAGTTCAATAGTTCTGAATTGGTGCCACTCTCACCACTCCAAGCATGATTAGGTTGTTGGAGAATCCACTGATTGACCTAGTCCATCACAGAGTCTCCGTTTGCCCAGATTTTCATTGCCAACATATAGCTGAGGTGGTTGATTGACTTGCTCTGTCCTCTGTCATTTGATGGTTAGGGTTCTGAGTCTGGAAGCTTAATTGGGGGGGATGCCCAAAGAAACTTTGTTTGAGATGTTCCCAGAACCAGATTCTTGTATGTAGTAGCAAGCACAGGACCCAGCACAGTGCATTGCCCTGATCAGCTGGTGGTTGCAATTGCTGGGTTGGTTCTGTTTCCATCCCTGTCTTCCACTATAACTAATGGATGTTGCAGTCCAGCCTGGTTCTGCCCAGTTCATACTTGGCCCTCACATAAACTAGTGGGAGCTTCAGCCTAGTCGGACCGACCCACAATAACTCCCACCAGGCACGCCCCCATCCTGGTTTACCAGTATGTGTAGCAGACAAGTTCAGTCTGTCCTACATCCCCTTCTGCTCTCATACATGTCAATGGGTATTAAAATCTTGTTCTATCTAACCAGCTGAACTATCCAGCCTTCACGGATTTTGTTGGGTGTCTCTCTGTCTAGCCATATCAGGCCCAGTCCTAGTTTTTGTGCCCCTGTGTGAGGGGTGGTAATCTAACAGGAAGGAGCCCACTATTCATCTCTCAGGCCACTCTCACTCCCAGATTATGCCCTCTCCAGGTGGTTCTGTGGTTTAACTTGACAAAACTAGCCCCCAGTGCCAGCTTCTGCCAGCTGATGCTGTGGCTAAGCCCAAACAACCCGTACCCACTCCAATTGTAGATTGCACCAGTAGGAATAATCAGCCCAGCCTGGATTTTCCCTGATCTGGTCCACATGAGGCACACTTGTGTTGTAGCCCAGCCTAGTCTGGTCTGTCTCAATCCCAGATCAAGTTCTCCAATGGGAGTAGCTGTCCAGCTAGGGAACCACCCCTTATTCTCCTGCGGGTTTTGCCCCCTCCCTTCCTAGTTCTCACGTGTGCTGGTTGGGTGCTGAAGTCACATGTGGCACAGGCAATCTCAACTTGGCATTCTGTGTTGTGTACTGCTTTTGTTGTGACTGAACCTGGCTGGACCCACAATCTGTTCCGGTGTTCGGATTTGCCACTGGATGGTGTGAACTGATTAATTATTAATGAAATAATCTGCAGGAGAGAGACAGAGAGGGAGAGTACATGAATTTAAGAACTCATACCCACTGATTTACTTATTAAATTGCTTAAATGGCCAGATCCTTAAAGCTTGGAACCAGGAGTTCAATACTTGACAGAAGTTCAACAACTTGAGCCCTTATTGTTGTCTCTTACAGTCCCTATTCACCACAGCTGGTCAACAGCCTTGAATTGAACCTGGATTCTTCAAAGGGGGATTCTGAGGTTCCAATCAATTCCAAACTCTAGGTTGCATATCTCCTCTTCTGTACTCATAGCATATTGAAATATGAATGGAAACTATCCCTAGGCATTTTCCAAATTGAAACCTTTCTCCTTTTCCTTTCATTGGTCAATGACTTACTTGTATTTGATTTTCCTTGAAAATTTGCTTGTCCAGGACAAACAAATCTGATAGTGCAAATTTTAAAGAATTCATTCTTTTCTGTGTTTCTTCTGGTTGTAAGAATGATAGAATTGATGCAAACAAATAGGTTTCTCTCTTTGAGGGGCATTCTTATTTATTTTTCATACCAACAGTGACAGTTGTGAGAACTCTTCCATTGTAATGTCACTTGCATAAATGTGTTTTTGGAATTACAATTGTGTTACTAATTCAGTTACTCTACTTTGTGGAAAATCATTCATGGGATGATGAATTATCGATACAATTTTTCTTTTGAAGTTATTACCATATTAATCTTTCTAGTTATACACTTTGACTATTATTGAGTGTTGTTGCCTAAAAGTAAAAGTGAAAGTATTGAGTGGCTCCTGTTGTCCTTCTATGGTGAAATTACCCTTGGTTTTTCACCCTTGAGAGCTCCCTCTGCTGACCCAAAGCTGTCTTTGATCGTCAGATCTGTGCCTGTGGTGGCATACACTGAGACATTTGGAGAGACTGCAAGTTCATAGAGGATGGAAACCAGTGATTCTTGCACTAATTGCTTCTTTGTTACTTGTTATTAGAAGTTCTCTTGGCTGCTCTCTGAGAGATCAGAAATGACATGTCACATGCCACAAGTGTGATTGTGCTGCATTCAGGTCTAGAAACATAACACAGGTACGATATAATCCCTTAGTTAGGGGAGAAGAGTTTGCTATAAGCGCTTGGATGTTTGGGAAGGGATTATCATTCTTTCATTCTTTTATCATAAAGTATTTATTGAGGACCTAATACATGTGTGCCAATTATTTCTTACTGATTTGTAGATATTTCATAAATGGATTAAATATTACATCTGCTCTTTTGGAACTCAGATGCTAATATTTGGCTGCAGAAAGCATGTCTACGTGTTGTGGAAAGAAGCAGAACAAGAAACAAATATTTTAATTTTTCATATCCAGAGAGATATGATGTAGAAGAAGGGAATGCCAACCAGTTTTCTGCAGTGGTACATGACTCATTTGGTAGGAATGGTAATGCATGAAAAATGTTATTCCAACAGGGAATGCCATTGTCATAAACTTGTTTGCAAATATAGGACAGGTAATGAGCATTAGCTCCCTTGTACCTCCTTGGGGGAAAGAGAAGAAACACAGGTCTTTCAACTCTCTAATAAGGTCCCTAGGATTTCCTAGCTCATAAAAATCCCATGGGTCATTCTACCAAATAGCTTTTCTGGTACTGGCAAATCCCATTTGTGATCGCCTATGCTGGCAAGGAGACACGGATGAAAACCATCACCAGAAAGTGTTGTGACACATGGTTTCAAAGTTTTTCAGAGACTGAAGAAGCTGCTGTGGCTCCCATGGTTCTAAACTTGTTGAGACTGAAAGAAATGTGCTTGGATCCCAGAGCCTATGAAACTGTGTCACATAATGCAATATAATTAATTAAAAAAAATTAAAAAAAAAAGTAATGTTCTTTCTGGATTGTTTACTGCAATGCTCATCCATGGCAATTCCCTCTCTGTCAGAATAGGAGGTCATCTTTGAATCCTGAAGTCAGAGGGTGAGTGTGTTGATTGTATCTCTCCTGAAAACTCCTTACAATCTTTATGCCTAGCATGCCTCCATATGGTCCATTGCTTTTGTGATGTCAGGTTTGACCTTAGAAGGGTAGAATGGACTGGAGGCACTGTAGTACCCGAGCGTTTGAAAAGTTTCTTAATCTCCTTCCTACAGAATCGTTTGTAGGTCTTTCTTGGAATTCAACTTTAAGGTTTCTCTTTGATTTGTAAGAGAGGTAAATGAAAATGATCATAATTCTTGATTCAGTTCATTCCCCCATCTAGAACACATTCCTAGTATATCAGGCTGGTGATGAGCTGAGTTTTGCTGCTCTAATGCCTCTGTTTTTCCACTTCTCACAGAGACATCTGAGGGAAGAATGGCCTCAGAAAATGACTCTTCAGTGACTGAGTTTGTCCTGCTGGGATTAACACAACAGCCAGAGCTGCAGCTGCCCCTCTTCTTCCTGTTCTTAGGCATCTATGTCATGGCTGTGGTGGGGAACCTGGGCCTGATTGTTCTCATTGTTCTGAACTCTCACCTGCACACTCCCATGTACTACTTTCTCTTCAACCTTTCCTTTGTGGACCTCTGCTACTCCTGTGTCATCATACCCAGAATGCTGATAAGTTTTGTGAAAGAAAATGTCATCCCCTATGCTGAGTGCATGACTCAACTCTTTTTCTTTGGTTTCTTTGTAATTGATGAGTGTTGCATCTTGACATCAATGGCTTATGACCGTTATGTGGCCATCTGCAAGCCCCTGCTGTACAAGGTCATCATGTCTCCTCAGATCTGCCTTGTGTTGACAGTTTGGGCATATGCAATGGGGTTTGTGGGTGCTGCGGTCCACACTACATGCATGCTGCGACTCACCTTCTGTGATGACAACATCATCAATCATTACATGTGTGACATTGCTCCTCTACTCCAGCTCTCATGCACAAGCACCTACATCAATGAGTTGGTGATTTTTGTTGTGTTGGGAATCAACACAGCCGTGCCCAGTGTCACTCTCTTTGTTTCCTATAGCCGGATCCTCTGTAGCATCCTGCACATCCGTTCTTCCAATGCCAGGTCCAAAGCGTTCAGTACCTGTAGCTCCCACATAATAACTGTGTGTCTTTTCTTTGGATCGGCAGCACTTACATACTTCAAGCCTCTTCCTGGTGAATCTCTGGCTCAAGGAAAAGTATTTTCTATTTTTTACACCATTGTGTGTCCAATGATGAATCCTGTCATTTATAGCTTGAGGAACAAAGATGTGCATGTTGCATTGAATAAGATGTTCAGAAGAAAATGGTCTTTTTTTGAATATGTATAGCTATGCATGTCAGTTATGTCAGTTTTTGGTTGATCAAATGATACAAAAATCCTTGAGGAAAAGATTAAGAGATTACAAATGCACATGATTTGGATAATAGGAAAAATTTATTTAATTGCATTAATCACAAGTCAAGTCAATGTGACCCAGTAGAATGTCAGCCTTTCAATATAGGTGTGTTTTCAGAGGAAAAACTTGCATATAATCACACCAAAAAAATTGTGAATGTTTTTTCTCAGACTCATCTAGACTTGCAGTGAAGTTGTGTTCATGGTTTTATCAGGTTGATGAACTTAGATACATATGTGTATTCTTAATGCCAGAGCCCTCTCTCTGATTGTTACCACATGTTTATTTTTTGGCATTGCTCTATTTCCACACAAAGTGAACTGGGGGTGATGTTTTTCCCACTTTGGTATCTGGACTGTTCACTGCTTTATCTCTGGAGATCATGAGACATAGAGAAGGAATATGTACTTATGGTCCTGGTCAAGTACACGAAACACATAACTGTATGGAATAGCACACTCACACACACCAAACTTTCTATAGCATGGATCTCAGAGCAGGTGCGTAAGTATTTGGACATCCTGTGTTTTCATTTGGCAAGACTTTATTATAAATTTTTACAAATGCTTGTTACAGAAATCATTTTCTTCCTAAATAAATTTCAAACTCTAACATCATTATCAGTCTTTTCTCGTATTTTTCATTCATTATTATTTTTTTATTGTTAGTTACATTGTATTATGTGAAACCGTTTTATAGGTATTGGGATTCCCCCCACCCCTCCCACAACCCTCCATCCATGGTGGATTCCTCCACCTTGCTGCATAACCACAGTTCAAGTTTAGTTGAGATTCCTTCGTTCATTCATTATTTAAACCAGAAGATTACATGGCATAAATAATGTAGTATTTAGTAAGGAAATGCTTGATGTGTATCTACCCTGTACCAGGTGTTTCTAATTTCTATGATCTGAAGGATGATAAAGATGGAATGTGTGAGGTCTCAGAGGGCTGATTGTTTAGACAGATACAGATGAAGGGCAGGTGCTCTTGAGGAGACATGCATGTGAGGACATGTGATGGGGAGGTTATGCAGAATGATCACATGAAGGTGATGATACAGAGAGTATGTGTGAGCTACTTTAGAGTGGGTGTTTAGGAAGGGTCTTTGTGAGGAGGTGCTGGTGAGTATCCTGAGTGCTGAGGACAAAAGGGATGCATGCACAGGAGCATTCCATGCAGAGGTTGCTGGGGCCAGGTCCTAGAGGAGGTGACCTCCAGCTGTGTGTGTGGGCACTGTGGCTGTGATGTGGTGGAAAGGGCTACCATATGGGCATTGGTTCTGGCCTAGGCTGCTCCACTTATTGGTCAACCACCTTCTTATGGCCTGGAAAAAGCCTCAAAAGATGTCTGTTCTATTGGAGACCCAGATGAATTGGCTTTCTCCAGCTTGGTTCTCGTATAGCTTTTGTGGCCATTTGGGAGGTGAAACAGTGGAGGAAATATGTTTCTCTTTCTCTCTCTGCTTCACCCTAACCTAAGTTTGGGTAAGTGTTACTTTCAAATAAATATACAGATCTTCAGTCTAATACTCTCCCAACTTAGCTATTTCGACCCTTCATTAAATATACAGATCTTAAAACACAAAGATAAAATTAAAAAGCCCACAAAATGTCAAGCTTTAATCTGTCTATACTGAAATCTTCAGTGACATTTCAATGTAGTATAAATCTCTTT
Source organism: Ochotona curzoniae (assembly GCF_017591425.1). NCBI lineage: Eukaryota > Metazoa > Chordata > Mammalia > Lagomorpha > Ochotonidae > Ochotona > Ochotona curzoniae. The sequence goes on along the minus strand of NW_024465573.1, from coordinate 1,829,598 downwards.
CGTTAATAAATATTGATATACATATAGGTGCATTTCCGTAAAATTAAGTTGCCTCAGCTGCAGCCCCCAGAGACTCATTGTGTGTCAAATGTCTTTAAAGAAATGAGCAAGTGAAATGCCATGATGGCCTTTTGTGTTGTTTTAAAGATGAGGAAATTGGAATGAGCAAGAGATGCTGAGCAACACACTGGAAGGGCCCCACACACTGGGGAACCATCTCTATTGCAGGTGTTAGATCTTGAGTCCTAGTTTTTTTTTTTTGTTTGTTTGTTTTGATAGTTTTGCACAGTTAATTAGGGTGCAAAGTGTCAAGGGTTAGAGGAAAGTGGGTAAGAACATTGTTTCTACATTCTCTCTTTAAATTCCTGTATCCGTTTGAAGGGGGAAGAGTATAAAGGGAGAAGCCACCCCATCCTCCCGATGCCATCCCCTAGATTCCTGATGTGGGGCATGCTCCAAGGGTCCTGCTCAGGTAGTTTCGATTGTTTAACTGTTCTGAATTGCTGCTGATCTCACCACTTCAAGCACAATGAAATGTGTGTAGAATTCACTGGTTGACATAGCCCACTTTAGATTCTCCATTTGTCTAGATTTTCACTGCCAACATTTGGCTTGGGTAATTGATCAATTTGTTCTGTCCTCCAACCTGCGTTATCGTATCAGGTGTCCTGTTTAGGTTCTAATGTACTACCATATCTTCCATGTGCAACTGGCAATACTGTTCACTGCTTTGTCTAAGTCACTGAGGGGCCCAGCTGATACATGTACTCCATGATCAGACCATGGAACCTACAATTCTCTCTATTGTTGGGGTTCTGAGTCTATTGGCTCAGTTGAGGGAATCCCCAGAGAAATCATATTTGAGATGGTTCCAGATCTGATTCTTGTGTGTACTTGCCAATACAGGGTCCGGCACAGTCTGTCACCCCAGTCAGCCTGGTGGCTCAGTTCTGTCTCCAGGCTTTTTTCTACACATACTAATGGGTGTTGCAGTCCAGCCTGATTCTGATCAGTACACACCTGGCTATCACACAACCAAATGCAGCCAACCAAACCAGTGGGAGCTGCAGCTTAGTAGGAACAACTCACAATAGGCCCCACCAGGCACGTGCCCTGCCCTGGTTCCCATGCTTGCCAATATGTACAGCAGACTGGTCCACATTCCATTCTGCTCTCATATATGTCCATTGGCATTTAAGCCTTGTCCATCCCAACCAACCTCACTATCCAGTCCACACTGGTCTTGGTAGGTACCACTCTGTCTAGCTATACCGGCTCTAGTCCTGATTGTTGTGCTCAGCAGTCAGTGTAGCAACGCAAGAGGGAGGTGACCACTGTTTCCCTGATGGTCCCATTCCCACACCCAGATCTTGCACTCTAGGTGGTTCTGCAGTTTAGCTTAACAGTATTTGCCCCCAGTATTAGCATCTGCCAGCTGGTGCTGCAGTAAAGCCCAACCATCCCTCTCCCATGCTTGCTTATGCATGCACCAGTAGAAACAGTCCATCCAGCCTGGCTTTCCCTCTGTCCAAATCATATGCAGGCCAACAGGTGTTACAGCCCTGGTCAGTCTGGTCTATCCCTGATCCCAGCTCTCATGCTCACCAATGAGAGTAGTGGTTCAGCAGGGGAGCTCCACACAGCTCCACTACTGTGTTTGTTCCCTACCCCCGAGTATCGCATGTGCTAGTTTAACATCGCAGCCCAGTCTGGCTTGGTCGGCCTCACCTTGACATTTGCCAGGAGGTGCTATAGCCTGGCCCGGCCTGTTGGCACTACCATCCTCCCCCAGTTCAAGCTCACAATGGTGGGAGTTACCACCTAGTCCAGACCAGTTAAGTCAGCCTCCAGTGCTGGCCCTAATATAAACTGGCTGGTATTGCGGTCCAGCATGACCCACAGATCATTCTGGTTCTCAGATATACCAGCAGGTAATGTGAACTTGCCTAGCCTGGCTTGGCCCCGATCTGAGCCAAATGTATGCCAATGGGGACTGTTGCCCAGCCGGATATGAGCTACTTCCTGTCTTGGTTCTTGCACTCACCTGAAGGAGCTGTGTCCAAAAAGAGGAACTCCCCAATCTCCTCCATTAAAACCTCTGTCAATGTCAGATCTTGCACTCACAGATGGGTCCATGGGCCAGCTCTACTTAGTCCACCTTCCATTCTGGTAGGAACAGTGGCCTTTTGTGACTGGCTTTCACCCATTCCAGTTTTTACTGTTGGGGGTTGCAGCCCAGCCAAGTCAGGTGCACACCCAGATACAGCTCATATACGGGTCAGCAGGGACAGAGACCTAGCCCAGCTCATCCTGCACCAATCCTGGTTCTCACGAGCTCCAATGGGTGCTGAATCTAGCTCAATCTTTCACACCCCAGACCCAGTCCACATCCATGCTAAAGGACACTGTAGCTATGTCCATACCAGACTGTAGCCCCCATTCTGGCTACACAACTCAGGCAGGGCATCTCCTTAGCTTCCCAACCAGGCTTAATCTCAGTCACAGACCTCACATGTGTCAGCGGTATCTCTGACCCAACTTGGCATAGCACCTTACCTGTCCTGGCCTTTGCCTTTGGATGCTGTAGCTTGGTCTGGTCTGACCTACTCCCAGTCCCAACTACTGATGGCGGGTGCTGCTACATGGCCCTGCTCAGTCTGCTCCCATCCCAGGCTCATGTAAACTGATAGGTTTGATAGCCTAGCCTGGAATGACCTAACCCCTAGCCTGGTTTTTGTATTGCCAGTGGCCTAAGTTCTGCTCAAACCTGTCTGGTCTGTCCCCTTCCAAAACCAACCCCCACACTTACCAATGCATAGGGCTACCTTACCCAACCTGTGCATCCACCAGGCCTGGCCCATATGCTCCCCAGTGGGAGCTATGACCCAATGGGGGAGTTGCCCAGGTTCACCCACTTGGCTCACTCCCAGACCCACTGCCAGAGAACCACCCAGCACAGCCTGCCATCTCCATCCCAGCCTTTATATGAACTGGTGAATATTGTGGCCCAGCCCACCCCACAGCCTGTTTTAGGGTGTGCATCCAGGTGCTGCATCCTGGACATGCCCAGCCTGTTCCAAGCCTTAGTACCCATGAGTGTTGACAGTTTCTGTGGTCATGCCTAGCTCATCCCATTACTACTCCAACTCTTAAGCTAACCAATGGGACTTCTCTTTCTATAGGATTAGGCCCACATATCCCCACAGAATCCACCCCCTGGTTCTCTTGTGTGCTGGTTAGTGTCATGGCCCAGCCTTGAGTCACCCATCCACTGTTCTGACACTCACTGTCAGAGCTCACTAGGATCTAACCCTGCCAGATAGGCCCCCATCCATAGCTTTTGTGTGAGCTGGCATTGGTGGTTAGCAATATTCCATGCTAACAAGCCCAGCTCAGAACTCCCAGGTGGGCCTTTGCATCAAACTGACCCATAAATGTTTTCCAGTCTCTCCACTCCAAACCATCATGTCTAGGTCCTCTCACTTACCTAGAGTACAGTGGCCTTATCATTGAGAATCCTTCTGGAACATTCCTTGCCTACATGTAAGGTGTCCTTAGCAAAGATGTCCCTCAGCAATAATTCCTTATGGGGGCATGAATCCATAGGTCATCACCTGGTGATCCCTGAAAATCTACCGCCCTAAGCAGCCAGAGCATGCTGCTGTATAGCCTGAGTGACAACAGCACAGGGTGAAACCCTTGGGCTGCCTGAGCATTTGGCAGATCAGCGTGAGGCAGCATGCCTCTTGCCCCTATTCTTGATGGTAACTGGGATTGCTCCAGTAGATGCTGAACCCCAGTCCTATTATCTAGGTTCTATTTTTTTCAGGTTATTTTACAAACTAAAATAATGAATTTATAAATAGTCAAAGCAAAATACATCTCTAGATTAAAACATGAAATAAATACTTTGTATTCAGACTAGTTCAATAAGAACACAAATTCTTTTCCATATAACTAGACTTCATTCATTCAATTTCTTTGATTAAAAGTCAGTGTTTCCAAGTCATCATTGTTTGACTTCTGTGTTTGTTCTATATATGTATGTATATTTGACTATATATAATATATAATTTATTTATTTGCTACATGTAAATATATATAACATGTACATATTAATATATAATATATAACATGTAATCAAATATTAGCAAGCTAATATCATCATATATGTGTGTGCTATATATATTATACACATATAATAGATTTATACATTATATATAATCTAATATATATTCAATATATATTTAAGTGTATACCTGTAAAACTATATTATAGATGAATAATATAACACACACATATGAGTATATTAGCTTGCTAATCTTACCACAACAACATATGACAGATTGAGTGACTACATGGACAGAACTTATCCTCTCCCAGTTTTGGAGTTAGTGGTTGGCACATTTGGTTTCTCCTTAGGTGTTTCTTCTTGATCGCAGAGCTGCCCTGCCCTGAATCCTCACAGGCTATTTCTTCTATCGATTACTCGCCACTGCTTGACTGTGCACATCTGTTTCTTATTTTACAAGGGCATAAAGCAGTTTGGTTATAATAATAACAATGTGACCTAATTCAGTTACTTCTTTAAAGGCCTGAGTCACATGAAGAGGCAGTGGGTGTGAAGACTGCAATATGTTAGGGAAACAGCTCAATCCATAGTGAGAATTTTTGCCAGCCACAAAGGAAGGGCGTCTCCCCAGTGAAAAGAGTTTTTCAATTCAATATTATGAGAAGATGTAAAAATTACTACACTCAGCATTGATGCCCAAAGCAATCGTGGCAACTCACTGTCAGGAATGTCAATAGGACATGTGCTCAGATCTTAAAGTGAATAACCTAGCTGATACAACTGCCAAGATGGTAGCCTGCCAGGCCTTAGAGAACTGGGAGTCTTGATTATTTTAATTTTTATTTTTAATGGTTTTTTTTATGATACTGTTCCATAGGCTCTTAAATGTTCTACTTCCCCTCTTCAAATCACCTCTCCCTACTGATTTCCCTTTATTATTACATTGTGTAGTCCTTCATGAACAATCATAGGTCCATCATTCAAGTGTATACTGATATATAGGTATGGATAATGACGAGGAGTTAGTACCTTATTTTCAGGGTATATTTAGCAGTGTCTATCTTTGACTCAGATGTAGAGATGCATACTGCAATGTGTCTTCACATCTGGATGTGATAGCCTCTGTTATACTGTAGCTATATATATATGTCCTTGTATAAAAAAGCCAGAAAGCAAAATGCACAACAGGAAGAATAGTTAATGCACAGCAACATGAAGCTAAATAACATGTTACAGAATGACCAGTGTTGCTAAGGCAATGAAAAACAAGATGATCAAAATGCTTTGTGAAAAAAACACTGCTACTGCATGACTCATGTGGCACTGAGGAATCAATAAGAGAGAGAGAGAGAGAAAGAAAGAGAGAAACAACAACAGAAGTTCTATGAAGAATGACAATGAAAACAAAAATACTAAAATTCATGGGATGTGGCCAAGACAGTACTGAAAGGGACATTCATAACACCAGGTGCCTACAAAGTTTTGAAATGTGTCAAGCAGATGATCCAAGTTCTTGAGCTTTTAATTCTTGTTGTAGGAGACTTAGCTATAAGCTCCCAATATTCCTCAGTAAAGGAGACATGGACACATGTGCAAGCAGATGGTTAAAACAGGATGTAAATGGTTTGTATTTCAGAGGCAGAACATCAGCAACTTATCAATACATGCTTGGGATGCTTTGCTTGGGAAGATATTCTGTAATTAATGGGTAGATGAAACAGAACAGAGAGAAAAGAGAAGGCAAAAGAGGAGAAGAAGAAATGGGGCCCAGCATGATAACATAATGGTTAAAGTCCTCATCTTGCATGCCCGGGACCCCATATAGGCACCGGTTTTATTGCCGGTGGCCCAGCTTCCCATCCAGCTCCCTGCTTGTGGCCTGGGAAAACAGTCAAGGATGGCCCAAAGCCTTGGGACCCTGCATCCCTATGGGACTTCTGCCCTTCTTGTGTTTTCCTATTTACTCAAATATTCCCATGGCTGCATTTTAAACAATTAATTATTGATGAAAGAATCTTCAGGGAAGAGACAGAGAGGGAGAGTACATGAATTTAAGAACTCATACCCACTGATTTACTTATTAAATTGCTTAAATGGCCAGATCCTTAAAGCTTGGAACCAGGAGTTCAATACTTGACAGAAGTTCAACAACTTGAGCCCTTATTGTTGTCTCTTACAGTCCCTATTCACCACAGCTGGTCAACAGCCTTGAATTGAACCTGGATTCTTCAAAGGGGGATTCTGAGGTTCCAATCAATTCCAAACTCTAGGTCGCATATCTCCTCTTCTGTACTCATAGCATATTGAAATATGAATGGAAACTATCCCTAGGCATTTTCCAAATTGAAACCTTTCTCCTTTTCCTTTCATTGGTCAATGACTTACTTGTATTTGATTTTCCTTGAAAATTTGCTTGTCCAGGACAAACAAATCTGATAGTGCAAATTTTAAAGAATTCATTCTTTTCTGTGTTTCTTCTGGTTGTAAGAATGATAGAATTTATGCAAAGCAATAGGCTTCTCTCTTTGAGGGGCATTCTTGTCTATTTTTCTTCTTTTCTTTTTTTGAAAAAAATATGTTTTATTCAGTTTATTTTAAAAAAAATTGTATTAATTACATTGTATTATGTGACACCATTTTATAGGTACTGGTATTCCCCCCATCCCTCCCCTAACCCTGCCCCATGGTGGAATCCTCCACCTTGTTGTGTAACCGTAGTTCAAGTTCAGTTGAATTTTTTCATTGCAAGCATATACCAAGCATAGAGTCCAGCATTTTATAGTCCAGATAAGTTTAACGGCTTCTTGGGGAGACCTTCTCTGTTCCTCGTTCAGCTGATGGCTTCAATTGCTGGGTTGGTTCCGTCTTGAGCCTCGACTTCCACTGGAATCAATGGGTATTGCAGTCCTTCCTGGTTCCATTCGTCACTTATTCAGCCATCACATCAACCTCTGGGAGCTGTAGCCTAGTGGAAGCAATCCCAAATAACCCCCACCTGGCCCGCCCCTGTCCTGATTAGCTAGCATGTGTAGCAGCCTAGTTCAGTCTGCCCCGTATCCCATTGGGCTCTCGTAGATGTCGAGGGGTATTGGAGCTTAGTTCTATCCAACCAGCTCAACTGTCTAGTGCTCACAGATGCTGTTGAGTGCCTTTCTGTCTATCCACACCAGAGTATTAATCCAAGAGGGGGGAGCCCACTATTTCCCTCCCAGGTCACTAGCATTCTCGGTTTGTGCTCTCTCCAGGTGGCCCTATGATTGGACTTGCAGTAATGGCCGCTTGTACCAACTTCTGCTCCGGCTAAGTCCCGACCGCTCTCACCCTCTCCAGTTTTGTTGACACTAGTAGGAATAGCCAGCCCTTCTTGACTCTTCCCTGATCTGGTCCATGAGGCGCACAGGTACTGCAGCCCTACCTTGTTTGGTCCCAACTCATGCTCTCCCGTGGGAGTAGCTATCCAACAAAGGGATCACCCCTTATTCCCCTGTTGGCTCTGCCCCACTTCCTGGTTATTACGTGTGTTGGTTGGGTGCTGCGGTCTCATCCCGCACATGCAGCCTTACCTTGGTATTCTGTGTTGTGTCCTGTTTTTGTCGCAACCGAACCTGGCTTGATCCACTCTCTGCTGTGACATTCAGATTTGCCAGTGGACGATGTGGACTGACTCAGCCTGGTCTGCCCACAAACCATGTCAAATATATGCCAGTGGTGCACCTTTCTGGACTGTTTCCTTCCGTGCTTTTTGAGCTTATTAGGAGGATCAGTGTCCTGTCAGAGGATTCGCTAAGACTCCTCCCTCAGACCCCCTCCGGATCCCAGGATTCATGCATACCAGTGGGTCAGTTGGCCAGTACCACTCAATTCATTGCCTGTCCTAGCAGGAGCAACAACTTTTCTTTACTGGCCTTCAACCCCTTCTGGTTAGTGCTGCTGGATGTTTCAGCCCAGACACGGCTTGTCCGTACCCACATACATGGCTCAGTTGGGTTGATGCCCAGACCTATTTTTCATACGAGGTGTGAGCAGTTGTGAGAAATCTTCCATTGTAATGTCATTTGCATAAATGTGTTTTTGGAATTACAATTGTGTTACTAATTCAGTTACTCTGCTTTGTGGAAAATCATTCATGGGATGATGAATTATCGATACAATTTTTCTTTTGAAGTTATTACCATATTAATCTTTCTAGTTATACACTTTGACTATTATTGAGTGTTGTTGCCTAAAAGTAAAAGTGAAAGTCTTGAGTGGCTCCTGTTGTCCTTCTATGGTGAATTTACCCTTGGTTTTTCACCCTTGAGAGCTCCCTCTGCTGACCCAAAGCTGTCTTTGATCGTCAGATCTGTGCCTGTGGTGGCATACACTGAGACATTTGGAGAGACTGCAAGTTCATAGAGGATGGAAACCAGTGATTCTTGCACTAATTGCTTCTTTGTTACTTGTTATTAGAAGTTCTCTTGGCTGCTCTCTGAGAGATCAGAAATGACATGTCACATGCCACAACCGTGATTGTGCTGCATTCAGGTCTAGAAATATAACACAGATACGATATAATCCCTTAGTTAGGGGAGAAGAGTTTGCTATAAGCGCTTGGATGTTTGGGAAGGGATTATCATTCTTTCATTCTTTTATCATAAAGTATTTATTGAGGACCTAATACATGTGTGCCAATTATTTCTTACTGATTTGTAGATATTTCATAAATGGATTAAATATTACATCTGCTCTTTTGGAACTCAGATGCTAATATTTGGCTGCAGAAAGCATGTTTACGTGTTATGGAAAGAAGCAGAACAAGAAACAAATATTTTAATTTTTCATATCCAGAGAGATATGATGTAGAAGAAGGGAATGCCAACCAGTTTTCTGCAGTGGTACATGACTCATTTGGTAGGAATAGTAATGTATGAAAAATGTTATTCCAACAGGGAATGCCATTGTCATAAACTTGTTTGCAAATATAGGACAGGTAATGAGCATTAGCTCCCTTGTACCTCCTTGGGGGAAAGAGAAGAAACACAGGTCTTTCAACTCTCTAATAAGGTCCCTAGGATTTCCTAGCTCATAAAAATCCCATGGGTCATTCTACCAAATAGCTTTTCTGGTACTGGCAAATCCCATTTGTGATCGCCTATGCTGGCAAGGAGACACGGATGAAAACCATCACCAGAAAGTGTTGTGACACATGGTTTCAAAGTTTTTCAGAGACTGAAGAAGCTGCTGTGGCTCCCATGGTTCTAAACTTGTTGAGACTGAAAGAAATGTGCTTGGATCCCAGAGCCTATGAAACTGTGTCACATAATGCAATATAATTAATTAAAAAAAATTTAAAAAAAAGTAATGTTCTTTCTGGATTGTTTACTGCAATGCTCATCCATGGCAATTCCCTCTCTGTCAGAATAGGAGGTCGTCTTTGAATCCTGAAGTCAAAGGGTGAGTGTGTTGATTGTATCTCTCCTGATAACTCCTTACAATCTTTATGCCTCCATATGGTCCATTGCTTTTGTGATGTCAGGTTTGACCTTAGAAGGGTAGAATGGACTGGAGGCACTGTAGTACCCGAGCGTTTGAAAAGTTTCTTAATCTCCTTCCTAAAGATTTGTTTGTAGGTCTTTCTTGGAATTCAACTTTAAGGATTCTCTTTGATTTGTAAGAGGGGCAAATGAATATTCTCATAATTCTTGATTCAGTTCATTCCCCCATCTAGAACACATTCCTAGTATATCAGGTTGGTGATGAGCTGAGTTTTGCTGCTCTAATGCTTCTGTTTTTCCACTTCTCACAGAGACATCTGAGGGAAGAATGGCCTCAGAAAATGACTCTTCAGTGACTGAGTTTATCCTGCAGGGATTGATACAACAGCCAGAGCTGCAGCTGCCCCTCTTCTTCCTGTTCTTAGGCATCTATGTCGTGGCTGTGGTGGGGAACCTGGGCTTGATTATTCTCATTGTTCTGAACTCTCACCTGCACACTCCCATGTACTACTTTCTCTTTAACCTTTCCTTTGTGGATCTCTGCTACTCCTGTGTCATCATACCCAGAATGCTGATAAGTTTTGTGAAAGAGAATGTCATCCCCTATGCTGAGTGCATGACTCAACTCTTTTTCTTCTGCTTCTTTGTAATTGATGAGAGTTATATCTTGACAGTGATGGCCTATGACCGTTATGTGGCCATCTGCAAGCCCCTGCTGTACAAGGTCATCATGTCTCCTCAGATCTGCCTTGTGTTGACAGTGTGGGTATATGCAATGGGGTTTGTGAATGCTGTGGCCCACACTGGAAGCATGGTGAAACTCACCTTCTGTGATGACAACATTGTCAGTCATTACATGTGTGACATCCCTCCTCTCCTCCAGCTCTCATGCACAAGCACCTACATCAATGAGTTGGTGGTTTTTGTTGGGCTGGGAATCAACACAGCTGTGGCCAATGTCACTCTCTTTGTTTCCTATAGCCGGATCCTCTGTAGCATCCTGCACATCCGTTCTTCCAATGCCAGGTCCAAAGCGTTCAGTACCTGTAGCTCCCACATAATAACTGTGTGTCTTTTCTTTGGATCAGCAGCACTTACATACTTCAAGCCTTTTCCTGGTGATTCTCTGGCTCAAGGAAAAGTATTTTCTATTTTTTACACCATTGTGTGTCCAATGATGAATCCTGTCATTTATAGCTTGAGGAACAAAGATGTACATGTTGCATTGAATAAGACGTTAAAGAAGAAAATGGTCTTTTTTTGAATATGTATAATTATACGTGTCAGTCATGTCAGTTCTTGGTTTATCAGGTGATACATAAGTCTCTGAAAAATATTTTAAAATTGAAATAAAAATGCACATGATTTAGATAATAGGAAAGATTTATTTGGTTACATTAATCACAAGTGCATACAGTGTGAAAAATGGAGTGTTAGCCTTTAAAATGTGTGTGTTTTAGTAGCTAAGTTGCACAATAAATACACCAAAAAAGATTGTGAATGTTTTGACTCAGAGTGATCCAGAATTAAATGAAGCTGTGCTCATGGAGTTACCACATGTTGATGAATGTAGACACACTCCTGTGTTCTCAATGTTGCAGTCCTCATTAATTGTTACCAGGGCATTTGTTCTGTGAGAATGCTTCATTTCCACATGAGCAGTAGAATGGGTTTTGCTTTCGACATTCAAGGATATGGTGCAATCTCTCTGTTCTCTCTGAGGATGGTGAGAAATGGAGAGGAAAAATATTCTTTTCAGTAGAGGGAATAGAAATAACTTTTTTAGGCAGGTAAGAAAAATGTTTTATTGGTTGGATTTCAGTGCAGGGGCATAAGTATTTGATCATGGTATGTGTTCATTGAGAATTTTATTATAAATGTTTACAAATGATTATTACAGATATCATTTTCTTCCTAAATAGATTTCAAACTCTAACCCATCATTATCAGCCTTTTTTCATATTTTTATTCATTATTTAAACCAGAAGATTGCATGGCATAAATAATATAGTATTTAGTAAGGAAATGCTTGATGTGTAGCTACCCTGTACCAGGTGTTTCTAATTTCTATGATCTGAAGGATGATAAAGATGGAATGTGTGAGGTCTCAGAGGGCTGATTGTTTAGACAGATACAGATGAAGGGCAGGTGCTCTTGAGGAGACATGCATGTGAGGACATGTGATGGGGAGGTTATGCAGAATGATCACATGGAGGTGATGATACAGAGAGTACGTGTGAGCTACTTTAGAGTGGGTGTTTAGGAAGGGTCTTTGTGAGGAGGTGCTGGTGAGTATCCTGAGTGCTGAGGACAAAAGGGATGCATGCACAGGAGCATTCCATGCAGAGGCTGCTGGGGCCAGGTCCCAGAGGTAGTGACTCCAGCTGTGTGTGCGGGCACTGTGGCTGTGATGTGGTGGAGAGGGCTACCATATGGGCATTGGTTCTAGCCTAGGCTGCTCCACTTATTGGTCAACCACCTACTTATGGCCTGGAAAAAGCCTCAAAAGAAGATGACTGAAGTACTTTGCCTCAGCCACTCCTATGGGGAATGCAGATAAAGTGTCTTTCTTTATCTAGTCTGGTATAGATGTTGTAGCCACTTGGGAAGTGAATCAGTGGATTAAAGATGTCTCTCTCTCTCTTTGCACCTCACCCCAACCAATGTACACAGTTTGTAATTCTGACTTTTTAAAAAAATTGATAGATCTTAAAAAAGAAAAGCAAAAAAATTTTTTTCTATCTTTTTGTTTCTACAGGCTATCAGCCAGTTGTCCCAACAACATTTACTAAAGAGGCCTTCCCACTTGCTTGAGTTGTCATTGGTCTTTTTGTCAAAGATTAATTGGCTGTATTTGTGTGGGTTCCCTTTTGGTGCTTCTATTCTATTCCATTGATCTTCCTTTCTGTCTTTGTGCCAGTACCAGGCTGTTTTGATAACCACTGCTCTATAGTATGTCCAGAGGTCCGGGATTGTGATTCCCCCTGCTAACTTCTTATTTTTCAGGATGGTTCTAGCTATTCGTGGTTTTTTGTGTTTCCAGATGAACTCTTGAATCATTGTATCCAGTTCCGTGAAGAATGTTTTGGGCAATTTGATTGGAATTGCGTTGAAAATGTATATTGCTTGTGGTAGTATAGACATTTTAATGATATTGATTTTGCCTATCCAGGAGCACGGGATGTTATTCCATCTTTTGAGGTTTGGAATATATCCAAAACACCTGTTTTACGACAAACCAACATGCATCCCTATGTTCATTGCAGCACAATCAGTAATTGCAAAAACATGGAAGCAACCGAAATGCCCATCAGCAGAAGATTGGATAAGAAAGCTTTGGTTCATCTACTCCATGGAATACTACTCAGCTATTAAAAAAAACAAAATGCAGTTCTTTGTGGCTAAATGGGCACAACTGGAAACTATAATGCTAAGGGAAATGAGTGAATCCCAAAAGATTAGATACCACATGTTTGCCTTGATTTAACCTGTAATTTTTTGTTTGATTGTTGGTTATTTTTTGAACCTGTCATTGATACTGTCTCAACCCAGATGTTTCGAAGAATGGAACTTGCATTATTTTTAACATATTGTCTACCCATTACTATGTCAATTAATTCCATAATGTTGTATATTGATACTGAGGCCTTGTTGGGGCTTTTAACTGACCAGATCTTTACTCTGTTAGACCTATCTTCAGACCATAGAAGGTCTCCCCAAGAGGCCACTGAACTTATCTGGACAATAAGACGCTGAACTTTATGCTAGGCATGTGTTTGCAAGCAATGAATCTCAACTGAACTTGAACTATGGTTATGCAACAAGGTGGAGGAATCCACCATGGGGGGAGGGGTATGGGAGGGGTGGGGGGGATCCCCAGCGCCTATAAAACTGTACTACATAATACAATGTAAGGAACAATAAAAAAAAAATAATCTCAAGATTTGAATTTTTCTAGAAGTTGTCACCTATGATTTCTCCACATTCTAACATTTAAAATTACCTGTATTTGGGCATTTCTACTTGGATGACTAGTTGGCTGAGAGAAGACCACCACACTCAAGACTGATTGCATACATTTTTGTCAATATTTTCACCTTTTAAATCTTATTCTTGTTTCTACCAACATCATTTTCCAAAAGACTTATTTTCTTTTTCATTAAAAGACAGTTACAGAAAGAAAAGGAGAAACAGAAAGATCTCCCAACTACTCGTTCACTCCTTAAATGATCGAAAGAGCCATGGTCCAGCAGGTTTGATTTAAGAGCCAGTATCTTCTGAGTTTCCCATGTGGGCCATGGGGCCCCAAGAACTTGAGCCATTTTCTGCTGCTTTCCCAAGCCATAAGCATGGAGCTGGATTAGAAGTGGAACAGCCAGAATGTGAAACAGCCCCTGAATGGGATCCCATCACAGCAGATGATAGATACTGCTCTGCCAAGGTTCCAGTCTCTGTAGCGATGTTTTGCTCAAGCACATTATTGGTATCTATATGTTTGTGTCTATTTCTAATCCCAATTATGAGATATTCCTATGATCATTTCCTTAAAATACATCTTCTGTATTTCTTTCATAAAACAATACTTTTTGTAGAAAAGCATTCACATGTTAGTGAATTACAAATATATTTGCTACCTGAAGCTCATTCCTTTAATTTCCCTCCATGTTATTTTTTACATTGCAGTGACTATTTGTATTTGTAATTTATTATTTGTATTATTGACTATATTTGTAATTTATTTTTTGCATTGCAGTGACTATTAGTATTTTGTGCCCCAAAATAGCTAAAAATATTGAGCATCTCCTGGTAGCTTTTTATAATGAATAGACTCTTGGTTTTTGTACTTGAGAGCTTTGTATACTGACCCAAGTGTATCCTTGGTCTGATTTTATGTTTTTGTAATCCTGTGGGAAAATGCAGTGAGACTTCTTGGAGAACCTGTTCCCATTCTGTGTGAAGTTCAGACAGGTGGGAAATGTAAGCTTTTCACGTATTCATTACCTGTACTCCAAAGTTCCTCTAAAGCATTCACAGGATCTATTCATGTTTTTATTGTTTTTTTTTCTTTTTCCCTGCACTACATGCAGGTATATAGCCATAATATGGAAGCTATATAAGTCTTTGCTTGAGGAACAAGGCTTCATTGCAAGATCACAGGTAGGTAACAGGAAAGGTGTAAAGGAGATTGCCATTCACCCATTCATTTATTTATGGAGTATCTAATCTATGTGGCAGGTATTTATTGAGTACAAATTCTTCACATATTCATCAAAGTTGCTACACAAATAACATAGAAGGAAATGGGCAACTGCCTGCTACTTAGGAGCTTGAATTTAAGTGATGTTGGAAGTAGAATGTATGCTTATATGTCATAGGAAAAAAAAGATAAAGATATAAATTAACATCGTTTCACAAATGAAGATGCAATGTGAATGCAGGATAGATCATCCTGTCTCTTTCTGAGATTATTACTATCCTGGTGGTTGGGAGTGCAAACATGTTTACATTGGAATTCCATCAAAAAGTCAGTGTCATGATGTACCAGGCAGTAAGGGCTCAGTAGTTAATTTTGTTTGCTTTGAAGCTTGACCCCTGGGGAAACACTGCTTAAGCACATCTTTCAATTTTTAATGAGATCCCCAGGATCTTCTAACCCATAAAACTCTCTGGGTCATGTGCGCCAGTGGCTCAGTTGGCACTGGTAGATGCTATTTAAAAGCCTCAAGACTGTTTAAGTGCTTGGCAGAGTCACTGGGAGGAACTGTGATCTGCTTGCCTCATGGAGTCCTAGAGCCTGGGAGCCTGAGCACTGTGCTTTGGATCTCTCAGTGACTCACTAGCTCAATATAAATGCAAATCTCTTCTTTGGGATGTTCACTCCTAAGTTGCTAGAAGCTGATTTCCCCACTGTATTAAACAGAGTTTTAATAACTCTCCAAATTAACTAGAGTGAAACTGATTCTCCCTTGACTTGTGATGTCAACCAGTGAGTGTTGACGTTATCTCTTCTGCATTTTGCCTCCAGGTTTTGTCTGTGACAACCAAGGATGATGCAGGATGTACCATGTTCTTTCATTCAGACCACAAGTGACCCTAATGAAGAGGTGAACTGGATCTGTGCTATGAGTCAACAGGGATCAGAGTTCCTAAATCTGCTTCTGATGGAAAATGCCAGTAGTTTTTTTGATGGTCATGTTTACGCATTCACCAAGTTAAAGCATGTAGGAATGAAGTCACACAGAGAGTGCTTGATTTCACTGGTCCATTGTGGGTCCAACAAGAGTACATTACCTTCTGTGTATCTCTGTCTAAGCAGACTGAAGTCTGTTGAGTATGTATTTTATTATTTCTCTTTTCCTTTTCTTACAGTTATTTCTGGCGGAAGAATGGTCTCAGGAAATGACTCTTCTGCGACTGAGTTTATCCTGCTGGGATTGACACAACAGCCAGAGCTGCAGCTGCCCCTCTTCTTCCTGTTCTTAGGCATCTATGTCATGACTGTGGTGGGGAACCTGGGCTTGATTGTTCTCATTGTTCTGAACTCTCACCTGCACACTCCCATGTACTACTTTCTCTTCAACCTTTCCTTAGTGGATCTCTGCTACTCCTGTGTCATAACCCCTAGAATGCTGATAAGTTTTGTGAAAGAGAATGTCATCCCCTATGCTGAGTGCATGACTCAGCTCTTTTTCTCTTCTTTTTTTGTAATTGATGAGTGTTGCATTTTGACATCAATGGCCTATGACCGCTATGTGGCCATCTGCAAGCCCCTGCTGTACAACGTCACCATGTCTCCTCAGGTCTGTTTCATGCTGACAACAGGTGTGTATGCAATGGGGTTTGCTGGTGCCATGGCCCACACTGGAAGCATGCTGAGACTCACCTTCTGTGATGGCAACGTCATCAACCATTTTGCATGTGATATTCATCCACTTCTCCAGCTGTCCTGTACAAGCACCTACATCAATGAGCTGGTGGTTTTCATTGTGGTGGGCATCAATGTATCCGTGCCCTGTCTCACCCTCTTTATGTCTTACACTATGATCCTCTCCACCATCCTTCACATGGATTCTGCCCATGGCAGATCCAAAGCTTTCAGTACTTGTAGCTCACACATAATTGCTGCTGGCTTTTTTTTTGGATCTGGGGCATTTATGTTCCTTAGGCCTTCTCCTGCAGGTTCTCTGGCTCATGATAAAGTGTGTACTATTTTTTACACCATTGTGGGACCGATGTTGAATCCTTTCATTTATAGTTTGAGGAACAAAGACATACATGTTGCATTGAGAAAGACTTTAAAGAAAAGCATCTTTTTCTAGCTTGATGTTTGGGGAAATAAGATTAAGGAATCAAAAAAATTGCAAATGGTTTAATAACAGGGTACATTAATTACAGATAGCATGTCACAAGTCATGACAATGTGTGGAAGTGGAGTATCATACCTTCATGGTACGAGAGGAAGTCTGGAAACTGGGTCGTTCTGTTGTTCTCTAATTTCTTCTCTGATTTATAGTGATGTAAGGATAAAGGTTTGAGTGGTAATAAATGCTGAGACTTCATGGCAAGGATCTGTTCACAGAGAATAACTTTGTTACAAATGTTTAGAAGCACTTCACCACACTGATATTAAAATGTTAAGTAGCGATCATTCCTATTTTATTTGTGATTTTTATTTCTTCCTTTTTTCTCAGAGGGTAAATGGTACAAATAATGTGGCATTTCCATAAGCAAGTATTAACTGAACATCCACCCTGTCCCAGCTTTGTAGTTCAATCTAAAATCTTGAGGGGATGTGCCCACAAGGTATCTGTGCTCTCACAGAGCTACTGTTTACAGTAAAGTGAGACGGGGTGCAGGTGTTTTAGAGGAGAAGACCTGGTGAGTGAGCAGATCTACGAGCATCTATCCTCACTACAAAATGTAGAGTCATATAGAAGCAATTACAGATAATATCCATGTGATTACGTCAGACCAGGTCATCAGGAAGGATTTTTTTGGAGGAACATGTGCACTGAGAGCTGACTTACAAGGAGGAGCCAAGCCATGGGACATGTGAAGCAAAGGGAGCAGCTGTGGCAGAGTCCCAGAGCAGTGCCCCTGTTTTTGAAAGAGAAGGCATTGAGAACGTGGTGTGGTGGATGAGAATTGCGTATCAGAATATGTGTGTGATATGCAAGAAAAGAGAAAGTGAGAATGAAGCACCCATGTTTTGTAAAACTTCAAAAAGTGATTTTAATTAGATAAAGAATGCTTTTGATGAATAACATCTAAACATCTAGTTTCACTGAATAAAATTTATCCATTGATGTAGTAGAGGAAATAGAATGTTTCCGTGTTCTTTATGAGAAAAGAGAATTTTGATAGTATTCACATAGGATTATAATCCACAAGTGAATTTGTTAGAATGTCATGAAATATCTGTGAATCAATTATTGTGTAGTTATGAATTAAGCAGGAAAAACAAGACTCAGAAAACAGAATTCAGCAACATTCTTAAACGAGATAGGTTGAATTTTAATGTTTTTTCTTTTGTTGAAAAAACAAACTTTCTTTATCCAATGTGCTGAAATGACAAAAAAAATTATGATCTTAACCTAGAATTTAAAAAGTAATATAAATTAATGCCAGAATTCTACTTAATGCTGTACATATATTAATACCAAATTTGATGATCAGAAAGATAAACCTATCTAACTTAGTTTTACTTAGAAATTAATCCCACTTTGCCTTTTTTTTTCTAAACTGCATTCAATTTGAAGAGTCTAAATAGAAACAGAATTGTTATGTGATCTAGCAATAAACTATAGAACATCTTTCTAGAAGACATGAATTTATTATGTCAAAGTGATTCCTGTTCAACCAAGTTTATTATAGCGCTGTTCACAGTGGCCAAGATATTGAAGAAATCAAGAAATGGATGAAACCACGGTAACCATGATCATGATGGTGGCTGGATAAAAAAGTGTGATATTCATCCGCATTGGAATATCATTCACACATCAAGTTTTGCCACTTGCAGTAAAATGAATGGAACCAGGTGACATCTTGTTAAATAAGACAGTCACAAAAAGATGGATATTACATGATTTTTCTCACAGCTCGGGGACTTAACAGATGAAGCAGAACAACAACTAAACCAAATCTGAACATAGGATGTGATTTATAAAGGTTGATAATAAGATTCAGCCCCCAAATGGCTGCATCAGGCAGAAGTGGGCCGGTGTCAAGCCAGGAGCCAGGATCTTCTTTCATATTTCCCTCTTGGGTGCAGAAGTGCAAGCATTTGAATGTCTTCCTCTACTTTCCAAGGTGCATTGCAAGGGAGCTGGATTTTAAGTAGGAAAACTGGAATTCAAATTAACTCCTAAATGGATGCTGGTATTACAGGCAATGGCTTTACCTGTTTTATCTCAGTGCTAATCCTTAATCTTTTTTAACTTTTAAAATTTTATACAAAGGAAACAAATTTTACATATTTCAGATACATAATTGTAAGAGCATAATGGCACTTTTCATTCTCCCTTCTTTTGTTTTTCTTTTCACTTTTACAATGACATGTTTTCAATTATTTTATAATCACAAGCTTTCTCCTCTACTAAAGAATGCTATTAGGTATGTAGTAAGTGGAAATACCACTGTTACTTAAGACTTCAGACAAGGACCATAAACAATAATCAATCTTAAAATGTCAGTATTGTCAAATACGTTGCATTTGTTTATGTGCTGTGTATTAGTTGCCACAAATCAGGGAAAATGGATGACACCTGTTTTTTTGGTATTAGCTTATTTTAATAAACCATGTTTATTATTCTCTATGTTTATTTATTCTCCTGGTATATTCTCAAATAATTATTAAATTTAAATTTTATGAATAATGTTAAACAAAATGTAAAGAAGTGAACATGCTTGTGCTGTATATAGTTCTTTGTAGCTTATGGGAACCTAAGTTACAGGACATGTATTAACTGTAAGAAGGTTCTCTACAGATTTGTCTCTCGAGAGATGTTTTTACATCTCAATGTATACAACTGGGAACCGTGGCAAAGCAGGTGGGGATGATGGGATTGCAAGCACACAGACACTGGCTTGCTTCCCTTGGGAGAAATCTTCCTTTTGAAGGACAAGAATCTAGATTTAACCCTAGAGAAATGGGTTGACATGAGGGAAAATCTATTCCCCTTTTGTTAGAAGAGGAAGTAGGCCCCTTAATAAAAGCTGCAGGGTTCATGAGTCAAGGAACAACTCCAGAAACAACTTCAGGAAATGCCATCTGGCTCCCTCATGTTCTCCTGGAAGGATAGAAGCAAGGCCTACAGGAGGAACAATCTTCTTTGACCCAGAAGCTTCACTGCTGCTTTCAGGATAATGTTTAAGAATATTGATATGATAGCGTATCTTGCAATAATAGATATTCTATGATATTCTAAAGGGTTCAGGACATGCTCCTTTTTAAATATATTTATTTATTTTTTATTGCAAAGTCAGATATACAGAGAGGAAGATCTTGCATCTGATGATTCACTCCCCAAGTGAGTGCAAAGGCTGGAGCTATGCTGATCTGAAGCCAGGAGCAGGGAATCTCCCCTGGGTCTTCCAAGCAGGTGCAGGATCCCAAGGCTTTGGACCATTCTTGATTGCTTTCCCAGATCACAAGCAGGGAGCTGGATGGAATGTGGGACTGTCGGGATTAGAACCAGTGCCCATATGGGATCCCAGGGCATTCAAGGCGAGCACTTTAGTAGCTAGACCACCGCACCAGACTCCAGGCCATGTTCTAAAAAGAAAAACAGGCTTTAACCTCACTTTAATGGATAGAAATTTAAATTACTATCCTTAATTGCATATAGGTGCTTTCTACACAAATGTGACAAGACCAGATACAAACTGGGAGAAAAGTTTTGGAAACCTCACAGTCAATGAAGAATGATTTAGAATGTAAATGAAATATATCAAAACTCTCAAAACTTCACAAATCTGAAAGTACCAAAATCCTATTAAAATGGGCAGAAGTTTTCAAGAGATAACTTATTGAGGAGGATATTCTTTGGAAAATATCATCGGGCCCGGTGCGATGGCGCAGTGGTTAAGGTCCTCGCCTTGCACACCCGGGATACCATATGGACGCCGGTTCTAATCCCGGCGACCCCGCTTCCCATCCAGCTCCCTGCCTGTGGCCTGGGAAAGCAGTCGAGGACGGCCCAAGGCTTTGGGACCCTGCACCCACGTGGGAGACCCGGAAGAGGCTCCTGGCTTTGGATCGGCGTAGCATCGGCCGTTGTGCTCACTTGGGGAGTGAATCATCGGATGGAAGATCTTCCTCTCTGTCTCTCCTCTCTGTATATCCGCCTTTCCAATAAAAATAAAAAATAAATCTTTTAAAAAAAGAAAATATCATCAAAATATATGGATAATGAAGAATGTTTAAACTAGACCAGTTTTTAGGTAAATAAAAAATCAATTGGAATTAGAGACTATCTGAATGGCTACAATGAAACACAGTGAACACACTAAATGATGACACGGGTGTGGAGAACCTGGATCATCCATACATTCCTTGAGATGTCAAATGATATCAGAGCAACTGTGGAGGAATAATGACATTATAAAAATTACAATATTAAAATTCAACAACATTAATATTTTCTGTTCTCGGGAAGATACTGTTAAGAGAGTGAAAAGTAAATGCACAGATTACGAGACTGCATTTATACAGATTACAGTGCCAAGGCTCAGCACTTACATATTCAAGATTGAATGAGGATGGTTTTGTGGAACTGGTACTGTCACACATTGCTGGCAGGAGTGGGAGATGCTAGTTCCTTTGACAGAATTTCCTTTGTAGAATCTGGACAGGAACCATGGCATAGTGGGGTCAAGCTGCTGCCTAGAATATCTGTATTCTGCATCAAGGTGCTTCTTCAAGCTTAAACTAGTACAGTTTTTTTTTTAATTTTTATTTTTCATGCAGAGTTCCATAGGTTCAGGAATTTCCCTTTCCACCTCCCCATTTTCCTCTCCCTACCTCCACCATCACCCTCTTAATGTTATTGCAAAAGAATAGTCCTTCAGCAACAGCCACACGTCCATAATTATGCTATGCAAGTGCATCATGTCATTGCAGGTAGACAGTGGTAGACCCAGTATCCTATTGTCAAGATATATTTGACACTTTCATTGGGAGTCCACCTTTTATTTAGGAGTAGAGATGCGTTTCTGTTCTGCATCTTCACTTCTCAGTATGCTAAACTGATCTAATGTGTGATCCACCTATGCCACTTCTGACACATAACCAAAGAAAATTAGATCTGCATGCAAAAAAGTGAACCGTAATCCTATATTTACAGCAGCACAATCTTCAATAGTGAAGAAGTGGAAGCAACTCAAGCCCATCCAAAGAGGACTGGATGAAGAATCTGTGGTACATTTACTCACTCCCTGGAGATAAAATTGTGGCTGTGACATCATATATTTTCCCTGAACTGTGATAACTAATACATGGAGTACAAAAATGCAGCTCACAGATGTGACAGTTATGTTCTGGGATTTGACTATTATGTACAGCCTTTGTTTACACTCTGGAGGATCACTAGAATTTGTGTGTGTGTGTTCTTTGTTATTATTTTCTACTAGCCATACTTTCATATCTTTATGAAGTGTTAAAACTATAATCATGACATGAAATGAAACGATCATTGCATGGTTTCTGAATGGGACAGCAGGCTTGAATTCTCAAGCCGTGGTTTCACTCTGGACCAGCCCTAGTTATGAGCTTTTGAAGAATTAATCAGATAAAGGGAGATCTCTCTACCTCCTTTTATTTGCTTCTGTCTTGCTTTTTCTCAATTGGCTAAATAAATGTGCAAATATAAATAAATAAAATGAAGTTGCTACACAGTAAATGTCAGTAAAGTGAAAATAGGAGAACATGAGGAAATATTTTAAAACAATATATTTGATGAAGAATTCTTGCCTCATATACCTAGAAAACTCTTAAATTCAATGACATGGTTTTAAAAGTTATAATTTAATTAAAAAATACGTAAGGGGCTAGATAGATAGATATTCCCTGTTAGAAGACATAGGTATGTATGAGAAGGTGTTAGATGTGACTCTGAAGTTGGGATTTATCACGAACAATTAATAACAATCCTGATTTGATATGGAGTTGAAAAAACCCTGACATTTCACTGGCCTTGAAATGTGACTGTGTATAATGTTTTTTAATAAAAAATTCTTAGGAATAGAGAAAATACTTAAGGGAATAATGGAAGTAGAGAAGCAAGGCCTTCCCTATGAAAGGGGAGCATAAAGGATTCTGTGATGATGAAATGCTGTTTTTGTTTTTAGCTGAACTAGTTATTGTAAGTTATGACTTTCATTAAATTAGCAACAGTAACCTGTATAAAGCTGATAGTTTTTTTTTTCCTTGAAAAATTCTTTCAATATAAAACCTAGGTTATTTTTAGCAGGTTAGCTTAGTTTAATATTATTGTGCTAATTAAACATCCTTTCATGTTAAATATGTATTTTTTCTGTATGTGCATGATATAATGTAATATACATTTTAAGTTACTTATAAGGCAAGTACATAGGCATGGGCATGTTATTTTGTGATGGAGTTAGTAACAGAATGATTTTTAGCATTTTTAAAAGCTTAGAATTTCTCTACTTTTATTCTGAATCTGCTTGTACGTTAACTGGTTTTATTGAAAGTAAAATAGTGTCTTTAATCCTAAGATTAGAACCTAGAATAAGATTCTTACCATGTGAATTGATATTATAAACTTCTAGGAAATGTTTTCTGATTTCACACACAAGTAAGAGATCTTAGTATCTGTCAACTCCGGCTACACACATTTTAATGAATCATTGCTGAATACCAAGGAATATCACTCACACAGGATCCATTTAAACATTTTCCTGAAGAATTTTTGGCTCCCTAGTAATTTTGAGGGTTTTGAAAATAGTGACTGGGATGTATTTAGCAATGGCTGGGTTGGAAGCTATTTTAGTAATGAAATTTAAAAAGCATGATGATTTGCATTTTATTTTTCCCCCTCTTCATTGACTAATTCCCAGACTTTATTTTTTAAATAATACAAATAAATTAGCTAACGAGTTGGAGGGAGAAACAGTGAGAGAGAGAGAGAGAGAGAAAGAGAGAGAGAGAAAGAAAGAGAAACTTCCATGCGTTGGATCACTTTCTAAATGTCTTCATTGTCCAAGGAACTAAAACCAGGAGTCAGAACTTAATCCAGGTCCCCTATATATACGTCAAGAGTACAATCACTGAGCACAATTCACTGCTGCCTCCCAGGTCCCTTATTAACAGCCACCTGGAATCAGCAGTTAGAGCCTGGAGTGCCATCTTGGTACCCTAATCTTGGTCTTCCAGCCAAAGCCTGACTATCAGGCCCCAAACCACCTTAATCCCGTGACTGCAATACTCTGGAAATCACTCCTGCAAATGTTCACCACACTCTAACCTTTTCCTTTACTCAGTTATATACCAACTGTACGTTTCTACTTGGATGTCCAATTGGCACCTCAAACCCACAAGGTTCCAAGCTGAATGTATAATTTTAACCAGTCTTTTAATTTAAAAAATTGTCCTACTTGTATTATTTAAACATATCAGTGGGAATCTTAGGTTTTTCTGTTTTTTACCTCAATTATGTATCGTTGTTTCCTAGAACTGCTTACTGTAGCAGTGTTAACTCAAAGAATTTTGTTGAAAATTACTTACAGGTTGATGAACTATAAATATACTTGCTTCCTGAGGCTCATTTCTTTTCGTTCTTATCATACACATTTTCCTGCATCTGTATTTTGAATTTTTCAATTTTGTGTCAATAAACAAATATGTATATCAAGCGGTTACCTGATGGTTTTCTGAAGTGAACAGATCTTTGATGTTTGCTGTCAGAAACTTCCTATGCTGATCCAATCTGCCTTTGCTCTGAGTTGATGCTCTTGTAGAGCTTTGGGGAGAGACTGTGAGACTTGATGGGGAGCTTATGAAGTTAGAGAGAAGTGTGAAGGTCAGGCATGAGAGCAATAAGATCCTTTCTTTCTGCTCATGACCTGTACTTGGAAATTCATGATGATAACCTCTAAGAGTTCACATAACCTGCTTGTGTTGTATCCCATACTACATTCAGGTCTACAAATAAAATATAGAGACTATGTAAGTCTTTGCTTAAGGAACAAGGCTTCATAGCAAGATCAAGTCAAGATTACAAGACGAATGGAGAAGTTACCATTCATTCATTCTTTTTAAAATGGACTACTTGATACATGATCCAGGTACAGTTCCTAGCAGCTGTACCAGATATTTTCCTGAGTAGCTGTGGAAATGACATTGAAGAGAATGAATAATAACTCTGCTTTTTGAGTTTAAATGGTTGTGGGACCAGAATGTGTGGTTATGTGTTATGGGAAGAAAATTAGATAAACTCATAGTTTCATAAATGAAGATTTGGGGTGGATTAATGAAAGGTCATGTTGCTTTTTTCCCCTTGAGGATATAGTCCAATGCAAAATGTATGTACAGTGGAATTGAACCCCACAAAAATCAATGCCATTATGATGCATTTGACAGTAAAGACAATCTGGGTAAATGATGTTAACTGCAAAACTTGATCTCCGGGGAAACACTGGAGAAACATAGGTGTTTTCATTTTTAATTAGATCCCTTGAATTTCCTAAGAGGTAGTAATTTCTGAGCGTATTAGCAAGGGATTTTCTTGGCACTGGCAAATGCTATTTAACCCCACTTGTGTTGGTGAGGGCACCTTACACAGAGCCTCTGTGAGAAAGCATGGTCTGACTCTGCCATCGTTGTGATCTGCCATCCTCTGTCCAAAGCTTGCATGGTAAAAGGGAAATCTCTTTTTGGGCCCACTCAACTGTAAAATTCATCAAAGCCAGTCACCCTGTGAGAAGAGGTGGAGAGAATAAACAATGTTCTCCTGATGCAGACAGGTAAGGGTTAATTGTACCTGCATTGGTAATTTTCTTCTATACCTCATGTGATTCTGACAAGGAGTTACTGGACTGCCTCAACACCT
The DNA here is from genome assembly GCF_017591425.1 of Ochotona curzoniae. NCBI lineage: Eukaryota > Metazoa > Chordata > Mammalia > Lagomorpha > Ochotonidae > Ochotona > Ochotona curzoniae. Next base: position 1,803,982 of record NW_024465573.1, on the reverse strand, counting down.
TTCATCTTAGGCAAGCATGGATCTTGAAGTGGGAAGACATGGACTGGAGATAATCTGAAGTCAAAAGTTGTCAGAGAGTTCGTGAATTGCCTTCCCTTGGAAATTTTCTAAGTTTTCTTAACCATTCTCTTTAAAAGTCTCTCAGTTTGATAAAACGCAGAAAAATGAAAGTAAGCAAAATTCATTAAAGTCGTTTGGTGGGGAAATTTGAGTTCCTGAATTTTGATGTTTCTATATTTTTCCCTTTGACAACTACATTTGAGGGAAGAATGGCCTCAGAAAATGACTCTTCTGTGACTGAGTTTGTCCTGCTGGGATTGACACAACAGCCAGAGCTGCAGCTGCCCCTCTTCTTCCTGTTCTTAGGCATCTATGTCATGACTGTGGTGGGGAACCTGGGCTTGATTGTTCTCATTGTTCTGAACTCTCACCTGCACACTCCCATGTACTACTTTCTCTTCAACCTTTCCTCCATTGATCTCTGCTACTCCTGTGTCATAACACCCAGAATGCTGATCAGCTTTTTGAAAGAGAATATCATCCCCTATGCTGAGTGCATGATTCAGCTCTTTTTCTTTGCTTTCTTTGTAATTGATGAGTGTTGCATCTTGACATCAATGGCATATGACCGTTATGTGGCCATCTGCAAGCCCCTGCTGTACAACGTCACCATGTCTCCTCAGATCTGCCTTGTGTTGACAGTGTGGGTATATGCAATGGGGTTTGCTGGTGCCATGGCCCACACTGGAAGCATGCTGAGACTCACTTTCTGTGATGGCAACGTCATCAACCATTTTGTGTGTGATGTAGCTCCGCTGCTCCAGCTTTCCTGCACAAGCACCTACGTCAATGAGCTGGTGGTTTTCATTGTGGTGGGCATCAACGTGACGGTGCCCAGTGTCACTCTGCTTGTTTCATATGGACAGATCCTCTTCAGCATCCTCCACATCCATTCTACCCACGGCCGATCCAAAGCCTTCAGTACCTGCAGTTCCCACATAACTGCTGTGTGTCTTTTCTTCGGGTCTGCATCATTCATGTACCTTAAGCCCTCTCCTGCTGGCTCTCTACCTCAAGACAATGTAGCCACTATTTTTTATACCATTGTGGGTCCAATGCTGAATCCTTTCATCTACAGTTTGAGGAACAAAGATGTCCATTCTGCACTGAGTAAAACTTTGAAGAAAAACATCCTCTCCTAAGTAAAATTTTATTCATTATGGATGCCAATCTCCATTAATGTCATGTGATACTTAAATTTAGAGGAACATATTTTTTAAAATCTAAGCATAGAAATCTGTAGTATTTAAATAGTAGGGAAATTTCTTAGGTACATAAATCCCCTCACAAATGAAATAGCATAAGGAACTGGAGTATCGGGTTTCATCCTTTCAGAGAAAAAATGGAGAACAGCTTATTCTGTTGTTTTTCAGCTCTTTATTAAAGCCTATAATGTTTTAAGGATAAAAAGCTGATACTAACTTATAGGACCCTAGGGTCCCAGTGTGGCTTTTTGGGACATCCATTTTTTTTAAAAATTCTATAGCAAATGATTAACAATCATTGATATTACATTGTTTTAAATTTTCCGCAAATAGGTGAAGAATGAATGATCTAGTGGTGATTAAGTCAGAATGGTTTTTGCTTTCAGAGGCTGATTGTATATAATAAGGAGCAGATGGTGTGCAGGTATCCAGGACATTTGAGTGATTTTTACATATACATGAACCTTGAAAGGGTAATGCAGGGTCTAGTTTTGAAGTTCTGTCTATATTAATTTTTCCTAACCTTGGATATGTGTTAAGGATTCCATAGGGGATGTCAATAAAGCTGCCCTGCCCTCCACAAGAGATTTTTTTTTCCTTCATGGCTAACATTGCAGAGATGTCATGTAGATTCAATAAAAGGAAACATGTTACAAAAATACAATATAATTTTAGTGATTGAGCCTCATATTCCAGTCATTCTAAGATGTACTTTTCTTCTCATATAAACTGTCAAATATCAACATGAATCTTTAGCCAGTGACATCTCTCCATATTTGTCTTTCTATGGACAGTTTTGCTGAAGTTGTTCTTCTTTGTGCATGGTATTTTTAAGATTTATTGTGTTTGAAAGATTGGCAGGGAGAGAGAAAGAAAGAAAGAGAGAGAGAGAGAGAGAGAGAGACAGAGAGAGAGAGAGCAAGAGAACAGAGAGAGTGTGATAATGGGCTCTTCTATCTGCTTGTTCATTCCCCACATGGCCAGGATGATTGGGGCTAGGCCAGAACAAAGCCAGGAGGCTGTAACTCCATCTCTTTCTCACAGGTGGGTGTCAGGGTCTCAGGTGTTCCAGACTTTTCCCACTGCTTTCTTAGGCATATACTAGTTCATCTTCAAATAAATTCAATCAGGTTGAAGCCAGGTTTCTTTTGTTTGCTTGTTTGTTTTTGTTAAGATATATTTATTTTGAAGCCAACATTCTTGACTTCCATTAAGGTCTCTCAAGTTGGTAAGGAGCCCAAATGCTAAAACTACCTTCTGCTGCTTTCTCAGCCACCTTAGTAGGGAGTAGTATTGGGAGCCAGTACTCGTGCGCATTGGGGAGGCGGTGTTGAAGGCAGTGGCTTAACCTGCTACATCACAACGCCATCATTTATACCACATTAAAAAATAAAAAATATATTCATCCACCAGGAAATTTAAGTTTCTTCTATAGTTCGTTGTTAAGTGAGTAGTGATGAACATGAGCATACTACATATTGCTTCTTCTTCATTTTTTTTTTGGTGGGGTGGGTACATGCTCAGAAATGAGAATGCTTTTCAAATGATATCTATATTTTACAGTTTTGGGTGAAACTTTGTACTATTACACCTAATGGACGTACTGATTTACAATTGTGCCAATTGTGTAGGTGCGTTTTTTTCCCTCCTTGTTAATACTTTTGTCTGACAGCAGTCATCTTATTTACCGGAGTTATATCACCATGTGGTTTTGATTTGCACATTTCTGATCATTGCAATGAAAATTGATCATAATAAGAAAGCATCATTTATGTTTAAGCTCTAACTCAAATGGTATGGAGGGTGCACCTAAGACAGACTCTTGGGCAGGTGTTGTGGCGTACTGATGGAAGCACTGCTTGAGATATCTGCATCTTATCCTGGAGTGGATGGCATTGACTCCAATTCAACTGCCTGCTAATGCAACTGGGAAGGAGCAGCTTACAGGTTGAGTACTTATGCGAGAAACAGTGATGGCATTCCTGGTTCCTGGTTCCTGGTTTCAGCTCAGCCTATCTATAGCTATTGTGAGTTTTGGGGAATGAACCTGAACCGGTGGAAGCAAGATTGCTTTCTCTCTGTGTCTCCCTCATTCTCATAACACTCTCTCCATCTTTTTAATCAAACAAATACATAAACTTTTATCTAAAAAAGAAGCTGTTAAGGATGAGTTTTTGAGATACCTGCCTGTTTCTTTTTTCTAGTTAGGATCTTGTACCAGAATTTATCAGAGAATTCCTCTGGCATGTGAAACTTTAGATAATCCCTTGGCATCAGGACAGTTGCCTATCAGTAAATATCGCGACAAAACAGGTGGCACCTGCTTCACTGAGTTGCATTGCCCTGTAACCTTTGTTCAAAGCAGCTTGAATGTACTCCTCTTCATTGTTAAAGGTTGCTCTCATCCGGAATTCCTTAAATGTCCCTATGAATTTCATAGCAAGCCAGTCTCGACTTACAACCTTTCTACTATTCCCAAATAAAATATTTTGTTCTTGAGGACCTGTCTTCCTGAGTATATGATTGTATTTTATTTTTATAATTTTTCTCTGGATTTAAAATACAGATTACTCACAATTAACTCCAACTATTTTTCTCAGGGAGGTATGTTAGATATTTTTCCAACAATCAATTTTCTAACATCAGCTAGGTATCTTTCCAATGCAAATCCATTCTGACACTGCTTACCCGCAGATAGTATCAGACCTTTGAGGTTGAAGGGTAAGTTACACAAAACTGACCCAACCTCAGACATAGTTGCTAACTGTGCCTCTGATGGACTGGCTGTGCAACATTTTTCCACATTCCCTTCTTGTGTTTCCCCAATTGCTGGGGTGGCTCACAGAACCCTGGAAAGCCCATTGGTTAGTATTGTGTTTTGTTTTATAGGACACAACTCAGGAAAATCAGATGGGAGCAAATACGTATAGCAAGGTTTGGAAGGGTCCCTGATGCAGGAATTTCTTTCCTGTGGAGTTAGGATGTGCTATTTAGCAACCAGGTATGTCTGTGTTCACCAGCCCAGAAACTCTCTGAACTTCATTATTTTATACAATATAAATACATCCTTAAGTAGGCACCAATAGTTTAGTCATTGACTATTTATAAAGGACTCATTCTTCAATAGCTTCCGACTCTCTCTAGAGAGAAGGGACCTTGGCTAGTCCTGATAGTTAGAATCACATGGTTTGTTTCCCTGGCAACCAGTTTCCTTCTGGTGGGTAAACAGAAACCTGCGTCCATCTATAATCTCAACAGCTTAAGAAGGGACAGATTTTCTTGCCAAGTACTAAAGAGTAAATGCTTGTTTTTCATTAAATTACAACACACGATAATGAAAGACTTTATAGACTGCCTGTGAGTCATTTTTATGTCTTTGGTGACTTGTCTATTTGGCTTCCTTAAATATTTTGAAAGTCAATTTTTTATTTTAAGTGCCAAGTTTGAAAGTTCCATATGCAATGGATATTAAACCTCCATTAGATGTAAGGCTTGAAAATATTTTATGTGCTATATGTTGACTTTTAATTTTGTTGATTGCTCACTGTGAAGAGAGAGAGAAAGTGTGAGCTCATCCACTGGGTCAGTCCCAATATGCCTGTGAAAAGCTGAAGCTGAACTAGGCTGAAACTGGGAGACTGAAAGTCAATTGGGCTTTCCCACTTGGCTGATGGAGACCCATCCACTTGAGCCACCATATGCTGCCTGCCAGGGCAAACACTAGTGGGAAGCTGAAATCAGCAGAAAAACCTGGTCTTGGATTCTGGAATTCTGACATGAAACACATGTTTCCCAACAGAGTTTTAAAATATGCTAGATGCACCATGGAAAATTCTTGGTAGGACATCATCTTTGCTTTTTTCTTTTTTTTTTTTTTTAGCCTGTGTTTTTTGTCCAAGAAAGGATTGTCAATAAACCATTTTAAAAAGGTTTCCTTTTCTCTTCTGCACCTTCCCCTCATTCCTTATATCTTCCCATCCCACCCAAGACCTATATGTGTCTGCAATCCAACCATATATATAGCAAAAATTTAAAAATAAAGAAGTTCAAATTTAAAATGTTTGCATTATTTCTAATTTGAATCATCTGAGCTAATCTTTGTAAATGGTGTCATCTGGATAAAAGTTCATTCTCTTCTATGCCAGTATCCAGTTTTCCCTGACATTCTTCTTTTTAGAACATATTATCTTTGCCAGATTTTGCATCATTGCCACCCTGTTGAAGAACAGTTAACTGGAGTGTACTTCTGGATTGCTGTCTCTTCATTTTCACTAGGCTATGGTGATTTTTATGGCAATACTATAATGTTTCAATTATGGCAGTTTCACAATGTGTTTTCAAATAAGTTAATTTGATGTTTTCAACTTTGTTTCCTTGCTCAAAATTGCTTTTGCTATTCAGAGTATTTTGGGTTTCACGTATATTTTACATAGTTTTTCTGTTCATATAAAAAATGCTACTTAGATTTAATGCACATTTTGTTTAATTCATAAATTTTTTAATAGAAAAGGGTATTTTATATTTATTCTTCAATACATAAATATGAAATATATTTCCATTCATACATCTCTGAAGTCTGCTTTACTGTTTTTGATTAATGTTTTCTTTTTTCCCAGTGAAACATTTTTTAAAGTAACTTTTTTCCCTGATGCGATTTACATGGAAAGGGGAACATCCCTTCCTTCTCTTTCCCTCCTACCTCTCTGCATCTCCGTCTTATTTATCCCCAAAATATTACAACGGCATAATCATTTACTTGGTGGGTTTCTAATTTTCATGTATAAGTCTTCTTACTTGTAAAATTTTCATTGTAAGTAACAAGACTTGCACAATGAAAAATTTCCCCAATTACCTGATTGATTCTAAAGCTACGTCTAAGCTGGGTTGTTTTCTTACTTTATTTTTGAATATCTCAGTGGTAGTGTTTAAAAACGGAACTAGCATTTATGCTGATTTGGCATCCTGTATTTTTCACAAGTTATTTTATTAGTTGTATCATTATGTATACATATGCTCATGTCATCTATAAAGAGAGTTTCAGTTCTTCTTCCCTTATTTGGATATTAAAAATTTTATCAGCTTCCTACCTGCCTGGAATTTCCAATAATTTGTTGAATATAAGTAATCAGATTGAGTGTCTTTGCTTTTTTCCTGACCTTAGAGAAAACCTTTCAGTTTTTTGGAGTCAATTGTAATGTTAGATGTGGATTGGTCATAAGTCATCACTATGGAGATACCTTCCTTCTGCATTAGTTTGTTGAGTTCTAGTCACTAAAGAATGTTTGGTCAAATAGTTTTCCTGCACCTGCTGAGATGATCATATGATCATATCATCCCTCATCCTCTTGAATGAAGGATATCACGCTACTGATTTGCTTATGTTTGAACTTTGTTGCACCTCAGGAATAGAGTCTATTGATAATGGTGAATGATGCTTGCATTTTTAAAAAGATATATTCATTTTTATTGGAAAGGCAGATTTACAGAAAGAAGGAAAGACAGAGAGAAAGGTCTTCTGTCTGCTGGTTGACATGCTAAGTCGCCCCAATTGCCAGAGCTTTGCTGATTCCAAGCCAGGAGCTTCTTCTGGGTCTACTATGTGGATGTAGAGTCCCAAAGCTGTGGATCATTCTCTACTGCTTTCCCAGGTCACAAGCAGGCGGCTGGCTGTGAAAAGGAGCACTGGGACATGGACCGAAGCCCATGTATCCAAGTGTATGCAGGGCGAGGATTAGCCACTGAGCCAGGCCCCCATGAGGCTTTTTAATATGTTCTTGAGGTCAGTTCCTGATATTTTGCTAATATTTTTTTCATATTTTTTCTTAAGCATTGGATTATTATCTTCATGTATTCTTTTCTGACTTTAGTATCAGCGTAATAATGGCCTCACAAAATGAGTTTGGAATTTTTCCTTCATCTGCAGTGTTTTAGAAGAGTTTGAGGATTGACATTATTCTTTAAATATTTGCTGGAATTCATCATTAGGGGAGACATCTTATTACTTATTTGAGCTTCTTACCCATTATTTGTTCATATTTTCTATTTCTTCATGACCCAATCTTAGCATGCTGCATGCTTCTAAAAATTTATTCCTTTAGATAATTCAATTTATTGATGTCTAGTTTCTTGTGACAACAGCATCTCCTGTAATATACTCTATTTCATTTTCTTAAGAACCCTTTTTTTCTTAGTAGGCCTAGAGAAAAGATTGTCATTTTTTTTCATTATTATTTTTTTTATTGATCAGCTTTATTGTTCTAGATTGTCATCTTAAACATCAGCAGTAGCTCTATGGATCTGGTTGATTGTTCCTGAAATCTTTTTTTCTGCTTTCATCTTTATTGTCCTTCATCCTATTAGCTCCTGTGTGTCTACAGTCCTCATCCCAGGAGGTCAGCATAGGATCTGAGGTATCTGCACTAAGCCTGACCTTGTGATTCACTGAGATGGGCCAGATGCTGGTGCCACAGTTACACCTGGTGTACACATCATTTCCCCTCCTTTGGGGTACCTCTCACCTTCCAGGTTGTCTGGGATTGCAGGAAAGGTGAAATGGAGAACCCTAAACCACCAATGCAACATTTCTGCCCTTGCCTGATTTTTCTGCTCCGCTGGTTGCTGTTACCTAGATTCCTCAGATCTTGTGAAGGTGATTTTATATGTGACTCATTCTTGAAACTGAAGTTTCCATTACAGGACAATCACCAGAAGCTCATATGCTGCTATTTTGCTAATACTCGCTTTACATTATTCTTTCTCCTGCTTGTGCTTACACAGTTACAGAAAATATCATTTAATACAAACAAAAATAAAATTAAGACTATCATAAAAACTGAGAAACAACAGATTCAAAAGGATTCATTGCTAGCCAACTTTGAGTGAAAGAAGTGCTACAGGAAGCCTTTCAAACACAAAGCACTCTGCCTGTGACGGAGTTCCCTGTTCCCACGTTTGACAAAGCAGCAGAGCATGGCCCGAGTCGTGGGGACCTTGACACCAGGGACAGTAATCTGGATGAATTTCAAGCTCGGTTGCTAGTCGGATCCAGCTCTAACCACTGCAGCCATTTATACAGTGAGCCAACACATGGAAGCTTCTCTCTTTTCTCTTTCTTTCTCTTTCTTTCTGTCTCTGCCTTTTCCTCTGTTACTGCTTTCCAAAAAATTAAAACAATTCATGAAAAAAGGGACACAGAAAACAATAATAGATGGAAATTTGAACCTAACACAAAGAAAAAATGGTACCAGAAATAGTAACTGGAAATAGTACCTAAAATGGTAACAAGAAGGCTAAATATTAAGCTATGTTTTACTATTTAATCTCTTTAAAAATAATAACTTATTCACTTTAAAAACTTACAACCATACACTGCAGAATTTGTAACAAATGAGGAACTGTGTTTTAAAACAAATATACTAATGACTTGCAACGATAAGATACAACGCCAATTCAGAAAACTAAAGAGCTTTGAACATTTTGTATTTTATCTTATAATTTAAGTTTAATTCTGATGCCAAAATGAATGAAAAAATTCGCAATGCATGAAGTCAAAAAACTGATACACCTTCAGTATATAAAACACCAGTTTTTGTATATCAAATTGAACAACATACTAAAGAATAACACACGATACAAATGTGGATTTATTCAATACATACATGTTGATTTAGCATTGAAAATCAAACATTATAACTTACACTATTAACAGACTTACCTTATCTAATTATCTAATAGTCTAAGCAAATGAGGAAAAGGCATTGGGAGATGTTCAGCATCAATTCTGATGAAAAAACTCAACAACTTAGGAATAAAATGAAACATTTTTAACTTGTTAAAGGATATATGAGCATCTGTTAGCTAATGGCATCTTCAATCACAAAAGCCTACTTACTAATGAGAAAAAGACAGAGATGGAAAGCATTATGCTGGAAATTTTGGGGCACCCTTTGTAAAATGTAGTTTGTCCCAATGTTTTTATAAATTGTTAAGCTATTGAATGTATGTGTGTGTATACATAATGGAAGATCTAATTTAAGGATCGATATTCAAAGATTGAGGAATCTGTACCTCAAAGAGAACTGTTGGTTAAAGAATTATAAAACACTTGACCCCAAAGTTTGCATATTTCTGCAACATTACTTAGAAAATCTAATCTTTCTTTAGCATAGGTTCTCTGCAGTCTGTATTCTTCTGACTTCAATGTTTTCAGAAATTTAGCATAATCTACATGCCAGGATTTATTAAAGTGGACAATAAATGTAAACCCACTGTAAATCAAAAACCATAAGCTACAAGACATCTTAAACCTTTTTCTAAGTTAAGTTCTGTTACTGCCAGTGATGAGAGAGCACAATTATATCTTTTACAAAGCTTGGCATGGTTTACATGGCCTCAGGTGGCAAACCTTAGAAACATTCATTTTAATGAGTTATTCTGTTTAGAGTAATTTACTGGTGTAAAGAAGCTTGGCATGTTGAAATCCTACATGCATTCTAATTGTACATATGACACTTTTTATAACAGTGTAAGGCAGGGTATTGGTTAGTGCCATTGTGGAGACCCATAGTAGACCAGAGAGATGGAGAATCTGTACTACAGATAGAGAGAGCAAGGTTGAAATGAAATCCTCTCTTTTCTTAAAGGCAGACAATTGACAAGGTGAAGGAATGACGCAGAACAAAACTTGAGCTGTTATAGAGCCATCTGTCATACTAAAATTGCCTCTCTGTATTTTTACCTGTCCTTAAGTCTGCTCTGATAGGAGTGATGAATTTTCCTGCATGAGTTTTAGCCATGATGCATTTATAACATTTCCCTAGAGGCACTAGAACTGAAGCATAGATGAATGTTGTATCTTTACTGTGTTGAATTCTCCCTTCTTTTTCTCTGCATTTTTCATTTCCATTAGTGATCAATTCAAACAGTGCATTTAAAAAGGACAAAACACTGTGCAAGAGTTATGTAACCTTTTATCAAAGAACATTCTCTTTATCACAGACCTTTCATTATCTGTTATATTTGTATAGTTTAAATGTGTAGCTTTTTGAGGCCAGGTTTTAGTAGAAATTGAGTTCCATTGTCATTTGCTTAGCCATATAAAACTTATGTTACTCCTTCCTTAGTCTTCAATACAGCACTTGTGTAATGCAAATAAAAATAAAAATATTCTTGTAATACTTTTCTTGGGAAGATTTATATAGACAAAGCACCCAACAGAGTGCCTTGCATCTGTACATAGAAATGAATACTCTTCTCATTCTGTCAGTGTTTCAGTTGTACCCATTTACTCTGATTCTTCCCAAAGCCACACATATGCTGTGTTGCTACTCATGTTGAACAATGGCTTTTTTCTTCTATGTTTAAGATGTTATAATAGTTTATTAACAGGTAATTTTACTCACTGTCTCATTTATTTCTTCTTCGCTAATATATGACTTAATATTTTAAAATGACTTCTGATGGTAAGAAATAAAAAAAAATTAAATGCCCTATTCCTAATATTTAGTTTGGCATTCTAAGTTCTATTAATGTCACATAGTTTAGGCTCATTTCTCATTTTCTGAACATAAACACAATTGCTCCAACTTCCAAGGGAAAATGATTTTCCAAAATCTTGAATTGCCTGTTGTCATCTTGAAGTTATTTTTTATTTTTGAAATTACCCTAAATATTTGTCTAAATAAAATACCAAAATCTTGCTATTGATTCAGAGACAATTTGAACCTTAGCCTGTGCAGTAAGCTCTCAGATTTTCACAGCATGATTTGAAATTCATACTATATCCCCTAATCAGAATGGCATGAGTTATATGTGACTTTGAGGAAAAAAATAAGATAATGAATGATATGAAAAAAGAGATAATTGTACTTTCTAAGTACATTTGAGTTACTTTCTACTCAGTAATTATATCATAGTTTCATAAATGGGGTTTATGCCCTAAAGTGAGTTGTTAACCTATGTAAACAGGCTTCTATATTGCATTTTTCTTTTTTAGATATCTATAATGTGGGTTTTATATTCAATGAGGATATAATATTAAAATAATCAGCTATAAAATAATGAGAATAGTAAATTTTCACATACCTCAGACACAGAGTTTATATTTTGGCTACTCTAGACATTACCTAATTCAGTCATTTCATTCCGTAGATGAAGGCTTGTTACAGAGACATTGAGGCAGGTCATTTGACCAAACAGGGGTGGAATTTTGTGGTTAAGCTGAAACTTTTATCATCCTGGTTTTGACTGCTTTTTCTACTCATTCACAGATATAATGTTTGCTTTTCTTGCACTCACAGTGAGACTTACAGAACAGGTTATGGGGTTTGGCTGCCTGCTGATGGATCTCCAGGCTCTTGGCACAACAGCCTTCTCAGGGCCCGCTTCACCTCTTTGTTCCGCAGAGTGTAAATGAAAGGGTTGAGCATCGGAGTGACAATTGTATAGAAGACAGCAGGGGCCCCAGCTCCTGCCCCACTGGAACTTGGCTGCAAGTAGATACAGACAGGTGGCATGTAGTAGAGCAGCACCACCGTGAGGTGGGCAGTGCATGTGGAGAAAGCCCGCTGCCGACCCTCAGCTGTGCGGATGCGCAACACAGCTGCCACGATGAAGACATACGATATGACAATAAAAATTAGGCAGCCTGCAGCCACAACACCAATGTTGGCGAGCATGACAAGCTCATTAATAGTGGTGTCTGCACAGGCCAGCTTCAACACAGGTGGGATGTCGCAGAAGAAGTAAGCAATGTGCCGAGGCCCACAGTAGGGCAGGTGGAAGGTGAGCGAGGTATGAATTGCAGAATGTATGGCTCCTATGGCCCAAGTGATGCCAGCCATCCCAGCACACATCTGTTTGTTCATGGTCACTGGATAGTGCAGAGGCTGACAGATTGCTAAGTAACGGTCATAGGCCATGACTGTATACAGGAAGCACTCGGTGCTGGCCAGGAAATGGAAGCAGTACAGCTGCATGACACAGCCCTCAAAGGAGATGGTTTTCCCTTCTAGAGTCAGCAAGCCTGCCATGACCTTGGGTACGGTCACTGTTGACAGACAGGCATCCAGGAAGGAAAGGTGTCCCAGAAAGTGGTACATGGGGGATTGCAGGTGAGAGTCAGAGCCCACGGTGATAAGAATAAGGAGATTCCCAGTTACTGTGATGCTATAGATAAGGAAGAAAATGAGAAAAAAGAGGCTGGGATGTTCAGCAGTATACATCAGACGCTCTAGGAAAAAGTAGCTGACCGATGTCTGATTGGGATACTCTGTATCCATGCCCATGAGTGGTTACCAATTCCATTTGTAGCTAGACTGACTTCAGCAGAGAGCATTAACAGCTGTTTCTTTTTTGCTGAAATACAATTATCCACTGGACCATACCTTCTTTCTCTTTTCCGTTAAGAAATTCACAGTTGCACCTTGTTCTCATTTTTTTTTTACCTGCTTCTTGATGATGACTCTGTCAAAATAAGATCAGCAGTTTTTGTGAAGTGCATTAAGAATTATTTGCAGAAATGCATTTTGCAAATAATGGCAATGCACACAGTCATTACAAATCCTACTTGTTTTTAGCTTATGTTTACTGCACATATTTCACGCTTGCGATGGCTCTATTCTTGCTAACCCTACCATGTGGCAGATAGCACGGGCAAATTATCATCACTGTCATCAAGGAGTCAAAGTCCATCTTATAGTACCTTGCTTAGCGTTGGGGAACTTTACCAAGAATGCAACAACTTCCCCCTTCCCTTTTCCAGAGAGTGTTCTTTAGAATTCAGCTCCCCACAGACCCCAAATAAATGAGAGCAGTGCTTGGGAAAGTAGACAACAATTATCAGGATAATTTGTTGAACATGTTTCATACTCTTCCTGGAAGCTTTGCTTCAAACTTCTGGGAATTGTTTACATGTACTTTTCTCATTAAACTCTTCCCATGGGTCAAGTTGAAGTGAAAGGGTTCTCTCTAGGTTTTCATATCTTTTATATCCTCAAACTAAGTAAACGTATTATGTGAAAATTTTTTTGAACTCTTTTCTTTATGATGTGCCTTCAATTTGATGAATTTTACATATTTTTGGCTCTGTGTGTTTTATATCTACACTTTCACAGCAGCATTTTATGTACAAACTCTTTGTGACTATTCACGATATTTGAATTTCAGCATTTTCTCAGAATGTTTTTTCTTTCAAGGATGTAGTTAAGAACCTGCAATCTGTTTATTTGTTTTCTTCCCACCCACAACTATCCTTTACTCTTTCCTCATTATTCATAACTCCTTTTATTATATAACAGTTAATAATCAGCATATTGTTTCTTACTTTGAGAATGCAAGGCCTTCTCTCTTGAATAAACCAAGAGCATATATTTTTTATATATTACCATCAAAATAATATTGTACATTGTTCAGGGCAACATATGGAGATGCATTATGCCAATATTTCTTCATATTGGTTCTCAGAATGGTCTTAGGAGAATACATTCTGCGACAGTGGTACATTTTGAATCCACTTTTTAAAGATGTAGTATTTATTTCTTTTGCGTGTTATGATATAGTGAAGTCAATATGGAGTCAGAACAGAAACAAATATAGGTTTCAGAGATGCTGACTAACCTATAAAATCCCATTTTTCTCCATTACACTAATTTCTCAGGTTGTATGTCATGGCTTTATCTTGGATGCAATGGAAATAAAAGCAATTAAAGTGTTTCTGAAACTTAAAATATTTCTTTACTGGGGTTGATATTGTGGCATGCTGGGTGAAACCAGTGCCTGCAATGCTGGCATCTTATATATGTCCTGGTTTGAGTCCTAGCTGATCCACTTCTGATCCAGCTCTTTGCTAATGGCCTAGGAACAAGCAGCTGACGATAGCCAACGTGTTTATGCACCTGCCACCTATGTAGGAGACCTGGATGAATCTCCTGGATTCTTGCTTTGTTCTTGTCCCACATCGGTCTTGGTGGCTTCTAGAAAGTGACCCAGCAGGTGGAAGACTTCCTTTATCCCTCTAGTAGTATTGTTAACTTTCATAGAAATAAATAAAATTCACTATTAAAAAAAGTAAGATTACTTAGAAACTACGTTACTGTCAGTCTTCACGTTAGCAACATGTGTCCTGAAGAAAGTAGATAATGTGTTAAGAGGTGAATGTGAACAAAAGATCCTGCTCTGTGTAGTTTGCTTTCCTGGAGTAAAACTTCAGGTGGGTTCACCTGTTAGATCCATAGCTTAATTATGGATAGAGAATGAAGTAAAAAATTATGGCTTTGTGTTTCTATGTAGTTGTTTAATATAAATTAATAAAACACATTTAACATTTATCTGTTAAAAGAAAAGAACATGTTATGAGGTTTTCTGTTATGGGTTGCTTCATTTTTGTGCGTGATGATCTGTCATTGGGCCTGATGAGAAGACAGGTCACCTGGACTGGTTTTCGCACTTTCAGTTGACTACGTTCTGAACTCCAGGGCCTTGTGTGTTTTTTTTTTTTTTTCCCAATTTTGCTTCTCTTTATGCATTGGGGTTTCAGCTGTCCATAGCACTGCAGTCTTGTATGTTTGCCCAGTGGAGTTTGTAACTTTTGCCAAGGTAGTTAATTTCTCTTCACCAGAGAAAACAGCAGTGCCCTCAGGGGTTTATATTCCTTCCATCACAGGCAAAATTATTTCTGCTTCTCTCCTCTGATTATATTTTATTAATTTCTTCAAACCATGAACTATGCCGCATTATACTGAAAGTCAAGTTTATAAATTCCACTGACGTAGTTTCTTTCTCTTCTCTTTTACTGAACAATGCTCATTATGCATTAAATTACAAAATTATTTGTCAATCATTTATGGTTGCAATAATCACACATAGGTTCATTTTCTTATTTATTTGGCATCAACAACAGTGATATGATTCTCAATTTATGCTGAATCAATTTGTGTTGGTTTGTATTACATTGCATAATCACACATATTTTAATGTTTAATCTTGCATCCCTGCTGTGTTAGAGAGGACAGTGAGAAAACTCACCAATGCCACTCACTTCATAGAGATTTTCTTGTGCATAAAATTAATATCCCTTCCATTTTCTCTCTGTTTCTTAACAATAGGAATTGAATTTGGGGAATATGGTGACCCTCTTGGGCAACAGTTGCCCATGTACTTTGGGTGCATCAATAAAACCTTTACAGCATCTAGGGACCCGCAGAGTGAAGGACTCCCACTTAGATTCAGGGAACATCCAAGAATGGCCATCGGATCTTAGTCACTTCTCATCTTCTTGTGAATAGGTCTATGCTTCATCCAAATCTACCCAACAACTCATACTGAAAAACTGCGTGACAGAAGTCAAGGGTGTAGTAGCAGCACGTAAGTTCTACTGCCGCTTTAGCAGCACCCATGGAAGCTTCTAGGACCCTCAGTGTACACATCCACAGCAAGGAAGCTTATTGTTATGCCTTTCTAAACCTTATGAAAGTGGAATCTGGTGCTGCCTCAGAAGAACAGATTGCTCAAGCTGTGGCGAAGTATGCCTGAAATGAACACCTCACAAAAGGAGAAACTGACCCCTCTAATTCAAATCCCCTACTTCAAATTCAATTCATTTCTATAACTTTTGGAAATTTGGGAAAACTACTGATATCCTTGAACTTTAGTTTCTCCATAGCTACATGGGTATGAAAACAGAACACAGAAATCTTGTCAAGATCAAATTAGATGAGTTACATATAATATATAAAGATTAGGCTTTATTAATTTATAATCTATAAAAGGATTACACACAATAACAGTCATACACATGGATGCATGGAGCAAGATTGCCTTTGCATGAATATTCTACTCATCTTGGGTCTTTTCTGTAAGGAGATCCCCTTGTTGAGTAACTTTGATGGATTGTCATTGGTGCTGGGGAAAGATATATAAAAAAGAAAATTTGGGAGCAGGTTAGAATGCGAGCGTTCCAGGCTCCTTTATCTCTTCTTAGGAATTCGCCTTTTTCTGCATGTTATTTCTTTTTGTGTCTTAAAACGTTCCCAATCATTTGGTGTCTCCTCCAGCGCCCTGCATTTTAGTGTCATGGGCTGCATGGAGTCATTGAGGCTGCACTTCCTTGAAGCCTCCCAACCTCCGTAATGCTGCCTTCATCTCTTTGTTGCGAAGTGTGTAGATTATGGGATTAAGCAAGGGAGTGATGACAGTGTAGAAAACAGCTACCACCCCATCCAGGGGCTCCTGTGAGCCAGGGCGCAGGTAAATGAAGGTGCATGGCACATAGTAAACAATGACAACAGTGAGGTGGGCAGCACAGGTAGAGAAGGCATTGCGGCGTCCTTCTGCCGACTTGATTCGCAAGATGGCAGCCACAATGTAACCATAGGAAGTGAGGATGAGCATAAAGCAGGTGAGTGCCAGGAAGCCAATATCTACAAAGGTGACCAGCTCATTAATGGTGGTGTCAGCACAGGCTAGTCGCAACATGGCAGGGATATCACAGAAGAAGTAGTCAACATGATTTGGGCCACAGAAGGGCAGACGGAATATGAAACTTGTTTGGAACAGTGAGTGGATAGTCCCTCCAAACCAGGTGCCCAGAGCCAAGTAGTTACACACACTGCGGGTCATGATGGTAGCATAATGCAAAGGCTTACAAATGGCTAGGAAGCGATCGTAAGCCATGAGCGTGTAAAGAAAACATTCAGTGCAGCCCAGGAAATGGAAAGAAAAAAGTTGAATTACACAGCCTCCAAAGGAGATAACCCTGCTATCAAAGAGAAAGCCAGCCAACATCTTGGGAACAATAGCACAGGAAATTGTCATGTCCAAGAAGGAGAGATGACATAGGAACCAGTACATGGGGCGGTGGAGTCGGATGTCCAGAAACACAGTGAGGATGATCAACCCATTGCCAGAGACGGTAAGCAAGTAGATGACAAGGAAAGCTAGGAAGAGTGGTACACCTAGATGTGGTGGGTGGTGCAGACCCACCAGAATGAAGTGAGATACAGAAGTCTGATTGCCACTTTGCATTTCTTCGTTGTTCACATCTGCCAAAAGAAGGAGCAGAGGGTTGACTCTGGACTCAATTAAAACATTCAGCCGGGAACATTCATTCTAAGTCATTTCCAAACATGGGCAAAAAAGACTCCCTCTGTCACACTCTCTTTCATCATTCTCTCTTCTTCCTCTCCCCAGTTCTTGATTCTGAAGTCTGTTCCAGGAAACAGTTGTTGTCTCCAAAGTAAGAGGTACCAGACTGTGTGTTCAGTAACCACTCTCTGTTATCTGCAGTTACCCGTGTCAATCATAGTCCAAAAACAACACCTGACTGTTTCAAAAAAGACTATGTTCACATGATGTTTCTTATAGTATATTATTATAATTGTTCTACCTTATCAGAAATTTTTGCCTATCTCTCACTAAGCCTAACTTAGAAATTAAACTTTATCATAGGTATCTATGCATAAGAACAACAAAGTCTCTTTAGGGTTTTGTACCTAATGGTTTGGCATTCGCTAGGGGTCTTGGAACATTTTCCCAGCAGATGCATGGAGACCATTACGCATAACTCAGGAGAATGATGCACAAACCACATAGAACTTTGTAAGTTAGAAATAGAATTGTATAAAGCTTAACTAAGTCAAGAGATTAGTAAGGACAATTGTTCTTCTGCAGTTTGATCTAAAATCTGCTTATTAGAGTTATGTTATCTTTAAGCAATATTCTAAAAATGCAAGAATCATGATAATTCTTTATCTTAGTGCAACCAATTGAAAGCTGCATATTTTAAAAATATGTGATGTTTGGACTGCACACTGAACTTAATATTACCAATTGCAGAATCTTAAAGTATTAGCTAGAAATATCTATATTCAAGTGTTTTATGTAATGCACATGCTAATTAAAATCCTTCAAGAGAGTGAAACTACAAAATTTCTAGTCCAAAGAACCTGTTATTATCTCTTCTTCTTCTGAATATACACAGTGCATCTGCCCATCCACCCATCCATCTATCCATCCATCCATCCATCCATCCATCCATCCATCCTTTATTTGAGTAGGACTGTTTATATTTCCTCTTAAGAAAATGGCCGCTGAGGTCTTACTGGATTAATACAAAATCATCTCACTTCCATTCGCACTCATTGGTAATCTTTGTATTGGCAATCTACCTTACCTCTTTTTTTTTTTTGCTTGTTCTATAATAATGTGCAATAGGAACAATAACAATGCATAGCTAATAAGAATAAAAAAAGGATGAAAGTAATCCATTCACATAATTCACAGTAGGACTCAATAGACACAAGCTAATAATTCCCATCGAATGTTTTTAAACATTTTCACATAAATTCACACATTGCATGTGTGTAAATCTGTGGCTTCTAATGATTGTTCAACAGCAGACTAGAACCCTTCCATTTGAAACAACAGCAAGAGCCTCTTCTATAACTACTGGGGAATGACAGAAGAAATCTGCAACGTGTGAAATCAGGAGAATGGCGGTGGCTCCAGAACTCTTCCACCAGGGCCATGTGAGGCTTCTACTAATGTTACCCCCTTGCAATAGCATTTGTTCTAATGGCCTATTTACAAATCAGAGACAACTATCAAAATGGTATGCTCAGTCCAAGACTCAAAGGCAGCACTGAATCCTTCAGAAGGGTTTTCAAGGATACCGAGCTTCCTGTTGGACACCTGCTGGGCAGTGGAGCCCTGCCTGCAGCTCTGTGTGGATGGTGGTCATCTATCTCTTTTCTTAGCCTCCCAATGAAGCTTTCTTCCTCAGTGCTAAGTTCTTTCTTTATATAAATAAATAAAAAAAACTTAAAAAATAATCTCTCAAACTGGATATATAAAATCTGCTTTGAAAAACAAAATGAAGCAGTTCTTGGAACTACACTATGTGCTTTCCTGATTTTTATCTGTGAGTATTGCGTGGATCTGGTAGAAAGTGCAAGCGAATTGGAAGAGAGAGACTCAAACTCCGGAGTTGACATAACTCTCTAGCTTCCTTTCAACATTTACTTCCACAAAATGTACGAATATTTCCCCTGTTCCTTACCCAATTGCTCCTGTGATATTTACAACATTTGTTCTAATTCTCCAAGAGTCCTTTCAGATGTTATCTTGCTCAGTAACACCATTTCTCCTTTTCCCCTAATTGGTCATTCTTTTTTTGTAGCCTCCATATACATTTATTTGTACCTTTATGTTAAGCATAGCACAAGCAAGTTGGCATTTTCCTTGTGTGTGCCTGATTTGATCATGAAGCTGTGAGTTCCTACTGGGATGCTGTCTTATTTTTCTACACAGCCCAAGGTTGTAGTATACCTCTCAGAGAAAGTTCTGAAATAGTACTGAGCAAAGCATTTCCCTGTGTCTATATGTCAAGTAGCCACTGACTGCAGAGTGTTTTTTTAGGAAGGTATGGCTACCTAAATTAGAAGAATTTTAGTCCTTTGATTATCATCTTTACAGGTAGTGATGTCGATATAATTTGATACAGATCTCTTAAAATTTTAGTCTCAGTTTCTCATTAAAAAGAGGGATGTTGGTTATAAATTTCCACCACAAAGGAAATGACAGTATCTTTTGTATCTACTTCAATTTATATTTTAACTTTTGTTCACACATCGAGCAAATTGGTTTTATGCCTTGTAACAATTCTATTTTCTATTATATTTTTGCCTTGCCTCTTTGCTGCCTTGGCATTTCAGCTGTTATTTAATCATATATTTTACTGTTCTCTCTATAGAGAAATGCTATTTTATCCAGAAGAACAGAAAAATGGCTATGATTTGTATGTTAATTGCTAAAACTGCTCCAGTGATTTGTTGTATACATTACGTTATGATTTATGTTATATTTGTCAGTGTAAGAAGAAAAGAAACGATTTCAGAGGAAGTGTTGGGGAGAAGCACGATTAGTGCCCATATATTACCTTCATTTGAGCATTGCAAATCCTGTGTGAGCTGATGCTGGCTTCAGGTTGACCCTAAAATCCATTTGGATCAAAGAAACACAGCAGGTAAATTTTTCAAGCATTATGCTGCCAGGAGAATTCACAATCCTTCTCTGCTCCCAACTTCTACCACACACTGCTTTTATCACAGGAGCATTCCTAGTACTCCCACCGCCCTGTCCAGGCTTCTCTGTGGTGGCCCCTAGCTGGGTGGGACACTTCTGTGAGGCCACTGCCTGCGCTTGCCTCGGCTTCTGCTTCCTCTTTGCTCTCCAGGGCATTAATCCTTGCAGCTCAGTAGACTGACTGGTCTACTTTCTTGACAGGCTCCCTCTTCCTCTTGTCACTGTACTCTTTCTATTACACTTCTCGGACTCACCTATCCCCCTTGCTTTATAATCTTTCTGAACCTGTTGACTGTGTGAGACTTTTTCTGTAATCTTTCTGGCAAACAGAATCTTTGTTCCCATTTTTCCCAGCATATGTGAGGACAGGAGGGCTGACATCACTTCTACTTCATCCTTCAGGGACCATTAATGTAGATGGAACTAAGTTGCTCTGGGCTTTGTTAACAACAAAGGATGAACTGCCAGTGTTCCATAAGGAAGTTTACTATGTTGTTCAGTGTCCCAGTGGCATAGGGGTCTACTGGGAGCATGTACTTTGTCAGGATCCAGCAATTCTTTCCTTTTCTCTGGGTTCAGATTTATCAGCTACAAACTGGGGAGAATGATATCTCACCTATTAAGATTGAGGACAGATTTTTAACACAATTTTTAAAACCAATGATCCTAAATAAATGCCATATGTCAATTACATAAAAATGATTTTATGTGGTTAAGACAGATTGCATAACTGATATGACACTGTATCAATATAGGTAATGCTCTTTCACACATATCTGTGTTGGTGACACAGACTAACAGAATATGAAAAAACAAAACCAAGCATGTCTTAGAAATCAAACACATTAGCTTAGTTTTAGCAGAATTTCTTAAATGGCCCAGATCACATTCTCATTTTATACTTAACCACCCCCCCCAAAAAAAAACAATAAAAATACCTGAGTTTTAAAGAGAAAAGTGGACAAATAGTGGTTAAAATTTCTTACAAATCTATGTAGATAAATGAGATGAATTCACTCAACCCAGAAAACCAAGGAGCTTATAGCTTTGTACTGGTACTGAGCAAACACTAGATCAATAAATATTTGTTAAAATGCTTTTTTTCTGGGCAGGTGTTTAAGTGGTTCAGATGCAGTGTCAGGTACAAAGCGTCCTTTTGTCTGAGATTCTCTGATTCAGCTTGCTGCTCATGTGACCCTTGAAGTAACAGGTGATGGCTCAAGTATTTGGATCTTTGCCAACTGGGTGGGAGACCTGGATTTTTCAGTGCCCAAGTCCTGGTTTCTGCATGGCTCAGTTCTGACTTAAGTGGGCACTTAAGGAGCAAATCACAGCATGGATGATCTCTGTCTCTGTTTCACTATTTGTGTTTCTCTCTTTCAAACCAAATGGAAATTTTTTTTAATGTAAAACTTCCTTTTTTTCTAATGCTTATTTATATCAGCTATGTATTTTGAGCATTTGTTGGCATGTAGTTTTAAGTATACTCATTTTAACAATGTTTCATTGTTATTGAGTGTGTGCACAATTTAAAAATATATATATTGTGAAGCAAAGTATGGTACTTAGCTTATTTTTTTAATAAGCCCTGCTCCATTTAAAAAATTATATAAAATCAGCATTAGACACTTTTTGTTGCATTTATAGTATAGGTTCCCAGTGCAGGGACACTATCTAGCCTTTGAATCTGCAGCAAAGGACAGTAAGGGTATGATGCTCATTCAGATGATACACAGATGGCACTGGCAACATAAGTAAAAAAATTTTTTCTTAATTAATTACGTTGCATTATGTGACACAGTTTCATAGGCCCTGGGATTCCTCCAACTCCTCCCCATATCCTCCCCCCATTGTGAATTCCTCCACCTTGTTGCAGTATTACAGTTCAAATTAAGTTTGCACACCCCTCCTAAAACTGTTCTGCACCTCAACTGTTAACACAACATTTTTAAAAGCAGCACTCATGACAAGTCCACAAGGTGCTCAGGGTTGTCTGCCTGTGGCAATACTCCCTCAGTAGAACAGTCCGTGAAAGCTGCAGTGGGACCTTCCCTAGATGTCAGGCAGGCAGGATTTTATAATGCTGTTGCCTTGCTTTCCCTATTTTCATGGCTTTTATCATTATCATTATTTTTGTTACTGTTGTCTTCAGTATGCTCACTACATAGCATAGAGGAACAGGGGTTGCTTAAATTGTAATATTCATCTTTGTTTGTATTGCTTTTTTTTTTTTCGCTTAAAACCATATTGTGAGCATAGCTATGGGTTAGTAAGTAAATATGCAATTCCATTATTTTTCTGATGTCTTTATATATGTACCAAAGTAAATTTTACTTTGGTTGGATTGTATAGCTTGTGCTGAATTAGTACAAAAATAAATTTGTTCTTTTTTTTTTTTGAGAGAAAACTTGACTACTTCTCATCGCTGCTCTCAACCCATGGCTAATAAGTTGTTAAATATTCATCTGTCACTCATCTGCACTTAATGGAAATTGTTCCTTATTTATTTCAGATAAGTGGCATAGTGTTCACTAAACTCTTTCCTTCCCCCTCACTAAAATGAATTTTTGAAAATGGTTCCAAGCCTACCCATGTTGTGGTTCAATCTGCTTAAAGGCTGCTTAGCACTTTATGGTGAAGAAACATAAAATTGTTCAATTTATTCAACATTCTTTAAGGATTTTCACTTGGTTTTATGTTGCCTTGCCAACATAAGCCACACGTCAAAACAAATACTTCAGTGAATATATCCATGCAGTGGCCTGTTTTAGTTAGAATAGAATAAATGTTTGGAGGGGAGTAACTGGGTCTCTGACCACAGGTATCATTAGTTTCAGTACCTATGACTATATTGCTTTCTCTAAAAATCTGCTATAAACATTAACATTTGTGTCAACAACATGAGGTAAAACTTTTCCTTCGTTCTACCAGTGATAAAGGTTTTCACTAGCACTTTGCCTGCATACAACCTGGTCATTGTTATATTATTTTGTATCATGCGAATAATGATTATTGTTAAAACACTATTCCAAGGCTATTCAGATATGCTCTGCTGATCCATACTCTTAGTCCAATTGTCCAGAGTAGGGTGGTATTTTCCATTATTTATAGATGTACTTCATTTTGCATTGCATTTTTTTGTCAAATAAGTAACTATTTCCAATACTACATTTCACCTCAAACTTTCATTTTATTATTCTAGTGCTGTCAATGAACAGAAATGATTGTTGTAAAAATAAAAAAATGGTAGTCAACTTAAAAAAATACCAGTATACAAAATATCACTAAAAATCAAATAAATACAAAATGCTTGACTTCATTATTCATCATGAAGCAAGTTTTAGCACCACAATAAGATATAACTGTAGATGGGCTGGTGTGGTGGTTCAATAAGCTAATCTTCTGTCTTCTGCACTGGTATCTGATGTGGGCACGAGTTCTTGTCCCAGCTGCTCCACTTCTAATCCAGCTCCCTGTTTATGCCATGGGAAAGCAGAAGAGGGTGGCTCAAATCTTTAGGCCCCTGCACCCATGCGGTAAATCCAGAAGAAGCTTCCTGGCTCTTGGCTTTATGGATTGGCTCTGTCTGGCTGTTGTGACTATTTGGGGAGTGACCCAGCAGATGAAAGACCTCTATTTGTTTCTCTGTGTCTCAGTCTCTCTATAAATCTGCCTTTTAAATAAACATTGTAAGAAATGATATAACTAAACATACACTAAGAAAATGAGAATGAAGCACAATTATGGCCCGAGACAAAACAGCTAGAAAGTTGAAGCGTGGCCATGGGAAGTACAAAATGGTGCAGAAAAACTGCATTGCAGTATCTACTCTGTGTACAGTCTTTGTGACCCAGAAGTCATACTCCTAGGTGTGTGTATATATGCACAATATTGGAATCAATATATGCAACTTCTCAGGACTTTAAAATTCTGTAGAAGCAAAAATATTCAGATATAAGCAAATTTCAAACCACATTTTATACTACACTGAAAGAGTGAACTAGCACTCTTATTTCACATGTCAAAAACAAAATGACTATCAGCTTTAAGAAAAGAATAAATTCCTAAAAAAGTTGATTTACAAAATATGGTATACTTATTCAGTAGAAATCTAAACTAACACAGATAATTAAAGTTACTAGAGAAGGAATGGGTATTTTGGCAAAGAAGGTTAGGCCATCTCTTAAGATGCCTGCAACCCACATCAGAGTGTGTGGGTTTGGGTTTGAGCCGCTCTGCTTCCACTGCAATGCTGGGGAGACTGTGGTGTTGGCTTAGATAATTGAGTTTCTGACACATCCTTTGTTTCAAGCTCCTAGTTTTGGGCTGGTGCTTTCCTGACCGTTGTTGGATATTTGAGAGTGAGCCTCATCTCTCTCTCCTTTCAAATAAATGAAACACATTAAAAATTTAGAAAAGCAATAAGATTGAATTTTTACTTATACCAATGTTGTGAAATATTTATTTTTGTGTATGCATTTCTTTGGGAAAAATATATTCAGCAAGATTGAAAAGCTGGAGATATGTATGTGTGTTTGTGCATATACATATATATATATAAATTTAAAATATTCATTTTTGATTTTTATTGGAAAGGCACATCTACAGAGAGTAGGAGAGCCAGACAGGTATTTTCTATTTGATGGTCCACTCCCCAAGTGGCTGCAAAGGCCAGAGCTGAGCTGATCCAAAGCCAGGAGACAGGAGTTTTGTCTGGATCTCCCAAGTGGGTGCAGGGTCCCAAGGCTCTGGTCTGTCCCTACTGCCTTTCCCAGGCCATAAGCAGGGAGCTGGACAGGAAGTGGAGCAGCCAGAATATGAACTGATGCCCACATAGGATCCTGGCATATGCAAAGCAAGGACTTAAGCCACTAGATAACTGTGTTGGGCCTGGAATGCTGAATATTTTTAAACTGTCATAGGAAGATGATGAAAGGGAGAGGGATGCTGGAACTGAGAGAACAAAGAAGCCATGGCCGTTGCCAAGAAGCCAACAGCTGGAATGTCACTCTACTGCTCTTGAGGAAAAGGATTAATCAAATTCTCTGTCTGTCCCAGAAAGATATCAGCTATACATAGATTGTTCAGTTCAGAAATATATAGAAAACTATGATACATTCAGGGGAAATATATCATTTGTCTCTTCCTGTTGTTTTTGTGCTCATCCAGGGAATCAAAAAGCCCAAGAGCAATCTCTTCCCGAGAGACATCAAGTTAATTTAAGGCTCTATTCATCCAGTCATCCTGTTAGTTTCTATTGCCTGTACTTCACCTAGGCTAATTTTTGAATATAAATAGATTACTCCTCAATAGTGTATGTCTTTTCTTCAATGATATCTTACAAACTAGTGCCTGCTCATGCGACATAGAATGGAAGAAAATGGGGGAAATGTCAGGCAAGTTTTACTGCTGAAATTGGTTCTACATTGTGAGTTTTAAAAAATATTTAGCTTACATTCATGTGTTTCTTTACTTCCTTTATCTTAAATTTCTACAGAGAAATGTCACTGGAAAATTATAATCTTACTCATGTAGTCTCTCAAATGGATGGATAGATAGATAGATAGATAAATGACAGACAGATGTCAGGTGAAGGATTGATGGTGATTAGAGATACGTAGACAATAGAATGGATACAAATAATGAAGTAAAAAAGAATAGCTGGGCTGCAAATATTAAGTTACTACAGTCTACAAGCGTGCCAAACTTTGACCTGGATGAACTGTCTGAGGCTCTCGTAGACTTCTGATTTTTTTTTTTTTTATCTTATGACAAATGCATATGAATTTTCCCTGTTGATATGGCCCTGTTGACACAGTAGAAACTATAGCATTATATTTGCTCCAGTTTTGACATTCTAGATATCCATGTTGGTGACTTTAATCATTCTGCTTAATATTTATTCTCATATTTGAAAAGAATGCTGATTTAATGCACCTTAGACAAGTTCTCTGGAAATAAGATAACACTTATCTGAGTTCTTTTTTAGTGGGGGACCTAAGTAAAATCTTTGCCTATAGAACAACTAAAAACAACATTGAATTCTGAACAGTATGAGAAAACATTTTCTGCCTCAATTTAAATTGCACAGAATGCCTATTTTTCTTAGTATAAAGTTGAGAGGGAAATTTGCATTGAATTTTTTTTCTTGTCTCAGCCTTAGATCTCAGATAAGAAATATATGTTTGATAGAGTTGCCCTCTCATATAACAGTATTTTTGAACTTACAGTAGTGGGCAGAAGATGTGAATAAAATACGATCTCTAATCATATTTTAATGGAATAATCAAGTCAAACTCAGTCATTTTGTATGTCTTAGGTAGAAGACTCTACCCAAGATGCCTAGCCTAAGAGTGGGAGGGAATGTATAAATCTTACATTCTTTGAATCTCATAGTAAAGTACTAACAGAGGTGAATTCAGGGTCTGCAATGTGTGAAACTTGGAATGTGCAGTTTGCTCTGAGAGGGCAGAGATATTTTTTTTTAGGTATGCAGATGGGGACACCCTTAACAGTGACAGAAATGAAAGTTTCCACAATATTAACTTTAAGATGAGAAGTTTCAGGAACAACTAAGAGAATTTATGAATTTCTTTCTTTTAAAGTTCATAACTACAAGGCATAGTGTTGTGCGATTTACAGCCACACACCATACTTGGTCTCTGACTTATATGACCTTATAGGTTAATGTTACCTACACGTAAGTAGTGATATATTGCCGAGCAGCAAATGAGGAAACTGGTAATTGGTTTTTGTGTACTATGGCATTTTCAAATAACCTTTACTACCAGCAGTTAAGTTCTTGGCTGCTTTAAGGTCACTAGAAAGCCTGGAGAGAAAGCAGAATGTAATCAGAATTACATGTAGCATCTAAGACCACCACGTCATGATGTACTGTCTGTATAATTAACTCATCCTAACTGTGAGTTTGACCTCTAAACATGATGGAGCATCAGATCCTTGATGGCTTTATGTTGCATGGCACTTTTTCCTATCAAAATGAAGACATCTCCCATTGTCTTTGGCGACAGAAAATACGTTGTGAGAAGAGCAGGGACCGGGGCATACAAGATCCTAGAATGGCCTCTTGCAGCTTAGAGGGACATGTTCTGTCCCTGACCAGGAAAAAATCAGGGATAGAGATCAAGAGCAGAGGGCACAGGTGATAAATGCCACTGAACTTGTAGTAATTTAAGTGTAGCAGCAAAAAGCTAGTAGGTCTCCCATATTTGTGCCCCCATTTAAGTGTATTTCCAATGCTCTCTGTGTACTTGTATGTATGTGCGTAATAGCATTCCAAAATCCTACAGTACATGAAATAAACAAAATCATGTGCTGGAGAAAAAATTTTATATGCCAATAATATTTTTCATACTAGACATTTCCATGCAAATTTTGAATATCATACAACTTGTACTAGTGTGCATGGGAATACTTATATGCCAGGGTAGTTGTGTGAGAACCAGAGACATAAATATAGATGCTGAATATATCTCAACAGTTTTGCCAAAAAGTTTTGAAACAAAAATATACGTAATCATTTACTTAGAATGCCACTGATATTACATAGGGAAAACTTCAATCCAACGAGGTGTCAATGTGGCATACAACTGATGTGTTATATCTAGGAGAAGAACCAGCAGGAGCAGCAGTGATGAACCTGAGCCTTGTGACCACATTCTTCCTCTCCGGCCTTCCCCACCCACCAGAACTGGACTCCACACTCTTTGGAATCTTCCTGCTCATCTATGTGCTCACTGTGCTGGGGAACCTCCTCATCCTGCTGCTCATCAGGCTGGACTCTCACCTCCACACACCCATGTACTTCTTCCTCACCAACCTGTCCTTCATTGACATGTGGTTCTCCACGGTCACGGTGCCCAAAATGCTGATGACCTTGGTGTCTCCAACAGGCAGGGCCATCTCCTTTGGTGGCTGTGTGGCCCAGCTCTACTCCTTCCACTTCCTGGGCAGCACTGAGTGCTTCCTCTACACAGTCATGTCCTATGATCGCTACCTGGCCATCAGTTACCCACTCAGGTACAGCGGCTTGATGAGTGCTCGGATGTGTGCCCTGCTGGCCATTGGCACCTGGCTCAGTGGCTCCTTGCACTCTGCTGTCCAGACCACCTTGACATTCCGTTTGCCCTACTGTGGCCCCAACCACATCCAGCATTACTTCTGTGATGCCCCACCCATCCTCAAGCTGGCCTGTGCCGACACTTCAGCCAATGAGATGGTCATCTTTGTCAACATTGGGGTGGTGGCCTCGGGCTGCTTTCTCCTGATAGTGCTGTCCTATGTGTCCATCGTGGGCTCCATCCTGAGGATCCGCACCTCAGAGGGCCGACGCAGAGCCTTTCAGACCTGCGCCTCCCACTGCATTGTGGTGCTTTGCTTCTTTGGTCCTGGAATTTTCATTTACCTGAGGCCGGGCTCCAGGAATGTCATGGATGGGATTGTGGCAGTTTTCTACACTGTGCTGACTCCACTTCTCAACCCTGTGGTGTACACGCTGAGGAACAAGGAGGTGAGGAAAGCTCTCCTGAAGCTGACAAGCTGCTTTGTACTTACTTATGAGAAGTAACCAAGCAAAGATAGATACATTTAAATTCTTGATTATTTTTTGTTTAATCAGCATTTCTACAGAAGCATGAGCCTTGGGAGGATATCTGAATGGTTCTAACTTAATATATTAATGGATGTAATGAATATTTAAGTTGTTCTTAAAAAGTGTTAGTGTTAGGTCCTTTTCAAAAGGCATGTCCAGTTGCTGTAAAATTAAAAATAGAAATTAGTATCAATTTTTAAATTATGTATTTGTGTATCTTTGTTTTTATTTATAATGGGAAGTAACTTCTGGTCCTTATTCATTTGTGTAGTTTTAGCATATTGATCCTTTCTACCCAATGATCTCTTCCTGCTTCACTCATATCCTTTCTTTTTCTTAGTTTTCTTTTAAGCTTTTCAACCACATACTTTAAATTTTATTTATAATTACAAGCTTAAACCTCTCCCATATAAAGAATTCAAGTACTGTTATTCAAGAGCGTTTGCATGTTCTAGAAAAAAAAAAAACACGGGCCAATTAACTCAGTTTCTTTCTGCATAACGTTTTCCATAATACTGCCCATAATGATTTTATAATTTATATTTTATGAAATTTCAGTGAAGACTTTATTAAAATATTCATGTTTTATATTTTTTATACCCAATAATATTCACTTATAACTGTCACAGCCACTATGTGTCTATAATAGAGTATCTGTACTATATCATTTTTACCATCAAGATACCAGCCAGAAAGGTTTTTGATTATCAAAAAGAGTAGAACTCATGATCCCTATTCTTACATACAAAACTTTATATTTTCAACAATCATAGATTCACTTTAAAATAAATGAAACATATAATAAAAATAGAAAAAATAATCAGAGATGAAATCTTTGAGCAGTCTTGGAAATGACTGTTACAGTCAAAATAGATTGATATTATTGGGCCCGGCGCGGTGGCGCAAGTGGTTAAAGGTCCTCGCCTTGCACGCCCGGGATCCCATATGGGCACCGGTTCTAATCCCGGCAGCCCCGCTTCCCATCCAGCTCCCTGCCTGTGGCCTGGGAAAGCAGTCGAGGACGGCCCAAGGCTTTGGGAACCTGCACCCGTGTGGGAGACCAGGAAGAGGCTCCTGGCTTCGGATCGGCATAGTATCGGCCCATTGCGCTCACTTGGGGAGTGAATCATCGGACGGAAGATCTTCCTCTCTGTCTCTCCTCTCTGTATATCTGCCTTTCCAATAAAAAAAATAATAAAAATAAATCTTTAAAAAAATTGATATTATTGAATTTTGAGTTAAGTACTAGGTAATACTTCCCATTTAATTATATTGCTCTGTGTAACATTTGCTTGACTTAAGGCATAAGGTGAATTTTGGAAACTGTCCTTGTAGGTAAGACTTGGATTTCAAGCCTCGTTGTCAATCCTCCAAATATATAAATATCAGAAAGGGTAAATTAATTTTTGAAGTTAAATGCTTAACTTAAACCCTGGATATATCCTGTCGAAGCAGCACATGCTAACTTTGCCTAGCAGACCAGGAAAAAGAAAGCTAAAAAGCTGTTAGACAACTGGCAGACTCCTAAGATTACCTGTTTGTGCTGCTGCAACATTTCCGATAAGCCTCAGATCTCTGTGCCAGTTTTCTCTGTTCTGTTCTCAACTAGGACGCTATGGTAAGGAGGAAGCTTCTGTAAAATATTGCCTCTATAAGGCAGGAAGCATTCATCTAAGAGAGAGGTGAATTGTTGGTGTTCACTCCAATTAGCCAGCCTGGTATGGTTTTATTTTATAACACAACTCATTTTACAAAGGGATAAAGGAACCGGTGTTAGACAAAAATTGCTCAGCCATTGGATTCAACTTGATTCTTTTCAACTTTTTTTATCACCCTATTTTATAAAGTCACAATTACATGAAGCGCTGCAGTCCATTTCTTGAGTATTTAGACAGATGAAAAACAATAGACACATAAGTAGAGCAGATTAAAATCTCTGCAATCATCTTGCTATATCATTGTTTAATAAGAGAGATCTGTAGTAGCATCACTCGAGGGTAACTGAGGTATGCACAATATGTGCTAAAGCAAACGACTTATCATTAGGTTTAACTCAGAAATACGCTGGAAGATTAAAAGTACTATGAAATATGCATTAAACCAAACCATATCGAAAATGTTTTCCATTTTTCATGATATATAAAATCAATGTCTTCATTTAATTGGAAATGTTATTAGAATTACACGTATTTTTAAGAAGTAGTGTACAGCTTTCTATATTTACCTAGTTTGTCCCAATGTTAACTTGCAAAAAGTATGCAGCAATGCCACAATTAATATATTTCATAGATTATTGTTATTATTGCTATTGTTTGCGTATAAGTGATATATGTTTTAAGCATCACTGTAGATTTATGTATCATCACCATAAAAAGATATTAAGTTATAAAAATATAAGGCTCTTGCATTTGTTGGGGTCACATATTGGCGTCAGTTCATGTCCCGGCTGCTGCACTTCCCATCCTGCTCCCTGCTTGTGGCCTGGGAGAGCAGTTGGGGTTAGCTCAAAGCCTTAGAATCTTGTACCAGCATGGGAGAGCAGAAGCTTCTGCCTCCTAGCTTCACATCGGCTCAACTCCAGCTCTTGCGGCTTTCTGTCTGTTTCTCCTTCTCTCTGTATATCTGACTTTTCAATAAAACTAAATAAATCCTCAAAAAAAAAAAAAAGAAGGAAAATAAAGCTCTCTTATGTGATGCTTTTTAATGCTAAAATAAAGAAATCATAAAGCTGTCAAATTCTTGTATTTTATGATTAGAGTGTTATATATACCACCTTTTACTTGGTTATGTGTTTTGTATTTAAAAGGAAGAAGAAAACAGTTTTTTTGTGGCCAAATGGGCCCAACTGGAAACCATTATGCTAAGGGAAATGAGCGAATCCCAAAAGGTTAGATACCACATGTTTACCTTAATTTAAGGTGAAATGATGTCAATATGAAAAATAGTACTTGTAAAATGTAATATTATTTTAACCCCAAGCAGCCTGTATCTCATGCAATAAGATATTGTGAAGTAACCAATGAACCAACAATCAATGTGAGTCAGAATGCTTATGATCTATATCAAAGAACTGAAAAACCTAATATACTTTTAAGACCCTATGCTACTTGGAAATGGGGCAGGAGAGGGGAGAAATCTTGTAATCCTTAGAATGTGAGAGGAAGATGTGAGGTATAACCTATCAGGAACATAACAGATGACTTATAGACAACAAACTCGAATCAGCATTAGACAATAGTAAAATTAAAAAGACATACAGGGGGAATCAAGAGCGACCCTGACAACCTCTTAACAGAAGGTCATATGTACAGAGTAGGGGTGGATCCCAGAGTGGAGCAGGAGGAGGCTTGTATTCCAACCATGGAGACTCCTGGATCCTCACCAAGGACTATCAGTACGGGCACCAAGGACTACACCCCAACTGCCAAGTGGGGGAATTGGAGTGCCTTCGGAGGCCAAGAACTCTGAGGTCATCCAACCCCATTTGGATCTACCACATGGGATGGAAGAAGCCTAAACCCTTTCTTGCAGGATCCAAGGTCATTGGAACAACAGTCAGGAGTCCTGAGCAGTCCGCAGAGACAGAACAGTAAGCTTTCTTCGGGACTAGGGAGAGGAGCTTTCTCTGGTCCTTACTTAGTTCAAATTTCAGATCCCCACTCTCTCTTGCAATGACCATCAGGGTTGCTCTAGAGCACCCCCCCCAACCCCCAAACACACACACACTCACAAGAATAGATTGACAGAGAACAACAAGGAAAGCTTAGAACCAGACAGGAAACAGCGGAGACTCACACATACCTTACTAGGTAGAACACAAAGAGTATGTACTCCTCACTAAGGTATTGAAGACTTCTCTGCACATCCCTCCTAAAACTGTTCTGCACTTCAACTGTTGACATATGCCTTGTTAGAGTTATAAACCAGTTTAGAATATCCTAAAATCTGCCAAGTTCAGCAAAATTATGCTTCAACACTATAAACTGCTTAATACTAAAATGAAAATAGACATGAGACAGCTGAATACTACCCTATAGCCATTTTAAGGTGTCTAGAATCTGGTTGAATATAAACTAAGATTGAAATGTCAATGAAGTAGTCACAGGATGTGGTTAAGAACTTGCATTTTCTAACATATTTGTTACTCAATACCATGTGAATTAATTCTATAATGTTGTAAATTGTTGTTGATGTTATGTTGTGGCTTTTAATTGATTGGGATGATATTCTGCCAGCTCTGCTTTCAGACCAGAGATGGTCTCCCCAAGAAACCATTGAATTGATCTGGACAATAAGATGCTGTACTCTGTGCATGGTATATGCTTGCAATGAAAGAATCCTGACTGAAATTAAACTGTAAAACAGCAACAAGGTGGAGGAATCCACCATGTGGGGAGGTTTTGGGGAGGGGTTGGGGGAATCCCAGAGCCTATGAAACTGTGTCACATAATGCAATGTAATTAAAAGTAAATGAATAAATAAATATTTTAAAACCTGTATATTTTTATTTTCTTCTTTTCAAGTTCACTTTTTATTTCTTCTTCTTTCTAATTGCCCTTGCAATCTGTGTGTTATTCTAGATGTGGGGGTAGTTGGTTTAGCTTTTTCATTCAGCATACTATTGGCTCTGACTTGTCCTATGCAGATTTTCGTTCTCTTTCTTATACACTTAATTTGTTGGGAATCTTTTTGAATCATGCAAAGATGTTGCATCTTATTAAACACCATTTTCTCCATTTATTTGGATGATCATTTTGTTCCTCATTTTGTTAATGTAATTTTGATGTTTATTGATTGGCTAATGTTGAACC
Organism: Ochotona curzoniae; assembly: GCF_017591425.1. Lineage (NCBI taxonomy): Eukaryota > Metazoa > Chordata > Mammalia > Lagomorpha > Ochotonidae > Ochotona > Ochotona curzoniae. The sequence goes on along the minus strand of NW_024465573.1, from coordinate 1,770,218 downwards.
ATGCTAGCATGAATGAGATAAATGCCCCTAAATCGTGATGTCTGAACTTTTGATACAATGTTGGCTTCAGGCAATTAACATTTGGTGACTATCTTCATCTATGTTCATCAAGTATATTGATTTGTAATTGTCCTTCTGTGTTGTCATTGGTTTTGGACTCACAACAATGTTGCCTTCTAAAAAGAGTTTGGTAGAGTTCCATCTTTTTCAATACTATGGAATAGTTTTATGAGCACTGAAGCTAGTTCCATATTATATGATTTGTGGAATTGAAGTACAAAGCCATTAATTCCTGGGCTTTTCTTTCACGAAGTTTTTCAATGACTGTATCACTCTGATTACTCATTGTAGAAATGGCTAATTTTTCTGTCTTCCTGATTTAATTTTGATAGGTTGCACTTATCCAGTGACTAAGGCATTCGCTTAAGCTTTTCCAACCTGTTAGTGCATAGCTGTTCATAGTAGTTTCTTATGATCCCTTGTATCTGTGGCATAGATTGCTTTCTTTTTCTCATTTCTAATTCAATTGAGCTTTTGCTTATTTTTTTTCCCTTTACAGTTTGACTAAATGCTTGCCTGTATCATCTATCTTTTTGAAAGGTTTCTTATTTCATTGATCTTTCTATTTTAATTTAGTTTTAAATTAGCTTTTAGTTTTAATTTAATTCATTTCTACCTTGCTTCTTATTAATGTTCTTTTTTTAAATTTTGATTTTATTTGATCTTGTTTTGGTAAGTTTTAAGAAGCATCACTAAATCATTTGAGTAAGAATTTATTGCTATAAACTTTCTCTTTTTAAGATTTATTTATTATTTTTATTGCAAAGTCAGATATACAGAGAGGAGGAGAGACAGAGAGGAAGATCTTCTGTCTGAGGATTCACTGCCCAAGTGGGCAAAATGGCCGGAGCTGAGCCAATCCGAAGCCAGGAGCCAGGAGCTTCTTCCAGGTCTCCTATGTAGGTGCAGAATTCCAAGACTTTGGGCGGTCCTCAATCGCTTTCCCAGGCCACAAGCAGGGAGCTGGATAGGAAGCAGGGCTGCAGGGATTAGAACCGGCGTCCATATGAGGTTCAGGTGCAGGCGAGGTCTTTGGTCACTAGGCCATGCTGAGGCCCGGTATCATTTCTTTATTAATGTTAATTACTAAATCTTTTCCTTCAAGTCTGCACAACTTGTTGGTTGTGCTTGGAATCGCCGTCCAGGGGGCAGCATCGTATAACAGGTAAAACTACCATCTATAGTACTGCAATCTCCAAAGGGAATGCCTTATGTTCTGGCTGCTCCATTTCTGGTCCAGCTCCCTGCTAGTGACCTGGGAACATCAACGGAAGATGCTCAAATGTCTATCAGGTGGAGACAAGGGAGACAAGACAAGTTTTTATGATATAAAAGAATACTCTTTGGTAGTATAGGGACAAACTATCTTTATCTGTTACAAAGGAATTGAATCTCAGCAACAACATTATGTTAATCAAAAGAAGCCAGTTTCAAAAAATAAAAAAAAAATTCATTTACATCAAATTCTCAGTCTAAAAATCTAAAAAGCCAAAAAGTATATTAGAGTTATGATAGGGGAAGAGAATTAGGGTGGCAATCAATTGCAAATGGGTTCTAGGAATTTTTTTCATGACAGTGTTGCAAAGGTTTTGAATTTTAGCCATGTTTATACAACTCTGCAAATGTTTAAAATCATTAAATTTATTCATAGGACCAGTGCATTTATGACTTATAAACTGTGCTTTATTAAAGCTGTAGGAAAATACAAAGAAAATGAATTCCAGTCAAATGAATAGTGTATCTTTAGTATTCTAGAGGAAATATTAACTGACAGGGATATTTTAGCCTGTTGGAAGATACACCAACATACTAAAGTGTGTCCCGTGACTGCAGAAGAATAGGGGTGATGTCACCTAGTTTATGCAGTTTCCAGGGAAAATATTTTGTTTTGCATGTAAACATTTTTGATTTATAAAGGTATATGTTGATCATATACTTAGGTGAATATGATCTTTATTTACCCTTGTCAATGTACATGAAAATTTTAATATGTATCATATACAGATAATATGTTTGTAAAAATCTTCCATTCACATATGTGAGTCCTATGAAAATGATTTGATTTTAAGAGTTGATCAATATAGCATTTCAGCAGAAGAAAGCTGTTATGTGAAAAAATGACTAGAAAAGTTTGGCATTATGCTTTTCCCCACAATTTACACTCACTCGTTAATCCACCAACAGTCCAACATAACTTCTCTAGCTAGATGAGACAATGTTGTCATATTCCAAATATTTTATGATCATATTAGTAACCTTTCAGGCATCTATAGATGCTAGGAATCTAATAGATGAGAGGACCTATGGACCCTCAAATGGAAATAGCTAAACAATAGAAAAGTGTCCATCAGCAACAATAAGATAAAATGCTTGCATTTAGAATACCAGAGATGAATTTGAAAACAATGTGCTTAGTGAAAGAAGACAGACAAAAGGAACAAATACTTTATGATTCCACTTAAAATAGGTTTCCCCAAAAGGCAAGTATGCAGAAACAGGAAACAGGATAATGCTTTCCTGGAGGCTTCGTATCCAGTACAGCAGAGATATTTAAAACGGGATGACATTGGCAGCTATGGGACTTTGTAAAGGCTACATATGATCTTTCTAAATACACAGTAAATGAATTGCATATTTTAAACAGGTGAGATTTATGGTATACTGTGAAAGGATCGAATTCAAGTACCCAACACGCTTATGAAAACAAGTACAGGATCACTAGCCATAAGGAGGAGTCACTTCCCCCTAGTTACAATGGCTATCATACAGAAATCAAAAAATGATACACGCTGGCAAGAGTGTTCGGGAGAAAGGTGCTCTAATCTATTGTTCATAGGAATGTAAACTAGTACGACCAAAATGGAAGACAGTATGGCAATTCCTCAGCTATCTGAAAATATATCTACTGTAGGACCCATCCATCCAAATCCTGCAAATTTAACAAAGGAAGTTATCTCAGCCTATGAAACAGTTTTCTGTATCCGATGTTGAAGCAGCTCAATTCACAATAGCTAAGATATGAAATCAACCCAGAGACCCATCAACTGATAAAGAAAATGTGGTATATGTACACTATGAAATATTAAGTCATAAAAATAAAATCTTGTATTTTGCAACTAAATGGATCCAATTGGAAGCCATTCTGTTTTGTGAAATAAGCCATCCTCTAAGACAATGTTTTCCCTGATCTGTGATAACTAATACAGAGCACAAAAAAGGTCTTCTGTGAGTGAGGGCCTGGCACTTACAGCTTTTGTCTATCTTCCTGGGAAAGAGGTTTTTTTTTTTTTTTTCCTGTTTATTATGGGTTGATGTCTTTGCTTAAGAGAGGGTTTAGACTGTTGCTGCAAAGTGAAATGCAAATGTGACATTGTACAAATTAGGAAAAAACAGTAAGAAAGAAGAGTAGATGATGGAGACTGTGCAGGAGGGTGGGTAGCGTGAGAAGAATTTCTGTGCTTCTAAATCTACATCATGAAACATATGACATTTTTGTATAAGTAAAGAAAAAAGATGAGCTAAAGAAGAAAAAAATCTTTATTTAGAAAACAGTGAAAGAAACATGACTCACCATATTACTTGTAAAAGCAACAATCAGAATCTAACCTTTTCTGTTTTTATCTCTTCCCTAAGAAGTAGTCAGATTGATTGAATTAAACTACAGCAACCAAAGCACATAGGAATAAATATCATTAGCAGCCTTAAAAAAATAAAAGGAGAATTTTTCAGGTAAAGAAGATATGAGTTAAATCACTTGTGGTAGTGACAATAAGAAATTGTTCATCTAAGTGTAGAAAAAAGTTGCAGGCATGTTTGGGTTTGTCTTGTTAGCATCAGATGGAGTCATTGCCTGTTCCTCTGATTTCTCTTCTAATCCAAATCCTTGAAGTCCAGAGTTGCAAGAAAATCTTACATAGCACCATCTAGTGATGGGATAGCTATTCAACAGGTACAGCTAATTGAAGAGCTTTAAATTCTCCAGCTAACTAAGGCCAATGTGTTTCAACCTAAGAAGTAATGAAGCAGAGGCATTGAGAAGAAAGAAGAAAGGAGGAAAGAGTATGCTCTTCAGTCTAATTATGCCCTCTGCTTTGCAAGTGTGTCAGCAGCCCCTGGGGACCAGGTCCCAAAGGGAAGCCAAAGGCATTTACTCTCTCACCCATGGGTGTAATTGCTGCACCATCCTTCTGGGTACAGACACTGATGGGTCTAGGTTTCCAGGCAAGAGTGGCTGAGCCAGACAAGAGAGGCAACCAGCATTGTTTGTTCTTGGAGCCTGGCTCTCTTGTTTCCTATCTTTCCATTCAGAGGCAAAGGCGATGGGGCAGGTGGAGGTAGGACGCAGGGTTTCAGCGTCAGTTATGCTTCTCTAAAGTTTTTAGGCCCTCTTTCTCTAGAACACATTCTCTTCTCAGGGTGATGTGCACTAGAAGCAGGTGGGAAGAATATGAGAGCTGGTACTATTTGAGTTTGGGCTAATATTGACTTAGGCAACTTCATGGATTTTCTTTGGTTATCACCTAGTTAAGGAAGCTTAGCCTTGAAAATCTCCAGGATGATTACAGATCTTTAGCCATATTTGTGACAAATTGCACATGAGATATTTAATTCTGTATTAAAAGATGATGCTTGCTTTAATATTGGTGACTCCTGTTGTTAAATACTGTCTTTTTTGTACTCATCAGATAACTCTTGGTTTTGCAGCTGCTCTAACTGATGATGGAGAAAACGCTTTCATGAATTACTCACATCAATAGGTAATTCCAGTGCTTTTCCAAATCAGCCAGAAGTTATGTAGAATAAAAGCTCACTAAAGTCAGAATATCAGAATCTTATATAGATTTTAAACAAGGGTAGGCAAACACAGAGAGTACACTGGGTATTTACATATATTAAAATGGTCATCTTTATCAGAACCTTAGACGTTACTGCACTGGTTTATAGAGACAGCATAAAATGAAGAAGCTACCTGAAGTAATATCAAGAATTGGATGCGACATTTAAACTCAGATGGAGTCAACTTAAAAGTTTATTTGAAGTTTTGAGAAATCAGAAAGAAAAAAAAGTTAATGATTCCATGTCACGTGTTAATGAGTGTCAGACTCACAGTAAGAAGTTCTTCAGAGCCTGTGGGTATTATCAGATTTTAGCAGATTCCATGCAGGTATTTAGCTTTTTTGGGGGGGAAAAGTTCTCCTTGGTGAGACAATTCTTTGATCTTGCAGAATGAACCATATGTGAAGATGAGGAATTACACATTGATAACCCAGTTCCTTGTGATGGGAATCCCTCACACAAGTGGTCTGGAAAATGTACTCTTCACCCTAATTTTTGTCTTCTATATGTTCAATCTGCCAGGGAACCTACTCATACTTTTGGCTATCCTTACTTCCTCCAGCCTCCACACCCCCATGTATTTCTTCCTTGGAAACCTATCAGTGCTTGACATATGTTTCTCTTCAGTGAGTTCCCCCAAAATGATGCTCTGCCTAATGGGGCAAGATTGCACCATCTCCCTCCAGGGATGTGCTGCTCAGCTCTTCTTTTATCACTTCCTGGGCTGCACCGAGTGTTTTCTCTACACTGTGATGGCCTATGACCGATTTGCTGCCATTTGTCACCCCTTGCGATACACAGTCATCATGAACCATCGGGTATGTGCCATCATGGCCCTGGGCACCTGGTTGGGGAGTTGTATGCATGCATCCATCCTCACTTTTCTCATCTTTAAGTTACCCTACTGTGGCCCCAATGAGATAAACAATTTTTTCTGCGACATTCCAGTGGTGCTGCCCCTGGCCTGTGCAGACACTTCTCTTGCACAGAGAGTGAGTTTCACCAATGTGGGTATTGTTGCACTGGTGTGTTTTCTTCTTATCCTTATTTCATATACACACATTGTCATCTCAGTACTGAAAATCAGTTCCTCAGAAGGCAGGCGCCGAGCCTTCTCAACTTGCAGTGCCCATCTGACTTCCATCCTGCTCTTCTATGGTCCAGTGGTCCTCATTTACCTCCGACCTGCCTCTAGTCCTTGGCTGGATTCTGTGGTTCAAGTGTTGAATAACATTGTTACCCCTTCCTTGAATCCTCTGATATATTCCTTGAGAAACAAGGATGTTAAGTTGGCTCTGAGAAAGGCACTAATCCAAGGAATTCATACTGGTGAATAACAGCTTTCATGTTACTGTCTGTTTCTGTGGTTTTGCCTTGTATTTACCTGGGGGCAAGCCATGTTAATATCTAATATTCAGTGATCATTCAGACAAGCAAGTGAGACTGAATAGGTCTTACTGCGATGTAGGACTATGCTCATGCGTTTATTGAATTTCTTAATTCTGCAAAATCTTTCTCAAACGTTTACTTGACGCCACACATTGTTCTATGCACTTTACAAATGCTGCCATACTTAACTAGAATAGTAATAATGTGAAGTAACTATATTGTTATTTCAGTTTACAGAGAAAAATTAGGGTAGACAGGAGTTAGGACACTTTTGCAGTGTCACAAGCTAGTTAGTTGATGAACTAGTGTAAAAGCAAAGGGTTTGGACCTTATGCTGTTGGTACCACGGTGTTGTGAGAATTGTTAACACACAGAATGACTTCTTATGGAAACTTCTTTTCAATATGCATGGGTCAGTCTTTATGTTGCCAAAAATCTGTAGGCCATTTGAGCTCCTCTGTTTATATCTATAATTTTTTTTTTTGCTGAATATTCTGGTGGACCCTAAGCAAACTCTGTATCTTTAAATTTACATGCTCCACTTTATAATAATGAGATCATATAATATGTAAACTATTCATCACTGGTTTCTTTAGCTTCGTACGATATTCTCATGGTTTATATGTGTCAGCATGTTCCCTCGTCTGGCTGAATACTATTTTATTGTACAGCAATTTATTTATCCATCACCTATGCTGAAGGACATTTACTTTGCTTCTACCTTTTCAGCATTGGAGCAATGCTATTACTATTTGAATGTCTTTTTTTTAGATGTTTTCAATTCTTGTAGGTATATTCCTAGGCAAAGGAATCACTTAATCATATAAGAATTGCACATCTGGCATTGTGGGTGATTCAACTCTTTCATAGTGTCTGTGTACCATGCTACAGATTTTATAGTATTGTTCAAAGATTTCCTGTTTTACCACTTTATATCTTCCGGTTGCTGTTTTTAACATAGCCATCATGGCAACTGTGAAATAATGCTTCACTGAGAGAATACTTGAACCCAGGTACTCTGGCATGGGATGAGGTTTCCTAACCAGCATCTTCATTACTAGTCCAAACATCCATCGTTATAATTATTTCAACTCTATTTGGAGGCAGATATTACGCATTACTTAATACACAATTTCAAAGTCTTTCAGGAGAAAAACTGAAAAAGGGGAAAGTTTTAGAAAAATCTAGTTATGCAAAGCATGCAGAAAATACAAAATGTGTAATAAAATGGAAATATAGGAGAGGCAAAGAGAGAAATTGATGTACTTATGACAAACTTGAAAGCTTAAATTAATATCCTCAATGTGATGATTAAAAATACTGTCTTCTAGTTTTTTTTTTTCATACCCCATGCATTAGAATCTGTGCAAGTTTGTGTTACAATCTCTAATGCTTCCAGGTTTAAGGTGATTTAATATAATTACAGTGTGGGATTTCCTGATGTAAGTGAACTTGAAATTTCTATTAGAAATACATTAAGCCCAGGCATAGCTCAGGAACCAAGATGAAATTCAAGTGCATTAACTTTCTTGAAAAATGGCCTTTTTCAAGAATTACAGTTTAAGACACATGTTAGAACCAGGCAACTGGGGTTAGGGTAGAAGTGTGACAGAGCAGCAGAGACTGATGCTGCTCCAGCCGTTGTGCCCATCTGATGAGTAATCCAGGGGGAAGATCTCTCTCCTTTCCTCTCTCTCTCTGACTTTCAAGTAAAATCAACAAAACTTCTAAAAATTAAAAATTTCTGCAAATGTATATAGTAATTTTTGTGGGTGAATCATGTGCTGACATGCATGTATATCACACTTTTACATTCAGTCATCAGTTAAGCAGCAGCAAGGTAGAGGTACACACCGAGCGCAGGAGTGCCAGTGTCTCTTTCCTAAGCTGATTTCATTTCCCTTGGATATATACTCAAAAGCAGGATGCCTAGGGCATAAGATAAGTTTTATGAAATCTCCATGCTGTTCTCCATAGTGGCAATAGTAATTTACATTGCTACCTTTTCTCCACATTTTCTTCAACATTTTGATGGTTATATTTCCAACTGCGATAAAATGACCATTTATTGTGGGTTTCATTTGCATTTCCCTGATGGCTAATTTTACAATAAGATGCATAGAACTTGGAGACACTATGTCAGGTAAAATAATTCAGACGCTGAAATCAGAAACCATATTTCCTCTCATCCACAGAAGATTCAAAAAAGTCTGAGTGTAGAGTCATGACTACTAGAAATGGCAGGGGGAGGAAGGGTTAGGGAGATTAGACAATGAGTAAGAAATGCATGAAGTCTTGTGTTGAGTATAACAGTGAGGTGACTATATTTCACAATAGTGTGTTATACATTTTATGAGTAGTTAAAAGAGAGGCGCTTAATTCCTTTAAAAGTAAGTAGTGATAAGGAGATGGTAAGACTTATTATACTGATTAGATTATGGTTGAAAGCATGTAATGAAGTATCACATTGTATCCCATCAAAATGAATAATTAAGACAGAAAAAGAAAATAAGTTCTTAAAGTGGCACAAAGATTATTTCCGAATTATAAATTGTGGGTGATACATTTTTAAATTGAATAAAAATTGTCTGTATCCTGATAAGTAAGTTGTCATTGCTTATATGTTCCAGTATTGGGATTAGATTGGTAATGTGATTGAATTTTAAGACTTACTTAAACTTTGTAATTAGAGTTTGTAAAATTTCATAACTTGTTTCTTATCTATCGATTTATCATTTATAATAACTGCAATACTAAATTGTTTCAGCTACCTAAATTGTACAAATATGTGAATTTGGGGCACATAAATTGTTTACCATCAGGGTTAAATTAGGGAGAGTTAAAAAAATAAACTTGAAATTTTACTATTGAATTTTTTTTAAAAAAAGATTTATTTTATATTGGAAAGGTGGGTATACAGAGAGGAGAGACAGAGAGGAAGATATTCCTCCCCAGGATTCACTCCCAAGGTGGCCGCAACAGCTGGAGCTGAGCCAATCTAAAGCCAGGAGCCAGGAGCTCTCTGGGTCTCCCACACGGGTGCAGGGTCCCAAAGCTTTGGGCCGTCCTCGACTGCTTTCCCAGGCCACAGGCAGGGAGCTGGATGGAAAGCAGGGCTGCTGGGATAGAACCGGCGCCCATATGGGATCCCGGGCGTGCAAGGCGAGGACCTTAACCACTGCGCCATGGCGCTGGGCCCTACTATTGGATTTTAAAGTAAACATTCTACTTTAGTATACACAATCCTTTGTTCTTCAAAAACGACATCTGTCTGACTTTTCCTGGTCCTTATCAGAGACCTTAGTTTCTCGTCTTGATCATCTGTGTTCTATTACTAACAGGTGTTTTCTGTTATTTGCCTACAAGGCAGCCTCCTGCTGTTTCCATATGCCACTATCAAGCTCTGCTGTGTGCTGGGAGTCACAGCAGTGCGAACTGGAGAAGGAGTTTTGATGAAGAATGAGTGTGTGAGATGGGAAATTAGATCACAGGGTGAGCCTGGGATGGGCAAATGTGGACAATGAACTTGTCCTCCTTAATATTCCTTCTTCCTTTCCCTGTGCTTTTAATCAAAACTCAGTTTGTGCATAACTTGTGTGTTTTTCTTCTCCCTGCATCTTTTCTCTTCTACATGTAATTCTTAGGTCATTTACTTCTGCATTCCTATTGGAAAATTTCCCTAATTCTGAGGTAACATTTTCAAAATTATTTTTATATTATTGGGAGACGTTTTAAATAATTTCTTCATGAAGATACAATGCAGCATGCATTTTTATTTCCAAACTGAAAATGGATTCCCAGTGAATCTTAAATATATCTTGGCAATATATCTTAAATATATTATATATTTATATATTATTATTGTTATTATTAAATATATAAAAACTTAAATATATCTTGACGATAGGATCCTGGGCTCTCTGACATGGTCCATATTTATAATGTCAAGATACACTTAAATAGCATCATGATGGGTTTATGACAGTTTATGAAGGACTACAATAATGTAATCATAGAGGGATATCAGTGTGGTTGAGATTTGTGAAGAGGGTAACCTCAGACCCTATGGAACTGTATCATAAAATAATATATAAGATATATGAATATTCTATTTATATTTATTTTTAATATATAAACTTTTTCATGGTAGCTTTTCTTCATCTATGCTCACTTTCTCTGTGGGATTAATAAACTATTTTTATAACATTTTGTTTATTCATCTGAGATGGAGAGAGAGAGAGAGGCCTCGTATTTGCTAGTTCACTTCTCGAACCCCTTAGTTGTTCGAGGCTGAGAGCTGAGAATCCAAGCCAGGTGTCTGGCATGGGCGACCAGAACGCAGTCATTTGAGCTATCACTACCATTTTTCAGAGATGACATGAACAGGAAGCTGGAGTTGGGATGTGAATTTGGAACCGAAGATATGTTTTCCTATGGGAGATACAGACACATTAAATATTAGGTAAAATACTTGCCCTATCATTAAGGGAGCTTTAATGAGGTGATACTATATAAGACATATCCAGTCTAGCAGGAAATCAGTTTACAGCCTTCCTTTCCTGAAATAAACACACATCAATGTATAATACACTTTCTCTGTGGGATATCACTTTTACATTTTCTTTCCATCTTGATTTTGGTGAAGAATGTATTCTTCTTAATACTTAAGAGAATAGCCTTCTTAAACATTCTACAGCTGCCTTTTGAATATACCACTCAGATAAAATGGGGAAAAATTCTATTCCTTTAGTTAAATTATATTTTGGTATTATAAGGTTTATATAATATTATTTTTCTATTATTTTGTTTTTGTATGAACAGAAGCTTGTGTCAGGGGCACAGCCAGGCTGTATAATATAGGATAAGGGAATCCCAAGCAACTTTTTAGCCATTAGGTCAACATCTGTCATGATCTATAAGTTTAGATTCCAAGAGCCTGGAAACTCATTTTGACTTCTGGGTGTAAGAGTTGTAAAGGTTTCAGAAAGTGATGCTAGCTTTTGTGAGTTCAGAACACTGTTTGTAAAATGGCCTAATTACAAACCGTCTCTATGAATGTGGTGATCATTAAATAAAACAAGGTATAGGTGGCATGATCTGAATGTTAGTTTTATTTACCTTATGTTTTTTTTGAAGACTTATTTATTTATATTTGAAAGGAAGATTTATAGAAAGAAAAGGAGAAACAGGGACAGGGATCTTCCATCAGCTAGTGTAATCAGAAATGGCTGAACTGTCAGAACTGGATTAGTCTGACAACAGGATCCTGGAATTCCTTCAGGGTCTCCCTTGTGGGTGCTGGAGCCCAAGGACTTGGCACAACTTTTGCTCTTTTCCCAAGCGTATTATGGAGGATCCTATCAGAAGTGGAACAGCCAGGACTGAAACTGGGCCCAAATGGGATGCAGGCACCACAGATGAATGCTTAATCTACTATGCCAGGACACTGGCCCCTTCTACTTGTCTTTGTGAGCTGGTCTGGTTTAATCCTGAAAATGTGAAAAATATACATTTTCAGCTTTCCACATCAAATAAAGTATTTTTATGAAAAGAATTCTGATTTCTTAGTTTTTTTATAAAGCTAGTAATATAAGTTTTATATTTGTGTTTTGTTTCATACTCTCTTGTTTTCCAGAGTTACCCAGAGTTAAAACAAAACCATAATCCATCAGTCAGAATAAAGAAAAATACATGGAAGAAAGAAAAGTATAAGAAGAGATAAAGGAACAATTCTAACAATGCAGTCAAGATGATATACCTGCTGTTCCATCCAATTCCATAAAAATAACAAACATTGCAGTAACTCATTGTGTGCCAAGAAGTGTCTAAACATTGCTTCACTTCACATTCACCAATATCCCTTTGAGGATTACTGTACCGCCTCTTTACAAATTATGATGACTTTGTTCAGAGAGGAACCTTAACCTGACCAAGTCATATTCATATAGCTAATGAGAAACAGGCTTGTTTTTCACACCAGTACCTTCTGGCAGCAAAGTGAGTGCCCTTCCCAGAATACTACAAATTCTTCCAGAATCAGAAACCATAAGGGAAACTATAGAAACTGAAAAAGATAGATAAGCAGGCCAAAGGTCTACAGAAAATAAAAAGGGTAAATGGGCTATCCACTGGAAACTGGAAAACAGGTGGTCCCACGGGATCCAGAAACTGATTCTCAACTCCTTTAAAAATTACCTTGAATATGGAGTACTGTGCTGAATCTGCCAAGCTGTCTCAACATCAAGTTTCTAATTGCTCCCTAAACTCAGAGGGCTGCTGCCTGTTCCCTGAGTCTAGGGATAGATAATGGATAAAGTTCCAGAGGGACCGTAACACCTTTTCACATCCACAAGGGGAGCAGATAACTTCATTTCTGCTAATGCTGAAGAAATAAGGCGCTAGTGCAGCCAGCAGTTGTACAGTGCTCACTGTGTGGAATGCTGAAGGGGTTTGCAGCTGGAGAACCTAGCACAATTCCCTGGTCCTGAGGGAAGAGGGATGTTGGGGCTGGAAAGATTCCTAAGTTTATGGCAGAAGCTGAAGATAGAAGAACAGAAAACATTTGTTTTTAATTTCTTGAACCAGCTTTGTCTCTGCTGCTGATGATGTACGTGCTTGGAGCTTTTTCCTCTTCTCCTTCAGCCATGATCAACGTTTAGCTTTTTAGTCTTCCTTGTAGAAACCTGGGCCAGAATTGCTGGAGAAATCACCATTCCAGAATTCCTTCTGATTTTGTGAGATGTACCATTCAAGGTCTCATACAGCAGGGAGGGAGGTATGCCTTGCCTCTTCTTGGTTTATCACTGGCTGATCCAGCCTCAATCATGTTTCAAGCTTCGCATAGTCACTTTGGATTAAAGTTAGATACATTCCTCACCATGAAGAAAAAATAATTCTAGGATAATAAGACATAAAAAACATTCTCGGTTTCTCTTCCCAGTGCTGTAAAGGTCCTGTAGTATATTTCCTTGTAAATCACTCTTTTCCTAATGTGTAAAATTTCTTGAGGTTTCATTTCTAGTCCTATTTTGTCTTACATTAACCTCATCACTCCATTGAGGTGAACATTTTCTCAGTTAATTTAAGAATATTAGTTGGTTCTCGTTATTTATAAATATCTTTACATATGTGCCAATACATGACATTACAGCTGTTCACAGAACAAAGTTGTAACGATAGATGTCAAAATACAGATTTGTGGACACAAGAGAAAAGTGTTGAATTGAAGAGACAATTCACTGTTATGTCAGAACTTTTGCTGTATCTAATTCTTTTATCTTACATTAGTTATTTAAAAATTCTCTTGTATTTTTTGCTGTAAAAAGTTGGAAAGATAAATTTTACAGATTAGTAAAGATTGAAGCTATTTGCATAAGAAATACTTTCTGCTTCTTTGTGAGAAGCTGATATTTAGAGATTACAAATTGTTAGCCTATAATCACACAATCAAAAATAAAAACATTAAGTCTACAGACTTCTAATTGATGTTCTTTACAACTTGGTATGCTTTCAATTTTCTAAACTGGCATTCAAATTTCAGGTAAATTATCTCACAGTGTATACTCTTCTATTATGAGTGCATGCCCACATTATCGTTTTATCATTTTGAGTCCATGTGTCTTTGATCCCCATAAATCTGTCTGCTTATAAATAGAAATAATATGATGTTAAATGGTTAAAATTTTAAAAAATCACCTGTAGAATTACATGTATGATTTCAAAATTGGTATCAAACAAAAATCTTAATCTGAAACTTTTCTACTTCCTGAGATTTTTTTCTTTTACTTTTTCTTTGTTTTCAAAGTCAGATTTACGAAGAAAAGGGAAGACAGAAGAGAGCAAGATCTTTCATCAGCTGGTTTACTCCCCAAAAGGCTGCAAAGGCTGGAGTCAAGCCAAGGAGAAGGTAGGAGCCAGGAGCTTCTTCCAGATATCTCACAGGGGTGCAGGATCCCAAGGCTTTGAGCCATCTTCCACTGCATTCCCAGGCCATAAGCAGGGAGCTAGATGGGAAGTGGCACAGATGGGATAGGAACTGGTGCCCATTTAGGATAGCTAGCACTTGAAGGTGGAGAATTAGCTTGTAAGCCCTTGTACTAGTCCTATTTTTTTCAAAGGCTACAAACTCGTTTAATTTTTTATTGAACATTTAATTTTTAATCTAGGAAAACAATTTAACAGAATAATAAAAATCCAGCATATATATAGGGCATGACATACTATTTTGAAAATGTATTGACTGAGCAGAGTGAAAAATATATAGATCTTCAAATATTTAACATTTCTTATGCCAAAACATCCAAATCCTATCTCCCAGGCTTTGTTCCTTTTCTTTGTTTATTGCTGTCTTAGAAATAACATTCTAATGTACATTAGAGTCGAAGTGTTGATTACTCACAAATAAAGTGTTCACCAATTAAATAATAAAAATTGATCTTTATCCATCAGGAAAATGGACAAGGACTGTAAACAATAATCAAATGAGATACTCATTTTCACTTATATACATAGCTTTTAAAATGTCTTATGGAAGACCCTGTTTATACTGGTGACCCTTGTTTTTCCTTGTACATAACTGGTATTATCTATTAGTCTGATTTCTATCTTGCTGTGTTTTAAATGGTTCAGAAGGGTGCTCGCATGTGGGGTACAGGGGACTTTTAAAGCATTTAAACCATGGCTCTCAATACTTATCAACACATGTTTTTAAATCTCAGAATAATTCAGAGGACACCTACATGAGTTTCCTGGGGAATTGTTGAAGACTCCAATAAAACTGCAGACTATTTGGCATCAGCTATGGTTATGACAACATTACTCAATACATTTAAAGAGTGGTTTAGCTGTTGTCCAGAGTTAAGAATAAGCAACAATTGCTATGCACCTGCAACACTTGACACTTCAATTAGATGCCTCTTACTGAATTTTCTGTGAATAGCTCTTATGATGTCATGCTATCTCTATTTGAGAGCAGATGAAATGAAGGCATAGCAAAGTCAAAAGTTAGCCATCTAATTACTAGATGTAAAATGGAATGTGGCTGACTTGAGAAACGTGTCTTGGGGATGAACATTTGCTTCCGTGTTTAAAATGATGCTTGGCTCCTGCTTCTGCTTCTCATTCAATTTCCTGCTAATGTACACGGGGGAGGCAGCAGGTGCTTGTCTAAGTAGTTTAGTCCTTGCCACTCATGTGGAAGGGCATGACTGAATTTCAGCCTGTTGGTTCAGCCTGACCAGGTATCAACAATTTTTGGTGAATGAATGGAAGATGGAAAAGCTCTTCTTAACTTTCACATGCATAAAATTAACAAGAAAATTTAAAAAATAATAATTTTGCCTTCCATATCGGAATTTCCCTATAGTACCCTCTGCTCCAGACAGCAGTACAGTGTATCATTATCTTTTCCAAGATTATTAATAAACATTATTATGTTCAGTTTTTACAGCAATTCTGCAAGTGAAATGCTATCTCAGTTAATCAAAAAATAAACATTTAGTGAGTACTCGTTAGATACCAAGGATAATAATAATTATGAGGATATGATAATAATTATAATAATACACATTTTCAGCAATATTTTCTTATTTACTTCATCTTGTTTTCCAAAATTTACCAAATTCCTTTTATATTTATCTCCATCTGTTCATAATATAAAAGTCACATGTTCCATTCCATCAAAATCCAGATTATGGAAAGTTTTTTTCCTAGCAATATATTCAAATAACTGCATAGCACTTATTTCTTGCTTGTTGGTTTTTATGCTGTTCATTTAACCTAATAGAAATTTGTTCAGAAGTCTTTAAACTCTATTTTTAATGATATAGCTCCTGAGACTCAGGAACTCACCTTTTCCCTCTTCCAATGGCCTCTCCCCATACTGAATTCCCCTACGTCATTGCAATAGCATAGTCCTTCAAAATAAGTCATGTGCTTTTTATTCAAAAACTTCAGCATTGATACAAGTTGATCTGAAGACTGGATGACACGCCATAGAAAAAAGATAAAATTATGCTGGGAAGAAAGTAAAACACAAACACTGGCTTTCATCTTGTAATAAAATCAAAAGGACACAAACAAGAAAATCGAAAGGATCCAAATGCTTGGAGAAGTAAAATAATAAGCAGATCATGTATGGATTTAATACCATGAAGCAATAGTAAAGAGAATCAATTGTATGCATATGTTGCGATAATGCTATTCTGTATTCTTACATGGACAAAGACACATACTCTAAATTGGTTATCTATGACTGCATGAATAATTTTACCCTGTTTCAGGTTTGCTGTCTTTTCCCTTATGTTCTACATGTCCTTTAACTCACGGGAACACTCTTGTTACCTTAACACTCTACCTGCACCTAATATTTACATTATTTTTCCTACAACAATGGAATATTATATGTGACAGCAGTGATGGAGATATCCAAATTCTCTTCCATCAGACCTAGATTAGATATTTAATGCAATTCATTTCCATGTGGTTCAAAATTCCTTGTTGCAGACTTGGAATCTGTAGCTTTAGGCTGGTTTGTTGAAGCCACTGGTTTTGGATTAATTTTCGAACAATTTGAAAAGGTATAAGGACAAAAGAAAGCATTTCAGAGTATTTGAAAATGTGAGTGTTTCAAAGAATAAATAACATGCTCAAAAATATGCCTAGTAAAGAGTGTACACATTTATTGCTATTACCATTTCCTAAATTGTGATAGGAATAGATATGACTAGAATGATATTAGTGTGCCTCAAACATAAGCTAACTCCAGTCTGTTACATATTTTGTTTTGGTGAGAGGTACGTATGTCCACACTGAACTTTATGAAGAGTTAGGGCATTTGAGCACACCTTAAATTATGGTAGACACTGTGAAAAAAAAATCAGGAAGATAAGGCTACCAGGGTGATTTATAATTGGAAAATGATTGTTACATAATGGATCATGAGTGATAAAAAATGATGTTTACTTGTTAATACTGAGAGTTTTGCTGTCTAAGCCTATGCAGTATTTTTATGCTGATATTTTATTTTGTTTGTGTCTATTTTTATGAAGAACTATGATACTGAGATATGAGGTATATATATATATATGTGCACTGGCTGCTAAATATCTTTGTAAGAATTGTTTAATTCTTGATTTCCTGTACGATCAAAGTTCGGTGATAGTTAATGCATTGCTATTGTGTTTTTCACAGTCTCTACATTCTTACTTTCACGTCTTTTGTGACTATGCTTCCTGCCTTTTCAAGAATATGAGCAATTACACCTTACTGAATGAGTTCATTCTCTTGGGAATACCTCAGACAGAAGGACTGGAGACTCTGCTCTTGGTCGTCTTCTCACTCATCTACCTCTTCACCCTGCTTGGAAATCTACTCATCCTGACAGCAATCATTTCTTCCTCTGCTCTTCACACCCCCATGTACTTCTTCTTGGGACTCCTGTCCATTTTTGACATATTATTCCCATCAGTCACCTGTCCCAAGATGCTCTTCTACCTCTCTGGCCAGAGCAGAGCCATCTTGTATGCAGGATGTGCAGCACAGCTCTTCTTCTACCACTTTCTGGGCTGTACCGAAGGCTGCCTCTACTCTGTCATGGCTTATGACCGCTTTGTTGCCATCTGCCATCCACTGAGGTACATGCTCATCATGAAACCTGGAGTCTGTGTTGGCTTGGTCTTGGTGGCCTGGTTTGTTGGGAGCATCCAAGCCACCATCTTGACCTTCTTTACCTTTCAGGTAACCTACTGTGGTCCCAATCAGGTGGGACACTTCTTCTGTGACATTCCTGCCATTTTACCTCTTGCATGTACTGATAGTTCCACGGCTCAGAGGGTAGGTTCCACTAATGTGGGCTTTCTGGCGTTAATGCTTCTACTCAGTGTTTGTGTCTCCTACACACGCATTGGTATTGCCATTTTGAGAATCCGTTCAGCAGAAGGAAGGCGGAAAGCTTTCTCCACTTGCAGTGCCCACCTCACTGCAATCCTCTGTGCCTATGGACCTGTCATCATCATCTATCTGCAGCGCACACCCAACCCTTTGCTTAATGCCGTGGTGCAAATATTAAACAACATAGTTTCACCCATGCTGAACTCGTTAATCTATTCCTTGAGGAACAAGGAAGTGAAAAGTTCCTTGAAAAGGGTATTCTATAATAAGGCATTTACCAATTGAAAATAAATGACAAATTTTATAATGAATTTTCTAGATGTTTATTTTCTCCATCCTGTTCTTTTCTTCTCTTTGATAACAATACCTCTGTAAAGAGATCTGTGTAATAAGATTTTGTATGGTAATGTGCCTGAAACTGCAGAAGGAAACTATGTAATATTATGTATAAATCATTTGAGATAAGGGATCCAAGAAACATAACAAACAGCTGGAGGCATGCTACTTATCCCCATAATGGGAAGCTAGTTTTGACTGGTTGAAGATGAAGAAGATCTATGCTATTCCCTGAATTGTATCATCTTGCTTGGTTTCCACGTCACCCTCAGAGATTTTACATTTTTTGAGATGATCTTTGAAGGCTATAGACTTTAAATATTGGACTCACACTTTTCAAATTCGCAACCAGGTGCCCAGTTAACATCTATTTATCCCCAAATCTCCGGCTCTTTACCAGTTTATCATAGGGATGCCCTAAATTGCTTGCTTTGCTGTTTAATCATTCTTATCACCTCTCTCTGGAGCTCATCAAATAAAGATAGCTTTCAATAAATAATGGGTAAACTTCACATTGGTATAACTCTTGCTTTTATATTGACTACTTTCATCTCTATTTGCTCTGGTCCACTACCCAAAGGCCCTGCCTATGTCAGTGAGATGCAGCAAGAGGTATGTTGTTCTATGTGACTAATTATGCAAATCCAGGGCTGCAACCTAGCCTTCCTAAATCCCTTTGTGTCATGTTTTCCTACTGCAGCAGAGTATCCATATAAAAGAAATTGCTCTTTAGGATAAATCCAGAAGGAAATCCTTGAAATGAGACTTGGAGGAGAACATCTAATTATTAGGCCAACCAATGCAATCATTCAGATCTTCTATGATCTTCTTATTTAGCAGTTTATCTTCCAACAGAATTACATTTAAGAATTATTTGTTAATTTTCTCAGAATCCAAGAGGAAAAAAAAGACATACTACTTACTGGGTTTCTCACTGACACTACACATTGATCCATTGTAGAGTTTGTATTTCGTTTTTACTACCAAGTTATTGCTTTGAGCCAGCTGATTTGGTACCCATCATCCAAGCTCCTTGTAGTCCCATGTCCACCCCTGCTAGATTACTATCATTATTTTGGATTCTGATAGACTTTTTTAGCTTCTACATATGAGGTATGGCATGCTGTGTTTGTTATTTGATGGCTGGCTTATTTTACATTATTTAGCATTCTCCAGTTCCTCCCATTTTGCTGCAAATAACAGAATTTAATTTCACTTTTTTTTTTTTACTGAATAATGTTCCACTGTGCATATATTCTGCATTTCATATCCATTCAGACCTCAGTCCTGTGAACATTTTTTCAGGAAAGAGCTTGTCCACCCCAAGGAACTCAAATTGATCATGAAGCTAGTGCTGTAAATATGTAGCCACTGATATGGCATGACGTGAATAAGTCACTCAGGATGTGAACATTCTTGGCAGTCTATTGAACTTTTATTCATAGCTCTCAATAAGCTGAGAAATTATAGTTTATTTAATATACTTGAATAATAGTTTCTGTATATATTTGAAATATAGCTTGTGTGATAATTTAAATAAGCCTCTCTTTTCTTACTATGATATTAGCTCTTTAGGAACAGTGGCCAGTGTTAAATCCTGCTTAACACAATAAAGTAGTTATAGCAGGTGATGATAACTTCTAATTAATTTTTAAAAATTTAGTTATTTGAATGGGAGAAAGAGAGAAAAAAGAGAGAGAGAAAAAATAGGCCTGTTTCCAGCCTCCATCTGGTTAATTTTTCAAATGCCATTCATAAACAGGCTAGGCTGGACTGAACTCAGGAACCAGAAATCTATGTCTCACAAATGAGTGATAAGAACCATCACCTGATATTACCAGGTACCTTGGTAGGATCTGCTTTGGTAGAAAGAAATGGGACTTGATCCTTGGCACTCTGAACTGATGTGGGCATCCCAAAGAAGCTTAGTCTGTTGTGCCACAATATCTACTTGCTAACATATTTTTGTAGAAATAATACGTTATCTTATAGAAGCCACTAATTTATTCACAACTCTCTTCTGTTGCCAGCTTATTCTTGTCTTTATTTAGTTTCTTTTCTTGTCCATAAATCTTGATTGTTAACATGATTAGTTCTAAGTTTTTCAGTCTCTTGTTTCATCATATTTCCTGTCAAGTCTTTAAAGAGTCTGCTTTAACTGCTCCATTCCTGCCCCTCCTGGCTATTTATTGACACTAAAATCTTCATTATTACCTGCCTCAAGGATTCACTAGTGATTCTCCTTTTCTTTCATAGAATTGTTTGTGGTCCTTCCTTAATAACTATTAGCATAGGCTTAAGGGCTTGGCATTACACCTCTAAATTCTAACAATGAATGAAAGCAGGAACCTGCAGCGGCAGGTAGAGGATGAAAAGATCCCGATAGTTTCCATTACCATTTGTCTAGTAAATTCAGAATAGAAACTCACTTGAGAATGATTCTGAGTGGAGACTACTGTCTCATTGGTGTTAGGCTAGATAACTTTAGATTTAAACACATCTCTGTAAGTGGGTGAAATTTTTAATCCAGAACTTCTTTCATACTTAGTAAGCTATAGTAAGATGTATAAGCCATTTGGAATCAAGCTTAAGGATAAATTCTCTTATAATGACGTGGGTGTTAGCCAGCAATAACAGAAGGTGAGCCTCTGCTGTTAATCACATCATGCCCATAAAGGCATATACCAATTTAAATCAGGTGTTTTTGTGTGCCATTTCCTTTGCTCTGGCTGCACAGGCTGTGGGTAAAGTCATTCTGAACATTTATTTGGACTGCTGCCCAGTCTATTAGTCTTTCTTTTGATTAAATAAACTGTTAAATTTTAACTGGTCACATTTTCCTCTCTATAGCTGAATTGAGACAGCAGACTGTAGAGCTCACCTGATTTATACAAGTCATCATGGAGGGTGTACTGAATCAAGGAAAGGGAGAGTCACTTTCTTCCCCATATTTCTCTATATTCTTTACTTTCCTTTTTTCTGTCCTTGTAAACATGTACACCATTCCACTATCTAGTTTCCTGTATAACTTTTATTTGCAGGGATATTTACACAATAAGATGCTATGAATAAATGTTAAACTTCCACAAATTGAATTCCTAAAGGTTAAAAATGATTCTTTGCATAATTATTTCCTTAATATATTCTTCATCTTTTGCAGAAAATTGAAATCATATGTCCATGATTTCTCTGAATAGAGGGTAAGTAAAACATATGTGTAATAACTAATAATTCTTTAAAATCTCAGTATGTTGAAGGGATGCTTGCGTTTTTACATTTATTGCCACTTTACAGTAGCTATGATACAGAAGTAATTTTAGTATTGAACAATAGATAAATGTATAAGAAAAATGTGATGTATGTTCAGTCTGCAATACTACTTAGCCTTTTATAAAAGGAGAAAATTCTTTCATTTGTACAGGTCCTAAACGGACCTGGAGGACCTTGTGTTATGTGAAACAAGCCAAACACAGAAAAATTATATGATCACTTAGCAATGGAATGCAAAAGAATTGAGCCAATAGAAGAAGACAGAAGAGTGGTAGTTACCTTAGTCAAGGTGAGCGTGGGGTTTGGGAAAAGGAGAATATTGTCCAGAAAGCTACATTCAGTTATACAGGAGGAAAAGGTTTTATTTATGCTGACTATCATCTAAGGTAATGCATTATATATTTTTAAATTGCCAGCAAAGTAGATCCTCAGTGTTTTCATTTCAGAGATACAAATAAGAAGAGATGAATACAACTAGCTTAATTTAACCATTTCATAATACAAACCTGTTATATCCTGTCTGCATTAAAATATACTTAGTTACTATGTGTTAATTAAAAATGAAAATTTTGAAAAACATGAAGAATATAACACTGACTTAGATTGAATATGTGTCAGTCATTATTATTCGAGTTCATGAAGCAAAGAATTCCCTCAACAGCAACTCATGCAATATTTGGTGACTATCCCAGGTTCTGTTTCTTTTTTAAAAGAAACATTGTGGTGGGGGACTGTGGGTATGATGGTTCAGTGGCTAAATCCTCATCTTGCAAACATCAGGATGACATATGGGTACCCGTTTATGTCCTACTGCTTTACTTGCCATGGAGCTCCCTGCTTGTGGCCTGGGAAGGCAGTAGAGGAGGACCCAAAGCCTTGGGAAGCTTCACCCATGTGGAAGACCCAGAGGAAGCCCTTGGCTTCAGATTGGTTCAGCTGCAGCCATTGCAGCCAGTTGGGAACTGAATCAGCAGTCGGAAGATCTTTCTCTCTGTCTCTTCTTCTTTCTGTAAATTTGACTTTCCAATAAATATAAATCTTAAAAAGAGAGAAAAAATATTCTAACCAGCTTAGCATGTATACTGAGCTTCTGCTTGCTGTGCTATCTCATGTGGTTGCTGGCTTCTGTCTTGGTTACTCCCAGCAGCCCTGCTTCCCATCCAGCTTCCTGCTTTATAGCCTAAGAAAGCAGCAGTTGATGGATTAATGCTTGGGATCCTGCATCTGCGTTGAAGACCCAGAAGAATCTCCTGGGTCCTGACTTTGGATTGGCTCAGCTCCAACACCTGCGGCCATTTGAGAAATGAAACAAAATGGAAGATCTCTTTCTTTCTCTGGATTTTTGCTTCTCTATGTTACTATCCCTTTCAAATGAAAATACAATTTATTTTAAAAAACAAAAAGAAATGTATTGCTCTATGTATGAGAACATTTAAATACATTTGGTTCTCTCTTAGAGATTTTAGCTTTCCTATAGTCAAAGTTCTTGTTAAGGGAAGATTGTAAGGTAATTCTTATTAGGACTTTTGATAAAACTTAAAAACTCAGGTGTAAAATGCAGTGATGAATTCCATGTGCTTTAATTAGTGTCCATTAGTTTACATGATGATTCATGTCATTCTGTATAATTTTTTCTTATTTATGCAAAGTTAATTCTATATTACTTTGTGTCTTTAAAAGCGTGCAGATTTAGTTACTTGGTTATTAGAGTTGACCAACAAATGTTTGTTAATGGACAATGGCTTGTATTTTTATCAAAGATATATTTCGTTAGTTTATTGAGCAGTTATTG
The DNA here is from genome assembly GCF_017591425.1 of Ochotona curzoniae. Taxonomy (NCBI): domain Eukaryota; kingdom Metazoa; phylum Chordata; class Mammalia; order Lagomorpha; family Ochotonidae; genus Ochotona; species Ochotona curzoniae. Next base: position 1,746,646 of record NW_024465573.1, on the reverse strand, counting down.
AATATTCATTATGGGAAAGCACTGTGCTACAAACGTAAGAATTTCAATTCCATCAGAAATCTTATCCCAGCTGGTGAAGAATGGGAAGGAAATGCAATACTGAAATGTAATGTTCTTGCTATGAGAGCCAGCGTTACACTGGATGATCAATAGCTACTACATAATCCTTTCAGTAGTCCCATGAGAAGGGGTAGATTGAGGCATGGAATTTTAAGTAACAGCCAACATGACACAATAACTTTATAAGTCTTATTTTGGGGATTCATCTCAGATTTGTGTGGCTCACTCTGCTGAAGCAAATCCATGGACGTGGAAAGGAAATCAGCTTCTCCACATGCGATATTTACAGTTTCTTTAATTTAGTGCATAATGCAAATGTGATTATGCAGTTACTCTATTCGAGAGAAATTTAGATTTGAAAAATTATTAAAGGTTTATAAAACTCTTTTGACAAGCAGCACAAGGTATTTTGGAAACTGCAGCTCAGTTTTATGCAAGGGTTATCTCTATAGAATTATCTGTGGAGTACAGGCCGTGAAGAGCTTCAAGTACTTTCTGCAAAAGGCAGTGCAGATCCAATGGCTTGCACTGTGCTATAGGAGGCACTGTGAACAGGTGGCTGTGCCAGGCAGCAGTGGCAGTTGGGACCCCGCTTTAAGATGTCATGAAGGTGTAGTCAGGATGTGATATGACACTCTGACAATTGGGAGGGTCAGTGTATGTTTGAATAATTAGAATAATTAATTTACAAATAGACGAGTGGTGCTTATTGTGTGATACGCAGGGTAGAAGTATGAAGATGTAAGAATGCGGATGTGTTTTTCATTTGGAGATCTAAACCTGTAAAGTCATTTGTCAACAGCCAGAGGGTAGGAGAGGAGAAGTTGATTTTTTTTTTTTATCACATAAAGCAGCTCTGATGATTGGTGGGAATTAACTCTTTGTTGTGTGTTCAATGTGAAGTTGAGCTTAGCAAACACTTGGGGAGTATTGGTAATGTTTCTTTACTCATACATATTAGGTTGAGGTCAGGAAGAAGTTTAACAATGCGATTGAATGCTAATGAATTAAATGTTCGTTTACCTATTGGCACTTGGGCCATTCAAAGTATCAAGAACAGTTGAGGATGGAATAATGTAGTAATATATACTGAGTGTGTCCAGTTAATCCCCTCTTCCCATTTCCTCATTTTGCTCCTAAACATTGAAGAATAAGGAAGGATTTAGCTGACAGTCAAAATAAAATGCCAGATATTTAATGATACAGCTGGTTTAATATTGCAGCACACACTGTCTTTATTGCTGCAAAGCTTTAAAATCATCAACCTCTTGATCCTCCCTCTTTGTCCCTTCATCCCACTCCTGCTCTGCTACAGTAAGCAGGACTTGACTGCAGCAGCTCGTTGCCAGGCAACCCTGGGAGAGCTGCCTGCTAGGGCAACGTGCTGTCCTCTAGGACAGAACATAAATTGATTTAATAGCAAGAACACACTTTGCTCTCTGCCAAAAATGCATTCTTTAGTAAATTTCTCTTTGCAAATCATGTCTTGTCATAGATTCAGTAGGTTTTAAGAGAAGCAGCTACAAATCAGTTGTTAACAGTGTTAAATGGGGCCACATAATTTTAACGCCGCCAAAATTAAACTGAGTAAATGAATGTGAATTCTGGACTTAATTTTTGTTTATTAGAATTTTAGAAAGAAATTAAAATACAAATAGGAAAATGCATGAAGAGTTTCAAATCCCACACCCCAATGCCAAATTCATATCCATCTTTCTTTAAGGCTGAGGAGTCTAATTTGGGGTCCCGATTCCTCCTTCTGCAACTGGCCTCTGGGATCTCTCCCAACGGAATCCAGCAATATCTATCTAGTTCTTACACATTTGAATTCTCCAAAACAGAGACTTCTCACTAGTTTCTGTTTCCCAAGTAAAATATGATTTTCATTCTTTCAGCCCAAGATTTAAAAGCTGAAAGCAAAACCAAATTCCCAGCCATATAGTAACAATCCAAAGAAAGTAATGTTCTCATGATCCAGGAACAGTATAACTTCACTGGTGCTGTGAAAATTATGTGAGAGATCTGGTGGTTCTGGGAGGTAGGGTATAGGTAGAGAGGGAGGGAGAGGAAGGACAGAGCCTTCACGTCAGCCCCGCTGGGTGCCAGTTAGTCGTGCGGGCTGCCTGGGTCCTACAAACAGCCTTAACTTCGACTTCATTGGTTAGAGGTTCGTGTGGTTTCAGACTACCTGATCCCAGGAAAGAATGAGCTTACACATTTCTCTTTCCCATTTTTTTAAATTGAGAAATTGCAAGTGTTCTTGTTTGCTGAATAATTCAGAACTTTTTCTACTGCCTCATTCTTCCATGTGTTTATCACTAAAAGACAGTCTGGCTTTCTGCCCATTCTTCTGCCAACGTCATTCAGATGGTAAATTTATAACGGTGATGTCATGGTCTAAGGGACCCTTTTCCTTTCATGTGCCCTTCTGTGTGTGTGCCCTTAAAGATAGGGTCCATGTAGAATTTTAAACTACAAGATTCCAACTATCAAACAGAATATGTTACCAATATGTATTGGATAATAACAAATATTCCGATGCATGCTTTATCTATTAGTTTCTTTTTATTTTTATATAAATTTATTTAATTTTATTGTAAGGTCAGATATATAGAGAGGAGGAGACACAGAAAGACCTTCCATCTGTCCATTTACTCCCCAAGCAGCTCCAAAGGCTGCAGCTGTGCAGATCCGCAGACAGGAGCCAGGAGCTTCTTCTAGGTCTCCCAAGTTGATGCAGGGTCCCAAGGCTTTGGGCCATCATCGACTGCTTTCCCAGGCCACAGGCAGAGAGCTGGATGGGAAGTGGAACTGCCGGACTTAGAACTGGTGCCCATATGGGAACCTGGTGTGTGCTAGGCGAGGACTTCAGCCACTAGGCTACTTCTCCAGGCCCTATTAGTTTATTTTTCTTAAGGGCCTTTTTTTGTTTGTTTGTTTTTTCTATTTCACACCAACTGTAAATGAAGCAGAGTCAGTGTGACTCATTCGACAATGAGGGTACTTCATTGGCATTGTTCATGTTTCTGCATCTTCTAAGCCCAAGTCTCCTTCACTTACAGTGGGATTTGCTCTGTGTTTGATCCTATGACAAGAAGCCAAACGCTTCTTGGTGTCCATCACCACAAATGTTCCAAAACTGCCTCAGTTTGCCATTCAAATGCTGGTTCACTCTCCAAATATCCAAACACTTGGATCTGAGCAAGCCCAAAACTAGAAGCTTAGAATTCTTGATCAGGATGCAAGCACTTGAGCTATTTATTATTTGCTACCTGCAGTCTGTTTGTTAGTAGGAAGCAGAACCGGGAACTTGGCTAGAACCAAGCCCTCGGATGTGTGATGTTGTCATCCCAAATAGTGGTTTAAGTGCTGCCTGAAGCACACATCCCTAACATTATGTTCTAGTGAACATAACTCCTTGTGTGTGAAGGCAGCTGATAATGTCTCCAGAGGCTCTGATATACAATTACTCACTCTTGCTGTCATGAAGGCCTCATGTTTGATTTGGGAATGTTATCATTTCTGTCTTAAAATTGTTTATATTTCTGTAATTCATTATGTTTGTACTACTTGGTTTTCATATTATTAAAACAATTCCTCTTGCAGGGTAAGCTTTCGTCTTTGTCATAATATTTCATATTTAATATTTGTTGCTGGCTGGAAACATGTAAGAAAAAATATATATATATTCTTATTCAACTATGGTTTCTTTTCAAAATAAAGTCATTTCTTACATGCCACTTATTTCTCTATTCATATTCTGATTTCTCCAAACAGACAAGCTGGTTCACATTTATAAGATAGATGTATGGAGTCACAGAATTCATGTTTCAGAGAGGGAAGGGAACATAGAAACTATATAGCTCAATGAAGGGGACTTTCTTAAATATAATTTTCATCATCTATCCTAAATGAAATTCTTTTCTCCCTTGAAATATTATATTCTATTCCCACGGTTGACAGCTCAACAAGATTGGTACCAACTACTTTATTCTGTTTTTCAGAATGTCTTTTTTAGCATAAGTAGACAGGAAAGAAAGGAAAGCTCATTTTATGGTAAAATGTCACTTAGTAAAAATGATCACATTTGGAAACTTTTATTTGACATCTGGTAATACTCATGCTCTAATTTATACAGTTTCAAATATGGTGTTCTGGCTTTATGATAATGTAAAAGCAATATATATACTCAATAGAAATATACTTTGAATTTTTACATGTTCATTGATTTTCTGTACTTAAAAATTGAGTACAATCATTATGGAAGACAGTAAGAATATCCCTCAGAAAAATCAAAATGAATATATTATATATACCAGCCATTCCCGCCTGAGAACTACTGTATCCCTGTATTTAAAGCAGTTCAATTCATAATAGTTAAGATATGAAATCAGTCCAGATATCCATCAACTTACAGCTGAATGAAGAAAACAGGATATATATATATATATATACACAATAAAATACTACTCAGCCACAAAAAAGAATGGCATCTTGTCTTTCACAAAGAAAAGGAAGTGCAGGGAACAAAACTGGAGTGTGTAAGACAGAAACAAGTGTTGGCCTTCCTGGTGAGCAGGAACTGTACCAATGTAGCAGTAATGAAGAAGTATAAATGCTTTTGATCTCTGTTTCAGAAATAATAGGAAATTAAGCCATTCTTTACATTATTTATTTACTCAATGGATCACTGTTTGTGTCTAGGAGAACAGAACTTCAATGTCACGTGGGTTATTTGAACTTCCATTAGCGTCATTTCATTTCCAGCCTGGGCAAACACTGCATTGCTTACTAGGTATGCTGCAGCAACTCCCAGAGAGTCTGCACAGCATGGCAAGAGGCTCTGGTGACTGGCATGCACAGTCACAAGGATCATTTGATATATCTAATTGCTCATTGCCCACACAGTGTGAACTTGCCACTAGTTAACTGCTTTTCAGGACTGAAGGTAAGAGAAGGTAACATCCATGAATAATACCCCACTCATTCCCCTTCCCCTCCTTTCACTCATTTTTATTTCTTTGCAAAATCTAAATTCAACTTCTTTCTAAAAAGGACTGAATTTGTCTCATAAAAAATATGGCATAAATGACTGATAGACATAAAAAGTAAGAAAATCAGCACAAGAGAAAGGCTAATATGTTTGCTATAAAATATAACGTTATTTTTTTATTAATAAAAATATTTGTTTTTAAAAGTCAGAGTTACATAGAGGAGGAGGGAGCTACAGAGAGCTCTTTCTTCCTCTGGCTAACTCCACAAATAACCTTAACACCAGGGATTGGGGCAAGCTGAAACCAGAAGCCAGGAGTTTATTTCAAGTCTTCCACGTGGCCAGGGCCCAAACACTTAAGGTATTTTCTGCTGCTTTTCCCAGGCCATCAGCAGGGACCAGGAATGGAAATGGAGCAGCCATGATTAGAACCAGTGGCCGTAAGCAATGCCATCAATACAGGCAGTGACTTTGCTTGCAAATGTTGGCCACAAATGTAACAGTTTATATGCATAAAATTTACCTCTTTTTTCTGCTTTAACGTGAAGCAGAGATTTGAGGAAACTAAGCAAGTCACATAGATGTTTTTATGAAAAATGAAGAAACACACCCTTTCCCATGATGAGGGAAGTTTTATTGATCTCTGTTTCTAGATGACAATTCCAACATGGATTTTCTATGATAGAAATAGTGATGAATCAACGATCCTTAAAAACAAGCAAACAAAAAACAGTCACAACATTTCAAATCTTACTTTTTTAACCATGTCTTACAAACTGGAGATTATCTTTAGACAGCTAGCGAGAAAAAGCATCTGTTCAGAGCCCTCAAGATTCTGCTAATGCAAGGAAAATGTGCTGATTCCACGGTAATATGTAAGCAGAAAAATCTGAACACCAAACAAGACTGCATGCTGCAAGATATTCCATGAAGTATTGCTAAGGTTGTGAAGTTTGGGTTTAGATTAGAGACCGCTGGCACTGACAAAAAAGGGCACCTGATATAGGTTCTGGCACTTGTTGAGCTGGCTACTGTAGGCTACTTCCCTCACTTGCTCTAGATATCTGAGGAAACATTTTTAATGAGACATTTAAGCATAAATGCATTTTCCTAACTACTTCAAAGAGTGAAAGAAGTAAATGTTTTGGGGGAATAGTCATGCTGTGAGAAAATTCTCATAGCATATATTCTTGTCTATGTGACCAAACTTAATTGTTCTTTATAAACAAAGGGAAAGACAGAAGCTGATATACCATCAAAAAAAAAACATCATGTCATACATTGGTTCTGAGTGTGTTTCATGTTAGGCTGCGTTGTAACTGAAAATGTGCATCTAACCAAAGAGAGAATCAAGCCCTGTCCAACAACACTTCAGATTTTCTCATTGATTTTCCAGAGAGCAGCATCTCTTGGGGAACATGCTGCTCAGTGCTGACTTGACATCCTTGTTCCTCAGGCTGTAAATCAGTGGGTTCAGTGTGGGGGTGACAAGATTGTTCAAGATCTGAACTATGGCACCAAGCAAGGGGCTGGGATCCGGTTGTAAGTAGATGATGATCACTGGCCCATATGCACACAGAATCGCAGCAAGGTGGGCGCTGCAAGTGGAGAATGCACGTTGCTTGCCTTCTGTGGAACGAATTTTGGATATGGAGATGCCAATGCGAACGTAGGAGACGAGGATGAGAGAAAAGCAGATGAGAGACAGAAGACCAACGTTGGTGAAACCTACCGTCTGGGCGAGAGATGTGTCAGCACAGGCTAGAGATAAGACAGCGGGGATATCACAAAAATAATAGTCCACCTGGTTAGAGCCACAGTAGGGTAACTGGAAGGTGAGCGAGGTGAGCAGAGAGGCGTGGACACAGCCACTCATCCAGGTCCCCACGGCCAAGGCAGAGCACACCCTGTGGTTCATGATGACCGAATATCTCAATGGGAAACATATGGCCACAAAGCGGTCACAAGCCATCACTGTGTACAGGAAACACTCCGTGCAGCCCAGGAAGTGGTAGAAGAAGAGCTGAGCAACACAGCCCTGAAAGGAGATGGCCCGACTCCGTCCTGAAAGGTAGCAGAGCATCTTGGGAGCAGTTGTGGAAGAGAATCCCAGGTCAAAGATGGAGAGGTTTCCCAAGAAAAAATACATGGGGGTGTGAAGCCGTGGAGAGCAGATGATTGTGGCGAAGATGAGCACATTTCCCAAGAGGTTACATAAATACAGCACAGAGAACAGGTACAGGAGTGTCCTCTGGAGGCCCTGTGTCCCAGGGATCCCCAGCAGGATGAATTTAGTCACCACTGTGTGGTTTCTCATGGTACTGAAGGAATTAACTCTTGGGTGTCTGTGGAAAGAAAGTCATGATTACATTAGACATACGTGTAAATTAAGTTTGTGTAGATCAATTAAATAGAAAATCAGCAAAGAAGCTTGGCACTGAGTCTTACAGAATGAAGCTTTCTTTGGAAACTGCAGTGATTCTGCTCCCCCTCGTGGGACTCTGCCTGCAGCCCCCAGTGTGGCTGCTGAAATCCCTCCTTCACAGCTTCAGCAAAACCATCTCTGAGGAGTCTTCTATCCCCCACGTTCCATTTATATTATAAAATACCATATATTCCAATTGCTACTTTGCCATTGTAAAGAATAAATGAAATGTTTATCGCATTATTATTGGTTATATGTAAATTTCTTATTTCCATTTACGATAACTTGGTTATCACAACTCATTTATCCTTATGTAGGTTACACATTTAAAAGATGCAACGGCTTTCTAGCATCATTTCCCTTGCCAAGGGGATCAACAATGAGAAGTTGACCAAAGGGTTCGTAGACAGAAAACGATTAAAATGAGGCTCCTAACCTGAATTTGGTGTGCAAAAGTTTAACCTGTTTTAACTTTCCAAAATCTGGTATTTCCCAACAAGATCCAAATAGCAAACCAACTTAACACTTACAAAGCATAGGAGTTTTTCATTGTTTTAAGTTTTGTTTACACAGCAGTCTTTAGAGTATAGCTCAATGAATGGATTCAATGATAAAAAGACCTAGACATTTTATCATTTATCAGCTATTTATCTAAGTGTATATTAATTATTCATCTATCAATCATCTATCCATCTAGCTATCACCCATTATCTATGTTCCTGGTGATTGTGAGAGAGAGAACTAGAGCAATATAATACGCAAAAGATGACACTCACATGGCAAATGTGCAACCCAGTTGGCTGGTGTTACTGTTTTTTTATCCTTCCCCCAGCAGAAGGAAGGAGCCACTCTTGCATTTATTCCCTTCACCCTGCAGCCGGCAAGCAGGTAGCCTGCATTGTCTTCGCCAGTCACTTTCAAATAGAATTGCACAAATCTAAATGGTGTCTGCTGCCTCTGAGTGAATTTCTGTTTGACTATGGCAACTCTAATAATTCACAAACACTGGAGAATTTAAATAACTCTGCCCTTCCTTTGGGTGTAAGTCTCCCAAGTCAGGGAGCTGAGTGATCCCAGAAGCAATTAATTTCTAGCCTAGTGAGATCTCAGAAATGAATGAGAAAGAAAGAAAAAGGCAATCTACATAGAGGAGAGAGAGAGGTTAAGAGAGAGATTATTGTAATTTTTTTCTTAAAACATACTTCAGACTAATCATTTCCAAACAATTCATTTGACACATATATCACACTTACTTTTCTATGGAGTTTTTGTATTGCTTTTTTTGTGAGTTGTTTTGTAATAAAGAAATTATGTTGGTCCCGGCGGCGTGGCCTAGTGGCTAAGGTCCTCACTTTGAACACACTGGGATCCCACATGGGCACCAGTTCAAATCCTGGCAGCTCCACTTCCCATCCAGATCCCTGCCTGTGGCCTTGGAAAGCAGTTGAGGATGGCCCAAAGTGTTGGGACCCTGTACCCGCGTGGGAGACCCTAAACAGTTTCCAGGCTCCTGGCTTTAGATCGGCACAGCACAGCACCGGCTGTTTTGCTCACTTGGGGAGTGAATCATCGGGCAGAAGATATTCCTCTCTGTCTCTCCTCCTCTCTGTATATCTGACTTTGTAATAAAAATAAATAAATCTTTTTAAAAAAAGAAATTATGTTAATTTAAATTATGTCATAAGGACTGAATTACTGCAAGCAGAAGTAATAAAAGTAGCTTAGAAAATTAAAAAAAAAAAACCCAATGGGAAAGTAGGTTCAGGAAACGTGGGAACGAAGGCAACACAAAGGGCTCTATTATTTATTCATCAATCAATCATATCAATCTGTGCATCTTCTGATCTATACCTCTCTGTATCTGTTAGCCATAGAGGAACACGGTGAAAAATTTGACCAACTGCAACTCCCTCTCTCAGAGGGAGAGAGAAGCACAGACACAGACAGAGCACTTCCACTTACTGGTTCACTCCTTAAATGGCTGCAATGACTGGAATGAAACCAGGAGTTTAATCCAGTTCTCCCACATATGTTCCAATGGCTGGGACATTTGGGCCATCAACCACTACTTTTCCTGGGCCATTAACAGGAAACTGGATTGGAAGTGGAGCAACTGGGACATAAAATAGCACTTATATGGAATCCTAGCATTGAAGATGACAGTTTTTTTTTTTAATGTATTTTGACAATCTTTACATAGTTAATTAGGGTAAAAAAGGTTCAAGGGCTACAGGAAAGTGGGTAAGACTATTATTTTTTCCAAATTGTTTCCTTCATGTTTAAAGGGGGGAGGGTATTAAGGGAGAAGGCCCATCCAATTTCCCACCCTCCCCAGGTCCCGCATGTAGGGCATGCTCTGAGGTTCTTGCTCAAGTGGTTTTGATATTTCAACAATTATGAATCGCTGCCAATCTTGCCACTCCAAGCACGATGAGGTCCTTGAGGATTCCACTGAGTGACATAGTCCATCATAGCTGGGATGGTTGGTTGACCTGTTCTGTCTTCTCTTTTCTTGGTTAGGGTTCTGAGTCAAGCATTTTGACTGGGGAGATCTCCAAAGAAACTTTGTCTGAGGTAGTTACAATTGCTGGGTTGGTTCTGTTTTCACTGCCAACTTCCACTGGAACCAATGGGTGTTGCAGTCCAGCCTGGTGCTGCCCAGCACATACTCGGCCCTCGCATAAACCAGTGGGAGTTGCAGCCTAGTTGGAGCGACCCGCAATAACCCCCACCAAGCCCACCCCCTTCCCTGGTTTGCCAGTATGTGTAGCAGTATTCAAGTCTGCTCCACACACCATTCCACACCATCTGCTGTCCTAGTTTTATGCCCTGCCGTGGAAGTGGTAACCCAAGAGGGAGGAGCCCACTATTTCCCTCCCAGGCCTCTCCCACTCCCAGATTATGCACTCTCCAGATAGTTCTGTGGTTTGACTTGACAGAACTAGCCCCCAGTGCCAGCTTCTTCCAGCTGATGCTGTGGCTAAGCCCAAACAACCCTCGCCCACTCTAATTTTGTTTGCACCAGTAGGAATAATCAGCCCAGCCAGGGTTTTCCCTGATCTAGTCCACATGAGGTGTACAGGTGTTGTAGCCCTGCCTAGTCTGGTCTGCCCCCATCCCAGCCCATGCTCTCCAGTGGGAGTAGCTGTTCAGCAAAGGAACCCTCCCTTATTCCCCTGCCGGCTCTGCCCCCTCCCTTCCTTGTTCTCAGGCTTGCTGGTTAGGTGCTGCGGTCCCTACTGTACAGGCAACCTCACCTTGGCATAAGGTATATAATATATACAGCACTGCATTTTATAGTAATTCATACAGAAAACTGAATAATTGAGTCATGACTTGATCTAGATCTCAAGTTGAAGTACATGGGCTGGATACTTCAGCTGAGTCCTGGGTTAAAGATTCCACTGTCCAGAGCAGCCAGGAGAGAGGAGGTCTCTGCTGGTATTGTGTTTCAGTGATACTTTCCACTCAGTGAAGAACTCTGCAATGGGGAATATTGAGATGCTGCTTGTCTTTTAATCTCCCATGTACTGATAATGCTTGTTTTGATTCTTCGCCTAGGAGAAGTCATGGACTATAAAAGCCCTGAGTGGCAAACTGGAATCAGAAGTGATCCTTACAGGAAAAGTGATCCTCACAGCGAAAGAGCATGGCAAATGATTTTTTAGTGAATACTTTAAGTGGGCAATAATGAATATTTTAGTGGTGCTCAACTACATGGTTATCACATTTCTCAAAAATTACCTTCCAAATGAGTGAAAGAAGTAATTAGGTAGATGTGTTAATCAGAAATTTGAGCAAGAAGGCATGGCTAAGGTAAGGATTCAAAAAATCTAGAAAATATTCAAATAATGGTGAAAAATAGAAACTCAGAATGCTGGCATAAGTGTGAATGGTAAGGGCCCTGCTAAAGAGGGCTGTGATGAAAATCAGAATTACATTGAAATAAACCAAAGAGTGCCCTTTTTATATAATAGCAAAAAATTTGTTTATTAAGAATTTATGGAAAGCTGAATTTAACAGTAGTGTTATTAGTTCAGTTGTGAAGATTTTAAGAGCAAATATTCATGGTACAATGTAATTTCATGGGCTGAGTTAGTAAACACCTCTCATAAGGATTGGGAGACGGAAACGAGCAAAGCAGAACGGTTCAGAAAAGCCATAGCCTAAGCAGAGAAAGGAATGTAACAACTTAGTTAGCATTAAAAATGGGTCAAAAAAAGCCTATTGCTAAAATGATAAGTAGAGGTGAAAAAAATAAGCCATGTGCTATTGGGCAGGTGACTGGGACAAAGATGCTGCACCTCCTGTCACAGTCCCTGAGACCTTGAATGATTGAATTGCTATATGTAATCCCAGGGCACTTCCAGCACACTTGTCCAAGACTGCCCTGCAGATAATAACCCCCTACTCAGCCAGCAGTGAACTTGGGGGCTGTCGTCATTACTCAAGGGGGTCTAATGCAGCATGTGCTGGAAACAGACATTGGCATCTGTGAAACAAGCCTCAGTCGGAAACTACAGGGTCCTGTTGTTTCCACCAGTATTTCAAAGGTAAGCTCATTGGACAGGCAGAGATGTTCTTCAAAATTTGCAGCCCATATTGGAGGCCCTGACAGGCTACTACCTAATGAAACTTTGGAGACAAGGCAACCAAGAACACCTCACAAAGACCGAGGTCATAACAGTGTTAGATACCACTAAGGAAAATTCCAAGTTTGTGCTTGGCAAGCCTGGGAATACTGCAATCATTAGCGTACTCCTCACACAGCAGTAGAGGCTTAGGGGCCTCCGCCTAGGTTTCAAACAATGATTTAGAGAAATGGAATCAATAACATTCACTTTAGCATAATTAACCCAATGAATACATTCAGTGAGAAATTTGGTATGCATGTAATTCTGTCTAAAATGTGTTGTATTCAATAAAATGAAGACATTAAACATAGAAACCATAATAGTTGCCAAGTCAAATAAGGCAGGAGTTTGAAATGAATGCTCTAAGTTGTTGGACCTTTCAGTGTATCCTCCTCTCTTCCTTCTGGCAACAATAGTTATCTCACACTTTGGACTACTGCCCATCTCCATTCCACTGTACTCCGTATGCCATCCGCAAGGACGGACCTGAGATTCAGTCAAGGAAACCAGATTGCAACCTTGAGTTGAGGTACATAGGAAGAGGAGAAGGTGAAGAGGAATCATCTGGTGTGGAAGCAACCTGAGTGTGCTTTGTAAACACTTCAAGTTGAGGTCCTGGGAACTGCCCCGTTTCCTAATATCCCAGCATCCAGTGTCTCATGTTTCTATTTTCTGAGCTATCCTAGTTGTTGCTGTCTGCAAACTCCTGTTTGCATAACATAATAAAAATGCATATAACTTATTATTATAGATGATATGTCCAAATTAAAAATACTAAATATTAAATTTCATACATAAATATATGTGATTACTTGTGTCAAATGAATTTTTGAAAAAATAGGTTCCACTCATACATATATTCCATAAAGGTAAATATATCATCTCTCTCTCTCTCTGTCCCTCACTCCATCTCTCTCTCTTTCTTTCTCTTGCTTGCTTACCCTCTCCTTCACTCTCTCACTCATTCATAAGGACCAATTATTGCCAGCAGTTAATTGCTCCCTTGTTCAATATGGTCCCTGGCTTGAGGGACTAATACCCAAAAGAAAATCATTGTTACTTAAAATCACCTGTATTTGTATGCTATTATCATCACTGGAGTCAGATGGAAAACTACAAAAAGAGCTGAAGCAATTTAGGTTTATAGGATTTGCTGTGACAGTAACTGGCAAAGAGAATTCAGGACACCCAGTTGTAGATGCACTGATGGGGGTTAGGAAGGGATAACCCCTTCCTTCTACTGGGGGAAGGAAAGGAAACACTCGAGAGCATCATCCAGCTGTTCTCCCTGCTTATCATGTAAGTGTGCACCTTCGATTTGCTTATGATCTTGGCTCTAGTTCTCTCCCTCCCAGCAAGCAGAAAAACAAGTAAGATGAGATTCAGTACACAGGTAGATAGACTATAGAAACAGAAAAATAGGTGCATATTGACAGGCTATTGGACAATAGAATTAATGAGTTGAGCTACAATTTAAATACTCACTGTATTGGAAAAGTTAAAACTAATCAGAAAAAAATGAACAGTTTTCAAAAAATGGAACATGCAGAATAGTTTTTCTGCTGTGACCTCTCAGTCTTTTATTCCCACAAAATTATAAGTGAGTTTCAGTCTGGCTACACCATTATGATGTTGAAGAATGAAAAAGATTCCATCAGTTACTGGTGTATCAAATGCAGGTGACTATTTCATGTAAGGGTACTGGTAGTGCCATTGTCCATGAACTTAGGTCCGTCAAAGATCATTTTTTCTTGTTAATTATCACACTCAGGAAGACAATGCGGCAAAGATAATACATCTTTCTCATGAATGGCTTATACAGGTATAATCTTCTTTTGGGGTATTAATGCAATCAATTACCTTAGGTTAATAGGTTATATATATCACATCAAAAAATATATATGTTTACATATATATTTACACATATATATTTACACATATATATGCACACACATATTTGTATATATACATATATTTGCATAAACTTACATGCATATATATATTTAAGTGCATAAATGTAAGTGCATATATTTATGTTTATCCATTAGGTCCATACAGTAGGATTTAGAATTGATCACGTTTGATAGAATTTATAAAGCATCGGTGATAGGAGATTCACTTTGGACGTACTTTTGCAAAGGGTGTGAAGGAAGATCACACACAGACACTGTGCTAGAGTCACACCAGAGTGAAGCAGACACATAAACAGTGCTCTGTAAGGAAGCTTCATTCTAAAGTCAGTGGGTATGTCTTTTACCGTTTAGATCCTTTCACTGAACTAAAAGCACTTAGGTTATACGTATTAATTTTCAGCGTTGATTTGTGTTGACAGACTCAGAAGTATCAATTCTACTCTGGCAATGAGAAACCACACAGTGGTGACTAAATTCATCCTGCTGGGGATCCCTGGGACACAGGGCCTCCAGAGGACACTCCTGTACCTGTTCTCTGTGCTGTATTTATGTAACCTCTTGGGAAATGTGCTCATCTTCGCCACAATCATCTGCTCTCCACGGCTTCACACCCCCATGTATTTTTTCTTGGGAAACCTCTCCATCTTTGACCTGGGATTCTCTTCCACAACTGCTCCCAAGATGCTCTGCTACCTTTCAGGACGGAGTCGGGCCATCTCCTTTCAGGGCTGTGTTGCTCAGCTCTTCTTCTACCACTTCCTGGGCTGCACGGAGTGTTTCCTGTACACAGTGATGGCCTGTGACCGCTTCGTGGCCATATGTTTCCCATTGAGATATTCGGTCATCATGAACCACAGGGTGTGCTCTGCCTTGGCCGTGGGGACCTGGATGAGTGGCTGTGTCCACGCCTCTCTGCTCACCTCGCTCACCTTCCAGTTACCCTACTGTGGCCCTAACCAGGTGGACTATTACTTCTGTGATATCCCCGCTGTCTTATCTCTAGCCTGTGCTGACACATCTCTCGCCCAGACGGTAGGTTTCACCAACGTTGGTCTTCTGTCTCTCATCTGCTTTTCTCTCATCCTCGTCTCCTACGTTCGCATTGGCATCTCCATATCCAAAATTCGTTCCACAGAAGGCAAGCAACGTGCGTTCTCCACTTGCAGCGCCCACCTTGCTGCGATTTTGTGTGTATATGGACCAATAATCATCATCTACTTACAACCGGATCCCAGCCCCTTGCTTGGTGCCATAGTTCAGATCTTGAACAATCTTGTCACCCCCACACTGAACCCACTGATTTACAGCCTGAGGAACAAGGATGTCAAGTCAGCACTGAGCAGCATGTTCCCCAAGAGATGCTGCTCTCTGGAAAATCAATGAGAAAAACCTCACCTGTGGTAGTCAAAGTCAAGCTCGCTGTTTCTTATGAAAAAAATTAAAATCTCACCAGCCACTTTCTGGGTCATGAAATAAAATGCACTCTGAATTATGTGTCATCTTCTCTTTTAAAATATGTGTGTTTTGTCCTTCTTTGTGTTTTCCCTGGAATTTAATGAATGTTTACAGTTGGTGGAAATTTTTTTTTATTCTTAAACAATTTTCTCCCAACACTTTTATTCCCCCAAAACAGTTCTTAATTTAGAGTTGGTTTAAAGAGTTATGAAACTGCATTTGCTCTTTCAGAATCTCAGTTAAGTATGCTGCCAGGGATGGTGGGTAGGATGAATGAAAAAAATGTATAAACTCATCTTTACATTGTATGTCACAACTCTTTATCATATAACTTGTCTTTTCAAGCATCTACATCCTAACTCAAAATACTAATAGAACATGATATTTCAGTCTAAAGAAATGCACAGCTTTCATATTTTTCTACTGTACAGAAAGGTTGAGATTGTGCTATTTTCCATAAATTATTACAAGTAAATGGCTCTAAATGCTGGTCAATTTGTACTTGCTGTCCATAAGAGCAATTTTAAAATTTTCAAACGTTGGAAAAAAGAAATTAAGTCTCAGTATGTTTCCATTTTTGAAAAAGTGTTGTTGTATTACTGTGTCCATCTTAGAAAGCCTATGCTAGAGTGCTAATTTAAATTCAGGGAGTCATACTAACTTTCTTCACCATGGGCGTGAGCATGCCTTTTTGTTTCTCTTCTGTACTACTTACTTTGTTTTCTCTGATGTGTGTTCCATAATGCTGAGAAATTAAATAGGTAATTTTTACACAGAAACTGTAGAATTTTAAAATGACCACAGTGTCCCTTTTCTTTTGATGATTTTCGTTTTTGTTTGTATTTATATTTTATCAGTCATTTATAGCCTTTGTTGTAATTCAAATTCTGTCTTTATTAAGAAAGAAGCAAAGTTTAAGAAATACAGAATCAGGGAGGAAGGGAAGGAAAAAGAAGAACAGAAGAGAAAGAAAAATTAATAAATAAACTTATATTTTAAGGCAAAATATCACTGTATAAGAACTGGTTATTACCTTTTTTTCTTACCTTCAATTCGCATCAACCCAGATTGGAAATCAGTCGCTATTACAAGCTTTAGCTATTGGAATTTACTCTGCTATTGCAGTTTAATTCCAACTATGGATCATCTGGTATGTTGGAGAATCCCTGTGAAGCCACATGGTTTACTTCTGGCATTGAGAGAATCACTCTAGCTAGAAAGGAAACGGCTACTACCTATAATTCCAAAAACTCAATGACATTGAATTTCTCTTCAGATCAAGACTGATTGAAACATGGACTCTTAAAATGCTAATAATGAAATGTAAAAAATGAGCTAATTTCCCTTCTCATAGGTAATCATTAACAAAAAAAGAAAGAAAGAAAACAAAAACATTCATTACAGCTAGGTTGCTACAATTTCAGTAGGAAACCCAGCAGTTATATGTAGCCTACATTGTGATTTTGGGTAACCTACCTCTTACATGCTCAAGGTGCTTATGTTAAGCACAAGTTGAGGAAAATTTAATGCAGTCTGTAAGGAATCAAGTGTCATACATCATGTCCATACGTTAGCTGTGGATTTTGTTGACCATGGGACTTGGAAATACACAAAAATAGGATGTCCAAAATCTTGCATGACACAGTATACTGCACAGATTCAGTTGGTTTTTCCCATCATCCAACAATTGGTAAAACCTATAGTTGGTTATTTGGGAGCATTGTAAAAGCCCCATCCTGGGACTGTAAATCATTATCATAAAGGGAGTTTGTATAAAGGGTACAGCAACATGAAATGCATAAACCAAAGAGGATATTTTGGTATCCCACAGAGCAATGTAGTAGACATATTAATAATGCTGCATTCTATACTATATAAAAAACTGGAGGAGAGGAGCTGATAGGCCTCAAATAAAAGAAGAAAAGGAAGTTTCACACCTGATCTGATCATTTGAAATGTGTCCTATGTTAAAATGTAACACAGAATGCCATAAAAATGTTCAAGTGTTACATATGAATTATAATTTGAAAAGTGAACATATTAGAATTCAAGGTATGATTCTTTTTTAAAAAAGATTTATTTATTTTATTGGAAAGGCAGATGTACAGAGAGGAGGAGAGACAGAGAAGAAGATCTTGCTTCCGATGATTCACTCCCCAAGTGGCCACAATAGTCAGTGCTGTACCAATCCGGAGCCAGGACCCTGGTGCAGGGTCCCAAGGTTTTGGGCCGTCCTCGACTGCTTTCCCAGGCCACAAGGAGGGAGCTGGATGGAAAGTGGAGCTATCGGGATTAGAACCAGTGCCCATATGGGATCCCGGCACGTTCAAGGCGAGGATCTTAACCATTACACTATCTCACCAGGCCCTCAAGGTATGATTCTATTGAAATGCATATGACTTTTACACCATGAATCAAAACATCATAGTTTCTGCCACAGTAAATTAGAACATTATTGATGGGAATAGATGATCACTCTAAGGCATGATCGTTTCTCATTCCTTGACCAGGGCCAAGGCAAACCAAAGCTGAAGCAGGTAAATCAATTGGCAGGCCCCAATTACTGGAAGCACGTTTGCTGCTTCCCAGGATAATCATTAATTGGCAGTACGAATCCAAAGGAATTTCGTCACAGTGCCAAATATCCTTTATGCACCTTACAGTTTACAAATTTTTCCCAAAGCCACTTGTAGTAATCCACTCTAATCCCAGAGTGACATTCGACCATTCCCTTTCTTATTTTTGTTGGTGTTAATCCTCTTGGTGTTACCAAAAACCTCACTGAGGGGATTGGATCATTAACATCAGTGCTTCTTCATGCGTGTTCAAATTTAGATACTTTAAAAGTTGTGTTCTGATGTCACTGGATTAGGTGAAAGCAGAGCTGCTGCTTGGAGTGACCGTGGAGTTCTGGTTTGAGTCCTGGCTACTCCATACTTCTGATTTCTGATGCCAAACACCCTGGGAGGAAGCAAATTGTCAATACTATGAGAACTTGCAAGGACTGATGGAGTTCCTGGCTCTTGGTTTCAGTCTCTCAGTGGCATGCATTTAGAGAGTGAACCAAAAGTGAAATGTTCTCCTTCTCTCTCTCTCTCTCTCTCTCTCTCTCTCTCTCTCTCTCCTTGCCTTTCAAATAAATACAGCAAGTCATTACTGGGTGGTGGTGGACGGGTTGCTAAATTCATCATCGAATGTATAATGCTTCATTCATTAATTTATTTGTGTGCACACAAATTCCATTTATTCCAACAAAAATCGGGCCTCATTTAAAGCCTGAATTATTGGCCAAGAGAAGTGAAATTGTTGTGGGGATGGCTGAGACTAACACATTAGTCCTTCTCTCTCTTTCTTTTATTGTTTGGGTTAGTTTTCCAGAGGCTCAGGGATTTTTCCTTCCACCTTCCCAGTTCTTATCCCCTGCTGGCTTCTCTCATATTAAAATAGTATAGTCCTTCAACAACAATTACCAGTCCATCATCCTGCTGTTTAAGTGGAGCATGACATTGCAGTTGTAGAGAACAGTAGAAAGTTCAGCATCCTATTGTCAACATATATTTAACTGTTTTCTTGGGAGTATTTCTTTTATTTGGAGGTAGAGACTATGAAACAAGTGAATAATGAAGAATATTTTATAGCTTTGTTTAAATGGAAAATTCTCACATTGTCTACTACACATGAAGACAGAATAAGGGCTAATTAAATTAGAAACCTGCTCCAAAGTCATGCAGTTTATTTTGGAGGAAGCTGGAATTTGATTTTTTTTCTTTATGATCTTGTATGTAAAAGCTCAATGTTTAAGATATATTTTGGTGGACATGCAATTCTGAACACAACTAAAGATTTAAAAAAATGTGTTGTTTTTATTGCCTAAGTAATGATAAAAGGATCCAGTAGGGGACAGACCTTCTACTTAGTGGCTATCCTTTAAAAAAATTTTATTTATTTTTGTTGGAAAGTCAGATATACAGAGAGGCAGAGAGACAAAGATCCTTCACCCCTGGTTCACTCCCTAAGTGACCACAAAGCACAGAGCTGAGCCGATCTGAAGTCAGGAGCAGGGAACTTCTTCTAGGTCTCCCAGAGGGGTGCAGAGTCCCAAGGCTTTGGACCATGTTGCACTGCTTTCCCAGGCAAAAAGCAGGGAGTTGGATGGGAAGGAGAGCTCCTGGGAATAGATCCGGTGCCTATATGGGATCCTGGCTCATTCAAGGCGAGGACTTTAGCCGCTAGGCCACTGCACAAGGGCCTTGAGTAGTGGCTCTCCAATGCTGGGGTTCCTAACCATCACTCCTGCCTCCAGTTTGAGTTTAAATGTGTGCTGATGAAGACACTAGAGGCATCAGTGATGGCTCAAGTGCTTAGGCTCATTCTGCTTACGTGGGAAACATATGGCTTTTGCAGGACCCAGCTTTGGCACCCTAAATCAGCTCCATAAATGTATTTCTTCAAAATGTAATCCTTATCACAATGATGTTGTGAGATGGGGTCTCCTGGGAGAGTCTTAGGTTAACAGGGCTCTAACCTGATGACTGGAATAATGCTGTATTCATCAGAAGGGTTGGTTGTCCATGAAGAGTTTGCCTCCCTTCTCTTCTTGCTCATTTGTGCTTTCTTGCTGCTGGGTGGCTCTGTCCCTGTTGTGAGGCTGAAGAAGATTATCAGCAGGTGCAGCTTATCTCTCCTGCATATCTAGTTTCCAGAACAGTAAGCTAAATAGATTCTCTCACTTAAAAATGCCCTAGTTTGCAATATTCTGCTATGACTCCACAAAATGAACTAACAGAATAAATGTACAATTATCCCTTCAAGATCTTGCTTTTAATTTTTTTGTATATACCCAAGAGTAGAATTTCTTGATCTTACAGAATAGCATCAAAATACTTTAGCGTAATATTTTTTGGACTGAAGTGATGGTTCGATGGCTAAATTGTCTCCTTGCATGTGCCAGTATCCCAAATGAGCAACAGTTCATTTCCTGGCTGTTCCACTTTCCATCCAGCACCCTGCTGGTGGTCCATAAAAGCAGCAGAGGATGACTAAAGCCTTATGACTGCCCCCATGTGGGAGACCTGGAAGACTCTCCTGGTTCCTAGGTTCAGATTGGCTCAACTCTGGCTGTTGCAGCTACTTGTGGAGTGAATCAGTAGAAGAAAGATCTTTCTCTCTGTCTCTCCTTCTCTCTGTAAGTCTGCCTTTCCAGTAAATCTTTTTTTTTTAATAAGTAACACAATTTTGGCTTTTTTTCCACAAACAATATAACATTTTACATTTGTATTAGTAAACAGTGTTCCAATTTCTTCATTTTATTAATAAAACTGAATACTTTATCTTTTCTATTTTGCCAACTTATTCCAAGTATAGTGGTATCTTATTATTTCTATTTGCATTTATCTAAATTTCAGTGATGTCAAACTATTTCATGTTTTGTTGCACATTTGTATATCTTCATTGGGGAAATGTTATTTTGACAAAAGTGTCCAGTTTTTCAACTCCAGCCTTTTGAAATGAAAACATTTAACTAACCAAAGGGAAATAGAAATTGGATCCTATAATTAGATAAAATAATTGATTGGCTGCTTTTATGCTAGGTAAAATTTTGAGATTTTATTAATGTGATAAACTAGGAAACCATGAAGTTAGGAGTACTTGGATGTAGGTGGGACAAAGGATAGTATTTTCAGAATAAATGGAGATAAATGTAAAGTCAGTGTGAAGAAAGCTTTAGTCAATGGTTAATTTTGTTGTTGTCAGCATCTTATTTAAATCATGAATTCTAGAGAGAGGTAAGTAGGCTGAATGAATTGCCTAATGATTTTTTCATGGGAGTCCTGTGATAGATAATTAAGGAACAAGGGCTTTGCAGATAACTGGATGTAACTTTGAGAACTGATTCATGATTTTTAAGCAACTTTAACCCATTATTTTGATTTTGAAATCCTCAAAGACCTTCCGTGCAAAACATAAAATCAATGAGGGTGAAATGAACACTTTGTAAGCTATTATATGGAAGTGTTTCACACTGTGCCTGGAAAACAGACCATGTTCTACAAATATTAGTTAATAATCTTGTTAGGAAACCAAGTACATGAATCTTTATGGGGAACAAGGGAGAACAATTATATTCTAGTTAAAGCATAAAAAAATGAGAAGAAACTAACTAGGCAAAGGGGACACTCTGCAAATGTCATACAAAGAACTTCTCCAACTAAAATCAGGAAAAATGAGCTTCCAAGTAGATAAAATATGTCTGTAGTTGTTTTCCTTCTTTCCTAGATTCCTTACTCAGGTAAGGTACATAGGATACTATTAGTTACAGAGTTTATTTATGTCATTGCAGTCACATTAACATAGAAATCCTATAGAGAAACAGATTATAATCCATTCAGAGGAAATGTTTTGGATATGTACTTATCAAAGAGGAGAAACTTGTAAGATAGTGTTAAGAGATAACACATTTTTGAAATATTTTATGAAATCCATTATTCATTCAGAAACAGAAAATTGCAATATTATAGAATACCTTCTTCAGGGACCTTTTCACTTCCTTGTTCCTCAAGGAATAGATTAACGAGTTCAGCATGGGTGAAACTATGTTGTTTAATATTTGCACCACGGCATTAAGCAAAGGGTTGGGTGTGCGCTGCAGATAGATGATCATGACTGGAACATAGGCACAGAGGATTGCAGTGAGGTGGGCACTGCAAGTGGAGAAAGCTTTCCGCCTTCCTTCTGCTGAACGGATTCTCAAAATGGCAATACCAATGTGTGTGTAGAAGACAGAAATACTGACCCAAAGCAATAATGGCAGAAAACCTACATTAATGGAACCTACCCTCTGAGCCATGGAACTGTCAGTACAAGCAAGAGGTAAAATGGCAGGGATGTCACAGAAGAAGTGTCCCACCTGATTGGGACCACAGTAGGTTACCTGAAAGGTAAATGTAGTGAGCATAGTCGCATGGAGAGCACCCACCAACCAGGCCACCAAGACCAAGCCAACACAGACTCCAGGTTTCATGATGAGCATGTACCTCAGTGGATGGCAGATGGCAACAAAGCGGTCATAAGCCATGACAGAGTAGAGGCAGCCTTCGGTACAGCCCAGAAAGTGGTAGAAGAAGAGCTGTGCTGCACATCCTGCATACGAGATGGCTCTGCTCTGGCCAGAGAGGTAGAAGAGCATCTTGGGACAGGTGACTGATGGGAATAATATGTCAAAAATGGACAGGAGTCCCAAGAAGAAGTACATGGGGGTGTGAAGAGCAGAGGAAGAAATGATTGCTGTCAGGATGAGTAGATTTCCAAGCAGGGTGAAGAGGTAGATGAGTGAGAAGACGACCAAGAGCAGAGTCTCCAGTCCTTCTGTCTGAGGTATTCCCAAGAGAATGAACTCATTCAGTAAGGTGTAATTGCTCATATTCCTGGAAGGATAGACAGCAAAAAGATCATATATATATTCTTATTATATATATATATATATATAATATATATATATGAAGGTAAAGTGAAAGACACAGCCTTGTTATATGCATTAACTGTCACCCATTTTTGATTAAACATAAGATGACATCTTGATCTATTTTCTGTTGCTTTACCAATATGAGAAAGCATGTACCTTACCAAGAATAATGATTTATTCAGCCCTGGCTTCTGATGGCTGGAAGGTGGAAAGAATGCATACTATGAGGACTTTCTTGCTGGAGGGAGCCCTTAGATCAATCATATTATGAAAGGTACTCTTCTAGCAGACCACTAACATGGCATTTGAGATAGATTCACTTCGGGGCCACTGTTGTGATAAGCTAAGCCGCTGGCTGCAATGCTGCCATCCCTTATGGGCACATTTTTTGTGTCCTAGCTACTTTCCATCTACTGTCCTATCAGTGGATTGGAAAAAGCACCGGGAGATGACCAACATGTTTGGTTACCTCTGATCCATGTGGGAGAGCTGGAGGAAGCGCCTGTCTCTAGGTACAGGTCTGAGCCACTCCTAGCCTTTGTAACATCTGAGGAGTGACTCAGTACATGGCAGATATCTCTCTTTGTGACTTCTCCTTTCTTCCTATACCACAGACTTCCAAACAAAGAAACAGATTTTTAAAAATGGACTCATTTAACGAATCCACGAATCCATGATGGATCAATTGCCTCTTATGTAATTACCTGGTACCATTTCAGAATGCCTCACCATGGGAATCAGAATTTCGGTGGGAACATTCAAACCCTAGTAGTTAATGTTGAAACCATATATTTGAAATTTTTTCAAACAAGTTTATGCCTAGAAAATATTAACATATATACCTTCAATATGTCATACCTATCCATGAATATGCACATAAATGAAATAAAATGTTAGCTCATTAAAATACTGGATGAGCTAAGAAGATAAATACACGAAATGCTGGATAGGTGAGCAAAGTTAAATTTGTCCCCAACTCACTCTGTTACATGAATCCCCTGTAACAGATCACCCTGGAAGCCTGACCCTCAGATTTCTGTTCACTTGCTGTTTGAGGTTCTAAAGACGTGTCAAACGTCCTAACTTGTTGTCTGAGACCACTTGGGTTCCAATGCTTCTGACTAGGACGGTGGAATGTAATGCTCTTCAGTAAGTAGTACATTTGGGGTTTTAGTCTGATTCAGATAGAACACACACCCCTTAGTTTGAACATTCCGTTATAATATTCATTAGCCTGAAGAAAACCTGTCAACTTTTCTTAATGGGTAGCTTGGGAGTGATATTATATAGATCGTAGGTTTTAGTGCAGGCTTGTCCTGTGTATAGATAGAGATGAGATATTTGGTTTTTATTTACAATTGGAAATGTTGAATTCTTGAACCAAATGAAACTAATATATATCAATTCTAAAACATATATATTTTTTTCACTTCATAGGCACGTTTAAAAATAAGTTTTGTGGTAAATATCAGGGGTTTTAGCTTTTGAAACTGATGTTATGCATAAATCCAATGTTGTTAACTACCGTTGTAATACTGTATAGTACAGCTCTCATACCTATTTATCTTGTGGCAGTACTTACAGTTTCAGTTCATTAATTGGAAACTAACTCCCTATCCAGCCACCCTCCTGCCCTGCCCCAAGCTGGAAATCCCTGTAAACACCATTCTGCCCCATATTGCTATAAAATTCACTGGGACTTTCCTTATTTTTTTTGTTCTAAATTTGTGAGAAATACAGAAAGGCAATTGAACATGCTGAGAAAGTGAAACCCCTAGGGCGTGCTGTGATTATCGAACCCTTCGGATGCCTGTATTTTAAGTTTTTTGTAAATTTTCCAAGAAAAACACAATGATTTCACTTTCAGTTATACATTTTGATTTATTTTTAAAGACATAATAAATGTATGCAAAGCTTTCTAAACATAATCGCTCTAACTTGTAGTTGTAACTCCTGGTGCATTTCTCTTATCCTTTTACAATGAATGCTCATTGATTGGTAATTTTATGTTTTAAAACACTTGAAATTGTTACATAAATTATGCTTTCCATTATACACAAGACATTTTGATTGACTTCAGTACAGAATCTGTTGGACTGAAAGATCTTTGAGAATAAACACTCTAATTAGTCCTGGGAATGGTAACACTTATCACAGGATTTGTGGAGTAGTCATATAAATATTTCTAGATGAATGAGTGAAAGAAAAGTTAGATATTCTTTGACTAGTTTCTTAAAGAGACTATACCTACTCTTGTTCAATACTTTTGCTCTAGGACTTAGGACAATAGTATCACCAAGACTAAGTAAATATATTGCTTGGTATTAATTATTTGAATTGACCATATTTCCAAATACTCACCAATGGTTTCTATTTTCTTTATCTCTAGTCTTCTTATTAGCTCTGCAAGGCAATGGTTGCAGGAAATCAGCTTATGACTTCAAATTCCTTGTCTGCTGAAAGGTACTCAGATATTAAATTGAAATGTTAAATACTTAGTTCCTGTCCTAAGAAAGAGGGGAAGCTTTGAATGGCTTCATATTTGTTGGCAAACGATAGCTGTCTATTGTTGGAAGAAATAAAATACAAGCTGTGAAGGTAGAGGAAAGAAAGAAGAGCTGCATCTTCCTCAGTAAGAAAGTCATGATTAGGGAAATATTCTGTAATGAAAAGAAAGGAAAGTGAGAAGGAATTAATGAAATAATACTTGAAACAGAGCATGCTATTCTTCTGACCATAAGAACTAGATTTAGGTCACAGATCTTAGTCCATGTGATAATTAAATACAGAACAGCATTATCACAAGGTATTGATGATATGAATTTATTATTGCCTTAAGGAATCAAGTCTCTGAATATTCTGTTAGTTGTATTGGTTCTTTGAATCTTCCGGATCCAAAGCATCCACTTTCCATTTTTCCCTCACCCAGCTTTTGTCTGCCTGTGGATCATCTGGAACTGTGGTCAGTTTGTGTCTGTGTTGAAGCTGTTGGAAATAGTGCACAGCCACTGGGGTGTTGGTTACTGGGACGAATCCCCTGCTCTGCGTCAGCCATATTGTTACTGAGGCTTCTTTGGTTATTTCCAAACAATGCTTATTATGTGAATGAACATGGAAAGCAAATGGAGCAGTTATTTTAACACATCCCTAGGACAAATCTTTTAATAACATTAAATCAGAAAAGAATTGAGTATAATATGTGACTTTTGAATTAAGAATATGTAGGAGATAAGCAGATAGAAAACAGGAGGAAGTTTAAGGTCAGAAACCAAATGTAAAGGAATGGGAAAACACTGCTCAGCACACGGGTGTTTGTACAGTCGTACTTGGTATTTAGTGAGTATATAAATACTAGCCCTTGATTTCTTGACATAATATTCTTTTTCAAAATCATGGTGAGGCCTAAGTTAATATTCATAAATAACCTTGGCTTTTAAATTTAGGTTCCTTTTTTAAATCTTAGCCTTTTGCTGTCCTCCTAATCTGTTTGAGGTAAGAATACTATTGTGTTTTAAGTGTTGTTCTGTCGAATAGACAAGCAGTGCGTTTGTAGCATTAATTATCTGGCACATTTCAGGTGTTCAGTAATTGCTATTTATTCCTTTATTCCAAGCAAGAATAAGAAAATAATTTTAATGCAGTGATTTTATGCTGGTTAAAACTAATGTAAAATAAGTCATAATTTTGAGAGAGTATTTAAAAATATCTCTAGATTCCCGTATAGGCATGCTCTGAAACATGCTGATGGGTTAAAAAAAAAAAAAGAAAAAAATAACAAATATCTTGAAGATGACTGGGAACCATAAATATCCATTGCACTCCCAAACTCTACAAGACAGCACCCCTTTAAGCATACAAAACACAGAAAAGCAGGAATCATATTACACAGTATAACTGATGTATAAGGTGAAACACATTGTTGTTGATTCTAAAGCAATATGAGTATGATTTTCTGTAAAATAAAGCTACAGTAAGCTTACAAATATATCTTAGGAATTAACATTATTTTTCATTGAGGTATTTGTTTACCAGATGTTAAGACCTTACAATTCAATGTCATTTTTAAACTTTAAACATTACAGGAATTGGCATTTTGGCACTGCATGCAGCAACTTTACCACTACGGCAGGGTGCCAGCCCCCAAAAGATAAATATTTAAAACAAGGATTTTAAAACAAAGATTTTAAAGCAAACATTATGAAGGGTTTTTCTATTTCTCAACCCACAATCAGACCAGTGTATACACATCAGGAACACATGGAATCAGGAAGCACAAATAGGAGAATTAGAGTTTTGTAACCTGGATGGAAATGGGTATAGCTTTCCAGAATTCAATTCCAAAGCAAATATCTGTTCAGAAAAAAACATAAATGTGGAACATGAAAAAGAACTTTGTTTAAGGATCTAAAGACCTAAGTATAGCTTCTGAATTTAAGTGTTATGACCAAGGACTAGTAATTTATCATCTCTGAACATCAGTTTCTCATTTTTTCCTTAAGCACTAAGGTCTTACTGTACCAGGAGTTTCAGCCTTAAGAATTAGCATTTAGCATTCTCAGTGTGGCATCTCAACCATATGGGCTCCAGTTCTAATACCGGCAGCCCTGCTTCCCATCCAGCTCCTTGTTTGTGGCCTGTGAAAGTAGTCAAGGATGGCCCAAAGCCTTGGGACCCTGTATCTGTTTTGGAGACCCAGAAGAGGCTCCTAGTTCCCGGCTTCAAATTGGCTCAGCTCTGCGCATTGCAACCACATGGGGAGTAAATCAATGGACAGAATACATTTCTCTCTGTCTCT
Organism: Ochotona curzoniae; assembly: GCF_017591425.1. NCBI lineage: Eukaryota > Metazoa > Chordata > Mammalia > Lagomorpha > Ochotonidae > Ochotona > Ochotona curzoniae. The sequence continues at coordinate 1,718,909 of NW_024465573.1, read as the reverse complement.
CTGCCTTTCTGTATATCTGACTTTCCAATAAAAAACAAACAAACAAAAGAATAGCAGAGAGTATTGTAAGTAGTAAAAGCAGGACAGTAGACATAAAATTGCAATTTTTGCCATTGTGTTTTGTTGATTTTTTGGTTGTGTGTTCCTCATGTGTGCCTAACAAACTTGTATTTTACATCCATCACTAAGTATGTGGATAGTTGCTAAATCTGCATTGACAATGAACTAAAATTGCTATAAAGAGTAAATGTGATGATGTTTAGGAAATATTTTGATATGTAATAATATGCTTTTTAATGAGTTACTATTGTCATATTTGCTGTGATGCATGTCTGATAGAAGTACTTGTAAAATGGTGACAGTCAATAGCTTCAGTCCAAGATCACTGAGAGAAAAGGCAAAGTAAGTCTGTAGACCAAAGCCTAAGAATATATTTCAGGCAAAAGAGAAGAAAAGGAGAGTAATGAAGAAATCAAGAAAATATCTTTTATAAGTCTTTTTCTCATGCAATATTATTTTCATCCTACATAAAGTAAATTTTCATTATATTTAACTTATTTCAAATTGTAGGTTACTTCACTGTGCTTAGGATAGGCTAGATACTAAACTAATTAAAAACTAACCCAAAAGGAATGGAAGGATGCCTTTCTGCCTCCTGTGTGAGTGACTGCCGGGAGACACTCTGGTCACCACCTCAAGAAATAGGAAGTCCCCGGTGGTACTTTCTTTTGCACTATTTAGTCTTTGCATCTCTGCATTGATGAAATAAAATAAATCTGATGAGAGAGCTGAGCACCTAAAAGTAAAAAGAAAGACGTGATAGCTGGGTCAAGGATGAGTGTATCTTTCCTCCTCATACCTCAGTCTCTTCTGTGGAGCCGTAGAGCTCTGTTTCCCAAACATCTCTGTTCCCTAGGTGTCGGGAAATCAGGGCTGGGTTCTTTTTCTCTCAGAGCCTCAAGCATAGAGGAATCTATGTTTCTGTTGCCTGCACTATGATCTGGGGGTGATTTTCTTAGAGTCAGTGAAAATAAATACATCCCCTGCTTCTATGGGATTTTAGCGTATCATAGTCCCTCTGGAGCCTTATCCGCTATAAATCCTTGTATTCAGGGAGCAAGCAGCAGCGGCTTGAGCTTAGGGAGCAATTAGATGGATACTTAATGTTGAGAGGAGGTAAGAGTTTGAGCATAGTACACAGTAACCAAGGTGATCTTGAAAGGCACTGGGAGTCTATGTGCTTAGGAATCCCCTATGATCACCCATTGTTCTGTTTTGGATACATATCCCATCTGCTCCTTTTGCTTTCTATACACCATAAGGATTTGGCCTGTTTATCTGTCATTTTCCCAGTCTCCACCTTTCCGTTTCTGCTGTGATTATGGAAGACTTTGTTGTATGGTGAGCAGCGTCTCTTTCTCCCGACATCTATCTCTGGCAGCTCCCTTTTCATGGTGTCACAGCATGGCTACGACCTTGACAAGCAGACTAGGTGTCTCTGAGATTATACCACTGGACTGTCTTTCGCAGGACTGGGGGAGGGCCCTGCCCTAAGAAGTGGTTAGCACCTACAGAGAGCTGTGAGGAGTGTCATAAAGGAACAAGTCTTGATTTTACGCATCAGAACTTTACCAGGAGAATTCTCCTTAGGAGAATTCTGCAGCCCACAAGCTGGCTGACATGTTCTGCATCAGCATAGAGGAGATGGATGTTTGTTGGCCTGCAACTTGGACAACTACTTTCTCATCGTCTTTTTTTAAAATTTGTTTTTCCTGTTTCTTTTTAAAATTTACTTAATATTATTAGCTTTTTATGATACAGTTCCATAGGCCATGGGATTTCCCTTGCCCACTTCCCAATCCCCTCCCCCTCACTGAGATCCCCTATATTCTTTTTATATTGCGTTTCATTTTATGACATCATTTCATAGGCTCTGAGGTCCCCCCACCCCCTCCCCATACCCTTCCCCTATGGTGGATAACTCTACCTTATTGCAGTATTCCAGTTCAAATTCAGTCTTGTTTCTTTCATTGCAAGCATGTACCATGCATAGAGTCCAGCATCTTATTGTCCAGATCAATCCAACAGTTTCTTGGGGAGACCATCTTTGGTCTAAAGGCAGAGCTGGCAGAATATCGTTCCGACCAATTAAAAGCCATAACACAACATCAACAACAGTTTACATCATTGTGGAGTTAATTGACATGGCATTGAGTGACTGATATGTTAGAAAATGTAAGTTCTTAACCACATCTGTGACTACTTCATTGCCATTTCAATTTTAGTTTATATACAACTGGCTTCTATCCACCTTAAAATGGCTATAGGATACTATTCAGCTGTCTCGTGTCTATTTTCATTTTTATATTTAGCTGTTTATTGTATTGAAGCATAATTTTTACTGAACTTGGCAGATTTTAGGATAGTCCAAACTGGCTTATAACTTTGACAAGGCCATGGGATTTCCCTTGCCCACTTCCCAACCCCCTCCCCCCTCACTGAGTTCCCCTATATTATTTATATAGTATAGTTCTTCATAAACAATCATATATCATCACTGCAAAAATGGACAATTGCAGAAAATTTAGCATTGTATTGTCAAAATATAATTAAGAGTTTCATTGGGAGTTCATCTTTGATCAGGAAGTAGAGATGCATACTGCATTGTATGCTCACTTCTGCATATGGCAGTCTCTATCAATAGCTACTGTACATCCCCTTAAATGGAAAGCCACAAAGCAAAACAATAACAGGAAGAAAAAAGAAATTAACAACGCCATGAAGTTAAATAACATGCTACTGAATGACCAATATGATGCTAGTCCTACTGGAACATCCAGTTTCTGAATTGCAACTGAGCCATGAACACTATTTGCGCCAGGACAAGAGTTGGTTTTTCTTTGAAGCTCAGGACAGGACTTTGAGAGTGTGTGTCCTGAGCAAGACTGAACTAGTGTTAATTTTGGAAAGACTTTTTTGCCAAGCCTGTGCACTCCACACAGTTCTTTCATGTAGATACCTTCTTGTTCTTTTCTTCTGTTCTGACTTAAGGCTACTGAAGTATCAGCTAGACACTTGCAAGGAGGAGGTAAAAAGATACAAACAAAAGAGTAAGTTCAAACCAGTGCGCCAGCTCTCTCTGGCCAGTGGTGTAGACATGGCTAGTATGTCATCAGTGAATGATTTCCATTTCCATTTGTATTCTGCGCTACTTGAAACATATGCCTAGAAATTCTTGGCCTCAGTATGAGCTATAGTATAGTAAAGATACTTAAGCCCATTTGCCTTTGTCAAAACCAAGTGGAAATTTTGAGAATGGAAGCCAATTGTTGATCCTGTGTCCATGCTGTGCACAGAGAGTAGAATTAGCACCTGTAGTCCATGTGACAGGGTTCATCAATCACTGTCCTGCAAACCCAGGCTTATAATCTACCCAGAGGCACTGTGGTGGGATTAGACTGTGGGCCAGAGCACACTGGAGTGCGAGTGCAGCTGCAGGACACCGAAGCTGATACTATCCCTGTGGATTTGTCTCAGTGCTTGAGGATCAACTGTGGTCTGTGCTGCTGAGGGCTGCCACATGTATGAGAAGGCCTCAAGCACTTTTCCTCATTGCCTTCTGGGTACATAGACACCATCACTGGCCTGGCTTTCAACCCAGAATCTTGGATGAAAAACTGCAGCTGTTCCTCCCTGATCAACGTCTGACACATGAACCTGACCATGAGTGTGACAGGCAAAGCTTGACAATGCCTCTAGCACTCGGTCAGAAGCAATGGCGGTTTTTCACAGGATGGGGCCTCCGTGATTCTGCTCACATCTGTGAGCACTCTGTTCCTCAAGCCAGAAATAGATTCCCACGTGACTTCACAGAATTTGGTTAATACAGAACATTCCTTAACAAAAGTGAACTAGCGAAAAAAGAAAAAAAAATCTGTTTCTCATTAGGTCTAGGTGTGTTTCCTTGGACAGTTTCAGGGTCCTTTATGAATTTTATCTTGCTGTACTTTATAAAATAGTAGCACTTTATAGGGTGGCTATGAGTATTTAGGGCCATAATGCTTGTGAATTTTGTGGCACATCATGTGCACTTATGATGCTTGTTATTTCTCGACATTGGATGAAACACATCTTTATATGTACAAATATACTTACATCAGCAAAGGATCATCCTTCCTCTGTTTCTCTCCCCAAAATGACTGCCACAGCCAGGGCCAGGTCAGGCAGCAACCAAGGGCCAGGAACTTCATCTTGGTCTTCCAAGTGGGTAGCAGGGGCCCACGTACTTAAGCCACCATTTACTTCCTTCTCTGGTGTGTTAGCAGAAAGCTGGACCAGAAGTGAGGCAGCTGAAGCTCATCTAGAACTCTGATATGGGATGCTGATGTGGCACTGAAATAGGCTTTTCATTACCTGAACTTCATGCTGTGGCTTCTCTACCCATTGGAAAAATAATATTGATAGAAATATTCCCCTGTGGCATATTTTATTATATTTTAATTATCAGTAATTTTTGAGAATGAAATTAGGCATGTTTCTACTTTTGATTTTTTGACCACCTTAGTGGTAGAACACTAAGGTAACATTATCAAGTGAATTAAAATTTTATCACAAAAGTTTACAAAAAAGGAAAGTATCACTATTCTCAAGGTTGTGCCTTTGAATGACTTGCAATCTGTTCTTTTTTAATAAAAAATTTTAAACTAACATGATTAGATATGGAAAATTTATTAGGGATCCGAGTCTTTTTCATGAAAATGGGTTATTTACATGGAAATTCAGTGCCCTATGCTTCTCCCAAGTCTTAAGATGCCATCAGGCCAATCCACAAAAGGAAAATGAAATTAACACTGAAACATGCCAAGTTGTGACAGACATTCAGTTATTGTAACTACGCAGAAGGCAGATTGTAATTAGTCTATTTTCACAAATGGTACCTTAAACTCAGAGAAGTTAGGTCATTTTCCTGAGATGACACAGTTCTTACCTGCCAGAGGTGGGGTGGATCACAGCTCACAGATTTCACTCTGTAACTAAGTTGCCCCTCTGCACTAGATTCTGTGCCTCAGCTTTCCACAGTATGTTTTACTGTCTGGATGAAAAAGGCATGTGTTTTACTAGTCCTCAGAGATTTGGATTTTTGATTTCCATCCTGCCTGCCCAAAGGAGCACATATTTATGCTTTTGGTTTGTCAGGAGCATATTTGCTTATAAACTGCTACTCCTAAGGAACAGCCAGCATCTTCTAACATACTTGGGTCAGACAAGTGGTGACTTTGTGATAATGAGCATTATTCTGGTCTGAAACTAAAGTTGGCTGTTTTGCAAAAGTTAGCAGGAATTTATGCTATAAGCTCAGTGTAAAATACCCATATGTCTATGTTTTTAAATAGTATATCCATCTTTCCATCCATGTTACATTTACGCTGAGTCCAGACTGAATGCAATCTCACCGAAGACCACAGTTTGAAAATGCTTCCTGCAGTGAATATTTTTGATAGTTGTGTACATGTCTGAGCATTTAGTCACTAGATCTCTTTGAAATCTATCTCTTAGTGTCTACAGTGGATTGCACTCAAGGAGAGTGGGCTGAGGAGTACTTGCAGTCATCAGCATTTATGTGTACTCATACATTAGTCAGATATCTTGGGGCTTTCCTAACCAGCAGTCCCCTGCAACAACCGAGGGGGTGAGATGGCAATGTTTTTCAGCATGAACCACCGGAGATAGTCTGAGCATGTCCATTTATGGTAAAGCCAGCATTATCTTATATAGAGTAGGAAAGGGGAAGGCAGAAGGGTGTGTCCTGACAGTGCTCCCACACAACAATGACACTGTAATTGGCTAGAAGGCATGTCTATCTCTCTGGATCCTCCAATCAGGTAGCAGGTCATGCACACACGCACAGCTGACAGGTATGCTGCAAGGAAAGTTCACCACTTGTGGCTGTGGGTCAGCTGTAGGTCACACACACCACATGTAGTTAGCATGCAAAGTAAGACTACATCTGCTTTTCAGAGTTCCCTGTTAGGGAAGTCCCAGCTCATTCAAAAACAAAGAAGAGAGACTGGGGTGCAACCCACTTCCCTGGCCTGTAGGAGCACTAAACAGGTCAAGCTGAGGTCTCCGTTACCTGAGACCATTGTCAGGGTGTTTCCCCAGGGACATGGTGTGTCGTGTGCCTGTGACCTCACACATAGGCCAAGAAGGCTGAGATCCAGGGGCGATCTCCCACACAGATGGTTTTTTGTACTTTGGGTATTTATTTTCTTAAACATTTACAAGGCTTAAGTGTACAAAAGATTTTCAGTGTAACAAGAACAGTGGAAGTCTTTGATGAATTTCTTGGAAGATGCCAGACAAGAGAGCATACAAATCAGAAAATGAAAATGCTATGATACTAGAGAACAGAAGGGGGAAAAGGAAGTGATATTATGGGCTAACCTGCTTACTGAAAGCCGGTTACGTACCAGCATTAGTGCTAAAAGTGGTAAGACAAACAGCTCTCATTTCAGGAAGGGAAGTGACTCTCAGAACCTCACTAGATAAGTATCAAACTATACTTTTTGCACATCAAGCACTTACATTACACTGATAGGTGCTGAAATAAATTGTGTGATGCCTTCATCACCTTCAGACCTCTCTCCATTTTATAACTGTGTTGTCCTATTAAGAGAAATATTGAAGTTTACACCTTCCATTTTAATATATAATATGTGAAACATGATATAGAATATATATTATATTGCATTATTTGTAATGATATAATATAAAATATATACTTTTAAGTTATGTTTTATGACTATTATGTAACAGATGGCACGGTGCCTGAATGATTGTTTCCTGTAAGGACAGAAAGTCGTTACCCTGACTTGGAGAAGTCTGAGGATACAGCAACTGGGTTCCATGAGAACCTCAGGGACTCGTATTTTTTTCTGTCACATTGCTTGTTCATTTACGTTTTTATTTTTAAAGCTTTATTTTATTTATTTGAAAGGAAGAACAAAAGAAAAAAGGATAGACAGAGGGCTGAGATAGGGAGAGATCTTTCATTTGCTGGGTCATTCCCCAGATAGCTGGACCACATGGAGTCTAGGAGCTAGGCATGCCATCTAGGTTTTCCAAAGGGTGGGCAGAGGCCATGTACTTGGGCTGTCTGCTGATGCCATCTCGGTCACATTATCAGGTAGCTGACTGGAGCAGAGCAGCTGGGATTCCCACCTTTGATACATGGTGGTGGTGTCACAAATAGCGGCTTAGTTCCCCATACCACAATGTTGGCTCCTAATTTTCCATTCTTACACTCATTGCCCTAGTCCTTATGATTCTAGATGGCTCAACACTTATCTGTGCACCCAGTAGTTGGCAGAAGGAGCGAAAATGAAGGAGAGGCCTTTCTCTCTGATTTCACATTATGCTGTGGTATTGCAAATATCATTTTTTGTATCCCATTGGCCATGACGTATTTACAAAGTCATATTAGCTCCTACCTGCCAAGAGGCTGGGAAATGTCTTTACTTCAAATGATCATGGGCTTGGCTAAACATGGGATCCTGAATAATGGAAAAAAGCAGGTGATAATCAATATTGGGAATACCTAGAAATACTCAGTCATGAGAGTAGAATTTTGAACTGAAGTAACTCATCTAAACTAACCCCTGTTTATCCTCTATGGCATTACATATTTTCTTTTCTTTACATGCCATAGACTAAAAGAGTGCATCACATGTTTAATTATTTTATATGAGTAGAGAATGCTATGTGTATTTCCTCACCCGGTTTTTTCCAGCCCCTTGTATACCCGATCAGTGACAGAAATCCATCTGAACTGGGTGAGGACCTCGGATCACTGTGCTGTGACTCCTTTTATCCAGCATGTTCAGCCAATGGAAAGAAGTTACAGTGGTGAGAAATGATGTTAAGTATGATTTGTATCCAGATAATTGAATCATTTTCTTCACAGTTATTTTAATATAGGTAAAAAAAAAATGGCTCTATGGCCTAATACTGATACAGTACAATTTGTGCTTACAGTGTCCTTTGTACATAAATATACATATGCATGTGGGTCTGGCATGGTAGCTTAGTGGCTAAAGTCCTTGCCTTGCAAGCCAGCATCCCATACGGGGGCCAGTTCTAATCCCGGCTGCTCCACTTCATCTCCAGCTCCCTGCTTATGGCCTGGCAAAGCAGTGCAACATGGGCCAAAGCCTTGGAACCCTGCACCCATGTGGGAGACCCAGAAGAAGTTCCGGGCTCGGCTCCTGTCTTTGGATCATCTCAACTGTGACCATTATGGCCATTTGGAGAGTGATTCAGCAGATGGCAGATTTTTCTCTCTGTCTCTCCTCCTCTTTGCATATCTGACTTTCCAATAAAAAATAAACAAATCTTAAAAAATGAATATGCACGTAAATATACAAGTACGTGTGTGTATATATATATATATATATATATGGTAATTTTCATAGTTTTTTCATAATATTCAGTTTCAATGATCTTTCTGAAGATTCCTTTGTGTGCATGAATTTCAAAGCTTTTGCACCAAGATAAACTTATATTTTATCCTTGCATATGTATAATTCTAGGCATTGGCTCTAAACGTGTGTGTGTGTGTGTGTGTGTGTGTGTGTGTGTGTGATGATCCATTAGATCTTAGAAACCATCACGGCCATTTTACAGACAAAGCAAATAAGTTGGGGAGGGAAAAATGGTCAGAAATGAGTACATAGTGGAGACTAAAATCAAGCTGAGCGTTACATACATGCCATACATTCTTTACAATCCCAAACAGCAATATGACCCCGTTGGATTTAATTGATCTTGATATAGACAATATAGCAGTGTATGGTTGTCCTTTAGCCAGGAAAATGAGCACAAATATTCTGTTACCTATACTGCTTCTCAAACTTCTGATTTTACTATCCAGATGAACTGCCTGCAAGTGACCCATGATTGAAAGTCTTCAGTGTTCCTTAGGTGGGATGGTTACATGACAGCAGGAGTGTGTGCCTTACCCTGGCTCAGAACACAGTAGACATTACAGAAATGTGCAGCTTTTAATGTCGGTTTCAATGTTACTGTTACAGTACTTTGGCTTCATAAAACCCCGCCTTTTCCTGTCCTCTGAATGTTTCTTGGCAGAGACCAGGCAAAGGAAAAAAGTGAAAGTCACTAAACTGTAGACTTTTTCATTCGTGCAGAGAACAGAAAGGGGTCAATATTTGTTTAAGAATTTTCAGTCCATCCCTTAGTTCTGTAGTTGGTGCTTTATGAACAATCCCTAGGAGTGGGCGGGGCTTCCCGTAAATCCCCTCTGCAGCTGTTTTCCTTCTGCAGTGACTCAGAGAGCGCCTGGGCTTCTGGAGCAAAAGGTGGGTGAGTGTGCTGCTCAGGGAGGCTGGGCCCCTCTCCCAGCCTCGCACCTGAGAACTGAGGGCCACCCAAGGCACTGCCCTCTCCCTGATCTCACAACTGCTGGAGCTGATTTTGAGGCTCAGCCCATGGAGTGAGGAATTTAGTCTGGCTGGTGATTCCAGCAGGGGTTTTTGCAGCATTGGCAGGCCAGAAGACTTGTGGAGGATGTACTGGGGATTTGGCTGTCACCCAGGAATCTCTTTCTACTTTCCCATTCTCTTTCTTTCTGCTTTTTCTTTCTGCTTTTTCATGGGCAGCTGCTATTTTCTCAGTCTTATGTGAGTTTATGCTGCAGAAACAGCCTCAGTCTTGGTTTTACCCAATCAATTGCATGACCCAAGAGCTTCTATGCAGAAATTGAAGTGACTGATCAGACACTGAAAATCTAGGACTGGTAATGGAAATACTACAGGATATTCTGATTGTATTCTGCACCCCAAATTTCCTCCTTCAAGTGGACCTGGCCTCGGCACAGCCTGTGAGGGTGCCGTCAGAGGTGGCTTCTGCCCTGGGGGCTGAGCAGCCTAGTGTCAGCAGCCCTGTGTTCCTGAGTGTCCAGCTGAGCCACTCCCAGCCCATTCTCCCAGCTGCCTCCAATTAGGTTCTTCGGTCTTGGCTAGCACTCCGTGGTCTTTAGCTGGGCGTTGTTAGGTGCCTTTTTCCAGTTCAGCATGAGAGACAGAGGTAGTTCTGGGCCAAACCAACAGTTTTCTTGGGAAGGGTGGGAAAAAGGATGCTCAGTCAATGAAGGCTTGTTGTTGTTGTTGAGAATGATCCTTTGTGGCTTTTTCCCTTCCTTGCCCAACTACCCTTGCTAAATATCGGGCAGTTTTAGAGTGCTTTCACTGCTTGGCAGCATTCCTTGCCTTCTTGCTCTCCGACTCCCTTGCTCTAAGCTAGCTGGTGTTATTAGAAACCTTTGCCTCTCCAAGCATTAGCCTGCTTCAACAGAGAACTTGCCTGACTGTGCTAGACGCTATTTTTGCAGACAGCCTGCCCTCCTCCCTCTGTTGCTGCTGTCCTCGATGTTGTGGCATGGATATCAGGTGGCCTATCGATATGGACTCTGCATAGTAGTAGTAGTAGAATATACTATTTTAAATGGCGATTGGGATGCAAGCAGAGGGCCTGGAACTCAAAGCTTCAAATCTTTAAAGGTGGGATTGTCCAAGGAAGGAAGCCTGTTGAGAAAAGCCTGAGTGTTTTTCTGTTCAGGTTTTTTTTCCCCCACTGGGTTTTTAAGGAAGTGAGTGTTCTCGGTGACCTGCCTTGGCCTGGGCCTGGGGATAAACATGTCAGTTTTGCTTTTCTTCAACATCCTTTGTGAACCTCGTAATGCTGTGTTAATTTTGAAGGTGCATTTTGTGAGAATGCCCTTCTTAGTCCTTGGCACTGCATCTTAGTGCTTTGGCAGAAGCAGACCAGAGTATCAAGCACTTCAGTTTAACACAGATCAAAAGAAGCTTCCCAGGTGCTTGGGCCTATCACTAGGAGCAAATCCACTGGTAGATTTTGCAGCTAAAAGGATCGTGTAAATCACAACCTAGCTACTTAATACTGGCCTCTTCTTTGTTGCCATGTAACATGAAATGCTTGTTTACATAATAAAAGAGATGTACACACATGTTATATATTATAATATTATATACATTGCACATATTATGTGTATATACAAACATATATATATAATATATGTTTTGAATTACAATAAAATTTGGGACTGTCTGAATTTAAATAGAGGACATGTTGTATATATAATATTTTTACACACCAAAATGTCTTAGAGTAAACCAACAGTGGTTTCAGTTATGAGCCTTAAAGGAAAAGTCCACTGCTGCAATGCAAGAGGCTGTTTGGGATCACACAGCTTCTCAAATGCATCTTTCTGACTAGCATGATCTAAAGTAACAGAAGGGGTTTGCTGAGCAATAGTGGTAATAGTAGAAACAAACTATCATCAATGGCTAAATACCTCTTATGGTTGCTACTCACTGGACATCATATGCATGTATATTAGTTCATAAATGATGGGCGTGATTTGTGATTTTCACTTTAGAAAGAAGACAAATTTGGGGATTTTAAGTTAATGACAGAGTGGTGTATCAATTATACTTTTTAGAAAGTGCAATTATGTGAACCAGGACAAGGGTGTTACAGAAATCTGTTGCGGAATGGGTGCTTAGTGGAACTTACAGCTTCCCCATCTGTGACTGCCATTTAGAAGGAATCTTACTTTTGGAAGCTTTCTTTCCTTTCCAATGTTAACCTTCACTATATATTCTTATGGCAGAGGAAAGCATTTAAGGCAGGGCCTGGCGCAGTTGCTCAATGGCAAAATCCTTACCTCTCTATGTGGGCACTGGTTCATGTCCTGGCTGCTCTACTTCCCAGTAGCTCTCTGCTTATGGCCTGGGAAAGCAGTGGAGGACAGTCCAAAGCTGTGGGATCTTATACCTACACAGGAGACTCAGTCAAAGCTTCTGGTTCCTGAGTGTAGAAGCTCATCTCCAATCATTGTGGTCACTTGGGGAGTGAATTAGTAGATGGAAGATTTTTTTTTCTGTCTGCTTCTCTCCATAAATCTGATCTGCCTTTCCAAAAAAAAATATTTTATAAAGAAGAAAGCATTTAAGGTATTGGTGTTTTAGGAGGTGAATCTCAATTAGTGACCTGTATATGATGTGGATTTTTTTTTTCTGTTGTTGTTCAGAGACTGAATCACCATGGTGTACCAGTGTGGTCTGCTCACCCACAAGAAGGAATCAGGTAAGGCTGATTCCAGACTTCAGCTGTTATTATTCTCTTTGGCAGCTGGTACAATATCTGCCTACCTCAACCTTCTATTAAGGTCTATTGATCTCTTCACCTCTGCCTTCTGTATTCTTAGTGCCGCTCAAGAATATCTCTGTGAACTTGTCCATTTGTGAGTTTGTGGCTGGTGTGTCTGCAACTTTAAACTATGAGAATGAAGAGAAAGTTCCTTTGGAGGCCTTCTTTGTATTTCCCATGGATGAAGATTCTGCTGTCTATAGCTTTGAGGCCTTGGTGGATGGGAAGAAAATTGTAGCAGAGTTACAGGACAAATGCAAGGTACTGGGATCAGTACATCACCTCCTTCCTTCTTGATGCCCTAATGTATACTTCTTAAGATCTCTATCCACTGCAACTTCACTATAAATGCTAGCATTAAATGTGTTTTGCTCCACTGTCTTTTAACTGCAATTTTCTCAGAGTCGTTTGGAGGGAAAACCAATAAGGGACATTTAAAATATAACTGTGAGCTTGTTAAGACCAAGCACAGACCCTCCCAGCAGTCCCTACTTTGTGTATAACTTGTCTCTTTAGCTAACATGTCCTCTTCAATGGTTTATTTTCCTATACTCATGCTCTTCTATTTAGGCCCATATCAACTATGAGAATGCCATCAGCCAAGGCCACCAGGCCTTCTTATTAGAAGAGGACAAGTGTTCCAGGGATGTCTTCTCCTGTGACGTGGGGAACCTCCCACCTGGGTCCAAAGTGGAGCTCACCCTGAGGTATGTGCAGGAGCTGCCACTGGAAGCAGATGGAGCGATGCGCTATGTGCTCCCAGCTATCCTGAATCCCAGATACCATCTCTCTGGTAAATACCCATTTTCTTTGAACATTAATTGTGGTTGGCAACATTGGGTAAATGCTCTGAAGTTTGCTTGGGTGCTAAAAGAGAAGTCTTAGAGAGGGAACTAGCACTAAGACAATATTTTGTAGGACTGCCTGAGGATAGTTGCCTTAATATGAAGACTCCTGTAGCTCCTTTGGAGGACCCACCCTACACACTGAGCATGACTGCCACCATCACTTCCCAGCACAGTATCGAGAAGGTCCAATCAAACTGTACCTTGAGCCCTGTTGAGTACCTTGGAAGTGCAAAGACTTCTGTTCAGGTAACTAATGAGAACACTGCTATCACTGGGACCCCTACTCTTGGTTCTGAACTTGACCCTTACCAAACCCTTTCCAAATATTTGCACTTTATCTCCATTTTATCTAGAGCTTTCTCTCCATCCTCACCCCAGTTGTGGGCATCTGCACTTGTGGGCCGGAGCCTCTGGATGCAGAATGGGAATCCTAATGTGGCTTCTTTGGCTTCTCCCCAACTCAGGTTTCCCTGGCTGATGGGCACAAGTTTGACCGCGACGTGGAACTCCTGATTTACTATAGTGAGGTGCACAGCCCCAGCGTAGCCGTGGAGATGGGGATGCCTGAAAAACAGCCAGGTATTTTCTGTCTTGTCTTTTGAGACACCTGGGTGAACTTCCTCTTGAAATTACCCTCAGATTGTCCTCACTTTTTTGCTCCTCCATACAACAGTTGGAAAAAAAACATATTAATATAAAACCGTGAAGTAGCAAAAACCACAGCATGCAAAAATGATTGAGCTTAATGAATATTGTATGCTTAATGGCTTACACTCACATTTAAGTTAATTAGTTCATAGTGGGTGAAGAGCTCCAATAAATACAAGAGAAAACATGGTGATTTCATATACATTTGTGACAATGACTTCACCTATGCCAGAGATGCAAATAAAAATTAAGTGATATTTCTGTCTTTTAAAATATCAGAGATTTGGGCCAAGTGTGATAGCCTAGTAGCTAAAGTCCTCGTCTCACATGCACTGGGATCTCATATGGGTGCTGGTTCTAATCCCGGTGGCCCTGCTTGCCATCCAGCTCCCTGTTTGTGACCTGGGAAAGCAGTAGAGGATGGCCCAAGGCTTTGGGACCCTGAACCCACGTGGGAGACCCTAGAGAGGCTCCAGGCTCCTGGCTTTGGATTGGCTGAGCTCTGGCTGTTGCGGCCGCTTGAGGAATGTAAGCCAGCCCCCTTACCTGGCTTCTCTCTGAGCATGCTGCCATGGTGAGGTTACAGGTCAGGATCCCAGCTTCAGGCAGGTTTGTTGTAATCAGCTTTCCTCCAGGAAGCTCTGTATTCCTTCTTTATACATTAGTCACATGTGTTTCTTTTTGGTGAATTCCTGTTGGATGTTCGTGCAATGCGCCATAACAATAACCTGGAATTAATCAGGATTATTTTAATCCATCAGGAAAAATGATTTCTGTAAAGGTAAGGACCGCTGTCCCAGTCCCTTGTCTTGTAAGAAGATACCCTGGGCACTGGGGAGACTTTGGCATTTTCTCCCCATGATCAGCTGTGCTGGTCGTGCTGGATATTGGAGGCACGCTGCATCAGCTCGTGAATCCCGTGCAGGTGAATCAAGTCTTCCTTCTTAGATTTTCCCAACCTGATACGCTATTCTCATCCAATCTGAGACACAGATGGTAACCAGAAGTGGCAGTTTGGCTCACTTAAAACCATGTCGAGTTCTGCAAAATCTTTCCTTCCCTTTGCTAAGACTAAAAATAACCTCTTTCTTCACTTTGACATTTGTTCTACCTTTTGTATATTATGTGTTTTTAAGTCAGCTCAAACTCTTTTGCAAGTAGAAATGTGCGTGAACCAAACCCTGTGGTTTTGATTTAAGTTTACTCAGCTCACTGTGCAACTCGATACAACTGGTTTTGGGAAACTTCAGGATTCTTGAGTTCCTTCTCATCTCACAGAGTCCTTTCCTTTCTCTTTAGATAGCTTGATGGGAGATCCATGTGCCATGGTGAGTTTCTATCCAGATATCCCAGAAATTGAAGTGCCTGTTGCCTGTGGAGAATTTGTCATCCTCATGGACTGCTCAGGAAGCATGCGGTCTCCTATGAATAAACAGGCGAAATCTCAACCACGCATAGAGGCAGCCAAGGTACAGCTAGCATCTTCTGTTTACTGGGTCACATGTTCAGGGCAGGATGGGTATTAAGGGCTGGTGACCATTTCCAGCTGTGAGTCTGTCCTCTTCTGTCTGGACTAAGTAGGCATGACCTCCCTGAGCTGAGCCATGGAGTAGGAGGAGGCATAAAAATGGGTGAAATTTTGAATTGGCGAGTCCTGTGTGACAGGACCTTCTCTCACTCTACTCTTCCTCTCTTAACTCTAGGAAACTCTGATTTTGCTACTGAAGAGCCTGTCCATTGGCTGTTATTTCAACATCTATGAGTTTGGATCTTCCTTTGGGACATTCTTTCCGTAAGTTTCTAGGAATGAAGTGACAGTTCAAAAAGATAAGTTAAAGAAAGGGACTCGATTGTTAAAGGGTTTATGGCAGAATTTTGGCATTCATGGTAAGTAAGTTTTGTTGCTGTTGTTGTTTGCTCTTTCTTTCTTTCTTTCTTTCTTTCTTTCTTTCTTTCTTTCTTTCTTTCTTTCTTTCTTTCTTTCTTTCTTTCTTTCTTTCTTCCTTCCTTCCTTCCTTCCTTCCTTCCTTCCTTCCTTCCTTCCTTCCTTCCTTCCTTCCTTCTGTCCTTCCTTCCTTTCTTTCCACAGTGGTTTGCAGGCTACTCCTTTACCTGCAAGTGCCGGCATTCCATATGGGTACAGATTTGTGTTCCAGCTGGCTGTTCCATTTCTGATTCAGGTCTCTGCTGATGGCCTGGAAAAGCAGCAGTGGATGGTATAAGTCCTTGGGCACCTGCAGCCATGTGGAAGACTCAGTTGCTGGTTTCATATTGGCTCAGTTCTGGCCACTGTGGCCATTTGGGAAGTAAAGCAGTGGATAGAAGATCTTTTTTTCCCTCTGTTCTTACTTCTGTAGATCTGCCTTTCAAATGTAAAAAAAATAAATCTTCAAAAATCAAGGATGGTGGTTAGCAGGCATCATATAACAACGGAGTGTTCTCTTTTCTCAGGGACAGTGTGATGTACACCCAGGAGACAATGGAGGAGGCGGTGGAAAGAGTGCAGCTTATGGAGGCAGACAGAGGGGGCACTGAAATCTTGACACCACTTCGGGACATTTACAGAAAACCTCCCATCGCAGGCCATCCCCTGCAGGTGAGAACAGGACAGCGCTCACCAAAGGATAGTGGCAGTGTTGCTTCAGAGTTGTTTTGCTTGATTTGAGAATCATCAGAACTTATGCAATGAAAGTAATTGAGTTTTCCAAAGGCAAATTTTAGTATCTTAAAATAACCCTGACGGAGGCTTCATGGATTTTTTTTTCTTTGTGCAGCTTTTTGTCTTTACAGATGGAGAAGTTGCAGACACCTTTACCATAATTAGAGAAGTGAAGCTCAACAGCAAAAAGCACAGGTATGAAGACAGATGTGCTTTCTTCTGGGATGTTGATGCTGCTAATTCTAGCATGTGATCAAATGCCCCATGATCCCAGTGCTGGAATCCTTTGCAGAGGACAGAAAGGCTTGAGCGTCCTAGTTTTGTTTTTGAAGAATTTGACCCTTTTTATAAAAAAAAAAAAAACAAGTTTCAAGGGGTAAAAGTTTACTCTACCAACTAACTAGCCAATTAAAATTCCTGCAACCAACATCAGAGTGTGTGGGTTCGATGCCTTGCTCTGATTTCAGTGCTCCACTAATGCAGATCTCAAAGGGCATTGTGATGGCTCAGGTAATTGGGTTGCAACCACTCATTAGGTGATCTAGATTGAGTTCTGACCTTTCACTCAGTATCCTCACTTGAAAATAATTCTATGAATACTGCTTACCTTATAGGCTTATTATTAAAAACTCCCAAGAAAAGCTTTGCTAGCTGTGCTTTATTTACTCAATGAGCAGTATATAAAAATGTGGCTCTTCTTATTTGTTTCCTCAGAGGTCAGGAATCCTTTTTCTGCCAATGGCCATTTAGATACTTACAACATCATTTATAGGCTATAAAAATGAGAAACTTAAAAATTAGCCTGCGGCAGATTTATTGAATTTCGAGTCTCAGCTGAAGTTGCCTTGGCAAGGCCAGACCAAAAGATTTCAATTGTTTGTGGCTTGAGTGTTCTCCACCCTTGATGTGCAAAACACAGTTGTGAATTCAGGCAATAGTTAGCCATTAATAAATGCCATTCAACTTTGCGAAATATGAACTTTGTTCGGAAGGCAGAGCAATAGATAAAGACCACACACACACACACACACACACACACACACACACACACACAGTACAAGAGAACTTCCATATGCTAGTTCAGTCCCCACATATCTGCAAAGGGAGGGCTGGGCTAGGACAGGCACATTAGCAGGCAGTTGGATCGAAATGGAGCACTACTCTGATTGGGAACTTGTGATACAAGTGGTAACTTAACCTCCTATGTCACAGTGGTGGCTCCTCAATTTTGGTTTTGTGCGTAAAAATAGATTTGCAAATGTACAAAAGCACTTCATAACCCAGACTTCAATTTGAAGGTAATGTTGAAAAAGCCAAGGTAAATGTAAAAATCTGTGGATTGACTGGCACCCTTAAGGAGAATTTCATCATTCAGTTAGAATTTAGAACTCTAGCCTCAAAGGCTTAGAGAATATGTGTGTATATATATAATTTTTATTTTCCATGCTACAGTTCCATGGGCTGAGGGATTTCCCCTTCCATCTTGCCCTTCCTTCCCCCACCACACTGCTTTTCCTCTATATTGTAGCAGTAGTTTAGTCCCTCAACAACGGTCACAAGTCCATCCTTCTGCTATTTTTAAGTCTATCCTGACATTGTAGGTATAGAGAATGGTGTAAACTCCAGCATTCTAGTGCCAAGATGTATTTTACAGTTGCGTTGGGAGCCCATCTACATCTATTCAGAAGTATAGTTACATACTACAATATTTCACCACCTCATGGTACATTTGCTCCGTTATACAGCTCTTCTAGACAAATATATATAATATAAATGATAGTATATAAATAATACAATTATATAATAACATAATAATAAAATTATATATATATGGAATATTTTAAATCAGATTGACCAATGTTTTTCTGCATTTCTTACCATTCAGCAAGGCCATGGCATTTACCAAATTCTGTATATTTTCAGGACCTTAAGTCCTTTGCAAAGTAAACCAGAAATTTGCCTTTTAGGAGTCTCGTGCATGATTAAATCCCACCTTTTGTTTAAAGTATTTATTACATTTTCTAAAATATATGATCAATACATGGTAGCTGTCATGCTTCTGGTTCAAATGACTATTTCTCATGTATTTCTACAATTTTGTGTTAGTTTTATGATGTCAGTGCTGCTCTGTGACTTCCAACTGTTTACATCTGCAGGTGTTTCTCCTTTGGTATTGGCGAAGGTGCCTCCACCAGCCTAATAAAAAACATTGCTCGGGTTTCAGGGGGCATGGCAGAATTTATCACAGGCAAGGACAGGATGCAGTCCAAGGTAAGGGACAGGTCATATATCCAGAAGTGAGCAATCTTTATCAAGAATTGGGTGAGGTAGTGACAATGCCTCCACGGTATATTTTGCTGTATCTCCATACCCTTGGTGGGTAGACCTTAGGCAATTGAGGTTCTGCAGAAAGGGTATCAGGGCGTAGAGGCTGAAAGCTCAGAGATGAAATGCTGAAAGAGGCTGAGACCTGTGTATTTAACACCAGCAAGAGAGCAATAGTTCAATTGTTAGGAATGAGATTCCAAGTCTGTGATTTAGGATATATATATGTATATATATTAGATATTATAGATATTATATATATATAATATTTAGGATACATATATAAATACATATATATATGCATATATATTTGATAATATAGCAAAGGATCCAAAGACAGGGAGAACAATTGTGAACTACAAATGGAAGGGTTGGCAAACTGCATTTTATCACCATGTACAAGGAGGCCTTTACAGTTATATTTTATGTTCTCTCCACAGTTGTTCTTGCATTTTATCTAATCTGCTTCTCCAGGGATCTCCTCTCTTAAGCATTTATTTCACTGATTTATGCTATTACATCCCTCAGCTTTAGTTCTTCACATGTAAAACAAAAAGAGAGAATGTCAATCTCCTAATAAAATTTCAGACTTGGTCTAATATGTGAAATATATGCTGTATGACACCTGATGGAACAATTGCTTCATTGTTGCTTTTACTTGTCTGTGTTTATGAATTTTTTTTTCCTTCTATCAGGTTCTTAGAGCCTTGAAACGTTCTCTACAGCCTGTGGTTGAGAACATCTCTCTGAGTTGGAACTTGCCATCTGGTCTGTCTGCTGAAATGCTTTCCCCAGAGCAGACTTCCCTCTTTAGGGGTCAGAGGTTAATTATCTATGCCCAGTTGTCTGGGACAATGCTGGTGAGTTTCCCTTCCTGTTCATTTTGCCATTCTTGGCTGCCCTGACAGTTTCAGCAAAGCTGATATTATACATGGATCTCAGAAAGTTGACCAAAGCCAACCTATCGCATTCCTTGCCACTTTAGGCTTTTGGCTTCCCAAGATAGTAGATGTCTAGTGCAAAATCTTAATAGGTGGTGTCGGGGAGCCATCCCAGTTCCTACACTTCTCTTGGCAATTTGTACTCTCCACTACTTCTCTTTCATTTAAAGCCAGAAGAGGCTACAGGAGAAGTCTGTCTCAAGTACACATTCCAGGGCAAGAGTTTTGAGAATAAGATGTTGTTTCCTCTACAACCCAAGCTTGATGTCAGGTGAAAATTTAAATTTCCTTTGTTCTCTGCCTCCCTACCTTTCTCCCTCCTTCCCTCCCTTTCTGTCTGCCTCCCTTAACATTCAAGAGCTCTGCCGATTAACTAAATCTCTGGAATTTTTGTTTTATAGCCTCACCATTCACCGCCTTGCTGCCAAATCCTTGCTCCAGGCCAAAGACATGGGCTTCAGAGAGACCGTAGGAAGAGATAAAAACGATGTGTTGAACATAAGCCTCGAGTCAGGCGTCATAAGTTCCTTTACTGCATTTGTTGCCATCAACAAGGAACTTAATAAGCCTATTCAGGGGCCCTTGGTTTATAGAAACATTCCAACACCTGTTCTGCTAACCGCTCTAAATAACCATGTACCAAGACTTGATCGAGGTGCACCTGGTGAGTTTCATTAAATTCAAACTCTGACAGAATTAGTAGTCCACCGCTGAACACATTGTTAAAGGCTGTTGCATTAACCATGTATTTCCATATTTAACATTTTGGATTAGTGTTACACTTTTCTATCCTAAAGAGTTAGTATATGAGTGTATCCCCTTGGAAGAATATCTGAAGTAATCCAAGGGTGCAGAATGGGAGAACAAAAGAACAATAAAATATAAAAAGTACATATGATCCTTGATCAGCAAAACATTTTAACTCGGGTGCTAATTTACATTTCTAATAATGGATGATTGGTTATCACAGAGATGACCAGTGACGAGAATGAGCCTGTGACTAGAAGTGTAGGACAGGAAACTGGAGTAAAAGGAGAAGATTTCAAGGAATCATTAGGGACAGTTGGAGAACAGAGTGCTCCCCAAAAAACATTTGCCCAGGAGTACTGACAAGTCAGCTTAGTTTGGGTATCTTGACTTTAGTAATGGCATCAAATTATGAAATGGAATCTTGATTATGTGATTTATTTCAGCAGGACTTGGCCACTGCAGTATCATAATGAAGGGCATAATGTGTTGACTTAATTTCAAGATTAGGGTTTTATACGGTGAATTTATAAAAGAATATTAGAGCCATAGACTGAAGGCATGAAGGAATAACTGTTTGAATAGGATAGATTGACTTGAAATCACTACTTTAATCGAAAGCATCCTCCTATAATGGAACTTAAGATACGGTGATTGTTCAGCATATGTCAGGAGTTCCACAGGACATTAAAATTAGAAACAGTGTAGAGGGCACAGCTGTGTGTATCCTTTAACACACGAGAGAAGGAGCTGCTTAAAGCTCATATACATAGGGGAAGATTTTTCCCAGATGATCGGACTTCACTGCACTTTCTGACTGAAGAGAACAATGATACATCAGTCTCAAAGTCTGTACTTGTGTTTTTCAGTTTACGCAGCGAGATCATTTGATATTCCTCTTGCTCGTCCGTGTCCATCCAGCCTATCCAAGAGGAGGATTAATTTCTGTGCAACCGTGGTGCAACAGCCTTGTGGTTCAGTTTCACGTAGGTAGATCAATCACAAAGTCCCATAGATTCTCTGTATTTTTCTGGGACATTGTCTCACCAATGCCTGTCTGTTATGCATATAGGAAAGCATGAAGTACAATCTTCTGGTCCTAGACACAGAAGGTCCCATGAACTATTCGAAGACTACACTCAAGGGAAGAAGACATACTCTTCCACCAGTGTCGACGTGCAAAAACCCCAAGCAGGTGAACTGGACCTCAATTTGTTTCTGTGATCTATGGGGACTGAAGAACTTATCTTTAAGGCTGTACTTCCTTATGACTTTTTCCACCAAACACATAATTTGAAAATGCCAAGAGCAAGTGAGGATTATCCAATCCCCAAACTTGTCAGGCCCAGCCAATCTTCTTTAACAGAGGGCCATGAAACCCACTGCCCCACTGGAGACCTAGTAAAACCTAATTAAGCAAAACATTTTTTTTCTCAAACCAATTTATGTGGCTGGGGAACTATGCAGTCACCCAATTTGGGCCCCTGCCGCACAGGTCATTCCTTGAAACGTTGGTTTGCAGGTGCATCTTCTGAATGTTTCTTGATGACTTTTTTTCCTTGTAACACTCTAACTACAGCCTGTCATTGAATTAAGCAACTGATAACCCCATAATTTGACATATTTTATTTCTTCCCAAAAGTCTTTGAAGAAGAGCTATACTTGCAGCTGATTGCCCTCCAAAAAGCAGATGGTTCCTGGGATCTGGATGAGAGTCTGGGCAAGGTCCTAGATATGAGTTTGGAAAACATACTGGCTGCTCACCCTGCCAAGGTGAGGTGAAGAAATCAAGTTTTAGGGAGTGAAGTCAATAGTTAGAATCGGTAGACTAAGGTCTGCTTGAGGAAGGAGATTATAAGAGCCGTATTATAAATTAATTTCTTTTAAATAGAGGTTGAAAGCCTATTTTTCTATTTATGTCACAGCAGAAAGGATTAATAATTAGTGGGCTGACTATGAGGAGCTGGTGGCTTAACACTGATGCTGATAAAAGGATAACAAAGATCCTCTTCTTTAATTGTAGTCTAACCGGTCATCTCAATTGTGTAGCTGATGTTTAGTAGGAAATTACCTGTGCCAGACAATGTGCATGTATATATCTTCATGATCTTGTTTACTCCTCACATCAATGAAATAAGAGAGACCCAAATCATGTTTATAGATGAAGGAAAAAGGAAAAATCCCTAAAGCTCAGAGGGGCTTAGTGATGTGCCTCAGTTTCCATGATGCGTCATTGATAGGCAGGCTTACTTGCAGAACTCTCTGCATTCAGAACCCCTGATAACAACTTCATTTCTGCTCCTCTTCATAGTGATTTCAAAGATAGTACAAAAAAGAATAACATTTAATCATTAGTCATTTTTACATTGAGTAAAGGAAATATAGTATTTTGAACACAGTATATTATATAAGGTATATTAGTGAAATGATTATAACTTTTTATTTTTAAAAATGTGGTTGTAACACATTTTTAAATTATGCATATGACAAACATATTTTTGTTGCAATATACTGTTATAAGACAAATAAGAATAATGCTTTCAATACTTGGAAGAGGATGTGGGGATTGCAGGTTTCTAGCTTAGATTCAGTGGGAACTAGATGAGGTTGACTAACATTTCCTCTTCGGAGTGGTTACCATGCCAACAAACCAAGGGAGACATGATGGCTGGTGTATCTGGATTTCAGTAAAGCATTTCATTTTTTTTCTTTTTAAAAGATTTTTTTTAAAAAAATTTCTTTATCTTGTTTTATTTCATTGGAAAATCAGATACAGAGAGAAAGATCTTCCATTCACTGGTTCACTCCCCAAGTGACTGCAGCAGCTGTAGCTGAGTAGATCTAAAGGCAGGAGCCAGGAGCCTCCTCCAGGCTTCCTATGCAGGTTCAGGCTCCCAAGGCTTTTTGCTAACCTCTACTGCTTTCCCAGGCCACCGGTAGGGAGCTGGATGGGAAGTGGAGCAGCTAGGACCTGAACTGGTGCTCCAGGGATGCAAGGCGAGGATTCAGCCACTAGACTACCATGCTAAGCTCTGTTTATTTATTTTTTTATTGTAAAGTTTTGTAGTTTCAACAATTCTCCCATTTGCCTTACTTTCCTTCTTCCTCCTTCTTAATGTTCCCATTGTCCAATGTATCTTATCATAATATAGCCCTTCAGCTGTAGCCTTGACTCCAACATTCTCCTCTTTATGTGTCACGACATTGTAGGCAAAAGCAAATGCAAAAAATTTAGTAATTGGTTGTCAAAGTATATTTCACAGTTTTATTAAAATAATTACGCATGTAGAAATACAGACTAACTGAAGATTCAATGCTAAATACACAGATTTTAAACCTGAAATATATATGATTTTTATACTGATGAGGATATGAGATTTTGGAGATCCACATTTTTAATGAAGGCTTAGATTAGTACATAGGACAAGACTTTCCGATGTTTAGGTGACAACCTGGAAGATATAATATTATGCAAGAGAATCAGGATTCCTAAAGACCTCTGAACAGTTAGCTGAATTTTTTCCAGGTAACAACAGCAAACAGTGGAAATTAGCCATCAAGCATTGTTTTTGGGTTTAAATTCCCAACCCAACGGCATGAATAGAGAGGAGAAGTCAGCTGCCTTAAGAGTAGTTGCATAGGAACATCACAGTGATTAGATTAGCAAACAGAAAGTGACATATTTGAAATGGCTAACGGGAGACAATGGTATTATCTGAAGAGCTACTGTGTGCTTGGGCAGTCAATAGAATTTAGTAATTACATATATTACAGATATGACAACTTAAGGCAATATTTTTTAAGACATGTGATACTTGTCTTTTAAAGTAGAAACACATGATTCTTGCCTTTTTAACATTAGGCAATCCTATTAAAGAAGAATTTAAGAAACTGAGAATTTTGAGCTAAAACAAGGCTACTCTGAAAATACAAAATAACAATTTCCTAGTTGTAAAGATCATATATTAAAGAAGGATTTCCCTTCATCCCCTGAATGTAAAAGTTAAAGCTTTAGAGAGCACTATGGAGGCTTACCCGGAGCACTCGTTCCTGCTGGGTGGCTGAGATTGACTATTGAGCACAATCAGCAGTATGAGTAAAACTAAAACTTTATTTTTCTGTTTTACTTTTAATTTTATGGTACAATTCCATAGGGTCTGGGGTTTCCCTACCCATTTCCCAAATTCTCTCCCCCAACGGAGTTGCCCCATATTGTTATTAGGATAGTATAGTCCTCCATAAGCAGTCATAACTCCACCATTCTGTTATTTAAGTGTGCTCCTGACATTGTAGGCACAGGCAATGACAGAGTCTAGCATCCTATTGTCAATGTATAAACAGCAGTTGCACTGGGAGTGCATCTTTGATTTTGAAGTAGAGATATATATACTGCGTTGTATCTTCACATCTGGATATGATAGTCTCTAAAAGGCCATCACTATTCAGGGGAACATATAGTAATATTTGGCTTTCAATTCTAAGTTCCATCATTTGTTTGGAAGTGAATTTTCTTAGACTGTAGTATGGGATAGTTCTCCAGGTTTCTTGCTGGGGAGAGGATGACAATTGAAATAAAATTGTGAGGTCACTTTGTAAGATATAAAGCAGCCATGCATACATTTTCATTATCACAAATGGGTAATCTTTGTGAGGAGGTTGCAGGAGTTTGCAGTACTGCCTGCTGGTTGCACTGAATCTTAAATTTGAGATCTTTTTAACCTTTAGATTCAGTGAATTTTTGCTCTTGGGTTTTGGCATTGTGCTGGTGGTCAGTAAAGGCAGAGAGAGACATAGTGATTTAGAGATAACAGATGGGGGAAAATAAGGTTTTTGTTTCCAACGAGGGGCTTTCTACCTTGCCTTGAGTGTTCAAGTCTCTCCCTCTCCCTCAGCATCTGGATCCCTCTGCCTGGGCCACCATCCTGGCTGTCATCTGGCTACATGCTAATTGTAGCAGCTTGAAGTGGGAGTGGGAACTTCTTGAAAAGAAGGCAATAGCCTGGGTTCGCCCTTTTGCAGGTAAGTTGAGTCCTAAGACTCTTCTCTTTCCTGCACAGGGTGTCAGATCTTTTGGCAGATGTGATGCCTATAGGCCTGGCGGAAGGTGGCTGTGAGAGTTTCTGTAGTCACCTCTTCATTATCCTGTTTCAGACAACTTCTAGTCTCCCAACTAGCTATTTCCCTACCGCATAAGTGAGCCTTAAATTGGAGTGTGTGTGTGTGGGTGGGTGGGCTGGATCAGAGAAGGTGCAGCAGGGCATGGATGGAGAGTATGAGTTGTGAGAAGGAGGTCCGTTTGTGTTCACTGAGAACTGCTGAAGTGCAGCTCGGCCTACGCTTGAGGCACTTGTTCTTTAGGTACTTATTATGTCACTGCTTTGGTTTCCAGAGAAAAACAAAGGGCAATTCCAGAGATGAGAAAACGCAGAAGCATTGAAGATAGATAACACTGAGTCAGGGAGATCTGGGGGCTACCCAGAGAGATTTTGCCTCGCTGTTGTTCCCTCTGATTGCTGTGTTGTCTTATCACAGGCTCCAGCATGTCAGTGCTTGTGAAAGCTGCCATTGCCTTCCTGAAAGTCTCTGTAAATCCTGGCATCTTTGACCTCTGAGTACGCCAACTGGAAGAAAAGAAACATGCAAACAAGTGCCTCTCCTTGGTCACTGTCATTTCCTTAATCAGCTGCTCTGCTGTGGAGAGTTCTTGCGTTGTATACTTCCTCCTATATGTCTTGTCGTGAAAGTAAAAGATGTCCACTCCCTGCCTTACCTCCCTGTTTCAGCTGCCCTTGGGTGTGCCTGGGTTATGCCTTTCAACAAGTGATAGGGGTCACAGAACACATTCTCCTTCTTGAAACAATTTAAAATAGTCTATAATGTTCCACCCAGCATTTGTAGAGCAATAAAGTGTTATTGGTGACATGAACTTCTGGCTAAAGGTTTTGCAACACTGATATTAGTGGATATTTGAGTTAAAGCATTCTCAGCATTTCCTTTATTCACTTTTGACTTTCTCTAGTTGTCAGGCCCACATTGACCATCTTGGAAATTTTCCATCCTCATGAAGAATTAAACAGAAATTGAAAACCAGCATAGGTATCAATGTAACCTTAAGGTATCAAAGAGAGAGATTTAAGAGGGCCACTCTGAGTACCGGCACTGTTGATGGCTTTCTTGATTAATTCTGCTTGTGCTTTCAAATGTATTCTGTGTGCATATCATTCAGTTGCCTAAGACACTTGAATTATTCTTATTGCCAATAGAGATTTCTTTTCATTAATCATTTTAATAGAATGGCCATCCTGAAATCCTCTGTGCTAGCATAAATCCCTGAGGTCTTGAAGTTAGCTTGTGATCTAATGTAATAAAGAGAAGGTTGGGTTTGATTGCAGTTGTCTCTAGCTGAACTTGGACCACTCACTGTATGAGAAAGAAGAGACCTGCTTATTGTTTCTAATTTTTTTGTCTCAGGCACGTTGTCCTGGCAGAAATAACCATACTAATGTGTTTTATGCCCCTGTACCTGCCAAATAACTACTTTATCAATATTAAAATGATGATTTCTATACTCTCTCGGCTGTGTATGGTTTTTCCTGATTTATTGATTGAGTTTGGATTGGACCCACTGTCCTTTACTTTTATATCCCAAGTTTTCGGATGCCTCCGTATTTTCATTGTATTGTGTCCATACATCTTCTATTGAATGTTGAAGGATAGTTTCCTCTATTATACAACATAGGCGACAAGGGCCATTAGAATACCATTGTAACCGTTATGCTCATACACTGGAAGTAGTTGCAGAACATTAGGGCATGATTGAGTCTCAGAAGCTCAATATTCTCAGCTATAAAATAATTAAACTAGAACTGTACCATAACTTTCAGATTGAACACCTCAGAATGCCTAGCTGGAACTTGAGACATTTCAGTGGGATAATAGAGTTCAGATCAAGTTTCTGGAAGCTGTTACTTGAACTTATATTGGAAGAATTTGTAACACTTGCATGGTAGAATCTAATTTCCTATTTATTTCTTTGGCGTTTCTTCATAGACAAATGTGAATTCTTAAACAGGACTGTAGCATCACCTGGAAGCATGTTAGAAATGCAAAATTTTAGGCAAAAAGAACTGCTACTGTATCAAAGCCTGCATTTTAAAAGGCAACCAGACAATTTGTATGCACATTGAGATTTGAGAACTGAGTATCTCATATTCTTGTGAAGTAGGCTTGTATTGAAGTCTACTATTTAGATAGTTCATCTCTAGGTAATATCAGAAGAGACAGCTTCCTCAAGACCACAGCACTTACAAAATTTGCCTTCTGCTCACCAGATATGTAACTTTAGATTTGTTATGTAAAATATTTATTGATTATTTCCTCTTTTTTCATCTTCTACCTTCCACGCTAGGCTAGGAATTGGGAGGTTTAGTACAAGGCTCTGTAAGGTTAAAACATTTGAAGCAATTACATGTGGGTGAGTGTTTGGTCTATCATTATTGTTTAAGATGCTGTATGAGTCATGCGCCTTCTATGTCTCAGTACTTGAGCTCGAATCCCAGCTTCGCTCCTAATACCATCTTCCTGCCAGTGTGCACCTGTACACCCTGGGAGGCAGTAGGTAGTGGTTAAAGTAGATGACTCCATGATACTCACATGGGAAACGTTGACCGACTGTCTCACTCCTAGTGTTTTCCTAGCCTAGCCCTGGTCTTCACAGCCATTTGTGGAGTCAACCAGTGGATAAGAGTCTCTCTCCTCTGCATCCCTTCCCTCCCAAACAAATTGTGAAAAGTATGCTTTTCCCTTTCAAATATAGAAACAATCACATTTTTAAAAAGCAGAATTTCATTTCCCACAAGATGTAATTTACTGATATGTGTGAATTCCTCCTATGTAAATAAGTTGTATTCATAATCAGCAAATAGAATTTTGGCACATTTTGAGATCCCCCTCCCCTTTTAAGGCAAAGACTCTTGAGTTTCGGGAAAATGAAATGAACCATCTGTACATTCAGGAGCTAATACTCTAGGCAGGGACTCCAGGAAAGAAGTTTTTGTCATCTGCTGGTTGTTACTTTATTGTTTCCTAGCTGTTATAAACTTAGCCTCAAGAAGGACTGCAAACAGTACACACTCGAGAGTCTCCCATTCAGAGTGGGTCCCGGGGTCATAGTGAAGATTCCCTCTCACATAGAGACTTAGTAATGGGATTCAGCTTCTATCCTCCAACACAGTCGCAATAGTTCACTGACTATCCGATGTCCTTTCTTCATACTCATTGACTTTTTGGCATGAACAACCGGACTATTCCAATTACTATTTAATGGTCTAGAGATGGCTCAGGGAGGAAAAGGTGTTTAGGAGGGATATTCAGAAGTTCCTTTTTGGTTACAGGAAGTTCAAGTTGCATGATAAGCAACTATGTGGACATCAGTAAAATGTTGGAGACATAATTCTGAATTTCATAGCAAAAATTTTGGCTAAAAATGTAAATGCATGAGTGTGAGTAAAATTTTAAATTTTGTCAGTGCGGGAGGACATCATTAGACTGTTTATGATGGTAAGAATTTTGAGTACTGAATTCTGGACTGCACCAGCATTCAGATATCAAGATAATGTGATAAAAAGAGAAAGACAAAATCACGTGAAATAACTGCTTATCTGTATGGGCTCTGAATGAGAAGTGACTTTTATTTTTATTTTTAAAAATATTTACTTATTTTTAAAATTTGTTGAAAATACAGAAAGAAAAAGAGTGAAAGATATGGCCTTAATGGCCAGAGCTAGGCTGATCTGAAGTCAGAAAATAAGAAATTCTTCCAGGTCTCCCACATGGGTGCAGGGGCCCAAGCATATGACAGATTCTCTTCTGATTTCCAAGGCCATAAACAAGAAGTTCTGTTTGAAATGAAGCATCCTGGAGTAGAAATAGAACCCATATGACATACAAGCCCAGTAGGTAAAGGCTTAGTGATTATGCCACTGTGGCAGCAAATGAAGTGACTTCAAAAATATCAGTAGTTTCGAAATAATATTTTTAATTTACATTATGTTTAAGGGCTTGTTCACTCCACTAACTAAAGAGTTCATCATATTAATAGTAGGAAGAACATAGGCCAGCAAGAAAATAGGCAAGGATCATACAGAATTATCGAAGAAAAAGCAGACTTATTATAGGTAAACAAAGGAACTTCTTGATTGGTAATTCACCTCAGACCCCAGTTATGCCAAATCGACAGACCCTATCTGTCACTAGATCAAGAATATCCAGGCTTAGAGATAACATTTATAATCAGAAAGCTCTGATGAGTTATTGGTGGAGAACCAAGTTGTTTCTGAAACATCTCAGTGATTAAATTCAAATTCTAGAGGAAAGGGAATTGCATGAGGCAGCCTGTTAGCCTCAGTGAAACATGGATGATGAAAATATAAAGCAAATCTTCACAAAAATTTTGCCATGGCAAAAGATCTCTCTTAAGGCATACTATGTCAGACTGTCTGATGGAACTAATATCATGAGAAATACATTATGAGCTTCTCTCATAAGGCTTCTCTCGAGGTTGTAAACTAATCAGGGAATACTAGATGAAGACAGTAATATCCATGGGGAGGAAGGGAATACAGATGACTTCTCCAAATCTCTTTAATGATTCTTTTAATAACTCTCCTCTCATGCAGTGAAGCTGCTGTCTTAATGCAGTCATTCACATAAGTGTTGATGAGCTAGTGGAACATGCACTATTCTTGGAATGCCTGGTCTTTTCTGTAATCTATCTTTAGAAAAGCAGTAATTGCCTTGAGGTCCAATGTCCTTACGTGTAAAATGAGTTCAGGACAAGTACCTTAGTGCATTTCTTGTTTATTAGCTAAAGCAATCTGCATTTATATTAGAAAACTAGGGCAACTGTGCATGTTAGATGCTATTAATTTGGAATGAGTATTTGAAAATCAGAATTAGTGAAGAACTTGTTTTACTTCATAACCCAAAAAGACTCTTTCAAAGGGAGTCTCTGAATGTGATATGGCTCCATTAATTAACATTTACCATGGTGAAGTAATTTATTTTTGAAACCATGTTTTCTAAACAAAAATAGAGAAAGTTCTTAATTTCCTACCTTTGTCCATACCTGCAATGCCATGATGCACTTAAACAGCAGAATGTTAATCTTGAAACTTTTACTAAGGGACTATATCATTGCAATGCTATGGGGGAAAACAGCAGGTGGTGGGAAAACAGCAGGAGAAAAGGGAAGAGAAATTTATCATGGAAAAAAATAATAAAAATGTTTTAAATCATAAAAAATCAAAGAATGGAGAAACGTTTCACGGTAAGAATTGAAAGAAAATACAGAAAGCTCAACACAAATCCAGTTTTTAAAAAAAGCATGATAAAGGGCCCGGCATGATAGCATAGTAGTTAAAGTCCTCACCTTGCACGCCCTGGATCCTATATTGGTGCCAGTTCTAATCCCATACACTTTGGAATTGGGTTTCAATGTATTTGTCTAATATTGAAATTATTTAAACTGCTTTTATGTTTGTCAAATGATATCACCTACTTCATAAGCTTCTTAGGATGAATTAACAATATTAATTATTCATTTTTAGAAAACTGTTTTAGATCATAGATGTGCATATATATCATATATATTTGCATCTATCATAATATCATATATATGTATTTATATTCATAAAGACCAAAATAAGTATACATACATTTGATCTTTATGAATATAAATATAAGGCTTGACTGCATATATGTCAAAGCAAACAAAAACAGAGAGCTTTGAATCTGTTTTACCAGAGCACAATCTAGACGGAACATATTTGTTATTTTATAGCACATCTTTCTGATGACAACATTGCTATTATTCCACGACTGCATAATGAATAGCTAATTGCTTCCTCAGAGCTAAAATTGGGTCTCAACAGGGCTTTAAAAAAGAAGAAACAAACTAGCAAAAAAGAAAATACTCTCCTCAGAGAAATCCAGAGAGTAAGTGTGGTGCAGGCCTGCATTTTACAGGCCTTATGGGACTCCATTCTGGGGACAGTGAATCTCCTCTGGCTGGCACACACCCGCTCTGCTCAGAAACAATAAATACGAGGTCCTCTTGCTTAGGAACCGCTGGCTATGTCCCCAGCAATGAGGTGTGTATATTCCAATTTCTGCATGGTCTGTTAACCTCTATTCCCTACCCACTGATTGACCCACAACTGAGGGCCTTCCCTGGTTTTTGGGACTCTTCTTTTTTCCTGAAAGGAATTTAAAAATGGGATCCCACAGACACAGGGCATCTTAGTGCCTCCAAGCAGACAAGGAACAAAGACATGTGTGGGCCGAGGATGAACTAGGGCTTGGTGCAGGTCTCTCAGGAATGACTCGCTCAGAGACTGTCCAGTTGTGGCTGGAATCAGTAACAGGCTGTCAGAAGTCCGTCTCCCCCAAATATCACTGCTTTCGTCATTGTCTTTACTTCTGCCCAATTGTAGGTGTTGTGAGATCGTTCTTGTTAGACATAATTCCAAGAGAGATTTCTGATGTTGAAGGGGATTCTATAAACCGAAAGCTGGCAGACTGGAATGTATATGGGGTCTTGTTGACTGTTAAATGAATGGAAAGGACCCGTTATAGGACTTCTCAAAGTAAATGAGATATTGACCAAATGTGATTTAAAGTCAAGAAATGTAATAATTGGAAAGAAGTAGTGCATGAAACTTTTTTACACTTAATCATAAAGAACTGCTGTGAACTTGCTTTGAGATTTGCCATTGCCCAGTGGTGGAATAGATTGTCTTATGCAATGGCTAAAAAGGGGACAGATTTTCTTAGCGGTTAAAAGCAGAAAGGTGGAATCAGATAGATTTGTTCTGCACTAAGTTGTGTAACCTTGGACAGCCTGTTTATTTTCTAATGTATAGAAGGAAATAGTATTTTTTTCCTTTACAGATCAAATACAAAATAATTCATATTTTAAAAATACTGACTCAAGTTCTTGGAACACAGTAAGTACTCATTAAAGGAGAATGGATGTGTGTGAGTGTGTGTGTATGTGTGTATGTGTGTGCCTGTAGGATTGTTACTACTGTGTGAATAATGAGAGAAACAGCTTTCAGTATTTGCTAAGTGCCTTTTGATGTTCTTAGTTTGCAAGGGTTACCTTGTTAGGGCTGTTCTTTGCTATTTTTGTAGCTCAGTTATTGCAGTTCTTGCTCCATCTTAAGAATTTCATTACTACCACTATTTCTTTTGGTTAATATTTTAGAGTTTCTTTAAGAACCAAAACAATCAGCAGCATCACTTCATAGAGTTGGGGATCTTAGAACGTCCAAGTATTGACAGACATCTATTCAATAAAGCTATTTAATAAAACTCATCTAGAATTACCTGCAGAATACCAATAAAATTGAAAGGTA
Source organism: Ochotona curzoniae (assembly GCF_017591425.1). Classification (NCBI taxonomy): domain Eukaryota; kingdom Metazoa; phylum Chordata; class Mammalia; order Lagomorpha; family Ochotonidae; genus Ochotona; species Ochotona curzoniae. The sequence goes on along the minus strand of NW_024465573.1, from coordinate 1,686,079 downwards.
CTAAAAATTTCTCTGAAAAGAAAAAAGAATATCTTGAAAATGTATAAAATAAAGCATTAAGCCTGTGAGTATAAAGTAAACTGAAATTACAGTAATAGAACTCTAAAGGTAAAAAAAGGGAAGGAAGGAGGATTACAGGAGGGAGAGCAAGTGGAAAGGAAGTATGGTTGTATCATTGAAATTATGTCTATCAAATTCAGGAAATCTGTTCTCTACAAAATTTTAAGAGCGAAAAATAAGTAATAAAATATTAGAAGGATGAAAATTTATACATGACTAAAGAAATGTGCTAACATGTTAATTTGTACATTTTCTTGTATGCAAAAAAAGAAAACCTCTAATTGCTGGTTTTGCCAGTTGCCTTGATACTTCATATGCACTACTAGAATACTGGAATAGTTTTGATACTGATGTTGATATTGTAACAATTGTGATTTCCAACTTAATGGTGATGAAAATCTCTATTAAATTCATTGTATGAATTGTTTTATCTGGTGTGGCAAATAAGTACCAAAGTCAAAATTTATAAAACATGTCTAAATTTTTTATACATTTTTGTCTTACTCTTTAGTGGGTAACAGACAGTGGGAGTTTGTCACTCAAACACATCATGGACCTTCAAACATAAATATACTCAATGAGAATAAACCCATGGGAAAAGGATTTCTAATGTAACCCGAGGACATGTCATACAGGACAACCACCCGTATCTGCAAAGCACTCCTTCCAGGAACTGGAGACACTATGCCTCAAAAATAGGCATTTTACGTCCTGATACATGTATGTTTTTTGCTCTTTCACTCATAAATGAGGTTGCTGTTTGTTTAAAAAAAAAAACCTGCTAAAGTATTCATCAGCATAAAAGTTTGGCAATGTGATGTTGGGCTCCTACTTTGTGTCTTAGGTTCCTTGTAAGGTCTGACAGTCTCATGGCTGTACGGAACATCTCAGTAGTTACTGAATTTATCCTGCTGGGCATCCCACACACAGAAGGTCTGGAGACCATGCTCTTTGTCTTGTTTTTGTCCTTCTATATCTTTACCCTTTTGGGGAACCTGCTCATTCTACTAGCCATTGTTTCCTCTACTCAGCTTCACACGCCTATGTACTTTTTCCTATGCAAGCTGTCAATTTTTGATATATTTTTCCCTTCTGTGAGTTCTCCCAAGATGCTGTTCTATCTCTCAGGGAACAGCCGGACCATCTCCTATGCAGGCTGTGTGTCCCAGCTCTTCTTCTACCACTTCCTGGGCTGCACTGAGTGTTTCCTGTACACGGTGATGGCCTATGACCGTTTTGTTGCCATATGTTACCCTCTACGCTACACCATCATCATGAGCCACAGAGTGTGTGCCATCCTGGCCATGGGGACCTCCTTGTTTGGCTGTATTCAGGCCACCTTTCTAACCACTCTGACTTTCCAATTACCCTATTGTGGCCCCAATGATGTGGACTATTACTTCTGTGATATCCCAGTGATGTTGAAGCTGGCTTGTGCAGACACGTCGTCCCTGGAGATGGTAGGGTTCATCAGCGTGGGCCTCATGCCCCTCAGCTGCTTCCTTCTCATCCTTACATCCTACAGTCGTATTGTCTACTCCATCCTGCAGATTCGCTCTGCTGAAGGTCGACGCCGTGCCTTCTCCACATGCAGTGCTCACCTCACTGCTATCCTGCTTTTTTACATGCCAGTGGTCCTCATTTACCTAAGGCCAACTCCGAGTCCCTGGCTGGATGCAACTGTTCAGGTACTGAATAATCTGCTCACCCCCATGCTGAACCCCTTGATCTACAGCCTCAGGAATAAGGAGGTGAAATCCTCCTTGAGGAAGATCCTGCATCAGCTGGGCTTTCTTCCTGAGCAGTTGTAGATGCTCACCACACTTCAGAGCTTGCAAGGCATTTTTATTTGACTCTGAAAATGTTCTTTAGTTTGCATACCAAAAAAAATTCTCTTTTTCAGTGTAGGGACACAAATGAGAGAATGCAAGTGACTTTTAAAAGACAGACACATAAAGTGAATGACAGAATGAAGACTTTGGGGCTGCTCTTCTGACTTTGGCATCTAAGCCCACTGAGATCATTATAATGTTCATGAAGAAAGCAGGGAGCTCTTTGCAGCAGGGAAAATAACCCGTATCACCTACTTCTACTTCTCCTTCTTTATTTCATGGGTCTTCCTTTATGTCCTCAATGCTTTTTTTTAAGATTTTATATATTTTAATTGGAAAGGCAGATTTACAAAGAGAGGGAGAGACAGAGAATGATCTTCCGTGTGCTGGTTCATTCCAAGTGGCTGCAATGAACAAACCTGAGCTGATCCAAAGCCAAGAGCCAGGAGCCAGGAGTTTTGAGCTTCTTCCAGGATTTCCACACTGGTGTGGGATTCTAAGGCTTTGAGCCCTCCTTGACTACTTTCCCAGGCCACAAGAAAAGAGCTGAATAGGAAGTAGAGCAGCTGGGACATGAGTTGGTGCCCCTATGGGATCCCGATGTGCGCTGGGCAAGAATTTGGCCCCTAGGCCAGCACAACCAGCCCCTAAATCTGTATATTTTAAACAAAAGACTGTCTTGCTTTGCGATTTGCATTTTGCTAAACCATGTATCAGTTTGTGTGTGATGAACATTTTGAATACTTAGAAGTGTATCTATGAGATTCATTAATCTGTTTTTAGTAGTAAAAATATAAACAAAACTATTAAAATGTTAAATTTAAAAATAGACTATATTTCACTATTTTATTTGAATGATGCTGTTGAAAATTATTTTAATTGTTTTAATTGTCTCAATATTTAGGAATAAACCAGGCTGAAATCAAGAGCCTAGAATTTAAAGTTTTCTGAGTCATTGGCAGGGACCAACTCCTTGAACTGTCAGCAGCTGCCTTGGAGGTGGCATTAGCAGGAAGCTGTCACAGGAAGTAAAGCTTTGGCTTGAACCCAGTCACCCCAACTGCTTTGACAATTATCTGCTCCTCACATAGTTCTTGCTTCAACAATATCCTATAGGAAATGACACATCAAAAATCTATCCTTCATTATTCTGTTGGATGGTTCTTAATAGTGTATGCATATGATGAAATGCAGTTTACCCTACAGAAAGAATGAAACCCTGTCTTTTGTGACAAAATGGATGCAAATGAAATCGCTGTGCTTGGTGAAACAAGCCACATCCTAATAGACCAACACATGTTTTCTTTGATTTGTGGTAGCTAACAAATAAAGTACTACAACATGCAATGTATAAAGTGAAATTGACATATTGAATTTTGATGATTAGTTACACCCCTTGTTTGTACTCCTGTGAAAAAGGAGTCCTCATATTTCCTGCTTCTTCAAGTCTCCCTTTAGTAGACTACATCAGTGTCTATACATTAAAAGTTTCTTATTACAAAAATTGTAGGAAAGAAAGCAATGAAGGAGGGAGGGTGGGAAGTATCATTATGGGCTTAACATTGTATATGTAAAATGCATTAAATATGTTCCCTTTATGTCGATACAATTGTTGACTATTGAATAATTGTAAATTAGTGTTAATAAGCACAGGTCAAATATGAACAGCTATGATGTAGCACACGTCTGTGTCTTTCTACCGAGTTTTAGGACGAGTAACAGTGATTTCCTCAAGGTTCTCTGTAGACACTGGCCTGACTCTGCATCATCCTATTCTCCATAGTAATGTTTATCATTCTCTTGTTTTCCTTGGAATGTTTCTTCATCTTTGTGTCCTTAAATATCATATTGGAGTTTTATATCATGTTTGTGTCCCTAGACACAGTCTTGTAAAGTTTTGAACTTTATGTGAATTTAATACTCTAGGAATTTGTTTTTTTTTTTCACTGAAATTATTGATATAGATGTCATCATATAGTGTTAAATTAATTAATTCACTATCATCAAGCATGATATCATACAATATGAGTTTATGAACATTTATTTTCAGCTTTTAAAATTCTTTTTTTGATAAGCTGGGAGAAGTACAAAGAGAACTTAAATACACCGGTTCACTGCCCAAATGTCCACAGTGGGTAGATCAGGGCTAGGTCAGAAAAAAAAGAAAAAAAGAGAGAGAGAAATGAGAATGCAATCCACGAATCCAATCATTGAAGTGATCATAGCTGTCTCTCAGGGTTGCATTAACAATATGCTAGAATTGGGAATCAAAAACCAGATGCTTTCATGTGCAATGTGAGCCTTGTAACTGCTAGAATAAAGGTCTATTCAGTGCTACCGCTGATTCTGCTCACCCAGAAGCACTCCCATCCCTCCTTCTTGTCCATTTTTTGAAGATGCCACTCTGTGTATTTATTTTTTAAAACAGTATAATAATATAAATTTCATGTATTTCATAAGTATAATTTTAAGGAAATAGCTATGTTCACCTTACTTTCTTTCCCTTCCTCAATCTTCTCCTTTCTCCTTTTCTCTATTTTTTTTTTAAGTCTTGCAAAAACAGTGTCAATCCACTTTACATTAACAGGCTTAATACACCACTAAGTGTATTATTCAACATGTGAAAAACAGAACGACCACATTTCCACGAGAGTATAAAAAAGGACTAAAAACAACAACCAAATCATACAATTTCCATTTCATTCCTACACATATTTTGTGTTCTATTTTAACCACTACATATCAGAGAAAACGTGGTATTTGTCTTTTTGGGAATGGCTTATTTAACAAATCTAATGGTTTCCCATTGCTTTTTCAATACAACAGAATCTATGTTAAATACTAGAGTTGCAAACATCTGTGAGTTCTATTAAGAAACTCATATCTAGCTAGGGGAGACATATATAATATTATCAAAATAAAATACAGCAAATGTTTAATGAAATACATAAAATTTAGACTTGTAAAATGAAGGGAAAATAATTCATCCTGTGTCATGTTAAAGGAGATTAAAGAAACAATTAAACGAATTCATTCATTCAAAGATGCTTTGTTTCATCTGCTGGTTTAGTTCCTGAATTATTGTAGTGTACACGGCTGGGCCATAGGCAGAGATAGATAATTGCTAAGTTATCTCTCAGCACTGCCTCGCAGGGTGTGCAGTCCAGGTGCTCTGATACGGGATGACAGCCTCTTTACCACAAGGTTAAACAGTGCCTACTCTGCCAATTTTTTAAAGTCATGTTATTTAGCTTTGCTTTGGCTGTTGAGCTCCTTGTGTATTGTAGATATTATTCCTTTGTCAGGCAAATAGTTCTGTTATTTTCTCTCATTTTTCTGTATTTGCCTTTTGTGCTGGTGCTTTTGGAGTCATACCCAACACTTTGACAGATAAGTGCCTTCAAGTGTTTACCCAATGTTCCCACAAATGAACTACTGGACTCAAAACTCCAACAATGGGGGAAACTAGGATCTGTGCTTTTACTACAGAATGCATGTGTCAGAATTGGGTCTCCTCAGTGGAAAAGATTTAGCAGTGGACAGCATGCTCTGATGCACAAAGAGAATTTGACAGTTCATTTGGCTCTGGAGAGTACATACAGGAAGAAGAGCAGAACAAATTGATCAACCACCCTAGCCAAGTTTTGACAGCAAATATCTGGGTGAATGGAGACTCTAAGGCAGACTATGTCAGCCAATGGACCTTGGAAAGATTTCCTCATCCTTGGAGTGACGAGGTCAACAGCATTTCAGAACTATTAAATCCACTTGAGAAGAACCCCTGAAGCATGTTCCACACCAGGAACCCTGGGATGAAATTGGGTGGCTGTTTCTCAACCCCTGGTATTGAGGCTGTTGGGAGGTTAGGTGTGACTTCTCCCCTTATCTCTCCCCTTCTCCCAGCTATAGGAAAAGAAAAAGAAAATTTGAAAACAATTGACTCAGACATTTTCTTCCGATCCTGGACCCTTCCCATCCTAATTGACTACATAAGCATCATCAAAAACAGAGTTAAAAAAGAAATAAGAACAACAAAAAATGATGACTTTCTGAAGGTTGTGGTGATCTCTACTATTTTTGACAACTAGATCTTTTATTTTGGGTCTTTCATTTTTAGTCACAACTTTGGCACATTTAATAAACTACAGTTTGTTTAACGTAACTGATATACCCACTGGCAAACAAGGAAGTTTGTGTGACTCAGTCTTCTGTGATGGCAACCTTATTTTAGAGGTCTGAAACTGGGAACTCAGTAAAGGTTTCTCTAAGGTGTGTCTGCATGATTCCAACGATTCCGCTACCAGGCATGCATCCCAAATGGAAGTGAATCACAAAGCCAGAGTTCTTAGATCTTCCACATTTGTTTTAGCTTTATCTAAAATGCTCAAGTATTGTAGAAACCTTAGCGTATATTAACAGATGACTATGTAAAGGAAACATGATACATGCACAATAGAACAATACTCAGTGATAAAAAAAAAGAAGCCGTGAAATGTTGTCATTTGTTGCCAGGTGAATAAGGCTGTATGAAATTAAGTGGAATAAGCCAGGCACAGAAAGGGAAATACCGCTTATTCTAGCTTTTAGTAAATGATAAAGAAAAAGATTATATAACAGAATAAAGATTCACATGGAAGTAAGTCTTCTTGGGGAACGGGCAGAGGAGACAAGCAGAGTTTCATTGACAGTTACAAAAAAGTTTAAGTTAGATGTGAAGAAATTCACATGTTCTGTAGTCCAGTGTGGAGAACATGGTCAATAATAATTTACTTCTTATTTCAAAATAGAAAAAGTATTTTAATGCCCCTAACAGAGAAATGATAAGCATTTGATGTGGTGGATGTAGCATTGCCTTGATTTTGTCATCACATAATGTATACATTTATGTCACTCTCACACAGTTATGGTATATCACTATAAAATTGCATGTATTGAGAACCCTGTGCATTTACAATTTTTATTCTGCCCTCTTGAATTATCCTTCCCTGAATCCTCTCTTAAGAATGTCTGCTCGTTCCTCACCACCTGAAATGAAGGGTCATATTCTTTGCAGAATTGTTCCATATGAGACATTCTTAAATTCTTATTTTTTTTTTGCTTCTTTTTTATGTAACAAAATAAAGCAAAATCTAGTACCAAAAGAAGTTTGGAAAATTGACTTTTAAGAGTAGCCTTTAACTAGGAGCCAGGAAATGAAAAAAAAAAAAAACGGAAACAGGTAAATATTCCCAGTTTAGAACTGTCCAAATCTTCCATGGTTGAATGAATAAGTTAAAATTTCACTAGGAACAGACTTACTCATTGCTTCAAAAATAATATAGTTTATGTTAGCAGAAGTAACAGGATCATCTAGGGCTTAGTTTGATCCTACTAGTACATTTTATAACATTTTAGAAGTGACCCAAGTAATTTAAAATTTTGGGTTCTCCAGAGACACAGAACCAATAAGATAAAGCATGAGCCCACATAGCTGTGGAGTCCATGAATCCCCAAAATCTGCAACCTTCACTGAATTGTAAAAAGCAATTTGTGTTATTCTTTGAAGCATTTAAGCTTATATCTTGAATGTAAGGAGGATTTGATAAATATGTACCCTTCCCTTGTTTTCTATTTCTAGAAAACATACTTCCTGTAAATAAAATAGAAACACATATAAAAATCAGTTTTGAAGCAATATTCAGCCGTCATGACTTTTTTTGGAAATAGTTCTTCAAGAGCACTGCGAAAGAGAACAATGCCTATGAACAATGATACAAACATGTCAAGCTTTATGGTCAGACAATTTTGATTTGCAGCTCACAAACTCCACCTTGGTCACTTGTATTCTCACATGAGCTTTTGTCCATGTATTATGAAGAAAATGAAAATGTCTTTCTCACCAGAGCCCTTGTAAAAATTAAATGAAATTACTTAAGCGAGGCCGCACCCTGCACACCATATCAGGCCCAGTTCCCTGGCTCCTGGTGGGAATCAGAGCACGCTCGGGCCACAGGGCAGCCCCTTCCCACAGTTTGGGAGTTGCCCAGCACCTGCTGTGTGTTCTTCATGTGGTTCCCTTTGCCTTAATGCTCAGCAGGGAGTGGCTATTGGGACAATCTCACTGCTGGCAGCACCCAAAATCCCTTCCCCAACAGACTCCATGTCCTAATAAGTGTTAGTCACTATTTAGAGTCAATAAAACCAAGAATTGATTCATGCAATATTGTAGAATAAGTTCCAAGATCTACATCTATAGCTGACAAGGTGACTGTGTGTGTTCTGTCTGAATTTAAAATTGAAATATAGGAGAGCCAATTGTGAAATGAGTCAGAGTGGAGAATTATAAAAGCATGTTCCAGTTCACAAGTCTGATGACCAAAGCTCTCTCTTATGTAATCTGTTCAGGGCTCAAGCGAAGAAATAAAGGCTACAGATATGGGTGTGATGCATTTTACGTAGTCCAGGGATTTAAATGTTATTCTTAAACAAAAACAAAAAGCAAAACAGTTTCACAAATACACCCAGAATATTTGAAGAAAAATATGGCATTCAGTGTCATAGTCAAGTTGATGCATAACATTTAATTACTCTCAGTTAGCACTAGGTATTATGTATTACAAATCATTTTATTATACTGTAACTTAATATAAAGTACTTTACACACTAGCTGATATGTAATGTATTGGATTGAAGCAAAATTAAATGATGTTCTGTTTTCCATTACAGTAATAATGATTTTACTCAGTGATATGTGAATCCTTGAATACATAATCCCAAATTATTACCAGAAACAAGTTAACATTGAAATGATATTTATGCAATTTCAAAATATATTTGTGTCATGAATGTATAATTAGGAAAAAATGTGCTTTTTAGCCTTTTAGAAATATCCCTGTGCTTGTCAGCGATAACCAGAGGAACATAGAGCCGAGAGAGAGATTTTGTTCTCAATTTTGCTCAAAATCTAATGGAATGTTAGAAAATAATAAAGCAATGCTTTCTATTCCTAGCAAAGAAGAAAAAAAAATCTCATCCCATCTTAACTGTGAGAGCTATGAAGGGTTAGACTAAATGTGGTAATGGTGTTGGTAATATTGGGTAGTGCGCTGGGCTATGGAAGAAGAAAGGGAGCTTGGGTAGTGGATAGCAAAACATGGATATATTAAAGGATTATGTCCAAGTGACCATATCATGGGTGGGTGACTGTAATTATAGCAAACTTTTAAAAACTTTGTGAAGAACTAGAAAGCAGGAATTCAAAGTAACAAGGCAAATGCAAACACAAGATTAAATGTTAAGCAAAATACAAGTTTGAGTAAATGAGCAAATGGATAGGCTTATTAAAATTATAATTGTACTTTAAAAGGCTAAAATAAAACTGCCAGCAGGAAATGTCTGAGATAATAAGAAAGTGCAAAATTGTATCGTGGTTAGCTAAGATTTATGAGACATACGTTATTATTTATGCTATTATTTCAGTTACTGTGCACATGAACCTTAGATAAATACTTAATGTTATCGTCTATGTTTTAGAGTTAAAAGAATTGAAACAGGGAGTGAACAAGCTGCTCAACATCACTCAAGTAGCAGCATGTTAGCACTGGGCCCTGCATGCACGTGTCTGGGAGCTCTGTTTGAGGCCTCCACTGTACAATGTACACTGCACATACTGCAGGTGCTTTCTGCGACTGTTGCTACTGATGTCATTGGTTGGAAATCAGAAAATGCTTCTTGATCCTTAAATTAGGGAAGCTCCTGATAATAAAGACCTTTGTAAAACGTGCAAGAGCTTCTGCAAGAGATACTCAGGCTGCAGTTTCTCTTAAACAGATTCATCGAGGAGAGAACTTTTTGCATTAATTAATCTCAAAGGCATTCATTCATACGAGCTGCTTATCATACTCATTATGACTGATTGTTGTTATGATCTAATGTTCAGGCCTAATTTGTAGCTGTGTCAAGGGATGAAGTGAACTAATAAAGTTGGAGATTAGTTAGGGTAATACAAGAAAACTAAGAGTGTTTATTTCTCGGATTCTCCTTGGGATAGCTATTCCATGGAGAAAACAACCCTTGCGGGAGTGCGTGTATGCTAACATTGTGCCTCCTTCTCACATGCATGCCTCTAGAAACCATCCATGCCACTCTGCTCAGCATTTCAATTCTGTTTAAATTACAGCATGGAAAAAAAAGCTTTCCATAACATTACCTCTCTGTGGAAATGATGACAATGCCACTTGACCATTAAAAACATTGAAATGAAGTTGACAGGAGAGAATTGTGGAAATATAGACTTCTTTTAGTGTCAAAGCTGAATGTGGCGTTTTTTTCATTTCGAAGACTCACCAGTGGACAGCCAGTCAGCTTTCAGATAGGGCCTTATCCTAGAATATGTTGAATAGCAGAACTAAAATCTGGCAGCTAAACTGAGTGGCAGGGCCGCAGTTGGCCATTTGAAACTCAGAGTGGGTTTCAAGAAGGAATGCAGAGATCTTAATTTAGTGACTGTGGCAGTTTTCATTGATTAAGCTAATCAGACACTTGTAGATTCTTTCCATCACTACAAGGTGTTAGAACTTCTAGTATCTCATGCCAGTGCTCTCTTCAGATCCTGAAAACCCAAAGTTACAAATAGCTTTCATTCTTAGGTATTCTTATGGTATTAAGGAATATTTAGCTACATAAAATGGATATAGACACAAATATAATTGAATTCACATGCAGTCACACAGCATAAGCCATAGGAACAAAATTAATTTTAAACATATAATTAAAAAGAATCCACTATCTTCATTTCTTTATCATAAACATCCTTTAGGGTTTGTAATAAACTAATCGTCCATATCAAAATAGAGAGGTAACTGTCTAAATCCTTGTATACACAATTGTTTGCCCCAGCTGTGGGTGACTGCTTAGGTTGCCTTGTACCTAGGTCAGTATCACGCTGCTGAAAGAAAAGCAGCCAGTAGCTGGTGGGCATTCAGGGCCTGTCTAAATCTAAATTTGTGTGAACTATACCAGCATGCAAGCACAGTTGCTTATTCTTCTTTTTTTTTTCTAATTTTTTAAATGATAAGTAGTGAAGGTTGGAATTCCTAGCCTGGACATGCCACCTCAGTTTCCAGCTTGGTGGCTGCAGATTTACTAGACAAGGAGGTCTGGGAATGTATTGGAGTGGGAGAGGCTGAGGGCATGTTTGACAGGGAAGCCATGACTTTTGGGAGCTTCCAGTGACTGGACCACTTGATGGTAGGTACGGGTGCTGAGACAGAGTGGTTTAGAAAAGGGAAACTGGAGGGTATTTCTGGGTCAGGCCAAGACACCTGGCCACATGGGATACCTAGGCTGTGTTAAATAGCATCACCTGCTGTCCACGGGCACATGCAAATTTGGGTCTGGGAGGCATGCCTGGCTAGGCCAAAGTACCCATCTGAAATGTTGAAGCAGGGGGTGAGGTATATTAGGCTACAGCACTCACTGGATCATATCAGAGACAGAACAGGCTGTGTATTGCACCCAGGCTGTGTATTGCACCCAACATCTGCCAGCAGGACCTCAGATTGTGGGCAGGTCATGCCAGTTCTCTTGTTTTCAGGAATGGCCAGTACACTGCTCTGAAACTCAAACATTATCGCATAGCCCAGCCAGGAACTGCCCCCAGTTCCAGCTTGGCATGTGCCAGTGAATGGTGGGGGATGCTATTTATCACAGCCTAGATGTCCTGCACAGGAAGATGCCTTAGTCTAACCCAGACATGCCCTCAGGTTTCCCCCAACCCTTCCTCTGCACTGCTTCATCTCAGTTCCCTCTTTCACCTAGGAATGCAGTCGCCTGTCTGTAGAAGACCCCGTAAGCCATTCCTTCCCTGTCAAACATGAATTCAGACTCTCCCACTGGTTGGACCAGTCTGTAGCACCAGCTAGCAGATACCAGACTGTGTGTGAGTCATGTCAGTCTGTATTGCAATGGCCCTCCAGGAGGTGCAGTATCTAAAGCTGGGAGCATGCGTGGCAAGGGAGCTCTGGAGACTCTCCTGTTAGGTTACCTACTGCTGTCAAGGACAAGGACCAGGACTGAAGGCCTTCCAGACTAGATAGGACAGTGACACCTGTAGGCATGTGTGGTGGCCAGGTCTGAGGGTGGGCCAGGCTGAGCTGGGACACAGCACCCATGCATATGCATGAGAGATGAATGGTATGTGTGCTGGGCCAGACTAGGCAGCAGCAGAGATAGGCATGTGCAAAAGCCAGGGCTCAGGATAGGCCTAGTTGGGTTATTGGCGGTCCCCTGAACAAGGCCTCAGCTACTGTTAAATTAACACAACACAATCCTAGAAGTTAATAATAATAATAAGAAATGTAATTGTTTGGAGACCAATGGAATAATAAGCGTCATTCAAAGCTATCGCCTCATTTTACACATGATGGAACGCAGGACACAGTCCATCCAGACAGTAATACTGAACAGGTGAGAACAGAATGAGGTACTCCAGGATTCAGGGATACCTCACCACAGGAATGGATCGGCGTCTCATACAGAGTTTGCATCATCTACTGACCTTTCCTGCATCTGAATAAGATTTCATAATTATTTTTGCAGTTGTGATTTTGTAGCTGTCATATCTACTGCATAGATTGTAAGTGTAAATGTTCATTTACCACACATTTTGATGTAACAAATCTATATTATATCTCCACTGGTAAGTTAATTTTTATCTTGAGTTTTCCCCTTGAAAGCAACTATTCTACAGGAAAGGAAAAGCAACATCAGTTTGAGATGTTGATACGTGCCAGCAGAGGAACTTTTATGTGTGGCTCATGCTGAACTGAAGAAATTATATTCATCTCAACTAATGCTGTTGGCAATGTTTTGTGGCCACCTTCTTATTTGAAGTTTTCTGTTAGTATAAAGCCATAAGAACTTATAACACTATAATGTATTTCCAAATCAAAATGCTAAAAAATCATAGATGGGGGCAGTGGTGTTGCATAATTAATTAAGTCAATGCCTGCAAGGTTGACATCCTATATAGGCAAAGGTTCAGGTCTCAGCTGCTGCACTTTTGTTCTAACTCCCTGAAAATGGCCTGGAGAAGCTGCAGAGGATGGCCCAAGTCTTTGACACTGTCCACCTCCAGCTATTACAACCATTCAGGGAGTTAACAAGCATATGGAGTATCTCTCTTGCTCCATCTCTTACCTTCTCCTTCTCTCTCTTTACCTCTGGCTTCCAAATAAATATTCTAAATCTCTAAGACTGCAGACATGCAGTGTGGTGGCTCCTGAAGTGTTTCAGAGCTGCCATTGCTGAGCTCAGCTAATAAAGACTGCTGTTTACACCCTATACTTGTAACTAGCATGATCTTGTTCACTCTTGGTAAGTTTCCCTAAGGTTTTGTTCCTGTAACTTGAAGATGGATGCTTTCATGCTATGTCCTCAAGCTGCTGGGACAAGAAAAAACACGGGACAAGAGGAAATTGATCTGATGCCTCCTCCCCTTTCATAAAATACTGATTCTCTTTTATCAGAGCTCAATACTTGTGATCATATTTATCTGTAATCAACTCATTGAAAGCACATGAGAACATATAAACTCAGCAATACTATTTTTTAGTGATTTACTTATTTATTTGAAAGTCAGAGCTACACAAGAGAGGAACACACAGAAAGAGAGAGTGATCTTTTTTTTAATTATATTTTTGACAATCCTTACATAGTTAATTAGGGTAAAAAGGTTCAAGGGCTATAGGGAAGTGGGTAACACTATTATTTCCATATTGTTTCCTTCATGTATCTGAGGTAAAGGGGGATATAGAGGGAGAAGCCCCACCCAGTTTCCCATCCAACCCAAGTCCTGGATGTGGGGCACGCAAGAGAGAGGGATCTTACATTCCTTGGTTTACTCTTCAAATTGTTCCAACAGCCAGGACTAGCTTAGGTTAAAGCCAGAAGTCTATTGCCTCAACCTAAATGTCCTACATGAGTGCAGGAGCCCATGTACGTGTTCATCTTTTGCTTCTTTCCCAGGCACATCAGCAGGGAGCTCGTTTGGGTGTGCGCTTGTACTAGCAGCCATGCCAGTATCGCAGATGGCAGCTTTGCTTGCTATGCCCCAGTGCTGGACTCTAATGAGAATTTCAAGATTTATAGTTCATTCCATAGCAAGAGCTTTAAGGAAATGAGAGGAAATGTTTTGAAATTAGATATTTTAAAATCCTGTGATACTTGACTGCCACTTCTCATTTTGTAATAATTTCTGAAACTGAAAAGGTTCCTAGATACTTCCCTAAATTGGGTTATGTTTCACCATGCTATTACTTCCCTAAGGCAATCAAAAAAGTAGAAAGTATAGATATGACACTGCCTTGTTCAACCAGAATGATGCCACATCACTCTACTCTGGTTTGACAAACCATTTGTTCACTTGTAATTATTCCCTTTGCGCTACAGACTTTTTGAAAGGAACTCATTCAGAAATGTAGTCCCAAGGGCCCACAGACATTTAAATTTCCACATACAATATTGGAACAGTTAATGTCTTGGAAGGCATTTTGGCAGAAGACAGGGGCTACATTCAGGCTGGAGTTCATTTGGCTAAGAAAAAGCTTTTGAATTGTGGGAGGAGATTCCTGCCTTAGTTTAAGGTTTGATAACAAAGACAAAGCTGGACCACAGATCACAGAGACACATGGTGAAAGGATCAAACTTCCTCCTTGTAAGCCACATATGTATCATCTTTGTATCATTTTCTACTCCTTTTTTATGCCACCCATATTTAATGTAAAAAAGAATTTGGGAGTCTTTGCTCTCCAACTGTTCTCATCATTAAAGGGACACGGAACCATTGGGGACAAGGAGACATTATTTACTCAGTTTGTCTTTCAGCCTATCATGCTGTCTCACCAGCTCACAGCTTCATGGTGATTTCCTTTTATAGTCATTGAACTTGGTTAAAAGAACAGAAATTTTGAGGGAACCTACACTTGGATACCTTCAGCTCATTTCTTTCTTTAGTGTGTCAGTCCGTTTTGCAGGTAGCAGAGGTTAAGTGCAGCTCTTGTCTTGAGTCATGTCACCTGTCTCAACAAAATGTATACTTTGCTTTTGAGTGCAAGTACTGTGAAAAAAAAAAACAAACAAAAAATAAACAGACATTTGGAATGTTCTGGGGAGTAGAGCAAAACAGGAACATCGAGGTATTTGACCACATCGCTTGTGGAGTCCCTATCCGGTAGCATCATGTAAGCCTTGGAACAAGAAAAATGATAATGTTCAGTCATTGCCAGTCATTGAATAAGGCATTTTATTCTCTTATCAGGTTCTTAATGATGACCAACTGCAGTGATACAGCTGTAAATATTAAGTATTTGCTCTCCTAGATTTTGGTGCATTATAGCTGGGGAGAAATGTTGATTTTCCACTGACTCCCAGGGAGGAAGAGGCATGATTTCATAATCCAGCACTATTTTAAAAAAGCATAGATGACATTGGGATAGAATAGCACTGGGTCAGTAATGCCATGATCTAGTACATGCTATGCAATGGAAAGACTTATATCTGGGAAGAATAAAAACATAAGTCACGACTGCCACTTGCAGGCTTACAATAATTTATGGGAATTGCTTAACATTTAGTGCTCAAGTATTCTCTTTCCTCTAAATACACAGCAGTAGATTGTTAATAGATTGTTAGTAGAGTATTAAATGAGCTGAGATCATGTGTACGCAGCACATTTTGAAATACGAAAAAAGGATTGTTGATTTAGAAAAAAGATGCATAAAAGTTACTGTTGTTAATAATGGTTACAGTAAATCACAAATATGTTGATTTTCAAGTTGTAGTTCTTATCTTCAGAAATGTACAAAGCCTTGAAATGTTCTAAGACCTGATATTGCTTCATCCCAAAGAGGAGCAACCTATGTTTCGACAGGCACTGCCCTTGCCCTTCAAAATGTTTGTCCTAATATGCTTTTCAAACAATATTGCTTTATTAGAGGGAAATTTTATCCAGAATCAGTACAACAAAAATGTTTGCCACAGAAACTATAAGTTGGCGATGATAGTGACAATCCAATTACAACATCTTGCAATTGGGATCACAAGCCACCTTTCTGTAACTTGGAATCAAGCAGCAACCATTCTTACACTTGATTTCCCCAGGATGTTCTCTCTGTGACAGCTAGTTATACTATTGACATCATTTTTTATGTCCCCTGCTCCTTTTCCCGCTGCAGGACAGTTTCTCATGGAAGCAAAGAACTGCTCAGAGGTGACCGAGTTCATCCTGCTGGGCATCCCTCACACAGAGGGCCTGGAGACCTTGCTTTTCATTGTATTCCTGCCCTTCTACATCTGCACCCTTCTGGGAAATGTGTCTATCCTCGTGGCTGTCATCTCTTCTGCTCGTCTGCACACGCCAATGTATTTCTTCCTGGGAAACTTATCTGTGTTTGACATGGGTTTCTCATCTGTGACATGTCCTAAAATGCTGCTTTACCTCATGGGACTGAGCAGACTCATCTCCTACAAAAACTGTGTCTCCCAGCTCTTCTTCTTCCACTTCCTGGGAAGCATCGAGTGCTTTTTGTACACTGTGATGGCCTATGACCGCTTCACCGCCATCTGCTACCCTCTGCAGTACACCACCATCATGAACCCTCGGATTTGTGTGGCCCTTGCTGTGGGCACCTGGCTGTTAGGCTGCATCCATTCTAGCGTCTTGACTTCCCTCACCTTCACATTGCCATATTGTGGCTCTAATGAAGTGGATTACTTCTTCTGTGATATCCCAGCAATCTTACCCTTGGCCTCTGCTGATACATCTATAGCACAGAGGGTGAGCTTCACCAATGTTGGTCTTGTGTCTCTTGTCTGCTTTCTTCTAATTCTGATGTCCTACACTCGAATCACAGTCTCCATCTTGAGTATTCATACAACGGAGGGTCGTCGCCGTGCCTTCTCTACCTGCAGTGCCCACCTCATTGCCATCCTGTGTGCCTATGGACCCATCATCACTGTCTACCTGCAGCCCACACCCAACCCCATGCTAGGAACTGCGGTGCAAATTCTGATGAATCTGGTAGGACCAATGTTGAACCCTTTGATCTATACTTTAAGGAATAAAGAAGTAAAAATAGTCCTGAAAACAATATTCCATGGAAAAGGCCATATCCTTGAAAGTTAGTAAGAAAAGAAGGATAGTGTATGACCTTGAGATTCTTTGTGCCACAGCATTTAAAATTTCTGCTTGAATCCCCATTTGGAACAACGATGCGGGATTTTCAGCATACACTGAATGGAGTGGACTACTTTAACATATGAAATCATATTTTTGTGCATTTTATTTTGTTTTCAGGATCTTTCCACTTTCCAAATAGTGCAGTCTTGGTTATTAATATTTACCTTTGCTGTCTGAGGAGCAGCTGTCACTGAGCAGGGTCGAGAGTGTCTTTTGACGACACCATTTCATCTATTATTTTTGCTTTTCTCTACTTCGAGCTATGTATGACATAGCCAATCCGGAAAGGCAATACATAGACAAGAATGGACTTTAAAATAATTGATTGACAAGGTAAGATAATCTTTCTTTCCACATTAATAAGCCAAATGTTAGGGTCAAGATAAAATTTTTTTCTTTATGCTATACTGTCTGAAAGGCAATACCTTAGAATTTGTCTACAAAGAGTCCCCAGGGCTCATGGATTTGTTAAAGACTTCTGTCTTAAAGAACATCAGTAGGAACTTTTGTTTTATCTGTCTATGTGTTAGAGTTCTGGGCTAGACAACACTGAAAAAAATGTGGAAACCTTTGGCCCAGTTCCAGTTATAAAGCCAGAACGCATGTTGACTTCCTGATTAATTATTTTAATGTTGTTCTTCGCTTTTTTCTTCAGTATCTAAACTTCAAACTTCTATATTTATGGTATAAAATTAATTATAGATCTATTACTATTTTCAGCTATTATGTAATTGGTATAAATTATATGATTTAGATCTCCAAACAATCTTTTACGATTGTGTGATTCTTCCCATTTTATTGATAAACCTTTAAGGCTTCGGGAAAATAAAGTTTTGTACATGATATAGGTAGAATGCAATAGGGTTAAGATACATATTCAAAACTTTTATTATAAGCATTAAGAAACATCTCTGGCCCGGTGCAGTGGCCTAGTGGCTAAAGTCCTCACCCCTCACCTTGAATGTGCTGGTCCTAATCCCAGCAGCTCCACTTCCCATCCAGCTCCCTGCTTGTGGCCTGGGGAAGCAGTGGAGGACAACCCAAAGCCTTGGGATCCGCTCCCCTGTGTGAGACCTGGAGGAATTTCCTGGCTCCTGGCTTTGGATTGGTGCAGCATTGGCCATTGCAGTCACTTGGGGAGTGAGTGAATCACCGGATGGAAGATCTTCCTCTCTGTCTCTTGTCCTCTCTTTTATATCTGACTTTTCAATAAAAAATTTAAAAATCTTAAAAAAAAAAAAATAGAAAGAAACATCTCCAAAATCTTTAGGAATTTTTTTTCAATTAAGAAATGAAGACATCACTGTAATACAGAAAGTCAGGAATCCCACAATCGGGTGTTAGAGTCCCAGCTACTCTTCCTCCCATCAAGCTCCCAGCCAACATGCCAGGGAAGAAGGGTCCTTGCCACCCAGGTGGGAGACCCTGGGAGTTCCTGCTTCTTGGCTTCATCGTAGTCCTAAGCCTGGAAGTGGAAGCCCTCTGTGGAGTGAAGCAGTGCCTGTAAGCTCTCTCCCATTCAAGCTTTACCCCATCTCTTCTGTGTCACTTTTCTTCCAAATGAACAAATAAATACATCTTTTCAAAAAGACAAAAAGAAATACTAAGAGAGCGCGCCTTTTCATCCATGGCACCTCAAGAAATATAGGATATTCAAACGAAATCGTCTCCCTTGTTTGTAGTGGAATTGTCGGCCAAAGAAAGACAGTTGCTTTTTAACTCCAGGAAAGACAGCAAGAACCTTGCAGAGCCACACTGACTGTCGGCAGCTGGTGGATGAATTCCGTTTCTGAGAATTCTCAAAAATATCCCAAAGGCTATTCTCAGAAAAAAGTAGAACCTCTTAGATGCACTGAGAGTTCTATTCTGCCCCCAAGGTAGTTTCAAGTTTAATAATGGGCCAACATGTCTCCTGCTTTTCTAATACATGTTTCTTGTTAGTTTCTTAAGACAAAATGAACAGTTACAGACAAAATACCACATCTGTCTTTAAAAAATAAAGCAAACAGTTATTACAAACCCTTTCCTTTTGTTGTTGTTGTTATTATTGTTATGGATTTGATTAAATTGACTTACAGGTCGCATGACTAATTTTAATCACAAAATATTTATTTCTTTGCTTATTATTTATTTATTTATTTATGTCAGTGGCAAAAAGTCAAAGAAGGAGAGAGAGGTCTGCTTGCTATTTTTCACTCCCTAAATGCTCAAGGTGACCGGGGCTGAGTCAGGCCAGATCCAGGAGCCAGAAAACTCGGTCCAAGTCACCTTGGAAGTCGCAGGAACATAATTACTTGTGTCATCACTCTTACTTCCCAGTGTCTGCCTCAGCGGGAACCTGGAGTTGGAAAACTGTGGAGAAAGAAAACCCACGCTGTTCATGGGAACTGAGAGTTCTAGCCGCAGAATCAAAACTACTCGCCATTTCACTTTCAGAAGCAGAAAATATGGAATTGTCATTAGTGTAGAAATTTCTTATGTGGGAGTGATTACATCAAATCTATTTAACATGGCAGTTGCAGTCTTCCTTACAAAGCTTGTTTTGAGTTCACTCACAGTCAACTACAGAAAAGTACTCTTTCTGTCCTGTGATTCAGTTTACTGAAGAGAGATCATGGAGTGAATAAAAGCAAAGTTTTCTGTGGCAATAATCATTTATTCCTGCTTCCATTGAAGCAATAAAGTGGTTTCACAAGGAAGACCGAAGTTGAACAGCTCCCAAGGCTTATTCTCACGCCTTGTCTCCCACCCTGGGTAATCTGACAATTCCTAAAGCAAGAACAACTTTTATTTCGGGAATATTTAAATGTTTAGTAGAGCGGCATTTATGATACATGTTCATACACTTTGTCCACTGATTTCTTCTCTGAATCCCCAAGCCAGCAGGTGCTGCAAGGCCTGAGGCCTCATGGTTTATTATAAGTAGCAGTAAAGTGTCAGAGTTCTTTAAAAAAACATTAACACCTACAAACTCAGCACATTTCCACAGTAATTCAGGAAGGCCAAGGACTTTGACAACATTTTCATAAAGAATGCAGTGATAATAAGAGTACTTGCTTCAAAATATCCTTTTTTTGCTTTTTTTTCCTGAGAGTCTATATAAAGAGCACAAACAGAGGTTTGTTTTTATTTTTTCCCAAATTTTACATCTTTTTAAAAACAAATTTCCCTAGAAGAAATATAAGTAGGAGGATATCTAGTTTGAGAGGGAGAGGCAAATAGACACATTAGAAGGCACACAGGAGATTCTGTCTCCCCAGAAGACACCCTGGAGTGAGTGAATGTTAACCACATCCCTCTTTTGCAGCATTTGTTATCATCAGGCTAAATCTACCAAAATTAATAAGGTCACCATATTGAATCCCCACTTCTTTTCAGTCGCCATCTTCTCTCGCAAGGTAACCTTGCATGTTGGGATTTGATGTTTTTCTGTTTTCTACACTAAAGAGTAATTTTCCTAGCTGATAAATCATGAAATTAGCATTAAAAGTTTTGCAGTGCTTTTTTTTTTTTTTTTTTTGCTTTTAATGGTCTCATTTTTTTTTTTTTTTTATAAACACCAGGAATACAGGAGGCATTTAGAAAATGGAGATGTGGGCATTGACTTCTGCCTGAGTCTCTTCCAGCTGGTACAGAAGTGACCTGAGAGTCAAGCTGGGAAGACAGTGAAGTAGAAGAGAGAGGAGACAAGGAGAGTGGGAAAGTATGTGGAGCTGGAGAGAGGAAACACAGTGTGCAATGGGTATGTTATTTTCAGGGAAAATTATATTGGTATAATATAAGGAAACTTCAAAACCTTTGTATAAAAAAGAATTTAAAAAAAATCAAACTTGGAGGGGCAAACATTTAGCCTAGAGGAAAAGATACTAATGAAAAATCAAGCTAATTTTGGCACAAAATATTTCTTTCATAACATTCATGCCTAGGAGGTTTCATAATATTCATGTATATAGGTTTTCATATTACTCATGCATACATATTCTCTGAGACTCCTGGAGGGAGAATCCTTACAAAGAAAAAGTTATTTACAAGGCCAAAAAATTAAGACATCACTCGGAATGCCTGCATACCATATCAAAGTGCCTAGGTTTGAGTTCCAGTGCTTCTCTTAATTCCAGTTTCCTGCTAATGTACACTCCAGGAAGCAACAAGTAATGGTTCAAGTGATAGCATTTCTGGCCCTCACATGGGAGGCTTGGATTGTTTGATTTCTCAGTTTGGGGCTGGCCCAGCTCTGACTGCCGGAAACCTGTGAGGAGTGAGCCAATAGACCGGAGAAATGTCTTTCTCCTCCTGAAAAAATGAACAATTCTTAAAAGTATTTATTTATTTTAAAGACAGAGGACCAGAGACAGAAAAAATGAGAGAGAAAGAGAGAAACCTCCCAAATGGTCATAACATTTAGGGACATGTCAAGCCAAATCCAGAAGCCAAGAACTCCATTCTGATATACCATATGGGTAGAAGCAGCCCAAAGATTTGAGCCATCCTCTGCCACATTCCCAATTCCATCGTGAGGGAGCTGGGACTTCCAGCAATACTCTGATATTGGAGGCTGTTGCAGCAAGTGGTGGCTTAACAGTTCCGATAATTATATAATAGAAAAGGCAAGCATTACATCGATTAAAACTTTATTCTCTCTCAGATAAATTGGTAGCAGCATTTTCTGTAAACTTTTTGAATTGCACATGTAAAAAATGTTTGGCGGTGGGAGAGGTGACATGAGAGAAAGTGGAGAAAGAGACAGAGATGATAGAAGAGCAGCTAATGAAAAGTTGGTAGTTTTCTTCATCTAAAAGGCCCTCTAATAAGGAATTTTACCAGAAGTGCTGGGACATAGATTTCAAAAATGTCTACACTCTGAAGTGCAAAAGTAAAAAAGGAAGCATTATGGACACCATACTTCTCTATGAAGCTCAGGAGAACTTGTCAACCAAAAACTCAATAAAAGTTTAAGGGCTGAGTATGACTTTTATAGGTGAGAAATATTTTAGTCCACCCAGTGCACAAAGAGAGAGAATGAGGGAGAGAGAGAGGACTCTGCTATCTTACCTTCCCTTGGGAAGTATTTAACAATTAAGAGCCCTTGATCTCTGCACAGGGGGATGTAGGCAATCCAGGCTCAGCCACATCCTCCATGACAGGGACATTTTTTCCTCTGCTATCTGAGCCCATGTAGCAACCTCAGGACAAGATTGAGATGGGGCCAGTTTTCTTTCTTAAATTCTGTTATTCATACCAGCTAATGAGTTGAGTGAATAAAGGTCTATTTTGTTACACTTTATTGTGTAGAGTCATACATATGGGGAGCCTCAATTTTCCAAAAACGAACTAACCATGGTCAAGTAACAGTGTCAGTGTGACATGCACACGGAGGAAGAAACCAGGGAAGAACTGGATGTACCTCATTAGCCATAATCCCCACAGAAAATGGTTCCTATCACAGATGATCATGCAAAAAGCTGTTCTATTTTACTGAGTGAAAAGTCTCATGGTAAGTCTCATGGTGAAAAGTCTCTTGTGTTCGTAAGAAAAATAAGGAGATGCTGAAAATCCATGTGCTTACAGACCACAATCATCAAATTTTATACTAGCAAGTATCTCTGTACGTGCCAGCTTTCCCAAAATCATTGTTTGTTTTTCTTTTTTCATTTGATGCTTTATTGCTTACTGTTCACATATCAAAGAAATAGTCAGCATTACTGTTAGGACATTGCTTAAGCCATTTTATGTACCTTTAGAAAAGCCATGGAAAACAATTTATAAACTCCTACTTCGTTGCAATATGTGAAATGAAGTGTTTTGTGTAGCTTTTAGCTGTTTTTAACTTAAATACTTAAGTTATCATCAAACTGCTGATATTAAAGATAGACGCTTTCTATAACTGCTGTAACTCGGATAGCCTCTATAAAAGGGGTAAAATATGTACAGAGTGAGACACTGGGACCCTGACCTGAACTCCCATGTGGATTCAAGAAGCCAGATACTCAAGCCATCTTCAGATGCTTTAACAGGTGAATTAGCAGAGAGCTGTATTAGAGCTGCTGAGACACAAATCACAGCATGCTATGCTAAGCCACTATGCTGACCCCTTCAGACTAATTTGAGTGTTATTTTTCAGTCTTTGTTCTCTTTGCTATTATGTTATCCTACTCCCTTTTACCTCTCTGTTGCATGTGCTTTCCCAATTTTCACCTCATTTAAAAAATATAAAATCCCATATATGTGTCTCTTATCAGCCTTGTGTCTGGTTTCTGCTCATTTCAAGACATCCTGTGAGCCTCCATACAGGAGGGAATACTGAATAATGTAATAATGAGAGGAATCTCAGCCCAGACCTCACCATTGTCTCGAAGAGTCGGCCCCCATCTATCTACAGTAGTTCTGACTCATTTCCCCATCATGTGAAGTGAGGCTTAGCACTCATTCTGTCTTGTTTTTAATTAATCTATTTATTTTTAAAATTTAAAAATTTTTCATGATACAGTTCCTTAGACTCTGGGATCTCCCCTTCTTCCCTCTCCATCCTCTCTTCAGTATGCATTATGGCGTGAGCGATTAGGCCACCATCTACAATGCTGCTTCCCATTTAGGCTTCCGCTCATGCCCCAACTCTACTGATTCCAATTCAGCTCCCTGCAATTGTGCCTTAAAAAGTAACAGCAAATAGTTTAAGATCTCAGGTCGTTGAACACATGGAGGTGATCTTAATGGAGTTGCAGGCTCCTGGCTTTGACCTGACCCAGCCCTTGTTCGCAGCCATTTGGGAAAAGAACTGCTGGATGGAAGATCACTGTCTTCTCTAACTGTACCTTTCAAATAAATTAATACTTCAAAAAAATGATTGTGAACATTTGATTTTTGGGCAAGTTTTGAGATTCTTTCCCAAAGTTTCTTCACTTAGAGATCACAGTTCTGCATTTTCTGTTGCCCAATACCTAAAACCAGTTGCCCTATGCATGTTGTACAATTTGATTGTTTTTCTGAGAAAAGATTACTCCAGGACTGATTAGTTTCTCATGGCCAAAACAGATTGTAACTTCAAATTTCCAAAAATACTGGCCTCAACTTGAATAAAAAATTATATAAGTCTTGAAATTTTAATCTTATCTGTAAATTCTCTTTCCCTTAATGTAATAAATGCTATATGTATTTTATGCATACATATGTACATGAATGTATATTATATGAATACACATGTATATCCATTCACACATACATGTATATCATTAAATACATGTGTATACATGCATGTAATACATATAAATATATACATGAATGGACCTATTCTCCATATGTATGGCCATTTCCTTTAAATACACAGCAATGACTGTATTGTTGTGTACATTGCCGACCGAATGACAGCAAGCCGACTTGTAGGTGTGCTGTTCCATGGATGAGGGCCTGGTCTCACATCTAGTTGAAGCAACACTGCTCCCATTCCCTTTCTGTCCAACTCTAAACTTTGGACATTTTTTCACTTTATGTAATTTTTTGGGGGGGGGGGTTATTTATTAGAGAGCCAAAGAGAGGGAGAAATGTAGATACAGAGAGAGTTACAATCTCCTATGTACTTCTCACTGCCTAAGTGTCTGCCATAGTCAGGTGAGGCTGGGGTGGAGCCAGGAGCTCAGTCTCCCACATGGATGCCAAGAACCTAGTCACTCAAGTCATGATTGCTGCCTCCCACCGTCTGTACTGGCAGGAAGCCGCAGTCAGCAGCTGAAGTCAGGAGTCGAACCTGTGAACCCCAGTGTAGGACAACGGCATCGCATAGGATACATGGACAGTTGTTTGACTATGCCCTCTGCATGACATTGAAACTCACTCCTGGTTTGAGTCATACATGTCACTGAGGGTGTTACAGCTTTGTGATATGTTGAGCAAAATGCTTGATACTGTACTGCAGCATATCTGTTCCTCTACAAAATCAAAAATGTGTAAAAGAACAATGTTACTATCTTGTAAAAATCAGTTTATTGCCAGGGTTTTAAGCAGGGCCAGTCACTAATGTACTCAAGGAAATTCTGCTTATTTCAACTAATTCATTGCACATTACAGCTTAATTGTGTTCCTCAATATCCGTTTTCTAGGCTATCTGTTGATATGGCAACAAGAATTTGTTGTCATGGCAACATGTACGGGCATAAATTTACTCTATTGATGAAGCAGAAATGTTGTCTGATTCAGCCAGCATGAAACTATTTGCACACTCATATCCTTTGTTCTCTCATGCCTGTTTTGTCTCCAGCTGCAACTTCACTGGTAATGTTTGAAGCAGAACGCCCAATGTTGTCTGATGCCACTGAGAAGCTAAATTAATGCATCGGCTTTCAGGTCCTGCAGCTTGTGAATGAGCGTCACTCACTCTTGCAAGAATTAAAAGACGAGCTAAATTTATTTATGAAACACTCAAGAAGACTGACTGCTTTTCCATGATGACTTAGAAATTCTTAAGTGATTCTTTCCATAAAATCTAGCACTGGAGTCTGAACCCTCATTAGAGGAGAAGCTGCTGAGTTGCCGTGAGGGTCTTCCTGATGTTGCTCAAAGGTATCCATGTCATATCCTCAGGATTTGTGACTGTCACATAGCACGAGGGAATGCACATGGAGCTGAAGCTGCTTCCCAGCTACTGCCCAGCTGAGGAAACAGCACGCCTGGAGGGATACCATCATGGCAGCTTTTAATTAAATTGAGTAGCTGATGCATCAGAATCAAAGCCTATGAGATCTAAAAATCTAAAAACATAGGAATAAAGTGAACGTGGTATCAAACTGTATGGTGTTTCCTTTCAATGAATTACAAGAAAAGCTCAAAGAACACTCAAAAATCTGTCAAGATATTCTACTTACGATATCAGGTAACTGACCTGAAGTGGTTGTAGCAACTACTGAACCAGCATGTGCCACTGGAATGTTCAACAGGGCAAAGCTCATTGTGGAGATACGCCATTTTTGATTATTTTTCCTAAAGTTCTACTGAGACTCACGTGCTCTGGCAGAAGGAAAGAAGCAAATACCCAGGATATGTTAGACGTTAGTGAGTGTATTCTAAACACGCCGGCATCTAGGTTTGTATTTATTTACAAGCCCTGGCCACCACAGTGTTTTCTTATGTTTTGATTCTTAACAACCCAAGAGCCAGAGAATTTGGAATTTCCCGGGACAGATAGCCAGGTCTGGGATTGAATGGCTGCCCTCTATGAAGTCTCATGTTTCAGTCATGTGAGAGAAGCAGTGGCTGTACTGGGCCCCGTGTCTGCAGCAGTATCTACGTTGCCGTGTTTATCTCAACAGGGGAATGCGATATGCATAAGGATGAAAGCCATGTCCACAGTGATGCAGGCATGACTTGTTCCACAAACAGAAAGCAGCTCAGAAGCAGCCTCCGTTGTAAGCCATGTGCGAGGTGGGGGAATGGGGAGTGGCTTGGTAGTAGAAAGAAGGAATGATCAAAAAAGAGTTTGTAAAAAAAAAAAAAAAAAAAAACAGAGGTCCGGCGCGATAGCATAGTGGTTAAGGTCCTCGCCTTGAACATGCCAGGATCCCATATAGGCACCGGTTCTAATCCCGGCAGCTCCACTTCCCATCCAGCTCTCTGCTTGTGGTCTGGGAAAGCAGTCCATGATGGCCCAAAGCCTTGGGACCCTAAACCCATGTGGGAGACCTGGAAGAATTTCCTGGCTCCTGGCTTCGGACTGGCTCAGCTCCAGTCATTGCGCTCACTTGGGGAATGAACCATCAGATGGAAGATCTTCCTCTCTGTCTCTCCTCCTCTCTGTATATCTGACTTAGCAACAGAAATAAATAAATCTTAAAAAAGAAAAAGAAGAAGAAGAGTTTGTTTTGGCCGTAATCTTTTTAGAGTGGCGATTCTGGCTGATTCTTACTTGTGTGATGCATTTTAATGAAAGTCTGTGACCGTTGGCAAGAAATTGCTGTGGAACAGGCGGTACAGCAGGTACAGTCTGTAAGCTGTGCTCTATCTCCCCCTTGTGGATACTCTTGGTGCACAGGATTTTGAATGATTTTCTCTGGAAATGAGGGGTCTTTAAGAAACTGCGTTTGGGGTAGGGGGTGGGGGGGGGCCGTAACCTAGCGGCTCAAGTCCTCGCCTTGCACACGCCGGGGTCCATGAAACTGGGTTCTAACCCCTTTTGCCCCGTCTCCGTTCCAGCTCCCTGTTTGTAAAGCCTGGGAAAGCAGTCGAGGACCACTCAAAGCCCTGGGACACTGCATCAGCCTGGGAGACCCGAAAGAGGTTCCGGACTCCTGGCTTCTGATAGTTGCAGTTCCGACTGTTGTGGCCGCCTGGGGAGTAAATCATCAGACAAAAGATTTTCCTCTCTGTTTCCCCTCCTCTCTGTGTATCCTACTTTCCAATAAAAATAAATAAATCTTTTAAAAATACCAAATATTTGTTCCACAGATTCTCTGGTAACTTAGGATACATGATACTCTCTGTATAAATATTTATGTACAAATTTGTTTACTTGAAAAATGTAAACTTGATATTTTGAGCAATTACATTAAGATATCCATAGTATCCAAATGATAAGCAATTATTCCAATATAAATATTTTTAAAAATTTTGCAAGAATGATTATTGATGAAATCTGGTAATATAATTTTTTTTAATTATTATTTTATTTTGATAATCTTTGCATGGTTGATTAGAGCACAAATGATCAAGAACTACAGAAAAGTGGATAAGAACATTTGTTTCCAATTGCTTTCCTTTTTCCTTTCTTTCTTTTCTTTCTTTCTCTCTCTCTCTTCTTCCTTCCTTCCTTCCTTCCTTCCTTCCTTCCTTCCTTCCTTCCTTCCTTCCTTCCTTCTGTATCTGGGTTAAGGGGAGACAAAAGGAGAAGCCCCACCCAGTCTCCCACCCAACCCAGGTCCCTGATGTGGTGCATGCTCCGAGGGCACTGCTCAAGCAGTTTTGATAGTTCAACAGTTCTGAATTGCTGCTGATCTCACCATTCCAAGCACGATGAAATCTCTCCAGAATCACTAGCTGACATAATCCAATTTAGAGTCTCTGTTTGCCCAGATTTTCACTGCCATCACATGGCTGGGGTAGATGATCGATTTGTTCTCTCCTTTGTCCTCTGTTGTGGTACCAGGTGTCCTCTGCAGGTTCTGATGGACTGCCATATCCTCCAAGTGCATCTGGATATGCTGTCCACTGCTCCGTCTCAGCCTCTGAGGAATCTTAGCTTAGACACATTGTCAGACCATGGAATCTACTCTTCTCTTCATGGTTGTGGTTCTGAGATTAGCAGTTCAGTTGGAGGGATCCACAAAGAAACTTCATCTGAGGGATCCCAGATTTGATTCTTGTATGTGCATATCAGTACAGGGTCTGTCACAGTCCGTCGCCCCAATCAGCTTATGCATATGCTGGTGATTGCAAATGCTGGATCAGTTCTGTTTCCAGCTCTGTCTTCTACAGAAATCAGTGGGTATTGCAGTGCACCCCATTCCTGCCCACCACATACTCGGTCCTTATGCAAACCAGTGGGAGCTGCAGGCTAGTTGGAGTGAGCCACAGTAACCCCCACCAGGTCTGCCGCCTGCTCTGGTTCCCATGCTTGCCAGTATGTACAGCAAACTGGTCCAGTCTGTCCTACATCCCATTCAGCTCACACACATGTCAATGGGCATTGAAGCCTAGTTCAACCCAACCTACAATCCAGCCCACACACATGCTGGAGGGTGCCTTTCTCTCTAGCTTTCCCTGCCCCTGTCCTGGTTTTCATGCTCTCCAGTGGGAGTGGTTACCCAAGAAGGAGGTGCACATTATTTCCCTACTGGGCCCACTCCCCCTCCCAGATCATGTACTTTTCAGGTGGTTCTACAGTTTAACTTGACAGAATTATTCCCCAGTGCCAGCATCTGCCATCTGACGCTGCGACAAATCCCCACCAACGCTCACCCACTCTGATTTATGCTTGTATCAGGAGGCACAGTCAGGCCAGCCTGGCTTTTCCCTGATCTGGCTCACATGAAGCCCACAGGTGTTGTAGCCCTGCCTGGTCTGATCTGCCCCCATCCCAAATCATGCTCACATTAACAGGTTGAAGAAGACAAACCTCGGGTTTGTCTCAGTGCACGCAGGGCATGTATTTGATAACACACCCCATTGTTTCATTGTGAAAACCTTGAGCAAATTGAGTATAGAAGGAACATTCCACTGGCAGATGTATTAACTTATATACTAGCCCAATAAGTATTCACTGATTGTTTTATGGATGTTTGTATCAGGAAAGGAGCTGGGTTTACGAGCCAGGTAAGACATTAACCTTTCCTGAAGATGCCTGTTGCCATGTATACAAGCACATGTGGTTTTATGATATAGCTTGACCAGAGGACATGCTGCAAAATTGAGAGATATCAGAAAAACAGATTCAAGAGGAAAGATAACTTAGATATTTAAAAAGAATAAAAATCAATGCTCCAAAACAGATAATGTTAGAGAAGCAAAAGGAAGCATAATTTATTAAAGTATAATAGACCAGAATGAAGCGATATGATTCATGAAGGGAGTTAAAACAAGTTGGTATAGCTTCCATAAAAGCAATTTTAGAATGTAAGCTTAGATAAAGTGTATGGTTATGCACTTTGGCTGATGTTGAGAAATCATCATACCAAATGTTCCAAAAAGGAATGGGGAAGAAGAATAGCAAGATATAGATAATTTAATAGATGACCTATATTAGCACAATAACTTCTTATACGTTGCCACTATTATTATTGGCTGTTAAAATTACATAGCCAAAATTACATAGGGGTTATAAAATAATGTCATGAAGGAGTAAGCATCATTTTTAGATTACTAAATCCTGAATACAGTGTCTTATTTTTTCTGGGAGCTTTATAGCTGAATTTTGTGCGCTTTGGCCTTTGATTCATATCAAACTAAGTTTTGTTTTTGTTCTGAGATTAATTGCAAGGCTTTTTTTGCCTGTGTATGAAGATTCAGTTGTTTTGATACAATTTGCTGTATAATTTCTTTTTCTATGGAATTCCTATGAGGTCACAGTGCGAGAACAAGGTGTGGACTTAGCTCTTTCATTTATTTTATCTCTCTACTCCTTTGTTTCATATTGAGCTGATAATGTTGATTCTACAATTTTTAAATTTTTATTTTTAATTGCATTATTATAGTGAAGAAAATTAATGTTAAAACTACTTCATATTTTATGTATGAGAGGCGATATAATGATGTGAATATCCACAATTGACGAATTTCCAGCATGTGAATCTGTTATAATGATGTATGAGGAACCTCCAGTCCTATTCACCCTGTATAACTATAACCTTGACCTCACGTATCCTCCAGGCTTTACCGTGTATGTACTCAGCAATGAATACATTCCAGATGGGAAACCATGCAGTGTTCTTACTGTTTTATCTATTTTGTTTCTGTTTCTTCTTCCCTTTTAGCATTAATGAAATGTTATTGACTGATGAAATTACATATGTTTAGGGAGTAAAATGTGATATTTTGACATATGCATATATATATATGTATTATTTCCAAAATAATTACTAAATTTAAGCTCATGTGTGCAGAATTTTACACTTATCTGTGAATGTGCACCCATGTGCATACATGAGTGTGTGTGTGTGTGTGTGTGTGTGTGTGTGTGAGAGAGAGAGAGAACTCGTGAGGGCTAATCTATGAGAAATTTCAGAGGTATAATACATTAAATACAGTTATTGTACCACACACAAAGCAACCGTGTTTACACTGAAGACGTGTGTACCCTCTGGGGAATGTTTTCTCTTTCCTTACCCTTCAAAGCCATTCTTCTCTGTTGTGATGTGTCTAAGGAAATTGAACTTGTAGTACAGAATCGTTCCCATTGAAGTTAATTCCAAGCCCAACTATAAATGAAGAATCACTTCTGTTTATTGCATTTTTATATTTATCTATGTTAGGGCTCAGTTCATGCCTGATTTCCACAAGGATCTGCTGAAAGTAAAAGTGTATGAGAACATGTTTACATAAATGGCAAAGGTTTACATAAAGGAGAGAAAAGTAATAAACTAACAACCAACCACACACGGATGGTCTTTCGGTAGATGTAGTTCCACATTTGAATCTGAAAATCTGCACAGTTGTGTCATATTAGGAATGTCTTTCCTCTCCGATCTGGGCCTTTTTCTGAACATAAGCTCTAAGTAAACAGTGAAAGAAATTTATCTGTGACCTGATGTTGCCATCAAATGTAAACTCTTGTCTACCCCAACTGGTCATCTGCAAACTAAAATGTAATAACAAATAATTCAAGAACCTCGCTTTCCACCTGAAATCAGGAAGCAAGTGACTGAGAATCTATAACTATGAAATGTGCCACCAGTGAATGCCCCAAACAGCTCAAAATTCTTTATTGTGACTCACTTCTATTTGAAAACCCTAGAAGCACCTGACATTCGCAATGTGTTCCATGCTTTTGGTCAAAGTCTAAAGATGCAATCACTAACCAGAATCTACTGCAAAAGAAAGCTTGTATACAGGAGTCAAAAATACTCAGATTCTACCCCCTGAGCCACATGACACTAAAGTCTTCACATCAGGAGGCAATAAACTCTATTATCATTTTATACAACACTCATTGACTCGGTTCAGGACCGCACCTGTTGGCACTGGTACTCATGCACATAGATGATGACAGAACGTCCCCTAGTACATGTTCATGTTCTCTTAATATAAAAGATATTCATCGTCTCTGATGCAGAAGTCATGATTTAAATTTGCTGCTTGTTTTCTTTCACTGCTTATGTTTGCTCTAAATTTTGAAATTCTGTGAATGTAAATGGGACTGGTCTTACAGTGCAGAAGAGTAGTCAACGTAAGATGTAATTTCTGTGTAAGGATAGGCCTTGGGAATAATTTATTGTTAAAGTTAATATCCTTTTCCTAATTTGAACATAAACCCCAAGGAAATTAGCATACATGATGTTTAAGACTAACAGAATCGTGTTGATTTGTTTATCTTTGATGATGAGGTTGTTAGCACCGTTAAAGAACTCAAGGGGACAGCAGAACTTTATAGTTGATCTCAGCTCCTGTCTCTTGAGAGCCAAAGCAATGCTCTGTGGCTTATTCCTTGAAACTCAGGCCTTACAGATGAGTGTGGGTCTCTAGACACTGTTTAATTGAAGCAAACAGCACCTGAAACTGGGTGTGGTTGGAATGGATGTGACAAAAGGCCTCAGAAGTACAAAAAAATAAAATACAAGAGGTCATCAGTCATATCACCATCACCAGGTTGAAATAAAACTCTGTCATTCACCTATAGCATTTTCACACTTTCCAAAATTTTATGGCTTCTGTCAGTTGTGGAGATTAATGTCTTATACTACTTATCAGAATAATTCAATCCTTTGTTCTGCAACCAAGATCTGAAATCACTTATGTATCACTTTTGTAGTGTAGCATGTCTTCTCCATACTTCATTATATATCACCGAACAAACATTAGCTCCTGAATGCCCTAGATATACATTTAGGCTTAGCACCACGCAGATTTAATTCTTGTCATTCAGAGATATATCTCTGTCAGCAGAAGTAGCTGGTGATCTTATCAAATGTAAATTATAAATTGAAAATTAGTTATGTAACTACATCAATTTCAGAGATTCTCTGCTTAGTATGTGTAATCACAAAGTTGATTTGGGGAATAAGGGGAGGGCCAGGAAGATATAATGAAGATAGATTTAGAAACAAGCTGAGTTTTTGCAAGGAAATTCCTATTCCCTGACTTGAAATGTAATCACATGAATGAAAGGGTCTGAGTCTGATTCATTCTTGTGTCTGTATACCTCGCTTATTGTTTAGCTTAAAATAAGAACTTAGTGTTTTCAGATAACGAAAATAAGCGAGGTCATGATCCAGCAGTCCTACACTTGATTACAAATCCAAAAAAAACTGAATCTGGGTCTCAAAGAGAAAGCTGCACTCCTGTGTTCAGTGCAGCATTCTTTTTAATAGTCAAGGACACAGCCCAAATGTCCGTCAATCAAGACAGAAAAGAAAGATGATGTTTGCATACAACAAAATTACCTTCAACTTGAGGAAAGCTGGATACTGCTACTACTAATAATTGTTATTTGGACCAGCATGTGTGGCCATACAAGATAGCAAAGTAAAATGAATCAGTCACAAAGGGAAATCACTTTTGGATCCGATCTGAAAGTGTCAAACATGCTTCCTAGAGAATGGGGAAGTGGAAAATGAGGAGCTATCAATCAGTATGACAGTTATGTAAGATAAGTAAGTTCCGCAGATCTGAGGAACAACACAATGCCTATAGTTAGTAATAATGTCACATATTAAAACAGAAAAGGATGGGGTGGGATGGTGGTACAGTGTGCTAAGCCTCCACTTGAAACACTGACATCCTTAATATGAATTAGTTAAAGCCCTGACTCCACACCCAATTCAGTTATCGTCTAATGAACCTCAAAAGGCAGCTGCATATGGGACATCAGGATGGGCTTCCAGGCTGCTCCTTCAGCTGGGCAGAAACCTGGATGGTGTGACCCATTTTAGAGTGAATCACCAGACAGGAGAATCTCTCTCCAAAATAAATAATAAAATATTGACAAATCTTATATTTATACATTATTATCTAAAGTCTGTACATTACTGCAAGTTTCTTAGAATTCTTACTAATGTTCTTCTTCTGTTTTAAAATTTCACCCAGCACACCACAATTTGGTCAGTTTTCATATCATCCTAGCCTCTTCTAGATTACCCTGACATCTCAGATTGCATTTGTGGTAATTTTGACAGTTTTGAAGTATTTTTCCAGATGTTTTACAGGATAATCCTCAACATAGATCTGCTAATATCTTTAATTGTAATTATACTACACCATATATCTTTTGGGAGAAAAAACACAGAAGGTGTTCAGCATGTTCCTGTCATAGCGTACCAACAAAAGGAAAATGTCCACATATTTTGGAGGCTTATTTCACTTCAATTATTTCAATTTTATTTGAATAGTACACACTCACACATGTACAGAGAGTGAGATCCCCCATCTGCTGGTTCACTCTCCTAATGTCCACACCAACTGACCTGGCACCAAGCTGTTTCCAGGTTTTGAGGTTTGTTTCCCCATTTGAAGGGCGTGTCTCATTGACCTGAACCATCCGCTCCTCTCTTCCTGGAACTACATTAACAGCGTTCAGGTAACTACATTAACTACATTAAGAGCATTTTCATTGCTCCCTGAGTGTTATCTCTTGTAGCTCTCTAACCAGACTGAACTAGAAAACACTTGTGTTTATACTAATTTGAAAACACAAACAAATAGATATAGATATTTATATAGATATAGATATGTATTGTATGAATTGTGTATTGAGCAAACATTGATTCATATTGAGATTTTCTGCTTATTCAGCACCATGTGGTTCATTCTGACTTCTTGTTTATTTGTAAACTTAAAGAAGTTGTCATTACCCACACCCATTTATTTGTTAAATTCCAGTAAACAATTATGCAATTATGTAAGATTTATCAGTATATATATGCTGACATATATAAACAATCCATTTTATTTTAATGCTAATATCTCCATTCATTTTCAAAGCAACTTAGGTCAGCAGCTCCACTTTCATGGAAGCTTTGCAATAAGGTTGTTGAAAATGAAAAAGGAGTACTTTGAAGAATGTATTTTCTGAATAACTACATGCAAATAATCATCTCTCCCAGCTTCATACAAACCTAAAATTTAAATTATGATTTTAAAGATTAAAAAAAACAATTTTTTAAACAGGAAATTTCTGTCATGAAAGCCTGCTAGAACCATGTATGCAAAGTTTAATTTCTAGCCATTAGCCTAGTGATCATTACTATTATAAAGCTGAAGGAGAACATTATACACAGCAAACTGGTGAGAGTGTCGTATAAAGGATGAGCAAAGCAGATTTTAGCTGCTGTTGCAATCCATTTGCTCATCCCTGGTGGAATGAAATCCTGAGGGTGCTTCCATGCATATTTCTGATGACACCCTTATATTTCAACCTCCTGGGCGACCGTAATGACACGTTGACGAGTGCTTTGAACAGCATTATGAGCTAACTACAAGAAAGAGTTACCTATTTTGATCCATAACATCCATGCAAGCAACTCAGAAATTAAGATGTGTCTTCTGACTCCTGAAGTAAGAATGAATGCATGAGTCTCTGTTTTGAACTGACACCGCTACCATCTACAAGGACCACTTTGTGAGAGGGCACTTGGTCTAACGTTCACAAATAACCAGGACGAAGGTTCCTAAGTACTACAACAGTGAGTACCTAAATTCTGTCTGTTCTAGAACTTTCAGAATTTTAAATAGCTTTCATGAAGATTAGTCCCATCACATTAGATGTGCTTGAAAGAGTGTATTAGTTTTATTATTCAACATTCACTAAAACATCTCTGAAGATAGGAAAATATTTTTTTCATAATTCAATTTATACTGTTTCCAGGTATGTTTAAATATCACTGGCCATAGCTCTGCTTTTGAGACTACATGAAATAAAACAATAATTTTTATCACTAGCCATGTTAAGATTAAGTGTAAATTACTTTTATCAACAGCATCAATTTTACTGGATAATTACAACTTATGAATCACCACCATAAAATGGCCCCCTAGATTTCAGTCCAATTTTCCAGGTGGAGTATGTCTGTGTAAGCATTACTTTCCTCCAGTTTGTATAATATCTGCTTGTTTCAGCAACTCCTTTTGACTTTGTCAACATTGTAGATGTTTTCGTCTGACTCCAGACATTTTGAACATGAAGAACTTTTTGATCATTGCTTTTGAATTTGAACACTGTGTAGACCTAACTAATGCCAGCTTATGCTTATTAGACTAAGTTCTGTCACAGTCTTTCCTTTTCCCTAATTCTGAGCTAACAGGATGTTCACTGTGTCTATGTGTTGACCTGTGAAAGGCTTACATTTACCATGCTTCTATTTAGAAGAGCAGAATCCTGTCTTACACAGTTGTCTAGTACAAGGTCCATGACAATGTTTCTTTTTCGTATCATTCCATATTCATTGATTCATATTATCTCTGTAAACATAATCTATACATTTAATAATAATTTCTTGTTTGGGAACACCCGAGTTATTAATAGGTTGTATTTTCCAGACAATATACAATTTTAGGTCCCCTGGAATAGCAACTTAAGTTTTATCTTAATGATTAGCTTCCTCCCATGAAGAGTTCATTTTCTTAAATAGATTCTGTCATTTGCCATCTGCATGATCTTGGAAGGCACTATGGTAAGTTAGATAAGCCAAACCTAGGAGGACAAAAATAGCATGGCTTTATTTATGTTAAATATGTGTAACAGTAAAACTCATAGATACAGAAAACACCATAGTCACTGTCAAAGGCTGGGAGGCGAGGGAAAGGGGGAGTTCTTTTTTAATAAGTGTGCTATAGGATGAATTTTAGAGATTTGTACAAGATAGTGACCACACACACACACACACACACTCACCAGAAACAGAGGGACAAATATTGACTTCAAGTGTAGCCAGATGTATCTATTAGCTTGATTGTGGTTATGATATTGGGTGCTTTACATATTTAAATTCCCAAAGTTATGCACGCCAAATATTTACAATGACTTGTGTAGCAAATACACTTCACTAAAAACTTTGAAAACTAACCCATGTCTTCTCTTAATTCTTTTGCTGCTTTAGTGTTTTGCCTTAGCCGTCATTAATCTCTCTAAGAAAAGTTAGGAAGAGATAAGCTTAAGATGACCTGCAGGACTAGTATCTTTGGAGACTCTTAAAATTATTACTTGTTGTTTTCTGTAATTGTTTATTTTTCCCTGAAAATTCTTGTAGAAAAGTTTGAATTGAGTATGCATCATGCCCATAACATATAAAAGTTAAATGCTAAAAAGGCTTAAATTTTTTCCTGTTTTGGGGAAACAAGGTGAGGGAAAAGATATTGTGATAAAAAGCATCATGATATCATAAAATAAAGTAATAGTTATAACTTTTTAGTCAATATAACATTATGTTTTTGGAGGAAAGAGAAATGTCATATTCTTGGAATATCTATCTCTTTAGCACAGATAAAGAAGCATAACCCAGACTGTAAAGGTTTAGAAGATAACAGGAAGATAACCAATGGGGAGGAATATTTTGTGTTGTCAGTGTGAAATCATTATTATTTTGATGTTTTAATTTTTACAACAGTTTCACGGACACAAGTATCTTACAAAATTCACATTTTTCAAGGGTACAATTTGCTGCTTTTTAGAATGGTCATAGATGTACTTATCTACTGTAGCAGACCTAAAAAATCTGTTTGCTTGTATTGTCACCAAGCATTTTTCTTCAGGATAGAGTTGCTCAGACTGGGGATTCAATTAGTTCTCACACGAGGGAAGACAGTGGGAAGGTGCAGGTCCCTAACCAAACTTTCTTTCTGAGAAGTTTACAAATGGCTTTAACACCAAGAGTGTGGGATTGTGATTTTCCAACCCTGGTCCTCATCACCATAGGCCCAAGGGTCTTGGATCTTTCCAAGTTAAACTGAAGTACATGGTGGGAATTCTACAAGCTTTCTTGGAATGAATGGATCAGGAAACTCATATCATTCCAGGGTGTGGAGTTTGAGATCAATGATAGGCTTTATGTTAACCATTAGACTACTTTCCATAGCAACTATTTCTGTATTTTTTAATCAAAGAACTCGCTAAAAGAGTCTGGACTTGGTCATAAGGGGATGCACGGTTGCCTCAGTTTATTGTTCCAGGTGGATTACCATGAGTGATTTCTCTGATATAAAGAGATAACACAGATAAGACATGAGTAGGTAAAACAGGACATGGAAGATGAGACATGCACGTCTTTTTTTTTTTCTGTAACTTTGATCAGTTACTAATTGCATACCTAACAATGGGTAAGTATCCAACCACCCTAGTTTCAGCTACATAACACAAGGTATTAAAATAGGCACGCTTGCATCTGCCCTACAGAGTAGTTGGGAAGCTTGGAATACAGGGATTCTTAGAACACTCAGTAAATGTTATCAGAAGAGATCTATATGTAGTCAGTGATTGGACACTACCACCATTATCTGCTATTACAGGATAAAACAAAAATAGGAATAGCCTTAAATAATAGTGAGCCATGCATCCCCTGCTTCTGTGGACCCAGGGTTTTGGCTGCTAATATAATTGAAGATAGGCAAGAAACCAAGTACATCTAGTTTTAGAGATTTGAATTCTATTTCATATTTGATTGTTTTATGGCATAATGCGTTTCTACCTTAAATTTTCTTATCTTCCTGAATGGAAACCCTACAGAAAATGGCAGGAGGAAACCATTCCACCGTAACTGTGTTTATTCTGGCGGGACTCACACAGAAACCAGAGCTCCAGTTACCCCTCTTCCTCTTCTTCTTAGCAATCTACGTGGTCACCATGGTCGGCAACCTGGGCATGATCACATTAATCGGGCTCAGCTCTCACCTGCACACTCCCATGTACTATTTCCTCAGTAGTCTGTCTCTCATTGATTTTTGTCATTCAACTGTCATTACACCCAAAATGCTGGTCAACTTCGTGGCAGAGAAAAACATCATCTCCTATCCTGAATGCATGATCCAGCTCTATTTCTTCCTGCTTTTTGTTATAGCAGAATGTCACATGTTGGCTGCAATGTCATATGATCGCTATGTTGCTATATGTAATCCATTGCTCTACAAAGTTACCATGTCTTATAAGCTCTGCTCCTGGTTAGTAGTTGGGGTGTACATCATAGGCCTGATTGGTGCCACAGTTCACACAGTCTGTATGCTGGAAGTGGTCTTTTGTAAGGCTGATACAATTAATCATTACTTCTGTGATCTTTTTCCACTATTGGAGCTTTCTTGCTCTAGTACTTATGTCAATGAGGTAGTAGTTTTGTGCTTCAGTGCATTTAACATCCTTGTACCCACCATGGCCATCCTTAGCTCTTACACCTTCATTGTTGTCAGTATCCTTGGTATTCGTTCAGCGAAGGGCAGATCTAAAGCCTTCAGCACCTGCAGCTCCCACATCTCAGCTGTTGGTCTCTTCTTCGGTTCTACAGCATTTATGTACCTACAACCATCATCTGTCAGCTCCATGGAACAAGGAAAAGTGTCTTCTGTATTTTATACAATTATTGTGCCCATGCTGAACCCTCTAATATACAGCCTGAGGAATAAAGATGTCAAATTGGCATTGAAAAAAATTCTGATCAGAAAACCGTGTTTGTGAATGAAAATCATTGTCATATTGTTTTAGAAGCAGGTCTTTGGTTTGCCTGTTTATGTAATTTTGTTAGGTTTATTTTTCAAGTTTTTGGAATATTGATGGTGCATTCCTATGTGACACGTGTCTAAGTTTTATTCCCATCTTGTTTGAACCACTGTTGCACTAGCTATCTCACATGCTCATGATTCTACAGTGTTCATGAACTTGGAACCATTTGTAATCATCTCCACGGACTGCCGTCCCCAATATAACAAAACAAGACTTCTTAATGTGTGTTTTATGCTACTACTGTACACATATGAACCTGTTATTCTACAGTCACTGGCATAGAGACATTAATAACTCCTTAGAGAAAATGCAAACTAAAAGAACACTAGCATGCAATAAATCATAATAAAATACTTGTTCAATTTCAATCATTGGCTGTTTGTATGAGTTTATTGTAGTCATTCAGTCAACAGTTTTCTTCAACTGATTGTATTTTATTGCCATTATTTCTTCTCATATAACCCTTGGAATGTATCTATGGGGATTTTATCATTGTGTGTCATTGAGTTAGAGATAGGAACAATAGTAAGGAAGGCATAGACATTAGGCTTTGTCACTTTAATTCCCTCATTCACAATTAATAAAACTCAACTGAGTCAGCAATCTGAATGTTTTCTTTCAACGGTGATCACACTTCCTTTATATTGTCCATTTACAAACTATAGAAATTGAAGCAGTATGATATCTAATAATTCTAGTTTTGGTACAACCTCAGCCCCCATTCCTGCCCTATCCCTGTGTACTTTGTTTCTTATTTCTCCTATCTCTTCAGCATTCTACATAGAATGTTAAGAATCTGACTTACAGATTAAGGTCTATTATTTGCTTTTGCATTGTGATAACTCCTGTCTTCACATTTTACTGTACTTGCTTGTATTTCTTGCTTGTTATTAAATTGCCTTGGACTACAATCTCCATGAATGTTCTCCTATACATGTAGTTCATGGTCTGATCTGCATGTCCTATTGTGGTTCCTATCTCCAATTAAATTCTTGAAGGTTTAGATAGTTTTTTGCTCCTATATTTATAGGAAAATCCTGTGTATCCCATGCACTATCCTTTAGTGTCTCATTAGTCTCTCAACAAGTTTGGTAAGCTTTTTCACACTCCAAGCTATTCAGTCTATTAGATGTAATGGAGAATTATTAAATTACTTTTAGGGTAACATGATGTTCTGACATATTCTGTACAAAGATTTAGAACCCCTGGCCCCAAGGGATGGGCATGTGTCTGCCTGGTATTTATCAGTTAGGGGCGGCTGGGTTTAATGCCTACTCCAGCTCCTGTTGCACCTTTCTTGGTCATTGCTGGTCTTTGATGATTGAATCAGCAGGTGGAAGCTCAATCTCTCTTTCCTCACATGCCCCCTACTCCCACTCCACAGGAGATTGTGGAGACATTAGAATTGTGTAAAAATGCCTTATCCT
This sequence comes from Ochotona curzoniae, assembly GCF_017591425.1. Classification (NCBI taxonomy): domain Eukaryota; kingdom Metazoa; phylum Chordata; class Mammalia; order Lagomorpha; family Ochotonidae; genus Ochotona; species Ochotona curzoniae. The sequence continues at coordinate 1,645,210 of NW_024465573.1, read as the reverse complement.
CTTATTACTCCCACAGCCCTCCGAGAAAACATTATGTCTTCTCTATAGGGATCCAGATAAAATTGAGCCACCATTGACTGCATCACAACTCAATAACACATTTTAATGTTAGACTTTTTTCTTCTTTTTTCTGTTAGATTTTTTCTTTTCACTTCTTTCCCAAATTTATAAGCATGACTCCAAGCTAAAATGTAATTTTAAAAAGCAACAGATAAAAATCCTACACCTAGTACTAATGTAAAGCATTCAAAATAAAGCCAGTTGGGCCCAGTGCGATGGTGTAGTGGTTAAGGTCCTTGTCTTGAACATGCCGGGATCCCGTATGGGTGCCAGTTCTAATCCCGGCAGCTCCACTTCCCTTCCAGCTCCCTGCTTGTGGCCTGGGAAAGCAATTGAAGATGGCCCAGAGCATTGGGACCCTGCATCCCCATGGGAGACCTGGAAAGAAGTTCCTGGCTCCTGGCTTCGGATCGGCTTAGCATTGGCCATTGCGCTCACTTGGGGAGTGAATCATCGGATGGAAGATCTTCCTCTCTGTCTCTCCTCCTCTCTGTACATATGCCTTTCCCATAAAAATAAATAAATCTTTGAAAAACAAAAATAAAACCAGTTAAATGGATTTCCTGTAATTTTTATTTAGTAATGATATAAACGTATATTCTACATAGATTTTTAAATTAATTTGTAATTAGTTTGTTATATTAATTATATAAATAAGTTTAAATTAATTTATTCAGTCTTTCTGTAGAAACAAAAGAATCTCTAAGACATAGAAGTTTCCATGTCCTGTGTGAGATAACCTAGGTAGCTAAATTCTTATCTTGCATATGCTGAGATCCCTTATTGGTGCTGGTAAGTGTCCCAGATATTCTGGTTCCCCCCAGCTACCTGTTTGTGGCCTGGGAGGGCAGCTAGGAATGGTCCAATGCCACTTGGGGATTGGAGCAGCGGGTGAAAAAACTTTCTGTCTGCTTCAACCTTTAAATCTGCTTTTCCAATAAAACTAAATAAATGTTTTGTTAAAGTTTTCATTTTTATGTTAAGATTTCTCTCTTACATATAGACTAAAATAAAGTGATTATCTTTTCTTTTTTTGAACTTATAAGTATTTATATGTTTTGGCTATTTTTTTCCATGAAAAATCCTCATCAAGAGGAAATGATGAATATATAAAATTATGTGTATGATCGCATTACTACATGATGTGCTGTATATCTCTGTGTGTGTGTGTGTATATATATATATATGCTCTCTGTATATCTGACTTTGTAATAAAAATAAATAAATCTTAAAAAAAACCCACAGGTTCCATCTGGAAGCATTGTTCAGGAGTTAGAGATCTACGGGGTTTACCAGATGCTGAGTTTCACCATGGACGGCCCACCTGTGAGTTTTATGCAAAGTTATAAACTTCTTCATTCATTATTCCCTAGAGGCCAGAGTGTCTCTCCACTCTGTAGAATCTGGAAGAGGGATGATGGAGATGTTCTCTAGCCAAGGCAGTGTCCTACTGCAAGGCAGATCCAACACAGGAGACATGGGACCCGGACTGCCGTGTGCTTGTTTAATCATGACTGATCAAGCATGATCTGTACTTAATTCCCTCTGCCTCCACCAAGATGGAGGTGAGGTGTCTCCGTGTAGTACTACCAGGAGCTGGGCAATTGTGACACAAGCACCTCTTTATGTTCTGCTTTCTTTGATGATCTTTTGATATTTTTGTACTAAATTCAGGCACTGTTATTATCCGCTGTGTGACCTTCTTAGCCATCGTGAACACGACTTTCTGCATGAACAGTCCATGAAATTGGTGTTTGTAGACATTCAGGCACTGAAACTTAACTGCTACCTTGTTTTGCCCTGTTCATGGATGTTTAGTATTTTGTAATTGCAGCACTGCTCTTAAGTTGTATGTATTCACAGTGTCCAACATGCATTTGGTCGCTATCTTCCAATAAATTAACCTTTTTTAGTTTTTCAAGAATTACATTTTGTTGGGAGAGGTGAGAACACATGAAATACACTTTCTTAACAAATTTCCAGTATGAAAATACTACTGATGGTAGTCATCATTAGATTCACGTCCACAGACATGCACGTAGGAAGGAATTTTATCAATCCTTCAGAAGGGAAACCCCACTATTGACCACAACATGGATGAACCCAGGACACATTTACCAAATGAAATAAACCAGATGCAGAATGAAAGTGTGCTGCACTATCTCCCTTTGGATGAGGAAATTGTGACTTTGAATAACTTTTAAAATAATTGTATATGTTTTTTCCTTTCTCATAAAATTGTGCATATTAGTATTATTGACAGATCAACACTTATTCTACAATATGTTATTTATCTGATATACACTGTGCGATGCTCTCCATGATTTACTGTCAATTTCCTATGGATGCTGTATTAAGCCATTATAAAGGTAGTAGCTTAAAATTATATGTTTCTTATTGTATAATTTTAATAGTCAGAATTTTTCAATGAGCCTCAATATGTTAATGTCATGATGCAAATGATGTTGTTTCATTCTGGAAGCGTCATGAGAGAATTTCTTGCCATGTACTGTCAGCTCCTAGAAGCCACAATGAATCATTGACACATTAGCTGTGATCCTATCACTGCCAGTCCTCAGCCTCTGATTACCAGGATCCCATTCCTACTCATTCTGTCACTGCCTCTGTCTTGTAAGCACCTTGGTACTTCAATGCGTCTACACAGATAATCCATGAAAGCATCTCTAGCTCAAACCCCTTAAATATCAATTCCAATTTCCTATATTGCCTTTTTGTCAATTCCTAACAAGTTCACTGGTTCTGAAATTGATTTTCAGTCATATTTGAAGAGAGTCTAACAATATACATTCATTTTCACCAAATATGTAATCTCATATCATTTTAAACAATTTCCACCCATTGCAGCTGAGAAAGTAGTGATCCACTGTATTTAATCACATCAAAAGTCACAATATTATTACATTGGTATTTATACGTATTTTGTGAAAATCTGAGTATAATTCATTCTGGTAAAAATGAATTTCTTTCCATCAATAGACCTGGAGAAATAGAAAAACAAAGTTATGCACTTTCAGTTTACAGTGCTGGGATGCCAACCATTTTTCACATGCCTTTTATTTGGCACTGCAAATTTTATGTCAGTCATTGGTGTTTTTTCCAGTGAATTCATATAAATAACAATAGCCTTTACCTACAACAATCCCACAGTCCAGAAAATGTTACAATGCCAAAGGTAAAATGGGTTTTCCTGAAGTCTTGATGTAGGTTTTCTTGTAGCTAAAAACATTATATAGCAAAATTGGCCAAACAAGAGATTATCTCTTGTACTGATCCTTAAAGAGTGGTTCATACAGTAACACGTTTGGCAAAATTTGGCAGCTAGGAACACACAATCTTGACAGTGCATGAAGCAAGGACAGAACAGGACTGTAGCGTGTGGGTTGGATTCTTCTTGGGCTTGTTATTTGGTGCTGTAGGCAATGTGAGATTGGGGTGCACTACCACCTGGTCCACCTGTGAGTCTCACTCCTGTGGGGCACACAGAGGACCCAAAGCTGGAGCAACCTGTGAGCCCACTTTGGGAGTCAAAACCCTGCAGTTTTGTTTTTATATATATTCTGAAATGGTGTTTATCCTCCTGGGGAGGTTGTTTAAAGAAAGCTTTGACTTCATATCTCTGTTTTGTAAAGCTCAGAACTCGATTTAAAGCTCAGAATCTGGATGAAAAAGAATTCAGAATGAATTAAGAAAAAGAGGTCTCCAGCACTGGAGTGAAAATCAGTAAGAAAAGAAAAGAAAAGAAAAGAAAAAAGAAAAGAAAAAGAAAGAAAAGAAGAGAAGAGAAAAGAAAAAAAGAAAAGAAAAAAGAAAAGAAGAGAAAAGAAAAGAAAAGAAAAAAGAAAAGAAAAGAAAAGAAAAGAAAAAAAGAAAAAAGAAAAGAAGAGAAGAGAAAAGAAAAGAAAAAAAAGAAAAAAGAAAAGAAAAGAAAGCAAACAAAGGAACTGCACTCAGGGTGTTGTCCTGGTGACTAAAAACTTGCCTTGCAACCTCCATGATCCCATACGAGCATTGATTCCAGCCCCAGCTTCTCCACTTCCCCTCCAGCTCTCTGCTTGTGGCCTGGGAAAGCTGTAGCAGATGCCACAGGCCCTTGGGACCCTGAACCAACCTGGGAGACCCAGAAAAAGCACATGGCTCCTGGCTGTGGGTCGGCTCAGCTCTGATCCATTGAGGCCACTTGGGGAGTGAACCAGCAGATAAAAAGATCATCTTTCTCTCTGTCTTTCCTTTTCTCTGTAGACCTGACTTTCCAATAAAATTAAATAGATACTAAAAATGAGTGAACAGGGAAGATGTTTGATGCTTACAGGGCAGATTGGGAAGTATACAAACAAGAGGGAAACAGAATTCAACCACAGAGGGTGTCCTTGGGAAAATAATTAAACAGTAAAACTCTAAAGAAAGAATTGCTAATCATACATGGTCTAATCCTCTACCTGCAAGCACCAGCATGCCACATGTGAATACCAGTTCATGTCCCTGCTGCTCCACTTCTGATCCAGCTCCCTGCTTATGGCCTGGAAAACAATAGAGCATGGTCCAAGCCTTTGGGCCCCTGAACAAGTGTGGGAAATCTGTAAGAGGCTCCTGGTTCCTGGCTTTGGATTGCCTCAGGTCTGGCTATTGCAGCCATTTAGAGAGTGAACCACCAGATGGAAGAGCTTTCTCTCTTTGTGTCTCCTTCTCTCTGCAAATCTGCCTTTCAAAAAATGACAAAATAAGCCTTTTAAAGAAACATATTTGCCTATTAAGCCAAATTGTATATGTTATCTCTTTACACACAAAACAGAACATCACTTTTGAAAGGAAATTATTGATTTACTGTTGTTATTTTTTATTTTTATGTATTTATTTGAGAAGCAGACACATTGGGGGAGGTGTAGGAAGAATGATACACAGAAGTAGAGACAGATCTATCCACTGATTCACTTCCCAGTGTTTACAACAGTCATATCTGGCCCAGACTAGTGTCAGGAACCTGGAACTGAATAAAGGTCTCCCATGTATGGCACAGACCCAAATGCATCGGCCATTACTGACTCTTAAGGCATACATTAGAAAGAAGCTGGAATTAAAAGTAGATTTAAACTCAGGCACTCTCACATGGAATGAGGGCATTCCAAACAGTCTTTAACACTCTACCTTGGCTTGCTATTTGAAATTTTCTGACCTTATTAACAATTCCATGTAACTTACCAGTGTTTTTTTCTTACTCAGCTATAACCGGCTAACCATACTATAAGATGTGAATGAGATGCAATGGTTAAAAGCAAGTAAGAAACTCAGAATATCAAATTCTACTTACACCTGTTGAATCAGAATGCAGGCACTAATACATATGATTTCTATGTATACATGCTCGCCACAAATTGACACATTTAGAGTTGATAGAGAATGCCTCACAAAGGAAATTAAACAACTGGGAAAATGGTAATTATTTCTCTTTTCAAGGGTAAGATCTTTGAGACTTGCAAGTCCTTGGAGAGCAACTGTCTCTATGGTGTTCAGTGTCTGGCAGATCTAAACCTCCGACAAACCTACATAGCAGGGCAGAGTTACTCAGGTGACTGTGAGCTGGGAGGAGGCTTGCTGTGCTGAGCCTGGGAAAACACAAACTGAACACCTGGAGATGCTGACCTGTAATGCTGATCAGCTTCAAAAGGGACTCTGAGACGAGGTCTAGGCCCTGACCTCTGACAACTGGGATGCTAGAAAAGGGGTAACTATGGCTCCTGAAGGCTGGATCAGACAAGCTATTCTCCTCTAAGTAAAAGACAGCAAGTGGAAATTAAAATTGGACTTTGAGGTTTCAAGTTTATTACAGGTGAGTGTGCTTATTCCACATTTATAATTTGAGGCTATTAGGAACAAAGAAATCTTTGAAATTTCACAGAAATATTCTTCAATAACCTCATTTATTCAGTTACACATCAAACTTGTTTGAAACCCTTGGCCACTTCAGCAGTGTCACAGGGGAGACAGAGAAGCAGATACCATCACTTGCTTATAGTGCTGCTTAGAGTCAAAAGGTGCAGTTGGGATTTAGTGTTCTGAGCAGGCATGGGAAGGTACAATTAGCTACAATGGATTGGAGAATATTGCCTTGATTACCTCAGCTTAAAATGGAATTTAAAAGAATATAAGTGTTTACTAGGCAACAAGGAGAACAATGCTTGTAAGAAAATCACAGACTGGGGCTAGAGCAGTAGCTTAGCACCTTTTCCTCCACCTGTGGTGCTGCAGTGGGTGCCGGTTCTAGTCCTGGCTGATCCACTTCCAATACAGGCTCCTGCTTATGGCCAGAGAAAGTAATGGAAGGTGACCTAAGTCCCTGGGCCCCTATACCCACACAGGAGACCAGAAAGATGCTCCTGACACGTGGTTCCTGGCTTCAGGATGACTCAGCTTTGACTGTTGTAGCCATGAGGAAGTGAACCAGTAGCTTGGCGATTTCTCTCTCTCTCATTGCTACTGCACCTTTTAAATAAAAACAAATAAAACCTAAAAAATAATATCACAAACAGGATTCACTCAGAAGCAGTGAGTCACTGTGACATATCCCATGATTTGTAAGGAAAAAAACCTGTTCTTTGTAGCATAAGAATTTTATAGGAATAAAAGATGGGAAAGACAGTATGCATTTGTGTACTATATCCTAAGTCCATTTAGCGAATGTTTGTTATCTCTGCTGAAAGTGGATCAGCTGATTTCTAATCTGTTGTATTTTGTCATTGACCAGAGGCAATGGCAGTAGGAAACCACTCCATAGTAACCAAGTTCATCAGGAATAAGTATTATATTCCATTTCTAAGCACTCAAGTGTGAAAATAATTTTTCCATGTATTGATAAAAGTCTTCAAAATAGCATATAAAAATCTTATACTGAGCATTATTAATTCCAGTTCTAGCATATTGTAGTATAGTGGATTTCCAGTGTTTTTAAGTCTAGTTTAATTTTACAAACAAAATCTGAATCTGCGTTATTTGTTGTATGATATTCTATGGACTGCAATAATTAAATATAAAATTATGTCCATATTTTCATCTATTAATACTAAACTCATTATATATGAAGCTATCTTTAGACAGGATTTTGACTTCATGAAATATTTCCATGAAAACTTAATCATGTGTGCATTAGCCATTTTCCCAAACCTTAAATGATTGTTTTATTTTGCTAATTGTTTTTACATTAATACTTACTAAATCCAGGTCTCTAAACATCATTCTCAGAGATTCTGATTCATTAAATCTGGGATAGAAGTTGGAGATAAAGAGAGAGAGAGAGAGAGAGAGAGAAAGAAAGAGAATATCTTCCATGTGCTGGTTTGCTCCCCAAATGTCCGTAAAGGCCAAAGTTGAGCCAATCTGCATCCAGGAACCAGGAGCTTCTTCAAGGAGAGCAAGGTCTTGAGCCACTCTTCACTGTTTCCCCAGACCATAAGCAAGGAGGTGGATTGGAAATGGAGCATCTGAGGCACAAACTGGCTCCCATTGCGGTGCTAGCACTTCCTCCTGAGGATTAGTATAGTAGGCCACCAAGCTGGCCCTACGTGTTTACATATTTAGATTTTTATGTTTACTTTTTCACAAATATTATAACTACCTCAGTGATTCTGATGATCAAAAATATTGGGAAATCTCTGGATAAATGCAAACTGCTTAATGCTGTCCTCCATTGCCCTGCCAACCCACAAGCAGTATGGAAAGTGGATCATCCACATAGGGTCCACCAATAAGTTGTTTAACATAAATTAGCTATATTTGAAAATAAAATTTAACAAATACTGCACTGAACAAATTCTCCTTAAAAAAGACCCTGAGTTAATTGGTCATATGTTTGAGTGAAAAGAAAGTATCATCTTCAAAATGAATAACAAGAAAACATATCCAGGAACTGTGATTTTTTTTTTTCTTTTCCCTTCAGAAATCAAACAGAGGATGACAGTAGGAAACCATTCCATAGTAACCAAGTTCATCCTGGCTGGGCTCTCAGAACAGCCAGAGCTCCAGCTGCCCCTCTTCCTCCTCTTCCTAGGAATCTACTTGGTCACCATGGTCGGCAACCTGGGCATGATCATACTGATTGGGCTCAGCTCTCACCTGCACACTCCCATGTACTATTTGCTCAGCAGTCTGTCCTTCATTGATTTTTGTCAATCCACGATAATTATCCCTAAAATGCTGGTCAATTTCGTGGCAGAAAAAAACATCATCTCCTATCCGGAATGCATGATCCAGCTGTACTTCTTCATTATTCTTGCTATAGCGGAGTGTTACATGCTGGCTGCAATGGCATATGATCGCTATGTTGCCATCTGTAGGCCATTGCTTTACAATATGGTCATGTCTTATGAAGTCTGTGTCTGGCTCATAGTTGCAGTGTACATCGTGAGTTTGGTTGGTGCCACGGCACATACTGTTTGCATGCTAAGGGTGTTTTTCTGTAAGGCTAATATAATCGATCATTACTTCTGTGATCTTTTCCCACTACTGAGACTTTCCTGTTCCAGTACTTACATCAATGAGATCGTACTTTTGTGCTTCAGCACATTCAACATCCTTGTCCCAGTACTGATCATCCTCAGTTCTTACAGCTTCATCATTCACAGCATCCTGGGCATCCGTTCCACTAAGGGTAGGTCCAAGGCCTTCAGCACTTGCAGCTCTCATTTCCTAGCTGTTGGCTTGTTCTTTGGTTCTCTAGCATTTATGTACCTACAGCCATCATCTGGCAACGACCTTGGCCAAAACAAAGTGTCTTCTGTGATTTATACCATTATTGTACCCATGTTGAATCCTCTTATCTACAGTTTGAGAAATAAAGATGTTAAGGTTGCCCTTAACAAGGTACTTGGAAGTAATTTTTTATGACAATATTTTTAAATCTAATTTTAGACAATGTTTTTGTAAGGAGCATGACACAAATAGTAATGTACATACATGAGTAATACTATTGTAGCTCATATTAGACTATTTAAAGTAAAAATACAAGGGTAGAATTGGAATTATAGGATTAGTCTCATGATTGCAGCACCATTTATCAGGTGTTACAGAAGAAAACATGCTTAAAATGTGAAAAGCTGGAATATGCATGATCATGTTTCATTTGCATACAATACGGGAAATTAAGGAAATAATATTTTAAATAAATAGAAAAAAGGCAGTCATTGCATTTTGTTATTTAGAATATTTTTTCTATCTGATCTAATTTCATAAAGGCTCTAGCAAGCTTTCCTCAAAGTCTAATCTCTGCAAATATTCTTGAAGAATACAATGCATACAAAATTCAACTCCTAATTACTAGTAACTATAGAACTAAGTTAGTGAATATGGGAGGAAATTATGAGTGATAAAACACTTCTGATTTATAAGAAGATATCACTATAACAATAAATAAACAGGTATAGATATACTATACATTGTGTGTTCTGGATATATTTGTGAACATTCCATGGTCTAAAATTATGGTACTTTGCTATTACCTTAACTTTCCTGACATTTGCATGCATACATTCCCCTATTGAAAAGAAATGTAGCATCATAATGTATATGAAAAATTCAAACCTAGTATTAACAATGTGTTGCTATTGCATTCATGTGGGATAGTGACTCATGTTGAAAAACTAAAAAGGGGAAATCATGTTCTCAGTAATAACAGCCTGTTCATTTGCTTCCAAACCAACTCTACGTTTTTGGGGAAATGATTGTCTCTTTCCTGGAAGAAAAGGATGTGTCTAACTAATGCGTTACTCTGTTCACACTTGCTTAGTTAAGCTCGAATTGATGCTGTTAGGAATAGAGGTAGAAAATGTATGTCTTTCTTTCTCGGAGATAACCAATCCCATCAACAAGCTTTCATAGATCTTGATGGGGTCCGTTGGTGCCTCAGCTCCACTTCTTGTCTTATTGGTGCTGGAAGCACTTTGATTTTCGTTCCCCTTTACTCTTGTCTCGCTGGACTTTACTCTGACCTTTCCTGTGACTCTTGGAGGCCAGATATGTCAGACACTCTTAGCCTCACAGATTTTGAAAAAAGTGGCTGTAAGAGAACAAATGTGGATACCTCCAAGTAGTATCATTATCTTCAAGTTCATCTCTGTTAATCCTGTGCCAAGAACAGAGAACAGGGCCACTTGTTCTTTAACCCATCGTAAGTATTCATATCTGGGCTTATTGCATTTTGAAAAGTCAATGTCTCCTGAACATGCTTAAACATGTCTTAATTAGTCATCAGATTACCTTCAAAAATATAACATGGGTATCCTAGGGCAATGCCACTATTTTTCTTATTCTGGAAATGCAAACTTATGAATGAGAGAGGGACAGAGGAGCTCAATCACCCCTTGAAAACTAGACGAAGCTCCCTCCTTGGATATCAATGGACTAATCAGTCATTAACTCCATGCTTATGTGAAACAAAGAGTTATATATGTCAATTATTTTATAATTAGTCATCAAGTAAACAGCATGCAGTATGTTTTATTCTTAGCTATTGATGACAAATTTGAGTTTTTTGGTTTCAAAGCATTCATTATTGCATTAAAGCTGTTAACATGTTTAGAGCAGTCTAAAAACATTTGACTCATGCCTAGTGATTGTAAGAACTGGTGGAAGAAAACATCAGTAATGTTTGATATTTACCAGATAGATTTCAAACGACAGAGATCTGTCATTTGTACTAGCACAAATGAGACATAAAGTACAAATAAGTAAGACTTACTAATAACCATTAAAGAAGAAAACATAATCCAATGTAGAAAAAGTTGAAAAGAGCATGCTGTAGCATAGCACTAGGTATTGTGGTAAACCTGGATCACATCTCCAATGCCAGCACTGGATTCGATTTCTCAATGAAAATAGTTCATTAAGTATCACTAATAGTAACAGCATCAGACTTCAGACCTAGCCATATGTACCTTCTGTGTTATATACGATGGAGTTTGAGAATCCGTTGTACACTTGCCCACACTGGTGTGCATGTGTGTGCCCATGTACACGCACACACACACACACACACACACACACACACACACACACACACAGATGATTCAGAACTGGAACAGAGGTTCATTAAATGCACAGGTTCCTTTTACACTGATGCTTTCCTGGTTGCCAAATACAGCTGTCAACTTTCAATGTTAACTTATGGTTTCTGATGATTTCTGATTCCACCACTCAGCCACGAGACAGAAATATTTGGAAGTGGAAAGTGTTCTTTCCCTTAGAGAACTCACTTCTACTTATCTTCCTTTTGGAACAAACTCAAACACACAAACATAGCTGTAAAAGGGGTTTAAGGAAAATCATAATCATCCAAATGGTGTGTGCCAAACTAGGAGTCAACATGTTCATTACTGAAGCAAAAACGCATAATGAAGACTAGAAACAAGGATAATTTTGTTCTGCAATTCCTGATATTAACTAGAAATCAGAGTTGATAGCATGTTGGGATTGTCTCTAGAACTTAACATTTGGATTTAGCATTGTATGTAGGAATAATAATACCATTAAGTGTGATTAAATTAAAATGTTTGGTGTACAATTAAAATACTGATTTGTTAATAGTTAATTAAGATCTATAAAATGCTGTGCTAAGTGGGACAGCTTTTTTTCTATTTTAGTTCTGAGTTCATATTATACCCATACCTTCATTCATGCTAATTCCACGTTTATGACTCCATTCTGTGCTTTACAATTTATATCCTTTCAACAACAAATAAACATGTTTAATTCTTACTCAATTTCAAAACAATCAGATAAGCTGCTAATTCAGCACAAATACTACACATCCTAATGATGATGCGTTCTCTGGTATTGTCCATGGTGTAATAATGCAATTGGGTATTATTTCTATAGTAATTGTCATAATTTTCAGGAATAAGTTGGTTGGAGTTGTACATTTAAGTTTTAATACATTGTAATCATTTATAAGTGATGTGTTCTCTGATACTATCCATGGTTAATAATTATCTTTATTTTGAAGGATAATTAGGCTTTGACTTGTACATTTAAGTTTTAATATATTATAATTATCTGAAAGTGGTGTTTATCCATGGCACAAGAGGTATTCTGTTGAACCTGGAGCCATGCTTCAAAGGTTAAATCTTCACCTTGCAAACATCAGCATCCCATATGGTGATGGTTTATGTCCCTGTTTCTCCACTTCCAGTCCAGCTCCCTGCTTGTGGCCTGGGAAGGCTGCAGAGGATGACTCAAAGCTTTGGGACCCTGCACCCACGTGGGAGACCTGGAAGAAGCTCTTTAAGCCTGGATCTTGGCTTTGCATCAGCCCAGTTCGGGCCATGGTGTCCATTTGGGGAGTGAACCAGCAGATAGAAGATTGTTTTCTGTTTCTTCTCTCTATAAATATGACCTGCCTTTACAATAAAAATAAATAAATATTTAAAAAGGGTTAACCTGGGCCCAGCATGATAGCGCAGTGGTTCAAGTCCTCGCCTTGAATGTACCAGGATCCCATATGGGCACTGGTTTTAATCCTGGTGGTCCCATTTTCCATCCAGCTCCCTGCCTGTGGCCTGAGAAAGCAGTATAGGATGGCCCAAAATTTTGGGACACTGAACCCCTAATGGGAGACCCAGAAGAAGGTCCTGGCTCCTGGTTTCAGATTGGCGCAGCACCGGCAGTTGCGGCCGTTTGGGGAGTGAATCAACAGACGGAAAATCTTCCTCTCTGTCTCTCCTCCTCTCTACATGCATATCTGCCTTTCCAACACAAATAAATAAATCTTTAAAAAAATGAAAATAAAAACCTTTTACTAAGGTTTTACGCTTTCTTGTGAGTTATCAAATAGTCTCAAAAAGCAAGCCCTATATCTAAAAATTTAAATCATTTCACACTAAATTAAATTAGAATTTTTTGTATTGCAAAGAATATTGAATTCAACCATCAGATACACATTTTCTTCCAAATGAGCACTTTGATTTATATATTAGAAAAAATATTTCTTTGACATATGTTGTCTTGTTGCTCAGCATTTCTATTTAATTTCTAAAAAGAAAAATCCATCATTTCTTCATGTTTGGCTTTTTAGGAGCTCCATGCTTTTGTGACATATTTGCAATAGTCTAAGTTGAACTTTATTCAGTCTCTATGTTAAAATACTGCAAAAATTACTCTTTTAAGAATACTGTAATACAATTAGTGGAGAACAATGAGATTTAAGTCTCTGAAATCAATGTACATTGGTACAAGAATTCGCTTTAGACAATTCCTTTAGCGTATTTTCTTAAATCTTCATGAAGTTTAATTTTTTTAAATGTCTAAAGTCAAATTTATTAGAGCTCATTCATATGACATAACATTAAGAATTCCAAAACGCACATGGGGAATAAATGTAATGAAAAAAAACTGTATGGGTTATATGTTTTTCTATACAAAACCCCCTGAGGCATATATTTCTACAATAGTTTTAATTTCATTTCCAGGCAAATTCTTGAATGCTCATTTACTAAACACTTGGGAACCAAAGAAGAAGGAAGGATTTTCTAATTGCTCCTTTGAGTTAATACTTGTGGGAAATCATTGTTGTTCTGAAACAGACCCTTCTGATCTCTGTGTAGAACATAAGACGAAAGTAGCAACGAACCCTTGCAAAGCATCTTTGTGCAAGGAAATGAGCTCCACCAGACATCAAGGTGAGTGACTCAGAGGTGTCACCAAGAAGACTTGCTCCTCACATCATCAGATAGACGTTCCTGCCAGAACAATTGAGAAGAGAAAATGGAACTTTTGAGGGAGGAGGAGGGGTATGTCTGAATTTCACCCCGTCTTTATAAACTTCATTTCTCCTACTTTAAACTCTGTTCTAATGCACAGATGTTTCTGTGTCTCTACTCGTCTTCAGTGTAAGACCCAGACTCTCTGGTTAGCACAGGGCCCCTGAGTATTTCCGTGTCTTCAGTGTAAGACCTAGACTCTCTGGTCAGCACAGGGCCCCTGGATATTTCCGTGTCCCCTGATGCACAGAACTGTGACAAGCGCTCCATTGTGTTTTTAAACGGATTTTAGCTCGGGCTGTGTTAGGGAATTTTCTGTCTGTGTTAACATATCTCAAAGTTTCTCTCAACAATTTTTTTTAAAATTTCATTTTATGACACAGTTTCATTGAAAACATATGCGTTGATATTTAAGGACTTCAGCTACAAAAATAGAATTTCATATAATAATGATCTTGAAGGGCCAAATAAGAAGTGTGTGAGTTAAAACACATCACCCATCAAATGTTTGAGAAATTGCCAACTCATATAATACATATAGTATATAAAAGAAAAAAAGCAGTCCTCTTTCTTGTCAGTTCAATGGAAATATTAGTTTGATCTGTAGTGTAATGGAAATTAGTATTAGTATGGGAAGTGAATATTCTGTTGTAAATCTATGTTATGTGAATGCACAAAACATGTAGATTTACAACAGAACAGCATCAGGATATTCATCATTATGGGACTGAAAATTTTATGTTTTTATTTTATTTACTTCAAAGATTGATCTCTAAATTTTTATTAGAAAGTCGATGTTACAGTGAGAGGTAGAGACACAGAAAAAAGATCGGCCACTGGTTCACACCCCAAGTGGCCGCGGTGATTGGATCTGAATCAATCTGAGAAGCCAGGAGCTTTTTTGGGTTTCCAATGAGGGAACAGGGTCCAAGGCTTTGGGTGGTGTTCTACTGCTTTCCCTGGCCACAGGCAGGAAGCTAAGGGAACTGGAGCAGTTGGTGCCCATATGAAATCCTGGTGCAGCAAAACGAGGATATAGCCACTAGGCTATCCTGCCGGACCCAGGATTGAAATAGATTACAATGAAAATAACACTTGTAATTGTTGAGTTCTTTACAAAATTTAGGAACAATGCATAAAATAATTTTCATATGAGACAGAAACCCTTTTTTTTCCAGAGATTTCAACCCTGAAGCAATTCTTTCAAGTTCACTCAGATATGATTTGCATTGATATTTGAAGCTAGAGTGCATATTCTAAGAGTTCACTAAAATTTTGAACCTTGAAATATTATAATTACAAGAAATATTAAAATGATGTAATTCAATCATTCAATCAGGTCCATGTCTGAGCAGTATAATAAATGGCCTTACAAAAACATTTCAGGAAATTAGATAAACAAGCTGGGTTAGACTGTTGAAATTATCTTTTTATTCTTCAAATTTATTTATTTTTATTGGAAAGTCAGATTTACATAGAGAAGGAGAGCCAGAAAGATCTCCAATCCACTCATTCACTCCCTAAGTGGCCACCATGGTGATAGGAGCCAGAAGATTTTATGATGTCTTCCACACAGGTGTAGGGTCCCAACATTTTGGGCTATCCTCCACTGCCCTGCTACCCCACAAACAAGGAGCTGCATGAGGCGTGAGGCAGCAAAGACACAAACCCACACTGATATGGGATCACAACACATCCTGCGCAAGCATTTTAGCCACCTGGCTGTCACACCAGGTCTTCTTGAACAAAATGTATCTCTTCATGGTTTCAGTGAATTAGCTTCACTTCATGAACCTGAAAACATATACTGTGAGCACTTTGTAAAAGATTTATTTATTTGAAAACCAGTTACCAAAAGAAGAAAGGAGAAAAACACATATCTTCAATCAACTGGTTCATCCCACAATGACTGCAAATGCCAGAACGTGGCCAAGCCAAAGCCAGCACCTAAATGTTATTTTTGGACTCTCCCTCATGGGTGACAAGGATTCGTATACTTGGGCCATCTTCTGCTTGTTTGCCCAGACCACTCAGTGGGAGATAGATTGGAGGTTGAGCAGTTGTGGCTAAGACCAGTGTTGCTCAGGGATGCTGGCACTGTAGACAGTTGGTTAGCCCAAATATGACACACCGCAGGATCTAAAACGCTTCTCAAATAGAACAGTAAGTAGATGTCTGAATACAAAAATTATGTGCCATGTGTATCTCTACTTCACTTGCCGACTACATCCCATTACTTCAGTCATTTTTCAAATGACAAAATGTCTAGACAACTTTCTAAAATTTCATGGTTTTCAAAATCTCATAGAAAATATTATGTGCAAACTGAAAAGATTCATCTTGTGCCAGTGTTTGTCACAAATATTAAGCTTCCACCTACAGTGCTGGAATCTTATATAGGGTCTGGTTTGAGTTCCAGCTGCTCCACTGTCAGGCTAACTTCCTTCTAATGAGTCACGGAAAACATTTTACTTTGTTCCTTGTACCCAACTAGGAGAATCTGTAGAAACTTATGATTCAGTCTCCAGGCTGGCAACACCCTGGTTGTTGTGACCAATTCAGGAGAACCAGGAATGGAAGGTACCCTCTCTTTCTCTTTGCCTCTCTATCTCTCGATAACTTTGCCCCTCAAATAAATGGAATATCAGTAAATTAGAGAATACTGATCCTTTCTTTTTTTATTATTTCATTTTATAATACAGTTTCGTAGGCTCTGGGATTTCCCCCAACCCCTCCCAAACCCTCCATATGGTTACCATAGTACAGTTCATAACCAATCATGATTCTTTCATTACATGCATGGACCATGCAGAGTCCAGCATCTTGTTTTCTGGATAAATGCAACAGTTTCATTGGGAGACCATCGTTGGTCTGAAAGTAAGGCTGGCAGCATATCATCCCCTCCAATGAAAAGCCACTACACAACTTCAACAACAGGAAGAAATGTGGAAATTTACACCATGATGAAGTTAATTGACATGGTATTGAGTGACCAATATGTTATAAAATGCAAGTTTTTAACCACATCTTGTAACTACTTCATTGACATCTCAACTTTAGTTTATGCACTTTTGGCTGCTATAAACCTTGAAATGATTATAAGGTACTATTCAGCTGTCTCGTGTCTATTTTCAGTTTTATATTTAGCAGCTTACAGGAGAATACTAATTCAGTTAATGTTAGTTTTGACTATGATTTGCTGTCAGAGTCCATTTGCTCTGAAAAGGCAAACTAGTGATATTTTGTTTTCTTGAATCATATTATACTGTTGAGTGGTATTAAATTTATAGTGTGATTTCTAACTATATTTTAGATTTCCTCTAGCAATCTATGTAACAATCATTTTAAAATGAATCTTATTTATCACATATAATTTTAAAATATGATCTGTATAGGAAAAACCTAGTGTGTATCAATCCTCTTTTGTTTTGGGAACAGAAAATGTTTTCTCAATTCAGATATCAAATGTAATTTACTTAAAACAATCACAGTTTGTGTCATTGGACAATTGGTAAACCATAACCATTATGACATTATGTTACTTCTCTGCCTTTTTTCAAATTAAGGTGAGAGTAGCTAGCCATTAATTCATGAAAAATCTTTATTTTTTTTAGATTTATTTTATATTTCATTGGAAAGTCAGAATTATGGAAAGAAGGAGAGGCAGGGAAATTCACTCCCCAAGGG
Organism: Ochotona curzoniae; assembly: GCF_017591425.1. NCBI lineage: Eukaryota > Metazoa > Chordata > Mammalia > Lagomorpha > Ochotonidae > Ochotona > Ochotona curzoniae. Next base: position 1,627,703 of record NW_024465573.1, on the reverse strand, counting down.
CAGCAAATGCCAGAGCTGCTTCCATATAAGGCCAGGAGCCAGGAGCTTCTTCCGGGTCTCCCAGATGGGTGCAGAGTTCCAACGCTTTGTGTTGTCCTCTACTGCTTTCCAGGCCACAAGCAGGGAGCTGGATGTGAAGCAGGGCTATCAGGATTAGAAGCAGAGCCTATATGGGATCCCAGCATGTTCACAGCAAGGACTTTTGCCATTAGGCTACCATGTTGGACTCCATGAAAAAAAAATCTTTTACATTACATTTAATGCTATCCAGAAGTTGTTATGGCTCTTCGTTGTGGAGTTACAGGTCTGCATGAAGAAACTTATGTACGAAGCAGCCATATCGAGCGGAAAAGAATTGAGAGCTACCTGATCCTTCACCTGTTTTCAGATGGAAATCTAGTAAGAAAAAACATCTGGGACTATAGTAAGTACTATTTGTGAACCATGTGCCAAAAAATATTGCCTACCTTTCTTTTTTGAGTAAATCAAAATCTTAATCAACAAAATGTTTGATATGGACATAGGACATTTAGCACACTTATAGGAAAAGCAAAGACTGCCCTGAAAACTGTAGTTAGCTCTGACAGGCAACACTTTACAAACATTTGTGCTTTCTTTTAAAATGTCATGAATTATCTTTCCTTTAATGTCCTTTCTATCACTCCTCTGCTTTTCTCTCTGAATCAGCTTTCCCAGATTATCAGGACTTTAAGAGATTCTTGCATTGAGTCTTTCTTGCAATGCAAAATAAAAAAAGCAAATGATATCCACAGTGTCTCTCTCTCTCTTCTGCATATTCCATCATGTCATACAAATGCAGGTATGCATGTGTTTCCACACACATAAAATAAAATATGCCATCATATCACTTTTAGATCAACACAGTGCAGGCAGGAAAATGAATTCTGGAAACCAGTCCATCGTGACCGAGTTCATCCTGGCTGGACTAACAGAGAAAGAAGAGCTCCAGCTGCCCCTCTTCCTCCTCTTCCTAGGAATCTACTCAGTCACTGTGGTCGGCAACCTGGGCATGATCATACTGATTGCACTCAGCTCTCACCTGCACACTCCCATGTACTATTTCCTCGGCAGTCTGTCCTTCATTGACCTCTGCCAATCCACTGTCATTACCCCCAAAATGCTGGTCAACTTTGTGACAGAGAGAAACATCATCTCCTATCCAGAATGCATGATTCAGCTGTACTTCTTCCTGGTTTTTGCCATTGCAGAGTGTCATATGTTAGCTGTAATGGCATATGACAGATATGTTGCCATCTGTAGCCCTTTACGTTACCATGCTGTCATGTCTTATAGCCTCTGCTTAAAACTCACAATGGGAGTTTATGTTTTGGGCATCCTAGGATCTACAATTCATACAGGTTTTATGGTGAGACTCTTTTTGTGCAAGAGAAGCGTAATTAACCATTATTTCTGTGATCTTCTCCCACTGTTGGAACTATCCTGCTCTAGTAATTACATCAATGAGTTGCTAGTGCTATGCTTAAGTGCATTTAATATACTGTTTCCTGCCTTAACCATCGCTGCCTCCTACATCCTGATCATTGCCAATGTTCTCCGCATTCCCTCCACTGAGGGTAGGTCCAAAGCCTTCAGCACCTGCAGTTCTCACATCTGTGCTGTTGCTGTCTTCTTTGGATCTGCAGCTTTCATGTACTTGCAGCCATCATCTGTCAGCTCCATGGACCAAGGCAAAGTGTCCTCTGTGTTTTATACAATTGCTGTGCCCATGCTGAACCCTCTCATCTACAGCCTGAGGAACAGGGATGTCAAATTGGCACTGAAGAAACTCCTCTGCAAGAAAGCACGTTCATGAAAAGAATCAACAACACTGCAGAAGAGGGCATGTGACTTGAGTAGATAGGTAGTTAATTAGGTTTTCTTTTTCAAAGTTTCGAAATCTTAGTAATGCCTCTCTATGTGATATATCCGTAATTTGTCCTTTAGACTTGCATTTGCAATTATGGTGTCATGACTATGTCTAGATAAACAAAAATAATGAAATCCAGAGATGTTTTGGCCATAAAGGAACTCTGGAATTGAAAAAAAAGAAAGAAAAACAGGAAGAACAATATTAGAATGATAGTTGTAACACACATTCATTATTTAGATTTTATGAAATATGAAGCAATTTGGCTCAAATTTAAATAAATTAATTTATTTGTCCTTTGTAACATTCCTTCACAAAGAAATTAAAATTATTTTCAGGTTAAAATAAAAAACAACTGAACCTTATTCATTTGAGTAACTAAGTGATTGAGGCTAGAGTTTTGATTCTAGTAGTTTCCACATCACTGAATGTGATATTTGGCTAAAGTAACTGTGTGTATGCCTAAGGACCCTTGAGAATTCCTTTCTACACATCAAGTATCTCCATTTCCATCCATGACTCCATTATTATCTCTTAGATAATTTTCATGATATTTTCACTTGATACAATGAAAAAAATATCAAATCTGTTTTAAAGAAAAAATGGAACAAGATCATGGCCATTGTTTTACCATCTGAATCCACTTGTTTTATATCACCATGGTCTCATTGGCCCTGATGATGTCATTTCAATTTATATTTCTATTAATATAAAAAGAGGAGGCTTAGTGTTATGACTTGGCACAATTCTAAAATTACAGTATGTTGTTTTTCCATCCCGCTTTTTCTTTATTTCTTATTTTGCAATACTTTTAAAATTTTATTTCTAGTCAAAGCCTTAATGTGTCCCTGAATGAAGAGTTCAACAAATAGAAAATGGAAATACTATTGTTCAAGGGAATAGATGAACTTATAACTGTTTTTGAGGACTATACTATTGTAATAACAGGGGAAATCAGTGGAGGGGAGGGAATTTAGCGAAAGAGAGAGAGAGTAAGGGAGGGAGGGAGAGAAAGAGAAGGAAGGAAAACTATGACTTTAAATGGCACCCCAAACATTCACCTGACTTCTGTCTCATAATTGTTAGGTCAATATTCATCGTGTGACAGCTGAAAGGAATCCCAGGGACTTGCTCAGTTGGCAACCAGATGTGAAGCATATGTGAGAAAGGAGTTCTATGATTTTCTTGTGATGGAGTTTACATATGTCAAATATCAAAGCTTTCTGGCAGTGCAAAATAGAAGGCTTATCTGGCAGCCTGCTGAGGGACCTGCTCATCTTGAGCATACTTCCCAGGCCGCTCAATCAGAACGCTAGCCAGCTGGTCTTCAATGTGGCCTTGAACCCAGAGCCTGCTTTTCTCTGAATGAATCAACAAAATTCATTATGTCTCCTTCATTATAGAACGTGCTTCCTGACTCAGGCTGGCTTCCGGATAGGTTAAGAACATGTCCACATTACTAGAGTGTCTCTGTGTTCTCTCTACCTTCCATGTTTCCCAAGCTAACACTTTTAATTGGATTTTTCCTACACTGTTTAGAAGATAAGAGCACAGTATTTTGTATCATTTATCATATGTTTTATTTTTATTGTTACTGTACCAATTATTATGCCTAATTTTAATATTTATTTTTATTTATTTGAAAATAGGAGAAAATAAGAGTACACGATAGTAATACCTGGGATGAATTAGTTTAAACAACATGTGACATCTTTAGAGAATCCCAAAGTCCAGTAGCTACTGCTGTGTGAAAGACAGAAGATACTCTTTGGACCCAGGCCATCAAAGAAATTCCCTGAATCTAAAAGTGAGAGTCCTTAGCAAAAAGGCAAAGCAATAGACTCATCAAATAATTTGATTCTCGGAGTGATTCGAACATGAAACCTTAGCCAAAGCTGGTCATTTTTTAAAATGCATACTGATGGTCCCAGCACGATGGCCTAGTGTCTCAAAGTCCTCAGCTTGAATCCCAAATGTGTACCAGTTTTATTCCTGGCAGCCCCACTTTCCATCCAGCTCCCTGCTTGAGGCCTGGGAAAGCAGTCAAGGACAGCCCCAAACCTTGGAACCCTGCACCTGCATGGGAGACCTGGAAGAGGCTCCGGGATCCTGGCTTCAGATCGGCACAGCGCCAGCCGTTGCAGTCACTTGGGATGTGAAGCATCAGACAGAAGATCTTCCTCTCTGTCTTTCCTCCTTTCTTATATATCTGACTTTGTGATAAAAATAGAACATATTTCTTTAAAAATGCATACTGATGGTGTAGCAGAGATGTTATGAGATGTTATGTTTCTGACTCTACATTTTCAAGTAAGTTAATTTTGAAAAAATTAAAAAGAAACAAGGGACTGCTATTGCACTATAGTGGGTTATGCTGCGCATTGAAACGCTGACATCCCAAACAAAAGTAGCCTTTTAAAAAAAAAAGATTTATTTTATTTCTATTGCAAAGTCAGATATACAGAGAGGAGGAGAGATAGAGAGGAAGATCTTCCATCTGATGATTCACCCTCCAAGTGAGCACAATGGCCGGTGCTGTGCAGATCCGAAGCCAGGAGCCAGGAACTTCCTCCAGGTCTCCCAAGCAAGTGCAGGGTCCCAAGGTTTTGGGCCATCCTTGACTGTCTTCCCAGGCCACAGGCAGGGAGCTGGATGGAAAGTGGGACTGCTAGGATTAGAACCGGCAGCCATATGGAATTCAGACGCTTTCAAGGCGAGGACATTAGCTGCTAGGCCACCGCATCCAGCCCTAAAGGTAGCCTTTGAGTTCCAAATTCACCATTTCCTATCTAACATTCTGGTAATGCAACTTTGGGAAGCTGTAGAAGATAATCCATGTGCTTGGGCCCCTAACATCCACATAGGAGCACAGGTTGGAGTTCTGGCCCTCCAGGTTTGGAGTTAGAGCCTTTGGAGCAGTGAACCATGGACAGAAAGATCTCTTTCACCTTATTTCCCCTTCTCTGTCTCTCTCTGTAACTCTACATATCAAATAAGTATTAAAACATACAGACCCTCAGACCCAATTCAAATATGTTAGCTCAGAATATGCAAATTACTATGAGTAATCTCTACACTTGAAAGCTTCCCACTAATTGGAAAGTTTGAGAACTGGCAAAGAATCACTTCATGAGAAGCCAGGCAGCTGGGACAATAGCAATTGACATTTCTTTTTTCAGTGGGGTAATTTTGACAAATGAAAATCCTTGGAGAGCGCATGTCTCTATGGTGCTCTGTTCCTGGCAGATCTATACCTCGGCAAACCTACATAGCAAGGCAGACACTCAGGTGACTATGAGATGAGAAGAGGTTTGCTGCCCTGAGCCTGGGAAGACACCAACTGAACAACTAGAGATGCTGACCTGTGACAACTGTAGAAGCTGACCCAGGGACTCAGAGACCAAGGTCTGGGCCCTGACCTCTCACCCACAGAGGTCCCAAACCCTGGGTACCAGCAGCTCCCAACACTAGCATTAGTGCCATTCTCTTTCAAGTCAGAGACAATAAACAGAAAACAAATCGTGGCCTTCTGATCTCAGGCAAGAGAAAGGTGAGTGTGATTTTCCTAAATTTGTGATTTGAGAATATTAGGTCCAGAAGTAATCACTGTGAAAACTCAGGAAATTATCATTTTTTATGTGTTTATACTTTATTATACAGTTCCATAGTCTCAGGGATTTCCCCTTTTTCTCTCTCCCACTGATTTGCCTTATATTACTACAATAGTATAGTCTTTGAACAACAATCACAAGTCCGTCATTCCTCTGTTTAAGTGCATCCTGACATTGTAGGTATGGACAATGGTAGACAATGGTGGAAAGCCCAGCATCCTGTTGTGAAGATGTATTTATTATACATTTAGCAGTTTCACTGGGAATGCATATTTCAGTTGGAAGTAGAGGTGCATATTGCTTTGTATCTTCACTTCTTGGTATGGTAGTCTCTCTTCAAGAATTATTCAGTTAACCACAAGAATCTCTTGTTGGGTCCAGCTCCAGCAGACAGGGATTCAGAGTGCGACTCAGTGAACGAAAGAGATCTCTGTCAGCTTCTCTCACTACCTTTCTCTCTCTTTCTTTCTCTGTCTTTCTCACTCTTCCTTCACGTTTCAAGTAAATGAAAATTAATAAATGTACATCAAGAAAATACAGGCACTGAAAGAAGCCAGATTTTTCTGTGGAACGTGAGGAGATAACTGGAACTGGAAGGATAGCGTCAGTAGTCAGTGTGTTTATTTACATTGAATGTCCTAAGAATAATAGTGAAAATCACTTTTCAATGTTTTTACAAGTTGATTACCGGGCCTGGCATGGTAGCCTAGTGGCTAAAGTCCTTGGACACACCGGAATCACACCTGAATCCCATATGGGCTCCAGTTCATGTCCTGGCAGTCCCGCTTCTCATCCAGCTCCCTGCCTGTAGCCTGGGAAAGCAGTAGAGGACAACCCAAAGCCTTGGGTCCCTGCACTCATGTGGGAGACCAGGGGAAGGCTCTTGGTCCCTGGCTTCGGATTGGCTCAGCTTTAGCCATTGCTGCCACTTGGGCAGTGAACCATCAGATAGATCTTCCTTTCTGTCTCTCCTCCTATCTGTATATCTGACTTTCCAATAAAAATAAAGAAATATTTTTTAAAATCTATTACTTCTTTTTCTGAGTTTTGCTTTTTGTTTTTATGAAGAATAAGTAGCTGGCAGACACCGTGGCTCAACAAACTACTCATCCATCCACTGTGTCCAGGGGAGAATCAGGATGCCTTTCCTTCTCTCTGTCCTCCCTTCCCACTCTTTTTCTCTTTCTAATCATCTCCTTTTCAGTTTTTTTTTTTTATTTGCTAAACTCTATTGAGAAGCAAGTGGACAGACACTGAATTGAGACCTGAAGAAATAAGCAATAAAATGACTCATTTTCTGTTCCAAAGGCATTTGCAACATAATCTATGCTATTAGCATATTTTCTATCCTGAATTAATCTTAAGGTCAAAATTAAGATCATGTACTTTACAAGTGAATTTAGCAGAAGCAACAGATACAACCAAACATTGATTGCTTGTTAACACATCACATCCCAACAGTCATGTACTAAGTGGTAGAAAAATTCTGTGATGCTTGATACAAGGAAGCCTGGCATTCACCATTAAGAGAGTCATGTGACAATAAAAGTGAAGTAAAATCACAGAGCAAAAGTTTTGAATGCTTTCCTAAGTTACAACAGAAAGAGATTCGATTTTTTGTTTAAAGTATTTTTTGTATTATTTATTTTCCTAGTTCTATTAAAAAACACATTATGAAATATCAGAAAAATAGTATTACTTTAATGAAAGCAACTTCATATGTAATCTGAGACCATATAGTTTTCAAAGCTGATAGTTTTAGAAGTAGTGCAGAAACAAATCACTTAAACTATGTAATTCTCAAAGAGGTATAACAAAAATGTCCATTGCAGCTATTCAAAAGATTGAGTTCTTGCTCATAGATAAGATGCAGGAACTTTGTTTTTCAGTATAATTATGTTTATATTTTAAATTCATTATTTTCATAGCAATTCCCTATGTGATTCTGATGATGAGCTTCATTGGGAAATCCCTGAATTTAAAAAAAAAAAAAAAAAGGAAGAAGCATCATCTTTGTCCAACCTCTGCAAGTGTGTTATCAGACCCAATGCCACTGACCTCTATGAAATACATTGTTCAGATGACTCATCCAAAATGAGACATGGAAATTGAGTTTTGAGTTTGACATAAAAAGTTCTAGTTCTAGATATGCTGTGTTCTAGAAAGTAAGGTGTTTGTTCATCCTACATATCAGTGTCACACACAGATTCAAAGAGAGAGGTAGACACGGTGTGAAGGATAGGGTGTTATGATGGCCAGCTTGGTTCCGTAGAGTCTATCACTTGTTACATTTTGGTAATCATTGTCTTGTCTTTGTTCTAATATAAGGCTAAGCTTTTGCACAAATTCTAATTGATGAACATAAGTAGTTAAAGTATCCACTCAGGACTTTGATGTTTTCTTTTTATTAGATACTTTTTTATCTACTTGGATATTTCAGCCAGGAATTGGTGAAATTGAAAATATCCCTGTGTTTGGGTGACATACTGTCCTTGCAGTATTCCATAATGTAATAATGAGTAATGATAAACCCATCACTTGGTTTTTTAAAATTTCTACCAGGATTACTTAAAATTTTCAGTGTATACATCTTTATTTTGTTCTAGGTATCCCACATTACTTGATGCTAACGTGTTACTATTTTATTCTTATGTCAAATGGTTTTAAATTTTTAATTCACTCCTTAATTCACAACTTTTGGAATGAAGATATAGAAGATCTCAGGGAAAAGAGTGCAGATGAAACTCTATGCAAACGCTAACTAAAGATGATTTTGTGATAATAAGCTAATATCAGATGCAGGAGCTCTAGGCAAGACAGTGAAATTGCCAAATACAAATTGGGATATTCCATAATGACAACCACTTAAACCCAAAAGTAAGGCCAAATGAAGAAAGTAATGAGCAAATCAGAAGGCTCAATAATATGCATTGAGATTCTTCTCTCAATAGATAATGGAGCTGAAGACAAAAAGAAAACAGTGCACATGTGGAAAATCTCAATGCAATTGAGTGATTGAATTCACTTTGAGTGAATATACATGGCCAGCTTAAACAGAAAACACATCAAGATATCTTAATTTATTTACTAAAACTGATCATATACTCAACAGTGTCTTAGATAATTCAATTCTGTTCATTGATAATAGTAACTTTTAATTTTTTTAAAAAAAGTTTTTCGGAAGATCAATACTTGTTAAGTTTCGTTGATTTCAGAAATTCCATTGTGTAATGAGAACTTTAAATAGAACTGATGAAATATTTTATTGATGTTGCAGATTGAATATATCAAAACTTGCAAGTAATGTGGAATGGGGAAAGAAATTTACACTGTTGTTGATCTAGAAGTAAAAGAAACAGCACTGTGTCTGTAGGAGTATAGACAAGACCTATAAACAGTACTTGACTATCAGGATGCCAATTTTATTCAAATCCATAAATTTTAATGTATTTTTCTATCATGAATAAAGAAAACATGTGATATTTGTGTTTTTAGAACAGTGGTTTTTCTACTTTTAACTTGTTGAACACTTTATTTGGTGGGGGATTAAACCTAAGACTAGAAAATAAATAAAAAAACGTGTTATCACAAAAATTAAACTCAAAAGAAGGGAGGTTGAAAGAAGTGTTGGAGAGTTGGGCTAAAGGGATATACAATCTTAGATTTGCATATTGAGGTACATGAAATCTATTCTGTTCTCTTTCATGTAGAAAAAGAAATGTGGTTAGATTTACTTCAAAAGTTTGGGTAAAATTTTCACGTCCATTGGTAATGTATTAATTCACTCCTTTCCTCCCAGACAAATATAATAAAATAAAAGTCCACTCCTTTAGTCAAAATTGAGCCCCTGAGTATATACTTCAAAGTTTTACGAGAAAAGATTTAATGGTGCTTAACTAAGCATCAGTGCTCTTCCAATATGTTTGTCATCAGGAGGATCTAGGCTCTTTAGCATTTCCTTTGGTGTTGATGTCTGCATGTTGGTTGCGCTGTGTAATTGCTAGCACTCTGTAACTTAAGCGAATTCACAAGCCTGTGAATTGTGTGACTCTTTACTATGAAATCTTAAACTATCCCAGGTCTCCAAGTTTTCACTCAGTGTTCTTTTCGAGTTGTTTTATCATTTAGCTTTTTCACTCGTGTTGATTATTCCAGGCACATTCCCTGGCAAGGATCAGAAGCTTACATTTGCATATTAAATGTACTTCACAACTCAGGTGTATGTCACTTGGATTATCACAGTGGTAGCTGTAGCGGTTATTTGGCTACTCACAATTTGATAGAATAGAGGACCACCTCTATAATTCTGTATTTAATAAGTATGTGTCTCTTTTTTTAAAAAAGATTTATTTTTATTATTTTTTCATTGGAAAGGCGGATATACAGAGAGGAGAGACAGAGAGGAAGACCTTCCATCCGATGATTCACTCCCCAAGTGAGCGCAACGGGCCGATACTATGCCGATTCGAAGCCAGGAGCCTCTTCCGGGTCTCCCACGCGGGTGCAGGTTCCCAAAGCTTTGGGTCATCCTCGACTGCTTTCCCGGGCCACAGGCAGGGAGCTGGAAGGGAAGTGGGGCTGCCGGGATTAGAACCGGCGCCCATATGGGATCCCGGGCGTGCAAGGCGAGGACCTTTAACCACTTGCGCCACCGCGCCGGGCCCAGTATGTGTCTCTTTTTGAGTATAGCCTGATTCAAATAAAAGAAGAAAAAGGAATATATTGAAATATTAAAAGTTATATGTAAGACTAGGAAAAAGCTCCTGATTTTGGATCGGCTCAGCTCTGGCCAGTGTGGCCACTTCAGGAGTGAGTCATCATCAGATGGAGGATCTTTCTCTTTGTATCTCCTTCTTTCTCTATATCTGGCACAGGCCTGAATGAGCAGATTCAAAGCCAGGAACCAGGAACTTCCTCTGGGTCTCCTATGCAGGTCCAGGATCCCGTGGCTTTGTGTGATTCTATACTGCCTTCTCAGGACACAAGCAGGAAGCTGGAAGGGAAGTGGAACAGGCAGGTCATGATGCGGTACCCATATGGGATCCCAGTACATGCAAGACAAGGATTTAGCCCTTAAACTATCACACCTGGCCCAAAATTAACCTTCAATAAAATTTTGTGTCTCTAACTTTAGCTGATAATTACAGTTTGCTTTAAAAGTGATGTAACTTATTAGGTATGAAGACAGTAATGATTGAGATCACTTTCTAATGAATAAGTCTTTAGGTTTATTATGAGGTATATTATTTTTCTTCTAGAAAATGGTAGTCAAGGCCCAAGGAGGCAACTGCACTCTCTCACAGGCATTAACTGACACTGGATAAGGTGTCTGACACCAAGGCCTGAGCCCATACCCACCACCCATCCTGCTGTGATTAAAAATGCACAGTGGATCCTGGAATAAAACCACCTGATTAGACCAGTGCAGCTAGCATACCTGCACAATGGCTGCAGAGGAATTGCTTTAGTTGAATAACTTTTAACAACCTGAGATCTTTTTTTTTACTAAAAATCCATATTGTTTGATATATACCTAAACATACAAAATTCTAACTAAAGTCTGTGTACATGCCTGCCAGAAATCAGTCACAAGTAACTGAAGATTACTTCAGGTAGACCCAGTTTGCTCCCTCAAAGTTGTCAAAGAGCCAGTTGTATTTATTCACATCTAATTCTCTAAATATTGAATTTGTAAATTTCTGCTTAGAGTTTAAAGTAACTGAGAAATTAAAAAATACCAGACAATCAAATGTTTTCAAAGATTAGATAGTAAAAATATTTAGAGTCACTAGATTTTTTAATATCTGGAAGAATGGTTTATGAATAGTAAACAAAAGCACATATTGTTTTTAAGTATTGACAAAGGTTAAGCAACAATGTCAGGGACCAGGAGAATATTAAAAACAATCATCATAAATATGGAGTGTCAGCTGGAAAAGGTAGTACCAACATAATCTATCTGACAACTTGTTTTCTCTTCTTTCTTTAGAAACAGAAAGAAACAATGGCAGCAGGAAACCACTCCACAGTGAAGGAATTCATCCTGGCTGGGCTCTCAGAACAACCAGAGCTCCAACTGCCCCTCTTCCTCCTCTTCCTAGGAATCTACTCAGTCACTGTGGTCGGCAACCTGGGCATGATCATACTGATTGCACTCAGCTCTCACCTGCACACTCCCATGTACTATTTCCTCGGCAGTCTGTCCTTCATTGACCTCTGCCAATCCACTGTCATTATCCCTAAAATGCTGGTCAACTTTGTGGCAGAGAAAAACATCATCTCCTATCCAGAATGCATGACTCAGCTGTACTTCTTCTTGGTTTTGGCCATTTCAGAGTGTTACATGCTAGGTGCAATGGCATATGATCGCTATGTTGCCATCTGTAACCCCTTGCTTTACAATGTTACCATGTCTCATCAGGTCTGTGTATCCCTGATTCTAGGAGTGTGCACTATAGGTGTGGTTTATGCAGCAATTCACACAGGATACATGCTTAACGTTCATTTTTGCCATCTCAGTGTGATCAACCATTACTTCTGTGATCTTCTCCCACTCCTACAACTTTCCTGTTCCAGTACCTTTGTCAATGAATTACTGATTCTGTGTATTGGTTCACTTAACATTTTCATCCCTATCCTGGCCATCCTTAGTTCCTACACCTTCATCATTGGCAGCATCCTCCGTATTCGCTCCACTGAGGGCAGGCTCAAAGCCTTCAGCACTTGCAGCTCTCACATTTCAGCCGTTGCTGTTTTCTTTGGCTCTGCAGCATTTATGTACCTGCAGCCATCATCTGTCAACTCCATGGACCAAAGCAAAGTGTCCTCTGTGTTTTATACAATCGCTGTGCCTATGTTGAACCCCATCATTTACAGCCTTCGTAATAAGGACGTCAGTGTTGCTTTAAAGAAAATAACAAAAAAAGTGTTATTGTGAAATTATAAAAGGATGATGATTTCTAACATAATGTAATTGATTGGTATAATACATGAATTAAATGTCTTAGCAAAGATTCATTCATAATATTTGTTAATTGAGATTATTTTGTTACTTATTTCTACAATTATTTATGTGTCTTATTTTACGTAGAACAATTTTCTCCACATTTTCATAAATGAGAGAATTCCTTTTGTGAGAGCTAATAGTGTCCAACGCACACACAGGCACATACATATATTTGTATCACATATTTTCTCCCTTTATCCCGTGATGGACACATATGCATTGATTACATATCCTTCCTGTCATTTAAAATGCTGCAATATTTGTGAGAGTCAATATGTTGTTTTGGTATATTGACTTCATCTCCTTTGATTGTAAAACCAGCTGTCCAAGAACTGGCTTATATTGATTTAAGACTTTGTGCCTACTTGTTTGCAATGAATTTGCTTCAAAAGCTTGAATATATGCTCTCATTGTCTCCTACCCCATAAAGTTTATTTTTTTATATGTTTATTTATTGTCCATAGTAAAGTTCCATAGGCTCTGAGATATCCCCGTTCCAACATTCTGATTCCCTCAATGCCTCCACCCCTGTTTTCTCCCAATAGTATAGTCCTTCAATATCAATCAAAAGTCCAGCATATTATTATCAAAGCTTACTGTGACATTGTACGTATAGACAGAGGTAGAACACCCAGCATCCTATCGTCAGGATAAATTTATCAGTTTCATTGGGAGCCCTTTTATTTGGCAGTAGAGTTATATCTTCATTTCCCAATATGGTATTTTACATTACATTCTTCCTCTAGATGAATATATGTAGATACATGTTTGTCTATATATCTATTGATCTTGAATTTTTGTGTGCAGTTTGCTTTGTTGTCAGAGAGAGAACATATGTCCTTTGGGGATTAGAGTTGTTCAATGATCATGACAATCTCTGGTTGGGCCCATCTTCCTGCAAATGAAAGAATTTCATTCTTTTAAATGATTGAGAAGCATTCTGTGGAGTAGATGTACCAGTTGTTTTTTTTTTAAATCTCTTCCGCATCCAATGGGTTGTTTCCATGTCTTTGCTTTTGTTAATTGTGCTGTTGGAATTACAGGATTGCAAGTTACTCTCTCATGACCTTTGAATATGTTCCTAGAACTGTGACAGCTGGGCCATACAATAAATCAACTTTCAGTTGTCTTAGTACTCCATCCTGATTTCGACATTGACTGTGCCAGCCTACACTCCCACCTACAATGAAGTAGTTTATCTTTCCTCCCACAGCCACTTGCAGGTATTATTGATAGTTAAATGGAAACTCAATGTGCTTTTCATTTGTGTTTCCTTAATGTCCATGGAACTATATGCTTTTTAATATGTGTATTAGCCATTTGAATTTGTTCTGTTGAACACTGTCAATTTCCCTCATACATGTCTTCACAGGCATGTTTGTTTTGCTCTCATTGAGTTTCTGAAGATCTTTATAAATCTTGGATCTTAGTCCTGTATCTGTTGTGTAGTGTGCAAATTTTTGTCTCCCATTCGGTTTGTTGCTCCTTCACTTTGTTTATTGCTTTCTTTGCTGTATAGAAGCTTTTTGGTTTGAAGTCATTCCATTTGTTTCTATTTGCCCTGTCAGCCTGTGCTGTTGGTTACTTCTCTAAGAAGTCTTTACCAATGCCTGTATCTTGGAGAGTGTTTCCTATGTTTCTTTCTAATAGTTTGATGGTTTCTGGCTATAGATTGAAATCCTTGATCCATTTAGAACTTGTTTTTGTAGAAGTTGACAGGTGGGGGTCTTGCTACTTACTTCTGCAAGCTGCAATCCAATTGTCCCAACAGCATTTGCTGAAGACTCAAGGTTTTTCTCTGGAGTGTTTGAGTGCTCCTGATGAAGATTCATTTGATCTACACATATGAGATGTTTTCTGAGAGTTTCTATTCTGTTCCGTTGATCTCTGCTTCTGTACCAGTACCAGACTGCTTTGGTTACCACTGCTGTGTATTATATCTTGAGATCTGGAATTCTGATTCCGCCAGCTTGATTTTTATTCTTCAGGATAGCTTTAGCCATTTGTGGTCTCTTGTGTTTACAGATGGATTTTCCTATCATCCTTTCTAATTCTGAGAAGAATGTTGCTGAAATTTTAACTGGAATCATTGAATCTGTACAAATTTGGTGATATCAACATTGTGATAATGTTGATCCTTCCAATTCAGAAACGTTTTAGTTTTCTCTTTTTATTGCTTTGTACTTTTCATCATAGAGGTTTTCCATGTCTTTGGTTAGGATTATTCCAAAGTTTTTAGGGCTCTAATCCACTGTTTTAAGGGGGACTGTACTGGGTTCATTCTCATTCATGGAATTATGTGTGCTTACTAGGGCCATTGATTTATGATCATTAATATTTGTATTGTGTTAGTCGGTCAAACACTTTTGAGTTCCAATGGTCTCTTAATTGATTTTTGTGCTTCTCCTGTGTATAGAATCATATTGTCTATGAACACAGATAAATTTAATTCTTTCCAATTTTAATTCCTTTCATTTCTGTTTCTTGCCTAATAGCTATAGTGAGGATCTCCAACATGATGTTGAATAGAAGTGGTGAAAGTGGGTATCCTAGGGTATTTCTAGATCTTAGAAGAAAGTTTCCATTCTTTATTGGGAATTCCTTGTAATTCAGCATGCTTAGGCTTAGGAATTTAGTAGTGTGGCAAGCAGGGAGTGGTTGTGATCCTTCTTTTTTTCTCAAAGTGTGACGCAATTTTTTTCACAGGTTGACTTTTCCAGAGGCATGAGAACTCCCAAGTTCTGAGTAGCCACCTCCCTGGAAAGGTGGTGATAAACACATTGAAGACATGCTTTGGATTGGGCTACCAGGGAAGCTTTCTGTGCTAATCCAGCAGAGGAGGAAGGTCGAACACCTGCAACAGCACTATCCAAAACATGTAGGATAAACACCAAGACCTTGTCAATTATGTTATTGTATTTCTGTGACCTTTCTCTTTTCTTTTTCTCTTTTCTTTTTCTCTTTTCTTTTTCTCTTCTCTTCTCTTCTCTTCTCTTCTCTTCTCTTCTCTTCTCTTCTCTTCCCTTCCCTTCCCTTCCCTTCCCTTCCCTTCCCTTCCCTTCCCTTCCCTTCCCTTCCCTTCCCTTCCCTTCTCTTCCCTTCCATTTGTTTTTCCTCTCTACCAAAAGATGCACCAGATCTTTGCAATGATGTATTGGAAGAAACCTACCAACTGGTGTAGGGAGTCGTTTGTCCACTTGCTTCCCTGAGAGTGTGTCAAGTCCTCTGTCCCCTCAATCAATCTTAAGCCATGTATTTCAAATTCTTTCAGCTCCTGTCCTTCAGCTTTATTTCTTGCAGTATTGTTGCACGTTTGCAAGGAGACAGGTCTTTCCCGATTTAGTGTGGTGTGGGAATGGGTTTCTTATACACAGTTTTGATTGTGAATGTTTCTCCTAGGCCTGTCTTGCTTAGGGTTCTTAGAATGAAGTGGTGTTGTATTTAATCTAATGCCTTATCTGCATCTATTGAGATGATCATATGGCTTTTATTCTTTGTTTTGTTGATGTGATGTATCACATTTATTGATTTGTGCATCTTAAACCATCCATGCATGTCAGGGATATATCCCACCTGGTCTGGATGAGTGATCTGTCTTACATAGTGTTGGACTAGTCCTATGCCCAGAACCAAGCCTCCCAGCACGAGAGACAGACAGATGGACAGGGCAAATGTCTAAGCAGTTCTGATTTATTTGGGAAATTCAGTTTTGTGTATGGGGTAATGAAGAGCCTCAGGCCAGCAATCCCAGGAATTCCAGGAGGAGAGAACTAGTAGCCAGTTACTAGGAGCATGACTGCGGGAGTCACATCCCACAGGCCAGGGGCAGGTGAGCAAAATGACCCTGGCCAATCAGTCTTTCTTTGAAAGGAACTGACACCTGCCCTGGTTCACATCCAGGGCTCTGTCCTTGGTCACCATCTTGCTCACCAATGACTTTGACTGTTCGTTGCCATTTGGTCAAATTAGTGAGCCTTTCATCCCTGAGCCCCACACTCATGATGATACATATGCATCTGACTGATCAATTCATGTAACTATAGGAAAAGACGCTTTCTTAAATGTAAGCCTTGGGGTGAAAGTTTAGTAAACTCCATTGGCTTTGGTTCTATTTTGTTAATGCAATGTTGTATTATTATTAGAAATTACTCAACTGTAGCTCCTCACTTGGAACTATGGGAATAGTTTTGGGAATTCTGTGAATACATTCAGTGTGTTTGCCACTCTACAATGTCACATAGCAATGTGAGATTCTAATAGTGTACTGAGCAATGCAATTGGAGCTGAGACTCTGTGGCCACTCTGACGATGGACCCAATGAAATTTAGACATGACTTCACTACAAGTTAACTCGGGACAGCTCAGGTCGGTTCCACTGATCACAGTGCTCCTCAAAAATGATTATAATCATATTTAGTGCAGGGACCATGGAGACAGGTTCTGCTGAAATAAGAACTCCAGAAGCCAATAACAACAGGGCTTTATATACTGCAAGGACTTTCTAGGCCACACACTGTGGCAGATACCTCCTATGTCCAGTTGAGAAGCTCTCTACTAAAATGAGGACCACTGGGAGACACGTCCTCAGGTTCTTTGGTGGTGTACAGAGACACTGACCAACAATGAATGCGGGTTAGAGGAAGGGGGCGCATTACAAGGCTCAGCATGCATTGTCAGCAGGCAACTCTTAGTGGTGAGAGGATACAGATGGGCTGAAGGAAGGTCATGGGGATTCGTGTTCAAGAGCCTGATTCCTTGTCTCCTTAGTTCTGTAGGATACCACCACCCTCTACCTTGCTCATTCTGTGACCCTTGAGAAGTGCAGTGACTCTTTCAATACTGATATCACAGTTGTTTTGCAATGTTTCTTTGGGTTAGAATATCTGTAGCTTTTTTCAAATTATAAGTAAGTATTTCGAGACTTAAGGAATATGGCTACATAGAAGGCTACATAGAGTACAGCAGAATATTCCCCAACAGTGGCTCTGCTTTCAAAACAGTGGCATGCTGGGGTAGCCTGGGCTCTGGTAATCAAAGGCAAACAATATGTGAATTCCTTCTCCAAGGCAAAGATAATATGTAGATTTCAGGAAGCTCTTTGTATATTTCCAGGCCTACCCCAACTGCAAATCCATCCTATTACCTGGATGGCTGGCGTACATAGCAGGGTCTGTTTTAACTCTATTGTCCATGCTAACCCCCTACAATCTGGGAGCACTACCAAGTAGGGTTGCAGTTACCAACATACTCTATTCTTAGCATCTATATTGTCATTCCAATCTCTTTCTTAAAGAGTTCCTATTTTATGCTGCCAAGTTCCATCCTTCTCTCAACCACTTACCTCATAATCCTGTCTTTCATTTGTTCTTTGTTTTTCTGTCAAGAAGAAACAAGCCCTGAACACCTTTGGTCATCATCCTTGGAATCTGATCAGTCTTAATCTCCAAATGACAATGTTGCAGTTTTGTAAAATTTTTTTCAGTTTCTTATACTGCATAAACGATTGTATTAAGTGTGAAACATATTAATTGTTAACAATTGTTCATTGTTAAATAAGAATCTATCACCTTTCAAAAATGAGAGCCAAAATACTTAGTTATTGAGTAGTATTGAATTAGTCTGAAATCTCTAATTTGTATTTGGTAACAATTCTAATCATCTACAATGTACCTTCTAAATCTGTCATTGAATACATACAGTACAAATGATGTTTTACAAAAAGTATAGCAGCTTGACGCCTTGGATTTGAGGTTTTGAGTTGTTCTCAGTTTGGCTACAGTGTCTCTGATCACAGTCATCATGGGTAATTTTAGTCATTATGTTATATTCCTCAGAAATTGAAGCTACAAACTGCAGAAGACAGTTGCTCCTTGGTCGAGAAGCTAGCCAGTTACACATTTCTGTCAAGAAGTGTTTAGGTTTGTGTTATTATTTCTAACGGTGTAAGCCATAAAATGTAACATGTCCCATCTTCTCAACCCTGTTATCTATGTGCTGTGGGTTACATGAAAAAATATGAAATGTTTTGTGGAAAACTAGAGTCTTAGATCACATACCAAATACATTAATCAAAATATGCATTTTAAGTAATTCTTGCATGATATGTATGCTCATATTCCACTGACTAGTTGACAGCAAAAACCATGTCACAGAGAATTCATTGAGGACAAGGTAAACACCTGGGGAAGGGTTGACTTTAATTTCTTCTGTCTTCAAGAGTGTAATCCCTAAGAAATGGAAATCCCTGGAGATGATTTACCTGTGTCATCTTTAGTACCTGGTGAATCCCCAAGTGGGACACACCTACCTTCACAGCCGAGTTTTCAGAGCCACTCAGGAGAGATGTGGCTGTAAGCCTTCATTAACTGAGGAAACACAAACTGAAGAACTTGAGATGCTTACCCATGATGCAGTCCAGCTTTGAAAGTTATTCAGCGCTGAGGTTCATCAAACACTGGGTATCTGCAGCTCCCAAGGTAAGCATTAGTGTGATTCTCCTGCAGGTGACAGAGAGCGATTTGCACATAAAAGCAGATGCTTCCATTGTAGTGAGAAGGAGGGTGTTTTCTCCTGTAATTGTGATGTGCACCTACTCATTGGCGAGGATTCACTATGAAGGTCAGACAAGTGTTCATCACTTACTTCATTTATTTAAACACTGCATGTGTTTACTCATAAAGCCTTTTTAATTTCCAGTTACATGTCAGAGGGTTGCTAGTTTCTGTAGATAGAGAGTAGATCAAATCTGGTCAATCATCTAGCCTATACTGTAATTCACAGTAAAAAAAAAAAAGTACTGTTTAGAAATTAGAACTGCTCTGATTACTCTGAATATATAAAACCCAATTTTAAGTTTCTAATGTCTGTCTTCATCATCCATTATATCACCTAAGGATTGTTCACTTGAACTTTACGGAAAGCATCTATCATGCATGTAAATTAATTTAAAGCTAACTTTATAAGTTAATCATTATTTGCCTTGGTAATACTTTATTATTGATTTGATACTTTTTCATTTTATTTTTATGTTTCAGAGATTTAATTTCTCTAAACCTCACCATCTGCGATCTGTTTCACTAACACTGGTACAGAAATAGAAAATCTACATTAAACAAATTAAACAAAACTAGAATCACCCGTATAAGCTCAGAAAGAATTGTGACAAGTTGATAGAGAATTCTGAGACTTGTTTTTATTAAATAAATTCATTTTTTTTACTTGAAAGGCAGATTTATAGCGTGAAGGGAGATGGAGAAGCATGCTCTTACAACTGCCTGCATTTTCCTCCCCCAATGGCCCCAGAGGCAAGAACTGAGAATTTGCTGGGAAGTGGAGCAGCTGAGACTGCAATCTGTGGCCATATGGCACGCCAGCACTGCAAGTGGTGGATTAGCCTGTGGAGTCACCACTCAAGCCTCCCTTAGACTATTTGTAAAGCCTTAGAAGACACTTAAAACTGCCTGGCTCGGTAGGGGTCATGGCTCGGTAGCCTTGTCACTGAAGTCCTTGCCTTGTACACACCGGTATTTCCTATGGGTGCCCATTCTAATCCCGGCAGCCCTGCTTCCCATCTTGCTCCCTGCTTGTGTCCAGGAAAAGCAGTTTAGGACAGCCCAAAGCCTTGCGACCCTGCACTCACATGGGAGATCCAGAAGAGGCTGCTGGCTCCTGGTTTTGGATCTGCACAGCTCCAGCTGTAGCAGCCACTTGGTGGGGGGAGGTGTGAATCAAAAGACAGAAGTTCTTTCTGTCTCCTCCTTTCCATAGATCTGATTTTCCTATGAAAAATAAACCTTTAAAGATTGCCTTGAATAGAACAAAAGTATGAAATATCCAAATCCTAGTGTAGGTCTTAGAATCAATAAACCTCACTCAATCCGTCATGTAACATGGATACTTGACATATTTTTCACAATGTTAGTACTATAGATTGTGGAATGAACACATTATTTAAAGCTAAGCAGATAACTACTCCAAGAACTGGAACTAGAAATGTTAATTGCAACTATTCCTCAGAGAGTCCATTGTCTCTGGGGAACAACAGGATTAAGAGCACAGCCAGATAATTCAAGAACTTTTGATTTTCATTTTAATGCTTACACTTTTGTATGTGTCATCTTTTATAAATATTGTAGTCTATGTGGCTCTGAAGATGCACTGTCAGAGTCCAGCTCCAGCCGAGTTCGGAGCTCGGGAAGGGTGCGTGGAGTCAAAGATAAAAAAGACACAGACATAGACACTTGGTGCGTTCTCACAACAGCTCAGGAAAAAGCTGTCCTTTTTATTCACTCAAAACCCTTCTCAAGCTTCTGCACAAGCAACTATTCTATTTTTTTTTTCTTTTCAAAGTTAAGGGGGCATGTACAGACATTTGGTCACTCCGTCTGCACTTCAAGACTAAGCAGGTGCTCCTAAAGATAATTTTGTAAAATCTGTATTCATATTCTTCAAAGCAAGCTATTGTTTATTCTTCAACAGTAGCCATGGAGCAACAGCCAGGACTCCAAGGCCAAGGCACATGCGATTACCTGCTAATCAGTAGTACTTTCCCACCACATTTCTACTTCTTCAATTTACTCATCATTTAATGGGAAAATAGGTTACAAGGGAAAAAAAACCTAAACTCTAAAATAGAAACTTCAAATGTTAAATCTCCCTACAACTATAGACTCCTACAACCCCATAAACAATAAAGCAATAATCAAAAGCTTTTTTCTTTAATAAAAGCATCCTTAATTCCTCTAGCTAAAAATTATAAAAGCAGCTAAAACAATTACATTTTCTATGTTCCAAAAAATTTGCAAAGACAGGCTAGCCTTTGAGATAACAATAACTATATTTATTGCCATAGCAGTTTCAGCTCTCACTACCATCGCTTGCATTAATATTTAGGATATTTTCAAGCCCCTTCCCAGAAGGTGTGCTACATGTCTGGGCCCGATTTCAGGGCAATGGGTAGGTACACAATAAGGTGTCCAGTAATGGCATGGGTTTAATTGTGCTCCTGTGCGCAGTTAAAGGTCCACTCACCAAGATATTATCAATAACATTAACTCTCAAGCTCACGTTGGAGATAAAAGCCATCCCACAGGGGCAAACAATGCCTCAACAGATTTCAGAATTCTTAGTGGGGTGCCTGAGTGTCCATGCAAAAAGGTGGTGAAACTGTGTCAAGGTGGTCAGAAAGAAATCCGCTGGACCTTGCCTAACAGCTGGAAACTCCCCCGGGCCTTGCCGCACAGGGGAGCTGTTCTCATCACACCCTGGTGTCATCCGCACCCACTGCGCGGACCCCAGCAATGCACCATGTCAATAAGCATCTGATTAACAGTCTGTGTTTTAGCATGTCTCCATATCCGGCTATCAAGCCACCAGTCCACCTTACCTTATACACAAGCACATTGTTAGTGCCTGCAGTGCCTGCCTGTGTGAGATGTAGATGAAGTCTGACTATGCATGCTCACACTAAGTAAATGAGATACAGCTTTCACAGAAAAGCCTCTGATTTTTATGGTAAAGTAGAAAGTGAACATGTACTGATCCTGCAAATGCAGGTTGCTTGGAGACAGACTCAAGTAGAAAAGGATCTGAAGAACAAAGATGACATTTTACCACGTGAAACTGGAGTTCCTAGTATCAAATTTTGTAAGTTTTTCAAAGCTGATATTTTGCCTCTGCCCCAATATCAGACAAAATGTTTTCTACAAACTTTAAGAGGCCAAAAGAAGTGCTTAAGTTATTCTTCTAGAAGCATTTGTATTGACGCCTTAGGGTATGAATAACACTCTAGATGTTATACTCATGCTTGGTAATTTCAGGTCTATGTGTAAGTTTGAGAAACATCACATCTTTTTAAAGATTAAATCTTCCAGTTTGTAAACTGGATACATTCCTCCACTTATTAAGAGTAGTTCTATTTTCCCTAAGGATTGAATGAAAACCTCCAATACTTAAGCATTCTGTGTAGAGGATACCATTCAAAAATGAATGGGAAATCCAAATTCAGCAATAATTCATAGACCTAAAATTAAAGTTTCATGTTAATTTTATTTCTCATGGCCTTTTTTAGAGTTCCTCTTTTATATTTACATCTATGCTTACTTGACTCTAATCATTCGTAATTTATGGGCACTCATTATTTTATTTCTAAAACCATTTGTAACTTCATTGTTTATTTATTTCATTTTATATAATTTATGACTTTTGAAACATTGCAATATAATTATCTAATGATAGCATATATATAGTTGTTTGATATATAAACACTGAAGCTTATGATGGTAAAAAATGTCAGAAAGTCAGGCTTTAAATCAGAAGCAGAAATAATGAAGCATAGTGAGCTAGTATGCAATCATAAAGGGGTTGCTATGAGAACCACTTACAGAAAAATAGAAATTTCTGAACTTTTGCTGGGAAGCATCAATACACTGTCCTCGGTAGCTATTAGAAAACAAGTTATTATGTGTTTTGCAAATTTCAGGAATATAACTAGAAAACTATACAATGTAGAAACTTGTATTATGAACCACAGAATCATAAAGTGCATCCTAATGATACATTGAGTATATTTGTAAAATTGAGCATACGATGAACTATCAGAAAAATGTGACAAATTTCAGGATTTTGAAATACATAATCTATCTATTGACCAAAATTAAACTGATTGAGACGATTCCAAAAGGAATATGGGATTCCTTGTGGTGAGTGTTTGGCATGGTGGGTAAGCCCATCAGCCTGTGATGATAGTACTCCTTACAAGTGTGGGTTCATGTTCTGGCCACTCCACTTCCAGTACAGCTTCTTAAAGCAACATAGGATGGCCCAGAGCTTGGGTGCATGCACCCACTGGGAGACATGACTCCTCACTGCTGGCTCCACACAGGCCCAGTTCCTGTCTTGGGGATTTTAGAGTTGTGATCCAGTGGACTGAAGTTGTTTTACTTTTGATTTGCTGTGTGTGTGTGTGTGTGTTTCTCTCTGTCTCTAACTCTGACTTCAAACAAATATTTTCTTAAAAAAAAAAAAGCCTATTGCTGGAAAGTGATTCAGTTCTACTATAATTCATTGGACAAAATAGCAGAATGTAGGAAATAGTTTGAATTTTCTTATATTATGTTAGATATTCAAGTGTGGAATATATGGGTGAGGATTCCAGGACACTTTCCAAGGCATTGGATGGCTTTATAAGCTGTACCAGCTCTGTGTGCCTGGTGTGATGCTCTGCATCAACGGTGGTATCTCCAGGGTTTCACTGAAGTTTTTGCTTTTTCTTTGCAGTTTTTCTTATCCACTGGTCAATTAATGCATAATTTTCTGTGGTTTCTTTTAAGATGTTTTGGCTAATTTTAAAAGTTCAGTTAATTGGAAAGTGCTACTTAAGTTTTGTAATTTTTAAATTTACTTTTACTTTTATTTGAGAGACCGATAAACAGAGTTTCTGCATCCATGGTTTGAATCTTCAAATGCCTACACAGTCAAAAGTAGGTCCTGCTGAAGCCAGCAGCTCAGAGATGATTTCAAGTCTTCAGGTCTCCTACATGGGTACCAGGAAATCTATTACTTAAGCTATTACTACTGTTTTCTATGGTCCACATTAACATGAAGGTAGAGTCAGGAGGTAGAGCCAACTAGCCTTCATTTAAACATCTGGAGTCATTATTATGCGGAAATGGAGTATCCTTGTAATTGTGTTTTCTCAGGCAATGCTCCTGATTTCAGCTTGCTTCTGATCCATACTAACTAAATCATAAGATTGGAAAATTTAGGATACTAAAACTAATGTTGCAATTCAAACTCAGTTATTATTTCTTCTTTTTGAATTGGTAGAGTATCCATATATCGTAATTATACAAGAAATTTCATGTTCACCTTCTGACAAAACTGCTGACTTTATTATAAAATAAGTAATGTCATTCTCGTTTCCATAAAGCCATGGCAAGGAGTGGCTATTTTACATATATCAGATCATCAGTGAGTGATGATGTCACACCCAGAGCACATGGAGTGGCATTAAGGCTGGAAGATGCAACTATCGCTCATCTACCCCCACAACATCACGAGAAAGCAGAAATACTTGGTTCACAAGCCACAAACCAGGTGATTGTGAATCACTCCAGGTGAAAGCTCGCTCCAAAATGGTTGTAGGCATGATTTCACTTTAGTAACAGCATTTGGAAACCAGAGGTTTTGGTGCAGAAGCCCTTAGTGCTGACATACAGAAATATTTAAGAAGCTGACAACAGAGGTGCACCTGCCAGCAGTTAGCTCCAGGTTGTGAAAAGTTAGTGCGTTTAGACAGGGTTGCTTTCTCCAAGTCCTCGCTCAGCCAAATTAATTTGTTACATGGGATCTCTATGTATTTAGGCAGTTAAGTCTTGGCTTAGAAATATGGGTTTGAAGAGCATTAAGACACAATTCGACACTGCCTATGATTTCAATTACAGTAATACATATGGGTAAAATATTTGTAAATAAATAGTACTTGTTAAATATGTGAATAGAAATAAATCAAGGTAGAATTGACATAATTTACACTAGGTTAACAAATTCAAAATAAAATTATCACAGGTACTGAAAAAAAAAAAACCAAAATATCCCCTCCTAGGGAAATAGCAATGAAGTCTCAAAAAGTAATCTTATTTTCCTTTTCCCCAGTCAGGAATTGAACAGAAACAATGGCAGCAGGAAACCACTCCACAGTGAAGGAATTCATCCTGGCTGGGCTCTCAGAACAACCAGAGCTCCAACTGCCCCTCTTCCTCCTCTTCCTAGGAATCTACTCAGTCACTGTGGTCGGCAACCTGGGCATGATCATACTGATTGCACTCAGCTCTCACCTGCACACTCCCATGTACTATTTCCTCGGCAGTCTGTCCTTCATTGACCTCTGCCAATCCACTGTCATTATCCCTAAAATGCTGGTCAACTTTGTGGCAGAGAAAAACATCATCTCCTATCCAGAATGCATGACTCAGCTGTACTTCTTCTTGGTTTTCGCTATTTCAGAGTGTTACATGCTGGGTGCAATGGCATATGATCGCTATGTTGCTGTCTGTAACCCCTTGCTTTACAATGTTACCATGTCTCATCAGGTCTGCTTTTCTCTGATTCTAGGAGTGTACACTATAGGTGTGGTTTATGCAGCAATTCACACAGGATACATGCTTAACGTTCATTTTTGCCATCTCAGTGTGATCAACCATTACTGCTGTGATCTTCTTCCACTGCTACAACTTTCCTGTTCCAGTACCTTTGTCAATGAATTACTGATTCTGTGTATTGGTTCACTTAACATTTTCATCCCTATCCTGGCCATCCTTAGTTCCTACACCTTCATCATTGGCAGCATCCTCCGTATTCGCTCCACTGAGGGGAGGCTCAAAGCCTTCAGCACTTGCAGCTCCCACATAATGACAGTTGTGATCTTCTATGGCTCTGCAGCATTTATGTACCTGCAGCCATCATCTGTCAACTCCATGGACCAAAGCAAAGTGTCCTCTGTGTTTTATACAATCGCTGTGCCTATGTTGAACCCCCTCATTTACAGCCTTCGTAATAAGGACGTCAGTGTTGCTTTAAAGAAAATAACAAAAAAAGTGTTATTGTGAAATTATAAAAGGATGATGATTTCTAACATAATGTAATTGATTGGTATAATACATGAATTAAATGTCTTAGCAAAGATTCATTCATAATATTTGTTAATTGAGATTATTTTGTTACTTATTTCTACAATTATTTATGTGTCTTATTTTACGTAGAACAATTTTCTCCACATTTTCATAAATGAGAGAATTCCTTTTGTGAGAGCTAATAGTGTCCAACGCACACACAGGCACATACATATATTTGTATCACATATTTTCTCCCTTTATCCCGTGATGGACACATATGCATTGATTACATATCCTTCCTGTCATTTAAAATGCTGCAATATTTGTGAGAGTCAATATGTTGTTTTGGTATATTGACTTCATCTCCTTTGATTGTAAAACCAGCTGTCCAAGAACTGGCTTATATTGATTTAAGACTTTGTGCCTACTTGTTTATAATGAATTTGCTTCAAAAGCTTGAATATATGCTCTCATTGTCTCCTACCCCATAAAGTTTATTTTTTATATGTTTATTTATTGTCCATAGTAAAGTTCCATAGGCTCTGAGATATCCCCGTTCCAACATTCTGATTCCCTCAATGCCTCCACCCCTGTTTTCTCCCAATAGTATAGTCCTTCAATATCAATCAAAAGTCCAGCATATTATTATCAAAGCTTACTGTGACATTGTACGTATAGACAGAGGTAGAACACCCAGCATCCTATCGTCAGGATAAATTTATCAGTTTCATTGGGAGCCCTTTTATTTGGGAGTAGAGTTATATCTTCATTTCCCAATATGGTATTTTACATTACATTCTTCCTCTAGATGAATATATGTAGATACATGTTTGTCTATATATCTATTGATCTTGAATTTTTGTGTGCAGTTTGCTTTGTTGTCAGAGAGAGAACATATGTCCTTTGGGGATTAGAGTTGTTCAATGATCATGACAATCTCTGGTTGGGCCCATCTTCCTGCAAATGAAAGAATTTCATTCTTTTAAATGATTGAGAAGCATTCTGTGGAGTAGATGTATCAGTTTTTTTTTTTTTTTAAATCTCTTCCGCATCCAATGGGCAACTGGGTTGTTTCCATGTCTTTGCTTTTGTTAATTGTGCTGTTGGAATTACAGGATTGCAAGTTACTCTCTCATGACCTTTGAATATGTTCCTAGAACTGTGACAGCTGGGCCATACAATAAATCAACTTTCAGTTGTCTTAGTACTCCATCCTGATTTCGACATTGACTGTGCCAGCCTACACTCCCACCTACAATGAAGTAGTTTATCTTTCCTCCCACAGCCACTTGCAGGTATTATTGATAGTTAAATGGAAACTCAATGTGCTTTTCATTTGTGTTTCCTTAATGTCCATGGAACTATATGCTTTTTAATATGTGTATTAGCCATTTGAATTTGTTCTGTTGAACACTGTCAATTTCCCTCATACATGTCTTCACAGGCATGTTTGTTTTGCTCTCATTGAGTTTCTGAAGATCTTTATAAATCTTGGATCTTAGTCCTGTATCTGTTGTGTAGTGTGCAAATTTTTTTCTCCCATTCGGTTTGTTTCTCCTTCACCTTGTTTATTGTTTTCTTTGCTGTATAGAAGCTTTTTAGTTTGAAGTCATTGCATTTGTTTCTATTTGCCCTGTCAGCCTGTGCTGTTGGTTACTTCTCTAAGAAGTCTTTACCAATGCCTGTATCTTGGAGAGTGTTTCCTATGTTTCTTTCTAATAGTTTGATGTTTTCTGGCTATAGATTGAAATCCTTGATCCATTTAGAACTTGTTTTTGTAGAAGTTGACAGGTGGGGGTCTTGCTACTTACTTCTGCAAGCTGCAATCCAATTGTCCCAACAGCATTTGCTGAAGACTCAAGGTTTTTCTCTGGAGTGTTTGAGTGCTCCTGATGAAGATTCATTTGATCTACACATATGAGATGTTTTCTGAGAGTTTCTATTCTGTTCCGTTGATCTCTGCTTCTGTACCAGTACCAGACTGCTTTGGTTACCACTGCTGTGTATTATATCTTGAGATCTGGAATTCTGATTCCGCCAGCTTGATTTTTATTCTTCAGGAAAGCTTTAGCCATTTGTGGTCTCTTGTGTTTACAGATGGATTTTCCTATCATCCTTTCTAATTCTGAGAAGAATGTTGCTGAAATTTTAACTGGAATCATTGAATCTGTACAAATTTGGTGATATCAACATTGTGATAATGTTGATCCTTCCAATTCAGAAACGTTTTAGTTTTCTCTTTTTATTGCTTTGTACTTTTCATCATAGAGGTTTTCCATGTCTTTGGTTAGGATTATTCCAAAGTTTTTAGGGCTCTAATCCACTGTTTTAAGGGGGACTGTACTGGGTTCATTCTCATTCATGGAATTATGTGTGCTTACTAGGGCCATTGATTTATGATCATTAATATTTGTATTGTGTTAGTCGGTCAAACACTTTTGAGTTCCAATGGTCTCTTAATTGATTTTTGTGCTTCTCCTGTGTATAGAATCATATTGTCTATGAACACAGATAAATTTAATTCTTTCCAATTTTAATTCCTTTCATTTCTGTTTCTTGCCTAATAGCTATAGTGAGGATCTCCAACATGATGTTGAATAGAAGTGGTGAAAGTGGGTATCCTAGGGTATTTCTAGATCTTAGAAGAAAGCTTCCATTCTTTATTGGGAATTCCTTGTAATTCAGCATGCTTAGGCTTAGGAATTTAGTAGTGTGGCAAGCAGGGAGTGGTTGTGATCCTTCTTTTTTTCTCAAAGTGTGACGCAATTTTTTTCACAGGTTGACTTTTCCAGAGGCATGAGAACTCCCAAGTTCTGAGTAGCCACCTCCCTGGAAAGGTGGTGATAAACACATTGAAGACATGCTTTGGATTGGGCTACCAGGGAAGCTTTCTGTGCTAATCCAGCAGAGGAGGAAGGTCGAACACCTGCAACAGCACTATCCAAAACATGTAGGATAAACACCAAGACCTTGTCAATTATGTTATTGTATTTCTGTGACCTTTCTCTTCTCTTCCCTTCTCTTCTCTTCCCTTCTCTTCTCTTCTCTTCTCTTCTCTTCTCTTCTCTTCTCTTCTCTTCCCTTCCCTTCCCTTCCCTTCCCTTCCCTTCCCTTCCCTTCTCTTCCCTTCCCTTCCCTTCTCATTTGTTTTTCTTCTCTACCAAAAGATGCACCAGATCTTTGCAATGATGTATTGGAAGAAACCTACCAACTGGTGTAGGGAGTCGTTTGTCCACTTGCTTCCGAGAGTGTGTCAAGTCCTCTGTCCCCTCAATCAATCTTAAGCCATGTATTTCAAATTCTTTCAGCTCCTGTCCTTCAGCTTTATTTCTTGCTGTATTGTTGCACGTTTGCAAGGAGACAGGTCTTTCCCGATTTAGTGTGGTGTGGGAATGGGTTTCTTATACACAGTTTTGATTGTGAATGTTTCTCCTAGGCCTGTCTTGCTTAGGGTTCTTAGAATGAAGTGGTGTTGTATTTAATCTAATGCCTTATCTGCATCTATTGAGATGATCATATGGCTTTTATTCTTTGTTTTGTTGATGTGATGTATCACATTTATTGATTTGTGCATCTTAAACCATCCATGCATGTCAGGGATATATCCCACCTGCTCTGGATGAGTGATCTGTTTTACATAGTGTTGGACTAGTCCTATGCACAGAACCGAGCCTCCCAGCGCAAGAGACAGACAGATGGACAGGGCTTCTGTCTAAGCAGTTCTGATTTATTTGGGAAATTCAGTTTCGTGTATGGGGTAATGAAGAGCCTCAGGCCAGCAATCCCAGGAATTCCAGGAGGAGAGAACTAGTAGCCAGTTACTAGGAGCATGACTGCGGGAGTCACATCCCACAGGCCAGGGGCAGGTGAGCAAAATGACCCTGGCCAATCAGTCTTTCTTTGAAAGGAACTGACACCTGCCCTGGTTCACATCCAGGGCTCTGTCCTTGGTCACCATCTTGCTCACCAATGACTTTGACTGTTCGTTGCCATTTGGTCAAATTAGTGAGCCTTTCATCCCTGAGCCCCACACTCATGATGATACATATGCATCTGACTGATCAATTCATGTAACTATAGGAAAAGACACTTTCTTAAATGTAAGCCTTGGGGTGAAAGTTTAGTAAACTCCATTGGCTTTGGTTCTATTTTGTTAATGCAATGTTGTATTATTATTAGAAATTACTCAACTGTAGCTCCTCACTTGGAACTATGGGAATAGTTTTGGGAATTCTGTGAATACATTCAGTGTGTTTGCCACTCTACAATGTCACATAGCAATGTGAGATTCTAATAGTGTACTGAGCAATGCAATTGGAGCTGAGACTCTGTGGCCACTCTGACGATGGACCCAATGGAATTTAGACATGACTTCACTACAAGTTAACTCAGGACAGCTCAGGTCGGTTCCACTGATCACAGTGCTCCTCAAAAATGATTATAATCATATTTAGTGCAGGGACCATGGAGACAGGTTCTGCTGAAATAAGAACTCCAGAAGCCAATAACAACAGGGCTTTATATACTGCAAGGACTTTCTAGGCCACACACTGTGGCAGATACCTCCTATGTCCAGTTGAGAAGCTCTCTACTAAAATGAGGACCACTGGGAGACACGTCCTCAGGTTCTTTGGTGGTGTACAGAGACACTGACCAACAATGAATGCGGGTTAGAGGAAGGGGGTTCATTACAAGGCTCAGCATGCATTGTCAGCAGGCAACTCTTAGTGGTGAGAGGATACAGATGGGCTGAAGGAAGGTCATGGGGATTCGTGTTCAAGAGCCTGATTCCTTGTCTCCTTAGTTCTGTAGGATACCACCACCCTCTACCTTGCTCATTCTGTGACCCTTGAGAAGTGCAGTGACTCTTTCAATACTGATATCACAGTTGTTTTGCAATGTTTCTTTGGGTTAGAATATCTGTAGCTTTTTTCAAATTATAAGTAAGTATTTCGAGACTTAAGGAATATGGCTACATAGAAGGCTACATAGAGTACAGCAGAATATTCCCCAACAGTGGCTCTGCTTTCAAAACAGTGGCATGCTGGGGTAGCCTGGGCTCTGGTAATCAAAGGCAAACAATATGTGAATTCCTTCTCCAAGGCAAAGATAATATGTAGATTTCAGGAAGCTCTTTGTATATTTCCAGGCCTACCCCAACTGCAAATCCATCCTATTACCTGGATGGCTGGCGTACATAGCAGGGTCTGTTTTAACTCTATTGTCCATGCTAACCCCCTACAATCTGGGAGCACTACCAAGTAGGGTTGCAGTTACCAACATACTCTATTCTTAGCATCTATATTGTCATTCCAATCTCTTTCTTAAAGAGTTCCTATTTTATGCTGCCAAGTTCCATCCTTCTCTCAACCACTTACCTCATAATCCTGTCTTTCATTTGTTCTTTGTTTTTCTGTCAAGAAGAAACAAGCCCTGAACACCTTTGGTCATCATCCTTGGAATCTGATCAGTCTTAATCTCCAAATGACAATGTTGCAGTTTTGTAAAATTTTTTTCAGTTTCTTATACTGCATAAACGATTGTATTAAGTGTGAAACATATTAATTGTTAACAATTGTTCATTGTTAAATAAGAATCTATCACCTTTCAAAAATGAGAGCCAAAATACTTAGTTATTGAGTAGTATTGAATTAGTCTGAAATCTCTAATTTGTATTTGGTAACAATTCTAATCATCTACAATGTACCTTCTAAATCTGTCATTGAATACATACAGTACAAATGATGTTTTACAAAAAGTATAGCAGCTTGACGCCTTGGATTTGAGGTTTTGAGTTGTTCTCAGTTTGGCTACAGTGTCTCTGATCACAGTCATCATGGGTAATTTTAGTCATTATGTTATATTCCTCAGAAATTGAAGCTACAAACTGCAGAAGACAGTTGCTCCTTGGTCGAGAAGCTAGCCAGTTACACATTTCTGTCAAGAAGTGTTTAGGTTTGTGTTATTATTTCTAACGGTGTAAGCCATAAAATGTAACATGT
Source organism: Ochotona curzoniae (assembly GCF_017591425.1). Classification (NCBI taxonomy): domain Eukaryota; kingdom Metazoa; phylum Chordata; class Mammalia; order Lagomorpha; family Ochotonidae; genus Ochotona; species Ochotona curzoniae. The sequence continues at coordinate 1,595,583 of NW_024465573.1, read as the reverse complement.
CCCATCTTCTCAACCCTGTTATCTATGTGCTGTGGGTTACATGAAAAAATATGAAATGTTTTGTGGAAAACTAGAGTCTTAGATCACATACCAAATACATTAATCAAAATATGCATTTTAAGTAATTCTTGCGTGATATGTATGCTCATATTCCATTGACTAGTTGACAGCAAAAACCATGTCACAGAGAATTCATTGAGGACAAGGTAAACACCTGGGGAAGGGTTGACTTTAATTTCTTCTGTCTTCAAGAGTGTAATCCCTAAGAAATGGAAATCCCTGGAGATGATTTACCTGTGTCATCTTTAGTACCTGGTGAATCCCCAAGTGGGACACACCTACCTTCACAGCCGAGTTTTCAGAGCCACTCAGGAGAGATGTGGCTGTAAGCCTTCATTAACTGAGGAAACACAAACTGAAGAACTTGAGATGCTTACCCATGATGCAGTCCAGCTTTGAAAGTTATTCAGCGCTGAGGTTCATCAAACACTGGGTATCTGCAGCTCCCAAGGTAAGCATTAGTGTGATTCTCCTGCAGGTGACAGAGAGCGATTTGCACATAAAAGCAGATGCTTCCATTGTAGTGAGAAGGAGGGTGTTTTCTCCTGTAATTGTGATGTGCACCTACTCATTGGCGAGGATTCACTATGAAGGTCAGACAAGTGTTCATCACTTACTTCATTTATTTAAACACTGCATGTGTTTACTCATAAAGCCTTTTTAATTTCCAGTTACATGTCAGAGGGTTGCTAGTTTCTGTAGATAGAGAGTAGATCAAATCTGGTGAATCATCTAGCCTATACTGTAATTCACAGTAAAAAAAAAAAAAGTACTGTTTAGAAATTAGAACTGCTCTGATTACTCTGAATATATAAAACTCAATTTTAAGTTTCTAATGTCTGTATTCATCATCCATTATATCACCTAAGGATTGTTCACTTGAACTTTACGGAAAGCATCTATCATGCATGTAAATTAATTTAAATCTAACTTTATAAGTTAATCATTATTTGCCTTGGTAATACTTTATTATTGATTTGATACTTTTTCATTTTATTTTTATGTTTCAGAGATTTAATTTCTCTAAACCTCACCATCTGCGATCTGTTTCACTAACACTGGTACAGAAATAGAAAATCTACATTAAACAAATTAAACAAAACTAGAATCACCCGTATAAGCTCAGAAAGAATTGTGACAAGTTGATAGAGAATTCTGAGACTTGTTTTTATTAAATAAATTCATTTTTTTTACTTGAAAGGCAGATTTATAGCGTGAAGGGAGATGGAGAAGCATGCTCTTACAACTGCCTGCATTTTCCTCCCCCAATGGCCCCAGAGGCAAGAACTGAGAATTTGCTGGGAAGTGGAGCAGCTGAGACTGCAATCTGTGGCCATATGGCACGCCAGCACTGCAAGTGGTGGATTAGCCTGTGGAGTCACCACTCAAGCCTCCCTTAGACTATTTGTAAAGCCTTAGAAGACACTTAAAACTGCCTGGCTCGGTAGGGGTCATGGCTCGGTAGCCTTGTCACTGAAGTCCTTGCCTTGTACACACCGGTATTTCCTATGGGTGCCCATTCTAATCCCGGAAGCCCTGCTTCCCATCTTGCTCCCTGCTTGTGTCCAGGAAAAGCAGTTTAGGACAGCCCAAAGCCTTGCGACCCTGCACTCACATGGGAGATCCAGAAGAGGCTGCTGGCTCCTGGTTTTGGATCTGCACAGCTCCAGCTGTAGCAGCCACTTGGTGGGGGAGGTGTGAATCAAAAGACAGAAGTTCTTTCTGTCTCCTCCTTTCCATAGATCTGATTTTCCTATGAAAAATAAACCTTTAAAGATTGCCTTGAATAGAACAAAAGTATGAAATATCCAAATCCTAGTGTAGGTCTTAGAATCAATAAACCCCACTCAATTCGTCATGTAACATGGATACTTGACATATTTTTCACAATGTTAGTACTATAGATTGTGGAATGAACACATTATTTAAAGCTAAGCAGATAACTACTCCAAGAACTGGAACTAGAAATGTTAATTGCAACTATTCCTCAGAGAGTCCATTGTCTCTGGGGAACAACAGGATTAAGAGCACAGCCAGATAATAGGAAAATGTGGTTTCTTAACTACTTCCTGTGACTTCTTCATAGACATTTCAAATTTGGGTTAAATTCAACCGGATTCCATACAGTTATCAGCTTGGTACAGTACATTTTTTTAGGATGGGTGGGCAGAGAAATCCCCAATACCCCACTGAGGCGTAACTAATCTTTGTGTCCCACCTAGTGAGGCATGTTTGGATCCACGCTGGACATTTCCTGCCTGAATCTAAGCTTTCCTTGTTGTTGTCTGTCCATTCTAGATTTTTTTGTTGGTTTATATGTTCGTTTGTTTTGAGGTGTTTCTGGAACGATCCTAATGGTCATCGCGAGGGATGGAGGGGACCCAGAGCCAGAGCCAGCAAGGACCACAGAGAGCTTGCCTCCCTAGTCCTGAAGTAAGTTTATTATTATTCTTCTGTTTCTGCAGACTGCTCAGGGCTCCTGGCCGTTGTTTCAATGGTGCTGGTTTCTGCATGGCAGAGTTTGGACTTCTTCCATCCCCTGTGGAGGCTCCAGATGGGGGTCGGTGACATCAGAGTTCTCGGCCTCCAAAAGCACTCCTATTCCCGTGGTCTGCTTAGTGGTTGGGATGTAGTCCTTGGTGTACATATTGATGGTCCTTGGTGAGGATCTGGGAGTCTGCAGGGTTGGGATGCAAGCCTCCTCCTGACCTCCCGCTGCTCATTGCTGGCTCCACACCAGCCCAGTTCCTGTCTTGGGGATTTTAGAATTGTGATCCAGTGGACTGAAGTTGTTTTACTTTTGATTTGCTCTCTCTCTCTCTCTCTTTCTGTGTGTGTGTGTGTGTGTGTGTGTGTGTGTGTTTCTCTCTGTCTCTAACTCTGACTTCAAACAAACATTTTCTTAAAAAAAAAAAAACCACAATTGCTGGAAAGTAAGCGATTCAATTCTACTATAATCCATTGGACAAAATAGCAGAATGTAGGAAATAGTTTGAATTTTCTTATAGTATGTTAGATATTCAAGTGTTTAATATATCGGTAAGGATTCCAGGACACTTTCCAAGGCATTGGATGGCTTTATAAGCTGTACCAGCTCTGTGTGCCTGGTGTGATGCTCTGCATCAACGGTGGTATCTCCAGGGTTTCACTGAAGTTTTTGCTTTTTCTTTGCAGTTTTTCTTATCCACTGGTCAATTAATGCATAATTTTCTGTGGTTTCTTTTAAGATATTTTGGTTAATTTTAAAAGTTCAGTTAATTGGAAAGTGCTACTTAAGTTTTGTAATTTTTAAATTTACTTTTACTTTTATTTGAGAGACCGATAAACAGAGTTTCTGCATCCATGGTTTGAATCTTCAAATGCCTACACAGTCAAAAGTAGATCCTGCTGAAGCCAGCAGCTCAGAGATGATTTCAAGTCTTCAGGTCTCCTACATGGGTACCAGGAAATCTATTACTTAAGCTATTACTACTGTTTTCTATGGTCCACATTAACATGAAGGTAGAGTCAGGAGGTAGAGCCAACTAGCCTTCATTTAATGCTTTAATTGAAAAACAATAATAGTACATATTGATACTTGTATTGAACACAGTTTTTTTTTAATTTTTTTAATAACATTGTATTATGTGACACAGTTTTATAGGTACTGGGATTCCCACCACCCCTCCCATAACCCTCCCTCCATGGTGGGCTCCCCAACCCTGCTGCGTAACCACAGTTCAAGTTCAATTGAGATTCCTTCATTGCAAGCCTATACCAAGCATAGTCAAGCATCTTATTGTCCAGATAAGTTCAACCGCTTTTTGGGGAGACCTTCTCTGGTCTGAAGGTAGAGCCAACAGAGTAAAAACCCAATCAATCAAAAGCCCCAACATATCATCAGCAACAATATGCAATGTTATGGTATTGATTGACGTAATATTGAGTAAACAATCTATTAAAAATAATGCAAGTTCTTAACAAAATCCTTTGACTACTCCATTGACATTTCAACAACTGAGGTGCATAACAGTTATAGGAGGGGTGTAGCACAAGGTTTTGAAAGTATAGTAAGTTTTACAATTGTAAAAATACATGGGTTGAGACAGTATTAATTACAGGTTCAAAAAGAAGAAAAAAAAATACAGGTTAAATTAAGGCAAACATGTGGTATCTAACCTTTTGGGATTGGCTCATTTCCCTTAGCGTTATGGTTTCCAGCTGGGCCCATTTGGCCACAAAGAACTGCATTTTTTTTAATAGCTGAGTAGTATTCCATGGAGTAGATGAACACAGTTATCTACTGTGGGATGCAGCTGTGTAAACGGGATCCATGATGAGTGGATCTCTATTAATACATTTTAGATTAACATCTTTTTCAGACAGGTCACCCTGAGTTTTTTACATTTTATTAAGTCTGTCTTTACATTTTGGTTTTAAATTTTGTGAAATACAATGGAAAATCAGTGTTGTCTGTTATTTGTATGCATTTTCTCGTTTTTTATACCTAATGTTTGATTTTGCTTTTGTTTGTATTTGTCTACATGAGCATCTATTTCACAAAATGAAAACCTTTTCAAATATTTTCAATCATGTGTTTTACAATTGTTTGTACTTTAAGTGTTACCTCAAATCTTACACTGCTAAGATGTCTTATGGGTAGTAATATTTCACATGTATTTTTATATGTCAATGCTTATCTATTTGAATCTTTACTTTCCTGCATGCTTTGCTTAAAACCCGGAAGTAATTATTATGCAGAAAAGGGAATGTCCTTGTAATTCTGTTTTCTCAGGCAATGCCACTGATTTCAGCTTGCTTCGGAACCATAGTAACTAAATCATAAGATTGGAAAATTTAGGATACTAAAACTAATGTTGCAATTCAAACTCAGTTATTATTGCTTCTTTTTGAATTGGTAGAGTATCCATATATCGTAATTATACAAGAAATTTCATGTTCACCTTCTGACAAAACTGCTGACTTTATTATAAAATAAGTAATGTCATTCTCGTTTCCATAAAGCCATGGCAAGGAGTGGCTATTTTACATACATCAGATCATCAGTGAGTGATGATGTCACACCCAGAGCACATGGAGTGGCATTAAGGCTGGAAGATGCAACTATCGCTCATCTACCCCCACAACATCACGAGAAAGCAGAAATACTTGGTTCACAAGCCACAAACCAGGTGATTGTGAATCACTCCAGGTGAAAGCTCGCTCCAAAATGGTTGTAGGCATGATTTCACTTTAGTAACAGCATTTGGAAACCAGAGGTTTTGGTGCAGAAGCCCTTAGTGCTGACATACAGAAATATTTAAGAAGCTGACAACAGAGGTGCACCTGCCAGCAGTTAGCTCCAGGTTGTGAAAAGTTAGTGCGTTTAGACAGGGTTGCTTTCTCCAAGTCCTCGCTCAGCCAAATTAATTTGTTACATGGGATCTCTATGTATTTAGGCAGTTAAGTCTTGGCTTAGAAATATGGGTTTGAAGAGCATTAAGACACAATTCGACACTGCCTATGATTTCAATTACAGTAATACACATGGGTAAAATATTTGTAAATAAATAGTACTTGTTAAATGTGTGAACAAAAATAAATCAAGGTAGAATTGACATAATTTACACTAGGTTAACACATTCAAACTAAAATGATCACAAGTACTAAAAAAAAAAAAAAACAAAATATCCCCTCCTAGGGAAATAGCAATGAAGTCTCAAAAAATAATCTTATTTTCCTTTTTCCCAGTCAGGAATTGAACAGAAACAATGGCAGCAGGAAACCACTCCACAGTGAAGGAATTCATCCTGGCTGGGCTCTCAGAACAACCAGAGCTCCAGCTGCCCCTCTTCCTCCTCTTCCTAGGAATCTACTCAGTCACTGTGGTCGGCAACCTGGGCATGATCATACTGATTGCATTCAGCTCTCACCTGCACACTCCCATGTACTATTTCCTCGGCAGTCTGTCCTTCATTGACCTCTGCCAATCCACTGTCATTATCCCTAAAATGCTGGTCAACTTTGTGGCAGAGAAAAACATCATCTCCTATCCAGAATGCATGACTCAGCTGTACTTCTTCTTGGTTTTCGCCATTTCAGAGTGTTACATGCTGGGTGCAATGGCTTATGATCGCTATGTTGCCATCTGTAACCCCTTGCTTTACAATGTTACCATGTCTCATCAGGTCTGTGTTTCCTTGATGCTAGGAGTGTATATAATAAGTGTGATTTGTGCATCCGCACACACAGGCTGTTTGTTTCAAGTATATTGCTGCCATCTCAGTGTGATCAACCATTATTTCTGTGATCTTATTTCCATCCTAAATCTCTCTTGCTCTAGTACTTATGTAAATGAATTACTGATTCTCACCCTTAGTGGAATTAATATCCTTACCCCCAGTCTGGCCATCCTTAGTTCCTACAGTTTCATCATTGGCAGCATCCTCCGTATTCGCTCCACTGAGGGCAGGCTCAAAGCCTTCAGCACTTGCAGCTCCCACATTTCAGCTGTTGCTGTTTTCTTTGGTTCTGCAGCATTTATGTACCTGCAGCCATCATCTGTCAACTCCATGGATCAAGGCAAAGTGTCCTCTGTGTTTTATACTATCATTGTGCCGATGCTGAACCCTCTGATCTACAGCCAGAGAAACAAGGACGTTCATATTGCCATGAAAAAAATAAGAGAAAAAGCAAATTACCTATCAGCACAAATTATGTGATGCTTCCTTAGATTTAAATTTTTGCAAATAACATTGCATCAATTACTGTATCTCAAGTTAATACATGATAACATGCTTCTTTTGATGAATTCTGTTGATATTATTTCCAATTCCCTTGTCTTTTTATTTCCATTCTCCTATGGGTTTTGTCTTTTTTTGCCTTTGATTTATAAATTTGGATAAATATTTTAACGCAGATGCATGACCCACTGTAGCCATTTTCATTGCCTTGCCCCCTTCTCCATACAGCTGAAACATAGTCCTCAACATCAGGAACACATCACCTTCCAACAGTGGCAGTCTTCTTCTGTCCACTCAAAACACACCATGATACATCAATAGTGTGCCTGTTATTTATAGCTTGCTACATTTCTCTAACTAAAAAAAGTTCCCATAATATACCACTGCATTATCATTGTATTCCTTTTTTTGCCAACCCTAAGGAATTTCCAAATATTCTCTTTCAGAAACCAAGGAGCCTATTTAGCAAGTCTAATTCATATGTTAGCTCTAGAATACAGTGTGAGAGACAAAACATCTTAATCAGATTTTGAAATATAAAGGACCAACATGATGAATAATGAGCTAAACTGATGCCTAGAGCTTCAAAACACTGAAACCCTACCCAGGACATTAAATTATGTCTGCCAAGGTGGCATAGAAGAAATTTCAATTTTATTTAGATAGGTTATATCCTGGGTGCTGGTAAGTATATTTCTTTTTCTCCTGCCTCTATTCATTCCTTCCTGCCTTCTTAATCCACTACTTTTACTCTCCCTTCCTCAGTCTCTCCTTCTCTCCCTCCCTCCTTCCTTCCTTCATAGCTTCCTCTCTTAATTCCTTCCTTCCTTTCTACTCTCCTCCCTCAGTCTCTCCCTCTCTCCATCCCTTCCTTCCTTCGTTACTTCCCTCCTTCCCTATCTTCCTCCTGTCCATGGCAGTCATTAACTTTCTGGCTAGTGTCTCATTTGCATAGCTTCTTGAATGTGTTCAGTGCTCTCTGATTATTTAATTTTAATTTTTCTAAAGCTTTAACTGAAGAGGACAGAGAGCCAGTGCTCTGAAAGACTATATGCCCTGGGATTTCTAAAGATTTAAACGATCCTTTTTTTTGTCAATGATATTGATTCCTCCGATTGCCTGCTTCACAGCTTCTGTCTCTCATGACAACCTCCTGCATATTTGTTAATCCTTCCCTTGCCTTGGTAGTATTACTTCAATTTTGCACTGAGATTTTCTTATATTTTAATTGATGTCGGATCTTTGTGCTCCTTTATATGGTTGGAATAGTTTGATGAGGCTAAATAGTTATTTACCCACACCTATTACTACCTTTTACTAACATCTTAGTGTGTTACATTGGTTATAACTAATGCTTCAATATTAACACATTGCTGTTAACAAAGATCCATATGCACTCCTTAATTTTTATTTTTAATTAACAGATGAATATTGTAATGCTTCGATGTGTGCATGCAATGCGGAATGATAGTTAACACACCCACCTATTGTTATCATTTTATGATACAGTTCAAAATATTTATTTATTTTTATTGCAAAGTCAGATATACAGAGAGGAGGAGAGACAGAGAGGAAGATCTTCCGTCCAATGATTCACTCCCCAAGTGACCACAATGGCTGGAGCTGAGCCGATCAGAAGCCAGGAACCAGGAGCCAGGAACTTCGTCTGGGTCTCCCACATGCGTGCAGTGTCTCAAGGCTTTGGGTCATCCTCGACTGCTTTCCCAGGCCACAAGCAGGGAGCTGGAATGCTACGCCAGGCTGCCAGGATTAGATCTAGTGCCCATATGGGATCCAGGCGCATGAAGACAAGGACTTAAGCTGCCAGGCCATTGCACCATGCACTTAAATAATTCTTTTAGGAATTTTCAAAGCACAGAAAATTGTTGAACAATTACTATTGCTTTGCAAAAATTTATATCTTGCATTTATTACTCTGTGAGATTAGTATTGTGTCATTGGCATAAAATCCACCCTGAATTTCTGGGCTATCACCAGCCTCTTCTAATGCTCATTCTAATTGTGCCTCTGTGATTCTTACATTTTTAGTTCCACATACAACCAAGAGGAGGAAATATTTATCTTTATTTATTTAGCATGATGTCCCCAGGGTTTATCCATCTTGTAAATGCCAACATTTGCCAGAGACAACATCTTGAGTCCCAGCACTGCATCTCCAGGCCACCGAGGCTGCTGTTCTAGCAGACACTTTCCTCACTCCTAAAGTAGTATCCATGTATTTGAAACATCACTGCAATAAGCACACTTTCCCAATAACACTTTCATAGTACTTTCTTCTCCTGCACATTTTCATATGTAATCTACATGGGAAGGTGAAAGTGTTTATATATCAATCCACTTCATAGGAATCTAGAAAGAAATCTGACATATATTTGAAATATGTTAAAATGAAAACAGAGAGGGCCTATACAGAGGCTCAACATGCGAATCCTCAGCCTGCAGGACCAGAATGCCACAGAAGTGCCAGTTCTAGAGCGGGCTGCCCACTTCTGATCCAGATGCCTACTGATGGAAAGTGGAAAGAGACAAAGATGCCAAATTCTTAGCTAATTTGAGTTGGGACTTTTTTTAAAAAAAGATTTATTTATTTTTATTGCAAAGTCAGATATACAGAGAGGAGGAGAGATAGAGAGGAAGATCTTCTGTCTGATGGTTCACTCCCCAAGCAGCCACAATGGCTGGAGCTGAGTCAACCCGAAGTCAGGAGCCAGGAGCTTCCTCCAGGTCTCCCATGAAAGTACAGGGTCCCAAGGTATTGGACCATCCTTGACTGGTTTCCCAGGTCACAAGTAGGGAGCTGAATGGGAAGTAGCAGCTGTCTTCATCATCCAAACTCTGCTTTTACAGAGAAGTGGCAGATTTATTTATTTTAATTGGAAATGCAGATTTACAGAGAGAAGGAGAAACACAAAGATCTTCCACATACTGGTTAACTCCTTAAATGATCAAAACAGGCAGAGATGAGCCATTCTGGAGTCAGGAGCCAGCCACTTCTTCCAGATCTCCCACATGAGTACAGAGTCCCAAGGCTTTCTGTCACCACCAAGGGCTTTCTTAGGTCATTAGCAGGGAGCTGGATGGGAAGTGGAGCAGCCAGGACATGAACCAGTGCCCGTATGGGACACCAGGTCTTGAAGGCAGATGATTAGCCAATTGAGCCATTTTGCTGGACTTGAGATTAAGAGATACTTGCATTATGTGTCTCCTGTGATATGAGATTTATAAAGGATATCCAGAATTCTCTCTCAGCAGCTCATGCATCTCTGTTTTCCTCTTTGGATCTACTAAATTCTTGTACTTGTAGCCATCACCTGTCATCTCCATGGACCAAGGAAAATTGTTGTCCTTCACACAATTATTTTATTCATACAAAATTACAAGAGAGCCTTTGCAATAAAGAGGAGAGGAGAGGAGAGGAGAGGAGAGGAGAGGAGAGGAGAGGAGAGGAGAGGAGAGGAGAGGAGAGGAGAGGAGAGGAGAGGAGAGGAAAGAGGAGGGGAGGGGAGGGGAGGGGAGGGTAGGAGAGGAGAGGAGAGAGAAGGGAAGGCAGAGGAGAGAAAGGGAAGGCAGAGGAAGGGAGAGGAGGGAAGGAGAGGGAGGGGATGAGTTTGATAATTTTATCTTGATTTTGTTTTATTTTCATTTTTATAGAAGGAACAGACATTTTCACATCATGTGAGACTCTGAGTCACAAGCTCTCATACTAGCTAAGGAAATCTCTCCTAAACAAATAAAAGTTTTACATAAAACATCTCCAGGTGCATTTTAAGGTATTTTTAAATTCTGAGAAGCTATCTAAATAGAATAGGATTTTAAATATCTGAAAGGAAAAAGAGGAATATAACTGGCTTAATAAAACTAACTTCACAAGTAGCATATGAATATAAGTCACAAAATTGATCATTTTAGAAATAGTATAGGAAGAAATTATTTAGAACAGTGACTTTTCTTTCTTTTTTTTTTTTAAAGATTTATTTTTATTATTTTTTCATTGGAAAGGCAGATATACAGAGAGGAGAGACAGAGAGGAAGATCTTCCATCCGATGTTTCACTCCCCAAGTGAGCGCAACGGTCGATGCTATGCCAATCCGAAGCCAGGAGCCTCTTCCGGGTCTCCCACGCGGGTGCAGGCTCCCAAAGCTTTGGGCCGTCCTCTGCTGCTTTCCCAGGCCACAGGCAGGGAGCTGGAAGGGAAGCGGGGCTGCCGGGATTAGAACCGGCGCCCATATGGGATCCCGGGCGTGCTAGGCGAGGACCTTAACCACTTGCGCCACTGCGCCGGGCCCGAACAGTGACTTTTCAGAGGAGCAGCATAGAAAATGTTTATTCAGAAGGTATTAATTTATCTCTCAGGGATATGACTAAAACGCATAGGGAGAGTTACTCAGAAACCTTTTCTTTAAAAAAATATGTGTTTATATCTTGGTATTAATTACTTTTAATAAATAATATCCTCAAGGAATTCTGATGATGAATCACATTGGGAATTCCCTGAATTAAAAGCAGCAACAACAAAACCCACTCTTTTTGTTCAGCTTCTGACTATACTGCACCATTCAACATTATTCTCCTTAATGAGTCTATGCTGCCTATAATATTAAGAATTTGCGTTTGACATAAAATGTCCTGATTCAAAAAATGCTGTATTCCAGAAAGTAAGGCGTTTACTAAATTACCCTGCATATGAATGCTGAATAGGACAGATTCAAGGGAAAGGATTCCAGTGTGTAATGGATAGGACATTTTGGTACCGGGTTGAGTTCACAGAATCTTACATTTGTTGCATTTTAGTCATCAGTATCCTAATGTCAGGCTACATTTTATGCAAATTCTGATGACCACAAGTAGACAAATTATCCATTCAGGATTTTAATGCTGTCTTTGCTTATCTGTCTAGATATTTAACCAGGTATTTTATTAACTTGAAAATAGTCATTTTGAGGAGAGACTTAATATCCCTACAATATTAACTTAATAATGAATAATGGTAAGTCCTTATTAGGAATGTTTCTAATTTGTATCGTGATTATTTAAAAACCTCAGCATAAAGTGTTCAATATATTTTGTTATACATGTTCCTCATTACTTGATGTTAACGGATATTGTTTTATGTTTATGTGAACCTATTTTTCAACAATGCATTCATGGTGTATTACAAAAAGCTTTGTAACTGAGCCCATGGAAGATCCCAGGGGAGAGAAATGAAATGGAAAAAGTTTAAAACATATGAACCAAAAAGAATTGAGTGATAATATGTTAATATTAATGCAAGGACATTAGGCACGACAAAAATATTAGATATCCCATGTTCACTAAGTGGCTTATCATAATAAAATCTAGTGTGCCAAGAGAATATTCACAATTACTAGGCTATTCATACTAATTTTCTTTGTCGAGAGTGACATAAAAAAAATATGGCATTATACAACAAACTGAAATGATTATGTATGTTGCCTTCCTTTTGGATTTTAAGGAATATTTCTCTATTTTATTAAAAAATCTGTAGTGAGACGAAAAAAGAGACTCTCAAAAAAAAAAAGGTGATTTTTACTTGGGAACAGAAGAACAATATGCTGGCAATAAGAGGACCAACTAAATGAAATATTTTTCCTACCAAAACTAGAGAATATTTCTGTGAATTGTTTCAATGATAAGTTTTTGATCTTGGAGAGATGAGGCAGGATTTAGGCTGAGCTCATTGATGAAAGTGATAGTGCTATTTCCAGGAGCTACACTATCCAAGTGGGAACCTGGAAGAAGATCCAGGCTCTTTACTTCTGACAAGTTTTCACATTTCTCTTCATAAACTGACAAACAATGACAGCAGGGAATCACTCCACAGTGAAGGAATTCATCCTGGCTGGGCTCTCAGAACAACCAGAGCTCCAGCTGCCCCTCTTCCTCCTCTTCCTAGGAATCTACTCAGTCACTGTGGTCGGCAACCTGGGCATGATCATACTGATTGCACTCAGCTCTCACCTGCACACTCCCATGTACTATTTCCTCGGCAGTCTGTCCTTCATTGACCTCTGCCAATCCACTGTCATTATCCCTAAAATGCTGGTCAACTTTGTGGCAGAGAAAAACATCATCTCCTATCCACAATGCATGACTCAGCTGTACTTCTTCCTGGTTTTTGCTAATGCAGAGTGTTACATGCTGGCTGCAATGGCATATGATCGCTATGTTGCCATCTGTAACCCCTTGCTTTACAGTGTCACCATGTCTCATCAGGTCTGTGTTTCCCTGATTCTAGGAGTGTACACTATAGGTGTGGTTTATGCAGCAATTCACACAGGCTGCATGTGTAATGTTCATTTTTGCCATCTCAGTGTGATCAACCATTACTTCTGTGATCTTCTTCCACTGCTACAACTTTCCTGTTCCAGTACCTTTGTCAATGAATTACTGATTCTGTGTATTGCTTCACTGAATGTTTTCATCCCTACCTTGGCCATCCTTAGTTCCTACATCTTCATCATTGGCAGCATCCTCCGTATTCGCTCCGCTGAGGGCAGGCTCAAAGCCTTCAGCACTTGCAGCTCCCACATAATGACAGTTGTGATCTTCTATGGCTCTGCAGCATTTATGTACCTGCAGCCATCATCTGTCAACTCCATGGACCAAGGCAAAGTGTCCTCTGTGTTTTATACTATTGTTGTTCCTATGTTGAACCCCCTCATTTACAGCCTTCGCAATAAGGATGTCAGTGTTGCTTTAAAGAAAATGATAATGAAAGCATCATTGTGAAAGTTCTAATAGGAAGATTATTTTATTGAGCTTATGTGATTGAATGTTATAATACATGAATTAAACATCTTGGTAAAGATTCATTCATAATTTTTGTCTTTTTAGATTCATTTGATAGTTATTTGAGATTTAGAGATAGCTAGCACATATGTGGGTTCATAAAACATTTATTTGTATGTGACTAGTTTAGTTTATGTAGTACAGTTTTGTTCATGCTTATCTGATAGAATTCCCTTTTCTAGGGCTTAATAATAACATGTATCTATATGTATTTCTCCTTTCTCTATGTATTCCTGATGGACACTGATACATTGATGCCACATCTCTCCTATTGTGAAAAACATGAGACAAAACATTGCAACAAACATGAGAGTGCAGGTCATGCTCTGACACATTGGGTTGACTTCCTCTGAAAATATACCCAGCGATGCAATGGCCAGCAGATATTGGTGGGTAGCATTGTTGGGTACAGAACTCTATTTGCAAGTATTTTGTTCCAAAACATTGAAAACTTTTATTGCACAGCAAGGTTTATCCTGGGCGTTTAATCACTACTCTAGTTGGGAGTTGCTAACCTACAATTGAACATTTTTTTTCTGTTACTCATCTTTTATTTTTCATAGTTTGACAATAATGTGCTATTGTAAGAAAGATTTTCTAGTTGCCATTTGGAATTCTTTGTTCCTTATGTACCTGGATGTACTTATTGTAGCCAAAAACAGAGACTTTTGTTGTTGTTCTTTCATTATTCATTGCATAAGTTGTTCGTCCCTCTTCTCTTTACCTCAGAGGAATTTTAAAGCAAATATTTGCTCATTTGATGATGTTTCAATCAGGCTAGTTTAAGCTATTTTATTAATTTTTGTTTATTACCTCTGAATGAGATGTTTCTAAAGATATGAGTTGAGGATCAGGAATAATTACAACGTCTTATCTGGACTGTTGGTTCTACATGTAAATTACTTGACATTTGGAGTTCTTCCTTTGATTTCTCCATGATTCTTTTCATATTCCTTATTTAATCAAGCTCTCAGCCAACTATGAATTACTTTCTTAACTTCGTTGAAATACTTATCTGTGATTCCTTGTATCTCAAGTTTCCATGAAATCATTCTTATGAAAAATTTCTAATGCATTTCTTCATATTTTTTAACGTTGTGAGACACATCTGTTTCTTTGGAGCACTCATATTTCCTTCATTTAGTTACTTTTGGTCTCATGGCTTCTGGTAGATCATTTTATATAACTATAGGATAAGTCACTCTCTTAAACATAAGGTTTAGTGTGAAAGCTTGGTAAACTCCATTGGCTTTGTTTCAGTTTTGATACTGTAGGGTCATATTATTAGAATGTACTCATCTGTAGGTGCTTACTTGGGACACAGTGCTTATGGAAATATGTTAGATCATTAGCGTCTCTACAATGGCACACAGCAGTGCAATTGGAGCTAAGACTCTGTGGCCACTCTGACCATGAACACAATGGAATTTAGACATGACTTTACTACAAGTTAACTCAGGACAGCTCAGGTCAGTTCCACTGATCACAGTGCTCCTCAAAAATGATTGCAATAATATCCAGTGCAGGGACCATGGAGACAGGTTCTGCTGAAATAAGAACTCCAGAAGCCAATAACAACAGGGCTTTATATACTGCAAGACTTTCTAGGCCACACACTGTGGCAGACACCTCCTATGTCCAGTTGAGAAGCTCTCTACTAAAATGAGGACCACTGGGAGACATGTCCTCAGGTTCTTCGGTGGTGTACAGAGACACTGACCAACAATGAATGCGGGTTAGAGGAAGGGGGTTCATTACAAGGCTCAGCATGCATTGTCAGCAGGCAACTCTTAGTGGTGAGAGGATACAGATGAGCTGAAGGAAGGTCATGGGGATTCATGTTCCAAGGCCTGATTCCTTGTCTTCTTAGTTCTGTAGGATACCACCACCCTCTACCTTGCTCACTCTGTGTCCCTTGAGAAGTACAGGGACTCTTTAAATACTGATATCACAGTTATGTTGCAATGTTTATTTGGGTTAGAGTGTCTGCAACTTTTGTTAAAATATGACTGAATATTTGAGGACTTTAGGAAAATGACTATGCAGAAGGCTACATACAGTACAGCAGAATATTCCCCAACAGTGGCTCTGCTTTCAATACAGTGGCATGCTGGGGTAGCCTGGGCTCTGGTAATTGAAGGCAAACAATATGTGAATTCCTTCTCCAAGGCAAAGATAATATGTAGATTTCAGGACACTCTTTGTATGGTTTCCAGGCCTATCCCAACTGCAAATCCATCCTGCAACCTGGATGGCAGGCACATAGCAGGGTCTGTTTTAACTCTATTGTCCATGCTAACCCCCTACAATCTGGGAGCACTACCAAGTAGGGTTGCAGTTACCAACATACTCTATTCTTAGCATCTATATTGTCATCCCAAGTTTCTATGTTTTAGAGGGTTCCGGTTTTTTGCTGCCAATTTCCAGCATTCTTTCAACCACTTGCTGCTTTTCATTAATTCTTCAGCTCCGTAGATGAAAGAAGCACCCAGTACCTCTGGTTATCGATCATGGAATCTGATCTCTTTCTGACAGCCTCCAAATAGCATAATTTTCAGCATAATTCTTTCTGATTTTTCCAAGTTTTCCTATATACATACATGGTTGTATTCCAAATGGGACATGTCAATTATTAAGTACAAAATGTTAATTGCTAAATAAGAATCTATTACTTTTTGAAAACAAATAAATGTATATGTATTTAAAGCAAAAATAACCGTGTTGTTGAGCAGTATTGAATTTGGCTGAAATCTCTAACTGGTATTTTGTATGATTGTAATGATTCTAAATCTGTAATTGACTATGTACCTAATAAATGATTTTTTTTTTACAAACACTTGAGGGGTTGGACCCTTCTCACATTTGGGGGTTTTGAGTGGTTCTGTTTGACTACTTAATCTTGTTGAACACTTGTGTTCTTAAGTTTATCTGTCCCCAGTGTTCTACAAGGCTAAGATTAGTCATTATATCCATGAGTTAATCAAGTTAGAAACTACAGAAGCTAGTCCCTCCGTGTTTCAGAAGATATATATACATATATTCGAGGTCCATCAAGTAGTGCTTTAATTGTTTCGTCATTTGTTTGTATTTTTAAGGGTTTATTTATTTATTATTTATTATTATTTATTTTACTGAAATGTCAGATTTACAGAGAGAAGTAGAGACAGAGAGAAAGGACTTCCATCTGCTGATTTTCTCCTTAAGTGGTTGCAAATGGCCGGAGCAAAGATGATCTGAAGCCAGGAGCCCGGAGCTGATTCTGGTTCTCCCAGACGTGTGCAGGGTCCCAAGAATTTGGGCCATCCTTGACTGCTTTCCCAGGCCACAAACAGGGAGCTGGATATATGTAAATATATAATGTTATATATTTTAACAGTAGCTCATGGAGGTCTAGAATCACCCTGCATAACAAACTCCCGAGTCAGAATAAATGTTTGAAGAGATCTTTGGGTGATGTATATGCTCAAATCCTAATTACTGACTGAAAAGACGAAACTCACAAGGAAACTACTGAGGTAAAACAAACAGCTGGGAAATATTTACTTTAACTGCTCCTTTTTCTCGTATGATCCATGAGAAATAGAAGCCCCTGGAGAGTATTAATGCCTGTGGTATTTAGCAACTGTTATATCCCAAAGTGATTCGTGCCTTCACGGGAGAGTAGTCAGAATCAGTCAGGACAAGGTGTGAGACACAGCTGTTTGTTCCCATTAATTGGGATAGCACAAACTGAACTGCAGGTGCTGATCTGTGGCACAGACCAACCACTAAAGTTATTCAGAGACAGAAGCCTGGGCCCAGCCTCAGGCACTGAGATTCTAGGAAGAAGAAAATTGTTTCCATCATACAATTGTGCTTGAACCTCCTAGATTGTAAGGATTCACTATGAAAACTCAGAGAAATGTTGATCACCTACTTCAATGTTCCATTTAGCCATTGCATTTTTAATTAATAAAGTGTTGCTAATGTCTGGGGAATACCGAGTAAACTAAGTCTGATGTATTATCTAGCTTACAGCTTGGTTTACAGTAAAAAGAAAAAGTTCTGGCTTTGGAAATTACAATTTTCTGAGTTAAATAAATTGAGAAAGGTGATCAACATTTGAGTTTGCTCTGTGTGGATAGTAGGAAGATATAATTACTTATGATTAATTTTAAGGATGGTTACATGATGGCATGATACAAACAAATTATAGAAGAGAGAACATTGTTAGCAAGACTATTTATAGGTTCTACCTATTTCCAGTGAGATTGAGCCACATTTGGAAATATACTAATACCTGCTGGTGTGGACATGGGGAGAAAGGTACTCTATTTCACTGTTGGTGGGAGTATAGACTATTACAGCCAGTAGGAAGTCAGTACGGAGAGTGCTAAGGCAACGGAAAGTTGATCTACCATGTGACCGAGCTATGCCACCATTGGGAATCTAACTAAGGAAATGAAATCAGCATGTGGGAGAGGGACTAAAAATCTTATACATATAGAAACATTATTAGCATAGTTAAGACCCTAAAACAAACAAGACACCCATTGAAAGGAGAATGGATAAAGATACTGGCACATCAGCTGTGGAATGCTACACGGCTACTAAAAAGAATGAAATTCTACCATTTGCAAAAAAAATGGTCCCAACTGGGGACTATTATGCTCAGTGATGAAGCCAATTGCAAAAATGCAAATATCGTATGTTCTTTTGCAAAATACAAAGCAAGTAGGCATATAGGTAACAATTATAAACATATTCTCGCAGATGAATTGTACAGTAGAGGCTAGGATATCGGGTATCAAAGAATTGTTGCAGTATGCATCTCTCCTCCTGTGAAATGTTTAAGTATATTGTGACAATAGGAAACCAGACTTTCTACCATTGCCTATATGTACAGTGCTAAGATACACTTAAACAACAGCATGTTAGACTTGTGAATACTGCTGAAGGACTATACTACTGTAATAATGTGGGAGAAGGCAGTGGGGGGATGGTGGGTGGGTGATAATCCCTGTGCCTAGGAAACTGTCATGAAAAATAGGAAAAAAATAATAATAGAAATATCATAAATGGAAGACAGAAATATTTGAACCAAAAATAATTTTAAATATTTCAATATTAGTGACATACGACACACTACAGATACCAGAATTTTAGAGATTGCCACAAAGCAGATATCGGCACAATTAAATCAATCCACGGCTTCTGAAATTTTATTTGAAAGGTATGTTATACTAGAAATAAATGAGGAAATTGCCTAAGAGAAAGAGATCTCTGCTTTTGTTACAGGGAAGAGTATTACAAAGATAGCAGTAGAAAAACATCTTGCCCATTTCAATTTGATCAGAGTAAACCACTCTGTGGTTTGTCAAATTTAGTTTGCTTGCTACCCACTTTGTTTCAAGCATGACTCTTACGGCTAATACCTGTTTTGTTTTTTTTCCTCAACCTTTTCATTCTAAAAGCCTTTGGTATACTCTTGTACATAGCATCTCTTGCAAATATCCTCTTCAAATGTGTACATTACATTTTGATTCTCTTGACCAGTATTTTGTGAAACAGACATGTTTTATTTTTATTAAAATATCCAGCTTATCAAATCATCTTTTATGGACCATGAACTTGATGTTTCATCTAAAAAGATATCCCTCAACTCAAGCTGGTGTCTCTGTGCATTTTGCACTTAGAGTTTGATCTGTAATCCACTTTGAGTTAATCACTGTGGAGTTCATGAGGTTTGTATTTCATTTGCAAATGAAAGTTCAGTTCTAGCATGATTTTATTGCCTTTGATTTATTTGCTAAAAGTCTATGATTTATGTGTCTGCATTTAGCAATATCATTGTGTTGATGAGTAGAGTCTTGTAGCAAACATTGAAATTTGGTGGTGCTAATCCAACCATGTTTGTTACTCTTCTGAAACACCTTTATTCATGTAAGCAGAAAATCAATAAGGTCTTCGAACACTTTAATAAAATATGCATTACAGAACTAAATATGCATGAATTTCAAGCATTTTGTATTAAAATTATCTTAAAATTTTATTTCCATGAATTTTAAAATATCCTCTTAAGGGCTTGTGCTATGGTATAACAGGCTAATCCTTTCCCTTTGATACTGACATCCTAAATGGGCATGAGGTCAAGCCCCAACCATTCCACTTCTGATCCAGCCTCCTGGTGGTGGTCTGGGAAAGCAGCAGAAGATACTTGAAGGAGACTCAGAAGAAGTACTGGTAAATGGTGGGAAGCTAGCTTCTGGTTAAACAACAGCCTCTCACATCAAACCATGTGCTATGACATGGTTTTTAATGGTTCTTTTACTTTCCCAGTAATGAAAGACCCGGGGGAAATTTTTCATGCTATTCATTGTGGAAAATCACTCAAAGCACTGTAAACAAAACCTGTAAGTGTCAGAAAAGGATTCTTCCTGAGTCTTTATTCTCACACTTGTCCACACTGAGCTTTCATCAGTTTTTCAGGTGCAGCTTTGCATTTTTCACACTTGCACTGGAGCTTGTAAAGTTTCTGTTTGTGGATTTTTTTGTTATAGTCAGGTTCTCTGTATTCACATGTCTATCTGTCTGGACTCAGAAGCAACCACTTATCCTGCCATCTTTCGTCTAAAGAAAAGTGGTTAATTTTTCAGGTTATTTGGCTTTTAAAAATAGGTGGTTAATGGGCCCAGCGCGGTGGCGCAGTGGCTCAGTGGTTAAGGTCCTCGCCTTGCACGCCCGGGATCCCATTTGCGCACCGGTTCTAATCCCGGCAGCCCCGCTTCCCTTCCAGCTCCCTGCCTGTGGCCCGGGAAAGCAGTCAAGGACGGCCCAAAGCTTTGGGATCCTGTACCCGCGTGGGAGACCCGGAAGAGGCTGCTGGCTTCGAATCGGCATAGTATCAGCCCGTTGCGCTCACTTGGGGAGTGAATCATTGGACGGAAGATCTTCCTCTCTGTCTCTTTTCTCTGTATATCCGCCTTTCCAATAAAAAATAATAAAAATAAATCTTTAAAAAAAATAGGTGGTTAAGATAGTTATTACTTATTTTTTTCATATGTTCAAGGAGAAAACTAAGTCCCAATTGGTCTTTCAAGGGTTAATTTATTATTACTATTATTATCACTATTATCATTAAAAAGAGATGAACTGGAAGTGAACCTCAAAGGTGGTTTATATGAGAGGATATATGAAGGGCAAATAGTCAAACCAGGCTGCAAGTTCAGCATCTAGAGGGTCTTGCTTTTTGCGTAATGACTTTGAAGTCTACCACCAGCTTAAATCAAGCTTTCAATCTCCATCTAAATATCTGCTGGACCATTTTCCATATGTATATTCAAAGTCTCATAAGAAATCATCATTGCTTCTTGAATTATATTTGATCTATTTACATTGTCGCTATTGGAGTTTTAAGGATCATGCTAAGCTATTTCCTCTTGATTTCATGGTCAAAATGGATGTTATCTATTACAATTATCCATCAACACAAGTAATCTGCGTGCTAATTTTTAGATGATGGCTTTGTGTTACTAAAAATATTCATACATGAACTCAAAGGAATACAATTCCTTCTTCCATTTACACTTTGGGTGAAGTTGTGGGCTATCTATGTAGGGACATAAGTCTGCATGCTTACTGAATCTTGGAGCTCAGAAGTTGAAATTAAGCAATGGTACAGGCTGTTATTTCTGAACAATGCAGATATGATAGAATTTTTGCTTTTTTTGCTTCATTTTTTATTTGCTTTATTTTTACACCATAAACTCGGATTTGCTCTTGGGAATCACTTCACATTGCATAATTGTTCTGTAGCTCTGGGACCTGTTGAACTCAGTATAATACGATCTTGACTCATTTATTTCCCTCTCTGGAGTTGCAATCTGGTGTTATAAACTAGTGAATAGAAATAAGGCAGCTATCTGATTGTTTGGATGCCAGGAGATCTTCCCCAAATCTGGAGAAAATGTCCGTAGGCAATTCTTCCCTCACACAGGGGCAGTTCCTACCTGTGTAAAGAGTTTTGGTATTAATAAAAGTGAAGTGTAAAGAAAACTGAATTCAGAATCTTCAGATTTGGGTATGACTTGCTTCTCACATTTTGTTTTAGACCTATCCAGGTCTCCCACGTAAACAACAGAAGCCTGAGTAGTTGGGCCGCTCTTTCATGCCACCTAAGCACATTTACAAGATGCTGGATGGGATGCTGACACCGCATATCATCTCAGAACACACAGATTAGTCCTCCAAGTCACAGTATCCCACCTTATGCCTTAGCTGTTATTGTTTTATTTAAAATGAAGATTACATGCCCCAAGGTGCTGTGGTAGGAAATAAAAGAATTAATGTTCATAAAGCATTCAATTCCTGGATATATATTTTTTTTCAACATAACACCTTTTTTGTGTATTCCATGACTGCAGACCTGAAAGAATCGCATCCCAACAAGCTCGTATCGCCCTAAGGCATTTCCATTCAGCAGCATTCAGGACTTCCTCATGGTATGTATTTTCATTTTTTAGGAAATATTAAGATGGTATCAAGTTCTACAATGGTACCATAGCTATAGTCACTTTTTATTGTTTTATCTACAACTTTCTTTAGTATTCAAAAGCAATTTATCTCGTGAGAATTTTCCTTCCCATGTGAATATGAAAACTAAGATTTTTAAAAAATAGTTCCACATCCTGTTACTGGTTATTCATCATGTTAAGGCCCACAACAAATCTGCATAGTAGTGTTCCAGGTGGTTAAACCAGACATGATGTCTCTGCTTCTCAGAGCAAAATCCTGGTGGGCAAAATCTCAAAGCAGAAGCGTTCGAAATCCTGTGTCTACTCAGAGCTGGGTCAGAATCATAGCTTAGTTTCTTTACAGATATATGATATATATGTAAGTCCCTTTTTGCTCAATTTTCTCTTCCAATGAATGACTGCTTTGAGACATAGTTAAGAAAAAAGAGACTGTTGAATTTAAAATTTTGTAAACATTCAATCAACGTTAACTGTTATTTTTATTAAATCATTTCTATAAGGGATTTTTGCCACCTGGCCAATTTATAATCTTTAATGTGACTTTTAAGATGCATTTGCAATACAGATAGATACTTAGAGGATCATTTAATATTTATATTTATGAGCTTTTTAAAAAGTGACTCTCATGGTTGATACCTACATGATCTTTAAAATGTTTATACAACTGAAGTGAAGGTGTTACAATGAACCACGTGAAAATACTTCAATATGTAAGAGATTAGAAACCGAAAATAGTCCTTAGCATAAAGCACTGAAATCAGGAATGAAATCCGTTCTCTAGAAAGCAGACTTAAAGTGTATATAGATATTTTGCATGGTAAATGTTTTTAATTGTTGCCTCAGAGCAACCTAAGACAGAATCATAATAAATGCCCAAGAGGGAAGTATAAATATTTTCCTAAGTATCAAGTATATTTTTCAGCACTAAAATCTCTCTGCTTTCGATATTTTTACTTAATATTTCTCTGAAAGAACTATCTATTCACTTCAAATGCTCTCATGGCACATGGGTGTATAAGCTGTTCCAAAATCTTTGACCGTTTTCAACATCTGTGTCATCTTCGAGTTAGTGTTTGTCGATGAACTTTTCTCTTGAGGGTTGTTTATATTTCTTGTGTGTTTGGTTATTTGTTGAATAAACTCAGATTGTATTCTGGACACTCTTCATGTTAAGCTATTAGACCGTGGTTGCTGTTAAAATTTGGGTGAGAATATGTATATGTATTTACTTTAACAAATCATCTATTCAGTTAGCATCAAATGAGCTATTTATAATACTTGCCCTGTGTAATGTTCTTGTGTCAGTTCAATTCCAAAAACCTACATTAGGTTTGTCTGCACATGTGACACTCAAACAATAGCAGAACTATTTAATATCTTACACTTAAGATCACTGATTATGATGTCTTTTGGCCCATTCTACACATCCAGTATAGCGGTGAGTCTGACTTTGTTTTTCTTCCACAACTCTTGTTTGTCTACAAACGTACACATTCTCACTACACACCGACACTTGTAAATAAACACACTACTACATACATGATTCTTTTTTCCAGAGATTGCACATTTTTCCAAATTTTGATTTCTCGTGTCATGGCTATATGATCTCAAAATTAGCCCTATCCTTGAGGCACAGATGAAATTTTAAATGGAGAGAAATAAAACAGATTCCCTAGCATTCTTTGATGACAGAGGCCCCTTTTGTCAGATTCTCTTGTAGAAGGCATGAATACCTAGTGGAGTTCCAGCATTCTGAGGCGCCACAGCACAAGTTCAAAATCACAATAACAAAGAAGTAAAAAGCAAAAAGTGAAAACTCATTTGTGTGTGAGCTTCTTCTCCAGACTCTGTGCTTTTCCCAACAATCATCCTCTTCTGTTTTCTTTCCAGATTTCTTATATAAACAACCTGTACTATTTTATAAAAGGTTGTGATTATAATCTGGGAGATTTTGGTTTCCTTATCTAACATGGTTCAAGCCAAATTTCCAGAATCTGCTTAAGAATTTGCATGTCCTTATATTTTTGTAGCTCTAACCCAAATAAGAAGGTTGATTGCTAAAATATGAAACCAACACACCCATTAGATTGCTTATCAGTTTTACGTAAAGCCTCACATTTTGGAATCTCATGTTCTTTTTTAAAGTCCAACGTTCTGAGAGAAATGAGGAATGTCTCGATGGTGACCATGTTTATCCTGCTGGGCATCCCACACACAGAAGGTCTGGAGACCATGCTCTTTGTCTTGTTTTTGTCCTTCTATATCTTTACCCTTTTGGGGAACCTGCTCATTCTACTAGCCATTGTTTCCTCTACTCGGCTTCACACGCCTATGTACTTTTTCCTGTGCAAGTTGTCTGTTTGTGACATATTTTTCCCTTCTGTGAGTTCTCCCAAGATGCTGTTCTATCTCTCAGGGAACAGCCGGACCATCTCCTATGCAGGCTGTGTGTCCCAGCTCTTCTTCTACCACTTCCTGGGCTGCACTGAGTGTTTCCTGTACACGGTGATGGCCTATGACCGTTTTGTTGCCATATGTTACCCTCTACGCTACACCATCATCATGAGCCACAGAGTGTGTGCCATCCTGGCCATGGGGACCTCCTTGTTTGGCTGTACCCAGGCCACCTTTCTAACCACTCTGACTTTCCAATTACCCTATTGTGGCCCCAGTGATGTGGACTATTACTTCTGTGATATCCCAGTGATGTTGAAGCTGGCTTGTGCAGACACGTCGTCCCTGGAGATGGTGGGGTTCATCAGCGTGGGCCTCATGCCCCTCAGCTGCTTCCTTCTCATCCTCACTTCCTACAGCTGTATTGTCTGCTCCATTCTTCAAATTCAATCTACAGAGGGCCGACGCCGTGCCTTCTCCACCTGCAGTGCCCACCTCACCGCCATCCTTCTCTCCTTTATGCCAGTGGTCCTTATCTATTTGCAACCCACTCCCAATCCTTGGCTTAATGCAACTGTTCAGGTACTGAATAATCTGGTTACTCCTATGCTGAACCCTTTGATCTATAGCTTAAGAAATAAAGAAGTAAAGTGTTCTCTGAGGAAAGTACTACAGCAAATGACTTCCTTTTTTCGAAGTGTGGGATAGAGGATCAGCAATTAACCTGATAATTCATTACTTTGCTTATAGAATTTATTTTTTTGCTATAAAAAACACAAATATTATCACTACTTGAACATGATTTCTCCCCAATTGAATAAATATGACGAACATTGCCTCCGTTTTTCTTTTTTAATTGCTATTCTTGCATCCTCTTCTTTTTTCCTAACTTCTTAGGATATGGCCCATCCTAATCCTCATTGGTACTACTACATAATTGCCAACTAAAATGTCTGTGTTGAGTAAGATCCCATTTTATAGTCTAGGAATTACTAAAGAAATGAATAGGCTCAATCATGTATGGCTTACAGGTGATGTCCTGTGACTTCTAAAATACAAGAAAACTGTGTTAATGCAAAGTATTTATTCAAGGAAACTAAGATCTAGAATGAATGACTCAGAAATGCTATCCTATGTCATCCACAAAGTTTGTCGGCAAGTCTCAACATCTGTAGCTAGGACTTAATTGGGTACCAAGGTGACAGGAAATAGAAAGAGAATTTGGAGAAAGTAGATAAGAGTATGTGAAAGAGTGACTGAGTCTGTTCTAAATTTTTTCTCATTGTGTTCTCTAGCACGGTCATGGTTTGGTATAATCTGCTCACACAAAGACTTCAGCTTTAGTTTCCTCACCTTTATATCCCTTTCTTTTCCAATTGACTTTGTGGTAAGTTGTGTGCCATTACAACCTGGAAGAAAAACACAATAAGGAGGGGATGATGACAGATGAAGGAAATAATGAGACCAAGTTGATAGGAATAAAAGGGATGGAAGGAAAAAAGAGATGATGAGGAAGGAAAGAGTGATAGGAACAAAGGGGGCTGAAAGCAGAGGCAGGGACAGAGTCAGAGACAAGTGTTCCATCACTTTGACTCTTTTCAGAATCAGGGATAAGTCACTAAATTGTCCAGACTGAACTAGTGAGAATATTGTGCACGGGTTTCAGGTTAGAGGATTGAGCAAGTTTATAAAAACAGTATTGTGGGCCCGGCGCGGTGGCGCAAGTGGTTAAAGGTCCTCGCCTTGCACGCCCGGGATCCCATATGGGCGTCGGTTCTAATCCCGGCAGCCCTGCTTCCCTTCCAGCTCCCTGCCTGTGGCCTGGGAAAGCAGCAGAGGACAGCCCAAAGCTTTGGGACCCTGCACCCGCGTGGGAGACCCGGAAGAGTCTCCTGGCTTCAGATCGGCATAGTATCAGCCCGTTGCGCTCACTTGGGGAGTGAATCATCGGACGGAAGATCTTCCTCTCTGTCTCTCCTCTCTGTATATCCGCCTTTCCAATGAAAAAATAATAAAAATAAATCTTTAAAAAAAAAAAACAGTATTGTTTCTTGGTCTCTTCTCTGAAGCTCTGGGCCCTTTATTTTTTTAGTTTAAATTCTGTTTCAGAATCTTTTAGGTAGACACATTTATTCTTGTCATTTAAGACTCATGTGAAACATAATTTTTGTAGGAAGTCTTATCATAAGTGAAGTCCCAATTCCTGTTATTTGAATCACACTTGACAAAATCATCATTCAATTGTTTCAAAGTTGTCATTACCTTGAAACACGTACTAGAAAAAAACATCAAAATAATATAAAAATTAATATTACCCATTAAAATAAGTATAAAAATTAATGACAAAATTTGCTAATTAAATCCAGGAATATGCTAAAAAGCAAATATGTCTCTATAAACTCAGAATATAAGAGATAATCATATAGTTTACATATAAACAAGACAAATAAGAATAATCCATGTAAGCCTAATCTTCAGAAAAGATGCTAAGAAAGCATTCTACAAAACCCTGATAGTGGGCAACATCATCAAAAACTTTCTGGAATCCACAAATAGGTTAGCATATCCCTCACCCTGTAGGAAGTCAACTGCTAGAGCTGAAGAAGTGGTGAGCAAAGATGGCAGAATTGGATGAGGACAAGTTTAAACAGAGTTGGATTAGCTGAGGTGAAGCAGAGAGGGAACAATCCCAGGAAACAGAAGACAGTCGAGGAGCAGAGGGACTCCTAGAGACTCCGGGACATGGGGAAGCAGCAGAGACAACAGAGTTGTGTTGCAGTAACTAGATACCCCAGTCATGATCAGCGATTGGAGCTCCACAAGTAACCAGGTAGAAAGGAGAGTTTACTGGGAACTTAAGAGGTGGACCCAATCATAGAACTGTTTGCCCTGCTGATCTACTTGGTCCAATTACAATCAAAACCACAATGGTAGGAGCCCAAGCACTTGGATGTAGAAATAGGATTTATTTTGTGGCCCAAATACCCACCAGTTTCAATTGTGCTATTGTGTGTACTGAGGAAAAGCCTGTGATGGTAGAGAGACATGTACTAAGCCAGGAGAGAAGTCATTTCTGGCTCAACACATTGCATTGGTCCAACTGGGAAAACAGTGCCAACTTGGTATCTTACAGGTTAAATCCAACTTCAGTTCAGATGATACTCAGGCCTAACAGCCATTGGGTTGGATTCTGGCAAGAAGAGAAAAA
The DNA here is from genome assembly GCF_017591425.1 of Ochotona curzoniae. Classification (NCBI taxonomy): domain Eukaryota; kingdom Metazoa; phylum Chordata; class Mammalia; order Lagomorpha; family Ochotonidae; genus Ochotona; species Ochotona curzoniae. Next base: position 1,567,854 of record NW_024465573.1, on the reverse strand, counting down.
GAAAAAAGAAAATCTGTGCAACCCTATGATCTAGGATAGGTGGTATCTGTCAACTCCTGGATACTACTAGAACCAGCAGTGGGAAAAATGTTGAGCAGGCATCAGTGAAGCCGCAGCATGGGATCATAGGGAATGGAAAGTGGCAGGCCAGGAGCTGGGGCTACAGAAAATGGGATGGAAGCCTAGCACAAGAGCCCATAACTAAACCTTGCTGAAGGGAACAGCATGAGTGGTTGCAAATAAAGAACTGAGTACTGAATGCAATCAGTAAAATCAACCTGTAAGCCAGTGAGCAAAGCAGCTTAGAAACCAGACCTAAGGAGAAGAATCTGTTAATCAAAATTGCAATGACCAAGAGCAAAAGAAGACAATGGCACAATGAATATTACTAATGCCTCCTCTACAAAGGAGCAAAATCCTTGGTCAATCTCAGAGGTAATTGAGCAAGATATCAAGGAACTGGGGATAAGGAATTGTTTTTTTTTTTTTTTTTTTTTTTTTTTTTTTATTATTGTTGCTTACATTGTATTGTGTAGTACAGTTTCATAGGCGCTGGGGATTCCCCCCACCCCTCCCATACCCCTCCCCCCATGGTGGATTCCTCCACCTTGTTGCATAACCATAGTTCAAGTTCGGTTGAGATTCATTGCTTGCAGACACATGCCTAGCATAAAGTTCAGCGTCTTATTGTCCAGATAAGTTCAGTGGCCTCTTGGGGAGACCTTCTATGGTCTGAAAATAGGTCTAACAGAGTAAAGATCCAGTCAGTTAAAAGCCCCAACGAGGCCACAGTATCAATATACAACATTATGGAATTAATTGACATAGTATTGGGTAAACAATATGTTAAAAATAATGCAAGTTCCCTTCTTCGAAACATCTGGGTTGAGACAGTATCAATGACAGGTTCAAAAAAAAAAAAATAACAAACAACCAAACAAAAAATTACAGGTTAAATCAAGGCAAACATGTGGTATCTAATCTTTTGGGATTCGCTCATTTCCCTTAGCATTATAGTTTCCAGTTGTACCCATTTAGCCACAAAGAACTGCATTTTGTTTTTTTTAATAGCTGAGTAGTATTCCATGGAGTAGATGAACCAAAGCTTTCTTATCCAATCTTCTGCTGATGGGCATTTCGGTTGGGATAAGGAATTGTTAAAAAAAATTACAAAGTTCATTAAAAATGATAAGAAGCATCCACAGAAATTCGAAGAACTTAAAGAACACTTTAGACAATAAACAGATCGAAATAAAAGCAAGCCAAATTACTATAAATGAAAAACACAATGCATCAAATTTTAAAAATCAGTTTAATGCCTCAGTAATAGAATGAATAAGGCAGAAGAAAGAATACCATAATTGGGAGATATCTCTTGAGATAATGCTGAAAGATTCAAAAAGCTGGAAGAGGAAATGAGTCAAGCTAAGGAAAGCATTTGGGAATTAAGGGACACCATTAAAAGGCTAATATAAGAGTTATGGAGGTTCTAGAAGGCACAAATAAAGCTGGGGTCAATGAAATAAAAATTAAGAACTTTTGAATATTGAAAAATATTTAGGAAACAACATAATGGGTTGGAAGACACAGAACTCCCACTAGGGTTGACCAAAATTGATCTTCACCATGACATATTTTAATCAAGCTTTCTTCAGTTGAACATAAGGAAAAGATCATAAAATACTCACATTAAAACATCAATTAACTTATAGAGCAATCCCAATCAGACTCACAACTGACATCTCAGAGCGACTCTACTGGCCAGAAGAGGCTGGAAAGACAGATTTCAGATTCTGAAAGAAAAAAAAAAAAACGGCCTACATTTGAAAATCTACTCATAACTCCTGCTGATGGTGATGTTGGTAGAAAGGCACCCTCCTTCATTGTTGATGGGATTGCAGGTTAAGGCAGTCACTACAGAAGTCAGTACAGAAACTGCTAATATAACCTAAAATTGATCCATCATATGATTTGGCTGTCCCACTACTACAAATATACCCAAAGGAAGTGGAATCTGTGCATGAGAGAGGACCCCCAACCCTGTATCTATAGCAACATAATCAACAATAGTGAAGACATGGAAACAACCCAAATGCCCAATGAAAGAGGAACAGATAAAAACAACTATGGTACATCTGCTCCATGGGAACACTACACAGTCATTAAACAGAACAAAATTCTACCATTCTCAACAAAATTGTACCACCTAGAGAGTATTATGGTCAGTGAACCAAGTCAATCCCAAAAGTACAAATATTATATGTTCTCTCCGATATGAGGTAAACTTCATGCAAAACATGAGATCTATAGATACATAGGTAAACATGTATACTTCACTGTATCTTCACTTCTCAGTACCGTCTTGAAGTTTCATTCAAAATATTGTTCCATTTGACGCATCCTTAACCTTACAGATTCTACTTTTCTTGCTTTACATTGACTCTCGTGATCAGCAACCAAAAGTTGGGATGTTTCTCTGAATGTCAGGGTGACAAAGTGAAGATGGCTCTGCAAAGTAAGACAGTTGACAAGCTCTTAGAACATAGCTGAACCTGGAAGTTTTTCACTCAAGAATTTACTTGATGTAAGAATTTACTTGATGTCATAAAGCATCAATACATGTGCATTTGAGACTTCAACCCTTTATTCAGGAATAGCCACACTTCCTTCTCTGTCAGTGGAGCACATAACCAGAAACCCAGGCTGATTCCACTTACTGACAGAGATAACTTGAGGAGATAGTGTTTGCTGTCATGATTATGCCGTTTGGGTGACTATCATCCCACATCTGGATGTCTGGTCCAAGTTGAAGCTCTGCTTCTGATTTCAGCTGCATGCCAAGGTGTGTCCTGGGAGCAGCAGGGGATGACCCCAGGGATGGTGTCCCTGCCACCCACAGAGGAGATTTGGATTGAGTTCTGAGCTCCTGGTTTTAACCTGGTTCTGTCCAGGCTATTGCAGACATTTGAGAAGTGAAACATCAGCTAGAAAACCCTCTGTCTCTTTCTCCATCTTTTAGAGTGTCCAAGAAGGGACTGGAAAGGCAGACATCAGGTCAAAAGAAAAAGAAACCGATGCAGTTTATGTTAGTCCAAAAAGTCCAGAAAGTCCAGAGCAGAGAACTTCCATTACCCAGGATAGTCTCCATTCAACCAACATCAGAATCAACAAACAACAAGAAAGAGAGTTTTTAATCTATGCCTGAAATGCCTCATAGCCTCCAGGGTGACATTTAGTAAACAAATATTAGGAACTGGGGTGAAGATCTCCAGGACACAGAATCATCCCTTGTCTTCATTTGGCTTCATTCTAGACACACAGGAAGATGACTTCCAATACTGAACTCCCAGCTCCCAACTTGGAAACCCTTCTGTCCCCTGTGCTATCGACCCAGCAAAGCCCTAGAGTGGAGCCAGATTGAATTATGACCTCATTCAGCTCAGTCACAGTCACCAGGGGTAGCCACACCCAGGGGGCTGTCACCCAGGTCCCGTGACCTCCCTGCTATGGATGAATGTGGTGTATTGACTGGCTGTCCCATTCAAATATCATTTTGGAGACAGTTGCTCTGTGATGGCTAACACAGCTGCCATTGTTCTGCATTTACTTTCAGTTACGTGATTGTCTTCAACAGATCCAGTACAGCAAGGGAGCACTCAGTAAACTGCATAAAACAAGTTCAAAACACTAACAGATGGTGCATTGTCACATCCAATGAACACTGAGTCTGACCATAAGTCCTGAAGTACCTCTGTGAGGGGACCAAAACCTCTTTGCTTCCCTGATACACACTTGGAGCAATAAAAAAATCCTTGGTTCTAAGGGGACAGTCTTAAGGCACAGTGAGCTAAGCCACTGCTCATGAAGCCAGTATCCCACAATCAAAATGAGAGTTTGGTTCCTGGCTCTGATCCAGCTTTCTGCTAATGAGTCTGGGACAGCAACTCAGAGTGGGCAAGCACCTGGTTTCCTGTACACCACGTGAGAGATCAGGGTGGAGTTCTGGGCTCTTGGCTTTGACTTGGCAAAATTGGAAAGGAAGCAGAAGAGCTGGGTGTCCATTGGACCTGCCTCTGTGTAGCCAGCAGCAGCTTAGCCCATGGTAGCACCCTTGCCCTGGCCAGGATTCTTACAGGGCACTTCTACAGGAAACTGGTGGTCTCGCCCTTGCCCTCAGCTTGGGACCCCAGAATCTTCTGTCACTGTCACTTTCTGCTGCCCAGCCTCTTACTAGGTTTGTACAGCTGTCGGGCACTTGTATGATGACGGTTTAACGCTGTCCAGGAGAAGGAGATGGTCCTTCGCTAGTGCTGCCCTCTCTACCACACTGCTTATCACAGGGCACCCCTGTCTGTGGCTGATCTGTCCTGAGCCACTCTGGGTGGAAGCACCTGCAACCCCCCAGCCAGAAGTTTGGCCAGGACAGTGTTCGGGTAGTAGGTTTGTCCAGGACAGGGCTCTAGAGCCTGCGGCAGAGGCAGTGCTCAGGGTTGAGGGTCTTGGAACCAATGCCCTCTCTGTCCTGGTTCTACCTTGGGTCCAGACAAGGGGAGGCTCTGCTCCAGCTTGGGCGGGGACTGCGGACTTATGGCTGCCTTGGGCTCAGGTGCCGGAGCCCAGCAGCAATCTTGGCCTTGCCATGAGTCCTACAGGCCAGGTCTGGTGGCAAGGCCGATGCCCTCTGGCATCAGATGTGGCTCCCAGGCCGAGTAGATCCCATTTGGAATGGGATGTGATCACAGGCAAGAGTTGGGGCCCAGAGTTCAGGGTGTAGCCAAGCCTACCTGGGTTCACATGCCAGGAAATTGTGTGTAACCTGGACAGAGTGCTGTGTGGCAGAGCTGTGACGGGGAAGTAGCCATGGGGATGTCTCCCTGAGAAAACCCTGTCTTGGCCTTTTCTTCCCACGCACCCCCCCCACCGCCGCACCACCACCACTGGTCCCTAGAGTGTGGGGTTCCTCCTGCTGATGCTGACTGGGGATGCCTTCTCTTGGGCTTCTAGGCCCACAACCAGGAGCCTCCAACACCCTCCTCATACCTCACTGCTTCCCACAACGCTCATTTCTCTCTGGGTAAGGAAGGGTGCCCCCCTCAGCTCTGCCTGAGTTATCCGAACTCATCTAAACTGATTGTTTTCATGTGTCTGTGACAAAGTACAACCTTTGAAATTTTGGGGAGCTAATGTAATTTGGAAAATAAAAGTAAACAGCCAAATAGATCCAAAGGCAAACAGTTTGCCATACAGGAGGCTTGAAAACCAGATAACAATGGAAAACTGCTCAGGGCAGCCTGCTGGGAAATGGCATGTTGGCTGTGTTGCTTCCAAACAGGTTTCAGAAATCACTTGCCACCCATCCTTACCACCATATGGGTCTGACATGTGACTTACTAGTCCTTATCTTGGCTCATGTCATTGTTGCATATAATTTCCATGTAATATCACGTTAGTGGTAGAAATTGGATTTGGCTACCCTTATGGTTTCGCTGCCATTGTTCCATATCCCAAACATGAACTTGGAAGATGTTGATATGGCACGTACACAACACACATTCTTTCTCTCTCTCTTGGAAAAAGATTATTAGATTCTATTTTTCCAGATGCACTCTGTTGTAACTAGAGCAATTAGAAAAAGAGGGGGGTGACACTGCGGCTCAACAGGCTGATGCTGTAATTGTAAGAGTGCCAGCTTCCCACATGGGCCCTCGCTGAAGTCACAGTTGCTCCACTTCCCATCCAGCTCTATGCTTACGGCCTGGGAATGCAGTGGAGGATAGCTTAAGTCCTTGGGACCATATACTCACATTGGAGAGCCAGAAGAATCTCCTAGCTGCTGGCTTCAAATTGGCTCACCTCTGTTGCATCCATTTCTGGAGTGAATCATCAGATGGAAGGCTTTTCTCTCTGTTTTACTCTCTGGCTTTCCAATAAAAATAAAGCTTTAAAGAGGGGCATCAAAGTCACAAAGAAACCAGGTTATTACTCTTTGTAGTTAATATGATTTCTTAGAGAGAAAGCCTCCAAAGAAGCCACCAAAATACTGATAGAACTGAAAAATTCAGTAACATTGGAGGGTATAAAGTTGATATACAAAAATCATTAGCACTGCTATACACCAACAATTCCATGTCCAACAGCTACCATAAAGAAAAATACCCAGAGGCCCAGCATGGTGGTCTAGCAGCACCTTGAAAGAGCCAGGATCCCATATGGGCACCTATTGTAATCCTAGCTGCTCCACTTCCCATCCAGCTCCCTGCTTGTGGCCTGGGAAAGCAGTTAAGAATGGCCCAAAGCCTTGGGACTCTGCACTCCTGTGGGAGACCCGGAAGAGCTCCTGGCTCCTGGCTTTGGATCGGCAGAGCAGCGGCCATTGCAATCACTTGGGGAGTGAACCATTGGATGGAAGATCTTCCTTTCTGTCTCTCCTCCTCTCTGTATATCTGCCTTTCCAATAAAAACAAATAAATCTTGTGAAAAAATGGAAAAAGAAAAATACCCAGGAATAAATTTAACCAGATAAAAGATCTCTACCATGAAACTAGAAATCATCAATGAAAGACATTGAAGAGCATATTTAAACTTGGGGTTAGCATGTAACCCCAAGTAATGTGTAGTCTTATTTACAAAACTATATTATTTCAGCACCTAGACTCAGTGTAAGTGACCATACCACGTAACTATGCACCCCAGAGAGCTTACGTTTTACATCTTGATCATCATTCTCCAGTATCCTGTAGTTCATCCTGAAAAACTGGTGACAAATGTCAGGGTCCTTCCAAACTTCGTATTCAGACTCCAAACTCAGTCACATGCATAATGGAGGGGAATCGAGGAAGTGATGAAACCACAGGGCTCCACTGTCCTGATCAGGAGGACTGACATTCAAGCACACACACAATTTTCCATCTACTCATTCAGTCCCCAGACAGCCACACAGCAAAGGCTGGGCAGGCCAAAGCCAGGATTCCAAAACGCCAACAGTATCTTCCATGTGGATGGCAGGAACTCAAGCTCTTGGGCCATCTTCTGGTGCCTTTGTAGGCACATTAGCAAGCAGCAGGTTTAGAAGTGGAGCAGTCAGGATTCTAACTGGCAACACACTGTATACCAGCTTATCTTACAGTAATAGCACTGTAATGGTCTCTTGAGGACACCCAAAGAAGGCACTATCTTTGCTTAAATGTATTGTTTTAATTTACTTTTGTGCTTTGAATCAAATTACTTTTACAATGAACTTATGTATTTCTTAAGGGCTATAATTTACTATTTAAACACACATACAAAGCTTCAACTGACCATACCAGGCCAGCTGCCCTTCTGTTTCTTCATTGTTTCCATGAAGAAGTGAGGCTATTGGGAGCAGAGTGTGAATTCTTTTCAAACAGCTCTCAATATTAGATTCCCCAGCCTCCAGAATGCTGAAGAATAAGCCCAGAACCCTAAAACTTTGCAAAATCTCTATATCTACCTGCTATTCTGAGGACCATGGTGGACGATGTGGCTCTCTGGGCAGACACTATGTGGCCTTCCAGGCCAGGACTCTAAAGTCACACGACCTTCTGATGAGCAACTTGGTGATGCTCTCAGGAGGCAATGATCATTGAAGACACCCTTCCCTCAGCTCTGTAGATATGAATCATGTGCCTGATGGTGTCTTGGGAAAATGAACATTTGGTCTCAGCATCATGATGCCAGAAAAATGAGCCACCATTTGAGACCCATCACTCAGGGTTACAGGACAAGGAACAGAAATCTTGAGCGTAGATGTTAGGATATCTTCAAATGATAAAAGTTACTGTCATTGTTTCAGAAATGAAAAGGCTACACTGAACATCCTACATGTTTTCATGTGTCAAAAAATTGGTATCAATTTCTACCACCAATCAAAGCAGAAAGCTCCTGGCCTGCTCATTTTTAATTAAAGATTCTGAAGAACATCCCTGTCCATGTTCTGCATCTCTGGTTGGCCCATGTCTTGCTCTGACTGACTTCACAAGGAGCCACTGTTATGAATCCACATGTGTGCAAGTCCCTGGCTGGGCTCTGATTGGTCCAAGACTAGCTCTGACTTCATAAGGAGTCATTACTATGATGTAATTCCCAAAAAATGTATATATAGCCGTCAGCGGGGCCTAGGTTTTTGTCCGCCTTACCCAGGGAGCTATATCTGGTGACCTGTGTGACTTGGACCCATCTACCCTAGCGGTTGTGCTTGTTGGAGTGGTGTGTGCTTTTTTTGTTGGTTTTGTTGATTTCTTGTTCTATTTTGTGTATTCTTGTGCCCATTTTATTTAGTTTGTTTTTTTCCACCTATTTGTTGTTTTGCCCATTTTGTTTTTTTTGCAGTTTTGCTTATTTGTACTCCCCCCCCCCCCCCATTGCTAGTTAGCCAGCTTGGTTAGACTTGTTAGCAGTAGCGTATTTAGTGGCTTTTCCTCTTTCTTGTTTTCTGTTTTATTGAGATAGTCTTGCTTCGCGTTAGTCTAGTTAGTCTAGCTAGTTACACATTAGTCAGAGGCAGTCAGTCCCATTGCGATTCCTTTTTTGTTCTTAGTTAGCTCAGTCAGGGTAACTGATTAGTTAGTGTTTGTGAGTAGACAGTGCAGTTCAGAGAGCGTAGAGAGGGAAAACTGGACATGTATACCACCTGGTCGTTTCATCCTCCGCTTCCCGGGTACGAGTTCACAGAGATCATCGGCCAAGGCGGCTATGGCGTGGTGAAGCTCGCCCGCCAGTTGGCCACGGGTAGGGACGTGGCGGTGAAGATCTTCCTGCGGGAACGCCAAGGCACCAACTCACACAGTGTGGCCCGGGAAGCAAGCATGATGCGGAGCCTGCGCCACGACCACATCGTGCATCTCCTGGATGAGAAGTGTCTGGGCAGGTTTGTGTTCCTGGTTATGGAACTAGCCAGCAGAGGCACCCTCCATCGCTACGTGTGGGAGCGAGGCGGCCTGGAGGAGCCCGAGGCCCGCTCGCTGTTTGCCCAGATCCTATCAGCGGTGGACTACTGTCACGCCAGCCGCGTGGCACACAGGGATCTCAAGCCCGGCAACATATTGCTGGACACGAACATGAATGTCAAACTGGCTGATTTTGGGTTGAGCCGCCGGCTGCCCGAGGGGGCGTGGGTAAGGGGCTTCTATGGGACCCCGGAGTACTGTGCCCCAGAAATGTTTTCTGGGGAGGCATATGATGCCTTTCAGGCTGATATGTGGAGTTTGGGAGTGACTCTCTTTGGGATGCTGACAGCGACGTTGCCCTTCAGTGGGGCAACTGCGGAGGAGCTGCAGAACTGCATCATGGCTGGCCACTATGTGCTGCCGCGGCCCTGCAGCCTGGGCCTCACGGACCTGCTGGGCTTCCTGCTCAGCGTAGAGGCCTGGGCGAGGTTTACAGCCGAGGTCGCCAGGACGCACTGGTGGTTTGGCACCCGTAGCGAGGTGCGCCCTGAGAGCCCAGTCACCCTTGTGGAAGTCTTAAATGTTCCCCAGGACCCAGAAGCCAGGCAGTACCTCGCAGGGCTAGGTCTGCTGCCTGGCAGCAGAGAAGAGAGGACGCTGGACCCTGTTTCCCAGAACCTCGGGTTTCAGCCACCTTCCCTCTTACCGAGCACCAGGAGCCACTGCTTGTCTTGGAGCTCCTTCCGTAGTGATACTGCCTGCTCTCCACAAAGCTCCTTCACAGCCAGCAGCTTCCAAGAGAGCTCCAGTGAGTATGTCTCCCCTGTCACCGAGCCTTTGCCCCTCTGTTTCCTCTGGAACCTGGGTCCCAGCTGCCACAGAGGCCCACACCCCTTGCTCTCTCTTACTAGGCCAGCTGCAAGAAGAGAGGAGCTACGTTCCCAGCGCATCCCAGGAGCCACCAGTGTGTCAGGCCTCCGGCTTCAAGGCCAGCACCAGCACCCCAAAGCGCCTCTCAGATCCAGAAGTGGTGTCAGCAAGTGAGCCTGAGGATACTGGCACCCCAGCCACCACCAAGAAAAGGAAAAAGGGTTTCCGGGGCGTCTGCAGGAGTATCCTCAGGTTCCTGCAGTGCACCTGCTGTATCCCGCAGGCCCCAGACCCAGGTCCCAGCCTGTGCTCCCGAAAAGTGCTCCTGCGCTCCCGGAAGGTACTCCCAGAAGGCTGCCGGAGGGGCAGGTGAAGATGAGTCTGGGAGCTGAGATCCCTGAGATTTTCCCCCTGAGATTTTATTTGATAAATAAAAGTATTGTTTATATGAATCTGGTCTCTTGCGTCTTTTCCCTCTGTGCACCTCGGCAAGGTCCTATGGTGTTGGCCAAAGGCTGGGTCTCGGGGAAGGGGAAGCCCAAAGCTTACAAAGGCCACTAGAGGGATGAGTTCTGAGGTGTCTCATAGCAGGCCGTCTCAGTCTGCAGTAATGGGCACTGTAGCAGAGCTGAAAGACTCCCCAGCCAATGTCCTCTCACATTGTGAACAAGATCCCCAAGGGCCACAGATGTTGACCTCACAGTGAGTGGGTCACTAGCTTAGCACCCTTAACAGCTGCTGGGAGCAGCAGAGCAGGTTCATGTGGCTGTGTGCCTGGCATACCCTGGGTGAGGCAGCAGACAAGAGACAGGCCAAGTACCTGCAGGCTGTCTGCCAGGTGCGAAGGTCAGGTGGGACCTGGCAGTACCTTGGCCTTCACAAGCTGCCTGTGCAAACTGGGTCAACTTGAAGCCACAAAAGAAGAGTGGACCCTTCTGGCCCCACCTTGGGGAAGCCATGGGGATGGGGTCCCACACATCTCTGGAATAATTTTTAAAACTGTCACAATTTTTTCCACTTTTTAATTGAAAAGTCAAATTCACAGAGAGAAGATTCTCCATCTACTGGCTCACTCCCCGAGTGACCGTAATGGTCGACACTGAGCTGATCTAAAACCAAGAGCCAGGAGCTTCTTCCAGGTCTCCCTCAAGGGAGAGGGTCCCATGGTGCTGGGCCTGGCTGTCCTCCACTGCTCTTCTAGGCCACAAGCCGGGAGCTGGAAGGTAAGTGGAACAGCCAGTGTGGGTGATGGCTGGCCCCCAGATCTCTGCCTGTTTTGCTCATGTGGGAGGCTGTCAACACACCGTGTCCCCAGGGGAACTGCTCACAGGAGTCTTGGCTAACCAAGACTCCAACCTGGCCTGTTCATGGGACATGAAACTAGAGCAGTGGGCTGCACCCCAGTCTCTGTTCTCTGTCCTTGGACCAGCTGTGCTAAGATCTCCCTGGTAAACAACTCGAGAAAGTTACATGTAACACTCATCCTGTTTTTCGGCCACATTGAATGAGTTTGCCCCAAGGTGTAGCTTCCAGCTCAAGTGTGAGGTTATGTGGGTATGTAACTTGGTTCGTCTGCCAATGGCCTGAGACCTGTGTCCAGTGACAGAGACATGCTTACTAGCCAGTCACAATACCATTGTTGGGTGGGACAACTGTCAGCACTGTCATTCTGCCTGCCCCCTTTTCTACTCTATGTAAGCTTGTAACTTCTTCCAAAAAACAAACATCTCTCACCAGTTTGTCTCCTGTGATTCTGTGGCTGAAAGACACTGCTGCCCCACCACTCTGTGGTCTTGGGATGTGCTAGACAGAAAACTCCTGAGAATCCAGACACAAACCGGCACCCATAGAGGATTCTGGCACATGCAAGGTGAGGACTTGAGCCACTAGGCTGTTTTGCCAGGCCCAAAACTATCAGGAATTTGAGGTTTGTACATTCTTCTGTTCCTGAATCTTTAGACATTTAGTACATGCTAACATTCTGACATGTTACAAAGCCAAAATCACACATAGAAGCTTTAGATGGACTAGATTATCTTGAGGTGTGGACCCTGAGCAGGCTGATGGTGCCCCAGGCTGGCATTCTGCACCACTGGAGGACCAGGCCTGGAGCCTCACCGATCCAGCCATGGAAACGGTGGCTATGAAATAGAGTCAGACAGGTATTTGGGGATGTGTTTGTCAGCGGACTGCTAAGGAAGTATTGTAGCTAAGGATGACTTCTGGCGGACTTCCACAAACTGAGCCACTGCAATCACAGGTAAATGAAGGATTGAGGGGTGATTTGGAAGGGAGTGGATGCCTGAGGACACGTCAGGGTCAGACTAGAACTCATGCCCGTGTGGGAGACCTGGGCTAAGCTAGCAGTCCACTAGAGCACAGTTAGGGCTACAGGGATGCCTGGCAGGACTATGTCATAGTACCTGCCAGTTAGTGTTGGGGCAGGGAGTGGGTCATCATAGGCTGGGCCATGACACTAACCTTCACACAAGAGAACAGGGTCTGAGGACAGATTCTATGGGGAATTTGTGGGCTCATCCCTGTGGGAATACAGTATCTCCTGGTTTGTGTGAGACCTCGGTGTGGTGAAACCAAGCTAGAGATGACCACAAAACTCACCAACACATTCATAGGAACTGTGGTTCTGAATAGGCCAGGTTTTCCAAGCACTTGTGGACACACACAAAGATTGTATGGGGGGCAGCCCAGGACACAGTATCCACCAACACCGACAAAAGCCAAGACTTGGGAGTTACTATGCTGGGCAGTACACTAAGACCTGCTGATCCTCATGAGAGCTGGGTCTGAGAGCAGGCCTCATGGGGAAACCTGGAGAACTCCCCTCCTAGGCTGTAGCTCCCACTGGTGAGCACCAGAATTAGGGTTGTTTATGGGCCAGACCAGGCAGGGATGCTCCACTTGTTGGTAGGTGTGTAGGCTGGCTTGGTGGATAAACTGGGAAAGGCTAAGCCAACTCATAGCGCACATTGGCACAGGTGGAAGCCAAAATAGATGTGTGAGCCATGCCATGCTAGGCTTCTGTACATGTCTGTGCATGTGAGAGCTGCAGATGTGAACAGACTGGACAACACTTAGACTATAGTATCTACCACTGAGAGTTGAGATTGTGGGCAGGCCAGGCCAGGCCAGGCTATGACATCCAATGGCAAAGGCCAAGACATGGGCCAGGCCAGGCTGGGTGAGATCAACCATCAGCATACATAAGACCTGTGACTGGGAGTAGTCCTATCCTGGGAGCTAAAGGAACTCTCTTGATGAGCTAAGGTCCCCACTGGTGAGCGTGGGAGCCAGAATGGGAGCGGCAGATTTGGTTTGACATGGCGGTGTCTGGAAATATGCCAGATGAGGTTAGGTTCCATCACTTGCTTGTATTTGAGAGGATATAGACCAGAATGGATGTAGGACAGACTGGGCTAAATCATAGCACCAGCTGAAGCATGGAAGAGCTGGGTCTGAGGGTGGGCCAGATGAAGATGGGCTGTTGCATCCACTGATAAGAGTCAGAATGGGTGTGAGCCCGACAGTCAAGGCTGCTGTATCTCCTGGTGAATGCTGGATCAGGTGGTGGGTCAAGATAGGTTGGGCCAAGTACCCACCAGTGAGCATGAGATATACCACTGGAAGGTAGCCTGATAGAGGAGCTTGGGGAATTCCTCTATCAGGACACAGTCCCTGCTGGTGAGCTTGAGAGCTGAGACTGTGAGGAGCCCAGATCAGACCTGGTTATAGTATCTTTCAGCATACGTGTGTGTGTGGTCTGAAAGCAGGTCAGGTCAGGCCAGTTCACAGCACCCACCGGCAGAACAGAGAACCAGAAGAGGGTGTAGGTCACAGTATCAGTCAGTTTACATTAAGGACTGGGACTGGGGGTGACTGGGCTGGACTAGGCTGCAAGCATCTGTCAGCAAATGCTAAGATGGGGGCAGGCCATGCCAGACTGACTGTAGGCACTCCCCACCATGTGCAATGTGTAGAGTTAGGAGTGGGCCTAGTTTGGGAACTTCAGGGACTCCTAGGCCACTGCTTCTACTGGTAAGCATGAGAGCTGAGACTGGGGGCACAGTATGTTGGGCATCGATGCAACACCTTTCAGTCCATATGTATGCTAGGTTTGGGGAAGGGCAAGGATGGCTAGAGCCAGAGTAAGTGCAGGCCAATCAGGCTTTGCAGCAGCATCTGCTGGCAAGTACCAGGACAGGGTACACATTATATCAGGCTGAATCACAGTACCCACACTACCCCCTGGCAAGCAAAGACCTGGGCCTTAGAGTGAGTCTTCTGTTAGGCTGTATCTGTCACTGGTGAACATGAAAGCAGGGCTAGGTGGGAACCAGGGTGGACAAGTGACAGCATCTATAGGCATACTTGTGGGCTGGGTCTGATGGCAGGTCCATGTGATCTAAACTGCAGCACCCATGGTTATGTTCAAGAGTCGATGATAATGTGATGGGACAGACAAAACTGCCGTATATGCCAGCACACACACAAGAATTGGGGCTGGGATTGGGGTTGGTGGTGGTTATTGAGGGTCTCACTATTGAAGCTACAGTCCCTGCTAGTATGTGTAAGGGCTGGCTTTGTGGCAGCTGGGTTGGCCTAAGCCACAGCACCTGTGAATTTGTGTGAAAGGGGCTGGTGGTGGAACTGACCAGGCAGCTACAGCCGCTGTTGTGTGGATGGGCTGATGCAGGTAATGGACTGAACCAAGCCAATACTAACTGGTACACGCAAGAGTCAAGTCTGAGGTTACTCCAGGCAAGGTTTCTAGGGGAACTTTGACATTTTTAAGAAACCACAAGAAAAAACTCTGTAGATAATGACAACAAATTGTACAAGAGAAAATCTATCCTTTCAATACATTCTCAATGAACAATGGGAAATTGGGATTTTAAAATGTGATTTGCAAAGGCATCAGATATGTAAAGCTTATTTGTCATAAATCCAGTGGAAGAAACAGATTCTTGTAAGAAAATATAGTGAACTGAGAGAAATTAAAGCTAAGAATAATGAGCTTTGACATCAAAAGATTCAGCAAAAACGTCAATTTTGCTCAAGCTGATTTACAAATTCAAAGCAATCCCAGCCAGAATATCAGCCGACATTTTATAAAAACTAATGAGCTAAAATTAAAACTCACAAGTGAATATAAGAAGGTCAAAGTTTTTTTTAAAAAAAGGGTTGTAAAGAATAATGCTGATAATGACTTTAGGATATCAAAAATATAATAAAGCTACAGTTAATGAGACATGGTGGTAGGTATCAAGATAAACAAAAGGTCAGTGGACTGGAATAAAGAGTACAAAACTGGGTCCATCGACATATGATTGGTTGGGTTCCACAAGACGTGTGCCCAGGTGATCTTGGGCTTCAGTACCTGCAGAACCATGTGTGACTCTCAAATCTTTGTATTGAACTGAAGAAGGCAAGAAAAAGTCATGCATGTGTGGTTAAATAGATTAAATTCTTGAAGATGTCAAGTCATCTACTCGGACAAACCTGGCTTCTCCATAACCTAGCATGACACTGACAGAGGAAGGCAGCTGGAGAGGGCAATGACTGCAAAGCATCACTAAGGTTTTTGGAGTGAATATTTTAATTGTCTTTACTGAATGGATGATGTCATAAACAGATATGACATACATAAAAGTATGCATTTACAAACTTTAATGTTTATTTTACATAAATTATGCCCTGAAAGGGCTGCTAAAGTTTTGCTGAAGAAAATAGCACGTTAGTGCAGGGAACTGATGGAGCACTGGGAGAAGTCCCTTCCAATGACACAAGGATTCAACATGGGCACCAGTTCAAGTCCTTGCTGCCATACTTAGCATCTAGCTTTATTATAATATGCCTGGAAAAGCAGCAGGGAATGACCCAAGTACTTGGGTTCCTGCTGGCCATGCAGGAGACCCAGATGGTTTTTTGGATACCTTTCTTTGTTTTAGCCCAACTAAAGCATTTGCAGCCATTTGCAGAAGGAATTAACAGATAGAAAATCAATCTCTGATTTGGAAGTAGAAATACTTATTTCATGAGCATAATGGTCCTTAGTTGGGGCCATTTTGTTGACAACAGTACATGTCATTCTTTTTAATGATTGAGTAGTATTCAGAAGAGTAGATATACCATGTTTTCTTTCTCCCAATGAAACTTAAACACATATTGACAATAGGATGCGCAACTTTGCAATTGTCCATACCCATAGTGTCAGGACACACTTACATAGCAGAACAATGGACTTAAAACTGTTTTTGAAGGACTACATTATTGTAATAAAATGGGAAGAATCAGTGAGGGGAGACAGGGCAAATCTCATAGCCATTGCAACTGTATAATTAGATAAATAAATAAATTCAAAAAATAAATTAACAGTCATATTTGATTGCAGCAGCTAAGAGGAAAAAATCTTTCTAGCTCTTTGCTCTCTCTGTCTCCTCTTCTCTTCTCTTCTCTTCTCTTCTCTTCTCTTCTCTTCTCTTCTCTTCTCTTCTCTTCTCTTATTTTCCTTTCTCTCTGTTTCCAGCGCTGAGTTATGCATCTTAATAAATAAATAAATATTTAACAAAAGACAAATAGGCCATTTCTGATCATTTAGATTGGTGAAATTCATATATGTCAAGTTAAATTTAAACTAGAAACTTAAATGCATATATACTTTATTCAAACATAAAACAATATGAGAAAGTAAATTGGAGCCCTGGTAGCATGCTTTGAAATTTAAAAAGATGAAAATAATGTCTCTTGCTCCATTTCTGCACATATACTCCTTTAAAATATAAAAATTGGTTGAAAATGGAAAAAGAGTAAGTTTGTACTGGACTGTGGAAAATCCTAAAGTTCATATAAGTATAATTCTTCACTTTTAAATTTTTATAAAACAATACAACTTTTCACATGATGTCCACGGTTTAATGACAACTATGGAAGCACTGTTAATGGTTCCATCACTCCAACGACAAAGCTTGATGTTTGTTTAGAACCACAGGGATCATGGAATTTCTGGAATGATGCCAACAGACATGCACTTTGTTTATTCATATCCCTCAGCCCCTGAGATGATGGCCCCTAAGGAGAACATATGTCTATAATCATTTTCTTTAGGTCTAAGCAAATACAAATAAATATTCTCTTCAATATTTGCACAATAACGTTCCCTGGAATCACCTCTCTTACTTTGGTTAGTTGAGTCTTAAACTGCCGTTGTTCAAAGATATTTGAATTCTCAATCAGAATCAGCTCCACTAGTTTGACCAAATCTGAAAGTAAGTGTCTGATAACAAGAGCATCTGTGAGTTACTCTGTGTGTGTGTGTGTGTGTGTGTGTGTGTGTGCGCACGCTTATACATGCATGCTTTTTGGAAAACAGTAAAGGTTTAAGCTCAACAGCACTTTCCTGGAAGATAATATTCAGGTAAGTCACAAATTCTTACCTAGCTTTGATAAAATGCTTTAGTTTCAATTCGACTGACTGCAGAAGATAATTAAAAATTCTTAATATTTGTGTGCATTGAGCTGCTGTTTTATGCCCACTGAAAGAGACATACCAAGCAAGCAGGGTCTCCAGCAGACCCATATAGGCACACTTAGTATGCGTGCATTCCATTTATGTTTTCACTCCTTCAGCATCAAACCTTAAATTTCTGGTTCGCTTCCAGTACCAAGGCCATTCACATTCACTGCTCTCATTTGCACCCAACTTTTCGGCTTATAGAGCATCTTCGTTTGCATTAAATGGCATCTTATTGCTGTGTTTGGTCAGTTCTGAAATTTCTCTTACTAAACAATCAGTAGCATTGATGTACATACTCAACATCTCTAATTAGTCCATTTCTGAATAAAGAGCCAATCTCCTGGGATAAGTATGTATCCTAAAAGTTAAGATGTGTGTGTCACACATGGGAGTATCTGCAGGCTGATAACTTCAGCCTCTTTTTAAAACAAATGCTGAGGATGTAACTAATGACTAACATGTAACTCAGTCCCTAACCTCTATGGAGGAGACCTGGATTGAATTCCTTCCTTCCAGCTTCCATCACTGTGTACCTGAGGAAGAAATTCAAAGATAAAAGCATCTCCTTCCTTCCTTCCTCCCTCCCTCCCTCCCTCCCTCCCTTCCTTCCTTTGCTTCCTTCCTTCCTTCCAACCTTCCTTCCCTCTTTCCTGCATGCCTGCCTGCCTTCCTCTTTCTCCTCTCTTTGCGCTCTCATTCTCAGTGCATACTTAAATAAATGCCTCAAGCTCCTGACTCCCAGTCCATTTCATAAATGGTATTTTCTGGGTCAAGTATTTTGTTTAGTGGTTAAGATGCACATGTCTGGGCCCAGCGTGGTAGCCTGGCGGCGACAGTCTTCACCTTACACATGCCAGGATCCCATATGGGCACCCGTTTTAATCCCAGCAACCCTGATTCCCATCCAGGTCTCTGCTTGTGGTCTGGGAAAGCAGTAGATCACAGCCCAAAGCCTTGTAACCCTGCACCTATGTGGGAGACCCAGAAGAAGCTCCATGTTCTTGGCTTAGGATCAGTGCAGTTCAGGTTATTGTGGCCACTTGGGGAGTGTATCATCAGATGGAAGATCTTCCTCTCTGTCTTTCCTCCTCTCTGTATGCCTGACTTTACAACTTAAATAAAATAAATCTTCAGAAAAATATGCCCATGTCTCATATCACAGTGACTAAGTTTGAGTCCTGTCTCTACTCCTTTTTCCACTTCCTACAAATGTGCACCCTAGGAGGGAGCAGGTGGTGGCTCCACAGCTGGACATGTGCCTCGTGGGCAGTAAAGATAGATGACATTCCCTCCTCCTGTGTTCAGTTGTTGTGAGCATCTGGGAAGTAAAACACCAGATAACAGCTCTGTGACTTTGATTATTTCAAGTTATGCCCTTCTCTACATTATTCTTTACAAATAATGAATTCAGAATTGTGTCCAGACTCAATATAGCATGAAAGGAACTCCCAACCTTACGTGACATTTTTTCCCAGATAATTAAATTTCTGTCTGCTTCTGTATCTCTTGGTTGCAATTACAGAAGAAGAAACTGCTGCAGAGTTCAAATGTTTCTAATACACATAGAAGTGCTTCTTCCTAGAGATAAGAAATCTCAGTCTTAGACTTCATACTGATTTCTTGCAACACCTGTATTCTTGAGACACTCCATCACTCAGGGCTCTCAGTATTCAGAGATGTTCAAGAATCATTGTATCTCATAACTAGTCCTGCAAAGAAAGGTTAAGCTAGCTTTAATGACACAATCTACATGGGAATGTTTAATCATAAGTGTATCAAATGGGAAACAGGTCACTGAATTTCATCTTGAGCTCATAACCTAAATTTGCCTAAAAGAAAGATACATGAAGCATGTAAATACAGCCAAGACAAATGCAAAAAAAAATGTCAAAGAAAAAAAATAAGACATTCTTGTGTATCACTGGATATGATGCTTTAGTGAAATTATTCAAATCATAATTGAGATGTGGGAGGAGTCGATATAGAAAAAAAATTTGAAGGAAAGATAAAGAATAGATATGCTGGTTCCACTAGGTCTGAGATTGTGTGCTGGATGTTCTGTTCATATGACAGAGGCTCAAAAGGACTGCTATCCTGGATGTACAGCAAAGCAGGGTAACTAAATTTGTCATACAAATAAAAAGGAATACAGAAATAGAAAAGAGATTTCCAAAATCTTTACTATATAACACAGTATCTGTTAACAGTAAAAATTAGTCTAAATGTGATTGGCAACTTTTATGTACCAACAGTTTTCTAAAGCCGTGGCATGCAGCACGCCCACATTCTGACGACTCAGAAAATCATTTCCCAGTCTTGCCTTTCCTCTGATTTTCAGAGTCAAACACTGAATTTACTACTCAACACACCCATTTTGTAATAGCCTTTAAATGATATTATGTGCAATATAAAACAAAAACTTTCTCAATCTGCGCTATAATACTGTTGATCTCTCTCAAGCCAATATCCTTGATCCCAAACTTCCTAATCTCAGACACTCAGATCCAACAAACATCATCCATCCCAAAGCAACTCATCACTAATACTGCCAGAGTGACAAAAGCCATCATTTCTCCACTGGTGCACATTTTTTTTCCTCTGTGACTTCTAAATGTATTCCTACATGACAACTTAAATAATGTTCTTAGAGAATATGACAGCCTGGTTGAACCTTTTGAAAGTGTGTCAAAACACACAACACTCCTCCTTCTGCAGGCTCATTAAAAGTGATCCACCACAGCTAAGTCAGGCTTTTGAGAAAGAGCAGCATCTGGCACCTGCTTCCACCCATAGCCTCACTGCTGTGATTCTCCCACTGCTCTGTCTGCTCTGGCCTTCTTCATCTACTGGTTGCTGTTCAACAGCACCAAGCATGCTTTATTTCAGAGACTTTAAACTTGTTGTCCCTTCTGTCTGAAACAGTCTTTCAGCCAGATCCTTCCTCTGCTGCCTCCGTCACTTCATTCAGAACTCAGCTCTGTGGCTACCCCAATGCAGTCCTCTTCACTTGTCCTTCCTGATTATCAACCACTTTCCTTTACGTTATTTTCCTTGTAATATTGCTTAATGATTAATTCCACAGCTATCTGTAGGTCCATTTGTCTTACCTGTTAGAATGCCAGTTTTACAAGAATGATAATTTGTTTGATATTACACGCTCAACAATAGACTTTTTAATATTCTATTAATTTTTACCTTTATTAATTTTAATATATACTTAACACATTATATGCTTAGTATTATTTAATAGTCCTGGATAACTAAATAAGTGTGCCATTGCAGTAGCTACACATGGTAAGAATTATTCTACTAATGAAATTATTGGAGTTTACAAAGAAGAAGTAAGCTCTTCAGGTTCAAAAAGCTGGAAAGTGGTCACACTTGAAAATGAATCCAGTTCCAATTGAATTCAGTTGGAGCTGTTTATCTTCTCCTATTGACCATTAGAAAGAAAACCCCAAAGATAAGAAATTACACACTATGTGCCCATATAGGATTAAAATGTCGTTTGGGGAAGAGATTTGAAATAATTCGATACAAATTGGATGATTGCACATTGGGTGACATAGGTATAGACAAACATTCATGAAATATTAATAAGCTTGATTTCACCAGAGGAGAGAGTTATGTTTAGCAAATGTTGCAACCTAGGCTACCTATGTCACATCCAAGACATATGAAGCAAAATGCTATTTGTAATATGTTCTCTATACACTTGCTGCAATATATCATTGATCTCCTCCTCATGCTACTGCTCATATTGGTATAGTCAGCCTTGAAACAAGAATCCAATTTTCTTATGCATTTTCTTACTGTCCCCGGAGAGGAGGCATTTCTATTTCATGCTCTACTCCAAAATGGAAGAGTTAGAAGGAAGGGCTTTAATCCTCAGATGCGTTATTATTGCTGTTATTTTCTTGTGTCGTTGTTAGGAAGGCACAGAGTGTAGATTTCAGGCTTATCTGTTGACGGGATGACATGTATGTATGTACGTACGTACATGTACAGGAATGCTTTCCTGTTGATTTATTTTCCACTTTAAGGCTATTGAAGTGATGATATACTTAAGAACTGAAATAGAATGTTTTTAGTGCTTACATATATGTATGAGAAATACTCTAACTTAACAACAGTAATAAAATACTAGTGATTTATAAGAGTAACAAACTAATTGTAGCTGTGTAGAAGTTACTATGCAATATTTAATTTTTAATTTTTCAAATAAACACGTTTGTGTGTAGGACACATTGATCTTGTAAACAAAGAGCTGATTGTGTTTCTTATTAGATGCCTTCAGAGTATTCACTTAAATATTTGTAAGACATTGAAAGTTATATTGCTTTGAGATTTTCTCCTCAGAGCAATTATTTTCTTAATCTTTTTGTGTCTCACAATACAGCATGTATATTAGAATACAAACAGGATACTATAAAAAACACACTCACAACAAAAAAGAATGAAGTTGATGTCTTACGATTGTATTAACCCTTGTCTATACCCCTGTAGAACAGCGTCATTCCTGTTTTAGCTTGCTAAATTCCATAACGTAAGGTGAATTCATCCTATGGATGTGTAGCAATTGAAATTACGATGTCTTATGTGGTTATAAAGTAAATTAAAGTTATGTTTTATTATAAAGTAAAAGAGAAAGAAGGGAAGAGTGGGAAGGGAGGGAGGCGAGAGGGAAGTACAGTTTTCTTAGAATTGCACCTATGAATTAGTTTATTTTTATATTAATAAAATCAAATTTAAAAGAGAGTAACTAAATGTTTGTCGTAGTGTTTCTCTGAAGTTGTAATAAGGTATAAGAGTGATGCTCTTTGTGTGTGTGCACATTCAGTTTTACTGTAACAAAACAACTTGTATCATGTAACACTTGAAACTGAGCATCATCTTTTCTTTTCCAGTGAAATAAACAGAACATTTGAAAACAAAGAAGAACAAAATTCCAACAGCTTGTGGCACCTGAAAGGAGCACATCATGTTTGCATCTTTTTCTGTTGTTACTCTTCCTTCTCCTGAGATTCTTTCAGTATAAGATAATGGCTCCCTTGCTGGTAATCCATTCTGTGTACCATCCGTAGCACAACTTTATTTCTCTCAAAGCCTTGTATGCAAACACAGAGAGAAGCAAAGAAAAGCAAACTCAAAATCAGTAATTTAGAGAGGAATTAGGGAACCAGAGTGGAGAAGACAAAAACTTCTGGCAAATGAAGGCAGTGGCCAAATCAATTACACAAAAGTGCTGAAGAAAGAAGGGCACAATTGAAGGCCATCAAGGAAAAAAAGGTCAAGTTCTGAGATATCAGAGAATGCAATTGTTGCAGATAGAAGCTCACTGAAGCTTAATGAATAACAAGAGTTATGTTTCTTCTATAGAAAAAGACTAACATTAGCTTTGTTGGAAATATAATAATGTTCACTTCTCAATGCCGTGAGCATAACAAATACTGAGCTCTAGAGAAGTAGCATTCACCTCAACTCTATTTATGACTCAACCTCGGGGTCAGTTGGAAATTATTTAATTCATTACTCTCAAGTCATGAAATGCTTTCAGATAACTACATTTCCTAATGGGAAGTTTTTGTTCACACCACTTGGGCTGCCACAACTGAAAGAGAAATGAAGTTAGGAAATCACTCTTCAGTAACCAGGTTTATACTTGAGGGATTGACAGATGAGCCACGACTCCAGCTCCCTCTCTTCCTGCTCTTTCTCCTGATTTACATGGTCTCCATTGCAGGAAACTTGAGCTTGGTCTTTTTAATCAGGGTCTGTCCTCAGCTCCACACACCTATGTACTATTTTCTCAGTAACTTGTCCTTCATAGATCTCTGCTACTCCTCTGTCATAGTCCCCAAGATGCTAATGAACTTTGTGTCAGAAAAGAATTTCTCCTCTTTTCCTGCGTGCATGGCCCAGCTCTTCTTTTTTTGCTTCTTTGGTATTGGTGACTCCTACATGCTGACAGCCATGGCATACGATCGCTATGTTGCCATCTGTAATCCCTTGCTCTACAATGTGAAAATGTCCCCCAGCATCTGCTTCCTACTGATCTCCAGTGTGTACACGATGGGGGCATTTGGAGCCGTGGTCCACACCAGCTACATATCTAGCCGTTCCTTCTGTGGAACTAATGTTATCCATCACTACTTCTGTGATATCCTTCCACTTCTGGATATTTCTTGCTCAAGAGACAGCACTAAGGAGCTTCTCGTGATGATTCTGGTTGGATTTAACGTACTTGCCTGTGTGCTGCCCATCTGCATCTCTTACACCTTCATCCTTTGCAGCATTCTGCGTATCCACTCAGCTGAAGGCAGGTCCAAAGCCTTCAGTACCTGCAGCTCCCATCTTGCAGCTGTCGGGGTGTTCTATGGCTCCATTATCTTCATGTATTTTAAGCCCCTTACCGGTAACACCATCCAGGAGAAGGTGGCTTCCGTATTTTACACCACGGTGATTCCCATGATTAACCCCCTTATCTACAGCCTTAGGAATAAGGACGTCAAAGAAGCTCTGGAGAAATTGTGTGGTAGTAGAATATGTTCTGAGTCTTTGTAGAAAATGAAACTGTCAAAAATTTGCTCTTTTCAAAGTGGATTTTGTCCTTCATCTCTGCCTGTAAGAGCAAAGAGTTTCAAATCAAAGTCCAAATTAAGCTAAGATCATCAATGGTTTATGTCTAGCATCGTCACCCTTCATCACTCAACTCCTCAGCACTTATATTCTCCTCCGAGTACTCTTCTATCTAGTGTTTTAACATGCATCACAGACATATATCATATCATGTCATATCAACTTGTATCTAATCATGAGAAAAATTAAGTGAATAGTGTATAAATCCAAAAGAAATAAAATCGTTGTATTAAAGGGATACCTATTTCTCCATGTTTGTTTCAATACTTTTCACAATAACCGAAGCATAGAATCAAACAATGTGTCCATCAGCTGAATGAATAAAGATAATGTAAAAAAAAAAAGACACAATCTAATATTACAATTAAAAAAGAATAAAGTCCTGACATTTGCAAAAAAATAATGGAGAAACTAAAAAACATCATGTTTAATGAAATACGTCAGACACAAAAGGGCAAATACAACATGTCTTCCTTTACACTTAGGAACTTAAAAAGTTAAACTCGATATGTGTGCTGGCATTATAGTTCAAAAGGCCAGAACCTCAACCCACAAGCACTAGAATACCAGACCGGGTCCTCATTCAAGCCCCAGCTGATTCAGTTCCCATCCAGCTTCCTACTTAAAGCCTTAGACCAGCAACAGAGAATGGCCCAAAGCCTTGGGATGCTGCATTTTTTTTTTTCAGATTAGCTCAACTGTGGCCATTGCTGCCATGTGGGGAGTGAGCCAGCAAATGGAAGCTCTTCCTCTGTGTCTCTCCTTCCCTCTATAAATCTGCTTTTCCAATAAAAATAAATAAATATTTAAATAAAAACGACTAACTATGAGCACAGATTGCTGGTTACTAGAGACTTACAGGGACAGGAAGGATACAAGGAATTTGGATTCAAAGATGCAACAGAAACTGCATATGATATATAGATTGTGACAAATATTCTAAAAGCACATATTAACAATAAGGAAAGTTGGATGCACAGTGTTTGAGGAAACTTTGTGCAACCTCACAATTTTTCTTTTGTGAATTTTAAACTATTCTGAAGTTTAAAGGATTTTTTAAATCTCAAACAATAGAAATAAGTTTAGGCATACTATGTAAAAGAACTAACTAAGAGTACTTTAAAATATCAGTATCATAAATCTAAAGAGCAATTGTAGATTAATATGTACTAAATAAAATTGATAACCACAGAGATGTGAATAAAAATGAAAGGAAGGAAGGAAGAAAAGAAGGTAGGAACAAAGTGGAAGGAAGAAAGGAAGGAAGGAAGGAAGTTGGAAGGAAGGAAGTTGGAAGGAAGAAATGAAGAAGGAGGAAAAAGAAGGAAGTTCATAGAATTTTATCTATGAACTACAATGAACCTCTTCATATTAGTAACATGTAAACTATGGAACCAGTGAGATTGTTTGGTATTAATTCTCACACATTTGTTATGACCCTGGATCTAATGCATTAAAAATTATCCTAAAAGGAAAAGAAAAAGACAATGAACCCGTGACTCACATTAGGCGGACAACTGATGGCATTTAAACACGAATTAGATTTGAATCAATGTTGAACTGAATAAATGTGGAGATTGTTGTGGTTTTGTAGGAAAATGCCTCTTCTTAGATGTGCACTGAGGTTTTAGAGATAAAGTGTTATGATATCTAAACAGCTCTCGAGTGACTCAGCATGTGTGTATGCTGTCTGCATGCATCTAGTGTAATATAGTCAAAAATGCTAAAGCCAAGGTGTCAAAACAATAACTGGTAAATTCCTGTGAGTGTATATGAATAATCACTTTCATTTTTGAGATAGTTCTGTAGGCTTTAAATTACTCAAGGTAGAAGTTAGAGAGAGAAATAACAATTTTGCTGCTTACCTGTTAATCATGGTAACAAATGACAGGTGGAATGGTTCATACATGATAGGATATGGGAGACTGACAGTTAACACATGGTAGCATATGGCAGGTGGGTAGTTAACATGTGGTAGCATATGACAGGTGGGCATTTAACCTGTAAAAGAACTAACCAAGAGTACTTTAAAATATCAGTATCATAAATCTAAAGAGCAATTGTAGATTAATATGTACTAAATATGGCAGGCATATGGCAGGTAGAACAGTTAACCTGTGGTAGCATATGACAGGTGGACAGTTAACACGTGGTAGCATATGACAGGTGGACAGTTAACATGTGGTAGCATATGGCAAGTGGAACAGTTTGAAAGATACTCAATAAATCAAGTAAGATAAAATCTAACAAGGATAAATACAGCAAAGGAAGTAAAAAGCGTTAGAATTCTGCATAGGTCTTGAAGGTAAGGCCTTAGTGTTTTTTTGGATTGAATATGGGATGTGAATTGTAAGAGAATGAAGATAGTGGAAGATATCTTCATTGTTTTAGGCAACAACAACTTTTAAAACAGAGTTACAGTCCAAAGATACGGAAAATTCATGAAAGGAGCTATTTTGACAAGTGGACTTTAGTTTCTTATTTATGGTCATTGTTACCTTGTTATTAAAACAAACACGTTTTTGAGGTACATGAGTTCTGTGTGTTTTGTTCATATATCAGTTTGTGTTATTGAAAAAAAAGTGTTCCCCAAGAAATTAATTTATATTTAAAGAGACCACACAGTGCCAATAGAACTAAAGTGAGTAAATGGGTGGTATCTGTAGATGGTGATAATTATGCATACACTCATACATTTCAGAGGAAAGCAACTTTCACATTCAGCAAAGAACTCTTCTACTACAACTAGATTAGGACCAAAACTGTGCTAAATGCCAAAATATCGGCTAGGGTTGAAACACAAAATTGAAATATTACAGACTTCCTCTCGTGGTTTGATTCTCTGCTTTGGAAAGTGTTGAAAAAATTGTTCAAATGGCAATAGATGACAGTTTCTGAGTATCTCTAGAAAGCTATCTTTGAGTTCTCTGCTTTCCTTGTCCTAGGACTCACTTGTCAAAACTATAATTTAACACTTAATCTCAAAATCTTGAGGAGTATTTTTCCACTTGCCTTGTGTATAAGCATTGGAAAAACAATGTAGAAGTTGTTTTGTCAGTTATTCTGTAACCATTTATAAAACTACATTGTACCTGTAGTTGTTCAAATATATCTTCGATAACTAAATGAGAAAAATAAATAAACAAATAAGCAATAAGATGACTAGGGAGATGTATAGACTCACATTCAGATAGCATATATATTTATCCAGAGGTTTTTCCTGGATTGTTAGAACACAATGCTTTGAAATTATCGGGACTTCTGGAACAAACATTCTAAAATACAGAAATGCCATTTCTCAATAGTTTTAAAGAATACTAATAACTAAAAATCAACAGAAGGTAGATCAAGTACTTGAACTCTTGCCAGCCAGGCGGAAGAACTCTATGAAGCTCCTGGCTCCAAATTTTGGCCTTACTCCATCATGGCTACCTGAGGAGTATAAATCAGATGGTTCTCTCTCTTTTTCTCTGTCTCTCCAACTTTCTTGAGTTAAAAAAAAAATCTTTCTTTTTTTTTTAAATAGGGTAAGAGAGAACATTCATTCATTGATACACTCTCCAAATGGCTGCCATGATCAAAGCTGTGCTAGCGTGAAGTTGGAAGCCAGGAGTTTCATGCAGGTCTCTCAACAATTCTCCAAGAATGAACACAATGAAATGGAAACCATATTATACAGCAAATTAAAAAAATAGGTTAGGAAATGGTGAAAATGCTGACCTACATGACAGCAAAAAGAAGCAAGCATGAACTCTTTACTTATCACAACTATTAACCCCTAAGTTACAAGTTAACAACTCTAATTCTGCTGAACATACATATATACTAAAGTAAAAAAAAACTATCAAATGGATGGAGTATAGCAAAATGTGGTTTTGAACCGTGGCAGTGGAATTTTAAAGATAAGTAAAGGAGGATGCACTAATGATCAGGTGACAATGGATTAGAGTTGAGGCAGCAGTACAACCTCGTATTTAGCTATAGCAGCGTTCGTCAAATCCATTTGTTTTGGTTATCTTTGATTTTCCATATATAAATGTTGTAGTGTTTCCAGTTGTAGACTTTGCCAATATTTTGCTTGATTGACAAATAAGTTTTCCATTGTTTTTTCCAAATGTAGTGGTGCTGTGCTTTCATGAGCTAGCGTTTGACCTATCACTTCAGATCCCAGTTAAGAAGTCTGCATTCCTTGTCACCTTGGTCCAACACCCACCCGTGGCTTCTAACTCCAGCTTCCTGCTAGTGCAGAACCTATGCCATGGCATTGATGAGGTGATGAACTCACGTGGCATACCTGATTTGAATTCCTGGCTCCCACATCAATCTGGACCAAGCCCTAGTCACTTAAGGCATTTGGGGAGTGAACTAGCAGAAGGATCTCTCTCTTTCTCTTCTCTTTTTGTCTGTCTCACTGCTTCTCAACAAATACACCACACTAACCTGCACCAATTTCATACAGGAACCATTTTTTTTGCAGAAAACTTTCTTCTTTCAAAATATAAGAACAAACAATTCTGTCCACTGCAGATGCCATGTATACCTCTATTCCAGGAATGAATAAAACTTAATAATTATGTTCCTCTTCTCAGAGAGGATCATGTCTGAGAGTCCTCTATGGACCTTGTGGTCCTAGGAGAGCATATTTAACTCATCAATATCCTTGGAGACCAGAAACCTGCAAACAGTAAGCAAAAATATTCCCTAGATAAGAAAGGGGATGCTCATGAGAATGGAAGAAAATCTTATTATCATCTATCCAGTGTCATTCAAAACTAGAGATGTAACACATCTTTGAGATCATCGGCCAAAGTCATCGTTTTCAGAAGAGTTGAAGATGAAATGATTTCCTCAAAGCCACACAGTGCATTGGGAACACATTTGGAGCATAAACTAAAACCTAAGGATGGTAAGAATGGTTGTTCTTTAATCTGTATTTCCAGTTGTTCCCCTTTCATGCTTGCATTTCGGTAAAACAGTGACGAAATATCATGGGAAAATGGTTTTCTTACTTTCTGAGATTTTGCTCCTTTCATTCATTTCATTTTCCCTGTTTCCTGAAGGCAATGATTGGATGCAATGACTCCACTATGAATGGATTTGTCCTTGAAGGATTAACAAATCAACCAACACTGCAGTTGCCCCTCTTCCTCTTCTTCCTGGGCATATATGGGGTCACCATAGTAGCAAATCTAGGTATGATCTTCCTTATCACTTTCAATACTAAGTTCCAATCTCCCATGTACTTTTTTCTTGGTAATTTGTCATTCTTGGATCTCTTCTACTCCTCAGTTGTTACCCCAAAACTTCTAGGTAACTTTGTATGGGAAGAGAATGTCATCTCTTATCCCGGATGTATGGCACAGCTCTTTTTCTTCTGTGTGTTTGCCATTGCTGAGTGCTATATGCTGACTGCCATGGCTTATGATAGATTTGTAGCTATCTGTAGCCCACTGCTGTACAATGTCACTATGTCTCGAAAGGTCTGCATTGGGTTGGTGACTGGAGTATACGTCACAGCAACCCTTGGAGCTGCAGCTCACACTATCTCCATGGCCCAACTTTGCTTTTGCAAGCAGACTCTCATCCACCATTACTTCTGTGACATACTTCCTCTCCTAACACTCTCTTGCTCCAGCACCTATGTCAACAAGCTTCTGGTGATACTTGTCGGTGGATTCAATGTGTTAGCAACCACTGTTGCCATCGGCATCTCTTATGCCTTCATACTCTCCAACATTCTCCGGATACCCTCCGCAGAGGGTAGGTCCAAAGCTTTTAGTACCTGTGGCTCTCATCTTACAGCAGTTGGGGTGTTCTATGGATCTATCACATTTATGTATTTTAAGCCACCATCTAGTAGCAGCATGGCCCAGGAAAAGGTGGCTTCTGTATTCTACACCACAGTGATTCCCATGCTGAACCCCTTGATCTACAGCCTGAGGAATAAAGATGTAAAGAATGTGCTGGGCAGAGCAATGAGGAGGAGGTAAGGACCACCCCAGGGCAGTGTTCAGAGCCACTGAAAGTCACGGTAGCTTGCCACTTTGTTTTGTTAAAAACAATCCCTTTCCTGTTTCTTAAAATTAGCAATCTATTCTCATGCCCTTTGTCATAAGTGCTAGAGATCTCCCCATTTATTCATATGTATGCAAACACATACACACACTCATACATTCATAAATTGCACACAAGGACATTGCCAGATTCCTGCAAAAATTAGATTTGTAAGGAAATGGACTAAAAACATATTTATCTTGGTGAGGAAGAACAATGGAAAAATGCTCAGATTTTGGAAAAACCCTCTGGAAGTTCAAAGTTTTCCTACAAAAAAGGCAATGGGAAGCCTGCCTTGTAGAGAATCTCATTCCAGTCCCAGGACTAAGTTTTTTCAGGAAGGAGCTATGGATGCACTATGGCCATGCTAGAGAATCTCCTCTATTCAGGTAGATGGTTTTTACTGCCCCTACATCCAAAGGGGAAATCCCATTTCCAGGTACTCCTGCATTCATCTCACCCTAAAAATCAAACCTAATTGTGGGAAAATTGTCTTTTCTAGCTAAAAATAACCAGACTCAGCACCTGTACTTTCTTCCTACTGCTTTTTTCTCTACTTTACTGAGGTATAATAGACCCACAGTAAATCCTGTGTTCAAAGTGCACAGCTTGGTGAGTGCAGTCATGTGTATACAAAGCCAGTGAGGTAGATGAACCTGCCAGCCCTACAGATTTACTCATTCCTTATCTCCCACATCTCCATGCACTCACCTTCCACTTTGAAATTTCTACATAAATCAAATGATGGAGAAATCGCTACTTTGAATGAAGCTTATTTTACTCAGCGGAAGTATTTGGAACATTAAGGACATTGGATGTACCAACACGTCATTCAATTTTATTGTGGAAATACCAGTTCACTGGATGAGTGTATCATAATGTTTACCTATTTACTTGATGAATACTGTTGTTGTTGTTGCTGTTGTTTCAGCTAAAGATTATAATGAATAAAGGTACTGTGAGTATTTGTATGGAATTCTTTGTAAATGCATATTTTTTTTGTTTTCCTTTCTTCTTGATAAACACGTAAAAGCAGAATGTCTATTTCATTTAATATGTGTGTTTTTAATTTAAAGAAAAAGAAAAATTATCTTGCAAGTTTGTACAATTTTTCATTTTTTCCATAAGCTTGTGAGTATAAACTTTTCTGTTTTTCAATAATATTTGATGTGGTAATTTATAATTTTTGTTATCTTAAACCTAAAAATTTTAACAAGTCCCTAATGACATTTTGTTAAGATTTTATTTGATTCTCTCTGATGAGACTCCATGATTTCATTCTCTAAACAAGCACAACATGATTTCACTCTCTAAATGACCACAACAACCGTGTCTCGGCTGGACTGACTCTAGGAGCCAGGCACCCCATCCAGATCTCCCATGGAGGTGGCACAAACACAGACTTGAGCTGTTGACACCGACCCCCAGTGTCTGCATTAGCAGGAAGCTGGAGTCACAAGCAGTGCCAGGTGCTGAAAAAATTACTTCCAATATGAAGCACAAGTGTCTTAACCACCAGGGTAAACTCTTACCCCCACCCCCAGTACAATAGACTTTGCCTCAAACAGGGTCATAAAAACTTTACATTTTTTTCTAAGTGGTCCACAGTTTCAGTTTATACGTTTTGGTACATAAGGCATTTTGTGTATGATATTAGGTATGCATTTTTGTATAATTGTATTTCATTGTTTTATCACTAGACGTTCTTTTACACTAAGTGACCTTTTCACTCTTGTTGTAAATCAGTTATTGACATATTAAGAAGTCTGTTTTTGGGTTCATCATCCTCCATTTCATTTGTTCGTTCTGATCCAATTCTACACTGTCCATCACAGCAAATTTGCAGTATGTTTTGACATTGAGTAATGCTAATCCTCTTTTTACTTCTTTCCATTATTGTTATGGCTATTCTGAGTCCTTTGGTCTTCCAAGACAATTTTAGAATCAGGATGTCACTAAATTTGCCAACAAGTTTTACTGTGTTAAATGTAAGGATGAATTTGAAGCAGATGCTGTTGTAAGAACAGAGATTTCTAACCTAAGCTTCAGACCCTCTATCTGTTTACATCTTGTCAGAAAACCTATGTAGTTTACAGTATGGAAGTTTAGGCTTTATATATATATATATATTCTTAAGTATTTTTCACTTGTCTAATATTGTAGTAGATAGGTTTTCAACTTTTGGTTGTCTGCTTCCATTTTCACATTATTTAGTATTTTACCTGGAAGCTTTGATCAATGCACTTATTAGTTATAACAGCAGTTTTGACATTTTAATTCATTTTTCTCCAGTTTGTTGTAAACATTGGCATATGTTGGTTTGCTGAACTTATTATGATACTTGGAACTTCCAGCTTTAACTGGAAATAGGAATGATGAAAGAAGATACCATTGTTATTGATTTAGAAAAAAACATACACCATACACCTTTCACAGTGAAGTGTGATGTTAACAAATTAACAATTAACAGTAGATGTTTCACAAATGTCCTGTATCAATTAGTAGAGGTTTTATTTCTAGATTTATAAAAGAAACTTAAGTTGGAAAATTACATTTCCTTATATTATTAATACTTATTCTGAGAATAATAAAATGTCTTCTGTGGTTCTTAAAATACCATATGACCTTGACTACTTGTTGCTAAATTATTATTAAATTCCTAGGACATATCAAATTTTGACATGCATTTTGTTTTTAATGCATTGTTAGATTTTCTTTGTTCAGAATTTTGCACCTGCTTAAGGTGGACATTTGTAGTTTTCTTTTCATGCAGTGGTTTTTTTCAGGGGTCAGTATCCACGCAGCTCTATCCTGAGAGAGTAACTTAGGGAGTGTTTCCTTTTCCAAATTATTAGCACAGTTTGTATTTGATGGCATTTTGGTTATTATTTATAGTTATTGGTATTTTTTCTTTATTGAAAAATTAAAAACATTTACTATAAAACAATCTGTATCTGGGTTTTTCTTTTTGTATACAAATTACTGATTCAATTTTTTAAAAATTAATTCCATTTTATTTTGTAACACAGTTTCATAAGCTCTGGTATTCCCCCAACTCTTCCCTGTACCTTCCACTCATGGTGGATTCCTGTATTACAGTTCAAATCCAGTCAAGATTCCTTCATTGCAAGCATATACCAAGCATAGAGTCCATCATCTTATTGTCCAGGTAAATTCAATGGTTTCTTGCCGAGACTATCTCTGGTCTGAAGGCAGAGCTGGCAGAATATCATCCGGTCCAATTAAAAACCCCAACATAATATCAACAACAATTTATAACAGTATGGAGTTAATTGACATGGTATTGAGTAACAAATATGTTAAAAAATGCAAGTTCTTAAGCACATCCTGTGACTACTTCACTGACATTTCAATTTTAGTTTATATACAACTGGCTTCTGTACACCTTAAAATGGCTATAGGGTACTATTCAGCTGTCTCATGTCTATTTTCATTTTAGTATTTGGCAATTTACATTGTTGAAGTATACTTTCGCTGAACTTGGCAGATTTGAGGATATTCTAAGCTGGCTTATACCTGTAACAAGGGCATATGTCAACAATTGAGGTGCAGAACAGTTTTAGGAGGGGTGTGTAGAGAAATCTTCAATTCCTTAGTGAGGAGTAACTAATCTTTGTGTCCTACCTAGTAAGGTATATGTGAGTCCACACTGACCATTTCCTGCCTGGCTGTAAGCTTTCCTTGTTTTTCTCTGTCTATCTATTCTAATTTTTTTAAATTTTGGGGTTTTTTTTTTTTTTGGATGGGAAATGCCTCTAACAAGAAATAATCCTTGGTAGTGCTTATGCTTTGGGTTTGGGGTATTTTATTTTATTTTATTGTTTGATTACACATTGTGTTTTTTTCTAAGTGATGTGGTACAGCCTAAAAAGTTTTTATAGTGGTTAAAGAATCTGAGCAACTCTACACATGTCCTACCCAATATTCAAATTATAAAGAAATTCAATCATTTTTCACATTTGAATTATTTTGATTTTTTTAAATTTTTGCATTGGAATTTACTCTTGCATACAGCATAGGTATACATCTCATTTATTCTTTTTCCAAATAGATATTTTCAGTTTCTGGGATTATTTATTAAAAAGCAACCCATCTCAGAGCTACCATTGTAGTGTAATAGGTTAGGCTGTGACTCACATCCTGTACCAGTATACTGGGAAGGAGTATCTACAATTCAGTTTCCTGTTAACTTACTTGGGAGGCACAAATAATGGCTCCTAACTCTGGGCTTCAGCCTGATCCAGCTCCAGATTCCGTATTGTTTTCCTCTCTTGCTCTTTTTATGTATTTAGTTGTTCTTTTTTGTCTTATAGAATCACTTATTCCCCCCTCATAAGGGTTTTGACAGTTCTTTGTGAAATCTGTTTACAGTTTTTCTAGTAGCTTGTTGCTACTGTAAATGAATTCTTCTGTTGTAATTATTTTTACTGATTCATGATAGCATACTCACTAACAACAGCAACAAAAAGGAATGAAACATCATTTTTTTTTTATTTTCCCATCTAGTTTCACTAATCACAGCCCTCTCAGGAATTTACCTCTGCTGACCCCAGACTCTTGAGCAGTGTCCCACATGGACTCCAACTTCTCATACCTATAAGTTGATAGGAGAAGCACATACCAACTTTGAGGGAGTGCCTGCAAATGAAGACTGATTTATCTCTAACACAAAAGCCAACTAATTAATTCTTGATCCTATGAAACAGGAGTCAGCAGCCCAACAGCAAGCTTAGACTATGATTTTTGAGTTTCCAAAGTACCCTCTTGAGGCTGGCATGAGACTGGCATTGTGACGTAAGGGGTGAAGCCAGCATCTGCAAATGCCGGCATTCCACGTGGGTGCCAGTTTCTGTTTTGCCTGCTCCACCTCTGATCCAGATGCCTGTCAATAGCTTGAGAAAAGCGGTGATACCCCATGTGCTTAGGTCCACTCATGTAGGAGACTCAGATTACGCTCTTGGTTCCCGGCTCCTGGCTCTGGGCTCCAGGCATCTGCCTTGCCAAACCCTGGCTTTTGGCTCTAAGGAATGAAATGGAGGCTGGAAGTTCTCTTTCTCTTTCTCTTTCTCTTTCTCTTTCTGTGTCTCTAACTCTAACTTTAAACTAAAAATAAACATTTCAATAGCAATAATATAATAAAAAGACCATTTCTGTTTCCCATTAAGAATAGTTGTAAAATACACCTTCTTTATGCAGGTATCTATTGCCAGAGACCAGCTCCGGCTGACTGAGAGCTTGCAAAGGATGCATGGATCAGCGAGATGATAGGAAGAAGAAATAAGACACAGACCACTATGAATGACATGATGCTCATAATGGAAAACTCAGAAAAGTTGCCTTCTTTATTTATACACAAATCATCACAAGCTTTTGCACAATATCCAATTGTTTCATTTTTACTTCATGGTTAAGAGAATACAAAAAACAATACTAAGGAAAATATTTTCAACAAACCATTACTCATTGAAACCTGCAGTCACCTGGCTGAAGCCAGGAACTCCACAGTTGACCGTATATGTGGTTACATAGCGACAAGTGGTTTACTTATACTCAAAATCAATTTTTACTAAACACAAACTAATATTGCTTGAAATATTAAGAGTACAGAATTAAAAGATCATAAATGAAAGGATTTTATAAAAGCATATAACACAGATTCTTTGCTAAATCTTATAATCAAATTATGCATTAATTACCATCACCTTCACCTAGTGCTGATTCAATTGTTTTTCATTCTTTTTGTTAAAGGGCAGTGAAAGGGATCAAGGCAGCTCAGCCAATCTACAAAGGGCCTTTACAAGAAACTTTCTTTCATCTATGTAAACTGTTTTCTTTCCCTAAATATAAGTGCCAATATAAGATAAAGATTTTAAACCATTTTGAGGGGGTTCACATCTATTTCCTTATAAAACATGCCCCATATAATTTTGCTTTCTGTGGTAAGAGACTAAAATGCGGCATATCATGTGTTGCAACAGTTCAAGGTGCATGGTAAACAAACTCTTTGTACCTCCATGATTGCCATCTGTTCCAAGATATTATCAAGCCATTTCTTAAGGAAAACATTAATTATATTAGGGCAAATTTCAGGACAAAAGTGGGCACATAACAGGATGTTTGGAAACATAGTGGGCTCAATTGTGCTATTGTATACTTTTAGCTGTGTGTCATAGCCTTACATTACTAAAGGTGTTTTTTATCATAACATGATTGATCAATTTGAGATGTCATACCAGTTACAGGAATCACTTCACATTAGCAGAAAAACAACACCACCACCCTCAGAAGAATTCTATGAAACATCAGAGAGGTGATTGAGTTCCATACAATGGGGTGAGGCAGCAATGAGGTGACCAGGAACATTCTGCTGAGCCTTGCCTCGCAGCCAGAAACTTCTCGCAGCCTTGCTAACTGAGGAGCAGTGCTCATCACACTCCCATGCCATCCGACCAAACTGCATGGCTCCCCACAATCTATCTTCTGTTTTACAGACCATTTTAATGAGAAGAGATTAAAAAATCTGAGTTTAGGCATGGTGCGGTAGCATAGAGGTTAAAGTCCTCACCTTGCATGCACTAGGATCCCATATGGGCAACAGTTCTAATCCTGACAGCCCCACTTCCCATCCAGCTCCCTACTTGTGGCCTGGGAAAGCAGTCAAGGATGGCCCAAAGAATTGGGACCCTGCACTCATGTGGGAGACCCAGAGGAGACTCTAGGCTTCTGGCTTCAGATCAGCTCAAATCTAGCCATTGTGGCTGTTTGGGTAGTGAATCAATGGAAGTAAGCTTTTCCTCTCTGTCTCTCCTCCTCTTTATATGTCTGACTTTACAATAAATAAATCTTTTTGAAAAATCTGATAATGGCTTATTCTTAACTTGTAGGCGTTTTTATATTTTTCTTTTATCTTTAAATTGATCAACATGAGGTATTAAAGGATATTAATACAAGAAAATGCATGATTATTCTAAAGGGCCAGGTTTCTACAAAGCTGACACCTGCAGTACTAGTATTCTATACTGAGTCATAGTTGCTCCACTTTTGGCCCAGCTCCCTACTGAATCTTGGGAAAAGCAGAAGAAGATGGTGCCTGCTACTCATGTCGAGATCCAGAGGACGTTCTTGGCCCCTGGCTTCAGCCTAGCCCGGTGCTAGCTGTTCCAGCCACACAGTGAACCACCAGATGCAAGAGTTCTCTCCCTCTTTCTCTCTGCTTTTCAAAATAAATAAGTAAATCTGCTTTTAAAAACATTGTTATGTTAATTCAAAATTTAAAAAATGTGTTTATCTCCCCAAACTGTAGCTATATTTTTGTTAGAGTTCATGATAGGCAGAGCTAATTAATGGTCTCCAAAGGCAAAAAGGACTCCTGCACAGTTAATTAGTGATCATTTCAGAATGTATATAAGTTGATCCTTGTAGCTTATGTCTTTGGCCTCTTGCCCTAACACATTTCCTAAACCTAATTGTCTCACTCTTTTTGTCCTTCCCACCCTCCTTCCTTCCAATCTTTCTCTCCTTTATTCCTTTATTCCTTCCTGTTTCCCTCCTTACTCATTTCCTTTCTTTCTTTCATTCTTCCTTGCTTCCTTCCTCCCCTTTATTCCCCTTTCTCTTTCTTTCCTTCCTTCCTTCCTTTTTTTTTCTTTCTTTCCTTCCTTCTTTCCTTTTTTCCCAACTCTCTCTTAGCATTGTTCTACCCTCTATAATCTACCCACAAGTTGTTCTTCACTATAATACACCTATCACAACTCCATTTTAAACCTCAGTATAAAGTATTTAGGAATAAAATAAAATAATTAATAAAAAAAAACCCTTTTGTCAGCAATTTAAAGACACTCCTCTTCCTGCCCTCCGGAAATTTTGATTTTCCAATTAGAATCATCTTATCTCCAACACAGCCCTTCAGTCACTCACTAGTTCTCAAGCATTTTCAAAATTCATGTTCTCCATATAAATTTGGGGGTGATAAGTTTTGGGGTGTTTTTCCCTTCTTCTGTCACCACATTTTAATACATTTCAAAGAAAATCATGTTATTTGGTAATCTCCAAAAACATCTAAATAATTCTCACATACAAGTATTTTTGCTTCTCAGGAAGAGAGCAAAATTGGTTGACTTTCCTCCCTCCATGGGAGAGCTCATCTTGTCAAGCTAACTGCCTTCCCCTGACAACTCTCCTGAGTGCAGTCTTCACATCTTTGTTCCTGAGGCTGTAGATCAGAGGGTTCAGCATGGGGATGACTGTGGTATAGAACACAGAGGATACCTTCTCCTCTTCCAAGGTAACACTGGAGGGAGGCTTGAAGTACATGAAGGTGATAGATCCAAAAAAGATGCCCACAGCCATGAGGTGGGAGCTACATGTGCCAAAGGCTTTGGACCATCCCTCAGTGGAGCGAATACGGAGGATATTGGAGAGAATGAAAACATAGGAAATGAGGACAGCTAGTGTAGGTGCTAAGGTATTAACTCCTCCAATAATAAACAGCAGTATCTCATTGATTTTGGTACTGGAACAAGACAGGGCCAATAAAGGAAGAATATCACAAAAATAGTGACTGACAACACGGGACCCACAGAAGGACAACATTGACATACGGGTAGTATGGACGGTGGCCCCAAACAAACCTAGTGAGTACACCACAACCATCATGATAGAACAGACCTTATGGGACATGACAGTATTATAAAGCAGTGGGCTACAGATTGCAACGTAACGGTCATATGCCATGACTGTCAGAAGGTAACCTTCTGCAATCACAAAAATAAGGAAGAAATAAAGTTGAGCCATGCACTCCAGAAAGGAGATGGTGTTCTTGTCTGACACAAAGTTCACCAGCATCTTAGGAGTGATGACTGAGGAGTAACACAGGTCAATGAAGGACAAATGACTGAGAAAATAGTACATTGGAGAATGAAGTTGAGAACTGATAGAGATTAAGAGGATCATGCCCAGGTTCCCCGTGACTGTGGCCAAATATATTCCAAGGAAACACAGAAAAAGGGGAAGCTGGAGCTCTGGGCAGTTTGTTAACCCCTCAAGGATAAACTCAGTCACTGAAGAAAAGTTAGAGGCAGCCATTTCTTACAAGACACCTATGGGAAAGAATCAAAGAGGGTAGTTAGTCAGTTTCACATTCCCAAAGCAGAACACCATGCCCTCTTGGCCGATTCCCTCCCAGATAACTCCATCTAGCCAATAATTTGGCCGTTTCTAGGAACCTCTTAACACTCAAAAACAATGACCCTGAGTGCAACCCACAGTTCAGATTCTGCTCAAACTTCTTGAATGTTCTGTTTACATCTGAACATCTTTGTTTTATGCTTATAGTCATAACTACCTCACTTTTAGAAAAAGCATAAACAATCCAGATCTAATCACATTTTTTAAAAAGACTGCTTACCTCGCTTATCTGAGCATCTCCCAATAGCACCTTCAGACTTTGCTACAACATGGCTTCCCATCTAGTCCTGATGATTTAAATGCAGTTCACTTCCATTTCCCACCTTGTCTGCATCAACTAGCAGAATCAAGCCTCTTAATCTAGAGCCAAGAAACAGGTTCAAATGTCTGAATTACAAAAACGGCTCTAATCACTTCAGATACTCATTCCCTCATTTCCATTTTCCATTCTCTAAAGAGAAAACAAGAGGAAACCAGGGCATTTTGGTTGTTCTGTTTTATTTTGTTTGTTTTGTTTTCAGTGTGGACATGACTAATGCAACTGTGGAATCAAGGGCTATTAAACTATTAGTTTGAACTTCATTGCAAAATAGAAAGGTAAGGGAGACTTTCTGGTCCAAAATCTGAACCATCAATGAGTCAGTGCCAGTCTCCTTGTAATGCCTTGCTGTGCATCATTTCATATTAAATTCTCATTGACCTTTCTTTCTAAAACCTGCTAGTTTGGAACTGGAGAATTTCCTATGCTCTGACTCAGCTTCCCCTGAAGTTCATGCAGAGTTGAGCCAGTAGAATTTGCCTAAGTCATCAAAATTAATAATTCTCATTTGATTATCTGAAAAGTATAAAATATTCCCTGGTTTTGTGATGCTCAAGAAAGAAAACAAGGAAGAGAGATAGGATATTTTTGGCTACCATCCAGTTAATGAATGTACCAAATTTTGAATAGACTCACTCACACATGGCTGATTAAATTTCCTTTTATCAAACCACACAATGTAGAAATTATTACTGTTAGGAAGATTGTCCAGAGATGAAAATCAGAGCAGACTGTTTTTCTGCTGAGACTAAAACTGCTCATGTCAGGTTGCACTGAGCTGGTTGGTTATGTTTTAACAAAGCCCTATTGATTGAGGGAGTGATAAATCAGCAGTGATAGTTAATCAGGAGCATTTATCTGTTGACTTAAAATCTCAAGGTTACCTAATCTCAAATGTCAGTGAAACACTTTATGAAACCAAAATAAATGTCACAATATACATTTACTAAGGTTTATTCCATATTGGCCCTCTCTTAGTGTCATTTCATGTTAATTGAAAGAAGTGAGGCACAAACAAATGCGGACTGTGTGGTTCCATTTATTGTAAACTTCCCCAATGCAGCAAGCACTCCTACCCAAAGGCGTAAATGTGAAAGCAGTTGAGTGCATTGCTTAAACGTCATGGAGAG
Source organism: Ochotona curzoniae (assembly GCF_017591425.1). Lineage (NCBI taxonomy): Eukaryota > Metazoa > Chordata > Mammalia > Lagomorpha > Ochotonidae > Ochotona > Ochotona curzoniae. The sequence continues at coordinate 1,527,198 of NW_024465573.1, read as the reverse complement.
AACAGTGTATGCTTTTGGCCCTCATCAAGAAGAGTATTATCTATCCACTGAAAAACCAAACAAGTAAATGAATAAAAAATTATACATTGCAGAGGTCTGCAGGATATCATGCTCTTTTTTGTTTAGATTAAAGCTGTATTTCTAATTTTACTGTGTTCCTGCCCTGTTGTTGCAATAAACCTCTCAGATAGGCCCTATGCACATACCAGAATGAAGTCATTAAATCTTACAAATTTACTCGAGCATGTTGACCATTTTTAAGCACAGTGCTTAAAAATGCCTGCTAAGTCATCCAATCCCACTATTGGATGTAGAGTTAAAGGAAATGAAGTAACAATTCAAAGATACATGTGAACATTTATTGCAGCACAGCTTACAATAGCCAAGAGATGAAATCAATCCTAATGGGGAAACAGGGTGGTATACCATATACACCATGCAATATTATTGGCCTTAACTTCTTTAACTTTGACAATGATGTATGCCTAACAGCCAAGTCAGAGCTTAAGTCTGGCAATTTGATATGACAATTTTCAACTATGTTTTTGATTAGGCTTAATGTAAGCCATCAGCAGAAGAAATATAGTCCATGCAAACCAGGGTAACAGATGTCAGGACAGCAAGGTATTAAAATCTGTGGCTCTGCAACACTTGGCTGGCTCGGTAATGTTCAGATACAAAATATTGAAACAGAAATGTACACAATGGGAAATCTAATCAAATATGAAATCTTCCATGAACACATATGGAGAAAATGAGTAAATTAATCTAAAGTTAACATTTTTCTGCATGAAAAGTTTACAGAACAGTTATCCTTTCTTGCAATGCATAAAACTGCAATCATTCAAAAAATAAATGAACACAATCTCAAAAATGAAACGAACTCCATACCATAGCGATCACAGTAATAAGGGCTTTAAAAATACGCACTTTTCTTGAAGGTAAAACTTGATTTTACCACTTACCAGCTCAGTAATGGTCTGCAAATATTATGCATGACTTAATACATTCATCTAGGAAGCTGTAACAATACAGGATTTTATGATAATTGAAAGAGTAAATGGAGGCTAAAAAGGAAAATCTTGATATGCATTAAATGTAGGATAATTGGTAGACAAAATTAATCCAATATCTACAAGAACGTAAAATTGGAATATGGAAGTAGTGCCAATCCAAACTCCACCTAAGATTTCTATGACCTGCTGAGAAACTGATATTTTTTTACCTTAAGACACTTGCCTTCAAAAGCCGGAAACCTGATTTTATTTGGAAATATTTAAGTGGGACTTAGAACTAGACAACTATTAATTCCCAAAGGTTTCCAAAATCTCTCAAGACTTCCTTCTGTTTGTCATACACAATTTAAAATCAAATTAGAGCCCCACATAATCACAGGAAGATTTCATCACCCAAGAGATTTATCTGTTCATACAAATAAAAATAATTAAAGATAAATTATTATTTTGTCCTTCCTACAAACCTCTAGAAGTTACTAAATGTTTTAATAAATGTAATTATGCTAATAAACCTTTGTCTGAATTTCTACTCTGGTCACTCACCCTAGCTCAAGCCCAAAATGATGTGCAGTCTTGGAATGCTCCTGAGTTTTTTCAATATAATAAACTCCTTTCTCTGACAGAAGTCAACAGGGGCATGCACAGCCTTAAACATAATTGGTTTTCTTGTAGGCACCAGATGGTTGGGTCTTGTTTGATGATCCATTCTATTAATCTCTGTCTTTTGATTGGTGAATTTAGACCATTTGTGTTGAGAGTTAAAATTGAGAGGTTGCAATTTTGCCCTGCCATGCGATTGTGTTTTGTGTGTGTTGTTGTCTGTGTAATTGTCTTGTTTGTGCGGGCTTTAGTTTGGAGACCTTCTTATTTGCCAACTTTGTTTGTGGTTTGCCTCCTTTTTTTCCGGGACTAGCGCATTTCTAAGGAGACTTTGCAGAGCTGGTTTTGTGTAAACATATTCTTCTAGTTTTTCTTTGCTATTGAAGTATCTGATTTCGTTCTCATATACAAATGAGATCTTTGCTGGGTAGAGAAGAAGTCAAGCTTTCACTATATGCAGATGACATAATCCTATACATAGAAAAACCAGGAGACTCAATACAGAAACTACTAGAACTTATACGAGAGTTTGGCAGAGTGGCAGGGTACAAAATTAATGAACGAAAATCAACAGCCATAGTGTACGCAAATAACACCAAGATGGAAGAAGATCTAACCAACAGGATACCATTCAAAACAGCAGAGAGAAGTATGAAGTATTTGGGAATAAATCTAACCAAAAGCGTAGGAGACCTATTCGAAGAAAACTACAAACTATTTAAAAAGGAAATTGAACAAGACCTCAAAAGATGGAATAACATCCCATGCTCCAGGATAGGCAAAATCAATATCATTAAAATGTCTATACTACCACAAGTAATATATATTTTCAATGCAATTCCAATCAAATTGCCCAAAACATTCTTCAAGGAACTGCATACAATGATTCAAAAGTTCATCTGGAAGCACAAAAAACCACGAATAGCTAGAACCATCCTGAAGAATAAGAAGTTAGCAGGGGGAATCACAATCCCGTACCTCTGGACATACTATAGAGTAGTGGTTATCAAAAATCTATCTGAAAATGGAATTAAAAACTTGGCACACTTTGGTGTAAAAAAGTAAGATCTATGTGTAGTTTTTCATAGTACATATTTTCTTCTTTTTTTAAAAAAGATTTATTTTATATTTATTGCAAAGTCAGATATACAGAGAGGAGGAGAGACAGAGAGGAACATCTTCTGTCCATTGATTCACTCCCCAAGTGACCACAATGGCCAGTGGTGCACTGATCTGAAGCCAGGAGCCAGGAACTTCCTCCAGTTCTCCCACATGGGTGTAGGTTCCAAGGGTTTGGGCCATCCTCCACTTCTTTCCCAGGCCACAAGCAGGGAGCTGGAAGGAAAGTAGAGCAGCTGGGACACGAACTAGTGCCCATATGGGATGCAGGCAGATGTAAGGCAAGGACTTTAACCACTAGGCTAATGTACCAAGTTCCTGTTTTTCAAAAGTATTTTAAACATCATGGGATCAAAATAGCCTCAAAACAATTAGTTTCTGTTATTTGAAAGTGAGGTTGTCCTTTCTGAAAGAAATTCACACACACATAGACATCTGCCTTAAAAATCCATACCAAGACAGTTTTCAAAGAAGTTCCAGGTCTTTTCCTTGCAAGGAAATGGAATGATATGGGTATGATACAGCTTATATTTAGAGCCTTTTGTGGAACATAGATAGGATTCTAAGACAATAACAATTTTTGTGGGAAGTTGTTTGGATCAGTGATTAAGATTCCTGAAGTGATATAGAAGTGATGGGGTTTGACAATAGTGATCTCTGATAAATTGATTTGGTTTCTTCACTCTTGCTCTCAAACTGACTAAATCTATATAGCTATATACACACATACACACATGTCTATATGCACATATATGCATATACATATATAATACATGAGTCAATACCATATACACACATAGTATATATTATATACATTATAATGGATGTAATATGCACATGCATTACATATATTACATTAAGCTTATTATACTGTAATTGAATACTTATACATACCTATATTTACCACATGCTATAATATTATAACATTGTATATTATATATCATACATAATATATTCAAATACATTTACTCATACACATATATTAATATAAAATGTTGATATATCACTAATATTCAGCATACTTAATATTATGGGATTAATTATATTATTATAGAAGATTAACATGATGTGCAATATGTTATACTAATACATTAGTATGTTAATGTTATTATCATCATATATACATATATATCTGATTTTCAAATTGACTATATTTGCATATCTACCTATACACATATGTTTCTGTGTATATGTGTGTATATATTATTAATTTTAAAGATGTTCATCTAAGTCCCTTTGTGGAAAAAATGTGTTGCATAGCAAAGTGGTACAAATAAACATAGTTACATGGACTGGAATATAAATGACATTGTGTTTCTCTCTTACAAAAATAGAGCAAATGATGGAAAAACTATAAAGCAACTTAAGTTATTGGAAAATCAACTCTTTTTTCTCCCAGACCTTTTTAAATGATGATCTGATTTGTGGGCTACATGCTGCTTGCCACAGTGGCACAGAATTGCCAATCTTAACAGATTATGTGGCCTGGCCAAACAGTTAACACTGTGGACATTCAACGACACAAAAGTGTTAGGATAGAAAGGTCTCTAAAATCTGATTTGAAAACATATGAACAGCAACATTTGAAATAGTATGAGCAGTTCCTATTTCACAGTCATGGCAGCATAAACTTTGTGTATTCACTTTGAGCACAATAGCTTGAAATATATTCCTACATTCTATAAATATGAATAATAAATGATCCTCTACAACTTAATCAAAAGTTAAGTGCTGCAACTGCTGCATAATGCAAGAGACGTTACATCGGACCCAAGTGTAGGATCTGAGCAGGAGTATTTATTGCCCAAGCTTGGTGACAGCAGCTCCTGCTACACTCCAGGAGCCACTGCATGGAGTAGCAAAAGTCAGAGGTTTTTAAGCTCTCATCCACCAATCAGATTGAAAGTCATGCAATACAAAGTTTCAGGCAGGAAGGGAGTTACCAGATCCCAAAGCTTTGCTATAGTTCACTAACCTAAGGTAGCACAACAGGAGGCAGGAGGGGCCAGGTGGGTTGAGCCTCCGGAGTAAGTTCTGCACTGTCAGCTGTGAATGATGCGGAAGGCAGGAGGGGATGGGTGCACTTTCCACACCTTCAATAAACTTGAGTGGCTCAAGAGGAGGTAGGAAGGGCGGGGTGCAGAATCCATGTCCGGGGTCAATTAACCTGACAAGAGGTGCCAGTCATCAGTGGCTCTGTCATACAGAAGCCATGGGGGGCCATGAAGGAGTGTCCTTGGCTGGAGACAGAAATAAGAGTTCATATCAACCTGGTTTTTTTCTTTTTCCAGTTTTTATTTTTATTCTTTTACATTTTACATTATCATTATTATTATCATTTATGGTACAGTTCCATAGGCTCCTGGTATTTCCTTTATCCCAGCCCCAATTCTCACCCCTTATATCATTACTAAAGTATAGTTCTTCATACACAGTCACATGTTCATCATTGTGGATGTGGGCAATGGCAGAGAGTCCAGAATCCTATTGTCAAGATATAGTATACAGTTTCATTGTAAGTCCATCTTTGTCTGGAAGTAGAAATGAATACAACAGTGCATCCTCACATCTGGATGTTAGTCTCCATTTCACAGCTACTGTACATCTCCTTAAATGAAAAGTCATAATACAAAATCAACAATATAAAAAAATAGAAATTTACAATGCCATGAAGTTAAATAACATGTTACTAGATATAACAGTCTCCATTAACAGTTCCTATACATCCCCTTAAATGAAAAACCAGAAAACAAAATCAACATCAGGAAGAAAAAAGAAATTAACACCCTGAAGTTAAATAACATACTAAAGTAGCAAAATAATTGATATGCCCAGAGAGCCCACAACTCAACTTGTAATAAAACTGTGAGATTTAATTAGACACTTCTCATAAAGGACCTAGTAAACATGAGATGCTAAATGATTTTTATCTCACGTATTAATATGTTTGAACCCAGAGGTCCCCATGTCAACTTACTGCCATAAAAACTGAATATTGGTCTTAGAAGCTGAAGAAATTCATCATGATTGGAACAGCACACTATTAGTGACATCTGGTGGAAAAAATCTGCATTACACTGGAACATTATTCTGAGTTTTTAAATTATTTTTTATTTAATTATTTTTTAGTTTATTTCATTTTTAATATATATGTGTTTTAAATTCCATAGCTGTCTTTATAAATTCCTACTCAGTTTAATTATTTTAATGATATTTCTACTGATTTTTAGATTGTTAGCCAAATTTTTCACTTGGGTAGACATTCTCAGAAAGGAATCTATATATATATATGTTTAAGTTTGGGTATAATTTGAGGACATTGAAGGCAGCTGAAGATAGGTGATAGGGCTGTTATTTTCTCTCTTGCTGTGTGTGACAGATCTCTATAATTCTTGACCAAAATATCAGTAATTTTCAGGTGGACACTGAAACTGCTTAGGTGTAGCTTATATATATGGAACAATATTTCCTGTTTACTTCCTAATGAATTGGAAGAATTTTTTCTGCTGATTTGGAAGAAAAACTATTTTTCTTTCTCTGCATTTCTTAGAGTTTGAAAGGATGAAAGGTCTTGTTAGAACAGTGAAGTCTAGTATCGTCTGTTTAAGAAAAAAATTCTATTAATGTTACATAAACATGTAAAATAAATTATTAGGAAAAAGAATAAATACACACTAAGGAAACAAAAGTACAAACTGAGAGCAAAGGTCTGTGGCAAAATCTGTCTTAAAATGCAAATACAAACACACAGTTCAAAATACACAGTAAAGAGCAAGCATTGAGGTTCAACACATTGAGCCACCACATGGGCTGCCAGCATTCCATATCAAAACACTGGTGCGAGTGCATGCTTGGCTTTCAATCCAGGTCCTTGCCAATATGCAGCAGAAGCATTGTACAGCAACAGAACAAGGCACATGTGCTTGCACCCCTTTCACTCATGTGGGAAAAGTGGATAGAGTTCCACACTTCTGACTTCAGCCTGGCCCAGACTCTGCCATTTCGGCCATTTGCGGAACAACCCAGCAGTTCTAAGTTTCTTTTTCTCTCTGTCCCTCTCTCTTTCTCTCTGATTTTTCCCTTTCTGTAACACCGCCTTTCAAATACAAACAAATCTTTTAAAAAATGTACATGGGTATCACATGTGTTTAGACTACTGTTCTTATATTTGCAAATCAATGCAGTAAACAGCTAATTCCATACAGCTTAGAGTGAAGTAGGTACTATTGTAATCTAGAGGTAATTTAACAAATGTAGTACAGGAGAAAAACATACACACATTTCCATTTTAGATAAGGGGTATGAGTATTTGCAGAATTTGGTATCTAGGGTTCCTGAACTCAATGCCTTGATGAGAACAGGAACAAATGTATCCCCCAATCGCATGGAGATTTGTCTTGATCCATATACCATTATCAGCTTGAGAGGAATTGATGCTAAGTTGTTATAAAAATCCATTGGTTCCTTTTCAATGATGTGCAGTCATGATGTCAGCACTAGTAATGCCAGCAAGAACTCCCCAAATGGAACAAATAGACACATATCATTAAAGGATAAAGTTGGTTTCCCCATCTAAAAATTAACCAACAAAAAAATAAAACATCAATTACCATTGAGTTGGTTTCAGAAAAATCACATATGAAAATTACACTGATATTATGTGTCTTATCATTTGTCTTATCACATCAATAGTAATTGGCAAGAATTTTGAGGCCAAGCATGCTATTGATGTTGTGTATGTTAGTGGTAGATGGACTTTTTATAATCAATAGTTCATGGTGATCTCAACTTTTACTGTACTTCAGATACAGCCCAATCTTTGCAGCAATCATTAGATCCAATGGACTCATATTCCAGACAAGATCATAAAGGTACATGACTTTCTAAATACCCACAGTGAAACAGTTGAGACACTCAGTGTTAGAAAAGATAGGTTACTTTTGTTTCTGGTCACCAAATTCTTTTCAGCAACAGAGCTTTATTTTAGTGTAAAAAATATTTTCTCCTAATTTATCTCATAAGAAAATTTAAACATTGGGCCTGGCGCGGTGGCACAGTGGTTAAGGTCCTCGCCTTGCATGCCCAGGATCCCATATGGGCGCCGGTTCTAATCCCAGCAGACCCACTTCCCTTCCAGCTCCCTGCCTGTGGCCCGGGAAAGCAGTCAAGGACGGCCCAAAGCTTTGGGACCCTGCACCCGCGTGGGAGACCCGGAAGAGGCTCCTGGCTTCGGATCGGCATAGCATCGGCCGTTGCACTCACTTGGGGAGTGAAACATCGGATGGAAGATCTTCCTCTCTGTCTCTCTTCTCTGTATATCCGCCTTTCCAATGAAAAAATAATAAAAATAAATCTTTAAAAAAGAAAATTTAAACATAGAGAAAGCCACTAAAAAATTGTAATGGCCATATAAAATTCAGAAAAATCCAATTCCAGCCATAAAACAGTGAACTTTTCAGTTCTGTCAGTGCTATATGTAAGTTCCTAGAACGTGGACTAGCAGATGGGTGGAATTTGGCAAGTATTTGAAGAATGGCATACCTAAGATTGATAAGAAAATTTCAATTATAGATATGTATATATTTAAAGGGAATTTAAAAGGAAACCTGTGCTATTTTATAATAATGCATACTATCCAAAGCTCAGAAAAATATTTTTCTAGTTAAAGTTCTTCTCAGAGCAACCTTAACTTCCTTGTTTCGGAAACTATAGATGAGAGGGTTGAGCATGGGCACCACGATGGTATAGAACACTGTGGACACTTTCCCTTGGTCCATGGACAACATAGAAGATGGTTGGAGGTACATGAATGCTCCTGATCCAAAGAAAACAAAGACAACAATCATGTGTGAACTACAGGTGCTGAAGGCTTTGGATCTCCCTTCATTTGAACGGATACGGAGGATGTTGGAGAGGATGAAAGTATAGGAGATGATGATAGCAAAACTGGGAACACTGACATCAAAGCCCACGACAATAAAAACCACCAGTTCGTTGATGTGAGTGCTGGTACAGGAGAGTTCTAGCAGGGGCAGGATGTCACACATGTAGTGGTTGATAGTGCTTTTCTCACAGAAGGTCAGCCTCATCATGCACCCTGTGTGTGCCCAAGCACTGATCAATGCCCCTACGTAGACAATCACAGCCAGCAGGGAGCAGACCTGAGAGGACATGGTGACTGTGTACAGCAGGGGCTTACAGATGGCCACATAACGATCATAGGCCATCATGGTCAACACATAGCACTCTGCATTGACAAAGAAACAGTAGAAAAAGAGCTGAGTCATACATCCTGCATAGGAGATGGTGTTCGTGTTTGATATAAAGTTTACCAACAGTTTTGGGGTGATGACAGAAGAGTAACAGAGGTCAATGAAAGATAAATTAAACAGGAAGAAGTACATGGGTGTGTGAAGGTGAGAATTCAATCCAATTAAAGTGAGCAAGCCCAGGTTCCCTGCCACAGTGATGACATAGACTCCCAGAAAGAGGAAGAAGAGGGGAAGCTGGACCCCTGAATATTCTGTTAAACCGGCCAGGATAAACTCAGTGATGGAGGAACTGTTTTCAGTGTCCATTCTTCATCCAGAAGATCTGAAAAACAAGGAGTCCATTGCATTTGAGATAAACTCAGGTTCACCATGCAAGCCTGTGCTCAGCCGCATTTGGAGTGAAGACACCCAGTGTGTCTGCTGAGAGTTACCTTTCCTGAATTTCCTTTTACAAAGAAGACATTTCCAGAGGAGAAAAAGTGCAGTGCAAGAAAGAAAAAGGAATGCAATGACTCCCCATTTGTCACTAACCTATACTCCATGCTGGCTTATGAATCGTTTCTTCCCACACTCTGACTACCATAACCTGGCTGCAAATACCAAATACAGATGAAATGCTGTGCAGGGTGGAGACCAGGAATACCATGTCCACAACAAAAATAGGGGGAGAGATTCACAGAAGCCCTTTGACTGCTTGACTCCTCAAACTCACATTAAGTAAGTAACCACATCAGCGGTTGAAGCTGGGCCTCCTTCATGAAAAAAATTCTCTGAAGGGAAGAATCTGGAAGTGCCGCTATCCCTGTCTGTCCTCTGCACTCCTCTGGAACGAGCATTCTCCCGAACAGACTTTGAATTGTTTAGACCCCAGGGCCAACATGAACATAAGCAGAAATGTGCAGAGGAGGATGTGAAAACAGAGGTGCCATGCTCACCCACTTCAGCTCAGAGGCGTCGGTGCTCTCACCACAGTGTGCTTTCTGCTGCTCTCCACGTGGAAATAGTTCTACCTCTACCGAGGAGACTGAGCTGCAGCCTGCCTCCTGCCTTTGCACAGAGAGATCCAGGGCATTTATCAATCTATCCACGATTTGTTACAGAGGCTTTCCTAGGAGGCCTCTGTGATTCAAACCCTTCGGGAGAGACAGATTTCATTATTCATTTATGTACCAGAGGGGATGCTTTTACCCTGTTGTCTTGGAGACAATCTTCAGCTCGAAAGTTCATGTGAGACATGTCACATTTCCCCAGGGTAAATTATCCAGGAAATTTCCACTGCTTTATTCTTTTTCATAGTGATTTCAAATATACATATATATATTTGAAAAAAATGTATATATATTTCACATATATGATGGTTAACATAAAGCTAATGGCAGATAAAATACTTTGCAGATTATTACATAATTATGCTGCAACCCATTGCAATTTCAGGTTGTTAACACACACACTCATATGATCCATACTACTTTTTCTCTTTTAGACAAATTACTTCCTTTTATTTATTTATTTTTTTAACCTCAGAACTTTCTCTCCAAGGTAAGCTCCTTTCAAACTCACTATCTACAGAAGTTTATACTATAACACCTGTGTTTCCTTACTTGTTCAAATTAGGGGAAAAAAAATAAATTTAGTAGAAGAGGCTTAAAATCTGAATTACAAGTTATATAACTTTGATCTCTTATTATTAATATACTATGTAAATATTGTTCACATTCTAGAGTCCACTGCATCACAACTTACTCAAATATTTCACATCATTGAAATCACTATTTTCTAGATATTTACCATCAAAAATAATGCTAAATTATGCATTTTGATATCCAACCAGCACTTTTTAAATAATTATTATTATTATTGCAAAGGCAGATTTACAGAGAGAAGGACAAAGATCTTCCATCTATTGCTTCACTCTCCTGATAGCTGCAGTGGCTGGAGCTGAGACAATCTGAAGACAGGAGACAAGAGAAAGGAGCATTTTCCAGGTCTCCTACGTGAGTACAGAGTCCCAAGGATTTGGTAAGACCTCTGCTGCTTTCCCAGGCCACAGGCAGGGAACTGGTTAGGAAGCAGAGCAACCAGGACATCAACCGGTGCCCTTATAGAATCCGCCTCAGTATTCTATTTTTATGAGATAAATTCCTTTATTTTAAAGGCTTATTTATTTGAAAGGCAGAATTATACAGAGAGGCTGACATAGAGAGAGAGAAAGAGAAAGGGATAAAGAAAAAATATTGCATCCACTAGTTTACTCCACAAGCAGCCACAACAGGTAGAAATGGGTCGATCTGAAGCCAGGAGCTAGGAGCATCTTCCTGGTCTTTCACATGACTGTAGAGGCCCAAGGACTTCAGTCATATCCCTATGCATTTCCAGCCATATTAGCAGGCGGCTGGATTAAAAATAAAGTAACTGGAACTCAAATCAGTATTTTAAATGGGATGCTGGTGCTAAAGTTGGACGTCTTATTCACTACAAAAATATGCTGATCCTTTCAATTTAATATCATAAATTTTTTTCAGAAATTATAACATCACTAAACATGTATGAAAGGGGTGACATTGTGTTAAAGCAGGTTGAGCTGCACCTTGCAATGCTGGTAACACACTAAATGTGACAGTTTGAGTTTGTTACTCCACTTCTGATTCAGGCTCCTGTTTATGTTCCTGAGAAAGCAGTCGAATATGAGCCAAGTACCTGGACCACAGACACTCACATGGGAGACAAGGATGAGGTTGTTATACAACAAATCCAAGAATAATAATACATGAAATATTATAAATAAATATAGAGTGATTGCCAGAGAAATCTTCAAAAAGCCCATGATAATGTTTATTGTGGAAAAACAAACCTGCTGTGGGGGCATGAAATGGAGCAGAGGGTTAAGCTCACACTAGCAATGCCAACATCCTGTGTCAGTCTGTCATTTAGTGCCCTGGAGAAAATAGGCATATTTACAGAGAGAAGAAGAGACAAAGAGGAAGATCTGTCATCTTCTGGTTAGGAAGCAGAAGTCCATGCCCCGAATAGCTGCAATTGCAGAAGCTTAAGCAAGGAGCCAGGACCTTTTTCTTGGATATAGGTCCCAAGGCTTTGGGCCGTCCTCCACTTCTTTCCCAGGCCACAAGCAGGGAGCCGGATGGGAAGCAGAGTAGCCAGGATATAAGCTGGTGCCCATATGAGATGCTGGTGCTTATAGGTGGAGAAATAGCCAACTCAACCATTGCCCCAACATTGTTGCACTGTTTTTTATTAAGATTACTTTTTACTTTAGTATTATATTTTAAGTGGCCAGGGATGTGCCAGGCTGAATCCAGCAGCCAAGAGCTTCATGTGAATGTCACACATAGGTTCTCTCATCTTTCGTTGTGTTTAACAGGCCAATCTCAAGGAGCTAGATCAGAAACGGAGTCGTGGGGACATCAGCTGGCACTCACATGAATGTTGGCATTGAGGGTGATGGCTTTATGCCTTACACAGCAATTCCATTCCCTTGGCAGCTCCACTTCTGATGCAAAAATAAAAATGCATTTGGAAACAGAAAAATGGCTCAGGCACATAGATCCCTGTAACCCCTACATAACACCAGAATGATATTCTTGGCTCCTGACTTTGGCCAAGCCCAGATTTGGTTATTTGACCATTGGGTAGAATGAAGCACCTGATGAAACATCTTGTTCTCTGTATCCCTCTCTTCCTCTGTCATTCTGCCCCATAATCAAGCAAACCTTTTCAGAAAACATTGCTGGGATTTCAATACTTTTTGAAAGTAAACACTCTTTTTATTTTCCATGAACTTTTTGAGGAACCCTGTATCATCTGTGTGGTGAGGGGAACCTTTCCTGTCGTGATCTTGATTTGCTGCATTGCTCCTTGTAGGGCCCTTCCCCTGCTGATTCTCTTCCGCATGAGCCATTCCGTCTTGTGTGCTGAAACATTATTCTCAATCCCTCTTACAGATTTCTTTACTGTTTATTTTAATACAGCTTTAATCGATATTTTCTAACCTTTATTGTGAGGTTCACCTTAACTATGCATATAGAGAAATAAGACATATGCTCTTGTGGGCACTTGAAAATAATGCATTACTGATTCATGTGAAGTTTCATAGAGAGAATATTGCCAGTATGGAAGTCCCCATGTGCCCCTCTGGGTTATGGCTCCACCCATTCTCCAACACCTGACTCTGTCGCAATCACTTCGTGACTATCCTGTAAATCCCAACAACGCAATGTTTTCCTTTACTGTAAAGACCAGTATAAATTAATGTTTACCTACACATTCTAGATAAGAGGACAAGATACTCAAATATGAATAACGGAGGATACTTTGCTGTTATTTTATTTGAATATTCTGCTTTGATTTTCACTATTTATATTTTAGTTGTGTCCTGATTTTCAGTAACTAAAAATAATGTTTGTTGTTATCTCTGTGATTTTAAAAGGCAACAAAAATTTGTATGTTTAAATAAACAGTCCTAATAAATTTTAATAAAAACTGCAATACATAGATTGATCTCTGTAGTAAATTATGACTTGAAATAGCCTGTGAACATTGCTGAAATAGAAACAAGGATTTCTACCCTCGCTAGTTCTTAGCCCTTCCTTAGGAGCTGGCTTAACACAGAGATTGATAGATAAGACAGAACCCACGAAACATCCCTACACTCAATGAAGGATTACTAATACCTGCACTTGCTTCTGTGTTGATTTTAGAAGCTTTTGTGGAGTACAAGACCAGTCATAGCAGAAACAACTGTAAGATGCTGAAGGAGTCTTTATTGGCCAAGTTTAGAGACAGCAACCCTCACTGCAACCCAGGGAACACTGTACCCAAAGGCCAAAGCCTTTGAATAATGCAGTGGAAGATAATTTACAGGACTTTGCAGAGCAGGGTATGAATTTAGATTGAATGCTGTTTGGATTGCCATTATTTAACATGCATGAACTGAACCACTTGTCTATTGATTGTTTATTTGGCTTCTGCCTAAGAATTTCATATTCTTCGAAAACCATATTACATGATATAAAATCTCTGATACGTTTCAATTTGTTGTACTTAGTGCAAAAAATGTTCATTTTTGTAATTGAACCAATCTCTCTGTAGCTTCTGACTCTGGGAACCCAACAGTCCTGCTCTTTGATATACAGAAAAGTAACAATAACTTAAACCTGTTCTCCCTAAGAGGTGGCAATTCTCAATATGAACATAGAACATTGATATCTAGAGATCTGAAAGATGGGGGAGGGTATAGAAAGTTTGTATAAAGCTATGCAAAGTTTGTATGGTTTACGGATTAAAACAAATGTTTTAATGCAAATAAATAATAGGCTAATAATAGGGAAAGTAGAGTTCAGAGCAGTTTTACACTTTGTGTTCTTTGAAATAAAAGAGATTAAAACACAGATTAAGGATATTTAACATGTGACCATACTTTATTTCAAATCTCAAAAAATACATTTAATATCCATTATTATTTACTTGACTTACCAAGCTAGAATCCTGATTTGTTACTTTTTTCTTCGATACCAAAAATAATTTTGAATATCTCTAAATCAGATTCACAATCATTTGCAAGTCTGGAAGTATCTTAAAGGATGTCTTTTGGTAGCTATTCATAAAAACTGGTTCCACCCCTCCACCACCCGCATCCCACCCCCCAAAATGAAACAAGCTGCAGCAAAATATCCAGGACTTCAGGGAGAATATCAGATTGTGTTGCAGTTTTCCTTTCTTGCATTGTACACGAATTGGAATTATAATATGGGCCAGTGCTGTGGCATAGGGGATTAAGTGACTACCTGTAGCACCAGCATCCCAGATGAGTTTCAGTTCGTGTCTTATCTGCTCCTCTTCTGATCTAGCTTCTAGTTAATTTACCATGGAGAGAAATGGAGAATGTCCCAATGGTTTGGTCCCTGCATCCATGTGAGAGACCCATAAGAAGCCCCTGACCAACCCAGCTATTGTGACCAGTTGGGGAGTGACTCGGGGGACAGCTCTGTCTCTGTCTCTCTGTTTCTCTCTCAATCTATCTTTGCCTCTGCCTCTTTGTAATGATGCTTTTCAGATAAATAAAAAAGTTTTTGAAAGTTGTTAGGAGAGGAAATAGTATAACTTACTTAAATTAGGTATCTTCCTCTTTGATAACAACTTTGTTATATCTAAACCTTTTAAAATATGACATCTTATTTATGCAAAAATTATAAAATGTCATCATATTGTTTTCCAGAAAAAAGAAAACAATGAAACAAAGCTCTTTCAATAAACTCAGCAATCATCTAGGAACAAAGCAGGGTCAACCTCCAAAGTAATAATGTTAATCAATTTGATATTCAGCTAAATAAAAGTAATAATATGAGATATAGAGAAAATACATTATTGTAAGTATAAGGCATATGAAATGGTGATACTCATGGTTTGGTTTGCATTTTTCCTTTAAAAGCTGTGGAAACCGATAATGTTTCTGAACTCCAGGATCTAATCTACAAATTACATACATAGTGACAATTTAATGTGTGCATGTCAAATAAACAACAGTAAATATAATAATTCTGCCAAGAGTAATTTAACCCACAGGGTTTACAAATGCAAAGTGGGTTGTATTTGATGGTCCACATGGAAAAACCTACATCTGCAAATTCCTGAAGGTTGAAAGAAACATACTCCTGCCCAAGTGAGAACTGAAAGAAACCTTCCACAGTGGAATAATGTCAGGCACCTGTTCTGTACTGTATAGCTTTCAGAACACCCATCACTTCTAAAGAGAAGCAAAAAATGACATTGAAAACTAAAAGAAAAATTGTTCTTAATGATATTCTTAACCAGGTAAAATCCTGAAAGGAAAAATTATATGTAAAAAATGATTTATTTTTTAGTACTGAATAAAGCATTGGTAAAAAATTTAAAAGGAGAGAGAAAATTTTTCTTCAGGATATTGAGAAATAAACAGGAAAACAAATGTGCCCCTAAACATTTGTAATTAAATCACCAAGTCTCAGTCCTTAAATACCTACACAGGAGTAGTGTTTATAATTAAAACTTTGATCCTATGCAGGGTTTTTCTCAAGGCAATTTTAACATCTTTGTTCCTCAAACTGTAGATTAACGGATTCATCATGGGAACCACAATGGTATAAAAAACAGAAGAGATTCTTCCCTTACCCTGTGATCCAGAAGAAGATGGCTTGAGATACATGAATGCACCTGACCCAAAGAATAAAGAAACAGCAATTAAGTGAGAACTGCAGGTGCTGAAGGCTTTGGACCTGCCCTCAGTGGAGCTAATGTGCAGAATGCTAGAGAGAATGAAGCCATAAGAGATGAAGATAGTGAAGCTGGGAACAATGATGTCAACACCCACCACGATGTAAATTTCTATTTTATTGACATAAGTGCTGGTGCAGGAAAGCTCAAGCAAAGGAATGGCATCACAGAAATAGTGGTTGATTATATTAGCATCACAGAAAGTCAGTCTGAGAATGTACCCAGTATGAATCATGGCATGTGCAAAAGCTGTCAGGTATGAACCAAGGATAAGGTGGAAGCAGACTTTAGGGGACATGGTTACATTGTACAAAAGTGGTTTACAGATGGCCACATAACGATCATAGGCCATTGAGGTCAGCACGTAACATTCAGAAATTACAAAAAAGCAAAAAAAGTAGAACTGCGTCATGCATCCCGTGTATGAGATGATATTCTTCTCTGATATGAAGGCCATCAACATTTTGGGTGTAATTACAGTGGAGTAAAAGAAGTCAATAAAAGACAAATTAAAAAGGAAAAAGTACATGGGTGTGTGAAGGTGTGAGTTTAACATAATTAAAGTTATCAAGCCAAAATTTCCAAAACATGTGATCAAATATATGACTAGAAACAAGAAGAAAAGAGGCAGTTGGAGACTTGACTGGTTTGTTAACCCCACTAGGATGAATTCAGTCACAAAAGAGCCATTTGTGTGAGCCATTCTTCTCAAAGGTAGTCTGCAGACACAAGAAAAAAGAATCACATTGCAATTTCATTTGATCAACACATAATCACATGCAACTGTAAGGTCAATATTGTGGATGACCAAGGCTTACCCAACATGAATTCACAGACTCTGCCTTGGCTAGATGATGTTGCCTCCCTTTTACGGGAGTCTTTAAAACTAACCAAAGCAAAACACATTATCAATTTATTCTCTTTCTGTGGGGCAATTCAGTCCTTCAATAAGCAAACAAGATTTATAAAGAAAAATCCAAGGATAAAAATGAAGAATGACAGACATAGACAAATGGTCTCTCTCTCCTCTCTTCAGTCAAGGAAAATTGGAGACAGTGAAATTAACACCTTGGTGTTACTAATAATGTAGAATAATATTTGATAGGAGAGGCACAGAGAACTGTTTCAAACTGAAACAAAGAAATCTAGGTCTGTGACAAGCTATTTACCATCAGAGAAGAAAAATAATAAATCTAGAATTGTGACAGCTTTTGGACTTGCAGAAGGAGTCTACTCATTAAGGTCCTGCAACCCCTGGCTCACTGAGAATATTCTCTGCACTCTTTTCAAGGAGAATATTGCAACAACCTTGAAGCTGAGGATTTCACAAAATGGAAGAAAAATGGAGCTTTGTAGGTCCTTGAATATTATGTAGAACATCAGTGCATGTTGCTGTGTTAATATGCAAAGCAATGAACCAAAATTCTACAAACTAATTCCCATTTGTGGATATAACATAATCAAAGTCATGGCAGGAAGGAATAAGATGTTTTATTCCAACAATCAATAGATGGAAAGTCTAGTAGGATTACTTGATATTTACTAAATTTACTAAACTACACAAAGTGAAAATGTTTCAAGACAAAGTATGGCAGTGTAAAAATATTCTTACTATATTTGACATTTTCTAGGAGGATGGATTTCAAAACTAATTTTCTCAATTCAAGCAAGACAAAAAATTCAAAAGCACAAGATCCTGAAAGGCTGAGGGATGTCATCATTCATTTGACCAATGTGATTGACAATGAAAATATATTTCAATGCATGAAATTGTCTCATATATACAAAAAAATATATATGGAATTTTGTGACATCAAATTTCTATGAAAAGTCATATAAAAAGGAAGAAATCAGTGTAGACAGAATTTAAAACTCACCTCCGGCAGGCAAGAAAACTTCAGTGCTTCCTATTGCTATTCACCCTGCAGACCTGCTAACGCCAGCATCGGGTTCTGAGACTTTGCTTCCTCTGGTGTTAAGAGGATGAAGTATGGAGTTATTTTTTCTGTATTCTGTCATTATGTTTCAGAACTGCTCAGCACAATTTATGCCTGCAATTAAGGCATCTCAAGTACAAGGGACAATTAAACAGCCTCTGTCTGAGGACATTCACCACTTGATTTGACAACACGATATTTAACGCGGGTTTAATTTGTGTTGCATTTGGTTATAAGCACAACAATGTCTTGCTCATTCTCTTCCCCAGGGAAGATTCTAGGTTAAAAAAAAAAGAGAGAGAGATGTAAATACATATCAGATAATAAGCCACCGTTATCTGCTGAGTGAGTCAGTGTGGCACCCAGGTTTTCTCCTTACACCAGAGATTATGTTTTGCCCACAGAGGAGCCCTCTTTCACCCCATGTCCTTAATGGACATCATACTGTCTGCATGCTTCTTTATTTGTTCACAAGAAGTGTTTCCAGAATTCAACCACTCACTTTAGATTTTGTGTCTCCTGGGGTATTTCCACATTTACTACTCAAGTGGTGTATTCCTACTAAATCTCTTTGCATTATAATATTTAAAGAAAATTCCTATGTGAGCATTGATCAGATTTTTACATATGACATGTCAGTAATGGAATCATTGATTTCTTCCCATCACAGAGAAGAATGGTAGTCATGGAGTTAGAAGCTCTGTGTGTGCATCCCCATCCCCATAACTCTCACAGTTTAATATTGTGTGAGCCAGAATAATAACCTTTTGTTATGGTTTTGTGATCATTGAAACATTCAAGAAAAGTGGTTGGAATGCTCTTGGCAGTTGGTGGATAGTTAATTGCAGTTGCAACATTAGTGGCTAAGGACTTAAGAAGATATACTTAGGACAGATATATATAAACTCATTTTAAGTTGATAAATACCATGTCTACAATGTACTAAAAAGACTGGAGGATGTTAGGGATAACATTGTACCTTTTTTGTGAACAAATTCTGCAGATTTCACAGCAGATTTAGGACAGTACAGATAACTTCAGGATTAAATTAAATACAAAAGTGATTTTATAGCAAAGAAAGATAGTAGACTAGTATTTATTCCAGGATATGAAAAGCAGGAGGGATGTGTGACATTGAGAGATTTTACATCAGAGACCAAAGCACAGTTTGATAGGAACACAAATTTGTGTACTCTATAGCACCTAAAGGTGACAACAGTTTTTGGGGGCTGGGTGTGGTAGTGTAGCGGCTAAAGTCCTCGCCTTGCACACACTGGGATCCCATAAGGTTGCTGGTTCTAATCCCGGCAGCCCTGCTTCCCACCCAGTTCCTTGCTTGTGGCCTGGGAAAGCAGTTGAGGGTGACCCAAAGCCTTTGCACTCTGCACCCACATGGGAGATCTGGAGGATACTCCTGGCTCCTGACTTCTGATAGGCTCAGCTCTGGCAGTTTTGGCCACTTGGGGAATGAATCAGCAGATGGAAGTTCTGCCTCTCTGTCTCTCCTTCTCTCTATGTATCTGCCTTTCAATAAAGCTAAACAAATCCTTTAAAATATTTTATTTATAAAGTGCTACCGTAATACGTAATAGCTTTTGAATTTTCTGAGCACCTAGAAATATTAATGAACTAGTAATGCTAATTTACATAAACTTATCATTATATATTGCAATGGTGTGTTGAATTATTACCTTAAACAAATGAATTCACACAGTGAAAAACATGAGCAAGAGAGATATATCCTATAGTGGTGCTATAGAATTTCATAGTTGTTTTCTCTAATCTAGCTGTATTTTGGTTCCTGATAGAAAGCCTCTCGCGGTCACCCATCCCTTATTCTCATCACATTTTGAGTAAACATAATTCTACTTTCCCATTTGAAATCAGTGTGTCTTTCACCATTACACATGTTTGAACATGGGTGCTTGCAAAAATTCAAAAAGTAAAATAAGAGAAGAATGGTGGATGGGGATTGAAAACTGGAGTTGACAATAAGAGCAGCATTGTCACCTTCTTAAAACTGAACCTATGAAATATATTAAGCATATTTTGTTCAAAATATAACAGTTTTGAAAATTAAGAGGAAGAAATCGAAAATGTGAAAAAAAATATCACTGTATACACCGAATTCACCAAGCATCACACCAGGTCCTTCCTAACACAGGTAGGTTCACTTACATGCCAAAAGACTGCCATCCCGTTTATCCCTAACCTAGAAAAAAAAATCAAAGATTTAAGTAAAATTTGTATTTGATGCGTATTGTTTCCACATCATTGTAAGTTACAAATGTGTAACTTGAACATTACAATTTGGATACTGTTTTATGATCTCTTTGTTTCTGCTGCAGAATCCATCAGAACTCTCAACTGCAGCGTTTCACTTCCTTTTAACCAATGTGATCCTTTCTAAATAGTGCAGATCTTGGAGTAGATTATCTGCAAGTTTCTGTTTCCACTCAATTGTGTCAGTTTCACTGGTTTGATTGCTGCTAAGTAGATTGAGGGTAGCATGTAAGAACGCACTAAATATTTGGCAACACTGTGGCTCTGTAGTTCTCTTGCTAGAATTTTTTCATACTTAACTACATATTTCTTCTCTCCAAGTAACATAGTTCATAAACATTCTGCTACTTAAAACAGAAAGCATAGTTTTCAACAATGGACCCAAACTAAGTGGAGATCAATGAAATGGCAGCAAAGAATTAAGATTACTTTCTAAAAACGTTGATTGAACCACAAGAATATACAGCTAATTTTTAATTGCAAGTAGAATATGGAAAATGAGAACTCTGACAAAAAAATATAAACAGTTTTGGTAAATAACAATTACTAGTGATTAGCGATACATCATTAAACGAGCAAAAATAATACAATATTAGGCTTGATCAAATGCAAAACGCATCAATCAAACATCATAGATTAGCAGACTGGATTTTAAAAGAATCTATTTGTCGCCTAGAGTAGACATATCTCACCAACAAAGATCATCAGAAACTATATCTTATGGATTTTGCTCTTTTAAATGTAGTTTCATCTCTCAAAACACTTTCCTTCTAATTAAACACTTCACTGACTCATAGATCATACAGTAGCATCACTTTCTTCAAAAAGGTTCTTGATTTTCATTTCTTCAGTGACACGTTAGTCACTCAGTAGCATGTTATTTAACTTCATGGTGTTGTTCATTTCTTCTTTTCTTTCTGTTGTTGACACTGTGTGTGACTTTTCATTTAAGGGGGTGTATAGTAACTGTGTAATGGAGACCATCATATCCAGATGTGAGGATGCAATGTAATATGTATCTCTACTTCCAGATCAAAAATGGATTTACAATGAAACTGTTTACTATATCTTGACAATAGGATGCTAGACTCTCTGCCATTGTCCATGCTCATAATGATCGACATATGACTGTTTATTAGGAACTATATTAATAAAATAGGAAACTCAGTGTGGAGGGGACTTGAAGAGGGGTAATGGAAATTCCAGGCCCTATGTAACTGTATCATAACATGATAATAAGAAGAAGAAAAGAAAAAAACTGTTAACTGAAGATATTCTTTTGAGAAAATCTGGCTTTCATGAATAATGAAAACAATCACAAAATGTCCCTGACAAAGAAAACCTAAAGGATTCTTCCGCATTGGACCTGTGTTACAGAGGTTAGTAAAGGACGATTTCTAGGCTGAAAAAAGCCACTACTAAATCACGCAAAATTCACCCTATCACAGAAGTCAGTGATATGAGTAATATGAAGTCATATTTGCAATACTCTAGGACAGAAAGAAGAGAGGAAGAAACAACTATCTGAATGATGAGTGTTAAAGAAATTTAGCAAAATAATGATTAAAGTGCCACAGGATGCATGGATTTTAACATTGAAAATGTGAATTTTGGAACTAAGAATCCCTAATAGGGATTAGTCATACTATGTTAAGCTGCTCTGACATATGAAAAAACAAAGGACGGACATTCCAGATGGCTGAGCGATGCAATTTTAAGACAAAAAATGAGGTTAAAAAGAAACAACAACAAAAATGCAGACTCCACTTGAGAAAAGGAAAATGGCAGAGACACCACTGCAGCCTGCTGCATTGGATGTCTTCTCTTTTTTTCTCATTGTTTTAGAGTGATTTTAAATGTTCTTTCTTCATTCTGATTTTATTTTTCAGTTTTATCATGGCTGCTTTTGAAACTTTCTATTACATATATAAATTCACTGTTCTGTTAATTACTTGTATTTCCCTAGTTTTTTAATAAAAATTATATTTATTTGTCAGAGTTCTCATTTTTACATATTCAGTTTTCCATTAAAATTATCTGTATATTCTTGTAGCCCAATTAGCCATTTCATTGAACTACAAGCAATCCTAATTCTCTGTCTTCTTTTTCATTGATTTACATGACTTTGCTAGTTACTAGCAGAATTTGAGAATTCCCCTTCACAGTGGAATAATATCCACCTACTGTACTTTTTCATTTAATGATTTATTTATTTTTATTACAAAGGCAGTTATACAGAGAGAAGGAGACACGGAGAGGAAGATCTTCCATCCGACGATTCATTCTCCAAGTGACTGCAACACTTGGAGCTGAGCCAAGCCAAAGCCAGAAACCAGGAAATTCTTCTGGGTCTGCCATGCAGGTGCAGGGTCCCAAGGCTTTGGGCCATCCTCGACTGCTTTCCCAAGCTACAAGCAGGGAACTGGATGGGAAACAGAGCACCAGGATTAAAACTAGCGCCCATATGTGATCCCAACGCAAACAAAGTGAGGACTTTAGCTCTTAGGCCACCATGCCAGGTCCAACCAACCGTGTTCCTTTACTAGCGAGAGAGGGGTACCCCTTCTCTGCCAAGGGCCGATTGGATACTTACAACATCATTCATGGTCCATACAAAACTATCAACTGGAAAATTTGCCTGCTATAATTTACTGAAGTTTGACTGCAACCTGTGAGCCTTGTAGAGTGCATGGGTTGAATCTTTCCCACTCTGCTAATTGATCATTTACAAATTTTTCATTTTTTCTGAAAATAAATAAATTTCATGACAATTAAAGCTGAAAGATATACTTCTTTAATGAAATCATTAAAAAGGCAAATGGTGAAAGGAGAGAGTAAATAATGACATAAGAAAAAATAGCAAAGTAGTTCTTCCATGCATAAAATCAGAATTTCTTGTAATTTTCCTTATTTGTACTGTAGAAAGATACTCAAGATTTTTATGGAAATCAAAATACATAAATCACTTCAAGGAGACCCTGTGCTCTTGTGCATCTTCCTTTGAGCATCATAGTCTGGCTAATAAAGCAAAATCAATGTTGTCCTGTAATTATGAAAAAAATCATTTTCCACAGAATTTAGAAAATAAAGACATACATTGTGCATGTGGAATATTTAAAATGATGGTAGTAATATTCTTGCCTTGCTCAGAATACTCTTAAAGACTCCACACTTTACACTCTTGTTCATATAATAAATACTTATTGACAATCTGGTAATACAGTTCAACTATGCAATGGTAATTGCACAATTCTTCCAGGTATAATTTCATGAGTGGTGTGTTCTGCTGTGAAGTGGTTTACACCTGTATTCTACATCTGTAAATTTCTAATGTCTGATTAAAACAACCTCTGCCAGTGGAGGATGAAAAAACAAAAGTAAAAAAATGTTGAACAATTGCATTGTTTAAGAAATTATGGCCAGTGGAATACTGTCCGCCAAGTGTTCCCTTGCCTCATATCTTGCAGAACATTCTTCTTGTGTAAAGACAAATACACTTTTTGACAACAATAAAAACTGGGGAGTAAATTTCTTATTTAATGCTATTCTTAACCAGATCACATGGTAAAAGTAAAACTATGCAAATGGTGAGCCAAGAAGAGCCACCAAATAAAAAATTGTAGAAAAAATTTCCTCTTCACAATTATGTTTGAGAATGTTAGAGAAATTTCTATCATAATCATGAAGTCAAGGGTTTCAAGAAATGGAGGCACAAGAAATAGAAAAAAAACCTGCCCTTAATTTTGTAATTAAAACCACAATGTCTTTTTGTCCTTGACTGCATACACACACACACACACACACAAAAAAAAAAAACATGGTTTTTCTTATTGAATTTTGATTCTATGCAGGGTTTTTCTCAAGGCAATTTTAACATCTTTATTCCTCAAACTGTAGATTAACGGATTCATCATGGGAACCACAATGGTATAAAAAACAGAAGAGATTTTTCCCTCATCCATTGACCCAGAAGAAGATGGCTTGAGATACATGAATGCACCTGACCCAAAGAATAAAGAAACAGCAATTAAGTGAGAACTGCAGGTGCTGAAGGCTTTGGACCTGCCCTCAGTGGAGCTAATGTGCAGAATGCTAGAGAGAATGAAGCCATAAGAGATGAAGATAGTGAAGCTGGGAACAATGATGTTGATGCCAACTACAATGAAAATCTCTACCTCATTGACATAGGTGCTGGTGCATGAGAGTTCAAGCAAAGGGATCAGATCACAGAAATAGTGGTTGATCATATTGGCATCACAGAAGGTTAGTCTGAGCACACAGCCAGTGTGGGCCATTGCACCTGAAAAGGCCATCAGATATGAACCAAGGATAAGGTGGAAGCAGACTTTAGGAGACATGGTTACATTGTACAAAAGTGGATTGCAGATGGCCACATAGCGATCATAGGCCATTGATGTTAGCACGTAACATTCAGAAATAATGAAGAAACAAAAAAAGTAGAGCTGTGTCATACATCCCATGTAAGAAATGACGTTCTTTTTTGACACAAAGTTCATCAGCATTTTGGGTGTAAACACAGAGGAATAACAGAGGTCTATGAAAGACAAATTAAAAAGGAAAAAGTACATGGGGGTGTGGAGGTGTGAGTTCAACCCAATTAGAGTTATCAAGCCCCAATTTCCCAACACAGTGACTATATATATGACGAGGAACAGGAAGAACAAGGGTAGTTGAAGATCAGGTAGATCCGTTAAGCCCGCCAATATGAATTCAGTCACAACAGAGCCATTTGTATGTGTCATTGTTCTCTAGGACAATCTGTGGGCACAAGAAGCAAAACTGTATTAGAACCCCACTTTTTCAACATTTTCTCACGTTTAAGTATAAGGTCAATGTGAATGCCTGAGGCTGCTCTAACAGGAATCGACAGGACTTTGTTTTACCACTTTCTTACTTCTGAGTGACTGACCTTCCCCTTACTGCAGTCTTAACAGTTAAAGTAAACTGAAACACTAACCTATCCTCCTTTGTGAAAGGAAAGCATGGCTATCATATACAAAATGACTATTGAAAGAGCCCAAGGACAGACTGGACCGATCTGCTGTACATATTAGCAAGCATGGGAACCAGGGCAAGGGCCTGGTGGGGGTTAGTGTAGGTTGCCCCAACTAAGCTGCAGCTCTCACTGGTTTTTGGGAGGGCTGAGTGTGTAGTAGGCAGTGTCAGGCTGGACTTTAACACCCATTGGTTCACATGGAAGATAGGGCTGGAAACAGAACTGACTCAGCAATTGCAACCCCAGCATATGCATAAGCTGATTGGGGTGATGGACTATGTTGGATCCTGTACTGGCATGCACACATAGAAAACAGGTCTGGGGTCACTTCAGATGAAGTTTCTTTGGGGATCCCTCCAACTGAACTGCTTGATCTCAGAACCCCAACCATGAGGAGAAGTGCAGGTTCCATGGTCTCACCATGAAACGCAAGTGTCAAACCTGAGCCTCCTTAGAGGCTAAGATGGAGCAGTGGACAGCAAATCCAAGTGTACATGGAGGATATGGAAGTCTATTGGATCCTGCAGAGGATACCTCATGCCACAACAGAGGATGGAAGACAGAACAAATCGATCATCTACCCAGCCATGTGTTGGCAAATGGAGACTCTAAGGTAGACTTCCATCCAGTGGATTCTGGAAAGATTTCATCATGATGGCAGTGGCGTGAATGCCAGCAATTCAGAACTGTTGGACTATCAAGACCACTTGAGCAGTGCCCTTGGAGGATGCAGCGTGTCGGAGACCTGGGATGGGTGGGAGGCCGGGTGGGCTTCTCCTTTTATCTCTCCCCTTACACAAGATTTAGATAATAAGTAGTAATGATAATGTGGAAACAATGGTCTCCGACCGCCCTCAAAAAAAGAGCCCAAGGATATAGATGGAGAAGAGCAGACCTGGCCAATGTGGTCCTCCTCTCATCATTTTGTCATTTCTTTCAGATTCTTCCTCATCCATGAAATCAGAAGCAAATGCATTAGCAATCTGATGCTACCACTAATGCAAATTAGACACTAGTAGGATGGGCTCCCAAAATAGTTTATTATTTAAAATAATATAAAATCTAAGAGGTTCTTATGAGAGATTAGAATATGTTATGCTGGAAAGGGAATTTACTTATTAAGGTATTGTGACCACTAATGCTTCTGCATATTCTCTATTCTCCTTTCAAAGAGAATTTTATAACATAATCATGAAACCAAGGATTTCAAGGTGTGGTACTTTTTAAATCCCTGTATTTCATTTAGAAACATGAGGACATTCTTTGAAGTTAATATGCAAGAGACTGAAAGAGAAATAATCTTGCCTATATGCAGGACTTAATTTAGTCAAATTCATATAAGCAGGTAGTAGGATGTTTGTTGCCTAAAGTCAGTGAAAGGGAAAATCACATAGGCAGGTCAAAGAAAACAAGTTCAGTTATAAAACCTTAATAAATTCTAGATCGTTAATGTATAGCACTGCATATTACTATACTAATTTTCTAATTACTGTATTAATTTTTACTAATTACTTATTTTTACATTTTACTAATTACTACATTTATTTTCTAAGAAGGCAGATTAGGACATTAATTTTCTCATTGATACACAGACAAATCTACACAAAAATGCCACTAAAAGGTAATGGGTATTCTAATTAACTTGAACTCTGTGGTTCTTTCAGAATATAAATATATATGCATATACGTATCAAAATATGAATTTCCCCAACTCATAAAAATATATAAATTTAGGTTCTGTATATACAGATATAGATATAGTTATGGCAGTGACATCTCCATTAAACTACCAAATAAAAATGATGACTTTATATAAAAAAAATTCAAGACTCACCACAGACAGGGAAACTCCAAATATTCCTTAATTTTAAGACCTTTGGGATCCCAACATGACCAATCTCAGGCTCTGACGGGCTTTTTTTACTGTTGATTCGAAGAGAATGCAATATTGATTTGTTTTTTTTACATTCCCTGAAAACTGTTGTCTCTATTAATGATTATAATTTTTGCCACTCACACCAGAAAAAAACAAGCAACCTGTGTTATTATTATGTTTTCCAGCTTATGAGGCTCTAGGCTATTTTATATGAATTGACTTATATAATGCACTTGGTTATAAGCAGGGTGAATGATTCCTCATCCTCTTCCCAGGGAATGGATTCTAGGTAGAAAAGGAAAATAAATGAACTGTATTTACACACCAGTCTATAATCCTTAGGGATTCAATACACTACACTAATGTTTGCTTCACCTGAGGGAAGCTGCTGCTCTCCCAGTAGAATCCAAACTAAATTCTCTCAACCATCTTCAACTCAGTAGAGAAATATTTTCTGCTTTCTTCCTACATCATTAATAGAACTATTCCTTTGGGTATATCCTGTCGGTTTCTTAATTTCTTTTTGTTTTAAGAAAGAAAATGTTTTATTTATTTATTTTATTATTTGATGATACAGTTCCATAGGCTCTGAGATTTCTTCTCTCTCACATCCCCAAGTATCCCTGCACACACTCACACACACACCCCAATTTTCCCCATATTATTACAATAGTTTAGTCCTTCACAGTCATAAATTCACCATTCTACTATTTAACTGTATCCTGACAATGTAGGTCAGCAGAAAGTCTGATGGGGGCTCCTTTAATGTTAATTGCTTTTTCATGTGCATATTTCACGATCTCTCTCATGTTCAACTGAAGAGAGCTTGATGATCACGTATTGTAGCAAAGATCATTTTTGGTCAACCCAGCTGTGAGTTTTGTGCCCCTCCTGTATTTTGTTTCCTAGTTCTTTCTCCAAATTAGGCAGGTTTTCCTTTACTATTTGATTGAACACGTTTTTAAACCCAGCTTCTTTTTCTGTGCCTTCTAAAACTCCCATAACTCTTATTTTGGCCTTTAAAAATGTCCCTTAATTCCTGAATACTTTTCTTAACTTGACTCTGTTCCTCTTCCAGCTTTTTTATTTTCCCCTCATTGCTGAAAGAAATGTATTCCAATTCTGAGATTTTTCATTCTGCCTTGCTCATTCTATTATTAAGGCTTTCCACTGAATTTTTAACTTGACTATTATGCTCTTCATTTTAATAATTCGGCTTGATTTTGTTTCAGGGTTGCTATTTCCTGCGTGACATATTCCTCAAATTCCTTGAACCTCTGTGTGTGCTTCTTGTTGTTAAGTTTTACAAGTTGTTTAAAATTCTGTATCCCCCATTTTCTTGATGTATTCCTCAGTTAACTCTGAAGTTGACAAAGGCTTTTGCTCCTTTGCAGGGGAGGCTTCAGTAATATTCATGGAGTCTTTGTATCTCCTTTTGCTCTTGGTCATTGCTATTCTGGCGAGCAGATTTCTCTCCTTTGGGCTGGTTCTCAATCTGTGTCTACAGGTCAGTTTTACTGACTGTATCAAGTACCCGGTTCTTCGTTTGCAGTTACTTGTGCCAATACTCCAGCGAGTTTCAGTTCAGGGTTCTTGTGACAGACTTCCACTACAGTCCCCAGATCTCTAACTCCTGGCTCTCCACTTTCCACCCCTTTGCTCCTATGCTGTGGCTGCACTTCCGCCTAAACAGTCTTTCTTCCACTCGGTTTGAATAGTGCCCAGAATTACGGAAATGTCAGCTGTTCTACATCACTGGATTGTCAGTGGTGCTGGCCTTGATGGAACCTGCTGCCCATTAGATCTGAAAGCCACTGGGACCTATTTGGGGAGGAACCCATCACATGCCAAGTCAATTCTATTTTCCTTGTGAGACCAGTTTATAGTATTGAGCAGGAAGTTGGTTCTTACCCGACTCAGTGCCTGTGCAGCTCGCTCTTGTTGCTTCAGCCTCACAATCTTTTCCTCAGTACACAAAATGGTGCCCTTTGTGGTACTAGTGGGGGTCTGAACCTGCTGGTCCCTAGGTATGGGGGCCGCCTGGACCTATCTTGGGTGGAATCTGTAGGATGCTTGTGTCACCAGTGCAATGTGTCAGTCTGGAAATGAATTCGTAGCTTAGCGCATGCTTCAGCCCCACAACCTTTTCCTCAGTACACAAAATGGCACTGATGTTGCCCTGGATTTCTCTGAGTTATGAAAGCCACTCTGTTTCTGTTCCTGCCTGCTTGGGCTCTGCCACTCTGCTTAGTGTTCACGGTTGAATCAAGCGAATCAGCAGGGTGGCCAGTACTTTGCCTGTGTTCACCTTCTGAGCTCCCAGTGAACTCCCCATTCCCACCTGAGCACTGGTGAAATTCCAGCTGCTGCTGTATCTGGTCACTACAATACTGCTCTGCTGGCTCTGTTTATTCCAGGTGTCCATCTGTTGTCTACGTGTTCTTTCCTGTTTCCTGGGATTGTGGACTCTGCTTCACCCTGGCTAAAGATTCTCCATCTAGTTTGCAATAAACTTTCCTTTTATTAAGCACTAGAACAAGAGATTTGGAAGGTTTCACATGCAAATCAATATTAAAGAGCTGCATGTTCATTCTGATTTGATCTTTTTATGGCTATTGAATTATTGCATTTACCCAATAAGTATGTACAATTATTATATGCCAATTAAAAAGAAAAAAAAAAAACAGGGCAAGCTTTTATCCTGAAGTTAAATTGACCATCACAGTGTCCAGCTTCAAAAAGTGATACTTGCGTAATAAATGACTTTTGTAACACATATTTGAAAGAAATTTAAAGGCAATAGTACAGAGATAAATTAACTGTATTTCATATATTTATGAGTTGCATGGGAAGTAAATTTAGGACGTTCAAGGAAAATAAGAAAATATTTGCACCTAAATGAACTTGTCTTTTAATTCCATTTTCCATAAGATTTTTCAAATAAATAAATATGAATAATACAGCAAATTATTGGGGTAATGTCAATTTATTGGCAATACATTTAGTAAAATACATTATAATTTATTATCAATTTATACATGTATACTTGCCTAGTGAATATTATTTATCATAACGTTATGTTCAGATGGATGTCAACGCAATATGATGGAGCGATACAGCCGTTGAAACAGAGTGCTCGAACGGCTGCATGGACACAATCTGTTAATGACTTTAATGCTTATTTCACAACATAAAAATACCTCAAAGTAAGTGATCAATGTGAGAATAATTTAATGATGTTCCTAGAAGAAAATACTAGAGTAAATCATGATACACCTGGCTTAAGCAATGATTCCTTATATAGGAAGAACTGTCCACAAGTGAAAAAGAAAGAGGAAACAAAATAGATCAATACACTTCCTCAGACTTTAAGATTTTATCTCAAGGATACAGGGATGTTGCATAATTGTAAACCAATAAACATAAAAAATAACATCAACACACCTCATTTGTATATTCAAAAAACATTAACAAATCTCATACAAACTGTTATAAATTATAAACCAATTCAATAAAGTTGCAGAACGCAAAAGTAGGATACAATAAATGGGTGCTTTTTATATATCAACAGTGATCTTACAGTATTAAATCATGAAATCAATGCTTATCACAATAACACAGTAGCTGCGATAACACAATAGCACGAAATGGTTAAGAATAAATTGAGCCAAATACGTAAAACATCTTCATAATGAAACTATAAAGCACAGATAAAACAAATCATAGAGTACAAAAATACTGACATATCATTTCAAGGAACTGAAAAAAATAACATAGGTTAAAAATGCCCATAAATGGTCCCGCCACGGTATTCTAGAAGCTAAAGTCCTCACTTTGCTCTCCCCAGGATCTAATCTTGGAGGCCTACTTCTCATCCAGCTCTCTGCTTGTGGCCTGGGAAAGGAGTTAAGGACGGCCCAAAGTCTTGGAACCCTGCACCTACGTGGGAGACCGCGAAGAGGCTCCTGGCTCTTGGCTTCGGATTAGCACAGCTCCAGCCATTGCGGTCACTTGGGGAGTGAATCAACAGACAGAAAATCTTCCTCTCTGTCTCTCCTCCTCTCTGCATATCTGACTTTCCAATAAAAATAAAATAATAAGTCTTTAAATAAAGCTCATAAATTACCTAAACCATTCTGTAGATTGAGTGAAATCTCAAAAAAAGAAAACCCACAAGTGACACATGAACAGTTTTAGAAAAATATACATAAAATTTATATGAAAGCATGCAAGACCCAAAACTGTCAAAACAATCCTAAACAAATAAATCTGGAAACATTACAATGCTTGACATCAATGTACACTACAAAACTTATTTGGGCATAAATGACACAGACATCAGTGGCACATATTTTGGAACCTAGAAATTATGCACATATTTTCAGCCAACCAGTGTTTGACAAAGGTGTCAAAAGCATACACTAGAGAAAGGATAGTCTTTTCAATGAATGGTACTGGATGAACTGGAAATACAAATGTATAAAAAAATATTTTTTCTCCCTATAAACAAAAATCAACTCAATATGGATCAGGACTTCGCACAGGACTTGGAACTAAGAAATTCATGGAACATAACATGGGAGAAAACTTCAAGACACTTGTGTAAACAACGGCTTTTTTTAGATGAGACTTCAAAATTTCAGGCAAATAAAACAAAAGCAGACAAATGGGACCACATGAGACAGAAGTTTCTCTACAGCGTAGGAAATGGTCAACAGGAGGAAGAGACGTCCAAACAAATGAGATAAAGTGTTTGCAGCTACTCATTTGATGAATTAATATTCAAAAATTTGTAAGCAATTAAAAACAGTAAAAACAGCAAACAAAAGTCCCATTAAGACATAAAGTACTTGAGGGATTGGTGCAATGATGTTGCACCTCAATCTACCACCTGTAACACCAGCGTCCCACGTAAGCGCTGACACGGCTTCTTGTGGCTCCACGTCTGCTTCAGATCTCCACTGATCGCCTAGAAAAGCAGCAGAGGATGGCCTAGCGTGTGGTGCCACTGAAACAACCTGGGTCACTAAAAGCTATCAACTAAATTACCTTTTAAATTTTCACTACCCTTAATCTCTATAATCTGTCCTGATATTCTTTGTATTACTTTTCCCTAAAACAATCCTCAAAACTGCAGATTATTTTTTCTAATGTTTGTTTTGCCTGATATTAAGACAGATTTCAACTGTATCTTTTAAAGCTATGTTGGTTTTTATTTGAAAAGCAGACTTTACAGAGCGAGAAGGAGGGAAAGAACCAGAGGGATTCCATCTACTGGTTTGTTCAGCCAGAGCTAAGCCGATCCGAAACCAGGAGCTTCTTCTGGGTCTCTCACCTTGGTGCAGGGCACCAAGAGTTTGAGCCACCCTCTGCTGCTTTCCCAGTCCGTAAGGAGTGAATTGGATCTGAAATGGAAAAGCCAGAAAAGGAATCAGTGCTCATTTGGGATGACAGCACTGCAGGCAGAGGATTAGCCTGTACTAGCGTCTGGATTTTAAAGTCTGTGCAACAAGAGATCAGTGATCCAATTTGATTCACTCTCCAGACCACTCCATTTTAGTAGAAAACTGTGCATTAAAGTTTTAAGATAATTTTCCACGTAACTCAAATAAATTCAGATAAAACAGCTTATAAGCAGACCCTACATCGTGAGCTCTTAATGTATTGGGTGTGTCTTTTATGGATCATAGGCTGAACCCAGACTGCAGAACACCTCTTTTTCCATACTCCTATTTTAGTTATAAGGCACCTGTAGGCATTTTAAAACTTTTTTCTTTTTGCTTTTTTTTTTGTTTTAATTGTGTGCAAAATTCATTTGCCTACTTGATTCCAGCATCTTTTCCATCTAATTCTAGCTTACGAGGCATCCTCTTCAACAACAAAGAGAACCATCAAATGCCATACATGAAACAAATAAAGCAACTGTCACTACAAGAAAAGTGTGTATCATCTGACATGAATCACAGTTAATTTTCTAAATAGAAATGACTTTTATATATCATGATCAGTCAAAATAATAAATGAAGGAAACAGAAAGTATATCGGAAAGAATAGCAACTTTGAAATTAAGAGGGTATTCACTCTAGACACTTGCATTAAAAGATTGTGTGACTTTAAGCAGATGGTCAACTTGGCTGGTGTCCTACCAAGTTATAAATATCCATTAGTGACCAACCCACATGGGCTACCTTGGATTTACAAAGATAAACATTGTTTTTTCTTTACCAAAAGAAGTTGCTGTATTTTGACGAACGTATGCATAATCCATGCTGTAAAACTAGATTCATTCACTAGTTTTCTGGAAACTTACACAACCATGAAACACTCAAATCTGAAAAAGATATCTTGATGTCAGGTCAAAGATGTAAAAAAAAAAAGCATAGAAACAAATGACAACTGGAAACAAAGAATCCTACACACTACAAGTAGTCCACTTTCATCCTAGTTGTCTTCATTTGATTATTTGCAGAACTATTCATTTTTCCAAGATGAAAAAAAATACATAACAATAGTGGGAAAGGCAGAGATAAAATCATCTAAAACCTTATTACTAAGCAGGAACAAATGAATAGGAAAAATTGTACAAATGATCAAGATAAAAACTAAATGTAGTATTAAAAGTCCCACAAACAAATTGAAGATATTCAGTTAAAAATCATCACAAGCAACAACGTGAAGATAATTTCTTATAGACTTATAATAGACTCTGAATCCACACTGTTTTTGATCAAATTATTCTTCTACTCAGGGTTTTTCTCAGTGCAAGCTGAACGTCTTTGTTCCTCAGACTGTAGATTAAGGGATTCATCATGGGAACCACATTGGTGTAAAACACAGAGGAGATTTTACCCTCATCCATGGTCCCAGCAGAAGATGGCTTAAGATACATAAATGCACCAGATCCAAAGAAAAGAGAAACAGCAATTACATGTGAACTGCAGGTGCTGAAAGCTTTGGACCGGCCCTCAGTGGAGTTGATCTGAAAGATGCTGGACAGAATGAAACCGTAAGATATGAAGATGGTGACGCTAGGCACAACGATGTTGATGCCCACCACAATGAAAACCTCCACTTCATTGACATATGTGCTGGTGCAGGAGAGCTGCATCACCGGGAGGAGGTCACAGAAATAGTGGTTGATGGCGTTTGCATCACAGAAGGTCAGTCTCAGCATGCAGCCAGTATGAGCCATTGCACCTGAAAAGGCCATGAAGTAGGAACCAAGCACGAGGTTGGAACACACTCTTGGTGACATGACTACATTGTACAGAAGTGGATTACAGATGGCCACATAGCGATCATAAGCCATTGACATCAGTAAATAGCATTCAGAAATTACAAAAAAAGAGTAAAAGTATAACTGGGTCATGCACCCCATGTAGGATATGATATTCTTCTCTGATGTGAAGTTTAATAGCATTTTGGGTGTAAACACAGAAGAATAACAGAGGTCTATCAAAGACAAGTTAAAAAGGAAAAAATACATGGGGGTGTGGAGTTGTGGATTTAATCCAATTAAAGTTATCAGGCTCAAATTTCCAAACACAGTGATTACATAAATGACAAGAAATAGGAAGAAAAGGGGAAGCTGGAGGTCTGGCCGGTCTGTTAACCCCATTAGAATGAACTCAGTCACAAAAGAGCTATTTCCAAGTGCCATTCTTCTCTAAGAGAATCTGTGAGCAAATGATAATACAATTGTATTAGACAATAATCCAGCTATTATTACAATACCTTTTTCCCATAGCTGAGAAATCTGTGCTAGAATGCCAGAGACTAGCCATTCTGAAGCCACAAAATTGCCACTCTCACTTTCCTGATCCTAAGGAATACTTTCTAGTACTTTCTAGTCATCAGATCCAAGCCTAACAAAGTGCAGCACTAGTTTAGCCATCGGCATGCAGACTAGCGGTGTTACATGCTGTTGTGACCACTGGGAAATCTAAGTGATGAAGCACAGTGAGCCTGAATCAATTTTCTATTTCCTTCCGATATTCAGTCATTTGAGATCCCCACCACTACCACCTTCACCAGCAAAATTGGAGGAAATTTCCTTAGCAACAAACATAATGCTAAACTCTAATATAGATAAGACTGCTTTAGGTGGCATATATGTTGTTTCTAATTAATATATATTCCACATATTACATATATATTCCATATATATATATGGAATTTTGAAAGAGTTAAGTAATCTAGGATACATTGTTACTTATCCAAGTTACAGAATTAAAAGGCCTATATCCAGGATAGAGGATGCCAAGGCCATGGAGAGGGACCTGACAATCTTTAAATTGGGCCCCCCAATACCCTGAACATTCTCTACTTCGCTTAAACAGATTCTTCTCTCTATTTTTCTCAAATCTCAGGAATACACAAATGAAAAAGAAAGGAGAAATATGTTAAACCCTAGAGTTTCAAACAAAAAAGCAGAACAATCAAATGCGTGAAATTTAGAAACTCACCCTCGTTAAGCCCAAAAACCACTATGCGCCCGTATCCTTGCTTCTGGTCA
This sequence comes from Ochotona curzoniae, assembly GCF_017591425.1. Taxonomy (NCBI): domain Eukaryota; kingdom Metazoa; phylum Chordata; class Mammalia; order Lagomorpha; family Ochotonidae; genus Ochotona; species Ochotona curzoniae. The sequence goes on along the minus strand of NW_024465573.1, from coordinate 1,491,297 downwards.
CTAAGGTGCTCAGTGGACAGTGCCAGATTCTGAGGTTTTTGTTTCTTTAGTATTCAGTCCAGGCAGAATTTATAAAGTGCTGTGATGATCTTTATGAATTATAAAACACGATTTACTGTTAAGACCTTTTGTCATATCATACAACACAGGAAAACGCCTTTTTCATTCTTACATTTGCCAATTGAAAAGACGTAGACAATTTCATGTAACTTGAATGTGTGTGGATATAAATAGCATAGAGGTGTGTTACATCTCCTTTATAGAATAAAATTGAGATGTAACAGAGAAATCAGAAGATTATATTTGTACACTGCATCGTAACCTGTATTTTGTATCCTCAGAGACTCACGGTTTTACTACAGTTTTCTCTTCACCCTAGGGTTTGTGCAACCCCAAGAGCCAAAAGTAAATTCCCATCTCTCCATTGTCTTCCCATCTGAGGGGAAATGTATGACATTGGTTTATTCTCTTTTATCCCGCATCATAAATGGAAATTATCCACAAATTCTACCTCCATGGTATTTACCTAAAAGTTTTAATAACTGTAATTTTCTATTTTTTTTTTAAATTCTCGAGCTTTCTCAGTTTTTCAAATTCCCTTCTTTGCTATAACATTTTTTGCTTCTGAATAGCTACTGGAAAAGTCTGTGTGTGCTGATAGAAGCTTGTAACAATTAACCTGGAAAGTTACTTAAACTTGCTGTGCTCAAAGCCTTGGGACCCTGCACCCATGTGGGAAACCTGAAAGAAGTTCCTGGCTCCTGAATTCGAAACAGGATAGCACTGGCCATTGTGCCCACTTGGGGAGTGATGTATATATATATATATATGTATTATATATGTATTATATATGTATATATATATATATAGAGAGAGAGAGAGAGAGAGAGAGAGTTTGGGGGCATTTACATACTTCATTCTTAAAGAAATGACACCGGAAAGAATGATATTAAATGATGTGCCTCAAGTGTGTGATTACACAGAGAATTGAAATTATGTATTTGTTTTTTAAAGATTTATTTATTTTTATTGGAAAGGCAAATATAAAGAGAGAAGGAGAGACAAAGGAAAAAAATCTTCCATCTGCTGCTTCACTCCCCAAGAAGCCGCAATGGTCAGAACTGAGCCGATCTGAAGCCAGGAGCCAGGAGCTTCCTCCAGGTTTCTCATATGGGTGCAGAGTGCCAAGGCTTTGGGCATCCATGACTGCTTTCCTTCTCTGCCCACATTCCATCACTGCTAGGCCTCACCTCTCCTGGAACTCCTGACAGCACACATACCAGAAATACAATGCATCTTAACATTGCTATCTTCATTGTCTCACCTAAACAGTAAACAGAGGGTGAGGAATACAGACACACAGGGGCCATGCTCAGGGGATACCTGTCCTAGGACAGTTAAAAGTCGGGGTGCCAGAGTAACAACACAGGAGCACAGGACCAAGAGAAAGCAAACCCCTACCTATCAGGAGTCTATCAGCGTTAGTGAAGGCAGCGGTTACAGAAAAATGCAATACTGTCCCCTCTCAGGTAACAGGTGAGAGTCACAGCTGGCAGGAGGGAGGGCCTACATGGTTGGGGGAACGGCTGAGAGCTTCTCCCTAAGGATGGAATTAACATTCCTTGCTGTTATGCCCCACCTTTAGGACAGAGAGTGGGGGACACAGCCACATTGATTTGCTCACTGTCAAGGGGTACTGGCTATCATCAGCTGCACCACACAGCACTGGTTCACTCCTGAAATGGTCACAATGACCTGGGCTGATGTGAAGCTAGGATCAAGGAGCTTTTTCCAGGTATCTCATACGGGTACAGGAAACTAAGGACTTGAGTCATCCTTTGCTGCCTTCCCAGGCAGCTAGCATGGAGCTGGATTAAAAGTGAAGCAAACCTGTCTGGAACTGGCCCTAATATGGGGCACTGAAAGCTGGACTCAGTAATCCTGTATAGCTTGCTCAAAACAAGAATTAATCAGAATTGCATGATTGATAACCCCTTCCTCCTATTCTCATGATAAGCTAAGCTCACAGTGTGCATTAAAAGTACCATCCACCCCCAAAAAAGAAATTATCATTGAATACAGACACTTGTCCTCCTGTACTTATTGTAATACCCTTCACAATTGTAAAGTCATGGAAACAACTTAGCTGTTCATTAATAAATTGTTGCATCTGCTCAACTGCTAAAACAGAATGTTACATACACCAGTGAGAATCGCAACAGTTGTATTACAATGAGAAGTAAGACAACCAACCAACCAACTGGGACCAACCCCCGCCCCTTACCAGAGTGGCACATTCACAGGGTTTTTATAGGGCTGGCTTACAATAGTTTGAAAGGGACAATTTACAATAGCTTATAAGATGAGGGAGGAAATGCACACATTCCCTGCCTATCCCAGAATCATGGAAATTGAGGCAGCACAGTCTCTTAGCCAAGCAAGCAAAGCAAAAGTTACAAAAGTTAAAAGTATTGCAGTTAGCAGTGAGCCGTGTTTACTCTATTTGGTTTGTAACTCTACAAAATGAATAAATAAAAAATGTGAAATTTATATAATGAAATATTTATCAGCCATCAAAAGTATCAAGTTCTCATACGTGCAGCAAAATAGTGGAGTTTAAAGATCATAAGTCAAGCACAGAAAGCTCTCTCATGTGAAGAATATATATAATATATTCTTATTTTAGTAAATATATTTAATATTTTCTTAATACATATAATAAGGAAATTTAAATATGCAAAGTAATGTTACATTCCCATTTATCATATTTTAAGATACATATTATAATGGTACTTTATATTAAATTACCCTACATATTTCACTGTTATTATGTTATTTGGAATATTGATATTTATAAATGTTTTTACAGAATTCTACCCATTACATAATAATAGTACACTTTTCTCATTTTATCTTTTTATAATATCTATTATATAATACTAATATATCAATTCCTGTTTTCACAAAAATGTTCTTGTGCAATATTCACATATGAAGTGGATATGACAAAATACTAACATCAAGTGATGAAAAAATTGCAAAGTCTTGCTTTACTCCATCTTCTTTTTAATAACTTCAAGAGATATGCTGGAAGTGATACAATTTTGCTTGTTGTGACTATTTTGTGTTCTGTGTACAAAAACCTGTTCATTGAAAAAAGTATTTTTCTACTTTTACTTTATTTATATCTTCAAATACAGGAAAAAAAAAAGTTCTTTATCATGTGATATATACTACCAGTAGAAGAAAGCATCAATGAACCTTCATTAAGTCTTACCAAATAACAAAGTGGATCAAATAGATCATATGCTGGAAAACAAAGCAGGTCTTGTGTCCAGGAAGGGAAACAAACAGAGATGAAGTGTAGTTTTTGCTTTCGTGTGTCTGAATGTTAGTAATCCTGAGCATCCTCCCGCGCGTGCTTCCCATTTGGATATAATATTTAAAATTATCTGCTTATGCTATTTGGCCATTTCTTAATCGGATTATTTGTCTTGCTGCTGTTGAAATTTTTTAGCTTTTTATAGGTCATGGATATTAACTCTTTATCAGTTGCATAGTTAGCAAAGATTTTCTCCCTTTCTATCATTTGCCTCTGTTTTGTTTCCTGTTCCCTTTTCAGCGCAGAAGTTCCTTAGTCTGATGTAATACTATTCGAATATTTTTACTTTACAACATGTTCCTCTGGGGCATTTTCCAAGAAGTCTTTGTCCATGCCAATGTTTCATAAAGTTTCTACAATGCTTCTGTCTAGTAATTCATCTATGTCATAGATTTTAGGTCTTTGATCTGTTTTGAGTGACTTTTTGTATAAACATAAGGTTAGGTTTCATTTCATACTTCTGCATGTGTAGATCCAATTTTACCAGCACCATTTGTTGAACAGACTGTCCTTTTTCCACAATTTTAGTGGATTTTAGGTACATGAGCCAAGTTGTGGTTTCTACTCTGTTCCATTGATTTATATGTCTATTTTTGTGCCAATACTAGGCTGTTTTGATTATAACTGCTTTGTAGTATGTCTTTGATATCTGGTATTGTGGGGGCTCTGGCTTTGCTTTCGTTGTTTAATATCGCTTGAGCTATTCTATGTCCCTTGTGTTTTCGCATGAATTTTAACATCATTTTTTCTGTTTGTGGGAAGCATCTTCCTGATATTTTGCTAAGGATTGCATTGAATCTATAAATTGCTTCAGGTAGCATGGACAGTTTGATAAGAGTAATTCATTTACTCCATGAGCATGAAAGGTTTTCATTTTTTGTTTCTTTTCCCATTTTTTTCTTTAGTTTTTTTGTAATTCTCATGGAAGAGATTGTTCACACCCATGTTTGTTGCAACTCAATTAACAATTGTTACAATATGGAACCAACTCAAACATCCATCAAGTAATAGCTGGATAAAAAAAAAGAGTGAAACACATACACCATGAAACACTGCTCAGTAACAAAAAAGGTTGAAATCCATTCTTTTACGATCATTGCTGCAATTTGAAAGCATTATGCTGAGTGAAACAAGCCAGTCTCAAAAAAATTATATATTCTTTAATATGCATCAGTTAATATAGAATACAAAAAACATACACACATCTTGTGATATGATTGTCACTTTTAGCCCTTGTTTACACTCCCTTGGAAACTGCAGTCTTCCTGCTTTTTACTTGTTGAATATCACGGCTAGTGAGGAATTACGCCCGTTAATTAGAAAGCGGATTAAAAATAATTCTTTTCTTGCAAAAAGCTAAAGCTACAGCAGCTATCAAAAAATGTTTTGAATTATGACAGATGTTATTTTGATCCCTAGCTTGTTCCCTAGTATTGATCATACATTACGATTTCTACAATGAGCTAGGATCACCAATTCAGGTCTAATAAATGGAAAATATCAGTATATTGATGTAAATTTCCATGACTTTGGCCTTCATTAAAGATTAAGAAGGCATTTGGACAATGAAGGACTAATTAAATGATTTTTAATAAAAGCAGTGAAAGAACCTTACCCTAGGAATCCAAGCATGATTTTTAAACTGTCAGTTCCATCTAAAGATGGAAGTTACAATTTTATCAAGCTAATAGTGCAATCATTTCACATATCTGAATTTTAGCATTAGCAGTGAGTAAATGTACCCTTGGTCCTTATGTAGTTATTCCTCTCTAGTCCAATGTTTGTTTCTTTTACCTTTATGATTCCAAAAACTATTTTTAAATGTCCATTATTACTATTTTATGACTCAAATTTGAATCTATGGAAATTTCTACTTTGTAACTTATTTATAGAAAGATGAAATCAGTGATGTGATCACCTATGGAAAACTATTTGTCAAAGATCCACTTTTCCAAACTGAATATGACTAACTTCTACCTTCATAATCTGCTCTTGCCAGGCCTCCAGTAAAATATTTATCCAAGTGAGTGACATATAAAACATTCTAATCCAATATCTAGAACACAACACAAAATTATGTAATGCTATAATGCACCTGAACTTGAATTCAAACTGTAATGTTTAGTTTTGACTGACGATTTGCCAGAGGCAGGTGTTGTGTAGCACGTTAAGCCTCCATCTGTGATGCTGGCATCCCACACGTGTGCTCATGAGTCTAGGCTGTTCCACTTCCAGTCCTGATCCCTAATAATGCTCTTGGGAAATCAATTAAAGATGTCCCATGCACCCTTGTGGGAAACTAAAAAGAAACTGCAGCCTGTTGGATTTGACATGGCCCAGCTCCAGCCACTGAGGTCATTTGGAACATGAACCAGCCGATAAGAAATTCTATGTCTCTCTCTCTCTCTCTCTCTCTCTCTCTCTCTCTCTCTTTCTCTCTCTTCTCCAACTCTCCTGTCTCTGTCGCCTGGCTTTTCAAATTTTATGCAGACACATGTATACACACCTCATATGATCTTTTCTCTGTGTTTAAATACTTACATAATTCTAACTTATCCAATTTTTGCCCTCACAGAGACTTCATCCAATAAATACCAATAAATACGTAGTAATTATCTATTACATGATGGCTCCATTTTAATAATTAAATAAGGAACTTCTTTTTCAATAGGAGCTTAATACAGAGTATTTAAAAGAAACAAAATAGGTAACATTTTATGGTCTTCATAATCCTCCATATCTGATACTTAAAGGAGGTATATTCTTATTTGGGGTGGGGCATAAAATCAAGATAATTAAGACATTCTATCTGAATTATTCATCTAGTGGCAAGTGTTACATAAACTCCCCCACTCTTCTCTCCAATAAAATGGCTAAATGCAATCCCAGTATTATGCACTTTGGTCATTAGTAGACCACTTCTTTTTCCAGGGGATTAAAAAAAAAAAATAATTGAAAATGATGACACTTTCAACTGGTTTGATGAAGCAAAAGATTAAGTCCTGCAACCCACCATCCTATCTGGGAGTACTGGTGCAGATCCCAGTGGCTCCTTTCCTAATATGTTTCTGTACTAAGGTACTTGGCTAACAACAGGAAAAGGATCCACTGCCCATTTGTGGAAGGAACCAGTGAATGGAAGATCTCTTTTGCTCTGTTGCTCCATCTCTGAATCACTCTGCTTTTCGAATAAATAAACTTTTTTTAAGGAAAATGATGATTTCCAGAGAAGATATAAACTGCTTTTGTAGTGTCATAGCTATGCAGGAAGAGGGGAGAATAAATGGTACGAACATTGAGGGTAGGAAGACAAACTACACAAAAAATGGAACTGAGTTACAGTAAGCAGACAATTGTGCTTCATAATAGTAAACGAGGAATAGGGATGGCCCCTACAGTATTATAAACAGAAGCATTGTATTTCTAAATCTTGTAGTCCCAAGTGCAGAAAAATACTCTTTCTCATCAAAATCTCCTGCTACTCAGGGTTCTTTGCAAAGCAACTTTAATATCCTTGTTCCTCAAACTATAAATTAAGGGATTCATTAAAGGAACTGTATTAGTATAAAATACAGAAGAAATTTTACCCTCATTCATAGTTCCAGCAGAGGATGGCTTGAGATACATAAATGCACCTGATCCAAAGAAAAGCAAAACAGCAGTTATGTGTGAGCTACATGTTCGAAAAGCTTTGGTTCTGTCCTCAGTGGAGTTAATTTGAAGAACGCTGGAGACAATTAAACCATAAGAAATTAAAATGGTGAGGCTGGGCACAATGATATTGATACCGACCACAATGAATATCTCTACCTCATTGACATAGGTGCTGGTGCAGGAGAGTTCAAGCAAAGGAAGAAGATCACAGAAATAGTGGTTGATGATGTTTGCATCACAGAAGGTCAGCCTCAGCATGCAGCCAGTATGAGCCATGGCTCCAGAAAAGGCCACCAAGTATGAACCAAGCATGAGACTCAAACACACGTTAGGGGACATGATTACATTGTACAAAAGTGGTTTGCAGATGGCCACATAGCGATCATAGGCCATTGATGTCAGAACGTAACACTCAGAAATGGCAAAAAACAGAAAAAAGTAGAGCTGCACCATGCATCCCACATATGATATAATATTCTTCTCTGATAGGAAGTTCATCAGCATTTTAGGTGAAAACACAGAAGAATAGCAGAGATCTACTAAGGACAAATTGAAGAGGAAGAAGTACATGGGAGTATGAAGGTGTGAGTTGAGCCCAATTAGAGTCACCAAGCTCAGATTTCCCAACACAGTGACCATGTACATGAGCAGAAACAGCAAGAACAGGGGGAGCTGGAGCTCTGGCCGGTCTGTTAATCCTTTCAGGATGAACTCTGTCACAAGTGAGCCATTTCCAGGAGACATTTCCTAAAGGAACATGTGGATACAGGGAACAAAAGATTACATTGTAAAACAACAAAAATCTCATGATATTTTTCTCACAACGTAAGATACTGCTGGGACTGTCTGAGTCTTAATCTGTTCTCAGCTCATAGTACCTGCCTTTATCAATACCCTGATGCTGAATCCATCATCTATTCTTATACTCCTAACCCAGCAATACTGCAAAATGCATAACCAGTTTACCACTGGATGCCAATACTGCCAGATGAAAACAAGACAGTTGAAATTCAAGAAAGCAAAAGACAAATAGCCCAGGATAGTGTTGTCCTTGTCAGTGTGCTGTTTCTTCCTTTGCTGGAGCCCTCCTCTCATCAATAAAATTGTAGACAGAAGCATTAGTAACCTAAGACTGCCCTCAAATGCTGATAATAAAATGCTGAATAAAAACCAAGCGCAGTGTTTGGAATCTAAAACAAAACAATAAAAAAAACAGTGTCTAGAAAAGTTCAATTAATGCCCAATGTCCCAGAAAAATGTCCATGGAAGGGGGACTGCTTGACAAGCTACATCCGCTGAGCTCCCGAACATCTCTGAACATATGGACTCTTGAACAGACTCTCTTACCAGTTTCTTTTGCATCACAGATTATACAAAACGAAAAATAAAAATGGACTATCTTAGAACCTCAGATTTCAATCAAAACAAGTAAGACATATTCAGAGAAGCCAGCAACTCACCTGCTTAGGCCAGAAGTCCGTGGTGCTTTCTTACTGTTGATGTACAAATGTGCTTCCTCAAGGACAATTTCAGGCCTTGTTGCCCTGTTTTCTCTGATTTCAACAAACAGGTCTTACATCCGATGTGTACTTGAAACCTTTATGAAATACAGATGGTCATTTTTAAAGACAATCTAGAATCCTTTGACACAAAGGGAAAAATACAATCTTGCTAATTTTCATGAGAAAATACAGAAGACTTCATATGAATTTAATAACATATTACACCTGGTTACAAACCAGGATCCTTGCTCTGTCTCTTCCATGGGGAGTAGTTTCAAAGTCTTACAGAAAGTGTTGACAGCATAACAATAACCAGTCTTTTATTCCTCAGAGACTCACAGTTTTTTCCCAGATTTTCCCTTCACTCTAGGGATTACACATCCCTGAAGAGAAGTCATTAGCAAGCTTCCATTTCTCACCTGGTGTAACAGAAAGTTTGGGATTTTCCTTTCCCCCATGAACCATGTCATTCAAACAATCGCTAGAGAGCTTTTATTTCTTGCGTACTCAAAATTACTCTGTGCCCTTGCACCATTGTCTAGTGTGAAACCAGCTACATGGCCTTCTCACAGTCACCACTGGATGATTTAGTGTAGGAACTGAGAGTAGGGAGGTGGGGAAGGAGAAAGCTTCTCCTTGGGAGGTACGCCATGCATCTAATTCATCTAGGACCCCACCTTAAAAAAAAAAGATTTATTAATTTTTGTTGGAAAGGCAGATTTACAAAGAGGAGGAGCAACAGAGACACTCCCAAAGTAGTTGCAATGGCCAAAGCTGAGCCGATCTAAAGCCAGGAGCCAGAGGCTTCTTTCCAGGTCTCCCACATGGGTGCAGTGTCCTAAGGATTTGGACCATACTCAACTGCTTTCCCAGGCCACAAGCAGGGAACTGGTTGGGAAGCAGAGCTGCCAGAATTAGAGCCAGCACCCACATGAGATCCCGGAGCATGCAAGGTGAGGACCTTAGCCACTAAGATACTGCGCCGGGCCCTAATTCCGTACTGTTTACAGAGATGACTAAAGGGACAGGCTTGGACCAAGCCTGCTTCACAGCACAGGCACATGAAGGTAAACCTGATCACCAGGAACTGGTGACAACAGACAAGGCAATTTATCAGTGTAGCCAATTCTCTTAACTCAGGACCCCTACGACCAAGATTTCCCTGGTGGGGGAGTAGGGTGGAGAAGGAAAAGAGATATGGAGTTTCCAAAACTACCTTTTGAAGACTGTACTGGAGCAGGGACTGACTACTGTCTAGGTTGTCTTGGAACATCACAAGAGACACGTCGTATTCCAGCAGTCCAGCAGGGACAGAGATCACTTCTCTCATTACCATTTTTCCTTTCACATTATGCGCTGATTTTCTACATGCAATGTTATCCCTGAATCTTTTTATTTCATTCATTTTCTTTTTAGTGTTCTTGTAAAAATTTGATGATATTCCTTTCCTCTTTCTTTTCTGCATGTGTTCCCTCTTTTACCTTTTTTAAAATTTTTTAAAAAGGTAAAACATATTTTTATTTATGTTATAGTCAAGGGCTTAATGCTCCACCAAATAAAACGCATAACAAGTAAAAAAAAGCAAGCAGCTCCTTGTTTAGTGAAAAAATTCACAAGGGCTACAAGAAAATTGAATGCAAAGATGATCATTCCATTAATATACAGGAAATTTTAAAGTAATCACAGTTCATTGAAACTATAGTAATATAATATTCTAGCATTCTTAACCATTGATTTGACAAAAGTATAAAATCAAGATTTAAAAAAAAAAAACAACTAAGCATTAGCAGCATTACTATTGCACACAAGCATTTCTTCCTTTACAAAATTTTGGTATATATAACTTTATCCTTACATCTGGGGGTCCAACATATGGTACTTGTCTTTCTGTGTGCAGTTTATTTCACTCAACATGATGTCATCCAGTTCCATCCATGTTATTGCAAATGGCAGAATTTGATTCATTTTTTACAGTTGAATGATATTTCTTTGCCATCCATTTGATAATGGACCCCTTGGTTGATTCCATATTCTGGCTTTTGCAAACAGTGCTGCTACTAACGTGGTATGCATGATGCAAGGTCCCCAAGTATACACCCAGTAGAGGGCTTGCTGAATTATTCACCAAGTCTATTTCTATATTTTATGAAGACCCAGTTCATTTTCTACAGGGGCTGCCCTAACTCACCTCCCTTCCAACAGCAGGGTTTCGATTTCTCGATTCTTGGAGGCATTCGCTGCTCTCTGTGTTTGGGATTTTATGCATTTTGAGCTGGGTGAAATGATAACTAATTGAAGATTCAATTTGCAATTCCCTGATGACTTGAACATTTCTTCATGTATTTGTTCGGGGCCTTTTGCATTTCTTTATTCAAGAATTATCTATAGAGGGTCTTTACCCAAATCATAACTGAATTACTGTTACTTTTATTAATTTTTAAAAATTATAAAACAATGAATAAATGCTTGAGCACAAAGGCAAAATATTAAAATACCTAAATGCCCAGAAATTGCCTTTTCTATATCATATTTGAGTGTCCTATTGCCAAATTTAGAATGTGTGAGTACACTATTTTTAATAGCATTATGATGGAAATATATTAAATGGAAACACATTGGGATGGCTTACTATAATCTTGTTTCCAGATGTTTTGAAACATTTCATTCATTTCTAACTTTAATAGTTAATAAAATATTATAATTATGGTTGTAATAAAACCTGGCAGAGGGCATCAATGCACAAAGTCCCAGTGTTGGCTCCAAGACATGATTTTGAACAAACTTCTCTGAGCACTGGGCTCATCATAGATGAACTGGGACTAGGGTTCCCCCAGCAGAGTCCTCTATCCTTACTTGGGAAGCACAGAGAATGACAAAGGGATTCTGTAGATGGAGCTGTGCACAATACTACACCTAGGAAAGATGGCAACAGCCTGCACATGTCTCCATACTGTTGCGTGAAGTGGATTAACCCAGTTAATGACATCAAAACATTTTAACAATACAGGGGATTCCTCTAGCCTCCCACCAGCTAAAGAAATGTTGCCTTTAAATATCAATAGTTTACATCATTTTATGCTTTCCTAATGAACCATCAAATGTCACAATGTGACTTATGCCAGATTGATGGAAACACAGTGTATCAGTCAGCAACATGAGCAACTTGAACCACATGAGTGCTAGAGCAAAAGGATATCAAAAAGTAGAATGCGACTCTTTCAAGGTTCACTGGAAAATGTTTAAACATTCATAAAACAACATAAATCAAGATGACATTATTTTAGTGGAAAATATTCTGAAATCTATGTAAATCTTTTCATAGTATGGCTTTTTCATGAACTTTTTAAAGAACCCTCACATACCAGAATGCAAATTTACCTTCGCATCTTTCTTGTACTGTGTCTATGTAGGATTCTAACATACAGTTTGTGGCCATAGATATATAATGGTACAAAATGTGTATGTATGTATGTGTGTGTTTCAGGCCTCTGTTCTTACATAAAAATAAGAATAATTGAAGCACTAACTGTGTTCTGTTGTTTTATTTAATACATGCTTTCTGTTGAGCCCTGCCCATAACCAACAAATATTCTTTCCAAATTTATAATTAGAATCTATACCATGCAAATCACAGTAGGAATTAAGTGTATAAAATGCATGACTTAGAGTCAATGGTGTTCTTTTTTTTTAATATATGAGCACCCATTAAATTTCACTTTTTTTAAAGATTTATTTATTTTTATTGGAAATGCAGATTTACAGAGAAGGAGAGGCAGAAAGATCTTCCATCCACTGGTTCACTCTCCAAGTGGCCACAACAACCAGAGCTGAGCAGATCTGAAACCAGGAGCCAGGAGCTTCGTCCAAGTCTCCCATGCTGATGCAGGATCCCAAGGCTTTGGTCCATCCTCTACTGCTTCCTTGGGTCACCAGCAGGTTGCTGTATGGAAAGAGGAGCATCCAAAGCACAAACTGGTTCTCATATGGGATCCAGCCATTTGCAAGGGAAGGGTTCAGCCACTAAACTGTTTTTGCGAGGCCCCAATAAGGTCTTTGTGTATGGGTGTGTGCATGTGAGTGTACACATAAACATGGAGGCAATGTGAAAAAGAATGGATAACGAAAGTCAATGAAGGTTTGAATCTGAGGAAGTAAGGACATTTCTAATTAAAATTGCCTTTTGCCTCCGAATGTTTTCAGCTTTATCCAGAGTCCACTTGTGGAGAGCGGAGCCGCGCCTCAAAGATGGCGCTTGTTGACCATTGCTTCGTGGCACAAAGGTGGTAAACAGGTTTTGGGAAGTTACTAAGGATTGGGCCGAGCACGCAGGGAAGCTACGTGACCTAAGTCATGATTGGTGTGCTTACCACATGATGTGAGGAACTGTGTATGGATTGGTTTGTGTAATGTAAAAAGGTCTGGGTGAAAAATAGTTAATGAGGAGATTCTCCCAGGCGCACTTCAAGGCTAGAGCTAGAGCTATCGCTATCACTTCAAGGCTATTGCTAGCTAGCACTAGGCTGCTTTTGCTTTACTGTAATAAATCTTACAAGTGCTGTAACTGCTTTCACTTAGCCACAACGCTTGAAGTCTTACCCAATAAACTTTTTAAGAATCTTTACCATATCGGGGTCTTGCTCGCGGGACGAGGGACCCCGATATCCACTGATTGTATTCATTCCAAACTAATGCTAAGAACAACAGCAATTTGCTAAGAGAAAAATTATACTAAGCAAATGAAGCATATACTCAACAATGTTTCTTTCTGTCCTAAAGCAGGAGGAACACTGTGTGTAATCACCCAGAAGTGCAAGTGTTCACACTGATTTAAAACACTCCATTCTGTCACACAGACACAATTAAATGAACTGACTTTAAAAATTATTCTACAATTATTCTGTGCTGTGAGTGTACAGCACATGACTTGGTTCCAAGGAAGTCCAAATGGATACAGAGTAACTGTATGGCTCTAACTTCTGCCAAGTCACCTCTGTCAAGACTAGTCATGCAACTTTGACTTTTACTACCTGAGTCTGTATCTTTTCTTTGGAATATTTTTTTCCAAAATGCCATGGAAGAATGTCATCAATTTTAAATCCTTTTTTTTTTAAATGAGACAAATTTCCATTATATTCTGGGATTCATCAAATGAAAAAAAAATAGTGAAATGATTACTCATTGGGCTACCTCAAGCAATAATACTTTACAAAGAAATGGACATCTGCGAAGGCTACCAAACAATTCAGATAAATTTACATACTTTTGCACAATCTTCTTTAAAAAAAAAAAAAACAATTTTGTCAGAATCACTAAGCAAAAGAATGAACAACAAATCTCCAATCAGTACTTTTATATCACTAGGACTTACTGACAATCAAGTATAATGATTTTGAAATCATGAGTTAGGATATGCATACTTACTTGAACAAAATCAGCAAAGTATCTCTGCATTTTACACAATCTAAACACAGAGTTTTTGTAAATAGCGAAGCAGCAAATGTCACTACAATTATTTTTAAACAATGTTCTGCTTCTCCCCGACAAATCAAAGACAGAGTAGTTTTTTTCTTGTTTTCTCCAAAGAAAGACTACTCAACATATGAAAAAGAACATCATAACCATTTAATTCATTCTCCAATAGTTGTCATTGATATTCCAGTTATAATTTGAAGGTTTTCTATAACTTGTAATCCATATGAGAGTAGTCAAAGCAGGTATGATGTATGTGTGCTTGAGTCCTAGAATTCTTTGGGTTTAGATTTTTGTAACATTAAATACTTTCAGCTATCATTCTCTTCAGAGAAATACTTTTATATCTACAGTAATTTTAGAAGGTTTTAGGAAGATAAATTGGCTTTCTTCTTCCTGTCATTATAAATCCAAAATTCTTTCCAACTTTATTTTAAAGTACCACTCACTATTCCTTTTAAATGCTTATTAATTTATTAATTTAATTACTTACTTAGTTATTTAAAGGGTAGAGTTACAAAGAGAGAGGGAGAAACTCAGACATATCTTTTAACTGCTAGTTCATTTTCCAGTGATCACAAAGACCAAATCTAGACCCTTTCAAAAACAGAATCATAGAATTTCATCCTGAACTGCACGTAGGTGTCTGTACTCAGGTATTTGGGACAACTTTTGTTCTTTTTCCAAAGCACATTAGCAAGGAGCTGAATTAGAAGTGAGGGATCCGGAGCTTAAATGAAAGGATTTATAACCATGACAAATAATCACTGTTATCTACAAAAAGGATCTGAATTTAGGTGGTAATGCGATTCCAAGCTTACTAGGGACCCCAATGGGTGACCTCAGATTCTTTACCAGGGAGCCTCTAATGAGTCTTGCTTTGAGGACATGTTACTGCAGTCCTTTCACTCCAACATCCTGTTCACCAAATAAGAGGATGCTAAAAACATAGAAGGCTCTTAGCTCATTAGTCCAAAAGGACTTGTCTGTTTCAACAGAAAGACTACCACGTTGCTTTCCTAAACAAAAACAAAGCAACATCTAAGGAACAGAAATTCAGGAATAGAGTACCATCAACTTTAAAAAAAAAAAAAACATTTTTTCACGTTCATGTTTATTGAATCAAAATTAATAAAATGAAGTGGACAAAATAGTAGTAAGAACATCATACTTGTAATCAAGAATCCATAATATATTCAAGGTTTTTTTCATTAAGACACTAAGAAAGTCATTCACCTTTATGAGTACCGCTGCCCTCCCTTATAGTGAAAAGATGGTCATAATTGGAAATGTGCTTGTTGGGGTGTGTGAGGAAAATATGAAACCTTTGCGAACATAGGCTTAAGCACACTGGACAGAGATAACATAGGTTCAGTGTGATCTTTGTGGAGCATCTACTCTGGCCTGTGAGAATGTACACAGGTGCCCAGGGAAGCACGCACAGAGAACACAGCATCACATTCGGAAACAAAACTGACATATTTGTACAAAACATGCTAAAAACAAAGTAATGAAAGAGGGAAGATGAAAGCTTAACATAAAGAAGTTCAAACAAGCTCACAAAAGAAACAAATTTTCTAAACAAAACTGGCACTAGAACATGGCAGTTTCATCATAAACCTATACTCAAGCATGTGCAATTACTTGTATTTGAGTATACACTAAAATAACGCAAATATTAATCAAGTCTGTTATTTAAAGTTGCAAATTTTCAATTAAAAATCAAAGTTAACATTGGAAAGGAACAGAAAAGATAACCCAACACGAAAATGTGACCAGTAAAATGATTAGACTTCGCCAGTTCTTTAACTCCATGAAAAAAGACACACAAACTGTAATCAAAATTTTCTTCTAAGCAGCGTTTTTCTCAAAGCAAGTTTAACATCTTGGTTCCTCAAACTGTAAATCAAGGGATTCATCATGGGAACTACGTTTGTATAAAACACAGAAGAAATTTTTCTTTCAGCCATAGATTCAGCAGAGGATGGCTGGAGATACATAATTGCACCTGACCCAAAAAACAAAGACACAGCAGTTATGTGGGAAGTGCAGGTGCTGAAAGCTTTGGACCGGCCCCTGACAGAGCTGACCTGGAGGATATTGGAGACAATATAGCCATAAGAGATGATGATGGTGAGGCTGGGTACACTCATGTTGAATGCACCCAAAATAAAATCCAAGAGTTCATTCACATAAGTGCTGGTGCAAGAGAGCTGCAGCACCGGGAGGAGGTCACAGAAATAGTGGTTGATGATGTTTGCATCACAGAAGGTCAGTCTCAGCATGCAGCCAGTATGAGCCATGGCTCCAAAACAGGCCACCAAGTATGAACCAAGCATAAGACTCAAACACACGTTAGGGGACATGATTACATTGTACAAAAGAGGTTTGCAGATGGCCACATAGCGATCATAGGCCATTGATGTCAGAACGTAACACTCAGAAATGATAAGGAACATGAAAAAAAAGAATTGTACCATACATGCCACGTATGATATAATATTCTTCTCTAATAGGAAGTTCATCAACATTTTAGGTGTAAACACAGAAGAATAGCAAAGATCTACTAAGGACAAATTGAAGAGAAAGAAGTACATGGGGGTGTGAAGGTGTGAGTTGAGCCCAATTAGAGTCACCAAGCTCAGATTTCCCAACACAGTGACCATGTACATGAGCAGAAACAGCAAGAACAGGGGGAGCTGGAGCTCTGGCCGGTCTGTTAATCCTTTCAGGATGAACTCTGTCACAAGTGAGCCATTTCCAGGAGCCATTCCTGCTTTGTGAATCTGTGAGTAAAGCAGAAAGAGTTCCATGAGAGGACAGCCAGGCTCTTCCAAAGGCACCTTGTCTGCAGGTGTGAAGGGCATGCTGGAGTCTCTGAGAATAACCGTATCCAGAGCTACAGGATGAGCCATTGTTAACACAACCACTTACCCTACAGAGGGAGAACAGTGATGCCGTGTGTCTACATCACTTCTAGGAAGAGCAGGGCTGAAGGAGATGCAGGATGTCAGTGACAGAACTGTCATTGTTTCCACATCCTTTCTCCTTCATTAGAGACTCCCCTCAGCACTAAAACTGGAGCCTGAGACCTGTCTGTTACTGGCCACAGTGCACATTACACCAGTGAGAAGGAAATGCAAACTTGGTTTCTAGAGCTAAACTGATAAAGCATTATCCAAGAACATTTTCTCACTGTCCTCTCACAGAACAGGCTGTACCTAAGAGGACAGAGGGTTCTGTCTGTGCGGAGGGAACTAACACACACCCATGCTGCCGCCCCTGAACACACTAATGTCTCAGACAGCTGACCTCTGCAGGTTTCGCTTGCAACATAATTTTCTGGAAAATTATGGAAAGCTGAGAAATACAATGCATTTATTTCTAGGCTGTATGTTACGACATAAGACTCAGCAGGCTTAGTCCATACCTCAGTGCTTCCTGGTCTTGCAGTTTTCTTTGTTGCTGGATGAGTGATTTCAAGTTCTGCCGTTTTGAACCTTCTCACAATTTGATTCAAGGAAGATGCAGTCCACACTTGATACTGGTATGCTCTGGAACTATTTCTGAGCTGCCAATGTTAACCTATGAACTGGCTTCAAATAGTCATGATTTCCAGAGAAAAAATGTCTCTTCTTGTTACCAGACTTATCACTTCTTAAAAACAGATGATTTGTGTGTTTCAATATAATGTGTTTCATCATAATCAGTGTAGAATCTTATGCCATCTTTTCCTCAAGGTACAGATTCTAGTTCTCATATAAGTAGGGAGGCAGTGTAGTTCCCCAGGGTGTGTGTGATCAGTGTTTAGGTCCCAGGTCAGACAATATTTTACGTGAGTCTTCCCTTTTCTCAAGGGTACATCTCCCACAGCAGGGAAAGGCAAAATCCCAACCCCCTCCTGTCAAGATCTCTACAGGGAAATCTGGTTTTTCAGTTCTTTTTTTTTTTCTTTTGTACTTCTTTCTGCATCCAAAACACCCAGAGGATCTACCCCCAGAATCACTGATTGATTTATTTATTGGGAATTTTTCCATTTTTGCATGAGTTCAGCCCTTGAAACATCCCTCTGCAGCCACCTCAGCAAGCAGGTCAATGGTTTACATCCTTCCTAAAGGCCTTCCTCTAAGGCCTCCTGAAATGTCTACTTGGATGTTTGGCTCAGAGTAATAATTTTATTCTGTTTACTGATCTGAGATGTAAAATAATTTTTTTCTAAACTTGTGAAAGTCTTCCTACATGTGAGAGCTAAAATGTGAAAAGAAAAAAACACTAAAAATGCCAAATGCAAAGAAAAATCCCATGTGTATCAGAATTGTTGCAAATAAAATTGTTCACATTTTTGTAGCTTTGTCAAGCAAATAAATAAAAATAACATAACCAATAAAGCTGCTAGTTTCAATGAGCCTTTATTATTGTAACAATCATAGTATACAAGTGAGAGGTATTTTTTTCATCTGATTATTGTCTGTAACATTACATTGCATATACTTTTGCAGAACCACAGTTAAAACTCTCTCCTTGTTGAAATGCCATTTAATGGAGCATTAGGTCTTTGATTGTAATGGAGCTGATATCAGCTTAATCAGCTCTGTGAATACTGAGTCACATTTTACATTTGCAACCTGGTTGTGATTCCACAATAATATGAAACAATGTAGTCTGTTTAATAGGAAGTATATTTTTGGATGAAACGTATTTTCTCTATATTCTGACACTCATCAAATGAAAGAATTGGGACCCACGCTGTAGGGTGCCTCAACTACTGACACAGTATGTAAGCTGTGGATGCATATTGAGACCCTATCCTGCCATACCAGGAAGTCTACCATGCCAGCATTGCATAGGAGTGCCATTTCTGGTTCCAGGTGCCTCATTCCCAATGCAGCATCCAGCTAATGCCCAAAAGAGGACACACCAGAATCTGGTCCTGTTTGCTAATGGTACCTGAGAACGGAATGGTAAAGAACCTGGACATGCATTTAATCATTCCACAAAGTGAAAATATCTCAAAATATCAGGATCTACACTTTAAATGACACTATGACTTGACAAGATGTTGAATACAACATTTTCAGTTAAAAAACAGACCCCATGGCACACCTACTAAGTGGCACCAGGTTCATGAGCCCCAGGGGTGGGGGATTCGTGGGGTTGGGTTGCCTGTGTCAGGCCTTTGGGAATGCCTACAGGGTGAGTGTCAGTTTTGTGAGACCTAGGGGCAGAGGATTCGATGATGCTTGGGACACCTGGCCCAGGTACGAGACTTGCCTGCAAGAGCAGGCCCTATTTACAGAAAAAGGTTGAACAGTGGATACAGCCCCTGTTGTAAAAGCAGATTCTGACAGCACATTTGGTGCTGTAGCAGAAGAACAGAACTAATTGGACAACGAGCTCAAACAAATGATGAAAGCAAACATTCTAGGTGAATGGAGACAATGGACATAGAGAAGGTGACAATATCCTTGCATCAGAAATCGGCAGCTTTACAGACCATTCCAAACCGCTTGGATAGAGTAGTTTCACCCTTTCTTTGTTTCTCACCTTCCTTCAGGGAAAAAAAAAAAAAAACCAGCAGAAATAGCAAATTTAGAAGCAATGAATTCACTCATTTTCCATTTAACCTTCCCATTCTGATCAACAATGTAATCATTATCGGGCCCGGCAGCATGGCCTAATGGCTAAAGTCCTCACCTTGAATGCGCCGGGATCCCATATGGGCGCTGGTTCTTATCCCAGTGGCCACACTTCTCATTCAGCTCCCTGCTTATGGCCTGGGAAAGCAGTCGAGGACAGCCCGAGGCTTTGGGATCCTGCACCCAGGTGGTATACCCAGAAGAAGTTCCTGGATCCTGGCTTCAGATCAGCTTAGCATTGGTCGTTGTGCTCACTTGGGGAGTGAATCATCAGACAGAAGATCTTCCTGTCTGTCTCTCCTCCTCTCTGTATATCTGACTTTCCAATAAAAAAAAGATGTAATCAATATTTTAAAAATTAAATAAAAATAATACAGAATAAATATAGTGCATACCTCTAGAATACAAGAACGATGAGTAAAAATAAGCATTTTGTTAAATGCACAAGATCTCTCCAATGGAGACATATCATATTTGATCAAAAGATTTTCGGATTTCTATTTACTTGTCCATTGATAAACTAAAAATGAGAGACACAGTGAGAGAGAGAAGTGATGCTCTAGCCCAGCAACCCACTTCCCACACAGAAAGAAAAGTTAGAGCCATTTCCAGGTTAAAGTAGTAGCCTGAAAATACATCAAGCTTCCCCAGGTGAATGGGCAAAAATGTGGCCCAAGATTGGCTACCTGACCAGCCCCATATGAGGGAGCTGTATAAAAGAGAACAGCAAGGACTTGAAACAACCCAAACTATGGGGTGCCAGTGGCACAGGTGAACAGATTGCACCACAAAACTGGCCCTGATCAAAGCATTCTACCCAACGTTTTTCTCAAAGCAAGTTTAACATCTTGGTTCCTCAAACTGTAAATCAAGGGATTCATCATGGGAACTACATTTGTATAAAACACAGAAGAAATTTTTCTTTCAGCCATAGATTCAGCAGAGGATGGCTGGAGATACATAATTGCACCTGATCCAAAAAACAAAGATAAAGCAGTTATGTGGGAAGTGCAGGTGCTGAAAGCTTTGGACCGGCCCTTGGCAGAGCTGACCTGGAGGATACTGGAGACAATAAAGCCATAGGAGATGAAAATGGTGAGGCTTGGTACAGTGATGTTGACCACACCGAAAATAAAAACCACATATTCAGTGATATAAGTGCTGGTGCAAGAGAGCTGCAGCACCGGGAGGAGGTCACAGAAATAGTGGTTGATGATGTTTGCATCACAGAAGGTCAGTCTCAGCATGCAGCCAGTATGAGCCATGGCTCCAGAAAAGGCCACCAAGTATGAACCAAGCATGAGACTCAAACACACGTTAGGGGACATGATTACATTGTACAAAAGTGGTTTGCAGATGGCCACATAGCGATCATAGGCCATTGATGTCAGAACGTAACACTCACAAAGGACAAAGAAACAAAAAAAGGAAAGTTGCACCATGCACCCCACATATGATATAATATTCTTCTCTGATAGGAAGTTCATCAGCATTTTAGGTGTAAACACAGAAGAATAGCAGAGATCTACTAAGGACAAATTGAAGAGGAAGAAGTACATGGGGGTGTGAAGGTGTGAGTTGAGCCCAATTAGAGTCACCAAGCTCAGATTTCCCAACACAGTGACCATGTACATGAGCAGAAACAGCAAGAACAGGGGGAGCTGGAGCTCTGGCCGGTCTGTTAATCCTTTCAGGATGAACTCGGTCACAAATGAGCCATTTCCAGGAGCCATTCCTGCTTTGTGAATCTGTGGGTAAAGCAGAAAGAGTTCCATGAGAGGACAGCCAGGCTCTTCCAAAGGCACCTTGTCTGCAGGTGTGAAGGGCATGCTGGAGTCTCTCTGAGAATAACCCCACACAGCTTAAAAAGGAGCCTTAATGGAGCATCACCAACATGACCACCGAGTGGAGGACAGTGATGCCGTGTGTCTACATCACTTCTAGGAAGAGCAGGGCTGAAGGAGATGCAGGATGTCAGTGACAGAACTGTCATTGTTTCCACATCCTTTCTCCTTCA
Source organism: Ochotona curzoniae (assembly GCF_017591425.1). Classification (NCBI taxonomy): domain Eukaryota; kingdom Metazoa; phylum Chordata; class Mammalia; order Lagomorpha; family Ochotonidae; genus Ochotona; species Ochotona curzoniae. The sequence goes on along the minus strand of NW_024465573.1, from coordinate 1,469,637 downwards.
TTAGAGACTCCCCTCAGCACTAAAACTGGAGCCTGAGACCTGTCTGTTACTGGCCACAGTGCACATTACACCAGTGAGAAGGAAATGCAAACTTGGTTTCTAGAGCTAAACTGATAAAGCCATTGTCCAAGAACATTTTCTCACTGTCCTCTCACAGAACAGGCTGTACCTAAGAGGACAGAGGGTTCTGTCTGTGCGGAGGGAACTAACACACACCCATGCTGCTGCCCCTGAACACACTAATGTCTCAGACAGCTGACTTCTGCTGGTTTCGCTTGCAACATAATTTTCTGGAAAATTTTGGACAGCTGAGAGATACAATGCATTTATTTCTAGGCTGTATGTTACGACATAAGACTCAGCAGGCTTAGTCCATACCTCAGTGCTTCCTGGTCTTGCACTTTTCTTTGTTGCTGGATGAGTAATTTCAGGTTCTGACATTTTGACCCTACTTACTCTTTCATTCTAAGAGGTTGCAGTCCACACTTGATGCTGGTGTATCCTGGAACTATTTCTGAGCTGCAAATGATAATTTATGAATGTGGCATCAAACAGTCATACTTGACAGAGGAAAATATATCTTGTTATAACCAGACTAATCACATGTTTAACATAGATGATTTGTGTGTTTCATTATATCATGTATTTGCTGGTAATCAGAGTCGAATCTTATGCCATCTTTTCCTCAGGGTACAGATTCTAGTTCTCAGTGGAAATATGGTGGTTGTATTGCCCCCCAGGGTGTGATCAGTGTTTGGGTCCCAGGTCAGGCAATATCGTATATAAGTTTTCCCTTCTCTCAAGGGCACATCTCCCTTAGTGGGGCCAATGACAAACACTCAAATTCCTCCTGTCAAGATCTCTACAGGGAAATCTCATGTTTCATTTCTTCTTCTCTTTCCTCCTGCATCATAAATTCCCAGAGGATTTACCTTCCAGGTTACATGCTTATTTATTGGTAATTTTTCAAGTATTACAGAGCTTCAGGCCTGGGTTCTTGTCCATATTGCCAATGCTGAAATCACACCATGGTTTACATCCTTTCTGAAGTGTTGACCTCTAAGAACTTCTGAAATGTCTACTTGGATGTTTGACTCAGCATTATCATTTTATTCTGTCACTAATTTGAGCTGTAAAATAATTTTTGGGTTTTTTTAGACAGTGAAGATCTTCCTTATGGTATAATTTACATGTAAGGCTCATTAAAAGATAACCAAGATGATTCATCGCTACTGAAAATGAAATTAACAGCTGGAGGCTTCTTGTAGCCTGTTGACAAGAGTAAATTATTTGTCTATATACGGACTGCTAGATTCTCTTCATCAGTAAATAATCAAAATAATGTCTCCTCACATTTATTATATGAAACGCTTATCAAAATACTAGAAAGCATTGTGGAGATGAAATTGCATAAAATGAAATTGTATAACATGAAAGAATATAGAATTGTAGAATTTAAAATCAGAATCATGCCCTCTTTAATACACTTAACCTAAACACTGCTACACATCACCTATTACAAATCTATACAACATTTATCTACTGAGTGAAGTTGATAGTAATTGCTGAGTGGAAGTCCTAAAGAGAATTGTCTCTGCCCTGGACTGGTCTAGAACACTGTACTTTTACAAAAACGTGTTAGTTTCTTTCAACGAGAACCCTTCTGTAGCAGGAAGCTATTTCCCTATACTACACTTGGCCTTCCTTGTCAGCATTTTGTTAAGTTATATTCATTAGGATAGAGCTACAGTCTTAGGGGTTTTTAAATATTTAATTATTTGCAAAACTTCACATAAATAAATACGAACTTCACATAAATACATACCAACGGTTGAAAACACATGCTTAAAAACTTTTACTAAATTAGCACATTATCACTGTATGTTTGAGAACATCTCCACTCTACTTCCCACAGTGTCTGCACTAATTTACAATCTTGCCAAAAGTGCACAGTTCCCCTTTCTCCACATGCTCTCCAGCTCTTGTTCCTTTCTGTCTTGGGACAGGGGTGAGCTAAAGCCTCATTGTGGCTTGACTTCCCTGATGGCTAATGTTTCTCAGCACCTTTTCAAGTATTTCTTGTCCATTTTTATTTCTTTCTGTGATGATTGCCTTCTTAGATACTTTTATGCATTTGTTTCAATTGTCGATACAGTCTGAATAGTAATCCATTGTTGATAAGGAAATTACAAGGTTTGTTCCATTTTTCCCATTCTGCCTGATGGCCTTTTCACTCTATTGATAATTTCCATTTGGTGTGACAAAACTTCTAAGTTTGAATTAATGCAATTTCTATATCATGCCTCAAAATATAGCAGATTTTATGGTTATATATTGTTCAGTTCTTTCATCACTAAGCAATGAAAAATAATACCTGGAGTTTATTAAATAAGAGCCTTTCTGTAGCAAGCATTTATTTTCCATATACTATACTTGGCCTTCCTTGTCAGCTCTGTGTGCCTCTGGTCCAAAATTCCTAAAATTGGAATCATAATTACAACATCTAAGTCCCTTGGTTGTTATGACAGTTAAATAGAAAAATACAAGTAATATTGGTAATGATGAACAGCCAGTAAATGCCAATCATCATTAGCCTCCACATACCATTCACCAACTTTTCTTTAATCTCCAAGTTCCCTTAAAAAACACTTTTTCCTTTACTTCTTTATTCCTGTTGCTAAGTGTAGTGCAGAGTACAAAGGATGAATTTTTTTTAAAAAGTACTTAGTTATTTCAAAGTTAGAATTACAACACATATAGAGGGCTGTGGGGAAGAAATCTTCCATTTCCTGGTTCAACCCTAGATGGCTCTACCTGCAAGGGTTGAACCAGGCTGAAGCCAGAGCCAGGAACTTCTTCCAGGTCTCCACATTAGTGACAGAGACACCAACAATTGCGACATTTTCTACTGCTTTTCCCAGGCCATTAGCAAGTAGCTGGATCAGAGATGATCAGAAGTAGAGCATCTGGGATGCAAACAAGAGCCCATATGAGATCCTAGCACTGCAGATGGTGGCTTTACCCACAATGCCAACCTCAAAACTCTTATTTAAGGAAAGCAATTCTCCTCACTAGTATGTAGCATTTCCTCATGCAGTCTTCTTACTTTGCCTCTACACTGCAGTTAGAATGAACTCCCAAAGTATGACTCTGGCCCTCCTTAGCTTAAGAATTTTCTGGTCTTCATTACTCACTAGCAAACTTAATTATGATACTAAAGTCTTTTATTGAAAAATCAATTATTTTAATTGACTTCAATATTTGGTGCATATTAACTCCTGCATAAATTCAGTTTCTTAAAACTATATGAGTTTTGGGCCCAGCGCAGTGGCGTAGTGGTTAAAGTCCTTGCCTTGCACACCTGGGATCCCATTTGGTTGCCAGTTCTAACCCTGGCGGCCCTGCTTCCCATGCGGTTCCCTGCATATGACCTGGGACAGCAGTTGAGGACAGCCCAAATCCTTGGGACCCTACATCCATGTGGGAGACCCAGAAGAGCTCCTGGCTCCTGACTTAGGATTGGCTCAGCTCCAGCCCTTGCGCTCACTTGAGGAGTGAATCATCGGATGGAGGATCTTCCTCTCTGTCTCTCCTCCTCTCTGTATATCCACCTTTCCAATAAAAATAAATAAATAAATCTTTTAAAAAAAACTGTATGAGTTTTTTAGTGCATTTATCTGAAAGTGACAAAACAGGGATACTCCATCTTTTTATTCACTCTCCAAGTGGCCACAGCAGCCATGGCAGGGCCCAGCCATCAATGGAATCCCTGATACACCTTTGTCTCCTCTGTGGGCAGCACAGATCCAGGTAGTTGGATCATCTTCTGCTGGTTTGAGGCCCATTAGTTGGAATATGGATCAGACACAGAGCAGAAACCAGCACTGTGGTATAAGCTATCAGTTCCACAAGAATTTTCTTTATTCTATAATCAATTGATAGGTATCTTGAAAGGAGCTTCGCATTTCAGAGTCTGCAAGAAAGGAAAGCATTCATCAGGGGAGGTTTAAAGTCATTTCTGCACAAACTCTTACCATCATTCAAAGTTAATTTTTCTCTTCAAATTTGAAGAGTGAGAATATCCTCCAAGCTATTCACCTTTCAAAATTGACTGTCTAGGACTTTTCACTTAAGTTCTTTCAAATCGCAAAGTTCTTTCAAATCACAGAATGTAATTTAATGAGCTGTTTAAGTGAGAAGCTTGTATTTCTCCCATGAAAGTGAATGGAATGGAGGCATTGTTGGTGGCAGCAGAATAAGCTGCCTCTAAGGACATCTGCTTTGTGCAACAGAATGTTAATTCAGGCTCCAACGCCTTAAGTTCTGATCTAGTTCCTGTTGGTGGTGACTGGGAGGCGGTAGGTGGCCCAAACACTTGGGTTCATGCTGCCACGTGGGAAATTCAGATGGAGTTCCTGGCTTTTAAAGATGGCCTGTCCCTTAAATATGGCCTGTCCCAGCCACAGTCATTGTGGGCATTTGGGGAGGGAACCAGGATAAGGAAGATTTCTCTCTTTCTCTCTCTCTCTGTGTATGCCCCTCTCACTATGACACTCTGCCTTTCAAATAAGCAAATCGTTAAAGAAAACAATGAATAAGAAGTAGAAAGTCCTGGAACTAGTAAAATAGCCAAATGCTTAAATCGAGAATCATTTACTATAAACTGTTGGCTATAGTCCTGGGAGCTTTTACCTTCTCAGTCACAAAATATTTCTCTAGCTACCAAAATCACACCTAAGACAGCTATACCCAAATAATAAAACAAAAGCAAATAGAAAATAAAAGAAGCTCCACAGAGCAAATATTTCAGTTCGAGTTATATCACACAGCCAAGCTCACTGCAGGGACAACTGACAAAATCACCAATTCTGCTGTCAGCCACTGCTTGTAATGAATTTTCTGGAACTAGTAAGAAAGGGAGAAAATAAAAAATTTGTTATGTAAGGACAGCAACATCATCTCAGTCAGAAAACTTGTGAAAGATATTTGTAACAAGAAATTTTATTTGTTCAATTTTGCTATAGAATGTAATATTTGTTAAGTGGATTACTCTTAAGCTTCAAATCAACTCATCTCTCTTACTATATTCAAACATACATCATGAAACTCATCTGTATATGTGACTAGTGCTGTGTTATACTAGGCTCTGCTGCAGCTGGCAATGACAGTATCCTATATGTAGGTTGGCTTGAGTCCTGATTGCCTCATTTATGATTCAGCTTGGGAAAAGCAAAGGAAGTGCCTGGGCCCTGCTTCCCAGCCAGGAGACCTGGAAGAATTTCCTGGCCTTTTGTTTTGGCCTGGCTCAGCCCTAGCTGTTGTGGCCACCTGGGTAGTGAACCAGCAGATTTAAGATCTCTTTCTCTCACACATTCTCTGTAATTCAGACTTTCAAACAAATATAATAAATCTTTAAAATATATATGTGAACACACACACAGTTTATTTGTATATACAAATTACTCCCTGGACCGTCCTCAGAATTTGTGGAAATTGGATTAAAACTTGGGAGGATTTTTAGTTTTGTTCATACGTTTGCCAAAATACACATTTGTACGAATTTTTTGAATACTTCTCAACTTATTGGTGAAAAGGGAACTATGCCATATTTATAAAAAGGTCTTGATGGTTCAAAAAGCAATAGAATATTTGTAAGTTTTCAATTTGCTCAAAATAAGCAGTTTTTGCAAAGGACATCATCAAGAAAGTGAAGAGATAACCCACCATGAGCCAGTGCCATGCTGTAAAAGGCTAAGCTTTTGGTACCACTTAGCGTCTCAGCCATTCCACTTGCAATCCAGCTCACATAAAACTTCTGAACATTCAATAACTACAAAATAAGCTGAACTTCTCTGTATCATGCCTAACTTTATTACATTAATTTTTCAAAGCATTTGCTTGACATTGAACAATTTTAGTAAGAAATAGTTATAAAATGCCATTTTCATTAAAAAGCCAAACAATGCTGGCGCAAGTCTCGGCTGAGAAAATTTAGTCACAAAATTCTCTCTATATATATATCGTATAATATGCTCCTTTTCTTATCCAGATTCCTGTCGTGCACCTGGGAAAAGCAGTGGAGTATGGTCCAAGCGCCTGGACCCCTGCACCCATGTGGAAGACATGGATGAAATTCCTGTGCAACTTCACCCTAGTCTGCATCTGGCCATTGTGGCCATTTGAAGAGTGAACCAGCAAATCAAAGATGTCTGTTTCTCTTTCTCTCTCACACACATACACATACACTGTAATCTTCAAATAATTAAATAGGTATTTCTTTTTAAAAAATCTAAATAAGTGACCTTTTCCAAACAAATACAAGAATTCCAACCTAAAAAATAAGACTGAATTTCACAAAGTTGTTCAAGGCTATCTGCTTTTTGGCTCAGCAGAAAGTGCTTCTGACTATACTCCATGACTCAGACCACAAATCATATCCTAATCTTGGGTTTCACATTGTAGCTTTTGTTAAAATTACTAAGCTTTTATAGATATGGATTTGGTCTCCTCTGTATCATTTTTGAAGCATGTGTACTCTTGAAATGTATACTTTGTGGGCAAGTGATGGCTCAAGTACTTGGGTCCCTGTCGCCTATTTGAGAGACATGGATGGAGTTCCTGGTTCCTAGCAGAGGCCTGCTACAATCACAGCCTCAGGCCAATTTAGCATTTTTAAACAGCAGATGAGTGCATGGATGCTGGTTCTCCCTTGGTCTCCATCTCTACCTCCTACACACACCTTTCTCTTTCTTGCTTATGTTCTCTCTGTCTCCCTATTATGTGTGTGTATGCCTTTTACATAAAAATAAATAAATGAATAAAATCCTATAAAATACACAACAGGTGCTTTAGGTTGAAACTCAAACCAAATCAATTGGAAAGTTCCATGTGAAGAACTACCATGAATGTAAACAAAATGAATATAAAAACAATGCAAAGTGAGATCAACATTATCATAAATGTAAATACTTGACTCTTATATAATAGTAGTTGAACTCAGAGCGAAGTTTTAACGGATGTCATTATCATCTAAATCTATTTTTAAAGGCCAATATTTTAATAAATAATTTTATTAACATAAAAAGAGCAGAGTTTATACATCCTGCAGGTACAGTTCCAAGAAGACAATACTTCCTTTACTTCCCTGATCCCATAGCCCGCCTTGCTCCTTCCCCTCTCTTCACCGATTCTTGCTGTAACATAATTTTAATCAACTCTATATTCACAGTCTTAGTCACTAATCATAATCTCCAACCAGCAAAAAATAGAGGACCACAGCTCCACAGAGTAAAAACAACGATCATATCCCAAGCTGACCGTTTCATTCCTACATGTCTTTGTAGTCTCCAGGAACCTCCCTGTATCAGAGAAAATTTTTGTTTGTCTTTTTGGCTTTTATCACAAAGTAAAGTGGTTTCCTGATGCATCCATTTTGTTGTAAAGATAGTATTTCGCTCATTTTATGGCAGAGAATATTGCATAGTGTTTATATGCCACATTCTCTTCATCCCATCATCAGTTGAAGAACATCTAGGTTCATTTTGTGTCTTAACTATTGTTAATTGAGTTGTAATAAGCATGAGAGCATAGCTAAGCCTTTCATGTGCTAATTTTCTTTTGCTTAGACAATAAATTTTCAGGAATGGGATGGTTGGATCATATGGTAGATGTAGTTCCAGATTTCTGAGGAATCTTCATACTCTCTTCCATAATTGTTGTACTGATTTATGTTCTCACTAACAGTAGATTAGCATTCATTTTTCCCCACAACCTCACCAATATCTATTGCCTTATGATTTTTGGATGATAAACAATCTCATTTGGTGTGGTAAAACCTCAGTGCCACTTTTATGTGCATTTCTCTGGTGGCTAAACCAATCCTTTAGAAGTTTTCAAAATCATGGAATCATATTGTAAATATAAAAATGAAGTGCAGTAGCCATGGTCTCCTGAAGGCTGTATTGCGCTGAAATCATTCAAGATAGGCATGGATTGTAGCCAGAAGAATATACAAGCACTACTTTGAAAAGCATGATATGTTTTCTCATGAACACTTGACCTAAGCTACTCAGCCTCACTGCTCCAGGAAATGACTACTATTCTAAAGAAACAGCAAGGTAAGATATGTCCCTTTTGCCCATCTTTTTATCTTCATTTTAGAATCAGCCTGTATGCGTGTGCTATTATTTATAGGCATAGGCATTTACCCGTCCACTCTCCTTCCTCCCTCCCCAACCCCCCACATTATTGCCCCACCTTATTGTTATGATTGTATAGTCCTTCAGGAACAGTTCTTAAGAGGTATGTTTGTTTCTAAGTGGGCATTGAAGTCTGTGTATCATCTTGCTACTACAAAACTGAGACAGTCAGCCTCATACCACTCATACTTTCAAGCCCATATTGGAACAATTCTCCAGAAGTTCCTTCTATTCCATCACAGTTCCTTCCTTCCTTCCATTTCTCCTTCCTTCCTTCCTTCCTTCCTTCCTTCCTTCCTTCCTTCCTTCCTTCCTATCTTCCTGCCAGACTGCCTGCCTACTATTTCTTCAGGATGTGCAATGCTTTGAAAACTTGAGCTCTGTATGTATTATTCTTAAGATTTTATTCATTTCTTTATCTTTATATGAGAGGCAGACATACACACACATGGACATAGACAGAGAAAGGTGTGTGAGGTAGGTGGAGAGGGGGAGAGGAAGACCAAGAGAGCTAGCTTCCATATACTCATTTGCAGTGCAAAAGCACTAAATTGGCTGTGATTGTGGTAAGCCTGTGTTAGGAACCAGGAACCCCATCCAGGTCTCTCAAATGGGTGACAGGGACCCAAGTACTTGAGCCATAACCTGCCTAAAGTATTCATTTTAAGAGTACACATGCTTCAAAAATGATATAGATCAGGGAGACTTAGGTCTAGTAATATTTGTAAAGTAGGGGTAGTCCATACAGTATTGGACTCAGATTCAATTATTTGTTCTAAAGAAAAGCAGAGATGAATAAAGTATACATGTTGAAAGACCAAATCCCAATTTCAGCAAGACATATACCCATGTTTAAAAAAAAAAATAGACCTTTGCCTGGTGCAATGGTCTGGCAGCTAAAGTCCTCACCTTGAACGCACTGGGATCCCATATGGGCACCACTTCTAATCCCAGAAGCTCCACTTCCCATCCAGCTCCCTGCTTGTGGTCTAGGAAAACAGTTAAGGATGGCCCAATGCCTTGGAACCCTGCACCTGCATGAGAGACCTGGAGGAAGTTCCTTGCTCCTGGCTTTGGATTGGTGCAGCACCAGCTGCTGCAGTCACATGGGAAGTGAATCATCAGATGGAAGATCTTCCTCTCTGTCTCTCCTTCTCTTTCTGTATATGTGACTTAGCAATAAAAATAAATATGTCTTTTTAAAAAATAGTGTATCCAGGAATATTGTTGTATAATTTTAATCAAAATCACAAACACAATTCATATATAAGTGGAAGGAGAGACCACATTTTAATTCTATTCATCATAAATATCAGTTAACATTAGCCCTGCTGTTTTAGTGAAGTCTAAGAATGGTGTGCAGAGCCATGAGTCTTACCCATCTTAAGCATCCATTAAGATAGGAAATTCAATAAAGTTTAATGTTCCTAAAAAGATATGACATTAAGGTTCAACAATAAGGGTCATTACTAAAAGGACAAGGAAAATACAACATCTTCACTATGTATTTAAGTTTTGCCATCCCTTTTCTGCTTTAATGCAGTTTTGAGTAATGAGATCCTAAGAAAGCAGAAAGCACTGTGTGCAATGCTTTCAGAAAAGTTTTTAAAAAATGAAGTTTTCAGATAGAATCCAAAGGTTTGCCTTGCCTTAATTAGTGAAGACACATAAGGAAAAGAAGAGTAATAGGATTACCATTAGATAAGAAAATGTATCGACTTAGTGCTTCCATCTGGTAAGGAGATAGAGAGCAAAAAAATAGCCCCTTTGGGATTAGGTGACCCTGGTCCAGCTAAACTGAATTCTGAGAGAGTAACATATATCAGAATACCAATCCCACCAAGAATATAGCAATAAAGTTGCAGAGACAGACTAGAAGGAAGATCATGAGGACATGAGGAAGTACAGGAAAGGAAGGGGAAAAGGAGAAAAAAGTAGAAAAAGCAGCAAGGCATCCTGACAGGTGGTGCTTACTTTATAATTCTCTTCATAGTTTTCTTCAGAGCAAGTTTGACATCCTTATTTCTAAGGCTATAAATAAGAGGGTTCAACATGGGCACCACAATAGTATAAAACACAGAGAAAAAATTCCCCTGACTGGCAGACTCAGTAGAAGATGGCTTCACATAAGTGAGCAGCCCTGAGCCATAGAACAGCCCAACTGTTATGATGTGGGAGCCACAGGTTCCGATGGCTTTGGACCAACCTTTAGCTGAAGACATGTGAATAACATTAAAAAGAATCAAGGCATAAGAAGCTAAGATGATGAGGCTTGATGCAACGATCACTGTACCTACAACGACAGAACTCACGAGCTCATTGGCAGAGGTGCTGCTGCACGAGAGCTGAAGCAGGGGGAAGATGTCACACATGTAGTGGTTGATGATATTGGAGTCACAAAAGCTGAGCCTCAGCATATACCCTGTGTGGACCATGGCACCACAAAATCCCATCAAATATGAACCAGACATCAACAAGAAACAAATCCTTGGAGACATGATGATCGTGTACTTCAGAGGTTTACAGATGGCCACATAGCGATCATAAGCCATGGCTGTCAGCACATAGCACTCAGAGTTGACAAAAAAGCAGAAGAAAAATAGCTGAGTCATGCATTCTGGATAAGAGATGATGTTCCTCTCTGAGATAAAGCCCATCAGCATTTTAGGGGTAAAGACAAACGAATAACAAAAGTCAATGGAGGACAGGTTGCAGATAAAGAAGTACATGGGGGTGTGAAGGTGCAAATTCAGGCAGATTAGAGTGATTAAGCTCAGGTTGCCCACCATAGTGACCATATAGTTCAGCAAGAACAGAAACAACAGGGGCAGCCGGAGCTCAGGTTGTTCTGTTAATCCCACAAGAACAAACTCACTCACTGAAGACTGATTTTCCATTGCTGTTCACTTCGCTGGTGCACCTGTGTGAAGAGGTGTACAAAATGACATTACTAATGGGCCCAAGGAGCAAGCTTTCTGAGGATGATTCTTGCAGGTTCCCCATCTCCTTCCTCCACCCACACAGTGGCTCTCTTGCCAGGGGGAATGCTGGCACACCTCCCAAGGGCTCTGCTGACCATGTCCCCACACTCCTCAGCCTTTGTTCAGGATTAGGGCTGCAAAGGTAGTGGCTGTCAGAATCCCTCATTTATATAGCTTTGGACTTGAATGTAAACTTTAAAAAACGAAAAAATTCAGTGCTCACCCTTCTCATGAAGCTTCATGGATCAGGATGTTGGGGGCCCATCTTCTCCACTGTTCTGAGGAGCCAGTTTCTGCTGAAATGGGGTAAGGGACAGTCATCAACACAGGCCTCGGTCTTAGATATGTCAGAAGAAGGAGGATGGGCATGTCATGACTGCTACTGCAGAGTTTGCCTGTTTTGTTTTCTTTTTTTTCTTTCCTTGTTAAGAAGAAACCAATAACCTTATAAGAAGCTCCCCAACAGTCAACTGATTCAAATGAGATTCTGTGCCAAGGCTCATATTTCTGGGAAACCAGATTGGAAGTGCAGAAAATTGCGTCTTCCTTTAAGATTTCCTCCCAGGTCGGATGAACCCCTTGAGAGCAAAAATTGCTGAGCCCGTGTTTACATCCTGTACCTTCAACCTAACATCAGCTCTTTAGGGACTCAAATTTCTACTTAATTTACAATGTACCACCAGGAATTCTCTAATCCCTCCTCAGTAGTGGGTGACCACATTTGCTACTCTACACTGTTTTAAAACAGAAAAATTACTCAAAATTTCTTTTTTAAAAAAAATACTAATTTTTATTTGAAAGGCAGAATTACAGAGGGACAAGGAGAGACAGATAGATCTTGCAGCCACTAATTCACTATCCAAATGGCTGCAACATCCAGAGCCGGACTGGATCGGAGCCAGGAGGCAGGAACTTCTTCCAGGTCTCCCATATGGGTGCAGAGACCCTAGAACTGGGATTTCCTTGACCGACTTCCCAAAACATTATCAAAGAAGTGGACAGGAAATGGGAGCAGGCAGACCTGGAATCAGCAATCATATTTTATGCTGTTGCCACAAGCAGAGGATAATTTGCTCTACTATGGCACCTGCCCAACTCACCGTTTCTTTTTTAAGATTTATTTCTTTTTATTGAAAACTCAGATTTACAGAGAGAAAGAAGGCTAGAGAGAAAGATCTGCAATTGACTGGTTCATTTTCCAATTGGCCACAACAGCCAGAGCTGAGCTGATCCGAAGCCAGGAACCAGGAGCCTCTTCTGGGTCTCCCACATAAGTGCAGAGTCCCAAAATTTGAGAGGAGCAGCCAGAACACAAGCTGACACCTACATGGGACCCTGGCTCTTGCAAGGATTTAGCCAGTAAGCCATCACACAGAGCCTGCAACTCACCATTTCTAGCGCTGATATACAAGTTTTGAGATTTTAGTAATTAATATTGGGTCACTCCACATAATGAATATATTTCATCCTTCGAGTGAGACATTGTGACAATGGTTGATACAATGCCATGAGCCCAAGTCAGTCGGAGTTAAATCCAGGCTTCTCAGAATGCTGATTTTTTTCTCCACCCCCCATATATACATAAATATACCTAGTCCTGGGTGTACCATAAATGGATTTTATTAAAAAACTTTATCATTGGATTATTAATCATTTAAGACTGTATCATAGAAAATAATAGTAAATTTTAAAATATAGTGTAATAAACATTCAACAATGATCTTAATATTAAAAGAATGTATGCAAATGATACAGATTCTTACTACATATGCATAAAATTCACTAATATATATAAAAAATAGAGTTAACATGGTTTTAATTTTTACGTACTATAGAAGTTCAAGGTAGAAAACCTTGGAATGAAGAGAGACTATGTAGTCGAGGCCTTTGAAGAAGATGGGTTCTGTGGGATTTAGAGATTGAATGAAAACAATGAGTGAGAGGAAAGTGCAGTTTCATCACCACCACTGCCTGGGTGGTGATGAAAATTACTCCAAAATGATGATTCTAGGAAGAATGGCCCTGGTAATCCTAAAAATCATGGTGACCACTGTGGGACATGCTGAATTTGGGCCACGTACATGGCTAAAGACAGAACTGTAAAACAGATCCACCAGACGAATCAGGCAGAAGTCCAGGCTGTACCAATTAAGCATTGGTTCTCAAGGTTGAGTACTTGACCAATACAATTATATTCATAAATTCAGTTATACCAACATCCCTGTCATGAAGACAGTGTTAAAACACTCTGCACAGCTAATCTATCATGTTACAATTTTAATTTCCATGGTCCTTTTTCAGTTTCTCTCACTATTCCATATGTTTTCTTGTTCCCTCACAAACTTCTTTCCCAAATTGCGTTAGTAAAAATCTTTTCACTATATTCAGTTACAGAGATTTAATTTTACCTTTCTCAAATAATGTTTCCGAGCAATTATTTTTCAATCCACTACTAGCTCAATAACTTGCCTTTAGGCTGTAACACTAAAGCTGAAACTTTATTAAATATTTATTTATTTATTTAAACACACAGTCACAGATCTATAGACAGATCTTCCACTTATTGGTTCTTTATCTCAAAGGAATGCAATAACAAAGATGGGACCATGCATAGGCCAGGAGCCTAGAGCTTCATCTGGACCTCCTATGCGGGTGGCAAAGGCCCAAGCATTTGAGCCAACCTCTACCACTTACACATGAGCAAGAGGCAGTAGAACAGCTAACACAGGGAGTAGTGCCCATGTGAAATGTTGCATTGCAGGTAACAACTTAATCTAGTATGCATGCACTGCACCAGCACCAAAATCTGCAATTTTGATTTCCATCATCATCATTTAGAGATCTCCTTTATCTCCGTCATGGAATGAATCCTGTCAAGGGAAGTGATCTATTGAGAGTGGAAATAGAGAGTGAAAATTCAGCAGGGAAGTAGGGGACAGAGAAGAGTGAGCCGATGCAAAGGCACCCAAGTACCCTGCAAGTGAGTGGGGGTCAGGGCGGGGGCAGCGGCTGCCAGGCCAAGTGGAAGCCATCACTACAACGTGCAGCATAATCTGGGCGGCAAATATGTCTGAGGAAGATTGCTGCTGGCAAAGTGAGTTTCCATCACCAGTGTCTTCGTTAATTCAGGGTGGTTTCACTAGAGATCTCCATACTGTTCTGGTCTCAGACAATGTCCACAAGTCCTGTATTTATTGGATCACATATTTACCTATCTTATATTTTGTGACTGATTTGGGCATAAGCTACACTAACTTAATTTCTTAAATGAGTAAAGCCAATTGACTGACATTACATGTCTGAAATTATCTTTGTATATTGTCGTACTTATTGACTACTTTTATTGGAATTGACAACAGACTTAGAAATTATTGACATTAAATGTTTTGATGACATGGATTGAACTGGAAAAATTTAATAACTTTCTGATTTGTGATGCTTTTACAAACAACTGTTCAGTCTCATATTTCTTCCTATTGTTTTAAACATTCACAATGGTGTTTTTTACATGTGCCCATGTGGGTACATGAAGAAGAGAATTAATTAAGTTCATTTTAGAAGCTCAAGTCCTTCCATTTTGGAAGTATTTCTTCAATTGCATCAATTATGACACCATCCTCATTTTTCTTTCTCTTTCTAGGGCTTCACATCTTCATATGCATAAATAGCGGCATTTCTTATTTCTCTGCTTAATTTGTTTTATTATTTTCCATACCTTTATTCTATTTTCTAAATAATAATCTCAAATTTTCCTTCAAAAATGTTGGTAATTTCTTTGCTATCCTTTGTAATATTGATCAGTACATTCTGTTATGGAGTGCAAATGAAAAGGGATTATACTGGGAGTGGAGAAGTTCTCACAAGAGTGGGCTTGTTCTCAAAATTAATTTTCAGTCTCTGACTGTCTTATACTGTTACCCTCGTGCCTCATGGGATAGAGTGACACAGCACAAAGGGCCATGCCAAATGTTGGAACCTTAGATCGGATTCTTACCCTTCAGCATGAAACACTGGTTCCAAAAGTAGGGTCATAACTAGTAGGGTTGTTGCTATAAGAAATACAAAAAAATTTGGAAGCAGCTTCTCACTGGGCAGATAGGTGGAGGTGGGATGAATATGGAGGCCTAGGCTAGAACAGAAGATGTTGTTGTAAATGCAGCATTAATGGATACTCTGTTGAGGGCTCAGAACAAGGGAAGAAACATAAAGAAAGTCTGGATTTTTTAAGACTTATTTATTTATTCATTTATTTTTATTGGAAAGCCAGATATACAGAGAAGAGAAGAGACAGAGAGGACGATCTTCCATCCACTGATTCACTCCCCAAGTGACCACAATGGCCAAAGCTGAGATGATCCAAAGCCAGGAGCCAGAAGCTTCTTCTGGGTCTCCCACGCAAGTGCAGAGTCCCAAGACTTTGGGCCATCCACCCATTGCTTTCCCAGGTCACAAGCAGGGAGCTGGATCGGAAGCAGGGAGCCCCCATTTGGGATCCCAGCCCATGTAAGGCAAGGATTTTAGTTGCTAAGCTACCATGCCAGGCCCGAGGTTTTTAAAAACTTTTTTGGAATTCTCTTTTTCTTTCAAATTTTTGGTTTTTGTTGAAGTCAAACATTTCATATGAGATGCATTCTCTAAGTATCTCTAAATACTTGCCTTAACATTTAACTGGGTTTTTTTGGCTCTGTGTAAGCAGGGGTGCCTGCCATGGGTGGGCTTCACTGTAGACGGTCCTGTGTCAATGGGAATCTTTAAGTGGAGAAGCCATTGTATGTTCTTCATGGACTGGTGTGATAACAGAGAAGTCTTTCTATCTTCCTGAGCATTGTGCTTCTAGCTGTCAAGACTGTTCAAATGGCGAAAGAGGCCAGTGGTGTCAATATTCATGAGGTAGAGTTTCTACTATACTATTCTGTTTTCAATCTTAATCTAAAAAGTTTGCTTCTTTCTTTAAGGAAACATCTCATCTGTTACTGGATATAAATAGAGGTACACATTTGGCTGCCTGGAGAGAAAAGATTGGAATACGTGATCACTTCTGTAACAGACTTTTAAGCATTTTATTTATTTTATCCCATCTTTATTTCCTTTTTTAAACTTTTATTTTAGGTAATGTTTACATGGATGAGCAGGGTGGGAAGAAAGAGGGTTAAGAAAAAGTGGGTGTGATCATTGATTCCAAGTTTTCCATTTCTTTTTCCTTTATCTGGGAGGAGGTGAGAGACAAGGGGAGAAGCCGCACCCAGCCTCTCAACCACCCCGGAACCCAGGGATGGGAAACAACCACCCACTATCAACCCATGTGGGTTGCTCTGATGTGTCGTATGCTCTGAAAGTTCTGTTCAAGTGGTTTGGTAGTTCTGAAATGTGGCTCTCACCAATCCAAGCATGAGAGAACACTTTCAGTGTCCACCTTCGAGCCTCCATTCACCCAGATATTTGCTGTCATCATTATGCTGGGGTAGTTTTCCAATCTGATTTGTTCTCCTTCCTCTGTTATGACAGTTGTCTTCTGAAGGCCCCAGTGGTCTGCCAAATCCTCTATGTCTATCTGGACCAGCCATCTTACTATTCTGCCTTTTCCACTGAGGAGGATCAGTTCTCACAGGCAGGCCCAAGAGCCGGACCAGACTATTCAGATCTCACAGACCCCCCACCCCCGAGACTCATGAATCCAGCACCCAACATGCATGTGGGCCAAAGGACCCAGACATAGCAACCCAGAACCCACCAGACCCTTAGCCCCTGGGGCTCACAGACATGGCACACACTTAACCAGTGGGCCCAAGGACCTGAGTCAGGCAACCTGGACCCTGTTGAATGCCTGCCCCTGGGGCTCATAGACATGGCACCCACTGCTCAGACAAGCTCAAAGACCCAGACCAGGCAACCCAGGTCCTCCTGGACCTGCACCTCTTGGGTTCATGGACCTCATGGGTGCCAGGCAGGCAGGCCCAAGGACCCAAGCTAAGCAACCCATAACCCACCAGACCCCTCATCCCTGGGGCTCATGGTCCCAGCATGCATCATCAGGTGGGCCCAAGATCCCACCCAGGAAACCTGGACCCCACTGGATCCCTAACCCCTTGGTTCACAGAGCCAGCACCCACCTCACAGCTAGGCCCAAAGACCCAGGCCAGGAAACCTAGGCGTTACAGACCCCGGCTTCTGGGGCTCATGATTCCAGCACCCACCGCTTCCAGGCTGACATGGTTCGTCTCTCCTCAGCATCGACCTGTGGGCGCTTCAGCCTGGCTTGATCCAGCGTGCCCCCAGTCCCAGTTCCTGCTTGCTGATGCTGATCATATCCTGGCTCAGCCAGCCCCCACCCCAGCCTGTGTGTGAACTGGCTGGTTGCAGCTCAAGCTGGCCCCTTCTGCACCCTGTCCTGGTCTTCAGACGTGCCAGTGGATGCATTGAACATGCCTAGCCTGGCCTGGCTCCCAGACCTGACCCACATGTATGCTGGTGGTTATTGAAACCTGACCTAAGTTAGGCTGATCCTTGTCTTGGTTCTTGTGCTCACCTTCAGAAACTGCATTCTAACAAAGGTACTCCCCGGGTTCCTCTATCAGGTCACTTTTCCATGGCAGATCTTGCACACACCAATGAATCCTTGCCCAAGTTGATTTTGTCCACCTTTTGTTCTGACAGGATCAGTGTCCTGGCCCAAGAGGCCTGTACCCAATTCGGTTCTTACTGTTGGTTGTCACAGTTCAGTCACACAGGGTCCACACCACAGACAGCCCTAATGTGGTTCAGTGGGAGATGAGACATATCCAAGTCTGTTCCTACGAGCATGAGTGGGAGCTGGAATCTAGCCATGTCTGGTGCTCCCCAGAGCAAGTCCCAACTCATGCTGGGAGATACTGCAGCCATGTCCAGCCCAGCCTGCTACCCCCATTCTGGCTCTTGTGCTTACCAGTGGGACTCCCAACCCAGCCAGAGCATCCCCTTTGCTCCCTGGCTGGGCCTATTCACAGCCACAGATCTTGCATGTGCCAAGGGAGATTGCTATTCCACATGGGTGTGCTCACACACTCTGCCACAGATTCTACCCCCAGACCGGATTCACCCATGTGCTGCTTAGTGTCATGGCCCAACCTCACATTAGCCACTGTCTGTTCTGGCTTTCACTGGTGAGTTCCCTGATATAGCCTTGCAAGTACAATGGTCTTGTCCATGGA
The DNA here is from genome assembly GCF_017591425.1 of Ochotona curzoniae. NCBI lineage: Eukaryota > Metazoa > Chordata > Mammalia > Lagomorpha > Ochotonidae > Ochotona > Ochotona curzoniae. The sequence continues at coordinate 1,451,271 of NW_024465573.1, read as the reverse complement.
AGACACTCAGAAGTTGTTCCTCACCTGGACATGAACCCTCAGGTCCCTGCTTGCCCTCACCTGTGCCATCCCCCAGGCCAAATGTAAGTCCACAGCCCAAGTTCCCGAAAGCATACCATCAGGTGACCCAAGGGCTTTACCTGCCTCCATTCGTGCCAGGGGCCACCCAGGACCTCCCCTCTCCCAGGGAGTCATGCCACCTGGCTCTCCACACCTGTGCTGGCACAAAAGGCATCTGGGCTGGGACGGCCTGGGTCTCTGCTGGCCCTCCCCTCCCACCTTCACTTCTTTCAGAGGCACAGGGTGCCTCATTCTGAGTACCTGAGAATTTGTGAAATGTAAATTATGGTGTTTTCTTGGTTCCCCCAGTTCTTCAGAGCAACTCAACTCAGGCTATTGGCCATTTGAGGAGTGAACCAGCAGATAAAAGACCTTTCTCTCTCTCCTTTGTCTCTCTGTAACTCTGCCTTTCAAATAAAAAAATAAATAAATCATTGTTTTGTTCTTTTAACATTACTTAATTACTTTCTAACTCCCAAAAGCTGTGGTTATCATTCACCTGGAGGTTGGATTTTTGGTTTTGTCTTGGTTGACTGATATAATTTAAAATCCCTCTCCATTCTGTTAGTGATTCTAAAGAGTAAGCCTTGTATTTAATCAGCACCTGGGATACAGTTAGTACACAGGAGCTTGGAGACTGATGATTAAAACTCCTAGGAGTAAAACAAAATCGTATTAGACCTAAAATATCACAGACAGTCTCTACTAAAATTCTAATTTATTTAACCCAGTGAGCACTTTTAATGAGAATTTAGTCTCTGAACATAATCTGAATCTGGTTCAAGCCTTGCCCCTGGGTTCCTCAGTCTGATTAAAGAGAAAACAGTAGAAACACTTAACAATTGACAGAACAGGAGAAAATACTTGTAATCTGTGTAATTTGATAATGGGTTAATATCCAGGATCTGTAAAGAGCTCAAGAAAATCAACAAGAACATAATAACCAATCCAGTTGAGAAACGGCCAAGTCATTATTCAAAGGATGAGAAGCAAATGGCAACAGACACAGGACATCAGGACCACGATCTGTAAGGGAAACACAAACAAAAACCACAGTGTGGGCTTTACCTCACCCCACTTAGAATGGCTAGCATGCCAAAATTAAAGAGCAATTAAAAAAAAAACTGGTGATGATGTGAGAAAAATCATCAAACACATCATCAAATGAGTTACTTCTTCCACAATGTTTATTGTAGCTCAATTCACAATACCTAAGATGTATAATCAATCCAACTGTTGATTGGCTGAAGAAAATGTGGTATGCATACACCCAGGAAGACATCAATGCTGCAGAAGCTTAGTCAGCTTAATAAAAAAAAAAAAAATAGTGAGATTCTGGCTTTTTTAAACAAAATGGACACAAGTGGAAGCCATTATGCTTAGTGAAATAAGCTAGTCTCAAAAAGACAACTATTTTTTCCTTATATGTGACAGTTAATAGAATAGACTATAAAAAAATGTATAGAGTAAAATAGTCATTCTGACATATGATTGTCATTTTTAGCCTTCCTTTTGCTCCTATGTAACTGTGACCTTGCTGTTTTGAAGAATATTATATTTATTGACTAATGAAGCCTGTGCCTGCAGAGTGGATTGAAGTTATGTCTCTGCAAAAACTGATGAAGTATGGGCCCGGTGGCGTGGCGCAAGTGGTTAAGGTCCTCGCCTTGCACGCCCGGGATCCCATATGGGCGCCGGTTCTATCCCGGCAGCCCCGCTTCCCTTCCAGCTCCCTGCCTGTGGCCCGGGAAAGCAGCAGAGGACGGCCCAAAGCCTTGGGACCCTGCACCCGCGTGGGAGACCCAGAAGAGGCTCCTGGCTTCAGATCGGCATAGCATCGGCCATTGTGCTCACTTGGGGAGTGAATTGTCGGACGGAAGATCTTCCTCTCTGTCTCTCCTCTCTGTATATCCGCCTTTCCAATAAAAAAAAAATAGGGACTGAGTCGATGAACACCAAGGGTGCAAGGTCCAGCAGGTTCCAGGTATCATGGCCCAAGGCCTTGGGCCCACTTGCGTGGTGGGTACTGAACCCATGAGCCTCAGGAGTGGGGTGGTTCTGGCTTGTCTCTGGGTCTCCTGATCCAGATCCTAAGGCCCACCTAGGTAGTAGGTGTCAGATCCATGAGACCCTCAGGGTGGGGGATTCAGCAGGACCTAGGTCTCCTGGTCCAAATGGCTGGGCCTGCCTGTGCAGTGGGTGCTGGAACCATGATCCCCAGGGGTGAGGGACCCAGAAAGATCTGAGTCTCCTGGTCCAGATCACCAAGCCCACCTATGTGTTGGGGTCCAGGTCCATGAGCTCTTGGGGTGGAGGGTCCAGTGGGTCCCAGGTCACATAGCCTAGAGCCATGGGCCTGCCTGTTAGGTGGCTGTTGGATCTGTGAGTCCCAGGGGTGGAGGCTCTGGTATGGCTCAGGTTACCGGGCATAGGTCCATGAGCCCACCTGGGAGAACTGGTCCTCCCCAGTGTAGAGGATGGACTGCTGGATGGCAGACCATGGTGCACATAGAGGACATGGTAGCTCATTGGAGCCTGCAGAGATATTTGATACCATAGCAGAGAATGGAGAATAGACCATATGGACACCTACCCCAGCCAAATGATGACAGCAAGTATCTGGGCTACTGGAGACTATAATATGGTCAATGGTGTCAGCCAATGGACATTGGAAGGCATTCCTCATCCATAGATTGGTGAGATCACCAGCATTTCAAAACTATGGCATCCTCACGGGTAGAACCTTCAGAACATGCACCATTGTGACCCTGGGTTGATATCGGTGGCCTTTCCCCATCCTTGGGTACTAAGATGGTAGGAGGCTGGGTATGGCCTATCCTTTGATTCTCCTCTCCCACCAGAAATGGGAAGAAGTAGGAAGCTTGGAGACAAAGATTGCACCCAATTCTCCCTAATCCTAGATTATTCCCACCCTGATCAACTATGTAAACATTATCTAAAACAAAAAGTAAAAGACAAAAAAAAAAAACCAAACTATACCATTGGGATGCATTAAATATGTCCTTTTTGTAGTAAAAAAAAAGTTGTTTTTAAAAGGTCCCACTTTTCTCCCTGATAGTACACTGTTACATGATATACATTATATTTTTCTTATTATTATTTAAATTTTTTATTTAAAAAAAGACTAACACATAAAAAGGTATTCACCTTAATGGGAAACTAGGCAATGTATTGCTTTTTATTTATGTTGTTTAATATCAATCAGTATGCATATGGTAATCCTTTTAAGTATTTAATATTTCTCATTAATGACACACACCAAAAATCATATCATCAAGCTTTGTATGCAGAGAACCAAATAATAAATAATAAATTTTCTATCTATTCTTACTCTATGATAGAATATCAAAGCTTTTTATTCTTCTCTAACAGGATTTTCCATCAACCTTTCACAATCCTTTTTCCAATTCCATTTTGACAACATTCCATGGTGACAAAAATTGTATTTTAACTTCTATGAATTAATAACCTGTTGTTTTTAGATTCCACATGTGACTGAGACACATGTTATATGTCTCTCTGTGCTTAACGTCATTATTGCTAGTTTATTATATTAGGATTGCTAATGATACTTTTATTGACTTTATCTAGACACCCACTGGATGTGAATTCCTTGTTCTCAAAGACATCTAATATAGATAGTAAAAGCATTTGAGAAATCAAAAATCTCTGTATCAAGATGCTTTGTCAAATGTCTCACACATGAACAGTTAAAGTAAAATTACAAAATGCAAGGCTATATTTTATCATAAACATACATTTGTTATCATGATCATCTACAGCAATGTTTTTATATTTTATTTCTTTTTAGAAGGCAAGTTTTATCATATGGGCCATGACCCTTTATTGAAATCCTGGAGTACACGGTTTTGTTTCTTTAATCATCCTCAGTTGAAGTTTATTTTGGATAAAAGATGGAGCCGTTCCTTTCCTTTTGTACATTCAATGGGTTGCAAGAGGTCCTCAGCACGATGTCCATGTGCTACGGAGACCATTCTCAAAGGGACCAGAAAAAAGCCAAGGAAACATAACAAAGATCAACAACATCCACTTCTTAAGAGACACAGATCACGTAATGATGGCCTTTCATCAGATCATGCCACCTGCACCATAAACAAAATTGATAAGAATGACATCTTTCCATGATACTTTGCCTTTTGTGTTCAGGTAAACAAGCTTTGCATTTCACTATTGAATATTTTACAAAAGATAAATTTTGTTCAGAAGGGGAAAACACCAGGAAAAAAAAAGGGTTATCAAACAATAATGAAAAAATCCCTGCGTATGCTACCTTATATATATGCTATCAGATACTTGAGGAACAGCCTTGGGTTAGCAGCGGCAAAAAGGAAACAAAGTTAGCTAGATGAGAACTGATAAGACATTCTGCTAGAGCACACATAATGCTATCTGCAGAAGTAAAATGGTCATGGGTAAAATGTATTCATACAGAGCACCAATAAAATTCGAGTACTTCAAATTGTTTGTGACTTCTGATTATCATATATTTCTCATCTGATTTTTATCAGGGCTTTCCTCATCGCAACTTTGACATCCTTGTTCCGCAAACTGTAGATCAGAGGGTTGAGCATCGGCACTACATTAGTGTAAAATACAGAAGAAACTTTCCCTTGGTCCACAGAACCAGGAGAAGAGTATTTCAGGTACATAAATGCTGCTGATCCAAAAAAGAGGGAAATGGCACTAATGTGAGAACTACACGTACTGAAGGCTTTTGATCTTCCTTGAGTAGATTTGATGTGAAGAATGCTACTGAGGATGAAAACATAAGAAATTAAGATGGTGAAACTGGGTACTGTGATATTAATGCCCACAACAACGAGAACCACCACCTCATTGACATGGGTGCTGGTGCAAGAAAGCTGGAGAAGGGGAAGTATGTCACACAAATAGTGATTAATGACGTTAGCACTGCAGAAGCTTAGTCTAAGCATACACCCCGTGTGGGCAGTGGCTCCAGCAAGTCCCATCACATAGGCAGCCAAGGATAGCACAGAGCACACCTCACGGGACATGGTGACCTGATACAGCAGTGGGTTGCAGATGGCCACATAGCGATCATACGCCATTGAGGTCAACATGTAGCATTCTGAGATGACAAAAAAGAGAAAGAAAAACAGCTGTGCCATGCACTCAGTGTAGGAGATGAAGTTCTGCTCTGATACAAAGTTCATCAACATTTTAGGAGTGAAAACAGAAGAGTAACACAGGTCAATGAGGGAGAGGTTGAACAGGAAATAATACATAGGAGTGTGGAGGTGAGAATTGAGACCAATAAGCATGAGCAAGCCAAAGTTACCCACCATGGTGACAATATAGGTCATTAGAAATAGGCAAAAGAGAGGTTTCTGTAGCTCTGGACGATCTGTTAACCCAGCAAGAACAAATTCAGTAACCAAGGAGTCATTTTCAGTCAGCATTCTCATTGTCAAAGACCTGGATAGACAGAAATGTTACTAAACGAGTGTCCAGCTCTCTTCTTCCTAACACTCATTAATGAGGGTCAATCAAGTTGGCAGAATTTTGTTAAATTGTCCATTGTTTATGGGATTGGAATCTACTATATTCCACCACCCCACTCCCAACATTTTAATCATTCTGTCTTTTATCTGCTTGAACTGAATGATGACAAATAGTTACTTTTTCTTTAATAAAATACGAATATTTGGAGTAGCTGAAATACAAGTCTACATGCTTATGAACTTGGGGAGCGGGAACGTATTTCTTACCACTCTTTCATTCAGCTGACCAGTCACTTCCAAGTTGCTCTTTATGTATCTATTGCTGCATCACACACCTCAGAACTTCTGTGATGAAAACCAAGAGAGAATTGCTTTAGGTCAGAAAACATGCACACTCTGCTTCGCAAAAAATTACATCTCATAGTCTATAGGTGTTCCAAACACCTTCCTACTTGGTTCTAATTAGTCAACAACTGACAATATGTATAGACAAGATACTAGGTACGTTGGACTTTACAGTTAATCATGAAATATGAGATTTCTGCACATTAAGTGCTATTCCACCACAGTTAGACAAAGATTAAAGAAAGGTAAATGGGCTTTCAGAAATGATCTATAAGAGCATGAAAGAGTAACATAATTAACATAGGTGCTACTTACATTATTACATTTCTAAAAAATTAACAAATTTTGTTCTTATGACACAAGAGTGTAAACCTTTTTCTTAAAATGTTCATTTATTTTTATTACAAAGTCAGATATACAGAAGAGGAGAGACAGAGAGGAAGATCTTCCATCCAACGATTCACTTCCCAAGTGAGTGCAACGGCCAGTGCTGCGCCGATTCAAAGCAGGAGCCAAGAACTTTTTCTAGGTCTTCCACGTGGGTGCAGGGTCCCAAAGCTTTGGGCCATCCTCCACTGCTTCTCCAGGCCAGAAGCAGGGAGCTGGAAGGGAATTGGAGCTGCTGGGATTAGAACCGGCACCCATATGGGATCTCTGCGAGTTCAAGGACTTTAGCCAACACGCTGGGCACCCAAGAGTGTAAACCTTTTTATGCATACAATGCGTGTCAAAAATTTTTACAGGAAGAGACACACCTCTCATTTCCTGATATTATGTGTTCTAAATGTGTTACCTGGAGTAGTTATAACTGCTTTGCCATCAACTCAAAATGATGCCAACTCAGGGAGAATGAAAGAAATGTAGACGCTGGAGTCTAAGCTTTTGCTTCATTTTTCAACAACCTACAGAAAAATAAAGATGAGGATTTAACTAATTCACCCTCCTTTCACTCAAGAGGGTTCGCTGCCAACTCTTTATGTATGCTTATTCCCGGAGGAAGAGCTGGCTTCGGAGATAGTAAAGCATATCAGATGTGTTCACAGCTCAGATGCAGTCATAAACACTTCTTTGACAGTTAAAGATGTCATTGCACAGCTTTCACAGTCTGCGTGTTCTAGACAGATCATAACTCCACTTACAGCTTTGTCCAGAATGTGAAAGTCAGGGACTTCACCCCTGAGCCAGCAGGTCATGGAGCACACACCACTGACTTAGAGGACTGGGGTTTGATTACAAATGCAGACATATGACTCCCCTAGGACATCTCCAAGAGATTAATTACATTGGAGAATAAGGATGTTTTTGTTTTCACCCTGATGTGAAACAGAAAATGTAAATATTGCACCAGGGATTGTACAATCCCCAGAGCACAGGGAAAGTAATTTTTACTGATATTTACAAAGGCATAAGTAAATGAATGTCATTGATCTATCATAATTTTAATTCTGGATAGGTTATCAGCTTTAGTTTAAAAAGACTGATTTAGTAGTTGACTCTTCTTGCTTTTACTATTTGAGTTTTTAAATCAATATTTATCTGTGTATTTTACAGATATTAAAAGAACACTTTGTGGGCCCGGCAGCGTAGCCTAGCAGCAGAAGTCCCTGCCTTGAACGCGCCAGGATTCCATATAGGAGCCAGCTCTAATCCCAGCAGCTCCACTTTCCATCCAGCTCCCTGCTTGTGACCTGGGAAAGCAGTCGAGGACGGCCCAAAGCTTTGGGACCCTGCACCTGAGTGAGAGACCTAGGAGAAGTTCCTGGCTCCTGGTTTTGGACTGGCTCAGCTCCGGCTGTTGCAGTCACTTGGGGAATGAATCATTGGATGAAAGATCTTCTTCTCTGTCTCTCCTCCTCTGTATATCTGACTTTGTAATAAAAATAAATAAATCTTTAAAAAAAAAGAACACTTTGATTTGATATTTTAAATTAAAACCTTGTAAAATGTAAGAATGAATCCCTAGTTCATATAATCTAATTACCTTTAGTTGTCTTTAACAAATTAAAATAAAATCTGTAACAAACACCATTGTTCATCAACTGCCATTTGTATGACTAGAATTTTGTTATATGTATGACTTTGTGCTTATAACATGACATAAAATTTTCATCTTTTTATTTTACATGATTATTAAAGTTGCAACAATATATAGAATTCCTTGAACTCTTCACCAAGCTACCTCCCCTAATGGCATATTCAACTGCAGGAAATAGCAAAATTATGCAACTCATGTTTATACAGTGATGCTAGCCTTGTACAGCAGACTTTATTCAATGTTAAATAACTCAGCATGCATGTACCTGTATCTGTTTGTTTAGATCCATATGTTTAGATCCATATAGTAATGGATCTAAAATTTTATGTTTAGATTCATACGATTTAACTCAAGTACGTATTCATATACCTATCTTCATAATAGGGATACAAAATTTTTCTACCAGTGTAAATGAGCTCCCATCCTTTTGCTACTATACTCATCCTCTGCCACATTCATTTATATTATCCTGCCAACTACTAGCATGTCCTCCACATACAAAATTTGCATATTTTCAGCATGATTAATGCCTCATAATGTTGATTTTTGAAAAAATATTTATTTTTATCAGAAAGGCAGATGAGATTTATGAACAGAGGACCTCTACATGAGGCCTAAAGATTCTCCACAAAGATTGTTGTTTTAGCTTAAAATGTGGCCAATTTATTTCAACAAATGAACATTTTATTATTAAACATTTACATTGTTATATAACATAACCAGAATGAGGTGTGGATTATTCCTGAGATGCCTCAGCCTGATTATGAACACAATCAACAACTGTATACTTCAAGACACTTCCCACTGGTAATTCTAGTCTGTCAGTCACAGTACTAAAATTTTTACATACCTTTTGTTGTCTTGCCCTTACAGCAACCCTGTGAACCAGGCATCCAGACTCACACATAAGAAACTTACAGCCAAGAAGAATTCATTGATTCTTGCAAGGTCAAAACAGTCCTTGTAGTGCAAGTTTTACACATGGTACTTATAAATCTAAAAATGCATTCTTTAGACACTGCCCTGAATAGATTGTGCTAGACAAAACGGTATGTGCTATCACGTTGTGTTTTATCTTCAGCTCGTTCGACTTAATCCAAAAAATGTTTGATGATTTGTTACCTACTCTCCTATGTTAATAAGTGAGAGAAGGGCTCAGTAGCATGATCAAGAAGTAGGGATGACATTCCCAAAGGGCTCAGGTGTAACAGCATAATGAAAAGAAATGAAGGAAAGAGAATAAAATCACAAGATCAGAGAGATGGATTACTCTTTATTACAAACATCTTATAGGTCTCCAGACGTTCACTAAAATCCCACTATCTATACCAACAGTAGTACTGATTAAAAATGATAACAATTCCATCTTGTTTGGCACTTCTTTATTTAGGTGAGAAAATTGTAATATTCATACTTTGTAATTTGCAAAATTTATAATTTTATGTGAATTCGGATTAGCCCAGGAGATAGAAAGGATATGAATCAATAATGAGAAACACCAGTAAATCTGTCACTTTCTGGATGTGCTAGTTATTATTTAGTAACTTTGCTTAAAGTTCCAGAAGCAAAAAGAGGACAAAATTCGCTTTAAGGGATCTGATAAGCCTACTGAAGCACACATAATGTTCTCTCTAGAAGCAGTACAGGTGTGAGAAACATTTCTTTTTCAAAAACATTGAGTACTTCAGATTATGTATTACTTGTAATTATATGTTTCCCATTTTATTTTTATCAGGGCTTTCCTCATCGCAACTTTGACATCCTTGTTCCGCAAACTGTAGATCAGAGGGTTGAGCATCGGCACTACATTAGTGTAAAATACAGAAGAAACTTTCCCTTGGTCCACAGAACCAGGAGAAGAGTATTTCAGGTACATAAATGCTGCTGATCCAAAAAAGAGGGAAATGGCACTAATGTGAGAACTACACGTACTGAAGGCTTTTGATCTTCCTTGAGTAGATTTGATGTGAAGAATGCTACTGAGGATGAAAACATAGGAAATTAAGATTGTGAAACTGGGTACTGTGATATTAATGCCCACAACAACGAGAACCACCACCTCATTGACATGGGTGCTGGTGCAAGAAAGCTGGAGAAGGGGAAGTATGTCACACAAATAGTGATTAATGACGTTAGCACTGCAGAAGCTTAGTCTAAGCATACACCCTGTGTGGGCAGTGGCTCCAGCAAGTCCCATCACATAGGCAGCCAAGGATAGCACAGAGCACACCTCACGGGACATTGTGACCTGATACAGCAGTGGGTTGCAGATGGCCACATAGCGATCATACGCCATTGAGGTCAACATGTAGCATTCTGAGATGACAAAAAAGAGAAAGAAAAACAGCTGTGCCATGCACTCAGTGTAGGAGATGAAGTTCTGCTCTGATACAAAGTTCATCAACATTTTAGGAGTGAAAACAGAAGAGTAACACAGGTCAATGAGGGAGAGGTTGAACAGGAAATAATACATAGGAGTGTGGAGGTGAGAATTGAGACCAATAAGCATGAGCAAGCCAAAGTTACCCACCATGGTGACAATATAGATCATTAGAAATAGGCAAAAGAGAGGTTCCTGTAGCTCTGGACGATCTGTTAACCCAGCAAGAACAAATTCAGTAACCAAGGAGTCATTTTCAGTCAGCATTCTCATTGTCAAAGACCTGGATAGACAGAAATGTTACTAAACGAGTGTCCAGCTCTCTTCTTCCTAACACTCATTAATGAGGGTCAATCAAGTTGGCAGAATTTTGTTAAATTGTCCATTGTTTATGGGATTGGAATCTACTATATTCCACCACCCCACTCCCAACATTTTAATCATTCTGTCTTTTATCTACTTGAACTGAATGATGACAAATAGTTGCTTTTTCTTTAATAAAATACGAATATTTGGAGTAGCTGAAATACAAGTCTACATGCTTATGAACTTGGGGAGCGGGAACGTATTTCTTACCACTCTTTCATTCAGCTGACCAGTCACTTCCAAGTTGCTATTTAGGTATCTATTGCTGCATCACACACCTCAGAACTTCTGTGATGAAAACCAAGAGAGAATTGCTTTAGGTCAGAAAACATGCACACTCTGCTTCGCAAAAAATTACATCTCATAGTCTATAGGTGTTCCAAACACCTTCCTACTTGGTTCTAATTAGTCAACAACTGACAATATGTATAGACAAGATACTAGGTACGTTGGACTTTACAGTTAATCATGAAATATGAGATTTCTGCACATTAAGTGCTATTCCACCACAGTTAGACAAAGATTAAAGAAAGGTAAATGGGCTTTCAGAAATGATCTATAAGAGCATGAAAGAGTAACATAATTAACATAGGTGCTACTTACATTATTACATTTCTAAAAAATTAACAAATTTTGTTCTTATGACACAAGAGTGTAAACCTTTTTCTTAAAATGTTCATTTATTTTTATTACAAAGTCAGATATACAGAGGAGGAGAGACAGAGAGGAAGATCTTCCATCCAACGATTCACTTCCCAAGTGAGTGCAACGGCCAGTGCTGCGCCGATTCAAAGCAGGAGCCAAGAACTTTTTCTAGGTCTTCCACGTGGGTGCAGGGTCCCAAAGCTTTGGGCCATCCTCCACTGCTTCTCCAGGCCAGAAGCAGGGAGCTGGAAGGGAATTGGAGCTGCTGGGATTAGAACCGGCACCCATATGGGATCTCTGCGAGTTCAAGGACTTTAGCCAACACGCTGGGCACCCAAGAGTGTAAACCTTTTTATGCATACAATGCGTGTCAAAAATTTTTACAGGAAGAGACACACCTCTCATTTCCTGATATTATGTGTTCTAAATGTGTTACCTGGAGTAGTTATAACTGCTTTGCCATCAACTCAAAATGATGCCAACTCAGGGAGAATGAAAGAAATGTAGACGCTGGAGTCAGAGCTTTTGCTTCATTTTTCAACAACCTACAGAAAAATAAAGATGAGGATTTAACTAATTCACCCTCCTTTCACTCAAGAGGGTTCGCTGCCAACTCTTTATGTATGCTTATTCCCGGAGGAAGAGCTGGCTTCGGAGATAGTAAAGCATATCAGATGTGTTCACAGCTCAGATGCAGTCATAAACACTTCTCCTTTGACAGTTAAAGATGTCATTGCACAGCTTTCACAGTCTGCGTGTTCTAGACAGATCATAACTCCACTTACAGCTTTGTCCAGAATGTGAAAGTCAGGGACTTCACCCCTGAGCCAGCAGGTCATGGAGCACACACCACTGACTTAGAGGACTGGGGTTTGATTACAAATGCAGACATATGACTCCCCTAGGACATCTCCAAGAGATTAATTACATTGGAGAATAAGGATGTTTTTGTTTTCACCCTGATGTGAAACAGAAAATGTAAATATTGCACCAGGGATTGTACAATCCCCAGAGCACAGGGAAAGTAATTTTTACTGATATTTACAAAGGCATAAGTAAATGAATGTCATTGATCTATCATAATTTTAATTCTGGATAGGTTATCAGCTTTAGTTTAAAAAGACTGATTTAGTAGTTGACTCTTCTTGCTTTTACTATTTGAGTTTTTAAATCAATATTTATCTGTGTATTTTACAGATATTAAAAGAACACTTTGTGGGCCCGGCAGCGTAGCCTAGCAGCAGAAGTCCCTGCCTTGAACGCGCCAGGATTCCATATAGGAGCCAGCTCTAATCCCAGCAGCTCCACTTTCCATCCAGCTCCCTGCTTGTGACCTGGGAAAGCAGTCGAGGACGGCCCAAAGCTTTGGGACCCTGCACCTGAGTGAGAGACCTAGGAGAAGTTCCTGGCTCCTGGTTTTGGACTGGCTCAGCTCCGGCTGTTGCAGTCACTTGGGGAATGAATCATTGGATAAAAGATCTTCTTCTCTGTCTCTCCTCCTCTCTGTATATCTGACTTTGTAATAAAAATAAATAAATCTTTAAAAAAAAGAACACTTTGATTTGATATTTTAAATTAAAACCTTGTAAAATATAAGAATGAATCCCTAGTTCATAAAATCTAATTACCTTTAGTTGTCTTTAACAAATTGAAATAAAATCTGTAACAAACACTATTGTTCATCAACTGCCATTTGTATGACTAGAATTTTCTTATATGCATGACTTTGTGCTTATAATATGACATAAAATTTTCATCTTTTTATTTTACATGATTATTAAAGTTACAACAATATATAGAATTCCTTGAACTCTCCACCAAGCTACCTCCCCTAATGGCATGTTCAACTGCAGGAAATAGCAAAATTATGAAACTCATGTTTATACAGTGATGCTAGCCTTGTACAGCAGACTTTATTCAATGTTAAATAACTCAGCATGCATGTACCTGTATCTGTTTGTTTAGATCCATATAGTAATGGATCTAAAATTTTATGTTTAGATTCATACGATTTAACTCAAGTACGTATTCATATACCTAGCTTCATAATAGGGATACAAAATTTTTCTACCAGTGTAAATGAGCTCCCTTCCTTTTGCTACTATACTCATCCTCTGCCACATTCATTTATCTTATCCTGCCAACTACTAGCATGTCCTCCACATACAAAATTTGCATATTTTCAGCATGATTAATGCCTCATAACACGTAACCTCCAATGTCGATTTTTGAAAAAATATTTATTTTTATCAGAAAGGCAGATGAGATTTATGAACAGAGGACCTCTACATGAGGCCTAAAGATTCTCCACAAAGATTGTTGTTTTAGCTTAAAATGTGGCCAATTTATTTCAACAAATGAACATTTTATTATTAAACATTTACATTGTTATATAACATAACTAGAATGAGGTGTGGATTATTCCTGAGATGCCTCAGCCTGATTATGAACACAATCAACAACTGTGTACTTCAAGACACTTCCCGCTGGTAATTCTAGTCTGTCAGTCACAGTACTAAAATTTTTACATACCTTTTGTTGTCTTGCCCTTACAGCAACCCTGTGAACCAGGCATCCAGACTCACACATAAGAAACTTACAGCCAAGAAGAATTCATTGATTCTTGCAAGGTCAAAACAGTCCTTGTAGTGCAAGTTTTACACATGGTACTTATAAATCTAAAAATGCATTCTTTAGACACTGCCCTGAATAGATTGTGCTAGACAAAACGGTATGTGCTATCACGTTGTGTTTTATCTTCAGCTCGTTCGACTTAATCCAAAAAATGTTTGATGATTTGTTACCTACTCTCCTATGTTAATAAGTGAGAGAAGGGCTCAGTAGCATGATCAAGAAGTAGGGATGACATTCCCAAAGGGCTCAGGTGTAACAGCATAATGAAAAGAAATGAAGGAAAGAGAATAAAATGATAAGATCAGAGAGATGGATTACTCTTTATTACAAACATCTTATAGGTCTCCAGACGTTCACTAAAATCCCACTATCTATATCAACAATAGTACTGATTAAAAATGATAACAATTTCATCTTGTTTGGCACTTCTTTATTTAGGTGAGAAAATTGTAATATTCATGTTTTATAATTTGCAAAATTTATAATTTTGTGTGAATTCAGATTAGCCCAGGAGATAAAAAGGATATGAATCAATAATGAGAAACACCAGTAAATCTGTCACTTTATGGATGTGCTATTTATTATTTACTAACTTTGCTTAAAGTTCCAGAAGCAAAAAGAGGACAAAATTCGCTTTAAGGGATCTGATAAGCCTACTGAAGCACACATAATGTTCTCGCTAGAAGCAGTACAGGTGTGAGAAACATTTCTTTTTCAAAAACATTGAGTACTTCAGATTATGTATTACTTGTAATTATATGTTTCCCATTTTATTTTTATCAGGGCTTTCCTCATCGCAACTTTGACATCCTTGTTCCGCAAACTGTAGATCAGAGGGTTGAGCATCGGCACTACATTAGTGTAAAATACAGAAGAAACTTTCCCTTGGTCCACAGAACCAGGAGAAGAGTATTTCAGGTACATAAATGCTGCTGATCCAAAAAAGAGGGAAATGGCACTAATGTGAGAACTACACGTACTGAAGGCTTTTGATCTTCCTTGAGTAGATTTGATGTGAAGAATGCTACTGAGGATGAAAACATAAGAAATTAAGATTGTGAAACTGGGTACTGTGATATTAATGCCCACAACAACGAGAACCACCACCTCATTGACATAGGTGCTGGTGCAAGAAAGCTGGAGAAGGGGAAGTATGTCACACAAATAGTGATTAATGACGTTAGCACTGCAGAAGCTTAATCTAAGCATACACCCCGTGTGGGCAGTGGCTCCAGCAAGTCCCATCACATAGGCAGCCAAGGATAGCACAGAGCACACCTCACGGGACATGGTGACCTGATACAGCAGTGGGTTGCAGATGGCCACATAGCGATCATACGCCATTGAGGTCAACATGTAGCATTCTGAGATGACAAAAAAGAGAAAGAAAAACAGCTGTGCCATGCACTCAGTGTAGGAGATGAAGTTCTGCTCTGATACAAAGTTCATCAACATTTTAGGAGTGAAAACAGAAGAGTAACACAGGTCAATGAGGGAGAGGTTGAACAGGAAATAATACATAGGAGTGTGGAGGTGAGAATTGAGACCAATAAGCATGAGCAAGCCAAAGTTACCCACCATGGTGACAATATAGATCATTAGAAATAGGCAAAAGAGAGGTTCCTGTAGCTCTGGACGATCTGTTAACCCAGCAAGAACAAATTCAGTAACCAAGGAGTCATTTTCAGTCAGCATTCTCATTGTCAAAGATCTAGATAGACAGAAAAACAAAATGTTAATAAATTAATAATGTTAAGAAGTTAATAGAGAACTTATCTGTCTCTCTTTTTTTAAAAAAAAATATTTTTATTTGAAGAGCAGAGACACAGAAAGAGTGATCTTTATCTGCTGGTACTCCAAATGACAATGCGATCAGAGCTGAGCTAGTGGAAGCCAGGAGCCTCCTGTGAGTCTTCCACCTTGATGCCCAGATCTAAGGACAGTGTACCACCCTCCACTGCTTTCCCAGGCCACAGGCAGGGAGCTGCATCAACATCAGAGCAGCTATACACAAACGGACATTCATCTAAATGGGATGCCAACGCCGCAACCAGAGCATTAGCTCATCACCCTACTATATGGGCTTCACTATCATGCCAGCTCCCACCCACCTCTCCTCTTACAAATGCTCAGACATGAGAAGCTGACTGAGACTGGCTCAATTTGGGTAAATTCTGCATTGTTTCAATAGATGAGAATGTACTGTCACTCTCCGTTTCCTCCACTTAACTGTTCAGTCACTTTGTCTTTTGTCTGTGTGTACTGAGTGATGACAAGCAATTCCTGCTGTCCTAACTAGAACACGGAGAGGCTGAGTAGCTGAAGCACAAGTCTGCATGCTGATGCAGTTGGGTAGTTGGACTGTGTCCTCACCCTCTGCCTCTCATTCATCTGATTCTTCACTCCCTATGTGCTCCCCATGTTTCCATGACTACACAAGATGCCTCACAGATCCAATGGTGAACAACAGTTAAATAGCAGAATGTTGGACGTGTAACTTTAGCTGACGGACTGTACTATTGAAGTAATATGGGGAAAAACAGGAGGGCAAGAGGTATGAAAGAGGGAATGTCAGTGTCTGTGACATTGTATCACAAGAAATAAAAAATAGTAATAAATCATTGCTTCATGACTGAAAGCATAGGTACTTGCTCCTTTACGTAAGGAAATAGCTCATTGTCTGTGTATTTTCCAGATTATTTACTACAAGGAGCCAAGAATTGGTAACAGGCAGTGAGGAAACCCTTGGAAACGTAGGATTTATAATTCACCATACACTACAGGATTTATACTTAGTTTACTATGCATCATCCTAATTAAACAAAAGATGAAGAAAGGACAGTAAGTGAGCTTTCAGTCTATGAAGGAGAGTAGGAAGGATAAACATAACTAATTACCTTGGATTGCTGTGTACTAATTGCATTAGTTATGGTTATAAAATGTTATCAAGATAGAATCCTATGACACTAAGAATGTAAATCTTCCTATACGAATGATATGTCAATAACTTTTTCAAGAAAGGAACAAGTTCCTTCTTTCTGTGGTGTAACTGTGTTCTCTATGTCTCACCTGGAACTGCCATAGCTGCCTCCTGCCAGCTGAGAATGAGGCTAAAATAGACAATGGGAGAGAGATAGACAGTACCCTCAGCGCTCCGGAGTGTTTTCTTATTATTCAACATTAATACTTTGCTTCATTTTCAATAGTACACACAGAAAGAAAAGTAGGAATTTGACCAACTCACCGTCCTTTGACTCAAAGAACCAGCACTAGAGTTTCCTGTTGTTTGTTTGTTTTTTAAGATTTATTTGTTTTTATTGGAAAGGCAGATGTACAAAGAGGAAGAGAGACAGAGAGGAAGATCTTCCATCCAATGATTCACTTCCCAAGTGAGCACAATGGCCAGTGCTGTGCCGATCCAAAGCCAGGAGGCAGGAACTTCCTCCAGGTCTCCCAAGCAGGTGCAGGGTCCCAAGGCTTTGGGCCGTCCTCAACTGCTTTCCCAGGCCACAAGCAGGAAGCTGAATGGGAAGCGGGGCTGCCGGAATTAGAACCTGTGCCTATATGGGATCCCAGGCATGCAAGGTAGAGGACCTTAGCTGCTGTGTTATTGTGCCAGACCCACTTCCTGTTGTTTTACCTCCCACTATCTTACAGAAAAAGAACTGGTGATGAAAGCATCAAAGCAGAGCCATTGCATTCACAGAATCTTCTTCTTTCACCAGGAAAGGTATCACTGCGCAGATTTCAATCTGAATGTCCCATACATCATTTCAAGGAGAAAATTAAGCTTCTAATTATCAATTTGTCCAGAGAGTTAGAAGTTAGGCTACAACCTTCACACCTCAGCCAGCATGCCATGAAATACATAGCGTTGGTTTAAAGCTTGTCATTCTTCTAGTTTTGTTTACAAATCCGGGAGTAGAGCTCTCACTAAACATCCCCATGGTGAACATTACATAGGGAACAATAATGATGCCTGTGTTTACATTCGAATGCATGAGAGCAGGTATAAACCCACACCAGGGATTATACAATCCCGAGAGCCAAGAAGCTCGAACTCTCTGCTGACATTTATACATATGCAAGTATAATGAATGTCATTGACATTTTAATAATCATCATTCTAAATAATGTACTCGTTTCAGTTTAACAGCATAATTTAATGACGTGTGCTGTGCTTGCTTTTTATTATTTTGAGGCCCTTTAAACAGTATTTAGCTTTGCATATTTTATAGGTATCAAGAAAAAGAGTACTGAGACATTTAAGGAATGGAAGCAACATGTGGTACTTCTCTGTCTCTCTCATTCTTTCCCACCTTCCAAATAAAGTCTTAATTTTTTTTTTTGAAGATTTATTTATTTATGTTGGAAAGGCAGATTTACAGAGAGAAGGAGAGACAGAGACAAAGATCATTCATTCACTGACTCCCTAAGTGGCTGCAAATGGCTGGTGCTGAGCAGATCTGTAGCCAGGAGCCAGGTGCTTCTTCTGGGTCTCCCACATGGGTGCAGGGTCCCAAGGCTTTGAGCCAGCCTCTATTTTCTTCCCAGGCCACAAGCAGGGAGCTGGATGGGAAGTGGAGCAGCTAGGACATTTGGGATCCCAGTATTTTAAGGCAAGGATTTTAGCCATTGAGTCATTGCACTGGGCCCAAAGAAGTCTTTTCTAAAAATAATTTTAGATCTTTTGAATTAAAAATTTGATCAATATAAGAATGATCCCCTATTTCATAAGCATCTCATTGCCTTGGATTGCTATGATTCAGTACATCTTTGCCTTCAAGAAAATATAGTCAAATCTTTCATAAAAACCCATTGTTCATGGGCTACCGTTTTAAGCAACATGAGTTTAGAATTTCCTTATGTGCATGAATTTGTGCTTGCAAGATGACAATAATTTTTAAGTGACTGCTGTTTCACAAACAAAATTCATAGATTTTCTTGAACTCTTCACCAACCTACCTCCCCTAGAAACATGTGCAAATGCAGGACAACAACAAAACTACAAAGCTGGTATGTGTGCAATGATGTTCACTACACAGCAGATCTGATTCAGTAGGTTAGCATTCTTCTATGTGTCTGTGTTTGTATGGGTGTAGATTACATAATTACAGTCCGTGTGCATATTCCTGTAACTATCACCCCAGGCATGATGAAGAATTATTCCATCACCATAAATGAAGATCTTTGTTCTCATTGGATTCCTAAAACTGCATATATGAAGTACATGAAATTTCTTTCCTTTATACAAATTTTTTTAAAGTTTAAAAAATTTTTTAAAAACATGAATAAATCTTAAACAGGAAAAGCTCAAAGAAACACCCTCAAGAGACTTTTATTCAAACACACTGAGAAAAAAATTAAGGCAGGAAGGAAAAAAACATTGAATAACAGAGGATTTCTTACTAGGAAGCATAAAACCAACAAGAAAGTAGTGTGGCTCAAGTGCTGAGACAGAATACTGTCAACACACTCACCAGCAATGAAGAAGTCACACATTCACAGATTTAAAAAATTGACAGAATTTGCACCCAGAATCTTTACCCTACATAGTAGTTCAAGAAATTTACTGAAACATAAAATAAATAATAAAAGGGAAATAAATAGGAAATCAGGAATAAACAATACAAGAAGCAAAACAAAGAGAAACACAACAGACTCTCCTTCTGCTTCAGGATTTTCAAATTACGTCTGATAGTTGGAGCTAAACAATACAATTGATTCTAATATATTTCTAAATTTATGTAGGAGAAATATTTAACACTGAGACCAGTGGATCAGCCCAGATGGTTAAGCTTCAGCTTGCAAAAGCAGCATTTCATATTGGAGAATGGGTTCAAGTCCCCGCTGCTCCCTTTTTCTGATCCAGCTCCCGTTTTCTGATCCAGCTCCCTGCTCATGACCTGGGAAGGAGCAGATGATGGTTCAAGTACTCAGAGATGGGATGGAATGCTGCCTTCCTAAGCTTCAACTTGACCCAGCTCAGGTCACTGTAGCCACTTGGGAGGTGAATCAAGGATGAGAGCAGTTCCTCTCTTTGGTTCTCATAGAAGGGGAATTGGGAGGTCTAAGTGCCTCACAGTCCCAGATGTCTGCCCAGTCCCCTGCCAGACCACAAGCCTCAACTCAAAGCCAGTGGAGAATACAGATTTATTCTTTCCACAAAACCATCTAATCGCATGTGCCTGTGCGGACACGCACATTACAGCCACTGAAGCTGCAAAGTTCCTCTTATGTCATGCCAGCAGTCATTTCCAGCAGGTCCAAGCTGTTTCCAAAGTGTGACTCCTTCTCCCCATCATGACCTTCCAGAAACCTTCCCTACTCTGGCTCAGTTAGGACAGAATCAGTGTGGTCCATGAGATCCCGTAACAGTCAATGTCACCATGACTCTGGCCAATGCAGTTCACTGTGACTTCTTTCTCCCTCTTTGTTGTCCTTCCCCGTCCCCGGCTGGCCACCTCACGTGGCTAACTGCAAGCAGTGTTTTCAAGCTTTTCCCTTTTGTCCCATGGATCTTTCACCATTTTCTTTCACTTATTCACCAAAATTTTCTATTAGTCATACTTCTTTAAAGATGACCCTTCCTTCATTTGTTTCATATCTGGGAGAAGCCTAACCTCTATTCGTCTATATTCAGTCTTACTTGGGGTTTTATATAGTTATTTGATAATGTTGAATACATTTCTGTTTTCTTTTTTAAGTTGAACAAAAGTATGTGATCACCTGTATATATGTGAAATTGTCAGTCTAAAGTTTATTGATGAGATATTTCAGGATGCAGGAGTAATGGCATCTGATACTATGCATGTGAATAGCTGAAGTCAGACTGCAGTCTATGTCTTTTTCAAATACCATGTCCTTCCCACTGCACTGTTAATTGCTTGTAGGCCAAAAGCACCTAAATATCATTTTTAATATCTTAAATAAAGATTTAAAATTGAGTTCTTTATATTTCTTTACAAATGCATATTTTAAAAATTTTAGCAACATTAGAAGATGCTGCAAATACTATCAGAAGAATCTTACGGTCAGTTTTTAGTGTCAATGATGATTTGTTTTAGTTTGAAAGCAAATGTAAAGTTCCTAGATCAAGGCATGCTGTTAGTATTCTAAACAATAGCTACAGCCATTTCCCTTCCTTTGATTCTTCAAGAGTCCCATAATGGCAGGCCTGCCTTGAGAGAGGAATCCCAGTGACCACTGAGCATTCGAGTGGTCCATCTGTTACAACTGGCACACAATATCACCCAAAGTCCATGGCTTGTATGATAGTTCACTGCTGAGGTTGTACATTCTGTGGGGTTGGCCAAGTATCTGTAGACCTGTATCTGTGACTGTAGAACAGTCCCAAATAGTTTCGCTGTTCCTTTGTTCTTCTTCTCTTGATTTCATTTAATAGTTTATTGATTCATAATTACTTATGATTACGTTATATATTTGAATGGTTATACAAGCTCTCTGTGTCTCTCTTACTCTTGTTGTATGGATTTCTGTTGCTAATACTCAGAAAGTCCTGTCCCATTCTAAAATGTTATGTCCATATGTAATTAAATATTTTCCATAATTTTGTTTAGCATATGTATGATTTTACCTCAAAATATGTCTGTTGTTTACTTGGTCATAAACTTATATCCCAATGTATCCATTTATCAATGAGTAGATAAATGGAATACTTTCCATTTCTCAGCTATAATAACACTAATGCTATAATACACAGGAGAGGCCAGATCCAGGCATCTACAACTAAATGATATCTGGCAAAGTTTCTAACAACAAGCATGGGATAAAACACATTGGATATTCACCTAAAGAAGAATAAAACCGTCTAACCCCATGCATAAAAATAAACTTGAAATGGATTCAACACCTAAATGTAAGACCTGAAACTTGAAACTACCACAAGAAAACAAGTAAAATGCTTCAGGACATTGCAAAACAAACCCATGGAATAAATTTAAAATATTCTGGGCAGCAAAGGAAACAACAGAAAACAAAGACAACCTAAAAAACATGAGAACACATTTGCAAGTCATAGATCTTCAAAAGATTAATAGCTAGAACACAAATACAGCTCAAGCAAAAAAGGAACCTACAGTAAGATAATTTTCAAATGCAGTGGGCATAAACAAACATTTCTCATATGGTCACTGTTACACAAAAAAGTTCAACGTAGCTAATCATCAGGGAAATGCCAATAAAACTACAATGGGATATCTCCTCACTCCAAGCACATTATTATTAAAAGGACAAAATATAGCAAATATTTGCAAACACAGACAAGGAAGAGAACCCTTGCCTAGCATTAGTGGGAATGGTAATAAGTGCAGAAAATTGTGGAAAAGTTATGCAGGTCTTCAAAATAAGCAAAACTGAAACAACTACATGATTCAGTAATCCCATTAGTGGGTATATGCAAGAGAAATTAAAAGCATCTATCAACCCCATATCCATGTTTTTGCAACACTATTTATAATATCCAAGAAACAAAAACAACCCAAGTGTCCATACACTGATAGATGCATTAAGCACATTTTAATGCCTTCTCCTTCCCTTCTTCCATAACACTTAAATGCAACGTTTACTCAAGAACATCTAGAAATTTTGAAGATTTTTTCATTCTTTGTGAGTTTTTTTGGTCTGCGTTATTTCCAAATGCCTGTCTTGCAGCACATAACTCTTCCATTAGCCTGCTCAATTTTTCTGTTGAACCTCTCAATTGCATTTTAATTGTCTACGCTGAATCTTTACAGCTCCAATTTTTTTTGTTTTTTGTTTTTAAGATGTGTTTATTTTCATTGAAAAGGCAGATCAGATTTATGAAGAAAAGGAGAGGCAGAAAGAAAGATTTTCCATCCACTAGTTCACTCCCCAAATGGCCACAATGGCTGGAGCTGAGTCAATCTGAATCCAGAAGCCAGAGCTTCTTTTGTATCTCCCATGCAGGTGCAGGGTCCCAAGGCTTTGGGCCATCCTCTATTGCTTTCCCAGGCCACAAGCTGGGAGCTGGATGGGAAGTGGAGCAGCCGGGACATGAACCAGCACCCATATGGAATGCTAGTGCTTGCACAAACAAGCAGAACAAAACCAAACAGTAAGAATTTAGTCTTTGATCATGGCACTGGGCACATCTAATTAGTTTTTAATTATATCTTTCTGAATTTTGTGATATAGTGTGTCAAATTACTTCTAGTAAAAGCAAAGGACTTTTCATGGTGTGTGCTAAGAGTGTTAACTAAGAGTGTTTACTAAGATTGTGGGTTGTATCAGCCGTGTTGCCCTTGGTTCCATTTTGGCTCTTCAGTGTAGTGTCTTTAGCTACTTCAACGAGTCAGCCATGGTGACCTGCAGCTGTCTTAGGAGCCTAGGGTTTGAGTGAGATTGCACTACCACTTGGGATGTAGCTTCCTTGGTTGTTACAAATATGGGACATATGTGGATTTCTGTGGGTTACCTGAGGATGAAACCACTCCTGGGGACCCAGACGGAAGTGATGCAGCATGCCTGGTAATGAGGCAGAGTGCTTATCCATGACTGATTGCTGCCTGGCTGCTGAGCCAAGCGTGTGTGCCCAGAGCAGCTGTCAGTGGCTGGGCACTGCCTGAGTAACCTCTGAATTTCTGCAAGGGGGAGGGCCATCCTGTTCAGGGAGCTCTAGCCCAGCCACTTCCTGGGTCTAAGACAAAGTGAGAAAGGCAGAGCATTTGTCTCAGGGACACAGTGGGCTGAACTGAGCTGCTTGTAACGGGCTGGTCAGCTGCCTCTTGGAGCCACAATAGAGTGGGTTTGACTGCCCAATTGTTCCCTGTGGACTTTAGTAAATCAAGCCGCTCAAGAAGGTTATTTGACAATTGTGGAAAATGAGTGGCAAGATCCAAAGTTTGGGACTTTTGGGTTCTAATTATGTTTCTCATTTTGTTTTGGTTTAATTTTCATTTTGTGTTGTTTTTGTCTCTGTTGGCTATTAAAAGCAAGAAATATATTTTACCACTACATTAGTTTTCTAGGCCTGTAATAATGAAGTGATAGATGCTCCATTGTTCAACTTGAGTAATAAATAAAAGAAATTTATTTGGTCATGTCTCTTGAGATTAGGAGTCCACGGTCAAGGTGTCAGCAGGCTTGGTTTCTTCTGAGGCTACTGCTCTTTTGATCTGTCCCCACCCAGCCATTCCACGTGCATATGCAGCCTTGAAGTCTAGGCGCCTGAATTTTCTGTTCTTATAAGGACATCAGCTGGGGTACATCCTCACACATTTACCGTTTCACTTAAGACCCCTCATCCAAATAATGGCAACAATGTAATTCACATTAAACTAAGATAACCTACTGAGGGTTAGGGAATAAACACATGAAACTGTGAAAAATGTAATTGAGTTCATAGCAACAACTATGAGTCAGGCAATATGGAATCTTTTCATTGACATATCAGTGTCACACTTTGTAAAACACATTTTGCATCGCTGACAGACTGTCAACCACATAGTGACACAATGATATTTGTAATATAAAATCTTTATTTTACGCTTAGTAATACTACACTTTAGAAGCGTCTAGACTTACGATGTTTCAGAATATTCAACAGTTCATTCTACCTTGTTATATGTCATGTCACATGCAAGCCTTTCTTTTCTAATAATATATATTTTTAGTTTAGCAATTTTAACATTTTTGCATTTTCACTTCATATGTGAAATACTATTTTCCTTGAGTATAACAGTGGGTTATCAAAGAACACAGAAAGAAAACAGAATTTCAAAAATATATTTAAAATAATAATAATAGAAATATATCAAAACTTATAACATATAGCAAAAAAACTGTGCTGAGAGTAAACTTCATGGCAAGAAGGTTATCATCCAAAAATCACAAGGTTATAAAATGAGTAACATAATAACGCATCTCAAAAATATAGAATAAAAGAGAACAAGCCTCATTGAAGATTAGCAGAATGAAATAACAAAAATTATAAGACAAAACAAAAATGAAAATCTAAAAAATAGAAAAGATTAATTAAATGAGCCGCTGTTTTTTGAAAAGATAGACAAAATAGATAAGGCATTAGCCAAGCTAGCCGAGAAATAAAAAAAACTGTAATCAGCAAAACATAAATGAAAATAACAACATAGCAACTGAAATAATAATCATTAGGAGCAATTATGAACAAGCATACGGCAAACTGAAAAGGCTAGGAGAAATAATGAGATTTGTGAGCACATATCATTTAGCAAAATTAAATTATCAACACATTAAAAAAACGGAATAGATCAAAGCAAAATATGAGACTGATTCAATAATATACCTCAACCAGGAAAAGCTCAAGATCAGATGGCTTCATTGCTGAATTCTACAAAAATTTTAAGAAATAACAATAATTCATCATTACCTGAGAGGGAGAGAACCCTGCCAAACCCCCTCAATCCCTGAGAGGCACTAGTGTTTCACTCCTGTCTCAGAAACAAAAGTTCACTCAACTGTAACAACTTGTGCGTACTTTGTTTTCATAAGACCTGTAACAATGTTATCACTTTGAAATAGATTATTTAGCAGATGAAATTGTGATCATTTCACCAAGCAATTATATTTGCATAATTATTTGAAATTGTTCATCTATTACATGTTTGACCATCAAGCCTCCTGCCCCAACCACCTGCACACGAGCCACATCTTACTAAGAACAGCAAGCCCTCTGAAGACACACATCCTGTTCTCAACATTCTCTGATATTTAAAAAGCAAAGTTTGGGGCCCAACATGGTGCACTAGAGGCTAAAGTGCTTACCTTGAACATGCTCTGGATCCCATATGGGCACCAGTTCTAATCCCGGCAGTCCTGTTTCCCATCCAGCTCCCAGGCTTGTGGCCTGGGAAAGCAGTCCTTGGGATCCTGCCCCCACGTGGGAGACCTAGAAGAGGCTCCTGCCTCCTGGCTTTGGATCAGTGCATCTCCAGCAGTTGTGGTCACTTGGGGAGTGAATCAACTGACAGAAGATCTTCCTCTCTGTCTCTCCTCTTCTCTGTGTATCTGACTTTGCAATAAAAATAAATAAATAAATAAAATAAATAAATAAAGCAAATTTTGGCTCAGAATAAGTGTTTATTTAATATTTGCTAGCTAAATACACTACTTAATTTATACCATGCAAATATCTGAGACAAAAGGAGGTAGTAAATAATAAAGGAAAAACATTACTGGCAATGAATTAACATTTTAAAATGTGTCTGAAGAAAGGAAAAAATATTAACAAGAATAATTGAGATTTTATTTATTTGAGGGAAAGTAAGAAAAAACATTCCTCTACTAGTAGCTGTCAAGCAATGGAAATAAATTTCTTCCAATGAAAACAGCACACTCCAGTTCCAACAAACCTGTTCTGAAGTCTAAGCCGTAAAATACAGTAACAGTTCTGAACAGTCAGAACTCAGAACTTCAGGCTCCTAGTCTTAGGAACCAGGATCAAGAGAAAATCCCCAAAGTCCCTTTACCATACTTCCCTGAGACTCAAGTGACAAGAACTCAGAGACCTGAACAAGAAGAGCAATGCCTATGCAGATCCACCTTGGGAAAGACAAGAATCCCCCAAAATGAAAATCCCTACAACATTCAAGAGAGATTTATTAAATGAACAAACATATAACTGTCTCTAGGTTCACCAAGATCACTATCACTATGACAAAAAGCACCTTAGCACTTCTACATATGTGCTAGTCTGAAACTGCAAGCTTCACCATGTAAGTTGAGATGAGTCATCATTTAGCCTTTCTCAGAAAGTTAGAGAACAACAAATAAACTTACTTTATTGTCTGATGAAACTAAGGAATAATGCTCTTACATTGTCTTTACTTGTTAAATTATTTCTATAATCTGATTACTGAAATTGTTTCAGTCATTTACAATTTGCTTTCTTTCTTTTTTTTTTTTTTTTACTGTTCTCTGTGGCTTTATATATCATGTGTTCTGATTAGGTCTGTACATTTATAACAAACAAAACCTCTAGTTTAGAGCAGCATCCTCTTCAAAGTCTTAGTCAGCGCAACGTGAACATCTTTGTTCCTTAAACTGTAAATGAAAGGATTCATCATTGGTCCCACAATAGTATAGAATACTGTGGATACTTTATCTTGATCAAAAGACCCAGTCGGGGAAGGCTTAAGGTACATGAATGCTGATGCTCCGAAGAAAAGAGATACAGCAATTAAGTGGGAGCTACAGGTACTGAAGGCTTTGGATCTGCCATCTGTAGACTTGATACGCAGGATGCTAGAGAGGATCAGAGTGTACGAAATGAAAATAATGAAACTGGGTCCTATAACATTGACACCCACCACAACGAAAACCACCAGCTCATTGACGTAGGTGCTGGTGCAGGACAGCTGGAGGAGAGGAGGGATGTCACACATATAATGATTGATGATGTTGTCATCACAGAAGGTGAGTCTCAGCATACATGCAGTGTGGGCCACAGCACCCACAAACCCCATTGCATACACACCCACTGACAGCATGAAACAGACCTGATGGGACATGGTGACCTTGTAGAGCAGGGGCTTGCAGATGGCCACGTAGCGGTCATAAGCCATTGATGTCAAGATACAGCATTCATCAATCACAAAGAAAGCAAAGAAAAAGAGTTGAGTCATGCATTCAGCATAAGGGATGATGTTCTTTTTCACAAAACTCATCAACATTCTAGGTGTTATGACACAGGAATAGCAAAGATCAATGAAGGAAAGGTTGAATAGAAAGTAGTACATGGGAGTGTGCAGGTGAGAGTTCAGAACAATGAGAACAATCAAGCCCAGGTTCCCCACCACAGTGATGACATAGATTCCTAAGAACAGGAAGAAGAGGGGCAGCTGCAGCTCTGGCTGTTGTGTTAATCCAAGCAGGACAAACTCAGTCACTAAGGAATCATTTCCTGAGACCATTCTTCACATCTGTGAGAAAAGAAAAAAATACAAATATTAAAATGAGATCCACACGCTTCCTAACCCAAGATAACACATTGAGACTCAGAATGAGGGAACAAACTCAACCCACCCTTCTATACAAGTTTATTGCCCCATTTGATAAAACTGAGAGAATACATAAATAACCTACCCAGGAAGGCAAATTCTGCAGGATGGAGATTCAGAAGCCTTATGAGTGCTCTTAATTCTGCATCCACTCTGCTGTGCAAGTGTCTTGAGAATCTCTACGACCCATGTTGGATCAATGGTGATATTGATGGAGATGCTGAGGGACTCTTCACCTCCCACAGATGAAGTTTGAAATGAGTTGGCAGGGCACCTATAATCAAGACTCACCCTCTGTACCAGGAGGCACAGGCTGTGTAACCCTTCTCCCCTATTCTCACAGAGGGAAATGTGGCTCCGACAGTTTGTAGAGGTGAACATCACAGGGAGGGGATTTGTCCCTAATGTTGCTGTGATGGTTTTTTGTCAGGAGCACAGCCTCAGCCCCCATGGTTTCTAACTGTGTCTCTGAATACAGTATTCCCTCTTGAGTATCGGGATAATGTATCAGTTGCCAGTGCCAAAAAAAAAAAAAAATCACAATCCTAGGGTTTTTTTGAACTGGAACATCCTAGGGACCTGATTAGAAAGTGGAAGACCTCTGTTCTACTGAGTGCTCTGTTATTCCCTGGAGATCAGGCTCTGCAGTTCAGAAAAATTACCTACCTCCATTGGCAGCGTAACCTGGGATCATGGACCTAATGGAACTATTGATCAAGGCAAATGCCCAAATAAAAAAGCAGAATGAATTTTCCTGCACTCAGATTCCAGGTTACCAATCCCAACAAGAAATGAGAACAATCTGGAATATTTTCTTCAGTGATGTTTCAGGACCTAGAAAAATAAAGGCTCAACAAATATTTGATGCCAGACAATGTAACCATGGGCTCTGTTTTTGGTTAAAGTGCTGCACTTAACATGCAATCTTGTCAGCTTAATATCCCACCTCTCCAAGATACTTCTTGTACACACATCTTGGTGTTGCCAACGTCACCAAATATCCAGATAGTTCTGGCCATTTGCCCCAGTGAAGGTGGATTTAGCCCTAACAATGATGACATGTTTGTTGGCCTTCCTTTTCCAGGTGATATGAATAATGAAATTGGCATCTTAATGACCCCCCATTTATCTCCCAACTTCTCCCCATTTCCTCCCCAGGGTCTCCTGGAATTGGTGTAGGTTCTCATTTCAACATAATCAGAGTCAGGGTGAGTGTCTCCTTTCTAGAGATGCAACGGAGCAACTGGAGCAACATCCTCTGGCCTTGGACTATTTTGTGTCAACTGTCAAAGCCAAGAATCTCCCCCAGTGGTTTTGGTTGTCTTGCCCTCAGACCCAGAACCAGTGCCCTCTCTTCCTAAAGGCTTCCCTGAGCCGTTACAGTTCTGCAGCACAGTCAGATGAGCATCTCCCTGCTGGGCATTCTTAGTTGGTTCCATTCCCTTTGGACTCCAAAAGCACATCTGGTGTTCTCGGATTTGTTTTGGAGGAGTACAACACCCTGTCAGGGCTCACATGCATTTGGCCCACCCAGGACCATACCTCCTTCCTTCCTGTCCATTTGCAGAGCTCACTCAGCTGTGCAATGTCATCATGAATATACTTTCATTGGAAAAGCACTTACTCTCTCTGGCTCAGTTCCTTCTGTAACCTCAGTCCAAGGAACCCGTTCCACTCTGCAGAAACCCATGTCCCTTCTCCAGACCACTCACCACAGTGCTGTGCTGTGATTCCTTCTCCACAGGCACAATCCGTCCCTGCAGTGATCAACTCCAGAGGGCCTCCTAGACCTTCTCTCACGGACCTGGAAACTTCCATAAACAGTGACTTGCAGCCAGTGTGTGGTGGGGCAGCTGCAGGCCACTGGTTGGCAAGAAACCATGCCAGTTGGTAGCTTTTCAGAGGGGAATAGAAGCAATGGTGTCCTTTTGCACAACAGCCTGTGTTGTCAGGCTCTGGTAAACATGAAGGCCTGTCGATGAAATCATCTCGTGATTGCTGTATGGCCTGTGGCTTACTTGAATTCCATACTCTGGGACTTTGTAAAGTAAGAACCAGCTCAAGTATCTGCTAGCACACTAGGGCTTCTGTGGCCCAGTGCTCTCACCCACCCAGATGGGCACCTGCCTGAAGGGCATCGGTGCACAAGGTCTGGAGACAGCTTCAGCTTTTATTTCTAATCCATGAGAACCAGGTACAGTAGCTGAAACCCAAGCCAGTGTACCCTAGGATTCTTTGACTTCATACAAGTTCTTCCAAGAGACTTTCATGTCCTGGTTATTAACAACAAAAATAATATAATCATTGATTATGTAAAAGTATTTTTCTTCAAATAATCTAATGTTTAAAACACTTATTAAAAAGAAAACGGTTGAGTGTTGGGCACAGGAGGACAGAAGTAACTTGTAAATGGTTGACAGTGTTCTGGGCACCTCGTGGAAGGGAGGAGCACCCTTTGCAATGCATAGGTTAAAACTCCCATAGGGCAACAGTTTGTATCTACTGTGTATAGTGTAAAGTTGACTTACACTGCTGCTGTGCAGTGCTAGCTTTTCTTAATCAGGAAGAAGCAACCTCAGGGCCTGTTGAAGAGCATTGGATGATGGACTTGTATAAAATTGTCTAACTGAGAAGACACATTGTAAATATTTGTGATCTTTTACCATTTGGGGGTTACTTTTTCCCCCAGAGTTTAATCAGAACATTGAATTTTTTTTAAATAAACAGTTTTTAACTCAGGGTATTTTCTTCCCTAGAAACCCAATTCTAAACGGAAAAAGAACACACACACACACACACACACATACAACCACCATAAATAAAAGCCTACAAAAGTTAAAACAGCAAAGGGTAGTTTTTTTCAAGTTAAATTTTTAAGTTAAGTTTTAAGTTAAGGTTTTTTTTTAAGTTAAGAAAGGCTGTTGACGTATTTATTTATACTTTACCTGCTGCTAATTAGCTTTTTGCTAGCACATCCTGGGAGGCAGCCGTGAAAGCGCCAGTACTTAGTCCTCTCCACCTATGTGGAAGAAGCAGTCCTGAGCTCCTGGCTTTGGTTTGGCCAGTCTTGGCTGTTGTGGTCATTATGCAGTGGAACTGCAGAGGAGAACACTTCCTATCTGTCTCTAAGCATATCTGTGTGTGTGTTGGGCAGAGAGGTGTCCCTCTGATTTCCAAGTAGATAAAAATAAATATTCTATATGTATAGTTGTGCATGTGTAAACAACAAATTGAAACTTGCTCGTACGAAATAATTACCACCTGAAAGTAGTCTTCAGGAAGAAGAGAAGACTGTAATCCCTAGAAAAAGGACTGCCAAAAATAAGAAAGACAGAGGAAGACGGAGAGTGAGGAATTAAAAATGAAGGAAAGAAACCTGAGAGATGCTGTTCTAAAGAAATGGTAGAAAGTCTCACAAAGATGTATTTTACTTTAACGGATTTTTAATGTGCAATTCAATTACAAGCTTAGACTAGACTACACTCTGAAGGATTAGACGTCGGCTGAAAAACAGTGAACTTGTGCAATCATTCTTCATAAGAAATTACCAAAAATTCAGAGTAAAGCTGGACTGAGGTGTGGGCCTGAAATCAGGGAACAAAATAGAAATCCCTTTTTGTTTCTCCTACTGAAAAAGTCTATCCTACACAAAATAGGCAGATGTCACTAATATGATTCAGCTGAAGACTGAAAGGAACCAAGACTTACTATAAGAATGACTACACTTCACTCCTGGACTACAACTTAAGCAGAACAAGGCAGCCACATGGGATACATGAAAACAGAGAAAAAGTAAACTCCCCTTTACAGGTATTGGAAAAGACTCAGCTTTTTAAACATCTCATGCAAAAAGTAATGTTGCAGAGGAAAAGAACAGGTAAGAAAGGAAAAATCGGTTGTACTCATCCCTTCCTTGAGTGCAGAGTTCATTCAATCACAGCAAAAGTTAGAGCAGCAAATAGCTTTAGCCTCAGTCAGTCACTCCTCAAGATTTGGGTTTAAAGCAGAGAGAAAGAGGAGGTATGAAGATGGGAGGGACGGGGAGGGAAATGATGGATAATAAAAGTTTTCCCTCTTATGGCCTCTCAACAACCTATGAGAACTTTAAAAAAATATTGTTTTATTGGACCTCACCCTTTTCCAGTAGGCGTTACATTAGGAATAGGCAGTCAACATTTTAGACCTGATTTTTTATGCCTACAGAAAGATTGACAAGATGGTACAGGACGTTCCCATAGATCCCGCTATAACGTTTCCCTGATACTAACCCCTGACATTATAATAAACAAACAAACAATGCTTATGCAATGTTATTAATTACCTTGCTTTCTGTCTAATGTATTTCTTTGGAACCTGGATCAAATCTAGTCTGCTCTGAGTCCTTAGGAGTTTCTTGATTGTGAAAATTTCTCACAATTTGTCTTTGGGATGATCTTAAGAATTCTGAAAGGTAGTGAAAAACATTTTATAGGATGCTCCTTTACTAAATTTGATCTCTTTTTTTCGTGGTCACATTTACACTGACAGAATTTGAGCAGTGCTGGAAATTCTTTATAGTTCAGCATGCTCAGATGTAGGAATTAAGTAGGCTGTGGAAAGCAGGGAGCAAGTGTGAGGATCTTGTCTTCTCAAGGGCTGGTACTCTATCCTCATATGGCTACCCTTGATAACCTCGTCAGGGGCAGAGGGACTCCCAAGTTCTGACTGGCCAACTGCCTGAGAAAGGTTCACAAGACCTGTGTTTCGGCAGGGCTTTCAGGGGAGCCTTTGCAGTTGATTGAATGCTAATCTAACTATAAGGGGAAAGTTGACCACTTAAAAACCAACTGCCTGGAACTTTTAGGATTAACAATAAGACCTTGATAATTATGTTACAATGTTTCTGTGATGTTTTCTGTTTACAAGACCCGTAGATCTTTGTAACAATGTGTTGAAAAAAAAAAAAAGTAAAACAGGTTTCCGTGAGCAACTTGTTCAAAACCTTGCTTGAGAATGGGTTCATTCCCCTGGTCCCCACTATTAATATAAATCTTGCATTTTTAACTGTCTCAACTCCCGTCCTTAAACCTTGCTTCTTGGCTGGCAAACAACAGGGAAGAAAGAGCTGAGTCATTATTCTAAATTACTTCCTTAAGGTATGACATTGCAGATGCTACAGACTTATCTTACCTTCTACTCCAGTCTTTAATTAGCCATTTCTCCATGAAGACTTGATTTCTTTTTGTTGAGAAAGCAGTTATTGGAAACCAAGACCTTAATGTCTAGTGTGTTCATTGCTACTATGGCGTCATTACTTTTAGGCTGTCTCAGCTGACAGAAAGGAGAAATACATGTCTGTACTAATTCATGCACATTTTCCATGAACATTCATATATGCTGCCACTTGTACCTATGTTACACTAACCATGAGTTTTAATGTCTTGAGCAGTAATCTATTGCCACATAGACCTTCTTGTCCCTTGTTTATTGATCAATCCCACTATGACAATAGAAACCCAGATCCCATGTTCTTTCACGTATTTGATTATTCAACCACAGTATGCAGATAGAGTAATATCATACTGCACCATGATCACATCTCACTCCTAGACTGTCAAGAAAACAGACCTTATTAACTAGAAGTATAATACTTCTGCACAGTTAATTTGTCTCTAATCTTTCAGGTTTCATTCATTCTCAAACTTAACTCAGTATTTCATTTCCCCATGTGCTCCAGTGAAATGTATTCATGCATGTATTATTTTTTAATATTTTCACTTTATTTTTAACATCGGATGAGAGAGATGCATGTCCATGTGCATCTCCAATTAGGGTGGGGTGGTCAAGGTATGCTGAGACAAATGTTTTAGTTCTTTTTCTTTCCTCTTATGCACACAAAGGGGGAAGGACAGGGGACTGTACTGTCAAACTACATCAACACCTGTGGATGGGGGACTGACATTTGATGACACCTTAGAGACCCCAATGTGGGGAGTGTTACTGAGGGTGTTACTAGAATGGTTTTGATATTTCTGAGATGTTGTCAGTTTCAATGTACCAGAGCTGAGAAAATCTTTCCATGGTCTATTGGCAGACTAAGTCCACCTCAGTGAGCATCTATGGACCCAGACACTTATTGCAAAGCTTAGCCAAGAGAGTTGTCCAACCAGTTTTGCTTTCCAACCTCTGAGGAGACACTTGACATCCTCTGCTGGCCTACATGAACTGGCTGTCATGTCCCTGGTGTGTAATTGGGCATGTTGTCTATTGTAAAGCCATCAGCAACTGCGGAGGTACAATTCTGATACTCCAAGGTCTCTCTACATATTCTGCGATTTTCCCTGTGGCTGGGGTTTCATTCTAGTGGTCTAGTTGAGGTGCCTTCCAAGAAATCTCAGCTGTGGTGACACATACTTGACATTTGTATGTGTCAGCCAGGGCAAGATCAGGTCTGGCTCATCATCTGCACCAGTCAATGCGCATACCTGTGGAGGCAGTTGCCTGGCTAGTCCCGCTCCCAGTCTCATCCCTCGAATGCACACTACTGTTGTCCCTCGTCCACACACTGTGGCCTAGTAATGGCAACCCCTAGTAACTCCCATCAGACCCATCCCCAGTCCTGGTTTTTGCACATGCCAGTATGTGCTGCAGCCTAGCCTGGCCTGTCTCACATCCAATCTGGCTCCTACACACACACATGTTTTGTGGGAAGAGGAGGAGACCACTCTTACTGTCAACTATATCGACACCTGTGGAGAAGGCTGGTCATTTGATGATGCCTTAGAGATTCCAATGTGGGCAAGAGTGTTCTGAGGGTGTTACCTGAGTGGGTTCGGTAGTTCTGAGATATTGTTGGTTTCTTTGCACCATGGTTGAGAAAATCATTTCATGGTCTTTTGGCCAAGTCACCTTAGTTCATCCACAGACCTAGGAACCTCTCTGATGAAACTGAGGTGCTGGAGCCTAGCCCAACCCAGCCTCCCACAGATCCAGTCCTCACGCACACCAACAAGGTGCTAACTGAAATGTTGACTGCTATCTCCCTTTTCCAGTCTTCTTCCCCCACAAAGACTCCAGATAGCACCACCGAAGACTGAGCACCATGTTCTGGGCGCTTGGAACACACACTCTCAGAGCAACCCTCTGGGCTTCCTACGCACTCTGGGCTCTGCCCTCTTTGAGTCAGAGCTGTGTCTGGTGTGCAAGTAAAGGTGTGTTTCTGCTATTGAGATGCTGAGTGGAGCAGGGACTTTCCACCTGCCTGACTATTCTTACAGCTGGCTAAAGACAAAGCACACGAGTGCTGCCCAATCACACACAGCTCTGCCCTCATCAGAGTGTCTCCTAGGCTGCACCCCAGATTCCACTTTACCTGTGTTTTCATGGGACTTCCCTATGAATAAAACTGTTTGCCCAGTAAAAATTGTGCTTCACACCCACATAATAAAGTAATGAAGATATGTATTACTTTATCATATCCTCAAGAAATTCATGAATTTACAAATATTGCACTTTAGATATCCAAGTCTTTTATAAAGATGTTTAATTTGAAAAAATAGTTTAGTATTGCAAAATAATTTTGTCTTCAAATTTTCTAAATATGCTAACTATAAAAAACACTAAATTTGATTAAATCGTTCTACGTGAACTTATTCTAATTTCAAAAATAAATAATTTAAAAGAAAGAATATGCTAAAAAATAAAGGAAAACTCTTTTAAAAATGATAATTACTGCCACGTTGATGAAAGTGAATGCAACAAGGGTGGAGGGTTTGCGGAGGGGAGGGGGGAATCTCAGTGCCTATAAATCTGTGTCACATAATGCAATGCAATCAATAATAATAATTTAAGAAAAAAAAAAGAATCATGTAAAAAAAAATCAGCCTGCTGTATCACAGCAGGGTGGGGTATGTTTCATAACAGTTTCCACCAGAGGGCGCTAATGCCATGACTATAACGCTCCACAAGAATATACAGTAATGATGCTAAACATTTTACTTTGCATCTTTTTAAAAGCATGAACTTTTTAAAAAGATGTGCTTTAGAGCAAAATCTAGATTAAAGCATATTAAGCTATTTAACAAGGCACTTCAATAAATGTAGGGGAGAAATAGAAGCAGTTTCTAACTAAAATATTACAGTGAGAAATATTACACAAACGTATAGAAATGACACTTAATTCTCTAATTTCAAGGAATATTTAAGTACAATTTTTAATTATCACAGATATATTTTAAGGCTATCCTTACCCACTATTATTTCTTTAAAAGATTCATTTATTTGAAAGAAAAAATGACAGAGTCAGACACAAAGATTTTCCATCTTCTAGCGAGCTCTCCAGATTCCCCCGCTGTTAGAAGCACTGCGCCCAGGTCTCACACACACCTGGCAGGAGCTCCATCCGGGTTTCCAGGGCAGGTGACAGGACACCATACGTCATTATTCATTGTTTTCTGTCACATAAGCAGGAAGTCGCATTAGAAACACAGAGTATCCTGGAACGACATTCTGAAATAGGATGTGGGTGTCAGCAGCAGTGACCCAAGACGTTGCTGTGAAATCAGCACCTCCAAAACAGCGCTGTCAACCTTTCTCAAAGCTGTGACCATCTTTTGGCAGAAGTAAAAACTACAAAGATGTGAGTTCATTCTCTAGACTCAAACCAGAAGTAGAAATGGACAAATTAAAGAGTTTCAGTGACTTTCATTATAAATAACCCATGTTTATTTCCAAATATAACGTGATAACATAATATTAGGAGACTTCTTGAAGTATAGCTGCAGTTCTAGAGACTATGTCCAATCTCAACAAGGAGATGTTTTCAAAACCCACTAATTTTGGAAATAAGCACAGAAAAGAGCATGGCTAAATGTTTACTTGTAGCTGACCCTGAAGCCATATCTCCTCTAAGAGGTGTGCCCTTTTCTAGCTTAGCATCAAAGACTTGGTGGTCAACTCGGCTGTGGGCATCTGGGCTGAGAACGTTATTCCCACAACGACACCTTTCCTTTGACAAAAAAAAAATTACACAGATGAACTAGACAGCTTACAAGTTGACAATCCTTTCTGAAATAACACCCATTAGTATTTCTGGCTACAAAAATACGAAAAGTAGAGACCAGTGAAGGACAGTGAAAAGGCCGAGGAGCGTGGATCTGTGTGGATGAGAATTGAGACATAAGGCTCAAGGTCTTGCTGCAGTGACCACATGGTCCACCAAGAACCAAAACAAAACAGAGGGTATTGGGATTCAGGTGTTGTGAACACCAAGGAGTCACTTTCCACAATCACACACTTTGTGGTGGGAGCTTTAAGAAGAGACAGCATGGATGACAGCCACTCCCTCTTTGTCGCCAGAGGAAAAGCTGTCCGCTGGTTTGTCAGCTCGAGTTCCCTGAAGGTTCAGAGCAAAGTAACCAAAGAGTAAGATTCCCTACAGAGGAACCAAGGCCCGAAACGCCGGGTTGATCTTACCCATCCTCACTCTCCTCTTGGTGTTTTTCCCTCTTGCCTGGATGTTCAGTCTTCACCAAGTTATTTGCATGGTCAGCTTGATGGTCCTGGACCTTAAATATTAAATACTCTTTCCTTTCACTGTCTTGGGGTTGGGTTTAAGGGGCATGGGACACAAAAACATGGATGGTGGATGCCACCAGTAGTCATCAGTCTCTGGTTGGTGAAGTGGTCTGAGGAAATTGGTTAGACTTCTATTTGTGGTCTACAGCCACACTACCCTGAATGCGCCCAATCTCGTCTGATCTCGGAAGCTAAGCAGGGTCGGGCCTGGTTAGTTCTTGGATGGGATTCTTCTATTTGTGAATTTTCCCAGAGCGTTCTCTTCACAAGCAAGGAGTTCAGCTGCTTTAGAAGCCACCACAGCCATCATTTCATCTGAGCTGAAATGTACTCTATGCCTTGTATCTCTGGTTGCACTGATTCAAGGCTTAGGGAACGACTACATTATAGTTTCTAAAGTTGGATTAGCCTGTTGAAAGTGTCACTGAATCTGTACTTGCATCTGCTCTTAGACGTACCATTGAACACTTGGGGACTAAATGATCTGCTCATTTTACAATTTCACAGCTAGAAATCTCAAGTGCAAGATAAATACTCACCTTGGTAACTTCACACATGATCTCCAAAGATAATGTCCTGTGCACAGCTCTTAGAAGACAGTGCCATTTCTGCTACTTTCCTACCTGTGTCAGAAAAACCATAGATTTTAGCCTAAATGATACACATGCTTGTGAATTTCACTTCCATAAATGATGCTGTAACAATGTAGTTTAGACAATGTGCCCTCAAACCAGGCTGCCTGAACATACATCCAGAGTTTCTTCACTTTCTAATTATGGTATTTGAGATAAATTATATCTTATTTGTTCATTTAAAAAAAAGAT
This sequence comes from Ochotona curzoniae, assembly GCF_017591425.1. NCBI lineage: Eukaryota > Metazoa > Chordata > Mammalia > Lagomorpha > Ochotonidae > Ochotona > Ochotona curzoniae. The sequence goes on along the minus strand of NW_024465573.1, from coordinate 1,412,905 downwards.
TTGAAATTGCTGTGACAATTTATATCATAAATGGAAGGTATTAGAACACTGCCTGAAATATAGGAAGTCTGAGACACGTGTGCTCGTCTCATTCCTCTCGGACTGTGTATGGCATATACCCCCTCCTTACGTGCCTCCTGTATGCTTCTATTTTATGTCTATTTATTTGTCTCAAGCTCAAAGTGTTCCAAACTTCACTCAATATTTCCTGATGGTTCCTACCAGCACGAAACATTCCCTGCTCATCATTTTCTAAACTATTTAAATTACCTGCCCAGGAAAGAATCATTCAATCTCCAAGTCCCAAAGAAACTCTCCTGAAATCCTGGTAGAACCATTCCTCTCAATCACATTGACTTGATAAGATTCTCGTCCTCTCATGCTTAAGTTACTCCATAACTCTCTGAAATGGACTACTGTGAATATAAGAATGTTTCTTTTCAGTGTTGCCACGTAGATATTCCCTCTTAAAATCTGATTATCATTGCAAATTCAGTCAAATAGAGATCCAGTAATTACATTAAGACAATATGATACTATTTACAGGTAAGACATTATTTACTATGATTGTTTTAATTTTTTTTTCCTCAGTGAATATATTTACATATTTTTAGTTGCTTGGTAGACTACAATTCCACAAACTCATTTGTCCCCAAACTCATCTCTGATTATATAGACATTTTCTCATCATAAATACATATAGCTATGATGTTAGCTGGGAATCTATAAATGTTCATCTTTTTAAAGAAAGCTTTCCAGTAAACTAGCAATTCACTTCTTTGTTGACAGGCTATCATTGGTCTTTGCTGAGAATATAACACCTGGAGATGTCTCTTCGATCATGCTTCCGGGAGTTCCTACGACCTCTTACTTATGACAAGGATCCCAGTCTCCTGGATTCTATGTCTTACTGTTACATGATTTACCTGCTCAGTTTCTTAACTTTTTAAATAATTTTTTATTTTTATTGGAAATAAAGTGATGTACATAGAATAGAAGTTATACTTCTGCTTTGACTTTGGATCTTTTGCCTGGATAGTTAATTATACTTCTTCATCCATGTTGGATAACAACAGCAAATCACAGACCACAATCAACTATGCCATCGCCAGAGGAACCAACTCACTGCTGCTCAGTCATATTCAGTATGGAGATGTTTCCAGTAAATTCTCACTTTACAACATTTTAAATTTAAAGTGGAATTGTGACACAAGCTACCTTAACTGAGGAACATATATTTGTCACTGTGTGTATGCATATATGTGTAACAGATTGCAATAATATTATTTACTTCTCTGTATAATTAAGTAGTATTTGACCACCTGGTGTTATTTTTTTGTTTCTCCAACAAATGTTTAGACTGGAATCTGGCAGAATATTCATGAACTAATAACTTTAATACTTTAATTTTGGTATTATGCTAATTAATTTGTGTGTTTAATAAAACCCTTAACTTTTTTTCACAAACACCACTATAAAAAATGTTCAAGACAAAAGAAGACTCTGGCTTGGCACAATAAAAATATTGTTTCCATTAAAGCACATGAGTATTTCAAGTAACATATTTCTGAGTGACTAGCACTCCCACTTGCAGAATAACTCATTCCTCCAGAATTTAGTTCTCCTTTGAATTAAAATTTTCATTTGCAATGAAGAAAAATAACTGTTTGATTTGGTTACAATGAATTTGGAAAAATACACCATTTCACCTTAAACTAGAGCAAAATAGATGTGCAAGGTCTTTATTACACACCCCCTAATTTAAAACATCTCCAATATTTACCTAAGGCTTCTGAGAATAGAAGATCATCTACATGATGGTTCAGTGGCTAAATCCTCAACTGGCATGCACCAGGATCCTAAACAGGCTCTGGTTCATGTTGTAGCTGCTCCACTTCCCATCCAGCTCCCTGCTTGTGGCCTGGGAAAGCAGTGGAGGATGGCCCAAAGCCTTGGGACCTGCACCCACCTGGGAGACTGGGAAGAGGCTCCTTGTTTCAGATTGGCTCAACTCTGGCCATTGTAGTCACTTGGGGAGTGAACCAACAACTAGATCTTTCTCTGCCCCTCCTTCTTTCTATAAATCTAATCTGCCTTTCCAATAAAAATAAATAAATCCTTGAAAAAAAGAAGATAATCAAATAAGTTAGCTGCTCATGTAAAAAATCAGAAGTGAACTTTACCAGATAGAATTTTGCTATTCCCTGGCACCATCTTTCATATTTGGGCAGTTCTTACACATGGCTTCGGTCATGGTGACCTGATAGAATTTCAATTTTTTTTTTCTAGTACTGAAAGTTGTTAGTCTCAATCTTACACTTCTAAAATATTAGGTTTCACATAGTATGTCATGAAAACCACCTTTCATGGTTTGCACCTGCAGGGAGAAATTGGTATAATATAATGCACAAAGCTTTGCAGTCTTTCGCCTGCCCCTCACTGTCAGGAGCAGCAAGCATCCCTTCAATGAGTGCACTCGCTGTTTTTGGATGCTGAGCAGGCTTTTGTCTCTTAAAACTTCCACAGCTTTTTCTTCTTCCTGGGACATTGTTCCCTGTGAGAAACTTTCTTTTATTGCGTATTCTCATCACCACTGCCACCACCACCCTCTCTACTGAGATTAGCTCTTTTCTTATCTATATACAGAGAAAGAATTAATATCTCATGTGAAGAAAATACAGATTCATTATTTATTAGGGTTTTTTTTAATATTTTGTTTTTGGATCCACATTGCACTCACATGATTCAAAATTCAAAAGATACAAATGGACATAGGGTAAAAGCTTTCCCTCTCATCCTGTGCCCCAATCACTTGGCTGCCTTCCCTGGAGGCACCCAGTGCTAATAGCCATTATCAATGCTATTAGTGATACTTAATTTCATACATAATAAAGTGTATACATATATATATTATCCTGTTGACTTTATGCAAACAGCAGCATGTGGCATGAACTGTTCTTCAATTCACATTTCATATTAATGTGCCGTTTCAGGGAAAACAACCAGATTTAGAATAGATTCTGAAGGGTAATAAGGAGAGAACCGAGCTGTTGCTGTGTAGTTAGACTAGGGATCTACTGGCTTAGATTGGGCTGTGGCATGAGTAGAATTGCCACTTACCAACTCATTCTGTATATAATTGCATATTTATATTCTCACTGTTTAGATACATTCAGAGCATATTTTGTCCACTTACCAACTCATTTTGCAGATCGTTGCATATTTACATTTTCATTGCTTATATACATTCATAGTACATTTTGTACAAATGTCCAAAAACCTATTTGTTCAGTTCTTTGAAGGATGACTAGTTTAATCCCAGTGTTTTGTTATTAACAATGAGCAGCATAAATCATCAGCAATAGCTGTAAGTTCCCAGAACACAACAATTAAGTTTCAGGATATGTTTAATTGCAAATTTGATAAGCATTGTCAAATCATACAAATAGAAGCTATTTCTTTGTTTAATACGAATTCAATTTGCTTCTCAGCCAAACTCAAACTTCATACTCGTTATGATGCTGGAGCTGAGCCTCTGTGGAGCACACTCTTCTACTTTGCCAGCCAATACTCATATTCTAATCGAAATAAAAGACATCTCAAGAATATGAAAGCAAAACTGAAGCAGGTTTGGCAAAGAATAACCTGAATACTTGGCATAGATTACATCATCTGTAATGAGGAAAAGGCAAGCACACTACCCTCAAATGCCATGGCTGATATTATACAAATAAACCACTAAACAAAGACTAAAATCTCCTTTTGTCCTACATGTGAAAACACAACTGTATGTGCATGTGTCTTTTGGAAGAAATTCTTCACTCAATGCCCAACTTTCTCCTACAAAACCCAGATGGCAGCCAAACAACACACATTAATCCAGATTAAGCAGTCCCCGCTCCTACCTTGGGAATTCATCTGCAGCGATGCAAATCAATGAGATCATTAGGGACTATCTGTATGGTGACAGCAAGACCTGCAAGGCAAGTCAGCACTTAGAACAAGAGTGTGGCACTGTGGCCACACTGGTCCTGCTGAAATCCATCCAGCTCTTGGCCTCAGGATCGCCTTGGTTCTGCTCACTCCAGGTGCCACTTTACCAAGTCACACCAAGCCTTGAATTCCCATAACTCTTTCTGCCAGTTCCCAGAACTACTTGTTGTTACCTGCCAACATAAGCCTTAACACAATGGTCTACCTACATCCATACAGGCCAAATCATGAACTGATAGACATAGTTGTGAAAAGTGCTAGCTTCTAATTAGTAAGTAGTACAAATATTGAAAGAAAGGGCTTTGAGGGTGTTTTAATTCAAAACTAATGGTTGACTGCACTAATTTCTATAAACTTCTCTGTAAGTTACTTTCCAAAAAATCAAAAACACTGTAGTTCCCTACTCTGACAGGTAATACCATTATTGGATCTCCCAATAGTGAGTACTCCTCCATGTCACAACCTTGTCTGCAACAGTTTTGGGGTATGGCCACCCAAAACTTAAGAGGTAAGTTATAAATGAACTTTGTATTTTAAAAGTTATGGAGAAGACAAGATCTAAAGGATCTAGTGCCTCGCTGCTGTCTCATTTAGGATACAATTCAAGTCACATTCTCAGAGAACAGGCGTTTTTCTGTGGAGTTAAAACCCTACGTCTCACATTGGAATGCCTAGGTTTGATGCCAGGCTTCAGCTCTTGATCCAAGCTCTCTGCCAACCCAGACTCTGGGCAGCAGCAAGCAGTGACGCAGATCCCTGGTTCTTGCCACCACGGGAGAGATTGGATTGAGTTTATTGCTCCCAGTTTCCACATCCATCTCAGCCTCTTGTTCATTGTTTCTAACTCAGCTTCCTCCTTTCTTTCTCAGTCTGAAATGAAAAATTCACAGCCATGGCTTAGCCATGTGCTCAGCTAAATTCAACACAGGCTTTACTTCGTTCTTATGGATGCTGGATATTACAATATATTTGTTCAGGATCAAACAAGATATAAGAGGACTGATCAATGACACAATGTGTAGCAAGCAATGTTCATTTTCTCCCACATTGGTAGATGCATCCCTTCTTAATTTCCGAGGTGAGAAACCTTTTACCTATGTGTCAAAACCCCTGTTGACACTTTTATGGAATGATAAATAATTTTAAAATACTCTTTATCGTGAAAGAACTTAAAGTTGTGCTCACAGTGAAGACAGTAAGTACATTGGTTCCCATGCACATAAGGTTAACTTAGGAGTCTGGGAGGCTCAACAGAGAAAGTCATGTTTAAACAAAGAACAGGAAAAAAAAGAACTAAGTTAACTGAACCAAATAAGGTGACATGTGCGCTCTCAGATGGAAAGTGTGGGAGCAAGGCAGAGAGAGTGTTCTAGAAGAAAGTGCCTAAGGAAGGGTTCAAATGTAACAGAGCACTGTGCATCCCAGGGCAATCAAAATACATAATGGACACTGGGTGGAAACTACACATTAGGATAGAAAGGAGACGCAGCAACATGTTACTGCTCCTGTCTATAAGTTCATGATTTGGCCTGTATGGATGTAGGTAGACCATTGTGTTAAGTTATGGGAATTCAAGACTTGGTGTGACTTGGTAAGGTGGCACCTGGAGTGAGCAGAACCAAGGCGATCCTGAGGCCAAGAGTTGGATGGATTTCAGCTGAACAGTTCATTCTGGGAAGTGTCTAAGGTGTAGCCCAGTACATAAAATGAGAATCTACATAACTTCAGAAGAAAGCTGGGTTGGAATCAGCTACCCAAGGCTAAGGCTGGGTACTAAGAGTTTAGAAGACTAAAGAAGACACAGATTCCCAGAGATTTCCACATGACCACCAGGCTAATGCCCTTAGCACCAGGCAAGTGTGACCACAGTGTTCACTGATAAGTTGAAGCCTGAGAATTCTTCTGCATCGTTATGTGATAAACTGCAAGCTCACTCAGCCCAAATAGCTGAGTCATAGTTAGAAGCGGAGCTGCCATCAATGGTAGGCGGCCAGCCTTATTTTGCAAATAAGGCAAAACATCAAACTGTAACGAATTCATCTCTCTGTATATCACTTGTTTTCCATCCATAATTGCTGTCTGACCACATTGCAGCCCCCAAGCTCTCTAATTCTGTTCTGGTTCTGAGGCCTGCCTGAATCTTAGAGCTAATTAAGATCTTTCAACTAAACTTGCTGTAATTTTATTTTTTGACAGCATTTTGGTTATTTTCAGCCCAGAAATGAATATGGATGCATCAGCAGAACAAAGCCTCAGACTTGGCAATTGTGTATACTGTGGAAGAACAAAAAGATTCCCTTGTCCACAAAGGGAGCAGTCGGAGGAATTCTTGTTATGCAGTTCATAGAAACTCTGCTACTATTTTTAAGAATTTCCTGCTCTGATCTTTTTTTTTCAGTAATAATATTTCACCTAGATTAGTGAAGGAAATAGCAGCAGTTCTCATTAGTTCACTCATTCAATCATTCAAAAACAAATTTTAGCACTTACTATATAGTAGGTGCTATATTTCACACAGAAAGCAAAGTTCCATATATCCATAAAACTTACGGCTTGGGAAAGAAGTATCCTCTATAATAGACATTTCTGATATATAAAGACGTTGCAGTGGATAACATAATGATATTATTTCATGTATGTATGTATGTTTTTTAAACAGTGTGTAGAACGTGTGTAGCTTTGTGATTCATTTGATCTTTTATTGTTATCCCTGTTGTTTAGATTATTGACCATTTTTGACCACAGAACTCACTAGATTCTGATCTTTCCCAGAACAAGTAAAGCCAGCACTGAGAAGTCCAGATGAGCCTTGTGGAGGAAGTAGGCTGTGAGTTAGTGCAACTATGGTCTGTTTCACATCTACATTCATTTGCTGGAGAGGATGTTCTGTATGATTCATGCTATAGCCTCAGTGCCAAATGCCGTCTCATCGGTGTTCGTGTAAATGCTAAGATGCATTTACTCAGATCTTGTAAATGCTAAGAAGCATCTACTCAGATACACGAAAGGGGGAGGAAATCAGAGAATGTGGTCAGTCTCCAAGAACCTGCCAGAGAGAGCAGGAGGTAGAATTTCATTCAGCAGCTTTGCTACAGAGTCTTGGAAAATATATCTACTTTCACCGACCAGTCTCTAAGCCTTGGATAGAGAGGGTTGCAGACTAACCTGTCAGAAACTCTGGAGCAGGAACACCCTTCCACTCTCCAGAGCAGGGGTCTGTCCACCAAGTCTAAGAGAGGAAGGAAGCCCCAGAAGGGGGGTTTGGGGATGGCTGGGAGTTGCATCAGATGACTGGTTCCTGAGCAGGACTAGATCCTCCAGGAAACCCAGAAATCTTGGACGGAATTCCACAAGAGTTAAATCCTTGCAAAAGTTTGTAAAGGCAAAAGCAGACAGAAATCATCTATTTTAATGAATCATTTCTCATTTTTAAATCTTGGGATTAAAGAACATATATTGCAATGCACCCTTCATAGTACAATAGCTCTTAAACCATTTCTGACAGGGTCTCATTCACTTTGTGCCTGGTTATTTTTAGCTAGGGTCAGCTGGAGGAAAGGTCATCTCCAACGGCTCACATTAATCATAGCATGACCTCAACAAAGATGATTTTCCCAGACTCTGCTAAGAGGGCATCAATCACCTGGAAAATCCACAAACACTTTAAAATATTGCAAGCAAGTAAAAAAATTTAATTCATAAAATATTTATTACTCATTTGCAGTGTCAGGATTGTAAAGTAAAAGTGTGTGTCAAAAAGAATGAATTCCTACCATTTGCAACAAAGTGGTCCAAAATGAAGACAATTTGCTCAGTGAAATATGCCAATCCCAAAAAGACAAATATCATATAATATTTTTGATATAAGGCAACCTTCATGTAAAATACAAAACCAATAGACATACAGCCAAACATGTGTATACATATATTCATCTAGAAGAACTGTATAATGGAGATTAGCATACCAAGGAGTGAGGATGCAGTGCAGTATGTATCTCTTCTCATGAGAGAGTTAATGCATTCCAATTCCCTGCTCTGCTCTTCAAACGCTTACTACAGCTTGGCCGAAGCTGAGAGCCAGGATTTGAATCCATGCCTCCCACCTGGATGTCAGGAACCCAACTACATGAGCCATCACCACTGCCTTCCAAGATCTGCTTTAGCCAGAAGTTAGAGTTAGGAATCAGAACCCTGTGTGGAATGTAGGTAATTCAATATGGGATACAAGCTTCCTAATTACACTTTAAAAAATTTTTTTATGTTTCTTTCATAAATAAATAAATAAATACCTGGCAAGTACAAAGTGATACACTGGTAAGAAACACTAAAAATAGTATACTGAAAGTTCACTCAAATATCCAGCAGGTTGTGCTAGTGACTCAGTACCACGGTTAAACCTAAAAAGGGAAGGAAGGAAGGAAGAAAGAATGTTACATGGCTTCATATTTTGCATTTTTGTCCTATAAAATGTATCATCTTATGTAATCCTTACATAAAAATTCAAGTCATTGAAATGCACAAACTGTGTGTGTGCACGTGTGCGTGTGTGTGTGCGTGTGTGTGCGTGTGTGTGCGCGTGTGTGTGCGTGTGTGTGTGTGCGTGTGTGTGTGCGTGTGTGTGCGTGTGTGTGTGCGTGTGTGTGTGCGTGTGTGTGCGTGTGCGTGCGTGTGTGTGAAACTTTTTGTCTCTTGGTTTTCATTTTGCCTGTGGGTTTTTTTCCTTTTATTTTTTTTTCATTTTTCTTGATGTAGTTCCATAGGCTCAGGGATTTATCACTTTTAAAAAGGTGTTCTTTGGGCTAAAATTTAAATAAAACAATTGAGACATATTCAATTTGCAAAACATATTAGATGGTTTCTATGTGGCTAAGCTCAACACAGTATAAATAATGTACATAAGTATGAACAAATAGATCCAAAATGACCAGTTCATCAAAATGCTAGCACCAAGTATTTTTTGTTTTGTTACTGCTCCATTCCAATAGCTTGGTTATATTAAGAGCACAATAATTATTTTCTAAGTGAATGATTTTGTGAATTAATTTTGTGATTATGTAATAGATGCCAGCAGATTATATTCCTTTCTAAAGGAGAAAAACTTTTTTTTTTTTTTACTTAGGTGCAGAAGTGGAGGTTGCAGAGCTGTGTGAGCTCCTGATTCTGATTAGGGTCATGGTTGGGGGGTTTGAAGATGGGTGAGATAGATGCTCGTTTCGGTTTTCCTTCTTGCGTCCCTGAGGGATGAGGTACAGGGAGAGCAAGTGTGCCACTCCTTGCTGTTCACACTGCATCAGCACCTGTGGACAGTGATGGTCATTTGAGGGTATTACCTAAGTGGCCTTGATTGTTCTGACAGGTTGTCGCTTTGTTACACCAGAGGTATAAAATTCTTTCTAAGGCCTGTTGGCTTGCTTGTGTACATCAATGTGCCCACAGACCTAAGTGTTTGTTGAAGAGCGTGTCCCGAAGTACAGTTCAAACTACCCTTCTTTTCATGTTTTGTTGGAGCACAGGAAGTCTCCTGTTAGCTTAGATGAGCTGGTTGTCTTTCACATTCATCTGTGTCTGCTCTCTATTCTTGCATGAGGGTCAGCAACTGAAGTGGCTCAGTCCTGCACATGTGCTCCAGGGTCACACCACATGTCCATCTGAGTTTCTCTGAAGTTAAGGATCAATCACAGGAGTCCATCTAAGAAACATCACCTGAGAAGTCTCCAGACCTTGCTCTCCTATGCTCAGTCGGCCTCCTGCATCAATCAACACATGTATCAGTGGGTGAAGCTGCCGAGTCAGTCCCACCATCAGCCCTGGCTCTCGTGGGAACTGGCGGGTGCTGCAGCTGAATCCAGCCCAGCATGCCCCCATATGCAGCAAGTGCTGTGACCAGCAGGAGACATCCACAAACATCCCCTAGCACGCCCACCCCTTACCCCAGCTTTCACTTGTGTTAACAGGTGCTGGGACCTAGCCCAGCCTGGCCCATTCCCAGACCCAACTCTCATGTGCATCAGAAGGTACTGCAAACATCCCTGAAGATAACCTACCAAGCCCGCTCCCAGTCCTGGTTCTCAGCAGATCTGCAGCGCAGCCTAGAATGGTCTCCACCCCCAGTCCTGACACTTGTCAGTGAGCTGGCAGCCTACTAAGAGACACCCCAAAGAAACCCTACCAGATGCCTTCAAACATGGCTTTCAAGAGCACTGGCAGGTTTTGTAACCTAACCTGGCTTGATCCACCCCCATGCATACTCTTGTGTGCATATATGGATACTTTGGCCTGACCCAGGGAGACCCTCCAGATTCTCACTTCTGATCCACCCTGTCTAAGCTCCCTCAGTTATGTACAGGTATGGTCACTAGGGCTATGGAAGCCCCTAGACATCATTTTATATTTGTTAAGCCCTCAGTTACCTCCATTCTGACAAGTCCCCAGTCACCCAACCACTGGTAATGTACAGCACTCCCACATGCTTATGACAGAGGCATAGTGCTGAAGGGTCCCAGCTGTCATTCACCCATGGTAGCATAGCAGGAGCTCTGCTCCCTTCCCCCCAGGTCCTTAAAAAACGAATAGGTAATTATACTGGCACATTTGTATAGATAACACAGAGTTGGCATTAACCAATTGCAGAACCAGCTAGTGGTTGCTTTTCTAACAGCAGTGTAACACTTGCCTAGACACAAAACAACGTAGGCAGTTGCCTAAAGGTAGGGTCAATAATTTTATGTTCTTTAGTCTTTGCTTATTAATATAATCTAGGAACTAAATGTATTCTTATAAAACAGTGTTTATAAACATGCTAAAATAATTTGATCAACCTTGAAAATCTTTATTTATTTAAGAGACAGTGTGACAGAGAGATAGAGAGCTCTGATCAACTGCTGCACTCTAAACAGACATCTAAACAGAGCCAGGGTTAAAGCCAGACAGGCAGGAGTGCAATCCAGGTCTCACAGGTGATCACAGAAGTCTAATTTCCTGAGCCATCACTGCTGCCTCCCAGGAGCTACATTAGTAGAATGCTAGAGTCAGGAACATGAACCAAGAAATGAAACCAAGTACTCTGAGGAGGAATGTGGACATTTTAGCCACTGGGCTAAATGCCTCTACCTATTTGGTGACAATTTAAATTTTACAAATCCCCAAAGATTCACAGGAATAACTTTCTGTTCATTTAGAAAAGATCTTTAAGTGATTTTTCACCAGAATATTTTGTATTGCTCAATTGCATTTTGAAATCTGGTGTATTTATAAAATTATTTGGATGGGGGCTGGCATCTTGTCCCAACATGCTAATCCTCTGCCTGAAAGTGCCAACATCTCATATGCGCTACTCCATTTCCCATCCAGTTTCCAGCCTATGGCCTGGGAAAGCAGCAGAGGATGGCCCAAGGCCTTGGGACTCTTCATGCATGCAGGAGACTCAGAAGAAACTCCTGGCTCGCAGCTTCGGATCAGCTCAGCTCTAGCCTCTGCAGGCATTTAGGTAGTATACCAATGGCTCAAAGATCTTTCTATCTTTCCTTTTCTCAGGAAAATTACATTTCAAGTCAAAATAAATGAATTTTTTTAAACCTGCTTGACAATGGATCTTTTTAAAAACTATATACATACTATCTGGAGAATTTTACATAATCTGAGGATAAAACTGGCCCATCCTTCAACCTTGTGAGCTCTAGTGTTGGGAAAAAAACATGATTAAATATTTGTATCAACTGTATTTGTCTCAATATGGGCTCAAATTTATAAGAATATTTGCGTATCTCTCCAGGAATTGAAACCAATGCAGAATATAACTCACATTTTTACCATTCTCTTCACTTTCATTTTGATTGTCAATGTTTTCTCAATCATTGATCTGTATTCTCCCATTTCTCTATTTCATGCTTCTATTTCTCTCAGTTCTTGAAAGCTAGCATATATTAGAACTGAACCCTTGCAAGCAGAACCAAAGATGGGCCTAACTAAAGTGGTGTCTGCCACATTCTGATGGCCTTTAGCACATTCTTTAACTCTGAATCTTCATTTATTCTTCGAAGAAGGACGATAGCCAGCAGGCTTGTGCTATTTCTGCCTCTGAGAGGCAAAAGATAAATGGGAGTTGCCTGGGAAGATGTACGATCCACACAGTTTGCACTAAAACTGTCATTACAGCTCAGGAAACAAAGAAGCCTCACGCTCACAGCCAGCCCTTTGTCCTTGGCATTCTCAGACTGTTCTACTTTCCGTTCCCTGGATGCGTGGAGCCCAGAATATTTGTCTACAAACTGAAAACAGCTAGCCTATTCAAAAAAGAAAAAGATAATAATAATAAAGTAGTAGTTCACTTAACATAATTATATTAGTATTAAAATACCGGAAATAAAAGTCTATGAATTTTGCCCAAAAGTGGAAGGTACTTTGACAAACATTATGAATTATTGGAAATAAACCCAAGTAACAAATATCAACAACACTTTTGGTTCTCTTTTAAAAAGAGAGAGAGAGAGATAAACCCTACTTTATTTCTATAAACCCTACTTTATATTGTGCATTTAATCAACAGTAAGTAGAATGTACTGAAAAAAAAAAGATATGTCATTCTCAATGGTGATACTCATGTGATTTTTCTCCTCAGCCTTATTAATAAGCACATTATATAAGCATACGCCTGATGTTGAGCCCCACTTGAATCTATGGGAATAAAACTCACTTGCATTGATGAATTGCTTTCTCTTCTGTTGCTGAATGTTTGCAAATATTTTATTTAGAGTTTCACGTTGATATTCATCAGTAAGATATGTCTGTAGTTTCCTTTTTTGGATACAATCTTTTCAGGTTTTTGGATCAATGTTTTACTCTTGTGAAAAAATCTTTGAAGAGTTTTTTTTTTTTTTACAGTTTTGGGCTTTGAATCAGTTCAGATAGTATTGGAATTAGCTGTTTGTTGCTAGAATTCTTCTGTGAAGCCATCTGGGTCTAACAGTTTTATGGTAGAACTCTGACAACTTTACTGCTTCTTTGGAATTGGAATCATCAATCTTGCTAGCTGATCCAGAAGTCATTTTGTTCAATTACATTTTTCCTAAAAACTGGTCTATTTCATCCAGGTTTATAAATTCTTCTGACTAGACTAGGGCTGACAAAAAAAAAAAAATAGCTGGCTTTTTATTTCCTCTTTGGTTATTCCTGTTAGGAGAGAGATGTATATAGAACAGGGAATAAACAGGGAGATGGGTTAGGAATTCATAGCCAAATAGAATTTATTTTAAAAGAGAAATGCATTCACAGAGGGTCGCCAACTGCCGGAGTGTAACAGAGTGAGCATGCAGCAGCGGCCCAGTCCTTCAGCGGGCAGGGCTTTATCTTTAAGGGCCTGGACTGTATGGAGGCGTGGGCTCATTTGCAGAAATGGGAGGGTATACAGACCTGGGTAGCTTTTTGAGCACATTTCAACCTTGGTAGGCCTTGCTCCCTGAGGGCTACCAAGGTTGGAAGGATTGCAGGGAGTGGTGTGGGGGACGATCCTGGGCATTGGCTGGGGTGATCTTTCAGAAGACGGGAGTAAGCTCCTAATAGGGATTTTATGTTTACTATCCTGAAGGTCTCAGGCTGAGACTTGCATCCTTGCTCCCTCAGTTCTCATCTTCTCTTAATTTTTATTTGTTCTCCCTTTTGTCTGAATTGGGATCCACTAGCAGTTGAGACATTTCATTTATTTACAAAGAACATGTCATTGAATATATTCATTAACTCTATTGTTTTTTCTGCTTTTTTTAATAAGATTTATTTTTATTAGTTTTTTTAATTGGAAAGGCAGATATACAGAGAGGAGAGACAGAGAGGAAGATCTTCCGTCCGATGATTCACTCCCCAAGTGAGCACAACAGCCTATGCTATGCCTATCCGAAGCCAGGAGCCTCTTCCTGGTCTCCCACGTGGGTGCAGGGTCCCAAAGCCCTGGGCCGTCCTCCACTGTTTTCCCGGGCCACAAGAAGGGAGCTGGAAGGGAAGCGGGGCTGCCGGGATAGAACCGGCGCCCATATGGGATCCCGGGCGTGCAAGGCGAGGATCTTAACCACTTGCGTCACTGCGCTGGGCCCTTTTTCTGCTTTTTAAACTCAACTTTTTTTAAAAAAAGTATTCATTTCTACTTGTCTTTCTTTAGTAGGTTTCATCACGTCTCTTTCCCAGACTTGTTAAGTATGTAAATCACTTATCTTCATTGTCTTATTAATTAACAGAATATTTAGTTTTCTGCTATCTCTGCGCATTCTTCGGTTGTATACTTTTTCTTTGAACAAGATGGTAGAAGGAGCCCACCATTGTGTCATAGCATGTTAGTCAACAGCTGTGGTGCTGGCAATCCATATGAGTTCTGGCTCAACTTCTGGCTGCTTCGCTGTCAATTCATCTCTCTCCTGATGCAACTAAGTGCTCGAGTCACCCATATGGAAGACCTGCCGAGAGTTCCTGGCTTTTGCATTTTGTCTGGCCCAATCCTATCATGGCAGTCATGTATAAAGAAAACGAATCTCTCATCTGAGAGATCTCTGTATCTGTCTCTCCAGCTCTCATCACTCTAATCTTAAAGTAAATAAATCAATTTTTTTAAAAAGAAGTAGCAGAGGATTTTGCTTGTGATTATACAGTTATGGTCTTATTGCATGGCAATTAGAGAACATGGTCTCTGTTTTTTCTAGTATTTCTAGTCAAATATATCAACTTTGCATTTGTGAAATAATAGTCACTCAACTTTTGTAATGATTCTTCACTTTTTTATTATTTCTAACTTATGGGACATAGAAATATACACATTCATTTGCTTTTTCACAAAAATTGAAATTTTTGTGCATAACCCATATTTACATATAAACTAAATTTATCTTGCTTATTATTGATATTTTCCAAACCCTGTCTCTTTTTCACAAATGTATTGTGTCATGAGTTGAATTAAGTAGTTTAAAATTTCATTCAAATAGTGTTCCTTAGTCCTTGTAGTTTGTGGCTTTTTTCCTACTTGAGACACAGAGATCATTAACTCTTACATGGCAATTGTGCATTGTACACTATAACATAAAGCTTTACACTCAACATCTTTTCCTACTTGACTTCAATTCTGTTTGACATTTCTGCAGTTTGTTTGCCTGCTTTTTTGTTTGCCTGCATATATTGAATTGATACATTTTGAATCACTGTTTTATATTTAATCTTTCTAAATCACTCGATTTTAGAAAAGTAAATTGTACACAATGCAGTCATACTCTGATTTTTGATGCTGTTCAACTTTTTCTTTTGATGTAATAAATAAGACTTTTTTATTAAAACACATTAGCTTTAGTTCTAGCATAAACCACACATTACAGTTTCTCAGTCTACATTTACCTTAGTTCAAATTAAATTAATTTATTTTCCCTTGAGTATATGCAGTTCTGATATTTATAAAAGTATGTACTTTTGTTTTAGTGTTAACGCTTTTATAACTTTGTTTTAATGTATTTTAATTTAGTGTATCTAACTCTTCCTTATTAGTAATTTAATTAGCAAATATTCTCTTCTTCACCCACTCCTTCTCCTTCATCACTCAAATTTAGCCAATAATAAATCCTTCTTCAGTGTTTACTTTTCAATACTAAATATACTTTTCTTTTACTATTTGTAGCCTTAGGTACTCTATTTCCACCAAAAAGGAGGCTTCGCATTGTTCTTTTTTTTTTTTTTCATTGACAATCTTTACACGGTTAATTAGGGTAAAAAGGTTCAAGGGCTATAGGAAAGTGGGTGAGACTATTATTTTTTCCATATAGTTTCCTTCATGTTTAAAGGGGGTATGGTATTAAGGGAGAAGGCCCACCCAATTTCCCACCCTCCCCAGGTCCCGGATGTAGGGCATGCTCTGAGGTTCTTGCTCAGGTGGTTTTGATATTTCAACAGTTATGAATCGCTGCCAATCTTGACACTCCAAGCACTATGAGGTCTTTGAAGAATCCACTGGATGACATAGTCCATCATAGAGTCTCCATCTGCCCCGTATTTCGCTGCCAACACATAGCTGAGATGGTTGGTTGACCTGTTCTGTCTTCTCTCTTTTCTTGGTTAAGGTTCTGAGTCCAGCATTTTGATTGGGGAGATCTCCAAAGAAACTTTGTCTGAGGTGTTCTCAAACCAGATTCTTGTATGTGCTAGGAAGCACAGGACCTGGCACAGTCCATCGCCCTGATCAGCTGGTGGTTGCAATTGCTAGGTTGGTTCTGTTTTCACTCCCGACTTCCACTGGAACCAATGGGTGTTGCAGTCCAGCCTGGTTCTGCCCAGCACATACTCGGCCCTCGCATAAACCAGTGGGAGCTGCAGCCTAGTTGGAGCGACCCGCACTAACCCCCACCAGGCCCGCCCCTTACCTGGTTTGCCAGTATGTGCAGCAGTAATCCAGTCCATCCCACACCCCATTCCACCCCAGCCACTGTCTTAGTTTTATGCCCTCCCATGGGAGTGGTAACCCAAGAGGAAGGAGCCCACTATTTCCCTCCCAGGCCTCTCCCACTCCCAGATTATGCACTCTCCAGAGAGTCCTGTAGTTTGACTTGACAGAACTAGCCCCCAGTGCCAGCTTCTTCCAGCTGATGCTGTGGCTAAGCCCAAACAACCCTCACCCACTCTAATTTTGTTTTCACCAGTAGGAATAATCAGCCCAGCCTGGCTTTTCCCTGATCTAGTCCACACGAGGCATACAGGTGTTGTAGCCCTGCCTAGTCTGGTCTGCCCCCATCCCAGCTCATGCTCTCCAGCAGGAGTAGCAGTCCAGCAAAGGAACCACCCCTTACTCCCCTACCAATCAGCCCCCTTGTTCTCACGCTTGCTGGTTGGGCGCTGCGGTCAAATTCAGTACAGGCAAACTCACCTTGGCATTCCGTATTGTGCACTAGTCTTTGTTGCGACCGAACCTGGCTCAACCCACACTGTTCTGGTGCTTGGATTTGCCAGTGGATGATGTGGACAGATTCAGCCTGGTCTTCCCCCGACCCCTGCCAATTGTATGCCAGTGGTAACTACATGGCCTGTTCTGGGCTGTTTCCTATCATGTTTCTTGCGCTTACCTGCCGGGTCTGTGTCCTGCCAGAGGAATTGCCCAGGCTCCTCCATCAGAACCTCTCCCCATGCCAAGTTTCATGCTTACCAGTGGGTCCATGAGTCAGCCCTACTCAGTCTACCTCCTGTCATAGCAGGAACAGTGGCTTTTCCTGACTGGCCTTCGACCCAAGCTGGTTCTTGCTGTTGGATGTTTCAGCCCAGCCATGGCTAGTCCATACCCACATATGGCTCACACATGGCTCAGTAGGGGGTTGAGGCCTTGCCTAGTCCATCGCACATCTATCCTGGTCCTCCAGGACACCAGAGGGTATTGGGGTCTGGCCCGGCTCGGTGCATCCAATCCCAGTCCACACTTGTGCCAAGGGAGACTACAACTGACCAGAACGCAGCCCCCATTCCAGGTCACATGCCCCTTGGTGGTAACCTCAACCCAGCTAGGGTTGTCCCCTTAGCTCCCCAGCCAGGCCTATTCCAAGCCATAGATCACTTACATGCCAGTGGTTGCTCTGATCTATCCTGTTCCATTACCAACTGACATATTTGCCAGCTGTTGGAGCTACTTCTCCCAGCTTGTCCGACCCCAGGTCTGGACCACATGTTCACCAGCGAGAACTATGACTTGCCAGGGGAGTTTCCCAAGTTCCTCCACTTAATCCACTCCCAGACCCAGTTCTCATACATGCCATTGGGTTTAGGCCAGTGCCTGGCACAGTCTGGCCTTCCATTTGGCCTTGTATGAGCTGGTGAACGTTGCAGCCAGCCCACCCCACACTCTAATCAGGATGCACATTCAGGTGCTGCTGCCCTGACCAGTCCAGAATTGGGGATTCCTTTACCTGTGATTGATGGCAGGTTCCTTGGTCACACCTAGCTTAGTCCATCACCACCCCAACTCTTGAGATAACCAGTGGGGCTAGAATTCTGTGAGGGATGTGGCCCACACATCCCTTACAGAATTTACCCCCAGTTATGGTTCTTGAGTGCTAGTTAATGTAATGGCTTGTTTAATGTGACCCTTCTCCTGATCCATCATCATGACAGGTAGCATGATATAATTCTACAGGACAAGCCCAAAGCCATAACCTTTGCATGGTATTTGGTGGTCAGCATTGTTCAGTGATTACAAGTTTTACAAAGGAAGAGTTACTGCCAATGGGAATCTTTACAAATGCTTCACATCCTAGAAGCAGAATGGGTTCAATCTGGAGCCAACTAAGCAGTGACTCAAAGAATCAAAACCCCAGAGCTCCCTGGCCGGGTGGCCAGCAGGCAGAGCCTAGCACCAAATGGCGCACTGGCCGCCTGGGGACAGCTCACCACGTGCACATGGTGGCTGTGGTCTGGGATTCAGGCATGAGACGCCCCGTCCCAAGACCCACCAGCAGTGCTTCTCAGATTTCTCCCATATCTGTCAGTGAGCCCTCCTCTGTCCATGTCATTTATTGAGTTGGATTTTTGAGTACCTTCAGAAGCGTTGTTTCTGAGATGATTTCTAATAACCCATTAGCCTATCAAGGAACAGAACATCCTAAGTCATAAGAAAAAGAGAGCTTTGGTTCCCAGAAGTCCCCAATGCTGAAAGCACAATGACACCTATAATGTAGGAAATTTGGCAGTATTAGTTAACCACTGTCCTTCATTTCAGGGATGGAACTAATGAAAACAATATCAAGAGCAAAGAGAACGATGAAATGCAAATAAATCTGTATTGATAGCAATGTGGAGAAGAACATTACTTCAGAACTCAAACCTCCTCCCAGAACCTGGGCTCTAACTTTACCCAATAGGAAACATAAAGACAAACTGGAGTAAAAATTACACAGATATGATTTGTGCCTTCCAAGAGTTTGTGCGATTTCAGCAGCAATGACAAACACACTTCCATCAGTGACCAATTTATCAATCTCTTCCAGTCTTATGTGTCTGTTTATCTAGCTGCTTTACAAAGTGGACCAAGAAAGAGAGCAAAAAATGCTCACTTCATAACTGATCCTTCATAGCAGGTGGAGTTCCATCCTTTGGTAGCAATATCTATATAGCATCTATTTCCCCTTCTTCCTTAGCAACAAAGTTCTTATATTTGTTTCAGAGTATTAATGTTCTCAAGGCAAATTCTACATTTACCAATCCTTGTAGGCATAAGTGGTTAATCAGCAGTCTATAGAATTTATTCATTGAATAAAGAAATCTCTCTTTTGCTTTCCACTTTTCCATTAAAATGTAGACAAAACCTTAAGACCTCAAAGAGTCACATCCAGATGTGTCCTTGAGAATGAAGCAATTACTAGAAAGGAAGAAAAACACAGGATGAGCATTTGATGACTCAGTACTGCCACATCAATCCTGGATGTCCACCTTTAGGTCCTTCTCTGTTAGCGGGGGGAAAAAGAGCTCTATGTGTTTAAGTCACAGTTATTTGTTCCTAACTGCTGGGTAAATAATGCATTTCATTTACAAAGTGAATACAGAGAGGGTGATATGTGTCTGTGCTGCAGATTAGCACTCAAGTTTTGCAGATGTCCTCCCATCTGTTCCATAGAGTACAGGGCAGCCCCTTCTTTTTCTTTCCCAAGATACACAGTATGTTCTCCATGGACTCTCATTCTTGCCATGTGGTATCTGTTGCTTATCTCTGTCCTTTGCCATCTGTTTAAAAGGTGGGAAAGTATGCAGGCATAAAAAGATGAATTCTTTATGAGTGTTTTCTTACACAAAATATCTTGTGTAAGGCAAGAGTTTGGCCGAGTATCGTAGTTCATGTTGGAGTGTCTGGGGTTAATCCCCATATCTGCTTCCTAGTTGAGCTGCCCACTATTAGGTATCTTAGAAGGCAGCCAGAAACAGCCCAAGGGGTTGGGTCCTAATTGCCTTCACAGGAGGCCCACATTGAATTCTGGCTCCTGGTTCCAGGTTTGGCTGTTGCTGACAATTGGTGAGAAGAAGAGATTGAGCACCACCCACCATCTCTCATCTCTTTCTCTCTCTTCCTCTCAGATAAATAAAAATCTATATAAATTCCATGAGAGGGCCCGGCGCGGTGGCGCAAGTGGTTAAAGGTCCTCGCCTTGCACGCCCGGGATCCCATATGGGCGCCGGTTCTAATCCCGGCAGCCCCGCTTCCCTTCCAGCTCCCTGCCTGTGGCCTGGGAAGGCAGTCGAGGACAGCCCAAAGCTTTGGGAACCTGCACCCGTGTGGGAGACCCGGAAGAGGCTCCTGGCTTCGGATCGGCATAGTATCGGCCCGTTGCGCTCACTTGGGGAGTGAATCATCAGACGGAAGATCTTCCTCTCTGTCTCTCCTCTCTGTATATCCGCCTTTCCAATGAAAAAATAATAAAAATAAATCTTTAAAAAAAAAAAAAAAAGAATATAAATTCCATGAGAAACGCTACTTGTGAAAAAAACTATGTTCATGCTTCAATTTTTACATGAAAAATAAATATTTCAACTTAATTGCTTATATGAAAGACAAAGTTACTGGAAAGTGGAGAGGAAGAGTGTGGAGGAATTTTCCACTTTCTGTTTCACTCCCCAATGCCAAGAACATCTTGGCGCTGGGACAAAGTGAAACTCAGAATTTTATCCCAATCTTCCATGTGGGTGATAGGAACCCAGTTATTTGGGACATCGTCTCCTGCCTCCCATACACATTAGCAGGAAACTGTATTGTGAGTGAAAATGGGATTTTATCCCAGGCACTCTAACAAGGGATGTGCCCATCCCAAATGGAATTTAGCCTGATGCACTATAACACAGGGTCTGCCAGCATATCTTTTTTTAAGACTGATTCTTTTTATTGGAAAATCAGATTTACAGAGAGAAGGAGAGACAGAGAGAAAGATCTTCCATATTTGGTTCACTCTCCAAGTGGCCGCAATGCCCAGAGCTGAACTGGTTGAAGCCAAGAGCCAGGAGCTTCTTCCTGGTTTTCCACACAGGTGCAGAGTCCCAAAGCTTTGGGCCATCCTTTACTGCTTCTGCAGACCAAGAGCAGGAAGCTGGGTAGGAAGTGGAAAATCCAGGACTCGAACCAGTGCCCATTTGGGATCTCAGTGCATGCAAGGCAAAGACTTTAGCCACTAGGCCAACATACTGGGCATCAGTATATCTTTTAATTTCACTTTCAGCATCTCTTTTACCCTCAAATTCCAAAGTTATGTCACTAAGTAATTATTATTTGACTCTATTTACTTCAAAGCTAATGATTCTTTCTTGTTTCTAATTTACTATCGATTGCAGGTATAGATTAGGGCCAGAGTTATTGGCTTAGAAGTCAACATAAATGCATGGCTGCTGAAGCCATGCAAGTTAGAGAATAGCTCAGAAAAGCAGCAAACATTGGACTGAACCCAGAAGTATCCAAACATTAGAGAGACTTCTTATAGAGCAGGGAGGTAGTGCTGTGGTGTTGCGTGTTAAGGCATCCATATGTGCACTGGTTGGTATTGCAGAAATTCTGTATCTCATCCCTGCTAATAGTCTGGGGAAGACAATAGAAGACAACCAAAGTGCTTGGGCCACCGCTATCCAAGTTGAAGACCCAGATGGAGTTCCACATGTCTGGCTTTGGCTGGGCCCAATCCCAATCATTGCAACCATTTCGGTGATAAACCAGCAGCTGGAAAAAACCTCCTCCCTCTCTCTCTCTCTTTCTCCCTTTCTTTCTCTTTCTCTCTCCCTCAAATACATAAACAAATCTTAAAATGAAAAAATTCCTTGCTGTGAATCAAAACATCATGATATCATAAATTAGTAGCATTGTGGTCTTGTGCAGAAGTGCCCTCTTTAAGACATTTGACATCATGTTTCAAATCATGTCTCAGTTGCTATTAAGCAGCAGCTTGTTTGGACCCAATATTGACCATTTAGAACAAACAATTGCTGAACACAAAATTTAAACTGTCATGCTCTTCTGGTTTATGATAAGAGAGAAAAAAAAATCCTTCAGCATTTATTACCTGCTGTGTTTTCCAAGGGAACAATAGGTTTCACGTCTCTTGACTGCAGTAATAATAAAAAGATGGTCTGGATTTTTGTCCTTAAAGACCTTCAGTTGTAAAGAGTGTATTTCCCTAAATATTGAAGCCAGGACTGTGCTATATCAAACTTACAGTTTCATCTGTATTCATCCCATACTAACATAGAATCAATGTACAGAGAATTGCTTTTGAATTTTATCATATTTGGAGAGTCAAGATGGTGGAATAGGGTAAGAATACATTTAAACGGATGGAAAAACATTTAATCAGGAAGAAGCAGAGAGGACATATTTCAGGAAATAGGAAAGGACAGAACAACAGCAGAGGGATACCTGGAGTCTGACAGACACAGGAAAGCAGTGGACACAACTGTGTGGTGTTGAAGTGAGTGATACTCCAGCAGCATTCGGCTAAGGGCAATCTGAACTCCACCAGCAACCAGGTGGGAGGGGACTTTCACTGGGAGCTTGGGAGGTGAACCCAGACAAAGAACTGTCTGCCCTACTGGTCCTTTTGATTTGACCAGGAGCAAAGACAGAGCAGCAGATCTCAGACGGGCAGTGTAAGAACAGGGTGGATTTCATAGCCCAGTCAGCCCCCTAGAGCAACTTAGGCCATTTTGCATATGGAGGAAAGGGCAAGGGAAAGGACTGAGCATGCGCTGAGCTAGGAGTGAGCTCATTTCTGACTCGGTGAACTGCATCAGCATGGCATTCTACGGGTTCCACCCAAGACAGGTCTGGGTAGCCCTCAGATCTGATGGCCAGCAGATCAAGAACTCTTTAGTGGTGGTACGTGAGGCACTATTTTGCGCACTGTGGCAATAGCTTTGGGACTGCAGGGGACAACAGTGAACTGCACATGTGCTGAGCTTGCGAGAACTTGCTGAGTCCTCGTGGATTGCACTGGTCCTGCAGGAAAATAATATCAACTGTGGCATTGTACCAGTGAAAATAGATCTGTTTGGCACCCAGACCTAATGTCCAAAAGGTTCCGACAAGATCAGTGCCACCAACAACCTAATTATATAGGACACCTGGTGTCTCTCTAATCCTGGGACCTGCTCCAACAAGAAGGGGGAGAAAGGTTGCAGAGACAACGATGCAGCTTCAGCACAGTATCACAGGAGGTGGAGATCGGTGAGCCAAGAGCTGGGGCTGTGGAGACCATGGTGGAAATCTGACATAAGAACCCAGACCTGCAACTCACTAGGGGTTGTGACACAACTGGCTGCAAGCGGGCCCGGCAGCGTGGCCTAGCAGCTAAAGTCCTCGCCCTGAACACGCCCAGGATCCCATATGGACACTGGTTCAAATCCCAACAGCCCCGCTTCCCATCCACCTCCCTGCTTGTAGCCTGAGAAAGCAGTCAAGGGCAGCCCAAAGCTTTGAGACTCTGCACCCGTGTGGGAGACCCAGAAGAGGTTCCCGGCTTCAGATCGGCGCAGTGCCGGCTGTTGCACTTACTTGGGGAGTGAATCATCGGACGGAAGATCTTCCTCTCTGTCTCTCCTCCTCTAAGTATATCTGACTTTGTAATAAAAATGAATAAATCTATAAAAAAAAGTGGCTGCAAGCAAAAAGTTGTGTACCAACTGCAATAAGTAAAATCGCATTGTAGACCTGTGGGTGACAGAGCTTAGAAACCTGCCCCAAGAAGAAGACTCTGTTAACCAGAAGTACAATGATCAAGAGCAAAATAAGAGACAAAGGCACAATGAATATTACTGAGCACTCCCCTGCAAAGGAGCAAAACCCTATGCCAACCTCAGAGTTAACTGAGGAAGACATTGAGAAAATGGGGGACATAGAATCCATAAGACTCATTTTAAAGATTCTGATCAAAAATGAGAAGCTCATGCAAGAGTTCAAAGAATTTAAGGAAGCAATAAAGCAAATCAAGGCTGATCTATCAGAAATTAAGGACACAGTAGAGCAAATTACAAGTACAGTGGAGAGTCTCCAAAACAGAATGAAGCAAGCAGAAGAAAGAATCACAGAATTGGAAGATATTTCCTGTCATCAGGGGGAAGCAAACAAAAAGCTGGAAGCAGAGCTGGATCAGGCCAAAAAAAGTATTCAAGGATTGAAAGACACTATTAAGAGGCCAAATATAAGAGTTCTGGGAATCCTAGAAGGTGCAGAAAGAGAAATTGGTTTTACAAATATATTTAATGAAATAATAAAGAAAAACTTCCCTAATCTGGAGAAAAAAAATGGGAAACAAGATCCAGGAGGGACACAGAACTCCCAACAGGCTTGATCAAAAGGGATCTTCACCAAGACACATGATCATCAAGTTCTCTTCAATTGAACATAAGGAAAAGATCCTGAAATGTGCATGTGAAAAAAATCAATTGACATATAAAGGAATGCCAATTAAGCTCACAGGAGATCTCTCACAGGAAACTCTACAGGCAAGAAGAGAATGAAGTGACATATTCCAGATTCTAAAAGAAAAAAATTGTAGGCCTAGGATAACATATCCAGCAAAGCCTTCTTTAGTCTTTGAAAATGAAATAAAATTCTTTCACAGTAAAGAAAAGTTAAAAGAATTTGCCTCTTTCGAACCTGCCCTACAAATGATACTTCAAGATGTTCTCTTGACAGAGAAGAGAAATAGCACCTACCAAAACCAAAGGCAAATGTGAAGAGCATCCCAGTAAAATGACAACAGAAGACTGAACCAATGAACAACCATTCCTAAAATGACAGGACCAAAGTATCACCCATGTATATTTAACTCTGAATGTAAATGACTTAAGCGCAATCAAACGTCATAGATTCGTAGACTGGATTAAAAAGAAAACCCATCTGTTTATTGTCTGGAGGAGACACACTCCAACAAAGATCAGTGGAAACTATATCGCATAAGTTTTGTTGTTTTCTGTTAGTTTCATCTCTTCAAAACACTTTCTTCTGATTAAATCATTCAATGACTCATAGATCATGCAGTGACATCATTTTCTTCAAGAAAGTTCTTGATTTTCATTTCTTCAGCTACACGTTAGTCATTTAATAGCATGTCATTTAACTTCTTCGTGTTGTTAATTTCTTTTTTCTCCCTGATGTTAATTTTGTTTTGTGGCTCTTCATTTAAGGGGATGTATAGTAGCTGTGTAATGGAGACCGTCACATCTAGTAACATGTCATTTAACTTCATGGCATTATAAATTTCTATTTTTCTTTCTATTGTTGATTTTCAATCATAACTTTTCATTTAAGGGGATGTACAGTAGCTGTGAAATGGAGACTAACATCCAGATGTAAGGATGCAGTGTAGTATGCATTTCTGTTTCCAGACAAAGATGGACTTACAATGAAACTGTTTACTATATCTTGACAATAAGATTCTGGACTCTCTGCCATTGTCCATGCCCGCCAATGATGGACATATGACTGAGTATGAAGAGCCATATGTTAGTAATGATATAAAGGAACTAGGTGGGGGGAGGGAATTGGGGAGTGTATAAGGAAATATGGAACTGTATCATAAAATGATAATAATAATAAAATGTAAAAAAATACAAAAGAAATTTTACTGCATTTATTTTTGTACTTGCTCTTTCCATTAATATTCTATGTCTGAATGTATTACCTGCTCCTAATAACTCTTAACAAATAGTAATTAATTTATTTTCCTCACATCAATGTGGATTTACTTTTGTTTTCTCGTTATTAGCTCTTTCCTAATATCCCAAATCTCATGGATCAACCTAGACACAAACAGTACAAAAATGTGGGACACAAATAGTCCAAGATGGTATGATTCAGAGGCTGATGAGCAGTTTAATGTGGTATTAATTCAGTAAAAGAGTTAATACGTGTAAGGAACCTCAAACAGTGTGCACATATATGAGCATGCTTGATTCTTGTCATTAACTACATGTAACCCAGTTAGCAGAGTTTTCCTCCTTCCTAAAGGACCACTTCAATTTATTACACATGGAGAAAACAGTTTGTCTCCTGGCTCCTTTCATCAGTCTGTGCTGCATGTGCTCCTCTGTGATGCTTTTAGCTTCCCTTCAGGATGTCTTGCTTTTAGCTTCACCTGCAACATTTCACAGCAGTGCCAGCATAGGTAAATATGAAGAAGACTGTAGTACACTGTGCCTCTTTGTTTCTAGTACCAACAGACACTGTGGAAGTACTCAGTTCATGGAAGAGTTACAGAGTTGCAAGGCAAGCAAAAGGCAGAGACTTAGTACCTCCCTGGACTCTTCCTGTATCCAAAGGATAAACACCAAATATTTTTCACAGGGATTCTTCTCAAGAAAACCCACAATGCTGCCCTCTGCTCAGTGTTGCTCATTCTTCTGCAATGATGCAAGACTCTACTCTTTATACCTTTGCTGGAACTGGCTTGGCCCTACATTAACCTTTCTTGCTACATTCAGGGTAGTTAATGGAGGTTATATTTGTTAAAACATCAGCTATTCAAAGCAGACTAGCAGAGTTTTTAGCAAAGTAGTGAAGACCACCTTTGGCACTCAAAATGCAAATTCTGGGCCTGGTGCAATAGTGTAGCAGCTAAAGTCCTTGTCCTTGAACGCACCGGATCCCATATGGGCGCCAGTTCCAAACCCAGCAGTCCTGATTCCCATCCAGCTCCCTGCTTGTGGCCTGGGAAAGCAGTCGAGGGTGGCCCAAAACCTAGGGATCCTGCACCCACATGGAAGACCTGGAAGAAGTTCCTTGCTCCTGGCTTTGGATCAGCACAGGGCCAGCCGTTGCAATCACTTGGAAAGTGAATCATCAGAAGGAAGATCCTTCTCTCTGTCTGTCCTCCTTTCTGTATTTCTGCCTTTCCAAGAAAAATAAATAAATCTTTAAAAAATTTAAAGCTTTTTCAGTGTCCTTAAGAGTAGGGAATATCATGTGAATCACTTTCTTCTTTATTCTCTACTGGTTTCGTAGTTAATATTAACATACACAATCTTGCTCTCCCTTTCTTTCGCTCTCTCTTTCTTTCTCTCTCTCTCTCTCTCTCTCGCACACACACACACTCACACTCAACTCAATTAAATCTAAACCAACCTTTAAAAATAAAAGAAATGTCCTGTAATCTCCATAGTGTATACCATATTTCCAGAGCAGGGCAGAAGTAGCATACTACATACTCATGCAAATCTGTAACAGTTCTTTGTTCATCTTTTCAGCTTGAAGTCCACAAAAGTGATTAAATTGATCCAGTTACAAGATTGATCATGGCACATGTTATCATCTCAAGGCCCAGAAATTTTGAAATTGGGAAATAAAAGATTTGGGATTTTGGTTTATTCTTTTCCATCATGACATGGACAATTCTTGAAAGTGGCTTTCTTTTTTTGTGCATTTATTTACATAAAAACAAGAATTGAAAATCTTCCTGGAAAGCAATCCACTCTAAGACTTTGGAGATGGACCTAGGAAATCCAGCATTGGTCTTTGGTAAAACCTCTCAGTAACTGGACAAAAATGCCTTTAGATTCCGACACCATGACTTCTCTCTTCTCTCAGCCAACAATTTTATTACTTAGACAAAGTCATTCGGATGACTAAGAAAAGAATTTAAGGCATGGACTCTCATTTTATTTGTCTCTTGAATTTAGTATGGAGTCTAATAAACAATAGGCATTTAATAGGTGCCAAGTGGCATTCAGTGGAGCCTGTTTAAGTGGTACACGATGATATAATTCTGCAGGAGATTATAAACAGATCACCAACTTTCTAAGTAAATGGAAAAAAGGTTAAAATTACTCCACCTGTAGATAAAAAGGTATTAGAGTGCGAAGTTAATCAGGAATTAATAATCAGTGATTTCAACAGTCCCATTTACAAGAGCACTCTCTTCAGAGTTTTATGCAGGGTAAGTTTAACATCCTTATTTCTCAAACTGTAGATCAAAGGATTAAGCATGGGAACTACATTGGTATAAAATATTGAAGCTAACTTTCCCTGACCCATAGAACCAGAAAAACTGGTGGTTAAATAGGCAAATGCTCCCGACCCAAAAAAGAGAGCAACAGCAACTATGTGGGAACCGCACGTGTTAAAAGCTTTGGATCTGCCCTCAGCAGAAGGAATCCGAAGGATGTTGGAAAGAATCAAAGCATAAGAGACAAAGATGCTGATACTGGACCCTGTGATAACCACTCCAACAACAATGAAAAATACCAGCTTATTGACATAGGTATTGGTGCAAGAGATTTCCAAAAGGGGAAGGACTTCACAAAGATAATGGTCAATGACGTTAGAATCACAGAAGGTCAGTCTCAACATGTTCCCTGTGTGGGCCATGGCACCTGCAAACCCTATCACATATGAGCCAACCATTAGCAAACAGCACACCTGAGGTGACATTGTGACTGTGTACAGCAGAGGATTACAGATGGCCACAAAGCGATCGTAAGCCATTGAGACCAACACATAGCATTCAGAGTTGACAAAGAAGCAGAATAAAAATAATTGAGTCATGCACCCAACATAAGAGATAGTATTTTCAGACACAAAACCATGTAGCATTTTGGGAGTAAACACACAAGAATAACAGAAATCTATAATGGACAAGTTGAGGAGAAAAAAGTACATTGGAGTGTGAAGGCTGGAATTCAGTACAATTAAGGTAGTCAAACCCACGTTGCCCACCACAGTGAACACGTAGATCCCTAAGAACACAAGAAAGAGGGGAAGCTGTAGTTCTGCTTCTTCTGATAATCCCACAAGGATAAACCTAGTCACAGAGGAGATGTTTCCCAGATTCATTCTCTCAGAAGACTTTCTGAGGAAACAGGGACAAAACACAAAGAATAATGGCAGTCATAAGTATAACCAATGAAAGAAGTTTCTAGAATATGGATCTTTTGCCATTATTCCCTTATCAATGCCTGTCAATGCTAATCTACTGACACTGTTCCTATGACAATATCTGAATTCCCCTACTTGGATCATGAATTCAAGTTAGTGTGTGCTAGTCTGGGTAGTATGAGCTGTGTCTTCATTTAATTGGTGGGGAGATAGCATAATTCAATTGGCTGCCCAAGAACTAGCAGAAAGACATCCCAAGATCCAGGAGCTGACTACCTCAAACTATGAGAAAGAGGAACTCTCAAGGCCCATGCTGTGATCTTGCATTCTCTCCCTTCTTCTCCCAATCTCAAATCAGTTTCCCATATCTAGAGGAAGAGCTTGGAGTGTTCCCTGCCTGCCCTGTAACTCCTGCCTTCCACCTCTAACTCCCTTCATTCCACCTCACCTCAGAGTTAGTGTCCAGGGCAGGGCAGGGATCACTGCTTTCCAGAATCCTGGCTGACGAGTTGAAAATAAAACTGCCAGAAAATATAATATTCCTTCTCCCCGCTCTTGCTTTCTTCAGTTGCTTATACAGTAGTATTTTCTATTAGCAGGTGTTGCTGCTGGTGCATAATGTCTTATGTGCAGGCTCTTCTGATGACCTTAGGGCTGAGAAACAGCTTTTACAGAGTTGGTTTCCAAGGTACTTTTGGAGCAGATAAAGGTTTCTGTTTGTGAGTTTTCCCAGATGGTCTTCAAAAACTGTGGGAAAAATAACCTAGCAACTCCCATTCTCACCAGAACCCTGCAAACTTGTCACCAGGGAACTTTAAACCACTTGACAATCATGCAAACCTGGTTAGACACAGTTCCCCCTAGGGAATGTCTGTGAGATTGGTAACTAGAGGGAACTTGTTTACGGTCTGAATTAGATGCTTCCATCATTTGCTGGGAATCAAGTTTCTACTCAAACTCCATATTTAAGCTAGGGATTTCATGTCATTCTATTTCAACATTATAGGTCATTTTCCCCTTCATTAATCTAATAGATTATAATTGGCTTCAAAGAAAGAATGATCCCAAACATATTTTGCGGCCATTTCCAGTACTTTAAAGGGAATATTCATAGAACCAGTTTTAAAGACATCATGTCTGTAGAGAGCACCTCACACAAAGCGCTTGTAGGGCCGTGAGCTGCTCAGAATGGTAGAGACACCACACTACCACCTCCACAGACACCACCCACTCTCAGCGCGACTAAAGCACACTGCCAGGCCTTTACTATAACAAGATTAAAATATCGCAACACCCATGCAAAGAAGTGCATATGCACACACATTCCTTGGTGGAGCCACCCTAGAGCAGTTCAGGCTTAAGGTGCAGCAACAGATGTACTCGAGAGTTAAATCTTGCCGTTATTCAGATAACAGGGCTCCTCTTTATATGATCTGCTCTGTGAACACCCTCAAAAGAATTCAAACGATAAAAATGCTTTTATTAAATTTCCATGGAAGCAGCCTGAAGTAATTTAAATTTTCCTGGGACAGTGGTAACTTCTGCCTGTTATCCCTGGGTAATTATTAGCGGGACACTTTCTTGCTCTGAAAAGTGTCTAGATTTGAATAACAAATTACATGGTTGCCCAATGAAAAATAGTGTAAACAGTTATTCAGGTCCTCTGATTCTGTAATCTCCTAGACTCCCTGATTTCCATCTCTTTATCAACTCAGTCTCTATATTTGCTACTCATGGCCCTCAAAATCCTCTTTAACCCAACTTATCCTCCTAGACAGGCAATAGTCTTCAATGGATCTTGGCGTCAAAACTTGGAAGGAGCATCAAATGTAAGCTGCTTCTGATTTACATCTAGCCAAAACCTAAAACAAAGAAATACCAACTCTAGTAATTTGCCCAAAATGGATAAAAAGGAAACATAAAAGGAGAGGAAGATATTGGTACTATTAATCAACTACTAATTAGCATAATATATTGTTTGATGTCATTGTATGTGTGTAGAAAAAATTCATTAATAGTACTTAAGATATGTTTTGAACCAGTATTCCAGTACTAAATGTAGACCAATAAAAATATTTTTGTCAGGGCCCAGCATGGTGGCTTAGTGGCTAAAGTCCTTGCCTTGAATGCGCCAGGATCTCATATGGACGCCGGTTCTAATCCTGGCATCCCCATTTCCCATCCAGCTCCCTGCTTGTGGCCTGGGAAAGCAGTCGAGGACGGCCCAAAGCCTTGGGACCCTGTACCTGCATGGGAGACCGGGAGGAAATTCCTGGCTCCTGACTTTGGATCGGCGCAGCACCGGCTGTTGCAGTCACTTGGGGAGTGAATCATCAGTCAGAAGATCTTCTTCTCTGTCTCTCCTCCTCTCTGTATATCTGACCTTGCAATAAAAATAAATAAATCTTTTTTAAAAAAGGGATTTTTATCAAAAGACATGTCACACATGTCTTAGCATCATTGCACATAATTGACAAAAACTTACAATTCATGTGTCTATTAGAGTAATAAATGTTATTAATAAAATGAAACTATATAGTCATAAAAGATAATGATATATGCATCACAAACATATTGTGGGGCAAAACTCCAGATAGTCATAAAATTTAATGACAAAGATATCACAAACGTATCATAGAACAAAAGAAGCCAAGCACAGAGATGTACATACTTTTGTTTCCACTTAAATAAAACACAAAAACAAGAAGCTAATCTATCATACTATATATCACATAATTTTTACTCTTGGCCAAGACATTGAGAATGAAGACAAAAAGAGATATTAATGGTGCTTCAAGAACCCTAACAATGCTTCAGGTATTAATTACTGACTAAAGTTCTGGCTAGGCAAAAATATTTAATCCCAACAATTCATGAAGCTAGGTTCTTATGTGATACTTAAAGAAAAATAGAATTGGAGAACAAAAAAAGATCATCCTACTAATATAGTTTAAGACTAAAATTACTAAACAGCTTTGAGTCATCATTCCCTCACTCGTGAAAAGAGTATTCACTGACCTGACAGCTTAGTATAACAAAACATGCACACAAAATAGCACTGTTTTTATTTCTCATCCATCTTGTGTCCCTTAAAATAAAACTTGTTATATTTTTCTTATATAAAAGAAGAAATCAAGTAAAGAGAGAATTAGTGCATATGGAGCAGCCACAGAGTCCCTGACATTATGCTAAATGTTTTCCAATGTGGTATCATGTTTATAACAACTACATAACGTGTATGTGTATGACAGATTGTTTCTGCTCAAAGATGGCCATCGCAGAGCGCAGAGACACGGTGTCACTCACATATGTGAAGTCCTGCACTTTGTGTGTTCTCAGTGTAATGGGACTGACCACTCTGTGATCAATAGATAAGGTCTGTGTCCCTTACTTTTCCTCTAGGTAGGGACGGAGGGACTTCTCCAACTGATAAAAAATATGGTGAGCTTGATGCTGTGTGACTTCCACAGGTAAGTTGTAAAAGGGGATGCATGGTTTTTTCTCTCTCTCTCATTCCCCTTCTCCCTCTTCTTTCCTACATTTTACCTTTCAGTCTCTGATTTCTTTTGTCACACCTTTGCCATCAAGATGATCATCCTGAAACTGTGGCCTTGCCTCAAGATACACTGTAATGTTTAGTAATCTGCCTAGTGCTGAGGGACAACAGAAAAACTTTAGGGAATGCATGATGGTAAAGGGTGAGCTAGGGCATCAGGAAAAATTATTGGGGCATTGAGGATGACCTTAAGGTTTGCTCTTAAAAAGAAAATAGGCATTTCTGTTTGATATGCATAAGTTCTTACTCATTGCATTTTCCTATCTTGAATGAGAGCTTAGCAAACATTCAGCACTCTGATTTAGCAATGGAAAAGAGAGAAAACACTCCTTTTTTCATTAAGGAAGAAATTCTCTATGTCATCAACCAACAAACATTCATTAAAACCAGCTATGCTTAGAAACATCACAAACTTTAGACCCAGGAAGAATTCTAGTAAAGGGGACCTATTTTATGCTTCGTCCATATATATTAAATATATAAAAACAAAATTCCTTTCTATAGAATATGGCATAAATCCAGATATCAAAGGATTTACCTGTGGAGCAGGTAAATACACAGTCTGCAACACTGGATCCCACATGGATGGTGAGTGTAGCCCTGGCTGCTCCACTTCTGATCCAGCATCATGTTATTAGCCTTGGAAAGCAATAGAAAATGAGCCACATGAATGGGCCCTGCAACCCACATGGAAGATAGAAATGAAGTTCCTGACTCCCAACTTTGACCTACCCCAGCCCTGGCCGTTGAAATCTGGGAAGTAAATCAACAGGTACAAGCTCTCTCTCTCTCTCTCTTTCAATCTTTGCTTTCCTCTCCCTCTCCCATTTTTCCACTTCCTCCCTCTCTGCGTAACCCTGAATTTCAAAATAAAAATACTTAACTCAGATAAATATTCAAGAGCCATGAACTTAAGAGAAGAATCAATAGAAAACACAGAATAATACCTCATGAATGATTAAATACAAACCACACAGTGAACCCAGCCCAGTCCTGTAAAATTCTTGAATATGCCAAGAACAATGTACAAGGCAAATCTGTTTAATATATTGAAGGATATAGAAGAAGTGATTCAAAGAATGACAAATGAAGTCAAAATTTAAGGAATTACCAATAATTCAAAAATAGAGTTCTTAGTGTTAAACTTATGATTACAAAATACATTGAAAGTATGCCACTATAAGAATTTAAAGAAAAACAAAAAAAGGAGGGGGGAGACAGTGGGAAGCCAGAGGGAGACAGTAATGGAAGGTACTGTTATC
Organism: Ochotona curzoniae; assembly: GCF_017591425.1. Classification (NCBI taxonomy): domain Eukaryota; kingdom Metazoa; phylum Chordata; class Mammalia; order Lagomorpha; family Ochotonidae; genus Ochotona; species Ochotona curzoniae. Next base: position 1,379,259 of record NW_024465573.1, on the reverse strand, counting down.
CTCCTAAAACTGTGTATATCAAATACATGAAATGTGTTCTCTTTACGTGAAATTGTAAAAAAGTCAAAAATAAGAGTCAAATGGAGCTTTAGAAATGAAAATAAGATTGTTGAGACTAAAAATTCAGTAAATTTGGTAATCAATGATACAGGATTCTCCACAAATTCAAATTTGATGTGTGTATACACATATACATACATGTGTGCAAATATGCAGTATTTTGATAAAGACAAAGAAAAGTGAAGCAAATAAAACCTGCCAATTAGGAGCAAATGGCAAAGGGAGCTGGCTGTGCCAGTAAGAACAGCCAGGGCAGCCTAACCAGACGGTTCTGTGTCACTCTGATTCTGCCATGTGGCTTCCACACCCAACAGCCCCCAAAGCTGCTTCTCCAACTTGCTTTGTAATTCTTTGAATGCTCCCACTATTGCTAATTAACTTTCTGCTTGCCGAAGTCAGCCAGTTTGCAGCCAAGATCACTGGCTAGCATAACAGGATCTGTGACAGCTGACAGAGCTGTGGGTCATGAATGCAGAGAGGCGAACCCTCCCGGCCTGTGGAGCAAATGAATCACACCGCACTAACGAGGGCAGATGCTCCGTCATGGTCCCTTCAAGGTTCTCTGTTTTAAACAACTTCCTCCTTCCGGCACGTGGATAAAATAAGTAAGCATGTCAGATTCCTGACTCTGCTATTCTTCATACTCTGGCAACAAAATTTGCAAAAAAAAAAAAAAAAACACTTCAGCTCTTAATTTCTTCATGTTTTTCTTTTCTAACCCAAATGATGCTGCTCAGTGGAATATATACACGCGTCTTTTCTGGCAAAGCAGAGATCATCAGTGAACTGATCAACTTTTTTAATGGAATGTCAGCCATATGGAAATAAAACTGAAATAATTAAGGTGAACATTTAATGATGTAGCAATAACTGCTACTATTTTTTTTAATTTATTTATTTTTTTAAATTGGAAAGGCGGATATACAGAGAGGAGAGACAGAGAGGAAGATCTTCCGTCCGATGATTCACTCCCCAAGTGAGTGCAACGGCCGATGCTATGCCGATCCGAAGCCAGGAGCCTCTTCCGGGTCTCCCACGCGGGTGCAGGGTCCCAAAGCTTTGGGCCGTCCCCGACTGCTTTCCCAGGCCACAGGCAGGGAGCTGGAAGGGAAGCGGGGCTGTCGGGATAGAACTGGTGCCCATATGGGATCCCGGGCTTGCAAGGTGAGGACCTTAACCACTGCACCACCGCGCCGGGCCACATAACTGCTACTATTAATGATTAAATACCTAGTTCGTGCTTAGTGGATATTGTGATAGTGTTCTATTTTTCATGGGCTACATACTCACTTCATTGTGTTTGAAATTTCTTATGAGATCAACATACGGAATTGCTTTACATGCACTTTTTTGAACTTTTCTGCTCTGTTTTTTATAGTTCATTAAAATTTATTACAGTAGTCCATCACATATACTTTACATTTTGGGGTGAGGAAGCTGCTAGAAAACATGTGTGTTTTTGGTTACTGAAAGCATTCTGCAAAGGACATTTTGGTATACACAGCCCCAGTTGAAGCATCAGAATTTCTCTAAGGCATAATTCCAAAATTTCATGTAGTATTTGGTTCCCTAATGTCTTTAAAAACATTTATTTGTTTGTTTTTCTGGAAGTTGGAGTTACAGAGAAACCAACAGAGAAGCATCTTCATCCACTGGCTCACACCCTAGATGGTTCACACCCTAGATGGCTCACACCCTAGATGGCTCACACCCTAGATGGCTCACACCCTAGATGGCTCACATATTAAATGGTTCACACCCCAGATGGTCACAGCAGCCAGGGCCTGGCCAAGCTGAAGCCAAAAGCCCTCACTGTCTCTCCCATGAGTGACAGGAGCCCATACACTTAGGTCATCTGTTACTGTTCTTCCCAGAGCATTAGCAGGAAGCTGTATTCAAAGAGGAGCCACTGAAGCTCAAATAGGTAGGCGGTAGCTTTCTTAGCTCTACCAGCATTGACTTGTTTGCTAATCGAAAGACAACTTCTTGATTCAGCTACTTTCTTGAAGTTTTATATTGTTTTTTCCATTTTGAGCTTTTCCCTTTCAATATAAGAAACGAAGCAGGTAGTGCTGGCTTGTGGTGCATCACATTGAGCTGCTGTCTATGACACAGGCAGGCATGTCCATCTCCAGTCAATGTGTCTGGAAAGGCAGAGAAGACCGCATTCCTGCAGCTGCAGGAGAGAACAGGACGGAATTCCAGGCTCCTGGCTTAGCCCTAATACAAACAGGTCTGCTGCAGCCATCTCAAGGGTGAGTCAGCAGAAGAAAGTCCTGTCTTTCCCTTTACTCTTTTTTTTTTTTTTTAGATTTATTTACTTTTGTTGGAAAGTCAGATATATAGAGAGGAGGAAAGAGAAAGGAAGATCTTCTATCCGATGATTCACTCCCCAAGTGACTGCAACATCCAGAGCTGAGCCAATCCAAAGCCAGGAGCCTGGAGACTCTTGCAGATCTCCCACACAGAAGCAGGGTCCCAAGGCTTTGGGCCGTCCTTGACTGCTTTCCCAGGCCACAAGCAGGGAGCTGGATGGGAAGTGGAGCTCTATGGGATCCCAGTGCATTCAAGGCAAGGACTTTAGCTACTAGGCCACTGCACCAGGCCCTCCCTTTCCTCTGCACGCTGCTGTCCCATTCCTTATCCCTGGCTCTTCTCCAGGACCATTCTGCACCAGGCTTATCGAACTGGCCAAAGTCATTATCTCTGGCACTGGCTCCTTCTTCTGCATCCAGTGTGACCCTCAGCCTTATCCCACCAAAGCCAGCTGGTGGGCCACCTGCCCGGCCTGAGGACAGGCACAGAGTGGAGGACAGGGAGGGCAGGGGTCAGTGGACCAGGTCTGGGGTGAGGGGAAAGCCAGGAGAGGCTGGGCACTCTGTGATACACAGCAGCAGCAACTTCCTCTGCTCAGCAAGAAAACAGCAACTCTGCTCTTAAAAAATAATTATAGGTTGTTAAAGAAAGCGTACCTTCGATTTTGTGCCAACTTGCTTTATGCTAAATATTCAGCAATCATCTCCCATTATTACATGGTTATTGTGGAAATACTCAATTGACATTTTATATAATTTTAAAGATGCGTGGCTGGCTATTGGTCTGGGGTAGCAAGTAAAAGTTTGCCAGAAAAGGAAGTCAAGAATAATGTTTTTCATTTTTATTAACTCAAAATATAATACATATTTATAGGACCTAATATGACATTTCAGTACATATCTGTGCTGTGTCATGATCAAATCAGAGTAATTAGAATACCCAAACTCTTAAATATTTGTCATGTCTGGTAAATGCATTCAAAAGCCCATTCTTCCAGCTATTAAACATACAAATCATGATTGCATGTGAAATATGTAATGCATTATACGTTACTGACTGTCCAACAAGTGCAGTGCTTCAGTCAGGGAGGAGTAAGTTCTTCCATCAACAATAAAGTGGCAGTCGTAAGGGAAGGACTTTTTGAGCCAAGGAAACCAAAAGGAAATGCAAAGGCCATAAAGGATAGAAAAATGCTGTAAGTCAGAAACAGCATTTAGCACTAAAATTACTCAATACATGGAAATGAAATTGGCAAAGTGAGTTAACACTGTCAGTTAATTGTACCCTTCTTCCTTCTCTGAATCCAAAACCAATTAGAAAAATTAGACTCAGGAATCACACAGGAAAAATACATACAAAATTTATTGCTCACAAAGATAACTGGAAGACCCAATCTGAACGCGAATCTACAATCAGGATGTAATTCCCACTGCACACAGCCAGTTAAATTCTAATCTAGGCTTTAAAAAATTGGTCAAAAGTTGGTCTTACTTAGAAATGACAGCAGTTGTTAAAGGAAAAGATGAATTGAATCCTGACACTAGGCCTACCCTAATTATAAAATGAGGAGGAGGGTTTGAGGAATGGGACATGACCAGAGTGAAACACAAACTGTCTGTGATTTTCTCATCAGTCCTATAATCCTCTTTTTTCCCCTTGGAATGGAGTAAGGACACAGAAGAAGAGAAAAGGAAGTGTGTTTATCTACCTGTTGGAAAGTTGAAACATCCTTCCTCAGCCCAGGGAAACTGAGGTACAATTACAGAAGATTGGCCAAGTTTGAACCCAGAAGGGTTTGTTTAAATTCTCCCTATTGAGTGGCGAGTAGATGAGAAAATGTTGACATTGTCAGAATTGAATCTGGACTTCGGGGAATGAGAAGGAACTGGAGACAATTAGGCTGGACTAAGGTGACAAGTGGAATATCCTGAATTGGGGCCATGTAGAAGAATCAAAATTCCACTCTCAGAACTTAGAAAGATGATTTAAGGTCCTCAGATGAACATATGACTGCCAAAAACTCTTTGAAATGGAAAACAAGGCACTCTCTCTGATGAATAATCAGATATGTCATTCATCATCACACTGTCCTTATAGCTTTACAAATACAGTCACTAAAAGTTATGATTCTGTTATGGATTTAGGAAGCTATTTACATCTTATAGCACTGAAATTACAAAATAAAATTGAATATAATCACATTTGTGTGTATATATAAGGGTACTTCAAAAAGTTTGTGGGAAAAGGGAATTTAAAACTCAGTTTAGGCTGGTGTTGTTGCATAGAATAAGGCCCAGAGAACTAAGTCTGATTACAAAGCCAACATCCCATATTAGAGTAGCAGTTCAAGCCCAGCTGCTCATTGATCAATCCAGCTTGCTGGCGATGTGTCTGGGAGAGCAGCTGGACATTGCTAACCACATTGGAAACTTGGATGGAATTTTAAGTTTCTGGATTTGGCCTAGCACAGCCTTGGCTGTTGCCATTTGGAGGAGTGAACCAGGAAATGGGAAAACTGTCTCTCTCCCTTGTATCTGTCACTCTGTCCTTCAAATAAATACATAAATGAACCTTTAAAAATAAGTAGAAATGAGTTATTTTTATATAAAAAGTATTTTGAAATCTGTGGAGTTTTTTCATAATATGCATTCCAAAGACTGAAAACTCAAACATACAATTTTTGCAAACTGTTCTAAGCTGTCATAATTATATACACATAAACACAGAAAAATTATCTGAAAGAACTTTCAGCAAAATCATGAGTGGCAATCTTGTTTTCTTTTTTATTCTTCTTTTCTTAATATCTATATATTTCTTATTTCCCATATTCCTGAATGCATAATAACTGCTTTTTGCAAATTTAGGAAGAATGAGTATAAAGTTAAATTAAAAACAAAATACTGTATGCTTCTAGTACTTGATGATTTCCCCAGGGACTTGTTCAACATGTATTGAGCAACCTCTGTATCTACCAGCTATTAGGTTTGCTGCCTGTGTTGTACCACCTGGTTAGGAATAGAACCTCAGATAAACATCTTCCTCCTATAATACTATCAAAGTCATATAACCGTAGTTCAATCGTCTCACTTAAGTTTATATTATTGATGCTATTATCTCGGTGCACTAAGTGAGGAGAAAACTTTTCAGTGCTTTTCCTTTAACATAAGTTGTTCACAAATTGTAGAGACTTGTTCATCTCAAAGGCAGCAAGAATTTGGACATCGTACAAGGTGAATATGTATGCATCACATGTGCTATTTCTTTTATACCCAGATTAAGCCTGCTGGAAGGCTGCTGGTGTTAAGAATGTGGGCTCTTGAGTTATACAAGCTGAATTCAATTACTTAGCACTTGTACCAGTGCAATCTCAGGCAAGTTCCTTAACTTTTTTAAGTCTTGACTTACCCATCAAAAAATAATTATACAAGTTGTAGAGAAAGATCATAAGAGAACTTATATAGAAAGTTCAAAAAAGAAAGTAACCTCAAAATGTTATTATTTGGTTTTGATGAGAACAAAGCACGTGTATGTAGAATTCTTGTTCACATATCCACATTCATTGCCACATGGTAGTCTGCAAATATTTTATGTTTATATACATACATGTATATATAAACATATATAGAAACAGAGAAAGAAAATATCTGAAAACATTGAGAAACAATAAAGTTGTGATTATCAACCAAAAAATTAAAAGAAAGAAGAAACTGCAATAAAATAAATACAAAGGGGGGGGAGGAGAGAGCCATTACAAAAATGCCATAAATGAAGAGGGTAATGAGGAAAGCAGTCATGTTTTTTTAGACAACCCAATGCAATGGCATTTATGACCAAATTGTACAAAGAGCCACAGGGCTCTTTCCCTGTCATCCCAGACCTATATTTTTCCTTTCCTATGTCTACACCACACTGATGGGAATGTATGGAAACTGTCAAGTGAGCAGATAAGAAGTGGTAAAAAAAAAAACGGGGAGGACCACAGGTGACACTTGACACGAATCAGCTTGGGTCCTCAGAAGATGTGCCCATTTACTCACAGAAACTGTGTCCATCACACACAGGTATACTCAGGGTGTTTTTACAAATCTCAATATGCTCACAGATCATATGAACACAGCTCATCCTACCTACTGCTCATATCTTAACTCTAAACAGTCCCTGTAAACAAAATCAGTGTTGCGCAAGGAAAGTACAGAATGAGTGTGAAATGTACCATCTTACTAAAAATCCTAGAATGATCAAAATATGGTGTAGATAAACTAAAAGGAGTGTGAAAAGTCTAGTCCCACTGGCCAAGGCAGGAATACACTGAGCACCCAATCAATTACTGATGACAACAAATCATAACCGATTAGATAAAATTAGAATGCATTGGTCCAGAATAATACAAATGAGAATAGCATATAAAAAAATGCAGTACAGGGCCTAGTGCTATGGCCTAGCAGCTAAAGTCCTCATCACGAACACATTGCAATCCCATATGGGCACCAGTTCTAATCCCAGAAGCTCCACTTCCCATCCAGAGCCCTGCTTGTGGCCTGGGAAAGCAGTCAAGGACAGCCCAGTGCTTTGGGACCCTGCACCCATGTGGAAGTCCTGGAGGAAGTTCCGGGATCCTGGTTTTGGATCGGGCAGCACTGACCATTGCGCTCACTTGGGAAGTGAATCATCAGACAGAAGATCTTTCTCTCTGTTTCTTCTCTTCTCTGTATATCTGACTTTGCAATAAAAATAAAACAAATCTTAAAAAAAATTGTGATACATATAAGTGAAGTTGGCATTCTGAGATTTAATTCTTATTCATGGCCCGTATCTATTATCCTAAGGGACACTGGTTTTTTGACTCACTATCTTTGAATTATTTATTTAATGAGGAGTTGAGCTTATTATTATCAAGTAAATCAGAAGTATATCATCTTAAAAATTAAAAGGAAAGTTAAAAGGATGTGGGAGGGAAGAGGGAGGTGGGAAGAAAGCTAGGGTCACAAGTATTTCTATGCTCTTAAAAGTGCATGTGTACAAAATACATGACATTTTTTCCATTTATTGACATTTTTAATTAAAAAAATAAAAAGGACTCTTCTTGACAGAACTCCAGATAACAATTAAAGGATTGATAGAAACAGACAATCTCCATTTTCAACCAGCAGAGTAATCATTAATTCAGACACAACTCATCGGTGGATATTATTAAAAATGAAGAAATTGTTTTTCTTTTCTTAAAGCTTATTTTATTTATACAAAGTGATCAAATTTCACACATCTTACAATACATACTTAGGAGCATAGAGGTGTTTTTCAACTCAAAGTATCTCCCCACAATTAATTTTCAATTACAAAATGGACAGGAGCAATCATTCCCAGTAAAGTTACTGCAGGCTTGAAAGATTACAAAGCTTGTGTGTAACCAGATGTCTGCAGAAGCACGACCGCGTGTAAGAGAACGAGAGAGGAAGATTCACTCTGAGACAGCAGTACTGTAACTGCAAGTCAGGAGCATCGGTTCCCGGCTCCACGGGGTTTGTCTGGGTGTATTTGTCATTTCAGGACAAGTATTCAACAAGCACTCTGAGAAAGTTTAATAAGTGTGAGTGATGGATTCTTCCTTGCAGCAAATTGTCTTGATTGTATTATCTCTGGGATGGCACTTTAAATGGAGAGTTCAAACTCTTTATAGATTTTAAAACATTTGCATCAGAGGTTTGGATAACAGTTTAGTCTATCTTAAGAATGACATGTTTCACTACAATAGAAAGTATTGGCATGTTGAGATTTGCAAAATTGAAGAGTCTGGTTTCTACAGTGGGCACCAGGTGACATGTTCCTAGCATTGGAGATTGTAAAGTGAACTGAAAAATGCAACCTGAAGACCAGGGTGATGGGACCAAACATGTCCATTTGTATGGTGGAAGAGAAGAATGTATAGTAAGAATACTGAGCAATTCAGTGTTCTGAAACTGCTAGCAATTCCATCCTAGCATCTATTAAACACTTGTTAAACCTCCATTCTGCATGGGTTAGCATTGTGGCATGTGTGGGAGTGAGATCAAATCAGACGCTATGATCTGCTCAGACAAAATCTACACTTTTCATTTGCGGTGAGGGAGAAAGTTGAAAACCCAGCAAGCAATGCCTTACTTTGGGACCAGTGCCTCAGGGGCTGAATACTCAGCAGGAATCCCACATGAGCTCCAGTTCCAGCTCTGTTATTCTGCTTCATACCTATCTTTTTGCAAATGTGCCTGAGAAAGCGGCAGAGGATGACCACGTGCTTGGGTTCCTGCCATTCACATTGAAGACACAGATGGGATTCTGTGTTCCTAGCTGTGCCTAGGCCAACCCCAGCTATCTTAGCCACGTGGGGAACAAAGCAGCAGATATCTTCCTCCCCTTCCCATCACTCTGTATTTCAGATAAATAAATCATTTCCCAAAAATATTAGTTGGAAAAACTGGCACAATGGCTCAAGTGGTTAATTCTCTGCCTACAAGCCCTAGTTCATGTCCTAGCTGCCCCACTTCCTATCCAGCCTGCTGCTTAATGGCCTGGAAAAGCAATGGAAGATGTCCCAAAGCCTTGGGACTTTGCACTGGTGTAGGAGACCTGAAAGAGACTCCTGGCTACTGGCTACTGTCTTTGGATCCGTTTCTCTCTCTCTCTCTCTCTCTCTCTCTCTCTCTCTCTCTCTCTCTCTCTCTCATGCCTTTCCAATAAGAATAAGTAAATCTTTCAAAATAGTACTTGGATTTAAGAGATGAGACAAAGGGAATAGAGCTGTGAGCTATGTCTTGCATGGAGTGTGTACTTTTGATGCTGACCTACAGTCTCTCATTTTCACAGCATTCCTTTGTCTCTCCTCTTTCATCTTAATCACAACCTTTCAAATTCATCTTTCTTGCTTCTATGGAACTGCATCATAAAATAATAAAATGAATTTAATTTTCAAAAGAATATACATTAAAAAGGAAACGAATGTGCATGAACCAATCTCCAGATTCTGTCCTTCAATTCCTCAACGTTTTCTGTTAATTCTTGCACCTGATTCACAATACCATCTCAGAAGGAATGATGTTTTCTGCACTCTGGCTCCTAACACTTTACCCACACACACTTTACAAAAATCCTCAAGAATTTCTCTGGTCATTTAGTCAAGACCAGCTCAGCAAATGTTATACCTCCTACCTCCTTACAAAAATTAGATATTTAAATTTAGCCCCTGAAAAGTTGCATGAAACTTCTGTAGAGAGCCTGATTTTAATATCCTAGGCCAGCTCGCATTCAAAATGAAGTCCTCTAGGGCCTGAGGGAAGAAAAGTGAATCACAGAGGAAAGCAACCAGTATTAGAAATAGAGAACTTGTGTCCTAGCCACAACTCTGCCATGGAGGAGCCATCTGACCTCGAGCAATGGACAAAACACATCTACCCTCAAAAAGTAGAGCAAATGTAATCTAAGTGATCCCTAAGACTCACCTAAAATATTCTTTAGTTTTAAAATTCCTCATAAATTGAGAAACACTTCAAGTAGGAGGGCAGATTGGTAAACCCATATAAGATTGAGTTAAAGCCTTTTTCATGTACTCAATGGAGCCTGAATCATTTATTGAAGCAGTCTTTTCCTTTGCTAGACATTGCTCCTTTTTAAGAGAATGAGCGTTTGCTCAAGGTTTTTCTCAGAGCAACTTTGACATCCTTATTCCTCAAGCTATAAATTAATGGGTTAAGCATAGGCACCACAATGGTGTAGAATAAGGAGGATACTTTCCCCTGATTCATAGGCAAAAGAGAAGAAGGTTTAAGGTACATAAATGCTCCTGAGCCAAAGAAAAGAGAAACTGCAATTATGTGTGAACTGCAGGTGCTGAATGCTTTGGACCTGCCCTCAGTAGAGCGAATGCGGAGGATGCTGGACAGGATGAGAGCATAGGAAATGAAGATGGTGACTGTGGGAACCCCAATGTCAATGCCCACAACAATGAAAACTACCAGCTCATTCACATAAGTGCTGGTGCAAGAGCGTTCCAGAAGGGGAAGGATGTCACACATATAGTGATTGATAAGGTTCTCGGCACAAAAGGTCAGTCTCACCATGCAGATAGTGTGTGCCATTGCCCCAGCAAACCCCATCCAATAGACACCCGTCAGTAGGATGAGACACACCTGCGGAGACATGGTAATCATGTACACCAGTGGTTTGCAGATGGCGACATAGCGGTCATATGCCATGGCTGACAGGATGAAGGATTCAGAGACAACAAAAAAGAGAAAAAAGAAGAGCTGAGTCATGCATCCACTGTAGGAGATGACGTTATTCCTTGAGACAAAGCTCATCAGCATTTTGGGAGTGATGACAGTAGAATAGCAGAAATCTATGAAGGAAAGGTTGAAGAGGAAGAAGTACATGGGAGTGTGCAGGTGAGGGTTCAGCCAAATCAAGGTTATCAAGCCTAGGTTCCCCACCACAGTGACCAGGTAAGAACCTAGAAACAGGAAGAAGAGGGGGAGCTGGAGTTCCTGCTTCTCTGTCAAGCCTGCGAGGATGAACTCTGTCACAGAGGAGGTGTTCTCAGTTACCATTTTCACCAAGGTGTTCTGTGGGGACAGATAAAAGAGCCATTTAGAAAGAGAGACCACTGCTACCCCCTACTGTCACTCACCCATTTGGGGGAACTGGAAGCACATAGAGATTTTTTTCCAGTTTCATCAGCAGGGTCTTTGATGATGCCCAAGGGCTCTTCTGTCCCAAGCAACTCTGCCTCTGGATGGGCCCCTGGATGCACTTATCCCATCTTGCAGACAGATGCTGCTGCTGAGAAGGACTCCAAAGACCCTGAGTACTTTTACACATAGCTGTGGGCTTCCAATTTCACTTTCTGTTCCAGTTTGCAAACACTAGGGCCAGTCTCTGGAAAGAGTCCCCTCAGTGGATGGATCCCCTGTGTCTACGTCTGGAGGGTCCACCTTGTGATTTCCTGGACAGAGCAGGAGAGTGGGGTGGAGACTCAGATAAAGTTCCCACCCTTCAGCCAAGTCCAGTCACTCACCGCACTTCAGTCTGGAGCTTCAGAGATGGTCCCTAGGATCTGCCTCTTTTCCTCAGTTGTTCAAACACATGGGTACTACCCCATGTGGTGCTACCCCAGATGAACAATGAGGCACAGCCGTCTGTGCCAGTACTGACAGCAGCATCAGAGCCTGTGCTGCCTCTGAACTTCTGAACTACAGAACATGAACCATGAGCCAGGCTTTGCCCTGAGCCTTTTTTCCACCTAGTTGGAGGGATAAAACAACTCTGCCTCCTTGCTTGTCATCAGCTCCAGTCCCTGGCAGGAGACTGGACACGTTTAATGTGGGCTTGGAGTACAGGGACTGGATTATGTAGAAAGCCAGAGATTCCCCTGAGATCATATCCCCAGATAGTAACTTTATAAATAAACAAATTTGGTTTACATGTCATATCTTTTACAATTTAGTTTGGCCTTTGAAAACATTAAAAATAATTGTTTAATTAATGTCTATACAGAAATATGCAAAGCCTATGAGCAAATAGCAATTTACCATTTATTAAATAGTTGATAAATCCACATTTTTTCTGTTCTAGGACTATAGATTGATCTCGGTGTATCAGAAAATGCCATTTTCCAGCTAATACTTTATTTTAATTCTCTATTAAATCTTCTGAGCTGAGTTTTTTCACCCCCATTTTGGAGGTGGAATGACTAACTCCTCCTATGTTGAATTGCTGGAGTTAAAACAAATCCATGCCTATCTCACCCAATGTTGCTATTCTCTGCATTTATGTTTACAATTTCCCTGTGGAGGAAACAATGAAGCAGATGAAACAGGGACCTTGCCTTGAAGTTACTGATGCTTTGAAAAAAAATAAAATAAAGCACATCTGACTAAGACAGATAACATGACAAGATCCAGGGAAGGATTTTAAAATGTTATGTTAGTTCAGAGGATGGCATTCAACACGCCATTAAAAGCTTCAGCTCCTCACAGGGAATGCACAATACCAGTTCAGAGAAGACACCATCCTGTCTTCTCTCAAAGTTTGAGCTTGGGAAGAGAGAACAATCCCAACCCATTAAAAGCAACTTCTATTGTTGTTGCTGCTGTTGTTTTCTCAAATTGGGTAAACTGTTAGAAGTCTCCCTGATGGTTCCTCACCCCGTCCTTGACCTTTCCATATTAGTCTAGTCTTCCACACCCCAGGACTTTCATATGAGCCTGAAAGTAGCTTGTTTCCTCTTTACCCCATCGACCTATTTCCCTGTTTTCTTTGCATTGTTCATTTCCAAACTCTCTCCTTGCGACAAAAGTTACCTGTTTGAAGCACCATTCTCTCAGACACCAGCTTGAGCTGAGTTGCACTTAATTGTCACATTTGTGAACTCCTAGGCTTTAAGCAATGCTAAAAGAGCATCTACTCCTGTGGTTCATAAATCTAACTAAACAACTGAATCAGACAAGTAGGTACTTACTCCAGGTATATATGCTGCTCCCTCAATCCAGAACTTTAAATCAGATTCTCCAATGTTAGGACATTGGGATCTATACTTCTTTTCAAAATCTACCTCTGATATAAATTAACCACATTACAGTTCTTATCTAATCCTCCCAACCTATATTTTCCAGGCCAGAAAAAAAATGAGATCCAATCAACCACTTAGGTTGTGTGCGATCAAATCATAAATGAAATGTGAGTCTCAGAATTAGGTGTTTAGTGCATTGCCTGTCTCTCCTCTTTTCTGTATAGCTGACATCCAATAAAAATTTGAAAAAAAAATCTAAAAAAAAAAGAAACCCAGCATGGTAGCCTAGCATCTAAAGTCCTCACCTTGCATGCCCCTGGATCCCATATGGGCGCCGATTATAATCCCAGTGGCCCCACTTCCCAGCTCCCTGCTTGTGGCCTGGGAAAGCAGTTGAGAATGGCCCAAAGCCTTGGGACCCTGCACCTGCGTGGAAGATCCAGAATAGGCTCCTGGCTTCAGATTGGCGCAGCTTTGGCCATTGTGGCTGCTTGGGCAGTGAATCATTGAATGGAAGATCTTTCTGTCTCTCCTCCTCTCTATATATCTTACTTTCTAAAAAGAATTTTTAAAAATCTAAAAAAATAAAATAAAATAAAAAAAGACAAAGCTTAGGACAACTACATTCTACATCAGGGTACTTGCATTTGAATCCCAGCTTCACACCTGATTCCAGCCTTCTGTTAGCATGCATCCTAGGATGAAGGCAATGTCTCAAACAATTGAGTTTCTATGACATGAAAAGCAAGAGTGAGTTCTGAGCTCCTGGCTCAAGCCTGCTCCAGTCCTGGCAGTTTTAGGCATTTGGAAAGTGACTATGGATGGAATATTTCTCTTTCTTTTTCTCTTTCCCTCCCTTTCAAATACATTTGAATTTTAATTATCTAATTACATGTCTGCAAAAGCTTACCTGACTCTAGTTTGCCTAATACGGGAATCACAGATAAAGCTCATTGTTAGGCATCAGACCTGGAATAGCATATCAGGATCATACTGGGAGAGACTTAAATGCATTGTGAATCCATAAAATATATTAAACAGGGGAGTGATGTGGTCGGAATGGTGTTGAGAGATCAAGTAGTCTCTGATTGGTGTGCAAGGGTATCATTGATCACCAATTGATCACCAATTGTGATCAATGATGCAAGGGTTCCACCAGCTAGTGCTATGGTTAACTTATAGTTGAGACATTATTATCTTAAAGAGTCATCGATCAGTTAATAGGCTCTCAGAATAAGTAAAAGGCATGTCTAAGATTTTAAGCACAATAAAGATCACATAACGTTGGTCCTGTCTTGTAGTGTGCTACACTTGTATGCAATGTTCTTACCAGGCCCTGAGTTCAGCTCGCTTCACCATGCTCTCTGCATCGGACATCTTCTCTGCCACATTCTGTGTGATTTAATCTACAGCTCCTTCCACTGCCTACTGCTGTGACAGTGATAGTCACCTAGTCCTAACTCAACAACATCATCTTTCCACTGTGCCATGTGTCCACACTATCTTCTCCAAGCTGTCTGTGGCACTGTACTTCAGTGTCTCTTTGAGAATTGGCTAAGCCAAGCTGGAGCAAGAGCAAACGTGGATGTGTGAAGGAGTCAACACACTCAGAAACCTATGCATCAATGCTCTCTCTTTGCCATGGTTCAAGCTTCAAAAGATCTTCAGGGTGAGAGGAATTTAATCTAATTTTCCCTTGTAACTAAGCCATAAGATACCCTTGGATTAATGTTCCATCCTTTTCTGCTTCATCTACCCGTAACATGGGATTGTTTCAAAAACTAAGCCACCTACACGCAAATGCTTCGCCGAGCCTTTGATTGGAAACCCCAGCCGCCACACTGCTAAGACAGCATTCGGAACAGAGCTGAACATGATGCTCCTTACTCCTCCTAGAAGGAAATGACCTTGTCCCCAAATTGCTTGACTACAGGTCAGGACACAAAATACAAATTACTAAATGCATCAAAGATCTGAAGTTTTATGTTACAGGAAAATATTTTGTGGCTTATACAGATCCTATTAAAATTCAAAAACGCCAGAAGGAGTTAGGTCTTCAACCAATGCAGGTTATATCCCATACAAGAATTAGTTCAAGCACTCCTATGACACTCTGTCCTCAGATCAGCAGCAGCTTTACCCACAATGTGTTATAGTGCTCATCTGTGTCCCTCCATGGACTGTGACATCTAGGTTTATGAAATGTTACGTCTTTGAAGCCAAGTGTAGAACCCAGCTTTGTCAGCTCAGAAATTATTTATTAATCTCTGATTCTCTGTCCACTCATACACAAAATGGGGGAGTAATAATACATTGGATCTATGTGAGAGATGAGTTAAGTCCTGAAAAGTGGAAGAGCCTAGAAAGAAGGCTGACATAGTATAGAAAAATACATGTAAGACTAACATAAAACACATGCAATGTAGGGAAAGGATGTTAGATGCCAAATTGTTGCTAAAAGCTGAGTAGCTGTGAGACCAGGAAGAGGAGGGCGGTTCCACGGTAGAAGAAGGCTCACAAGTGTTACAGGAACTTGGAAACAATACATTTTTCTTAATGAAGACTGGCATTTTATACAAAAAGATTTCTAGTAATGAAATTTTAAACATCACTCAGTTGATAAGAGATATAATTTTGGTCATGATAATGCAGCTGGAGTCCATATGGGATTGGCAGCTGCCTGTCCCACACTTGGTGAATGAATTATAGCCCTTATGTCAGTCCCATGTGTGAGGTGTGAGAGCTAGGTAGCGTTTGCACATACCCCGGTTGCTATTCCTTCACAAGTGGAATATATTTTACTCACTGCACAGTAACAAGTGGCTAAGTGTAAATCTCACTTAGACATTTGTGACTGCATGGGTAAGTATGATAGATCTCAATCCTTGCTCTCCTTCTTCACACCATTGTTAGTTCACAATTAAAGAAAACAGATCACTCTCATGGACCTGAATTGAGTCCCATAGGAAAGGGACCCCTTGGGACAAAGAGAGCAAAGCAGATTTAAGCTTCATTAAAAGTTGAATTTCCGCAGGAGCCTTAGAGGATTCTTGTTTGGATGATAAAACAACCAAGAAAAGTTCTCCTTGTTTCCTGTCACTTTAGAGCCTGTCGCTATGGGAACTGTGTTTCAACATTCTCTCAATTGGGAGTGCACTAAAGTCATATTCCCCAAGGAGCAGATGAAGCCCAAGCAGGAAGCAGTGTAGGAAGAACTATTCTTAACTCTGCTCCTTGCATTGCAGAACTGCCCTCTTTCCAATCTAGCATTTCTATATCATAGTTCCTTATTTTGTTTATTTTGTAATATTTTTACTATATTCTTGCGTTACTCCAGGTGTGATGCATGTAAGCAAGTATAATGTTTCTTATGTATGTCCATTTGCTCACATTTCTAATGTCATTATGTTCCCAATTGAACCAATCTTCCCACACACCAAAGGACACCAATCAAAGCATTCGTAAGTCACAACATTTGACCAGAAGTAAAAGACAGTAACTGAAAAGCTGCCATTTGAAATAGCTTTCATGAATTCCTGGGGAAGTAAATGTCAAGAGCTGTATAGCCAGGCATTATATTTAATCACAATGTATTACTTTGCATTTTCAACTCCTTATTGCTCAAATCAATACATAATGATATACCTATTTGAATTTGAATTTGAACTCTATAATTAGACAGGATCTCAAAAGACATGTGGAGGAGTAACCAACATGTAATAAATATATATGAACCAAGCACTGAGCAGGAAATTACACACACACACACATACACACATATTATGTCATTTAAATAAAATGAATATTTCATTCAAGTTTAAATTTGGCATGCTTAAACATATCATCAAATGAATTCAGGAAACTAATATTGATGCTAATATGTCATATTTTATAAATTATGGGTTTTTCTAAATATATGATAAAATATACTATGATTAGCCTTCTTGGTACTGTACAAGAATGTTTCCTTGAATATAAGGAATAATGTTTGCTTATCTCTCAGTTTTGACACTTGGTGTCTTCAGACATCAGGCATTTGTGGTGATGGAGGATTGGGAAAGAACAGAGAGTAAAGGCCAAGTGTCAGGAGCATCTAGAATCTCAATTCGAGGTTCCCAAAAAAGGAAATTATGGGGTGGCTTAGTGGCACATCAGACCAATCCCACGCCTGCAGTTGTTACATCCTATATGATCCCAGCTACTTCACTTCTGATCTAGCTTCCTGTTGGGAAGGCAACAAGGGCCTCTTCACCCGTATATAAGACATGGAAAAAGCTTCTCACTCCAAGTTCTGGTCTAGCCCATATCCAGATGTTGCAACCATTTGGAGAGTAAATCAGTGGACAGAAGATCTTTCTTTCCCTCTATCCTTTTGTCCTCCATCCCCCTCTCCTTCACTCTCTGCCCCTATCTCTGTAACTCTGACCTTCAAAATAAATCTTTTTTTAAAAAAAAGGAAGTTATGAAGATAGATAGATAACATGTATACCACTGGTTACAGTCATTTATTTATCATTGCCAAGTGATAAAAGCCCATCTAAGAGCAAACGGTAGCTGAGAGCTGAATGGCATTTTCATGTGAGATCAGGCCTCAGATGCTATTAAGACACATATTGTAAAATAATGTACATGGAGGTGATCACAGATACACAGCCGAAGCTTAAGGCCAGAGCCTTACAGTTGTCCATCACTAATAAATGGGAAGGAGAAAGCTGTTAGTAAATGGGGACTCTGTCAGGCTCTAAAGCCAAATGACCTGGGTTCTAACCACAGAAAACACCAGCCATATGGACTTACACTGTTTGGGCCTCAGCAGCCCGGTATGTGCAGGCAGGCAATTGTACCCAACATATAGGGCTGCTGGAAGGATCAATTATCATAATGCTTAACAAGTACTTTTAAATGAATGGAGTGTTGCAAGGCCTTATTCCCCCATTTGTATTTTAATCCACTTGGTTACATCTTGTCTTTTACTGTTATCCTCTGTCTCAGATGCCAAGTATCTCCACCCCATATATTATAAACTACTACAATTCAAGATCACATGTTCAAATACTCTTTAAGTTATATATCTACTATTGAATACAATGATGATTGATTACACTGTTAATATTTGCTAAGCTCAACAGAAAGAAATATAAAACAACTCAATAAAAGCCCAGATTCTAACACTGATAAATAAAAGGATTTTTTTCAAGTATTAAAGTAATTCATTAGAGGTATACTATAAATGTCTATGTGGTAAACTCAATCCAAAAAGACAAATAAGCAATGTAGATTGACTACAACTGGTTTTAGTATAACTATTTTTGTGATTTTAAATACAGAATGTTGACTCTGAACTGACAGTGATGTAGTGTGGCTTTGAGGATCAAGATATTTACATGTTAGAAAGAAACTCCTGGTATTTTGAGGACTGACGGGGGGAAAGTTACAATGACAGAAAGAGCCACAAAGATTTTTTGAAGTTAAGCACTGCCCAGTTTCATCAGAGCCTACACTTGGGGCTCTTAAAATAGGAATCCATTTTTAAGCGACATTCATCTCAGGAATATACTTGCTATAAAAAGCAAATTCCACTAGCGCTAGAAATGCAAAGTGTTAGATTTCAAGGTGTGTTAAAGGCATGTCATAGTCCAGGATTATACTGGGGCAGTGGGAAACAAGGAGATAGTATGTCTTTATTTAAAGGCGATGTTATGGAAGGGAGGCTATTCTGGACAGCAGTTAATTTGTTCTTGCTACAACTTAGCCTTATAGAAACCCACACGCTCTTTTTGCTGGACAAAGGCATCTCAGAAGTCTTCACAGCAGGAGTTGTATTTGTTTGTTTGTTTGTTTTTTTTAAGAAACATTTCTACTGGTTGAAAAAGTCACAAAACCTCTCTGTAAAATTTTACCTTACTTTTCAAACTCTTCTCCAAGAAACATTGTTCTAAAGCCTAGCTTTTTCTAAGATGTTTTGATGTTGGAGGAGTGCGATTTAGGAGTTTAAACATAACAGTTATCCCTCTGTGTCCATGGAGAATTGGCTCCAGAAACCCTACATGTATCAAAATCCATGACGCTCCAGCTTTCTATATAAAACAAGACAGTACTTGCAGATAACCCATGTATATCCTCCTATGTACTTTACGCCATCTCTGATTTAGTTATAATGCCTAATACAATGTGAATACTATGTAAAGAGCTGCTAATACTGCAGTGTTTAGAGAACAGGAACAAGACAAATGCCTGTATTTGTTCAGAACAGACATAATTTTTAAAAGCATTTGCTTTACTAAATTGCTGGAATTCATGAGCACAGAACTTAAGACTACAGAGAGCCAACGAAAGTCATGTGGAAATTAAAAATGTCTTTTTGTCAGAGATTTCATCTGTAAAAATGAATAACAAAACTTGACTATACTCTATGTGTTTTTAAGGAAAAAATATTTTCTTGGAAAGTCGGATATACAGAGAGGAGGAAGGCAGAGAGGAAGATCTTCTGTCTGATGATTCATTCCCCAACTGGCCGCAACAACCATAGCTGAGCTGATCCAAAGCCAGGAGCCTGGAGCTTTTTCCATATCTTCTACAGAGGTGCAGGATCCCAAGGCTTTGGGCCATCTCAACTGCTTTCCCAGGTGACATCCAGGGAACTGGATGGGAAGTGGGGCTGCTGGGACATAAGCCAGAGCCCGTACTGGATCCAGGCGCATGAAAGGTAAGGACTTTAGCCACCAGGCTACTGTGCCAGGCCCTACCCTATGATTTACACAAATAACATCAAATGGCTTTCCCCCTGCTCATCATTAAACACTAAAGTTTCTTAAATTTCCAACCTTCCTTCTCTTATCTCCTCTATCCACTTCCTTAGTTAAAACATCATCAATGATAATTATGACTTAATTACTTTATGTATTTCATTGCTGAAAGATCTCAAGAATCAAATCACTTAGACCTACTGAACAGCTTACCAAAGGTGAAGGACACAGCACAGCAACACCAGAAAGATTCTATGTAAAAGGAATCCAGAGTCTGTCTCTAGGTCTACCAACATATGCAGGCAACAGTGTATGCTTCTCCTTTAATGAGCTGGTCTTTCCAATACCTCTACCTACCAGCCTGAACCATTAAACTCCAGTGGGTTCCACCGAAACCAAGCATAGTTATCACAGTTTCAACGCACTATAATCCAATCATTTTCTAGAAAATGTTGGGATGCTGGCATTTCTTTTTCCAAACAGCTTTTGGACTCGTGCTTACAGAACATGATTTGTCTTCAAAACAATATTACATATAGCATTGGCCAGCAATCAATACCATGAGCCTGGAAGCTGTGCAGATGGAGTCAAATCACACTGAGACAAACCCAGGCTACAAAATTGACAGCTCCAAAAGCTTATGTCTAGCTGAGTAATCCACAGACTATCAACTACTTCAAACTGAACACCTCATAGACACCTAAAACTCAGCCATGTAAGCACAGTGACCCTCTCCCTAAAATCCTCTCTCCTCTATGCTCTCTCCCTAAAAAAAGACATCACTTAGCCCAAAATCTAGATGACATCCCATATCCCTCCTGCTCTATCCCCCTAGAGCCTCAGAGAGGATACTTTTCCAGATACTAATACAAATTGCCACATCATTAAATATCAAAAGTACCCCTTCTGATTATTTAGCATTAGTTGTATTTTCAATTCTTATCATGGGATTTCCCAAATATAAAAGAAAGGTATAGCAGGGGAATATGAGAAATACTTGCACCATATGAGCGGTAGGAACCCATGTACTTGAGCTGTCATCTGCTGGCTCCCAGGGTCTGCATTAGCAGAAAGATGAAAGAGAGAGTGAAGCTAGGACTGAATCCCAAGTGCTCTACTGCAGTAGACAGGCCTCCCACACAATGTGTTAGGCACTAGGAAAAATGTTCGTTGTGGTCTTCTTGTTCTTGATGTGATCTCCATATATCCATCATCCAACCTAAGTATTTATTCCCATTTAAATATATAGACGTATATATGTATGATATATTAACTTTCCTGTATATTTAGCCAAAATATTTTAAAATAAATCCCAGTAAGCTATTATTTTAGATAAAAACACTTCATCATGTCCTCTGAGCACATGTAACTCTTCTCTTTTAAAATTATTTATTTATTTGAAAGACAGAGTTACAGAGAAAAACAAAAAAGAAAAGTTCTCTATCTGCTAATTTGCTCCCTAAATGGCCTTTTGCTTTAAAAAAAAAAAGATTCATTTATCTTTATTGGAAAGATTTACAGAAAGAGAGATCGAGAGAAAAATCTTACATCCGCTGGTTCACTACTGAAGTGGCCACAGCGACTAGAGCCAACCCAATACAAAGCCAGGAGCCAGGAGCTTCTTCTGGGTCTCCTACACGGGTGCAGGGTCCCAAGGCATAGGGACTGCTTTCCCAGGCCAAAAGTAGGGAGCTGGAAGGGAAGTAGAGCAGCCAGGGCACAAACCAGCACCCACGTGGAATCCCAGTGGGTACATACAAGGTGAGGATTTTAGCACTAGACTACTGTGCCGGGCCCAAGGCCTTTTGCTCTTGATGCAACCTCTCTAACCACAACAGAATCAGGTATATTGATTATCAAATCAAAATATGACTTACTAGTTTAAAAACAAAGATTTTAAAAAAGCCTACCATTCATTAGTTCATTAACACATTCAAAGGAAAATAGGTTATTTGGCATAGATAATCAGAGAGCTAGGTCTCCTTCTTTTTTCTTTTTATTCGATTCTCAATATACATACATACGTATATACATACATCTGCATAACTTTGCATAAATGAGAATATATGAGGTATTTCGGAAAGTACATGAGAAATAGAATTAAAAATTTATTTTGGTGCAAAAAAACTTGAAATCTATGCCTAATTTTTTCATAATACAGGTATTTCATGACTTTTTCAAGACTTCTCATATTGACTTTTTAAAATGTATCCATGTGATATGAAGAGAGAATCAGGAAGGCCTCCAACATCCTATCTGTCAGTCATAATCTCCACTGTGGTCATACTAATAAGATTTCCTCCCCCACAAAGCTTCCTAATAAAGACCTACAAGATCACTTCTATCCTAGAGCTGTCCTTCAAAATTATTCCAAAAGGTCAAGTACATCTTCCCATGAAAGTAGGGAGCACCCCATTCTGCTGTAGTAATAGCTACAGTGCCAGGTGGTTTACCTTCTCCAAAATGCATGTGTCACCCTGAATGGTGACAGGTAGAGTCCTCTTTCCCTGGTTAATCAATGTAATGTGAACAGCAAGCTGCTGCGGACTCAGCTCTCCAGTATCAGGTGGTATTTGTTCAATCATTCCAATAACCAACCACAGAACAGAAAGATCCCTCCCTCAGGGATGGGGTGAATTACAAGACACGAGAAAGGCATAAAATTTCAAATCTAATAAATTCAGACTTCTGCAAGAATTGATTTTATTATAATCTGTGTAACTCAACAGAGTAGTGTACTCTAAAGATGGTATGATTTATTGTTCTGAAGGGCCTGTACCAGTCATAACCTGACATGCCATCTTATCACAACATCTGTGCCTGACCACTTATCTGTACATGTGTGATTTTATAATCTACATAAAAAACCAAGATAGAGTTCCTGGCTTTTGGCTTTGGCCTCACCCAGACTTGACCACTTGAGCAGTGAATCAG